>NC_090933.1:630551689-631814814 GCF_040938575.1 Ambystoma mexicanum | reverse complement strand
CCTAGTTCCCTGTGGCGCAGCGAGCAAGGGACCCACGTCTGGGCATACCCTCTCTCACAGGGAGAAACAAACTGACCACAAAAGTGATGGGTGGAAGGTTTCGAATGAATCTAAACCACTGGCAATTGCTCTGGGCAACCTTCCACACCACCGTTTTTTAGCCCGTCTGCGCCATTGCAAAAGGGGACCAGCCGTGTGCAAATCAGTCAGCAGCTGCCGCCACCGAAGGTAGCAGCCCAGCCCGAACTGCTAGGCCAGGTCCCCTCTGCACAGAAAATCAAGCAACCCCAGACATATATCGGCCTTGTTGGACCTCCTCAGTGAGGTGCCGCCTGTTTCCCTGTGGCGCAGCGAGCAAGAGACCCACGTCTGGGCATACCCTCTCTCACAGGGAGAAACAAACTGACCATAAAAGTGATGGGTGGAAGGTTTCGAAGGAATCTAAATCACTGGCAATGGCTCTGGGCAACCTTCCACACAACTGTTTTTTAGCCTGTCTGCGCCATTGCAAAAGGGGACCAGCCCTGTGCAAATCAGTCAGCAGCTGCCGCCAACGAAGGTAGCAGCCCAGCCCAAACTGCTAGGCCAGGTCCCCTCTGCACAGAAAACCAAGCAACCCCAGACATGTTTCGGCCTTGTTGGACCTCCTCAGTGAGGTGCAGCCTGGTTTCCTGTGGTGCAGCGAGCAAGGGACCCACGTCTGGGCATACCCTCTCTCACAGGGAGAAACAAACTGACCACAAAAGTGATGGGTGGAAGGTTTTGAATGAATCTAAACCACTGGCAATTGCTCTGGGCAACCTTCCACACCACTGTTTTTTAACCTGTCTGCGCCATTGCAAAAGAGGACCAGCCGTGTGCAAATCAGTCAGCAGCTACCGCCACCGAAGGTAGCAGCCCAGCCCAAACTGCTAGGCCAGGTCCCCTCTGCACAGAAAACCAAGCAACCCCAGACATGTTTCAGCCTTGTTGGACCTCCTCAGTGAGGTGCAGCCTGGTTCCCTGTGGCGCAGCGAGCAAGGGACCCACGTCTGGGCATACCCTCTCTCACAGGGAGAAACAAACTGACCACAAAAGTGATGCGTGGAAGGTTTCGAATGAATCTAAACCACTGGCAATTGCTCTGGGCAACCTTCCACAACACTGTTTTTTAGCCCGTCTGCGCCATTGCAAAAGGGGACCAGGCGTGTGCAAATCAGTCAGCAGCTGCCGCCACCGAAGGTAGCAGCCCAGCCCGAACTGCTAGGCCAGGTTCCCTCTGCACAGAAAACCAAGCAACCACAGGCATGTTTCGGCCTTGTTGGACCTCCTCAGTGAGGTGCAGCCTGGTTCCCTGTGGCGCAGCGAGCAAGGGACCCACGTCTGGGCATACCCTCTCTCACAGGGAGAAACAAACTGACCACAAAAGTGATGGGTGGAAGGTTTCGAATTAATCTAAACCACTGGCAATTGCTCTGGGCAACCTTCCACACCACTGTTTTTGAACCTGTCTGCGCCATTGCAAAAGGTGACCAGCCGTGTGCAAATCAGTCAGCAGCTGCCGCCACGGAAGGTAGCAGCCCAGCCCGAACTGCTAGGCCAGGTCCCCTCTGCACAGAAAACCAAGCAACCCCAGGCATGTTTCGGCTTTGTTGGACCTCCTCAGTGAGGTGCAGCCTGGTTCCCTGTGGCGCAGCGAGAAAGGGATCCACGTCTGGGCATACCCTCTCTCACAGGGAGAAACAAACTGACCACAAAAGAGATGGGTGGATGGTTTCGAATGAATCTAAACCACTGGCAATTGCTCTGGACGATCTTCCACACCACCGTTTTTTAGCCCGTCTGCGCCATTGCAAAAAGGGGACCAGCCGTGTGCAAATCAGTCAGCAGCTGCCGCCACCGAAGTTAGCAGCCCAGCCCGAACTGCTAGGCCAGGTCCCCTCTGCACAGAAAACCAAGCAACCCCAGACATGTTTCAGCCTTGTTGGACCTCCTCAGTGAGGTGCAGCCTAGTTCCCTGTGGCGCAGCGAGCAAGGGACCCACGTCTGGGCATACCCTCTCTCACAGGGAGAAACAAACTGACCACAAAAGTGATGGGTGGAAGGTTTCGAATGAATCTAAACCACTGGCAATTGCTCTGGGCAACCTTCCACACCACCGTTTTTTAGCCCGTCTGCGCCATTGCAAAAGGGGACCAGCCGTGTGCAAATCAGTCAGCAGCTGCCGCCACCGAAGGTAGCAGCCCAGCCCGAACTGCTAGGCCAGGTCCCCTCTGCACAGAAAATCAAGCAACCCCAGACATATATCGGCCTTGTTGGACCTCCTCAGTGAGGTGCCGCCTGTTTCCCTGTGGCGCAGCGAGCAAGGGACCCACGTCTGGGCATACCCTCTCTCACAGGGAGAAACAAACTGACCATAAAAGTGATGGGTGGAAGGTTTCGAAGGAATCTAAATCACTGGCAATTGCTCTGGGCAACCTTCCACACAACTGTTTTTTAGCCTGTCTGCGCCATTGCAAAAGGGGACCAGCCCTGTGCAAATCAGTCAGCAGCTGCCGCCAACGAAGGTAGCAGCCCAGCCCAAACTGCTAGGCCAGGTCCCCTCTGCACAGAAAACCAAGCAACCCCAGACATGTTTCGGCCTTGTTGGACCTCCTCAGTGAGGTGCAGCCTGGTTTCCTGTGGTGCAGCGAGCAAGGGACCCACGTCTGGGCATACCCTCTCTCACAGGGAGAAACAAACTGACCACAAAAGTGATGGGTGGAAGGTTTTGAATGAATCTAAACCACTGGCAATTGCTCTGGGCAACCTTCCACACCACTGTTTTTTAACCTGTCTGCGCCATTGCAAAAGAGGACCAGCCGTGTGCAAATCAGTCAGCAGCTACCGCCACCGAAGGTAGCAGCCCAGCCCAAACTGCTAGGCCAGGTCCCCTCTGCACAGAAAACCAAGCAACCCCAGACATGTTTCAGCCTTGTTGGACCTCCTCAGTGAGGTGCAGCCTGGTTCCCTGTGGCGCAGCGAGCAAGGGACCCACGTCTGGGCATACCCTCTCTCACAGGGAGAAACAAACTGACCACAAAAGTGATGGGTGGAAGGTTTCGAATGAATCTAAACCACTGGCAATTGCTCTGGGCAACCTTCCACAACACTGTTTTTTAGCCCGTCTGCGCCATTTCAAAAGGGGACCAGGCGTGTGCAAATCAGTCAGCAGCTGCCGCCACCGAAGGTAGCAGCCCAGCCCGAACTGCTAGGCCAGGTTCCCTCTGCACAGAAAACCAAGCAACCACAGGCATGTTTCGGCCTTGTTGGACCTCCTCAGTGAGGTGCAGCCTGGTTCCCTGTGGCGCAGCGAGCAAGGGACCCACGTCTGGGCATACCCTCTCTCACAGGGAGAAACAAACTGACCACAAAAGTGATGGGTGGAAGGTTTCGAATGAATCTAAACCACTGGCAATTGCTCTGGGCAACCTTCCACACCACTGTTTTTGAACCTGTCTGCGCCATTGCAAAAGGTGACCAGCCGTGTGCAAATCAGTCAGCAGCTGCCGCCACGGAAGGTAGCAGCCCAGCCCGAACTGCTAGGCCAGGTCCCCTCTGCACAGAAAACCAAGCAACCCCAGGCATGTTTCGGCTTTGTTGGACCTCCTCAGTGAGGTGCAGCCTGGTTCCCTGTGGCGCAGCGAGAAAGGGATCCACGTCTGGGCATACCCTCTCTCACAGGGAGAAACAAACTGACCACAAAAGAGATGGGTGGATGGTTTCAAATGAATCTAAACCACTGGCAATTGCTCTGGACGATCTTCCACACCACCGTTTTTTAGCCCGTCTGCGCCATTGCAAAAAGGGGACCAGCCGTGTGCAAATCAGTCAGCAGCTGCCGCCACCGAAGGTAGCAGCCCAGCCCGAACTGCTAGGCCAGGTCCCCTCTGCACAGAAAACCAAGCAACCACAGACAATTTTCGGCCTTGTTGGACCTCCTCAGTGAGGTGCCGCCTGGTTCCCTGTGGCACAGCGAGAAAGGTACCCACGTCTGGGCATACCCTCTCTCACAGGGAGAAACAAACTGACCACAAAAGTGATGGGTGGAAGGTTTCGAATGAATCTAAACCACTGGCAATTGCTCTGGGCAACCTTCCACACCACTGTTTTTTAGCCTGTCTGCGCCATTGCAAAAGGGGACCAGCCGTGTGCAAATCAGTCAGCAGCTGCCGCCACCGAAGGTAGCAGCCCAGCCCGAACTGCTAGGCCAGATCCCCTCTGCACAGAAAACCAAGCAACCAAAGGCATGTTTCGGCCTTGTTGGACCTCCTCAGTGAGGTGCAGCCTGGTTCCCTGTGGCGCAGCGAGCAAGGGACCCACGTCTGGGCATACCCTCTCTCACAGGGAGAAACAAACTGACCACAAAAGTGATGGGTGGAAGGTTTCAAATGAATCTAAACCACTGGCAATTGCTCTGGGCAACCTTCCACACCACTGTTTTTGAACCTGTCTGCGCCATTGCAAAAGGTGACCAGCCGTGTGCAAATCAGTCAGCAGCTGCCGCCACGGAAGGTAGCAGCCCAGCCCGAACTGCTAGGCCAGGTCCCCTCTGCACAGAAAACCAAGCAACCCCAGGCATGTTTCGGCTTTGTTGGACCTCCTCAGTGAGGTGCAGCCTGGTTCCCTGTGGCGCAGCGAGCAAGGGACCCACGTCTGGGCATACCCTCTCTCACAGGGAGAAACAAACTGACCACAAAAGTGATGGGTGGAAGGTTTCAAATGAATCTAAACCACTGGCAATTGCTCTGGGCAACCTTCCACACCACTGTTTTTGAACCTGTCTGCGCCATTGCAAAAGGTGACCAGCCGTGTGCAAATCAGTCAGCAGCTGCCGCCACGGAAGGTAGCAGCCCAGCCCGAACTGCTAGGCCAGGTCCCCTCTGCACAGAAAACCAAGCAACCACAGACAATTTTCGGCCTTGTTGGACCTCCTCAGTGAGGTGCCGCCTGGTTCCCTGTGGCACAGCGAGAAAGGTACCCACGTCTGGGCATACCCTCTCTCACAGGGAGAAACAAACTGACCACAAAAGTGATGGGTGGAAGGTTTCGAATGAATCTAAACCACTGGCAATTGCTCTGGGCAACCTTCCACACCACCGTTTTTTAGCCTGTCTGCGCCATTGCAAAAGGGGACCAGCCGTGTGCAAATCAGTCAGCAGCTGCCGCCACCGAAGGTAGCAGCCCAGCCCGAACTGCTAGGCCAGATCCCCTCTGCACAGAAAACCAAGCAACCAAAGGCATGTTTCGGCCTTGTTGGACCTCCTCAGTGAGGTGCAGCCTGGTTCCCTGTGGCGCAGCGAGCAAGGGACCCACGTCTGGGCATACCCTCTCTCACAGGGAGAAACAAACTGACCACAAAAGTGATGGGTGGAAGGTTTCAAATGAATCTAAACCACTGGCAATTGCTCTGGGCAACCTTCCACACCACTGTTTTTGAACCTGTCTGCGCCATTGCAAAAGGGGACCAGCCGTGTGCAAATCAGTCAGCAGCTGCCGCCACGGAAGGTAGCAGCCCAGCCCGAACTGCTAGGCCAGGTCCCCTCTGCACAGAAAACCAAGCAACCCCAAGCATGTTTCGGCTTTGTTGGACCTCCTCAGTGAGGTGCAGCCTGGTTCCCTGTGGCGCAGCGAGAAAGGGATCCACGTCTGGGCATACCCTCTCTCACAGGGAGAAACAAACTGACCACAAAAGAGATGGGTGGATGGTTTCGAATGAATCTAAACCACTGGCAATTGCTCTGGACGATCTTCCACACCACCGTTTTTTAGCCCGTCTGCGCCATTGCAAAAAGGGGACCAGCCGTGTGCAAATCAGTCAGCAGCTGCCGCCACCGAAGGTAGCAGCCCAGCCCGAACTGCTAGGCCAGGTCCCCTCTGCACAGAAAACCAAGCAACCACAGACAATTTTCGGCCTTGTTGGACCTCCTCAGTGAGGTGCCGCCTGGTTCCCTGTGGCACAGCGAGAAAGGTACCCACGTCTGGGCATACCCTCTCTCACAGGGAGAAACAAACTGACCACAAAAGTGATGGGTGGAAGGTTTCGAATGAATCTAAACCACTGGCAATTGCTCTGGGCAACCTTCCACACCACCGTTTTTTAGCCTGTCTGCGCCATTGCAAAAGGGGACCAGCCGTGTGCAAATCAGTCAGCAGCTGCCGCCACCGAAGGTAGCAGCCCAGCCCGAACTGCTAGGCCAGATCCCCTCTGCACAGAAAACCAAGCAACCAAAGGCATGTTTCGGCCTTGTTGGACCTCCTCAGTGAGGTGCAGCCTGGTTCCCTGTGGCGCAGTGAGCAAGGGACCCACGTCTGGGCATACCCTCTCTCACAGGGAGAAACAAACTGACCACAAAAGTGATGGGTGGAAGGTTTCAAATGAATCTAAACCACTGGCAATTGCTCTGGGCAACCTTCCACACCACTGTTTTTGAACCTGTCTGCGCCATTGCAAAAGGGGACCAGCCGTGTGCAAATCAGTCAGCAGCTGCCGCCACGGAAGGTAGCAGCCCAGCCCGAACTGCTAGGCCAGGTCCCCTCTGCACAGAAAACCAAGCAACCCCAAGCATGTTTCGGCTTTGTTGGACCTCCTCAGTGAGGTGCCGCCTGGTTCCCTGTGGCGCAGCGAGAAAGGGATCCACGTCTGGGCATACCCTCTCTCACAGGGAGAAACAAACTGACCACAAAAGTGATGGGTGGATGGTTTCGAATGAATCTAAACCACTGGCAATTGCTCCTGGCAACCTTCCACACCACCGTTTTTTAGCCCGTCTGCGCCATTGCAAAAAGGGGACCAGCCGTGTGCAAATCAGTCAGCAGCTGCCGCCACCGAAGGTAGCAGCCCAGCCCGAACTGCTAGGCCAGATCCCCTCTGCACAGAAAACCAAGCAACCCCAGGCATGTTTCGGCTGTGTTGGACCTCCTCAGTGAGGTGCAGCCTGGTTCCCTGTGGCGCAGCGAGAAAGGGATCCACGTCTGGGCATACCCTCTCTCACAGGGAGAAACAAACTGACCACAAAAGTGATGGGTGGAAGGTTTCGAATGAATCTAAACCACTGGCAATTGCTCTGGGCAACCTTCCACACCACCGTTTTTTAGCCCGTCTGCGCCATTGCAAAAGGGGACCAGCCGTGTGCAAAAGGGGACCAGCCGTGTGAAAATCAGTCAGCAGCTGCCACCACCGAAGGTAGCAGCCCAGCCCGAACTGCTAGGCCAGGTCCCCTCTGCACAGAAAATCAAGCAACCCCAGACATGTTTCGGCCTTGTTGGACCTCCTCAGTGAGGTGCAGCCTGGTTCCCTGTGGCGCAGCGAGCAAGGGACCCACGTCTGGGCATACCCTCTCTCACAGGGAGAAACAAACTTACCACAAAAGTGATGGGTGGAAGGTTTCGAATGAATCTAAACCACTGGCAATTGCTCTGGGCAACCTTGCACAACACTGTTTTTTAGCCCGTCTGCGCCATTGCAAAAGGGGACCAGGCGTGTGCAAATCAGTCAGCAGCTGCCGCCACGGAAGGTAGCAGCCCAGCCCGAACTGCTAGGCCAGGTTGCCTCTGCACAGAAAACCAAGCAACCCCAGACATGTTTTGGCCTTGTTGGACCTCCTCAGTGAGGTGCAGCCTGGTTCCCTGTGGCGCAGCGAGCAAGGGACCCACCTCTGGGCATACCCTCTCTCACAGGGAGAAACAAACTGACCACAAACGTGATGGGTGGAAGGTTTCGAATGAATCTAAACCACTGGCAATTGCTCTGGGCAACCTTCCACAACACCGTTTTTTAGCCCGTCTGTGCCATTGAAAAAGGGGACCAGCCATGTGCAAATCAGTCAGCAGCTGCCGCCACCGAAGGCAGTAGCCCAGCCCAAACTACTAGGCCAGGTCCCCTCTGCACAGAAAACCAAGCAACCCCAGACATGTTTCAGCCTTGTTGGACCTCCTCAGTGAGGTGCAGCCTGGTTCCCTGTGGCGAAGCGCGCAAAGGACCCACGTCTGGGCATACCCTATCTCACAGGGAGAAACAAACTTACCACAAAAGTGATGGGTGGAAGGTTTCGAAGGAATCTAAACCACTGGCAATTGCTCCTGGCAACCTTCCACACCACCGTTTTTTAGCCCATCTGTGCCATTGCAAAAGGGGACCAGCCGTGTGCAAATCAGTCAGCAGCTGCCGCCACCAAAGGTAGCAGCCCAGCCTGAACTGCTAGGCCAGGTTCCCTCTGCACAGAAAACCAAGCAACCCCAGACATGTTTCGGCTTTGTTGGACCTCCTCAGTGAGGTGAAGCCTGGTTCCCTGTGGTGCAGCGAGCAAGGGACCCACGTCTGGGCATACCCTCTCTCACAGGGAGAAACAAACTGACCACAAAAGTGATGGGTGGAAAGTTTCGAATGAATCTAAACCACTGGCAATTGCTCTGGGCAACCTTCCTCACCACCGTTTTTTAGCCCGTCTGCGCCATTGCAAAAGGGGACCAGCCGTGTGCAAACCAGTCAGCAGCTGCCGCCACCGAAGTTAGCAGCCCAGCCCGAACTGCTAGGCCAGGTCCCCTCTGCACAGAAAACCAAGCAACCCCAGACATGTTTCAGCCTTGTTGGACCTCCTCAGTGAGGTGCAGCCTAGTTCCCTGTGGCGCAGCGAGCAAGGGACCCACGTCTGGGCATACCCTCTCTCACAGGGAGAAACAAACTGACCACAAAAGTGATGGGTGGAAGGTTTTGAATGAATCTAAACCACTGGCAATTGCTCTGGGCAACCTTCCACACCACCGTTTTTTAGCCCGTCTGCGCCATTGCAAAAGGGGACCAGCCGTGTGCAAATCAGTCAGCAGCTGCCGCCACCGAAGGTAGCAGCCCAGCCCGAACTGCTAGGCCAGGTCCCCTCTGCACAGAAAATCAAGCAACCCCAGACATATATCGGCCTTGTTGGACCTTCTCAGTGAGGTGCCGCCTGTTTCCCTGTGGCACAGCGAGCAAGGGACCCACGTCTGGGCATACCCTCTCTCACAGGGAGAAACAAACTGACCATAAAAGTGATGGGTGGAAGGTTTCGAAGGAATCTAAATCACTGGCAATTGCTCTGGGCAACCTTCCACACAACTGTTTTTTAGCCTGTCTGTGCCATTGCAAAAGGGGACCAGCCCTGTGCAAAGAAGTCAGCAGCTGCCGCCACCGAAGGTAGCAGCCCAGCCCAAACTGCTAGGCCAGGTCCCCTCTGCACAGAAAACCAAGCAACCCCAGACATGTTTCGGCCTTGCTGGACCTCCTCAGTGAGGTGCAGCCTGGTTCCCTGTGGTGCAGCGAGCAAGGGACCCACGTCTGGGCATACCCTCTCTCACAGGGAGAAACAAACTGACCACAAAAGTGATGGGTGGAAGGTTTTGAATGAATCTAAACCAGTGGCAATTGCTCTGGGCAACCTTCCACACCACCGTTTTTTAGCCCGTCTGCGCCATTGCAAAAGGGGACCAGCCGTGTGCAAACCAGTCAGCAGCTGCCGCCACCGAAGGTAGCAGGCCAGGTCCCCTCTGCACAGAAAACCAAGCAACCCCAGACATGTTTCGGCCTTGTTGGACCTCCTCAGTGAGGTGCAGCCTGGTTCCCTGTGGTGCAGCGAGCAAGGGACCCACGTCTGGGCATACCCTCTCTAACAGGCAGAAACAAACCGACCACAAAAGTGATGGGTGGAAACTTTCGAATGAATCTAAACCACTGGCAATTGCTCTGGACGATCTTCCACACCACCGTTTTTTAGCCCGTCTGCGCCATTGCAAAAAGGGGACCAGCCGTGTGCAAATCAGTCAGCAGCTGCCGCCACCGAAGGTAGCAGCCCAGCCCGAACTGCTAGGCCAGATCCCCTCTGCACAGAAAACCAAGCAACCACAGGCATGCTTCGGCCTTGTTGGACCTCCTAAGTGAGGTGCAGCCTGGTTCCCTGTGGCGCAGCGAGCAAGGGACCCACGTCTGGGCATACCCTCTCTCACAGGGAGAAACAAACTGACCACAAAAGTGATGGGTGGAAGGTTTCAAATGAATCTAAACCACTGGCAATTGCTCTGGGCAACCTTCCACACCACTGTTTTTGAACCTGTCTGCGCCATTGCAAAAGGTGACCAGCCGTGTGCAAATCAGTCAGCAGCTGCCGCCACGGAAGGTAGAAGCCCAGCCCGAACTGCTAGGCCAGGTCCCCTCTGCACAGAAAACCAAGCAACCCCAGGCATGTTTCGGCTTTGTTGGACCTCCTCAGTGAGGTGCAGCCTGGTTCCCTGTGGCGCAGCGAGAAAGGGATCCACGTCTGGGCATACCCTCTCTCACAGGGAGAAACAAACTGACCACAAAAAAGATGGGTGGATGGTTTCGAATGAATCTAAACCACTGTCAATTGCTCCTGGCAACCTTCCACACCACCGTTTTTTACCCCTTCTGCGCCATTGCAAAAAGGGGACCAGCCGTGTGCAAATCAGTCAGCAGCTGCCGCCACCGAAGGTAGCAGCCCAGCCCGAACTGCTAGGCCAGATCCCCTCTGCACAGAAAACCAAGCAACCCCAGGCATGTTTCGGCTTTGTTGGACCTCCTCAGTGAGGTGCAGCCTGGTTCCCTGTGGCGCAGCGAGAAAGGGATCCACGTCTGGGCATACCCTCTCTCACAGGGAGAAACAAACTGACCACAAAAGTGATGGGTGGAAGGTTTCGAATGAATCTAAACCACTGGCAATTGCTCCTGGCAAACTTCCACACCACCGTTTTTTAGCCCATCTGTGCCATTGCAAAAGGGGACCAGCCGTGTGCAAATCAGTCAGCAGCTGCTGCCACCAAAGGTAGCAGCCCAGCCTGAACTGCTAGGCCAGGTCCCCTCTGCACAGAAAACCAAGCATCCCCAGACATGTTTTGGCCTTGTTGGACCTCCTCAGTGAGGTGCAGCCTGGTTCCCTGTGGCGCAGCGAGCAAGGGACCCACGTCTGGGCATACCCTCTCTCACAGGGAGAAACAAACTTACCACAAAAATGATGGGTGGAAGGTTTCGAATGAATCTAAACCACTGGCAATTGCTCTGGGCAACCTTCCACAACACCGTTTTTTAGCCCGTCTGCGCCATTGCAAAAGGGGACCAGCCGTGTGCAAATCAGTCAGCAGCTGCCGCCACCGAAGGAAGCAGCCCAGCCCGAACTGCTAGGCCAGGTTCCCTCTGCACAGAAAACCAAGCAACCCCAGACATGTTTCGGCTTTGTTGGACCTCCTCAGTGAGGTGCAGCCTGGTTCCCTGTGGTGCAGCGAGCAAGGGACCCACGTCTGGGCATACCCTCTCTCACAGGGAGAAACAAACTGACCACAAAAGTGATGGGTGGAAGGTTTTGAATGAATCTAAACCACTGGCAATTGCTCTGGGCAACCTTCCTCACCACCGTTTTTTAGCCCGTCTGCGCCATTGCAAAAGGGGACCAGCCGTGTGCAAAACAGTCAGCAGCTGCCGCCACCGAAGTTAGCAGCCCAGCCCGAACTGCTAGGCCAGGTCCCCTCTGCACAGAAAACCAAGCAACCCCAGACATGTTTCAGCCTTGTTGGACCTCCTCAGTGAGGTGCAGCCTAGTTCCCTGTGGCGCAGCGAGCAAGGGACCCACGTCTGGGCATACCCTCTCTCACAGGGAGAAACAAACTGACCACAAAAGTGATGGGTGGAAGGTTTCGAATAAATCTAAACCACTGGCAATTGCTCTGGGCAACCTTCCACACCACCGTTTTTTAGCCCGTCTGCGCCATTGCAAAAGGGGACCAGCCGTGTGCAAATCAGTCAGCAGCTGCCGCCACCGAAGGTAGCAGCCCAGCCGGAACTGCTAGGCCAGGTCCCCTCTGCACAGAAAATCAAGCAACCCCAGACATATATCGGCCTTGTTGGACCTCCTCAGTGAGGTGCCGCCTGTTTAACTGTGGCGCAGCGAGCAAGGGACCCACATCTGGGCATACCCTCTCTCACAGGGAGAAACAAACTGACCATAAAAGTGATGGGTGGAAGGTTTCGAAGGAATCTAAATCACTGGCAATTGCTCTGGGCAACCTTCCACACAACTGTTTTTTAGCCTGTCTGCGCCATTGCAAAAGGGGACCAGCCCTGTGCAAATCAGTCAGCAGCTGCCGCCACTGAAGGTAGCAGCCCAGCCCGAACTTCTAGGCCAGGTCCCCTCTGCACAGAAAACCAAGCAACCCCAGACATGTTTCAGCCTTGTTGGACCTCCTCAGTGAGGTGCAGCCTAGTTCCCTGTGGCGCAGCGAGCAAGGGACCCACGTCTGGGCATACCCTCTCTCACAGGGAGAAACAAACTGACCACAAAAGTGATGGGTGGAAGGTTTCGAATGAATCTAAACCACTGGCAATTGCTCTGGGCAACCGTCCACACCACCGTTTTTTAGCCCGTCTGCGCCATTGCAAAAGGGGACCAGCCGTGTGCAAATCAGTCAGCAGCTGCCGCCACCGAAGGTAGCAGCCCAGCCGGAACTGCTAGGCCAGGTCCCCTCTGCACAGAAAATCAAGCAACCCCAGACATATATCGGCCTTGTTGGACCTCCTCAGTGAGGTGCCGCCTGTTTAACTGTGGCGCAGCGAGCAAGGGACCCACATCTGGGCATAGCCTCTCTCACAGGGAGAAACAAACTGACCATAAAAGTGATGGGTGGAAGGTTTCGAAGGAATCTAAATCACTGGCAATTGCTCTGGGCAACCTTCCACACAACTGTTTTTTAGCCTGTCTGCGCCATTGCAAAAGGGGACCAGCCCTGTGCAAATCAGTCAGCAGCTGCCGCCACTGAAGGTAGCAGCCCAGCCCAAACTGCTAGGCCAGGTCCCCTCTGCACAGAAAACCAAGCAACCCCAGACATGTTTCGGCCTTGTTGGACCTCCTCAGTGAGGTGCAGCCTGGTTCCCTGTGGTGCAGCGAGCAAGGGACCCACGTCTGGGCATACCCTCTCTCACAGGGAGAAACAAACTGACCACAAAAGTGATGGGTGGAAGGTTTTGAATGAATCTAAACCACTGGCAATTGCTCTGGGCAACCTTCCACACCACTGTTTTTTAACCTGTCTGCGCCATTGCAAAAGGAGACCAGCCGTGTGCAAATCAGTCAGCAGCTACCGCCACCTAAGGTAGCAGCCCAGCCCAAACTGCTAGGCCAGGTCCCCTCTGCACAGAAAACCAAGCATCCCCAGACATGTTTCAGCCTTGTTGGACCTCCTCAGTGAGGTGCAGCCTGGTTCCCTGTGGCGCAGCGAGCAAGGGACCCACGTCTGGGCATACCCTCTCTCACAGGGAGAAACAAACTTACCACAAAAGTGATGGGTGGAAGGTTTCGAATGAATCTAAACCACTGGCAATTGCTCTGGGCAACCTTCCACAGCACTGTTTTTTAGCCCGTCTGCGCTATTGCAAAAGGGGACCAGGCGTGTGCAAATCAGTCAGCAGCTGCCGCCACCGAAGGTAGCAGCCCAGCCCGAACTGCTAGGCCAGGTTCCCTCTGCACAGAAAACCAAGCAACCCCAGACATGTTTCGGCCTTGTTGGACCTCCTCAGTGAGGTGCAGCCTGGTTCCCTGTGGTGCACCGAGCAAGGGACCCACCTCTGGGCATACCCTCTCTCACAGGGAGAAACAAACTGACCACAAAAGTGATGGGTGGAAGGTTTCGAATGAATCTAAACCACTGGCAATTGCTCTGGGCCACCTTCCACACCACCGTTTTTTAGCCCGTCTTCGCCATTGCAAAAGGGGACCAGCCGTGTGCAAATCAGTCAGCAGCTGCCGCCACCGAAGGTAGCAGCCCAGCGCAAACTTCTAGGCCGGTCCCCTCTGAACAGAAAACCAAGCAACCCCAGACATGTTTCAGCCTTGTTGGACCTCCTCAGTGAAGTGCAGCCTGGTTCCCTGTTGCGCAGCGAGCAAGGGACACATGTCTGGACATACCCTCTCTCACAGGGAGAAACAAACTGACCACAAAAGTGATGGGTGGAAGATTTCGAATGAATCTAAACCACTGGGAATTGCTCTGGGCAACCTTCCACACCACAGTTTTTTAGCCCGTCTGCGCCATTGCAAAAGGGGACCAGCCGTGTGCAAATCAGTCAGCAGCTGCTGCCACCGAAGGTAGCAGGCCAGGTCCCCTCTGCACAGAAAACCAAGCAACCCCAGACATGCTTCGGCCTTGTTGGACCTCCTCAGTGAGGTGCAGCCTGGTCCCCTGTGGTGCAGCGAGCAAGGGACCCACGTCTGGGCATACCCTCTCTCACAGGGAGAAACAAACTGACCACAAAAGTGATGGCTGGAAAGTTTCGAATGAATCTAAACCACTGGCAATTGCTCTGGACAATCTTCCACACCACCGTTTTTTAGCCCGTCTGCGCCATTGCAAAAAGGGGACCAGCCGTGTGCAAATCAGTCAGCAGCTGCCGCCACCAAAGGTAGCAGCCCAGCCCGAACTGCTAGGCCAGGTCCCCTCTGCACAGAAAACCAAGCAACCACAGACAATTTTCGGCCTTGTTGGACCTCCTCAGTGAGGTGCCGCCTGGTTCCCTGTGGCACAGCGAGAAAGGTACCCACGTCTGGGCATAACCTCTCTCACAGGGAGAAACAAACTGACCACAAAAGTGATGGGTGGAAGGTTTCGAATGAATCTAAACCACTGGCAATTGCTCTGGGCAACCTTCCACACCACCGTTTTTTAGCCCGTCTGCGCCATTGCAAAAGGGGAGCAGCTGTGTGCAAATCAGTCAGCAGCTGCCGCCACCGAATGTAGCAGCCCAGCCCGAACTGCTAGGCCAGATCCCCTCTGCACAGAAAACCAAGCAACCACAGGCATGTTTCGGCCTTGCTGGACCTCCTCAGTGAGGTGCAGCCTGGTTCCCTGTGGCGCAGCGAGCAAGGGACCCACGTCTGGGCATACCCTCTCTCACAGGGAGAAACAAACTGACCACAAAAGCGATGGGTGGAAGGTTTCGAATGAATCTAAACCACTGGCAATTGCTCTGGGCAACCTTCCACACCACTGTTTTTGAGCCTGTCTGCGCCATTGCGAAAGGGGACCAGCCGTGTGCAAATCAGTCAGCAGCTGCCGCCACCGAATGTAGCAGCCCAGCCCGAACTGCTAGGCCAGGTCCCCTCTGCACAGAAAACCAAGCATCCCCAGACATGTTTCGGCCTTGTTGGACCTCCTCAGTGAGGTGCCGCTTGGTTCCCTGTGGTGCAGCGAGCAAGGGACCCACGTCTGGGCATACCCTCTCTCACAGGGAGAAACAAACTGACCTCAAAAGTGATGGGTGGAAGGTTTCAAATGAATCTAAACCACTGGCAATTGCTCTGGGCAACCTTCCACACCACCGTTTTTTAGCCCGTCTGCGACATTTCAAAAGGGGACCAGCTGTGTGCAAATCAGTCAGCAGCTGCCGCCACCGAAGGTAGCAGCCCAGCCCGAACTGCCAGGCCAGGTCCCCTCTGTACAGAAAACCAAGCAACCCCAGACATGTTTCGGCCTTGTTGGACCTCCTCAGTGAGGTGCAGCCTGGTTCCCTGTGGCGCAGCGAGCAAGGGACCCACGTCTGGGCATATCCTCTCTTACAGGGAGAAACAAACTGACCACAAAAGTGATTGGTGGAAGGTTTTGAATGAATCTAAACCACTGGCAATTGCTCTGGGCAACCTTCCAAACCACAGTTTTTCAGCCCGTCTGCGCCATTGAAAAAGGGGACCAGCCGTGTGCAAATCAGTCAGCAGCTGCCGCCACCGAACGTAGCAGGCCAGGTCCCCTCTGCACAGAAAACCAAGCAACCCCATACATGTTTCGGCCTTGTTGGACCTCCTCGGTGAGGTGCAGCCTGGTTCCCTGTGGTGCAGCGAGCAAGGGACCCACGTCTGGGCATACTCTCTCTCAGAGGGAGAAACAAACTGACCACAAAAGTGATGGGTGGAAAGTTTTGAATGAATCTAAACCACTGGCAATTGCTCTGGACAACCTTCCACACCACCGTTTTTTAGCCCATCTGTGCCATTGCAAAAGGGGACCAGCCGTGTGCAAATCAGTCAGCAGCTGCCGCCACCGAAGGTAGCAGCCCAGCCCAAACTGCTAGGCCAGGTCCCCTCTGCACAGAAAACCAAGCAACCCCAGACATGTTTCAGCCTTGTTGGACCTCCTCAGTGAGGTGCAGCCTGGTTCCCTGTGGCGCAGCGAGCAAGTGACCCACGTCTGGGCATACCCTCTCTCACAGGGAGAAACAAACTTACCACAAAAGTGAGGGGTGGAAGGTTTCGAATGAATCTAAACCACTGGCAATTGCTCTGGGCAACCTTCCACAACACCGTTTTTTAGCCCGTCTGCGCCATTGCAAAAGGGGACCAGTCGTGTGCAAATCAGTCAGCAGCTGCCGCCACCGACGGTAGCAGCCCAGCCCGAACTTCTAGGCCAGGTTCCCTATGAACAGAAAACCAAGCAACCCCAGACATTTTTCAGCCTTGTTGGACCTCCTCAGTGAGGTGCCGCCTGGTTCCCTGTGGCGCAGAGAGAAAGGGACCCATGTCTGGGCATACCCTCTCTCACAGGGAGAAACAAACTGACCACAAAAGTGATGGGTGGAAAGTTTCGAATGAATCTAAACCACTGGCAATAGCTCTGGGCAACCTTCCTCACCACCGTTTTTTAGCCCATCTGCGCCATTGCAAAAGGGGACCAGCCGTGTGCAAACCAGTCAGCAGCTGCCGCCACCGAAGGTAGCAGCCCAGCCCGAACTGCTAGGCCAGGTCCCCTCTGCACAGAAAACCAAGCACCCCCAGGCATGTTTCGGCCTTGTTGGACCTCCTCAGTGAGGTGCAGCCTGGTTCCCTGTGGCGCAGCGAGCAAGGGACCCACGTCTGTGCATACCCTCTCTCACAGGGAGAAACAAACTGACCACAAAAGTGATGGGTGGAAGGTTTTGAATGAATCTAAACCACTGGCAATTGCTCTGGGCAACCTTCCACACCACTGTTTTTTAACCCGTCTGCGCCATTGCAAAAGGGGACCAGCCATGTGCAAATCAGTCAGCAGCTGCCGCCACCGAAGGTAGCAGCCCAGCCCGAACTGCTAGGCCAAGTCCCCTCTGCACAGAAAATCAAGCAACCCCAGACATGTTTCGGCCTTGTTGGACCTCCTCAGTGAGGTGCCGCCTGTTTCCCTGTGGCGCAGCGAGCAAGGGACCCACATCTGGGCATACCCTCTCTCACAGGGAGAAACAATCTGACCATAAAAGTGATGGGTGGAAGGTTTCGAAGGAATCTAAACCACTGGCAATTGCTCTGGGCAACCTTCCACACAACTGATTTTTAGCCTGTCTGCGCCATTGCAAAAGGGGACCAGCCCTGTGCAAATCAGTCAGCAGCTGCCGCCACCGAAAGTAGCAGCCCAGCCCAAACTGCTAGGCCAGGTCCCCTCAGCACAGAAAACCAAGCACCCCCAGACATGTTTCGGCCTTGTTGGACCTCCTCAGTGAGGTGCAGCCTGGTTCCCTCTGGCGCAGCGAGCAAGGGACCCACGTCTGGGCATACCCTCTCTCACAGGGAGAAACAAACTTACCACAAAGGTGATGGGTGGAAGGTTTCGAATGAATCTAAACCACTGGCAATTGCTCTGGGCAACCTTCCACAACACTGTTTTTTAGCCCGTCTGCGCCATTGCAAAAGGGGACCAGGAGTGCGAATCAGTCAGCAGCTGCCGCCACCGAAGGTAGCAGCCCAGCCCGAACTGCTAGGCCAGGTCCCCTCTGCACAGAAAACCAAGCAACCCCAGACATGTTTCAGCCTTGTTGGACCTCCTCAGTGAGGTGCAGCCTGGTTCCCTGTGGCGCAGCGCGCAAGGGACCCACGTCTGGGCATACCCTCTCTCACAGGAGAAACAAACTGACCACAAAAGTGATGGGTGGAAGGTTTCGAATGAATCTAAACCACTGGCAATTGCTCTGGGCCACCTTCCACACCACCGTTTTTTAGCCCGTCTGTGCCATTGCAAAAGGGGACCAGCCGTGTGCAAATCAGTCAGCAGCTGCCGCCACCGACGGTAGCAGCCCAGCCCAAACTTCTAGGCCAGGTCCCCTCTGCACAGAAAACCAAGCAACCCCAGACATGTTTCAGCCTTGTTGGACCTCCTCAGTGAGGTGCAGCCTGGTTCCCTGTTGCGCAGCGAGCAAGGGACACATGTCTGGACATACCCTCTCTCACAGGGAGAAACAAACTGACCACAAAAGTGATGGGTGGAAGGTTTCGAATGAATCTAAACAACTGGGAATTGCTCTGGGCAACCTTCCACACCACAGTTTTTTAGCCCGTCTGCGCCATTGCAAAAGGGCACCAGCCGTGTGCAAATCAGTCAGCAGCTGCCGCCACCGAAGGTAGCAGGCCAGGTCCCCTCTGCACAGAAAACCAAGCAACCCCAGACATGTTTCGGCCTTGTTGGACCTCCTCAGTGAGGTGCAGCCTGGTTCCCTGTGGTGCAGCGAGCAAGGGACCCACGTCTGGGCATACCCTCTCTCACAGGGAGAAACAAACTGACCACAAAAGTGATGGGTGGATAGTTTCGAATGAATCTAAACCACTGGCAATTGCTCTGGACGATCTTCTACACCACCGTTTTTTAGCCCGTCTGCGCCATTGCAAAAAGGGGACCAGCCGTGTGCAAATCAGTCAGCAGCTGCCGCCACTGAAGGTAGCAGCCCAGCCCGAACTGCTAGGCCACGTCCCCTCTGTACAGAAAACCAAGCAACCCCAGACATGTTTCGGCCTTGTTGGACCTCCTCAGTGAGGTGCAGCCTGGTTCCCTGTGGCGCAGCGAGCAAGGGACCCACGTCTGGGCATATCCTCTCTCACAGGGAGAAACAAACTGACCACAAAAGTGATTGGTGGAAGGTTTCGAATGAATCTAAACCACTGGCAATTGCTCTGGGCAACCTTCCAAACCACAGTTTTTCAGCCCGTCTGCGCCATTGAAAAAGCGGACCAGCCGTGTGCAAATCAGTCAGCAGCTGCCGCCACCGAAGGTAGCAGGTCAGGTCCCCTTTGCACAGAAAACCAAGCAACCCCAGACATGTTTCGGCCTTGTTGGACCTCCTCGGTGAGGTGCAGCCTGGTTTCCTGTGGTGCAGCGAGCAAGGGACCCACGTCTGGGCATACCCTCTCTCAGAGGGAGAAACAAACTGACCACAAAAGTGATGGGTGGAAAGTTTTGAATGAATCTAAACCACTGGCAATTGCTCTGGACAACCTTCCACACCACCGTTTTTTAGCCCATCTGTGCCATTGCAAAAGGGGACCAGCCGTGTGCAAATCAGTCAGCAGCTGCCGCCACCGAAGGTAGCAGCCCAGCCCAAACTGCTAGGCCAGGTCCCCTCTGCACAGAAAACCAAGCAACCCCAGACATGTTTCAGCCTTGTTGGACCTCCTCAGTGAGGTGCAGCCTGGTTCCCTGTGGCGCAGCGAGCAAGTGACCCACGTCTGGGCATACCCTCTCTCACAGGGAGAAACAAACTTACCACAAAAGTGATGGGTGGAAGGTTTCGAATGAATCTAAACCACTGGCAATTGCTCTGGGCAACCTTCCACAACACCGTTTTTTAGCCCGTCTGCGCCATTGCAAAAGGGGACCAGCCGTGTGCAAATCAGTCAGCAGCTGCCGCCACCGAAGGTAGCAGCCCAGCCCGAACTGCTAGGTCAGGTTCCCTATGAACAGAAAACCAAGCAACCCCAGACATGTTTCAGCCTTGTTGGACCTCCTCAGTGAGGTGCCACCTGGTTCCCTGTGGCGCAGAGAGAAAGGGACCCATGTCTGGGCATACCCTCTCTCACAGGGAGAAACAAACTGACCACAAAAGTGATGGGTGGAAAGTTTCGAATGAATCTAAACCACTGGCAATAGCTCTGGGCAACCTTCCTCACCACCGTTTTTTAGCCCGTCTGCGCCATTGCAAAAGGGGACCAGCCGTGTGCAAACCAGTCAGCAGCTGCCGCCACCGAAGGTAGCAGCCCAGCCCGAACTGCTAGGCCAGGTCCCCTCTGCACAGAAAACCAAGCACCCCCAGGCATGTTTCGGCCTTGTTGGACCTCCTCAGTGAGGTGCAGCCTGGTTCCCTATGGCGCAGCGAGCAAAGGACCCACGTCTGTGCATGCCCTCTCTCACAGGGAGAAACAAACTGACCACAAAAGTGATGGGTGGAAGGTTTTGAATGAATCTAAACCACTGGCAATTGCTCTGGGCAACCTTCCACACCACTGTTTTTTAACCCGTCTGCGCCATTGCAAAAGGGGACCAGCCGTGTGCAAATCAGTCAGCAGCTGCCGCCACCGAAGGTAGCAGCCCAGCCCGAACTGCTAGGCCAAGTCCCCTCTGCACAGAAAATCAAGCAACCCCAGACATGTTTTGGCCTTGTTGGACCTCCTCAGTGAGGTGCCGCCTGTTTCCCTGTGGCGCAGCGAGCAAGGGACCCACGTCTGGGCATACCCTCTCTCACAGGGAGAAACAAACTGACCATAAAAGTGATGGGTGGAAGGTTTCTAAGGAATCTAAACCACTGGCAATTGCTCTGGGCAACCTTCCACACAACTGTTTTTTAGCCTGTCTGCGCCATTGCAAAAGGGGACCAGCCCTGTGCAAATCAGTCAGCAGCTGCCGCCACCGAAAGTAGCAGCCCAGCCCAAACTGCTAGGCCAGGTCCCCTCTGCACAGAAAACCAAGCAACCCCAGACATGTTTCGGCCTTGTTGGACCTCCTTAGTGAGGTGCAGCCTGGTTCCCTCTGGCGCAGCGAGCAAGGGACCCACGTCTGGGCATACCCTCTCTCACAGGGAGAAACAAACTTACCACAAAAGTGATGGGTGGAAGGTTTCGAATTAATCTAAACCACTGGCAATTGCTCTGGGCAACCTTCCACAACACTGTTTTTTAGCCCATCTGCGCCATTGCAAAAGGGGACCAGGAGTGCGAATCAGTCAGCAGCTGCTGCCACCGAAGGTAGCAGCCCAGCCCGAACTGCTAGGCCAGGTCCCCTCTGCACAGAAAACCAAGCAACCCCAGACATGTTTCAGCCTTGTTGGACCTCCTCAGTGAGGTGCAGCCTGGTTCCCTGTGGCGCAGCGCGCAAGGGACCCACGTCTGGGCATCCCCTCTCTCACAGGGAGAAACAAACTGACCACAAAAGTGATGGGTGGAAGGTTTCGAATGAATCTAAACCACTGGCAATTGCTCTGGGCCACCTTCCAGACCACCGTTTTTTAGCCCGTCTGCGCCATTGCAAAAGGGGACCAGCCGTGTGCAAATCAGTCAGCAGCTGCCGCCACCGACGGTAGCAGCCCAGCCCAAACTTCTAGGCCAGGTCCCCTCTGCACAGAAAACCAAGCAACCCCAGACATGTTTCAGCCTTGTTGGACCTCCTCAGTGAGGTGCAGCCTGGTTCCCTGTTGCGCAGCGAGCAAGGGACACATGTCTGGACATACCCTCTCTCACAGGGAGAAACAAACTGACCACAAAAGTGATGGGTGGAAGGTTTCGAATGAATCTAAACAACTGGGAATTGCTCTGGGCAACCTTCCACACCACAGTTTCTTAGCCCGTCTGCGCCATTGCAAAAGGGGACCAGCCGTGTGCAAATCAGTCAGCAGCTGCCGCCACCGAAGGTAGCAGGCCAGGTCCCCTCTGCACAGAAAACCAAGCAACCCCAGACATGTTTCGGCCTTGTTGGACCTCCTCAGTGAGGTGCAGCCTGGTTCCCTGTGGTGCAGCGAGCAAGGGACCCACGTCTGGGCATACCCTCTCTCACAGGGAGAAACAAACTGACCACAAAAGTGATGGGTGGAAAGTTTCGAATGAATCTAAACCACTGGCAATTGCTCTGGACGATCTTCCACACCACCGTTTTTTAGCCCGTCTGCGCCATTGCAAAAAGGGGACCAGCCGTGTGCAAATCAGTCAGCAGCTGCCGCCACTGAAGGTAGCAGCCCAGCCCGAACTGCTAGGCCAGGTCCCCTCTGCACAGAAAACCAAGCAACCACAGACAATTTTCGGCCTTGTTGGACCTCCTCAGTGAGGTGCCGCCTGGTTCCCTGTGGCACAGCGAGAAAGGTACCCACGTCTGGGCATACCCTCTCTCACAGGGAGAAACAAACTGACCACAAAAGTGATGGGTGGAAGGTTTCGAATGAATCTAAACCACTGGCAATTGCTCTGGGCAACCTTCCACACCACCGTTTTTTAGCCTGTCTGCGCCATTGCAAAAGGGGACCAGCCGTGTGCAAATCAGTCAGCAGCTGCCGCCACCGAAGGTAGCAGCCCAGCCCGAACTGCTAAGCCAGATCCCCTCTGCTCAGAAAACCAAGCAACCACAGGCATGTTTCGGCCTTGTTGGACCTCCTCAGTGAGGTGCAGCCTGGTTCCCTGTGGCGCAGCGAGCAAGGGACCCACGTCTGGGCATACCCTCTCTCACAGGGAAAAACAAACTGACCACAAAAGTGATGGGTGGAAGGTTTCGAATGAATCTAAACCACTGGCAATTTCTCTGGGCAACCTTCCACACCACTGTTTTTGAACCTGTCTGCGCCATTGCAAAAGGGGACCAGCCGTGTGCAAATCAGTCAGCAGCTGCCGCCACGGAAGGTAGCAGCCCAGCCCGAACTGCTAGGCCAGGTCCCCTCTGCACAGAAAACCAAGCAACCCCAGGCATGTTTCGGCTTTGTTGGACCTCCTCAGTGAGGTGCAGCCTGGTTCCCTGTGGCGCAGCGAGAAAGGGATCCATGTCTGGGCATACCCTCTCTCACAGGGAGAAACAAACTGACCACAAAAGTGATGGGTGGATGGTTTTGAATGAATCTAAACCACTGGCAATTGCTCCTGGCAACCTTCCACACCACCGTTTTTTAGCCCGTCTGCGCCATTGCAAAAAGGGGACCAGCCGTGTGCAAATCAGTCAGCAGCTGCCGCCACCGAAGGTAGCAGCCCAGCCCGAACTGCTAGGCCAGATCCCCTCTGCACAGAAAACCAAGCACCCCCAGGCATGTTTCGGCCTTGTTGGACCTCCTCAGTGAGGTGCAGCCTGGTTCCCTATGGCGCAGCGAGCAAAGGACCCACGTCTGTGCATACCCTCTCTCACAGGGAGAAACAAACTGACCACAAAAGTGATGGGTGGAAGGTTTTGAATGAATCTAAACCACTGTCAATTGCTCAGGGCAACCTTCCACACCACTGTTTTTTAACCCGTCTGCGCCATTGCAAAAAGGGGACCAGCCGTGTGCAAATCAGTCAGCAGCTGCCGCCACCGAAGGTAGCAGCCCAGCCCGAACTGCTAGGCCAGATCCCCTCTGCTCAGAAAACCAAGCAACCACAGGCATGTTTCGGCCTTGTTGGACCTCCTCAGTGAGGTGCAGCCTGGTTCCCTGTGGCGCAGCGAGCAAGGGACCCACGTCTGGGCATACCCTCTCTCACAGGGAAAAACAAACTGACCACAAAAGTGATGGGTGGAAGGTTTCGAATGAATCTAAACCACTGGCAATTTCTCTGGGCAACCTTCCACACCACTGTTTTTTAACCCGTCTGCGCCATTGCAAAAGGGGACCAGCCGTGTGCAAATCAGTCAGCAGCTGCCGCCACCGAAGGTAGCAGCCCAGCCCGAACTGCTAGGCCAAGTCCCCTCTGCACAGAAAATCAAGCAACCCCAGGCATGTTTCGGCCTTGTTGGACCTCCTCAGTGAGGTGCCGCCTGTTTCCCTGTGGCGCAGCGAGCAAGGGACCCACGTCTGGGCATACCCTCTCTCACAGGGAGAAACAAACTGACCATAAAAGTGATGGGTGGAAGGTTTCTAAGGAATCTAAACCACTGGCAATTGCTCTGGGCAACCTTCCACACAACTGTTTTTTAGCCTGTCTGCGCCATTGCAAAAGGGGACCAGCCCTGTGCAAATCAGTCAGCAGCTGCCGCCACCGAAAGTAGCAGCCCAGCCCAAACTGCTAGGCCAGGTCCCCTCTGCACAGAAAACCAAGCACCCCCAGGCATGTTTCGGCCTTGTTGGACCTCCTCAGTGAGGTGCAGCCTGGTTCCCTGTGGCGCAGCGAGCAAGGGACCCACGTCTGTGCATACCCTCTCTCACAGGGAGAAACAAACTGACCACAAAAGTGATGGGTGGAAGGTTTTGAATGAATCTAAACCACTGGCAATTGCTCTGGGCAACCTTCCACACCACTGTTTTTTAACCCGTCTGCGCCATTGCAAAAGGGGACCAGCCATGTGCAAATCAGTCAGCAGCTGCCGCCACCGAAGGTAGCAGCCCAGCCCGAACTGCTAGGCCAAGTCCCCTCTGCACAGAAAATCAAGCAACCCCAGACATGTTTCGGCCTTGTTGGACCTCCTCAGTGAGGTGCCGCCTGTTTCCCTGTGGCGCAGCGAGCAAGGGACCCACGTCTGGGCATACCCTCTCTCACAGGGAGAAACAATCTGACCATAAAAGTGATGGTTGGAAGGTTTCGAAGGAATCTAAACCACTGGCAATTGCTCTGGGCAACCTTCCACACAACTGATTTTTAGCCTGTCTGCGCCATTGCAAAAGGGGACCAGCCCTGTGCAAATCAGTCAGCAGCTGCCGCCACCGAAAGTAGCAGCCCAGCCCAAACTGCTAGGCCAGGTCCCCTCAGCACAGAAAACCAAGCACCCCCAGACATGTTTCGGCCTTGTTGGACCTCCTCAGTGAGGTGCAGCCTGGTTCCCTCTGGCGCAGCGAGCAAGGGACCCACGTCTGGGCATACCCTCTCTCACAGGGAGAAACAAACTGACCACAAAAGTGATGGGTGGAAGGTTTTGAATGAATCTAAACCACTGGCAATTGCTCTGGGCAACCTTCCACACCACTGTTTTTTAACCCGTCTGCGCCATTGCAAAAGGGGACCAGCCATGTGCAAATCAGTCAGCAGCTGCCGCCACCGAAGGTAGCAGCCCAGCCCGAACTGCTAGGCCAAGTCCCCTCTGCACAGAAAATCAAGCAACCCCAGACATGTTTCGGCCTTGTTGGACCTCCTCAGTGAGGTGCCGCCTGTTTCCCTGTGGCGCAGCGAGCAAGGGACCCACGTCTGGGCATACCCTCTCTCACAGGGAGAAACAATCTGACCATAAAAGTGATGGTTGGAAGGTTTCGAAGGAATCTAAACCACTGGCAATTGCTCTGGGCAACCTTCCACACAACTGATTTTTAGCCTGTCTGCGCCATTGCAAAAGGGGACCAGCCCTGTGCAAATCAGTCAGCAGCTGCCGCCACCGAAAGTAGCAGCCCAGCCCAAACTGCTAGGCCAGGTCCCCTCAGCACAGAAAACCAAGCACCCCCAGACATGTTTCGGCCTTGTTGGACCTCCTCAGTGAGGTGCAGCCTGGTTCCCTCTGGCGCAGCGAGCAAGGGACCCACGTCTGGGCATACCCTCTCTCACAGGGAGAAACAAACTTACCACAAAGGTGATGGGTGGAAGGTTTCGAATGAATCTAAACCACTGGCAATTGCTCTGGGCAACCTTCCACACCACCGTTTTTTAGCCCGTCTGCGCCATTGCAAAAAGGGGACCAGCCGTGTGCAAATCAGTCAGCAGCTGCCGCCACCGAAGGTAGCAGCCCAGCCCGAACTGCTAGGCCAGATCCCCTCTGCACAGAAAACCAAGCACCCCCAGGCATGTTTCGGCCTTGTTGGACCTCCTCAGTGAGGTGCAGCCTGGTTCCCTATGGCGCAGCGAGCAAAGGACCCACGTCTGTGCATACCCTCTCTCACAGGGAGAAACAAACTGACCACAAAAGTGATGGGTGGAAGGTTTTGAATGAATCTAAACCACTGTCAATTGCTCAGGGCAACCTTCCACACCACTGTTTTTTAACCCGTCTGCGCCATTGCAAAAGGGGACCAGCCGTGTGCAAATCAGTCAGCAGCTGCCGCCACCGAAGGTAGCAGCCCAGCCCGAACTGCTAGGCCAAGTCCCCTCTGCACAGAAAATCAAGCAACCCCAGGCATGTTTCGGCCTTGTTGGACCTCCTCAGTGAGGTGCCGCCTGTTTCCCTGTGGCGCAGCGAGCAAGGGACCCACGTCTGGGCATACCCTCTCTCACAGGGAGAAACAAACTGACCATAAAAGTGATGGGTGGAAGGTTTCTAAGGAATCTAAACCACTGGCAATTGCTCTGGGCAACCTTCCACACAACTGTTTTTTAGCCTGTCTGCGCCATTGCAAAAGGGGACCAGCCCTGTGCAAATCAGTCAGCAGCTGCCGCCACCGAAAGTAGCAGCCCAGCCCAAACTGCTAGGCCAGGTCCCCTCTGCACAGAAAACCAAGCACCCCCAGGCATGTTTCGGCCTTGTTGGACCTCCTCAGTGAGGTGCAGCCTGGTTCCCTGTGGCGCAGCGAGCAAGGGACCCACGTCTGTGCATACCCTCTCTCACAGGGAGAAACAAACTGACCACAAAAGTGATGGGTGGAAGGTTTTGAATGAATCTAAACCACTGGCAATTGCTCTGGGCAACCTTCCACACCACTGTTTTTTAACCCGTCTGCGCCATTGCAAAAGGGGACCAGCCATGTGCAAATCAGTCAGCAGCTGCCGCCACCGAAGGTAGCAGCCCAGCCCGAACTGCTAGGCCAAGTCCCCTCTGCACAGAAAATCAAGCAACCCCAGACATGTTTCGGCCTTGTTGGACCTCCTCAGTGAGGTGCCGCCTGTTTCCCTGTGGCGCAGCGAGCAAGGGACCCACGTCTGGGCATACCCTCTCTCACAGGGAGAAACAATCTGACCATAAAAGTGATGGTTGGAAGGTTTTGAAGGAATCTAAACCACTGGCAATTGCTCTGGGCAACCTTCCACACAACTGATTTTTAGCCTGTCTGCGCCATTGCAAAAGGGGACCAGCCCTGTGCAAATCAGTCAGCAGCTGCCGCCACCGAAAGTAGCAGCCCAGCCCAAACTGCTAGGCCAGGTCCCCTCAGCACAGAAAACCAAGCACCCCCAGACATGTTTCGGCCTTGTTGGACCTCCTCAGTGAGGTGCAGCCTGGTTCCCTCTGGCGCAGCGAGCAAGGGACCCACGTCTGGGCATACCCTCTCTCACAGGGAGAAACAAACTTACCACAAAGGTGATGGGTGGAAGGTTTCGAATGAATCTAAACCACTGGCAATTGCTCTGGGCAACCTTCCACAACACTGTTTTTTAGCCCGTCTGCGCCATTGCAAAAGGGGACCGGGAGTGCGAATCAGTCAGCAGCTGCCGCCACCGAAGGTAGCAGCCCAGCCCGAACTGCTAGGCCAGGTCCCCTCTGCACAGAAAACCAAGCAACCCCAGACATGTTTCAGCCTTGTTGGACCTCCTCAGTGAGGTGCAGCCTGGTTCCCTGTGGCGCAGCGCGCAAGGGACCCACGTCTGGGCATACCCTCTCTCACAGGAGAAACAAACTGACCACAAAAGTGATGGGTGGAAGGTTTCGAATGAATCTAAACCACTGGCAATTGCTCTGGGCCACCTTCCACACCACCGTTTTTTAGCCCGTCTGTGCCATTGCAAAAGGGGACCAGCCGTGTGCAAATCAGTCAGCAGCTGCCGCCACCGACGGTAGCAGCCCAGCCCAAACTTCTAGGCCAGGTCCCCTCTGCACAGAAAACCAAGCAACCCCAGACATGTTTCAGCCTTGTTGGACCTCCTCAGTGAGGTGCAGCCTGGTTCCCTGTTGCGCAGCGAGCAAGGGACACATGTCTGGACATACCCTCTCTCACAGGGAGAAACAAACTGACCACAAAAGTGATGGGTGGAAGGTTTCGAATGAATCTAAACAACTGGGAATTGCTCTGGGCAACCTTCCACACCACAGTTTTTTAGCCCGTCTACGCCATTGCAAAAGGGCACCAGCCGTGTGCAAATCAGTCAGCAGCTGCCGCCACCGAAGGTAGCAGGCCAGGTCCCCTCTGCACAGAAAACCAAGCAACCCCAGACATGTTTCGGCCTTGTTGGACCTCCTCAGTGATGTGCAGCCTGGTTCCCTGTGGTGCAGCGAGCAAGGGACCCACGTCTGGGCATACCCTCTCTCACAGGGAGAAACAAACTGACCACAAAAGTGATGGGTGGATAGTTTCGAATGAATCTAAACCACTGGCAATTGCTCTGGACGATCTTCCACACCACCGTTTTTTAGCCCGTCTGCGCCATTGCAAAAAGGGGACCAGCCGTGTGCAAATCAGTCAGCAGCTGCCGCCACTGAAGGTAGCAGCCCAGCCCGAACTGCTAGGCCACGTCCCCTCTGTACAGAAAACCAAGCAACCCCAGACATGTTTCGGCCTTGTTGGACCTCCTCAGTGAGGTGCAGCCTGGTTCCCTGTGGCGCAGCGAGCAAGGGACCCACGTCTGGGCATATCCTCTCTCACAGGGAGAAACAAACTGACCACAAAAGTGATTGGTGGAAGGTTTCGAATGAATCTAAACCACTGGCAATTGCTCTGGGCAACCTTCCAAACCACAGTTTTTCAGCCCGTCTGCGCCATTGAAAAAGGGGACCAGCCGTGTGCAAATCAGTCAGCAGCTGCCGCCACCGAAGGTAGCAGGCCAGGTCCCCTCTGCACAGAAAACCAAGCAACCCCAGACATGTTTCAGCCTTGTTGGACCTCCTCGGTGAGGTGCAGCCTGGTTTCCTGTGGTGCAGCGAGCAAGGGACCCACGTCTGGGCATACCCTCTCTCAGAGGGAGAAACAAACTGACCACAAAAGTGATGGGTGGAAAGTTTTGAATGAATCTAAACCACTGGCAATTGCTCTGGACAACCTTCCACACCACCGTTTTTTAGCCCATCTGTGCCATTGCAAAAGGGGACCAGCCGTGTGCAAATCAGTCAGCAGCTGCCGCCACCGAAGGTAGCAGCCCAGCCCAAACTGCTAGGCCAGGTCCCCTCTGCACAGAAAACCAAGCAACCCCAGACATGTTTCAGCCTTGTTGGACCTCCTCAGTGAGGTGCAGCCTGGTTCCCTGTGGCGCAGCGAGCAAGTGACCCACGTCTGGGCATACCCTCTCTCACAGGGAGAAACAAACTTACCACAAAAGTGATGGGTGGAAGGTTTCGAATGAATCTAAACCACTGGCAATTGCTCTGGGCAACCTTCCACAACACCGTTTTTTAGCCCGTCTGCGCCATTGCAAAAGGGGACCAGCCGTGTGCAAATCAGTCAGCAGCTGCCGCCACCGAAGGTAGCAGCCCAGCCCGAACTGCTAGGCCAGGTTCCCTATGAACAGAAAACCAAGCAACCCCAGACATGTTTCAGCCTTGTTGGACCTCCTCAGTGAGGTGCCACCTGGTTCCCTGTGGCGCAGAGAGAAAGGGCCCCTTGTCTGGGCATACCCTCTCTCACAGGGAGAAACAAACTGACCACAAAAGTGATGGGTGGAAAGTTTCGAATGAATCTAAACCACTGGCAATAGCTCTGGGCAACCTTCCTCACCACCGTTTTTTAGCCCGTCTGCGCCATTGCAAAAGGGGACCAGCCGTGTGCAAACCAGTCAGCAGCTGCCGCCACCGAAGGTAGCAGCCCAGCCTGAACTGCTAGGCCAGGTCCCCTCTGCACAGAAAACCAAGCACCCCCAGGCATGTTTCGGCCTTGTTGGACCTCCTCAGTGAGGTGCAGCCTGGTTCCCTATGGCGCAGCGAGCAAAGGACCCACGTCTGTGCATGCCCTCTCTCACAGGGAGAAACAAACTGACCACAAAAGTGATGGGTGGAAGGTTTTGAATGAATCTAAACCACTGGCAATTGCTCTGGGCAACCTTCCACACCACTGTTTTTTAACCCGTCTGCGCCATTGCAAAAGGAGACCAGCCGTGTGCAAATCAGTCAGCAGCTGCCGCCACCGAAGGTAGCAGCCCAGCCCGAACTGCTAGGCCAAGTCCCCTCTGCACAGAAAATCAAGCAACCCCAGACATGTTTTGGCCTTGTTGGACCTCCTCAGTGAGGTGCCGCCTGTTTCCCTGTGGCGCAGCGAGCAAGGGACCCACGTCTGGGCATACCCTCTCTCACAGGGAGAAACAAACTGACCATAAAAGTGATGGGTGGAAGGTTTCTAAGGAATCTAAACCACTGGCAATTGCTCTGGGCAACCTTCCACACAACTGTTTTTTAGCCTGTCTGCGCCATTGCAAAAGGGGACCAGCCCTGTGCAAATCAGTCAGCAGCTGCCGCCACCGAAAGTAGCAGCCCAGCCCAAACTGCTAGGCCAGGTCCCCTCTGCACAGAAAACCAAGCAACCCCAGACATGTTTCGGCCTTGTTGGACCTCCTTAGTGAGGTGCAGCCTGGTTCCCTCTGGCGCAGCGAGCAAGGGACCCACGTCTGGGCATACCCTCTCTCACAGGGAGAAACAAACTTACCACAAAAGTGATGGGTGGAAGGTTTCGAATGAATCTAAACCACTGGCAATTGCTCTGGGCAACCTTCCACAACACTGTTTTTAGCCCATCTGCGCCATTGCAAAAGGGGACCAGGAGTGCGAATCAGTCAGCAGCTGCCCCCACCGAAGGTAGCAGCCCAGCCCGAACTGCTAGGCCAGGTCCCCTCTGCACAGAAAACCAAGCAACCCCAGACATGTTTCAGCCTTGTTGGACCTCCTCAGTGAGGTGCAGCCTGGTTCCCTGTGGCGCAGCGCGCAAGGGACCCACGTCTGGGCATCCCCTCTCTCACAGGGAGAAACAAACTGACCACAAAAGTGATGGGTGGAAGGTTTCGAATGAATCTAAACCACTGGCAATTGCTCTGGGCCACCTTCCAGACCACCGTTTTTTAGCCCGTCTGCGCCATTGCAAAAGGGGACCAGCCGTGTGCAAATCAGTCAGCAGCTGCCGCCACCGACGGTAGCAGCCCAGCCCAAACTTCTAGGCCAGGTCCCCTCTGCACAGAAAACCAAGCAACCCCAGACATGTTTCAGCCTTGTTGGACCTCCTCAGTGAGGTGCAGCCTGGTTCCCTGTTGCGCAGCGAGCAAGGGACACATGTCTGGACATACCCTCTCTCACAGGGAGAAACAAACTGACCACAAAAGTGATGGGTGGAAGGTTTCGAATGAATCTAAACAACTGGGAATTGCTCTGGGCAACCTTCCACACCACAGTTTCTTAGCCCGTCTGCGCCATTGCAAAAGGGGACCAGCCGTGTGCAAATCAGTCAGCAGCTGCCGCCACCGAAGGTAGCAGGCCAGGTCCCCTCTGCACAGAAAACCAAGCAACCCCAGACATGTTTCGGCCTTGTTGGACCTCCTCAGTGAGGTGCAGCCTGGTTCCCTGTGGTGCAGCGAGCAAGGGACCCACGTCTGGGCATACCCTCTCTCACAGGGAGAAACAAACTGACCACAAAAGTGATGGGTGGAAAGTTTCGAATGAATCTAAACCACTGGCAATTGCTCTGGACGATCTTCCACACCACCGTTTTTTAGCCCGTCTGCGCCATTGCAAAAAGGGGACCAGCCGTGTGCAAATCAGTCAGCAGCTGCCCCCACCGAAGGTAGCAGCCCAGCCCGAACTGCTAGGCCAGGTCCCCTCTGCACAGAAAACCAAGCAACCCCAGACATGTTTCAGCCTTGTTGGACCTCCTCAGTGAGGTGCAGCCTGGTTCCCTGTGGCGCAGCGCGCAAGGGACCCACGTCTGGGCATCCCCTCTCTCACAGGGAGAAACAAACTGACCACAAAAGTGATGGGTGGAAGGTTTCGAATGAATCTAAACCACTGGCAATTGCTCTGGGCCACCTTCCAGACCACCGTTTTTTAGCCCGTCTGCGCCATTGCAAAAGGGGACCAGCCGTGTGCAAATCAGTCAGCAGCTGCCGCCACCGACGGTAGCAGCCCAGCCCAAACTTCTAGGCCAGGTCCCCTCTGCACAGAAAACCAAGCAACCCCAGACATGTTTCAGCCTTGTTGGACTTCCTCAGTGAGGTGCAGCCTGGTTCCCTGTTGCGCAGCGAGCAAGGGACACATGTCTGGACATACCCTCTCTCACAGGGAGAAACAAACTGACCACAAAAGTGATGGGTGGAAGGTTTCGAATGAATCTAAACAACTGGGAATTGCTCTGGGCAACCTTCCACACCACAGTTTCTTAGCCCGTCTGCGCCATTGCAAAAGGGGACCAGCCGTGTGCAAATCAGTCAGCAGCTGCCGCCACCGGAGGTAGCAGGCCAGGTCCCCTCTGCACAGAAAACCAAGCAACCCCAGACATGTTTCGGCCTTGTTGGACCTCCTCAGTGAGGTGCAGCCTGGTTCCCTGTGGTGCAGCGAGCAAGGGACCCACGTCTGGGCATACCCTCTCTCACAGGGAGAAACAAACTGACCACAAAAGTGATGGGTGGAAAGTTTCGAATGAATCTAAACCACTGGCAATTGCTCTGGACGATCTTCCACACCACCGTTTTTTAGCCCGTCTGCGCCATTGCAAAAAGGGGACCAGCCGTGTGCAAATCAGTCAGCAGCTGCCGCCACTGAAGGTAGCAGCCCAGCCCGAACTGCTAGGCCAGGTCCCCTCTGCACAGAAAACCAAGCAACCACAGACAATTTTCGGCCTTGTTGGACCTCCTCAGTGAGGTGCCGCCTGGTTCCCTGTGGCACAGCGAGAAAGGTACCCACGTCTGGGCATACCCTCTCTCACAGGGAGAAACAAACTGACCACAAAAGTGATGGGTGGAAGGTTTCGAATGAATCTAAACCACTGGCAATTGCTCTGGGCAACCTTCCACACCACCGTTTTTTAGCCTGTCTGCGCCATTGCAAAAGAGGACCAGCCGTGTGCAAATCAGTCAGCAGCTGCCGCCACCGAAGGTAGCAGCCCAGCCCGAACTGCTAGGCCAGATCCCCTCTGCTCAGAAAACCAAGCAACCACAGGCATGTTTCGGCCTTGTTGGACCTCCTCAGTGAGGTGCAGCCTGGTTCCCTGTGGCGCAGCGAGCAAGGGACCCACGTCTGGGCATACCCTCTCTCACAGGGAAAAACAAACTGACCACAAAAGTGATGGGTGGAAGGTTTCGAATGAATCTAAACCACTGGCAATTTCTCTGGGCAACCTTCCACACCACTGTTTTTGAACCTGTCTGCGCCATTGCAAAAGGGGACCAGCCGTGTGCAAATCAGTCAGCAGCTGCCGCCACGGAAGGTAGCAGCCCAGCCCGAACTGCTAGGCCAGGTCCCCTCTGCACAGAAAACCAAGCAACCCCAGGCATGTTTCGGCTTTGTTGGACCTCCTCAGTGAGGTGCAGCCTGGTTCCCTGTGGCGCAGCGAGAAAGGGATCCATGTCTGGGCATACCCTCTCTCACAGGGAGAAACAAACTGACCACAAAAGTGATGGGTGGATGGTTTTGAATGAATCTAAACCACTGGCAATTGCTCCTGGCAACCTTCCACACCACCGTTTTTTAGCCCGTCTGCGCCATTGCAAAAAGGGGACCAGCCGTGTGCAAATCAGTCAGCAGCTGCCGCCACCGAAGGTAGCAGCCCAGCCCGAACTGCTAGGCCAGATCCCCTCTGCACAGAAAACCAAGCACCCCCAGGCATGTTTCGGCCTTGTTGGACCTCCTCAGTGAGGTGCAGCCTGGTTCCCTATGGCGCAGCGAGCAAAGGACCCACGTCTGTGCATACCCTCTCTCACAGGGAGAAACAAACTGACCACAAAAGTGATGGGTGGAAGGTTTTGAATGAATCTAAACCACTGGCAATTGCTCTGGGCAACCTTCCACACCACTGTTTTTTAACCCGTCTGCGCCATTGCAAAAGGGGACCAGCCGTGTGCAAATCAGTCAGCAGCTGCCGCCACCGAAGGTAGCAGCCCAGCCCGAACTGCTAGGCCAAGTCCCCTCTGCACAGAAAATCAAGCAACCCCAGACATGTTTCGGCCTTGTTGGACCTCCTCAGTGAGGTGCCGCGTGTTTCCCTGTGGCGCAGCGAGCAAGGGACCCACGTCTGGGCATACCCTCTCTCACAGGGAGAAACAAACTGACCATAAAAGTGATGGGTGGAAGGTTTCTAAGGAATCTAAACCACTGGCAATTGCTCTGGGCAACCTTCCACACAACTGTTTTTTAGCCTGTCTGCGCCATTGCAAAAGGGGACCAGCCCTGTGCAAATCAGTCAGCAGCTGCCGCCACCGAAAGTAGCAGCCCAGCCCAAACTGCTAGGCCAGGTCCCCTCTGCACAGAAAACCAAGCAACCCCAGACATGTTTCGGCCTTGTTGGACCTCCTTAGTGAGGTGCAGCCTGGTTCCCTCTGGCGCAGCGAGCAAGGGACCCACGTCTGGGCATACCCTCTCTCACAGGGAGAAACAAACTTACCACAAAAGTGATGGGTGGAAGGTTTCGAATGAATCTAAACCACTGGCAATTGCTCTGGGCAACCTTCCACAACACTGTTTTTTAGCCCATCTGCGCCATTGCAAAAGGGGACCAGGAGTGCGAATCAGTCAGCAGCTGCCGCCACCGAAGGTAGCAGCCCAGCCCGAACTGCTAGGCCAGGTCCCCTCTGCACAGAAAACCAAGCAACCCCAGACATGTTTCAGCCTTGTTGGACCTCCTCAGTGAGGTGCAGCCTGGTTCCCTGTGGCGCAGCGCGCAAGGGACCCACGTCTGGGCATACCCTCTCTCACAGGAGAAACAAACTGACCACAAAAGTGATGGGTGGAAGGTTTCGAATGAATCTAAACCACTGGCAATTGCTCTGGGCCACCGTTTTTTAGCCCGTCTGTGCCATTGCAAAAGGGGACCAGCCGTGTGCAAATCAGTCAGGAGCTGCCGCCACCGACGGTAGCAGCCCAGCCCAAACTTCTAGGCCAGGTCCCCTCTGCACAGAAAACCAAGCAACCCCAGACATGTTTCAGCCTTGTTGGACCTCCTCAGTGAGGTGCAGCCTGGTTCCCTGTTGCGCAGCGAGCAAGGGACACATGTCTGGACATACCCTCTCTCACAGGGAGAAACAAACTGACCACAAAAGTGATGGGTGGAAGGTTTCGAATGAATCTAAACAACTGGGAATTGCTCTGGGCAACCTTCCACACCACAGTTTTTTAGCCCGTCTGCGCCATTGCAAAAGGGCACCAGCCGTGTGCAAATCAGTCAGCAGCTGCCGCCACCGAACTTAGCAGGCCAGGTCCCCTCTGCACAGAAAACCAAGCAACTCCAGACATGTTTCGGCCTTGTTGGACCTCCTCAGTGAGGTGCAGCCTGGTTCCCTGTGGTGCAGCGAGCAAGGGACCCACGTCTGGGCATACCCTCTCTCACAGGGAGAAACAAACTGACCACAAAAGTGATGGGTGGATAGTTTCGAATGAATCTAAACCACTGGCAATTGCTCTGGACGATCTTCCACACCACCGTTTTTTAGCCCGTCTGCGCCATTGCAAAAAGGGGACCAGCCGTGTGCAAATCAGTCAGCAGCTGCCGCCACTGAAGGTAGCAGCCCGAACTGCTAGGCCACGTCCCCTCTGTACAGAAAACCAAGCAACCCCAGACATGTTTCGGCCTTGTTGGACCTCCTCAGTGAGGTGCAGCCTGGTTCCCTGTGGCGCAGCGAGCAAGGGACCCACGTCTGGGCATATCCTCTCTCACAGGGAGAAACAAACTGACCACAAAAGTGATTGGTGGAAGGTTTCGAATGAATCTAAACCACTGGCAATTGCTCTGGGCAACCTTCCAAACCACAGTTTTTCAGCCCGTCTGCGCCATTGAAAAAGGGGACCAGCCGTGTGCAAATCAGTCAGCAGCTGCCGCCACCGAAGGTAGCAGGCCAGGTCCCCTCTGCACAGAAAACCAAGCAACCCCAGACATGTTTCGGCCTTGTTGGACCTCCTCGGTGAGGTGCAGCCTGGTTTCCTGTGGTGCAGCGAGCAAGGGACCCACGTCTGGGCATACCCTCTCTCAGAGGGAGAAACAAACTGACCACAAAAGTGATGGGTGGAAAGTTTTGAATGAATCTAAACCACTGGCAATTGCTCTGGACAACCTTCCACACCACCGTTTTTTAGCCCATCTGTGCCATTGCAAAAGGGGACCAGCCGTGTGCAAATCAGTCAGCAGCTGCCGCCACCGAAGGTAGCAGCCCAGCCCAAACTGCTAGGCCAGGTCCCCTCTGCACAGAAAACCAAGCAACCCCAGACATGTTTCAGCCTTGTTGGACCTCCTCAGTGAGGTGCAGCCTGGTTCCCTGTGGCGCAGCGAGCAAGTGACCCACGTCTGGGCATACCCTCTCTCACAGGGAGAAACAAACTTACCACAAAAGTGATGGGTGGAAGGTTTCGAATGAATCTAAACCACTGGCAATTGCTCTGGGCAACCTTCCACAACACCGTTTTTTAGCCCTTCTGCGCCATTGCAAAAGGGGACCAGCCGTGTGCAAATCAGTCAGCAGCTGCCGCCACCGAAGGTAGCAGCCCAGCCCGAACTGCTAGGCCAGGTTCCCTATGAACAGAAAACCAAGCAACCCCAGACATGTTTCAGCCTTGTTGGACCTCCTCAGTGAGGTGCCACCTGGTTCCCTGTGGCGCAGAGAGAAAGGGACCCATGTCTGGGCATACCCTCTCTCACAGGGAGAAACAAACTGACCACAAAAGTGATGGGTGGAAAGTTTCGAATGAATCTAAACCACTGGCAATAGCTCTGGGCAACCTTCCTCACCACCGTTTTTTAGCCCGTCTGCGCCATTGCAAAAGGGGACCAGCCGTGTGCAAACCAGTCAGCAGCTGCCGCCACCGAAGGTAGCAGCCCAGCCCGAACTGCTAGGCCAGGTCCCCTCTGCACAGAAAACCAAGCACCCCCAGGCATGTTTCGGCCTTGTTGGACCTCCTCAGTGAGGTGCAGCCTGGTTCCCTATGGCGCAGCGAGCAAAGGACCCACGTCTGTGCATGCCCTCTCTCACAGGGAGAAACAAACTGACCACAAAAGTGATGGGTGGAAGGTTTTGAATGAATCTAAACCACTGGCAATTGCTCTGGGCAACCTTCCACACCACTGTTTTTTAACCCGTCTGCGCCATTGCAAAAGGGGACCAGCCGTGTGCAAATCAGTCAGCAGCTGCCGCCACCGAAGGTAGCAGCCCAGCCCGAACTGCTAGGCCAAGTCCCCTCTGCACAGAAAATCAAGCAACCCCAGACATGTTTTGGCCTTGTTGGACCTCCTCAGTGAGGTGCCGCCTGTTTCCCTGTGGCGCAGCGAGCAAGGGACCCACGTCTGGGCATACCCTCTCTCACAGGGAGAAACAAACTGACCATAAAAGTGATGGGTGGAAGGTTTCTAAGGAATCTAAACCACTGGCAATTGCTCTGGGCAACCTTCCACACAACTGTTTTTTAGCCTGTCTGCGCCATTGCAAAAGGGGACCAGCCCTGTGCAAATCAGTCAGCAGCTGCCGCCACCGAAAGTAGCAGCCCAGCCCAAACTGCTAGGCCAGGTCCCCTCTGCACAGAAAACCAAGCAACCCCAGACATGTTTCGGCCTTGTTGGACCTCCTTAGTGAGGTGCAGCCTGGTTCCCTCTGGCGCAGCGAGCAAGGGACCCACGTCTGGGCATACCCTCTCTCACAGGGAGAAACAAACTTACCACAAAAGTGATGGGTGGAAGGTTTCGAATGAATCTAAACCACTGGCAATTGCTCTGGGCAACCTTCCACAACACTGTTTTTTAGCCCATCTGCGCCATTGCAAAAGGGGACCAGGAGTGCGAATCAGTCAGCAGCTGCCGCCACCGAAGGTAGCAGCCCAGCCCGAACTGCTAGGCCAGGTCCCCTCTGCACAGAAAACCAAGCAACCCCAGACATGTTTCAGCCTTGTTGGACCTCCTCAGTGAGGTGCAGCCTGGTTCCCTGTGGCGCAGCGCGCAAGGGACCCACGTCTGGGCATCCCTCTCTCACAGGGAGAAACAAACTGACCACAAAAGTGATGGGTGGAAGGTTTCGAATGAATCTAAACCACTGGCAATTGCTCTGGGCCACCTTCCAGACCACCGTTTTTTTACCCGTCTGCGCCATTGCAAAAGGGGACCAGCCGTGTGCAAATCAGTCAGCAGCTGCCGCCACCGACGGTAGCAGCCCAGCCCAAACTTCTAGGCCAGGTCCCCTCTGCACAGAAAACCAAGCAACCCCAGACATGTTTCAGCCTTGTTGGACCTCCTCAGTGAGGTGCAGCCTGGTTCCCTGTTGCGCAGCGAGCAAGGGACACATGTCTGGACATACCCTCTCTCACAGGGAGAAACAAACTGACCACAAAAGTGATGGGTGGAAGGTTTCGAATGAATCTAAACAACTGGGAATTGCTCTGGGCAACCTTCCACACCACAGTTTTTTAGCCCGTCTGCGCCATTGCAAAAGGGGACCAGCCGTGTGCAAATCAGTCAGCAGCTGCCGCCACCGAAGGTAGCAGGCCAGGTCCCCTCTGCACAGAAAACCAAGCAACCCCAGACATGTTTCGGCCTTGTTGGACCTCCTCAGTGAGGTGCAGCCTGGTTCCCTGTGGTGCAGCGAGCAAGGGACCCACGTCTGGGCATACCCTCTCTCACAGGGAGAAACAAACTGACCACAAAAGTGATGGCTGGAAAGTTTCGAATGAATCTAAACCACTGGCAATTGCTCTGGACGATCTTCCACACCACCGTTTTTTAGCCCGTCTGCGCCATTGCAAAAAGGGGACCAGCCGTGTGCAAATCAGTCAGCAACTGCCGCCACTGAAGGTAGCAGCCCAGCCCGAACTGCTAGGCCAGGTCCCCTCTGCACAGAAAACCAAGCAACCACAGACAATTTTCGGCCTTGTTGGACCTCCTCAGTGAGGTGCCGCCTGGTTCCCTGTGGCACAACGAGAAAGGTACCCACGTCTGGGCATACCCTCTCTCACAGGGAGAAACAAACTGACCACAAAAGTGATGGGTGGAAGGTTTCGAATGAATCTAAACCACTGGCAATTGCTCTGGGCAACCTTCCACACCACCGTTTTTTAGCCTGTCTGCGCCATTGCAAAAGGGGACCAGCCGTGTGCAAATCAGTCAGCAGCTGCCGCCACCGAAGGTAGTAGCCCAGCCCGAACTGCTAGGCCAGATCCCCTCTGCTCAGAAAACCAAGCAACCACAGGCATGTTTCGGCCTTGTTGGACCTCCTCAGTGAGGTGCAGCCTGGTTCCCTATGGCGCAGCGAGCAAAGGACCCACGTCTGTGCATACCCTCTCTCACAGGGAGAAACAAACTGACCACAAAAGTGATGGGTGGAAGGTTTTGAATGAATCTAAACCACTGGCAATTGCTCTGGGCAACCTTCCACACCACTGTTTTTTAACCCGTCTGCGCCATTGCAAAAGGGGACCAGCCGTGTGCAAATCAGTCAGCAGCTGCCGCCACCGAAGGTAGCAGCCCAGCCCGAACTGCTAGGCCAAGTCCCCTCTGCACAGAAAATCAAGCAACCCCAGACATGTTTCGGCCTTGTTGGACCTCCTCAGTGAGGTGCCGCCTGTTTCCCTGTGGCGCAGCGAGCAAGGGACCCACGTCTGGGCATACCCTCTCTCACAGGGAGAAACAAACTGACCATAAAAGTGATGGGTGGAAGGTTTCTAAGGAATCTAAACCACTGGCAATTGCTCTGGGCAACCTTCCACACAACTGTTTTTTAGCCTGTCTGCGCCATTGCAAAAGGGGACCAGCCCTGTGCAAATCAGTCAGCAGCTGCCGCCACCGAAAGTAGCAGCCCAGCCCAAACTGCTAGGCCAGGTCCCCTCTGCACAGAAAACCAAGCAACCCCAGACATGTTTCGGCCTTGTTGGACCTCCTTAGTGATGTGCAGCCTGGTTCCCTCTGGCGCAGCGAGCAAGGGACCCACGTCTGGGCATACCCTCTCTCACAGGGAGAAACAAACTTACCACAAAAGTGATGGGTGGAAGGTTTCGAATGAATCTAAACCACTGGCAATTGCTCTGGGCAACCTTCCACAACACTGTTTTTTAGCCCATCTGCGCCATTGCAAAAGGGGACCAGGAGTGCGAATCAGTCAGCAGCTGCCGCCACCGAAGGTAGCAGCCCAGCCCGAACTGCTAGGCCAGGTCCCCTCTGCACAGAAAACCAAGCAACCCCAGACATGTTTCAGCCTTGTTGGACCTCCTCAGTGAGGTGCAGCCTGGTTCCCTGTGGCGCAGCGCGCAAGGGACCCACGTCTGGGCATACCCTCTCTCACAGGGAGAAACAAACTGACCACAAAAGTGATGGGTGGAAGGTTTCGAATGAATCTAAACCACTGGCAATTGCTCTGGGCCACCTTCCAGACCACCGTTTTTTAGCCCGTCTGCGCCATTGCAAAAGGGGACCAGCCGTGTGCAAATCAGTCAGCAGCTGCCGCCACCGACGGTAGCAGCCCAGCCCAAACTTCTAGGCCAGGTCCCCTCTGCACAGAAAACCAAGCAACCCCAGACATGTTTCAGCCTTGTTGGACCTCCTCAGTGAGGTGCAGCCTGGTTCCCTGTTGCGCAGCGAGCAAGGGACACATGTCTGGACATACCCTCTCTCACAGGGAGAAACAAACTGACCACAAAAGTGATGGGTGGAAGGTTTCGAATGAATCTAAACAACTGGGAATTGCTCTGGGCAACCTTCCACACCACAGTTTTTTAGCCCGTCTGCGCCATTGCAAAAGGGGACCAGCCGTGTGCAAATCAGTCAGCAGCTGCCGCCACCGAAGGTAGCAGGCCAGGTCCCCTCTGCACAGAAAACCAAGCAACCCCAGACATGTTTCGGCCTTGTTGGACCTCCTCAGTGAGGTGCAGCCTGGTTCCCTGTGGTGCAGCGAGCAAGGGACCCACGTCTGGGCATACCCTCTCTCACAGGGAGAAACAAACTGACCACAAAAGTGATGGGTGGAAAGTTTCGAATGAATCTAAACCACTGGCAATTGCTCTGGACGATCTTCCACACCACCGTTTTTTAGCCCGTCTGCGCCATTGCAAAAAGGGGACCAGCCGTGTGCAAATCAGTCAGCAGCTGCCGCCACTGAAGGTAGCAGCCCAGCCCGAACTGCTAGGCCAGGTCCCCTCTGCACAGAAAACCAAGCAACCACAGACAATTTTCGGCCTTGTTGGACCTCCTCAGTGAGGTGCCGCCTGGTTCCCTGTGGCACAGCGAGAAGGGTACCCACGTCTGGGCATACCCTCTCTCACAGGGAGAAACAAACTGACCACAAAAGTGATGGGTGGAAGGTTTCGAATGAATCTAAACCACTGGCAATTGCTCTGGGCAACCTTCCACACCACCGTTTTTTAGCCTGTCTGCGCCATTGCAAAAGGGGACCAGCCGTGTGCAAATCAGTCAGCAGCTGCCGCCACCGAAGGTAGCAGCCCAGCCCGAACTGCTAGGCCAGATCCCCTCTGCTCAGAAAACCAAGCAACCACAGGCATGTTTCGGCCTTGTTGGACCTCCTCAGTGAGGTGCAGCCTGGTTCCCTGTGGCGCAGCGAGCAAGGGACCCACGTCTGGGCATACCCTCTCTCACAGGGAGAAATAAACTGACCACAAAAGTGATGGGTGGAAGGTTTCGAATGAATCTAAACCACTGGCAATTGCTCTGGGCAACCTTCCACACCACTGTTTTTGAACCTGTCTGCGCCATTGCAAAAGGGGACCAGCCGTGTGCAAATCAGTCAGCAGCTGCCGCCACGGAAGGTAGCAGCCCAGCCCGAACTGCTAGGCCAGGTCCCCTCTGCACAGAAAACCAAGCAACCTCAGGCATGTTTCGGCTTTGTTGGACCTCCACAGTGAGGTGCAGCCTGGTTCCCTGTGGCGCAGCGAGAAAGGGATCCATGTCTGGGCATACCCTCTCTCACAGGGAGAAACAAACTGACCACAAAAGTGATGGGTGGATGGTTTTGAATGAATCTAAACCACTGGCAATTGCTCCTGGCAACCTTCCACACCACCGTTTTTTAGCCCGTCTGCGCCATTGCAAAAAGGGGACCAGCCGTGTGCAAATCAGTCAGCAGCTGCCGCCACCGAAGGTAGCAGCCCAGCCCGAACTGCTAGGCCAGATCCCCTCTGCACAGAAAACCAAGCAACCCCAGGCATGTTTCGGCTTTGTTGGACCTCCTCAGTGAGGTGCAGCCTGGTTCCCTGTGGCGTAGCGAGAAAGGGATCCACGTCTGGGCATACCCTCTCTCACAGGGAGAAACAAACTGACCACAAAAGTGATGGGTGGAAGGTTTCGAATGAATCTAAACCACTGGCAATTGCTCCTGGCAACCTTCCACACCACCGTTTTTTAGCCCATCTGCGCCATTGCAAAAGGGGACCAGCCATGTGCAAATCAGTCAGCAGCTGCCGCCACCAAAGGTAGCAGCCCAGCCCGAACTGCTAGGCCAGGTCCCGTCTGCACAGAAAACCAAGCATCCCCAGACATGTTTTGGCCTTGTTGGACCTCCTCAGTGAGGTGCAGCCTGGTTCCCTGTGGCGCAGCGAGCAAGGGACCCACGTTTGGGCATACCCTCTCTCACAGGGAGAAACAAACTTACCACAAAAGTGATGGGTGGAAGGTTTCGAATGAATCTAAACCACTGGCAATTGCTCTGGGCAACCTTCCACAACACCGTTTTTTAGCCCGTCTGCGCCATTGCAAAAGGGGACCAGCCGTGTGCAAATCAGTCAGCAGCTGCCGCCACCGAAGGTAGCAGCCCAGCCCGAACTGCTAGGCCAGGTCCCCTCTGCACAGAAAACCAAGCAACCCCAGACATGTTTCAGCCTTGTTGGACCTCCTCAGTGAGGTGCCGCCTGGTTCCCTGTGGCGCAGAGAGAAAGGGACCCACGTCTGGGCATACCCTCTCTCACAGGGAGAAACAAACTGACCACAAAAGTGATGGGTGGAAAGTTTTGAATGAATCTAAACCACTGGCAATTGCTCTGGGCAACCTTCCTCACCACCGTTTTTTAGCCCGTCTGCGCCATTGCAAAAGGGGACCAGCCGTGTGCAAACCAGTCAGCAGCTGCCGCCACCGAAGGTAGCAAACCAGCCCGAACTGTTAGGCCAGGTCCCCTCTGCACAGAAAACCAAGCACCCCCAGGCATGTTTCGGCCTTGTTGGACCTCCTCAGTGAGGTGCAGCCTGGTTCCCTGTGGCGCAGCGAGCAAGGGACCCACGTCTGGGCATACCCTCTCTCACAGGGAGAAACAAACTGACCACAAAAGTGATGGGTGGAAGGTTTTGAATGAATCTAAACCACTGGCAATTGCTCTGGGCAACCTTCCACACCACTGTTTTTAACCCGTCTGCGCCATTGCAAAAGGGGACCAGCCGTGTGCAAATCAGTCAGCAGCTGCTGCCACCGAAGTTAGCAGCCCAGCCCGAACTGCTAGGCCAGGTCCCCTCTGCACAGAAACCCAAGCAACCCCAGACATGTTTCAGCCTTGTTGGACCTCCTCAGTGAGGTGCAGCCTAGTTCCCTGTGGCGCAGCGAGCAAGGGACCCACGTCTGGGCATACCCTCTCTCACAGGGAGAAACAAACTGACCAAAAAAGTGATGGGTGGAAGGTTTCAAATGAATCTAAACCACTGGCAATTGCTCTGGGCATCCTTCCACACCACCGTTTTTTAGCCCGTCTGTGCCATTGCAAAAGGGGACCAGCCGTGTGCAAATCAGTCAGCAGCTGCCGCCACCGAAGGTAGCAGCAAAGCCCGAACTGCTAGGACAGGTCCCCTCTGCACAGAAAACCAAGCAACCCCAGACATGTTTCGGCCTTGTTGGACCTCCTCAGTGAGGTGCAGCCTGGTTCCCTGTGGTGCAGCGAGCAAGGGACCCACGTCTGGGCATACCCTCTCTCACAGGGAGAAACAAACTGACCAAAAAAGTGATGGGTGGAAGGTTTCGAATTAATCTAAACCACTGGCAATTGCTCTGGGCAACCTTCCACACCACTGTTTTTTAGCCCGTCTGCGCCATTGCAAAAGGGGACCAGCCATGTGCAAATCAGTCAGCAGCTGCCGCCACCAAAGGTAGCATCCCAGCCCAAACTGCTAGGCCAGGTCCCCTCTGCACAGAAAACCAAGCAACCCCAGACATGTTTCAGCCTTGTTGGACCTCCTCAGTGAGCTGCAGCCTGGTTCCCTGTGGCACAGCGAGCAAGGGACCCACGTCTGGACATACCCTTTCTCACAGGGAGAAACAAACTGACCACAAAAGTGATGGGTGGAAGGTTTTGAATGAATCTAAACCACTGGCAATTGCTCTGGGCAACCTTCCACACCACCGAAATTTAGCCCGTCTGCGCCATTGCAAAAGGGGACCAGCTGTGTGCAAATCAGTCTGCAGCTGCCGCCACCGAAGGTAGCAGCCCAGCCCGAACTGCTGGGCCAGGTCCCGTCTGCACAGAAAACCAAGCAACCCCAGACATGTTTCGGCCTTGTTGGACCTCCTCAGTGAGGTGCAGCCTGGTTCCCTGTGGTGCAGCGAGCAAGGGACCTACGTCTGGGCATACCCTCTCTCACAGGGAGAAACAAACTGACCACAAAAGTGATGGGTGGAAGGTTTCGAATGAATCTAAACCACTGGCAATTGCTCTGGGCCACGTTCCACACCACCGTTTTTTAGCCCATCTGCGCCATTGCAAAAGGGGACCAGCCGTGTGCAAATCAGTCAGCAGCTGCCGCCACCGAAGGTAGCATCCCAGCCCAAACTGCTAGGCCAGGTCCCCTCTGCACAGAAAACCAAGCATCCCCAGACATGTTTCAGCCTTGTTGGACCTCCTCAGTGAGGTTCAGCATGGTTCCCTGTGGCGCAGCGAGCAAGGGACACACGTCTGGGCATACCCTCTCTCACAGGGAGAAACAAACTGATCACAAAAGTGATGGGTGGAAGGTTTCGAATGAATCTAAACCACTGGCAATTGCTCTGGGCAACCTTCCACAACACCGTTTTTTAGCCCGTCTACGACATTGCAAAAGGGGACCATTTGTGTGCAAATCAGTCAGTAGCGGCCGCCACCGAAGGTAGCAGCCCAGCCCAAACTGCTAGGCCAGGTTCCCTCTGCACAGAAAACCAAGCAACCCCAGACATGTTTCAGCCTTGTTGGACCTCCTCAGTGAGGTGCAGCCTGGTTCCCTGTGGTGCAGCGAGCAAGGGACCCACGTCTGGGCATACCCTCTCTCACAGGAAGAAACAAACTGACCACAAAAGTGATGGGTGGAAGGTTTCGATTGAATCTAAACCACTGGCAATTGCTCTGGGCAACCTTCCACACCACCGTTTTTTAGCCCGTATGCGCCATTGCAAAAGGGGACCAGCCGTGTGCAAATCAGTCAGCAGCTGCCACCACCGAAGGTAGCAGCCCAGCCCAAACTGCTAAGCCAGGTCCCCTCTGCACAGAAAACCAAGCAACCCCAGACATGATTCAGCCTTGTTGGACCTCCTCAGTGAGGTTCAGCATGGTTCCCTGTGGCGCAGCGAGCAAGGGACACACGTCTGGGCATACCCTCTCTCACAGGGAGAAACAAACTGATCACAAAAGTGATGGGTGGAAGGTTTCGAATGAATCTAAACCACTGGCAATTGCTCTGGGCAACCTTCCACAACACCGTTTTTTAGCCCGTCTACGACATTGCAAAAGGGGACCATTTGTGTGTAAATCAGTCAGTAGCTGCCGCCACCGAAGGTAGCAGCCCAGCCCAAACTGCTAGGCCAGGTTCCCTCTGCACAGAAAACCAAGCAACCCCAGACATGTTTCAGCCTTGTTGGACCTCCTCAGTGAGGTGCAGCCTGGTTCCCTGTGGTGCAGCGAGCAAGGGACCCACGTCTGGGCATACCCTCTCTCACAGGAAGAAACAAACTGACCACAAAAGTGATGGGTGGAAGGTTTCGATTGAATCTAAACCACTGGCAATTGCTCTGGGCAACCTTCCACACCACCGTTTTTTAGCCCGTATGCGCCATTGCAAAAGGGGACCAGCCGTGTGCAAATCAGTCAGCAGCTGCCACCACCGAAGGTAGCAGCCCAGCCCAAACTGCTAAGCCAGGTCCCCTCTGCACAGAAAACCAAGCAACCCCAGACATGTTTCAGCCTTGTTGGACCTCCTCAGTGAGGTGCAGCCTGGTTCCCTGTGGCACAGCGAGCAAGGGTCCCACGTCTGGGCATACCCTCTCTCACAGGGAGAAACAAACTGACCACAAAAGTGATGGGTGGAAGGTTTCGAATAAATCTAAACCACTGGCAATTGCTCTGGGCAACCGTCCACACCACCGTTTTTTAGCCCGTCTGCGCCATTGCAACAGCGGACCAGCCGTGTGCAAATCAGTCGGCAGCTGCCGCCACCGAAGGTAGCAGACCAGACCGAACTGCTAGGCCAGGTCCCCTCTGCACAGAAAAGCAAGCAACCACAGACATGTTTCGGTCTTGTTGGACCTCCTCAGTGAGGTGCAGCCTGGTTCCCTGTGGCGCAGCGAGCAAGGGACCTACGTCTGAGCATACCCTCTCTCACAGGGAGAAACAAACTGACCACAAAAGTGAGGGGTGGAAGGTTTTGAATGAATCTAAACCACTGGCAATTGCTCTGGGCAACCTTCCACACCATCGTTTTTTAGCCCATCTGCGCCATTGCAAAAAGGGACCAGCCGTGTGCAATTCAGTCAGGAGCTGCCGCCACCGAATGTAGCAGCCCAGCCCGAACTGCTAGGCCAGGTCCCCTCTGCACAGAAAACCAAGCAACCCCAGACATGTTTCGGCCTTGTTGGACCTCCTTAGTGATGTGCAGCCTGGTTCCCTCTGGCGCAGCGAGCAAGGGACCCACGTCTGGGCATACCCTCTCTCACAGGGAGAAACAAACTTACCACAAAAGTGATGGGTGGAAGGTTTCGAATGAATCTAAACCACTGGCAATTGCTCTGGGCAACCTTCCACAACACTGTTTTTTAGCCCATCTGCGCCATTGCAAAAGGGGACCAGGAGTGCGAATCAGTCAGCAGCTGCCGCCACCGAAGGTAGCAGCCCAGCCCGAACTGCTAGGCCAGGTCCCCTCTGCACAGAAAACCAAGCAACCCCAGACATGTTTCAGCCTTGTTGGACCTCCTCAGTGAGGTGCAGCCTGGTTCCCTGTGGCGCAGCGCGCAAGGGACCCACGTCTGGGCATACCCTCTCTCACAGGGAGAAACAAACTGACCACAAAAGTGATGGGTGGAAGGTTTCGAATGAATCTAAACCACTGGCAATTGCTCTGGGCCACCTTCCAGACCACCGTTTTTTAGCCCGTCTGCGCCATTGCAAAAGGGGACCAGCCGTGTGCAAATCAGTCAGCAGCTGCCGCCACCGACGGTAGCAGCCCAGCCCAAACTTCTAGGCCAGGTCCCCTCTGCACAGAAAACCAAGCAACCCCAGACATGTTTCAGCCTTGTTGGACCTCCTCAGTGAGGTGCAGCCTGGTTCCCTGTTGCGCAGCGAGCAAGGGACACATGTCTGGACATACCCTCTCTCACAGGGAGAAACAAACTGACCACAAAAGTGATGGGTGGAAGGTTTCGAATGAATCTAAACAACTGGGAATTGCTCTGGGCAACCTTCCACACCACAGTTTTTTAGCCCGTCTGCGCCATTGCAAAAGGGGACCAGCCGTGTGCAAATCAGTCAGCAGCTGCCGCCACCGAAGGTAGCAGGCCAGGTCCCCTCTGCACAGAAAACCAAGCAACCCCAGACATGTTTCGGCCTTGTTGGACCTCCTCAGTGAGGTGCAGCCTGGTTCCCTGTGGTGCAGCGAGCAAGGGACCCACGTCTGGGCATACCCTCTCTCACAGGGAGAAACAAACTGACCACAAAAGTGATGGGTGGAAAGTTTCGAATGAATCTAAACCACTGGCAATTGCTCTGGACGATCTTCCACACCACCGTTTTTTAGCCCGTCTGCGCCATTGCAAAAAGGGGACCAGCCGTGTGCAAATCAGTCAGCAGCTGCCGCCACTGAAGGTAGCAGCCCAGCCCGAACTGCTAGGCCAGGTCCCCTCTGCACAGAAAACCAAGCAACCACAGACAATTTTCGGCCTTGTTGGACCTCCTCAGTGAGGTGCCGCCTGGTTCCCTGTGGCACAGCGAGAAGGGTACCCACGTCTGGGCATACCCTCTCTCACAGGGAGAAACAAACTGACCACAAAAGTGATGGGTGGAAGGTTTCGAATGAATCTAAACCACTGGCAATTGCTCTGGGCAACCTTCCACACCACCGTTTTTTAGCCTGTCTGCGCCATTGCAAAAGGGGACCAGCCGTGTGCAAATCAGTCAGCAGCTGCCGCCACCGAAGGTAGCAGCCCAGCCCGAACTGCTAGGCCAGATCCCCTCTGCTCAGAAAACCAAGCAACCACAGGCATGTTTCGGCCTTGTTGGACCTCCTCAGTGAGGTGCAGCCTGGTTCCCTGTGGCGCAGCGAGCAAGGGACCCACGTCTGGGCATACCCTCTCTCACAGGGAGAAATAAACTGACCACAAAAGTGATGGGTGGAAGGTTTCGAATGAATCTAAACCACTGGCAATTGCTCTGGGCAACCTTCCACACCACTGTTTTTGAACCTGTCTGCGCCATTGCAAAAGGGGACCAGCCGTGTGCAAATCAGTCAGCAGCTGCCGCCACGGAAGGTAGCAGCCCAGCCCGAACTGCTAGGCCAGGTCCCCTCTGCACAGAAAACCAAGCAACCTCAGGCATGTTTCGGCTTTGTTGGACCTCCTCAGTGAGGTGCAGCCTGGTTCCCTGTGGCGCAGCGAGAAAGGGATCCATGTCTGGGCATACCCTCTCTCACAGGGAGAAACAAACTGACCACAAAAGTGATGGGTGGATGGTTTTGAATGAATCTAAACCACTGGCAATTGCTCCTGGCAACCTTCCACACCACCGTTTTTTAGCCCGTCTGCGCCATTGCAAAAAGGGGACCAGCCGTGTGCAAATCAGTCAGCAGCTGCCGCCACCGAAGGTAGCAGCCCAGCCCGAACTGCTAGGCCAGATCCCCTCTGCACAGAAAACCAAGCAACCCCAGGCATGTTTCGGCTTTGTTGGACCTCCTCAGTGAGGTGCAGCCTGGTTCCCTGTGGCGTAGCGAGAAAGGGATCCACGTCTGGGCATACCCTCTCTCACAGGGAGAAACAAACTGACCACAAAAGTGATGGGTGGAAGGTTTCGAATGAATCTAAACCACTGGCAATTGCTCCTGGCAACCTTCCACACCACCGTTTTTTAGCCCATCTGCGCCATTGCAAAAGGGGACCAGCCATGTGCAAATCAGTCAGCAGCTGCCGCCACCAAAGGTAGCAGCCCAGCCCGAACTGCTAGGCCAGGTCCCGTCTGCACAGAAAACCAAGCATCCCCAGACATGTTTTGGCCTTGTTGGACCTCCTCAGTGAGGTGCAGCCTGGTTCCCTGTGGCGCAGCGAGCAAGGGACCCACGTCTGGGCATACCCTCTCTCACAGGGAGAAACAAACTGACCACAAAAGTGATGGGTGGAAAGTTTTGAATGAATCTAAACCACTGGCAATTGCTCTGGGCAACCTTCCTCACCACCGTTTTTTAGCCCGTCTGCGCCATTGCAAAAGGGGACCAGCCGTGTGCAAACCAGTCAGCAGCTGCCGCCACCGAAGGTAGCAAACCAGCCCGAACTGTTAGGCCAGGTCCCCTCTGCACAGAAAACCAAGCACCCCCAGGCATGTTTCGGCCTTGTTGGACCTCCTCAGTGAGGTGCAGCCTGGTTCCCTGTGGCGCAGCGAGCAAGGGACCCACGTCTGGGCATACCCTCTCTCACAGGGAGAAACAAACTGACCACAAAAGTGATGGGTGGAAGGTTTTGAATGAATCTAAACCACTGGCAATTGCTCTGGGCAACCTTCCACACCACTGTTTTTAACCCGTCTGCGCCATTGCAAAAGGGGACCAGCCGTGTGCAAATCAGTCAGCAGCTGCTGCCACCGAAGTTAGCAGCCCAGCCCGAACTGCTAGGCCAGGTCCCCTCTGCACAGAAACCCAAGCAACCCCAGACATGTTTCAGCCTTGTTGGACCTCCTCAGTGAGGTGCAGCCTAGTTCCCTGTGGCGCAGCGAGCAAGGGACCCACGTCTGGGCATACCCTCTCTCACAGGGAGAAACAAACTGACCAAAAAAGTGATGGGTGGAAGGTTTCAAATGAATCTAAACCACTGGCAATTGCTCTGGGCATCCTTCCACACCACCGTTTTTTAGCCCGTCTGTGCCATTGCAAAAGGGGACCAGCCGTGTGCAAATCAGTCAGCAGCTGCCGCCACCGAAGGTAGCAGCAAAGCCCGAACTGCTAGGACAGGTCCCCTCTGCACAGAAAACCAAGCAACCCCAGACATGTTTCGGCCTTGTTGGACCTCCTCAGTGAGGTGCAGCCTGGTTCCCTGTGGTGCAGCGAGCAAGGGACCCACGTCTGGGCATACCCTCTCTCACAGGGAGAAACAAACTGACCAAAAAAGTGATGGGTGGAAGGTTTCGAATTAATCTAAACCACTGGCAATTGCTCTGGGCAACCTTCCACACCACTGTTTTTTAGCCCGTCTGCGCCATTGCAAAAGGGGACCAGCCATGTGCAAATCAGTCAGCAGCTGCCGCCACCAAAGGTAGCATCCCAGCCCAAACTGCTAGGCCAGGTCCCCTCTGCACAGAAAACCAAGCAACCCCAGACATGTTTCAGCCTTGTTGGACCTCCTCAGTGAGCTGCAGCCTGGTTCCCTGTGGCACAGCGAGCAAGGGACCCACGTCTGGACATACCCTTTCTCACAGGGAGAAACAAACTGACCACAAAAGTGATGGGTGGAAGGTTTTGAATGAATCTAAACCACTGGCAATTGCTCTGGGCAACCTTCCACACCACCGAAATTTAGCCCGTCTGCGCCATTGCAAAAGGGGACCAGCTGTGTGCAAATCAGTCTGCAGCTGCCGCCACCGAAGGTAGCAGCCCAGCCCGAACTGCTGGGCCAGGTCCCGTCTGCACAGAAAACCAAGCAACCCCAGACATGTTTCGGCCTTGTTGGACCTCCTCAGTGAGGTGCAGCCTGGTTCCCTGTGGTGCAGCGAGCAAGGGACCCACGTCTGGGCATACCCTCTCTCACAGGGAGAAACAAACTGACCACAAAAGTGATGGGTGGAAGGTTTCGAATGAATCTAAACCACTGGCAATTGCTCTGGGCCACGTTCCACACCACCGTTTTTTAGCCCATCTGCGCCATTGCAAAAGGGGACCAGCCGTGTGCAAATCAGTCAGCAGCTGCCGCCACCGAAGGTAGCATCCCAGCCCAAACTGCTAGGCCAGGTCCCCTCTGCACAGAAAACCAAGCATCCCCAGACATGTTTCAGCCTTGTTGGACCTCCTCAGTGAGGTTCAGCATGGTTCCCTGTGGCGCAGCGAGCAAGGGACACACGTCTGGGCATACCCTCTCTCACAGGGAGAAACAAACTGATCACAAAAGTGATGGGTGGAAGGTTTCGAATGAATCTAAACCACTGGCAATTGCTCTGGGCAACCTTCCACAACACCGTTTTTTAGCCCGTCTACGACATTGCAAAAGGGGACCATTTGTGTGCAAATCAGTCAGTAGCGGCCGCCACCGAAGGTAGCAGCCCAGCCCAAACTGCTAGGCCAGGTTCCCTCTGCACAGAAAACCAAGCAACCCCAGACATGTTTCAGCCTTGTTGGACCTCCTCAGTGAGGTGCAGCCTGGTTCCCTGTGGTGCAGCGAGCAAGGGACCCACGTCTGGGCATACCCTCTCTCACAGGAAGAAACAAACTGACCACAAAAGTGATGGGTGGAAGGTTTCGATTGAATCTAAACCACTGGCAATTGCTCTGGGCAACCTTCCACACCACCGTTTTTTAGCCCGTATGCGCCATTGCAAAAGGGGACCAGCCGTGTGCAAATCAGTCAGCAGCTGCCACCACCGAAGGTAGCAGCCCAGCCCAAACTGCTAAGCCAGGTCCCCTCTGCACAGAAAACCAAGCAACCCCAGACATGTTTCAGCCTTGTTGGACCTCCTCAGTGAGGTTCAGCATGGTTCCCTGTGGCGCAGCGAGCAAGGGACACACATCTGGGCATACCCTCTCTCACAGGGAGAAACAAACTGATCACAAAAGTGATGGGTGGAAGGTTTCGAATGAATCTAAACCACTGGCAATTGCTCTGGGCAACCTTCCACAACACCGTTTTTTAGCCCGTCTACGACATTGCAAAAGGGGACCATTTGTGTGTAAATCAGTCAGTAGCTGCCGCCACCGAAGGTAGCAGCCCAGCCCAAACTGCTAGGCCACGTTCCCTCTGCACAGAAAACCAAGCAACCCCAGACATGTTTCAGCCTTGTTGGACCTCCTCAGTGAGGTGCAGCCTGGTTCCCTGTGGTGCAGCGAGCAAGGGACCCACGTCTGGGCATACCCTCTCTCACAGGAAGAAACAAACTGACCACAAAAGTGATGGGTGGAAGGTTTCGATTGAATCTAAACCACTGGCAATTGCTCTGGGCAACCTTCCACACCACCGTTTTTTAGCCCGTATGCGCCATTGCAAAAGGGGACCAGCCGTGTGCAAATCAGTCAGCAGCTGCCACCACCGAAGGTAGCAGCCCAGCCCAAACTGCTAAGCCAGGTCCCCTCTGCACAGAAAACCAAGCAACCCCAGACATGTTTCAGCCTTGTTGGACCTCCTCAGTGAGGTGCAGCCTGGTTCCCTGTGGCACAGCGAGCAAGGGTCCCACGTCTGGGCATACCCTCTCTCACAGGGAGAAACAAACTGACCACAAAAGTGATGGGTGGAAGGTTTCGAATAAATCTAAACCACTGGCAATTGCTCTGGGCAACCGTCCACACCACCGTTTTTTAGCCCGTCTGCGCCATTGCAACAGCGGACCAGCCGTGTGCAAATCAGTCGGCAGCTGCCGCCACCGAAGGTAGCAGACCAGACCGAACTGCTAGGCCAGGTCCCCTCTGCACAGAAAAGCAAGCAACCACAGACATGTTTCGGTCTTGTTGGACCTCCTCAGTGAGGTGCAGCCTGGTTCCCTGTGGCGCAGCGAGCAAGGGACCTACGTCTGAGCATACCCTCTCTCACAGGGAGAAACAAACTGACCACAAAAGTGAGGGGTGGAAGGTTTTGAATGAATCTAAACCACTGGCAATTGCTCTGGGCAACCTTCCACACCATCGTTTTTTAGCCCATCTGCGCCATTGCAAAAAGGGACCAGCCGTGTGCAATTCAGTCAGGAGCTGCCGCCACCGAATGTAGCAGCCCAGCCCGAACTGCTAGGCCAGGTCCCCTCTGCACAGAAAACCATGCAACCCCAGACATGTTTGGCCTTGTTGGACCTCCTCAGTGAGGTGCAGCCTGGTTCCCTGTGGCGCGAGCAAGGGTCCCACGTCTCGGCATACCCTCTCTCACAGGGAGAAACAAACTGACCACAAAAGTGATGGGTGGAAGGTTTCGAATGAATCTAAACCACTGGTGATTGCTCTGGGCAACCTTCCACAACACCGTTTTTTAGCCCGTCTGTGCCATTGCAAACGGGGACCAGCCGTGTGCAAATCAGTCAGCAGCTGCCGCCACCGAAGGTAGCAGCCCAGCCCGAACTGCTAGGCCAGGTCCCCTCTGCACAGAAAACCAAGCAACCCCAGACATGTTTCGGCCTTGTTGGACCTCCTCAGTGAGGTGCAGCCTGGTTCCCTGTGGTGCAGCGAGCAAGGGACCCACGTCTGGGCATACCCTCTCTCACAGGGAGAAACAAACTGACCAAAAAAGTGATGGGTGGAAGGTTTTGAATTAATCTAAACCACTGGCAATTGCTCTGGGCAACCTTCCACACCACTGTTTTTTAGCCCATCTGCGCCATTGCAAAAGGGGACCAGCCATGTGCAAATCAGTCAGCAGCTGCCGCCACCAAAGGTAGCATCCCAGCCCAAACTGCTAGGCCAGGTCCCCTCTGCACAGAAAAGCAAGCATCCCCAGACATGTTTCAGCCTTGTTGGACCTCCTCAGTGAGCTGCAGCCTGGTTCCCTGTGGCACAGCGAGCAAGGGACCCACGTCTGGACATACCCTCTCTCACAGGGAGAAACAAACTGACCACAAAAGTGATGGGTGGAAGGTTTTGAATGAATCTAAACCACTGGCAATTGCTCTGGGCAACCTTCCACACCACCGAAATTTAGCCCGTCTGCGCCATTGCAAAAGGGGACCAGCTGTGTGCAAATCAGTCTGCAGCTGCCGCCACCGAAGGTAGCAGCCCAGCCCGAACTGCTGGGCCAGGTCCCGTCTGCACAGAAAACCAAGCATCCCCAGACATGTTTCGGCCTTGTTGGACCTCCTCAGTGAGGTGCAGCCTGGTTCCCTGTGGTGCAGCGAGCAAGGGACCCACGTCTGGGCATACCCTCTCTCACAGGGAGAAACAAACTGACCACAAAAGTGATGGGTGGAAGGTTTCGAATGAATCTAAACCACTGGCAATTGCTCTGGGCCACGTTCCACACCACCGTTTTTTAGCCCGTCTGCGCCATTGCAAAAGGGGACCAGCCGTGTGCAAATCAGTCAGCAGCTGCCGCCACCGAAGGTAGCAGCCCAGCCCAAACTGCTAGGCCAGGTCCCCTCTGCACAGAAAACCAAGCAACCCCAGACATGTTTCAGCCTTGTTGGACCTCCTCAGTGAGGTTCAGCATGGTTCCCTGTGGCGCAGCGAGCAAGGGACACACGTCTGGGCATACCCTCTCTCACAGGGAGAAACAAACTGACCACAAAAGTGATGGGTGGAAGGTTTCGAATGAATCTAAACCACTGGCAATTGCTCTGGGCAACCTTCCACAACACCGTTTTTTAGCCCGTCTATGACATTGCAAAAGGGGACCATTTGTGTGCAAATCAGTCAGTAGCTGCCGCCACCGAAGGTAGCAGCCCAGCCCAAACTGCTAAGCCAGGTCCCCTCTGCACAGAAAACCAAGCAACCCCAGACATGTTTCAGCCTTGTTGGACCTCCTCAGTGAGGTGCAGCCTGGTTCCCTGTGGCGCAGCGAGCAAGGGTCCCACGTCTGGGCATACCCTCTCTCACAGGGAGAAACAAAATGACCACAAAAGTGATGGGTGGAAGGTTTCGAATAAATCTAAACCACTGGCAATTGCTCTGGGCAACCTTCCACACCACCGTTTTTTAGCCCGTCTGCGCCATTGCAACAGGGGACCAGCCGTGTGCAAATCAGTCGGCAGCTGCCGCCACCGAAGGTAGCACCCCAGCCCGAACTGCTAGGCCAGGTCCCCTCTGCACAGAAAACCATGCAACCCCAGACATGTTTCGCCTTGTTGGACCTCCTCAGTGAGGTGCAGCCTGGTTCCCTGTGGCGCGAGCAAGGGTCCCACGTCTCGGCATACCCTCTCTCACAGGGAGAAACAAACTCACCACAAAAGTGATGGGTGGAAGGTTTCAAATGAATCTAAACCACTCGCAATTGCTCTGGGCAACCTTCCACAACACCGTTTTTTTAGCCCGTCTGCGCCATTGCAAAAGGGGACCAGCCGTGTGCAAATCAGTCAGCAGCTGCCGCCACCGAAGGTAGCAGCCCAGCCCGAACTGCTAGGCCAGGTCCCCTCTGCACAGAAAACCAAGCAACCCCAGACATGTTTCGGCCTTGTTGGACCTCCTCAGTGAGGTGCAGCCTGGTTCCCTGTTGCACAGCGAGCAAGGGACCCACGTCAGGGCATACCCTCTCTCATAGGGAGAAACAAACTGACCACAAAAGTGATGGGTGGAAAGTTTTGAATGAATCTAAACCACTGGCAATTGCTCTGGGCAACCTTCCACACCACTGTTTTTAACCCGTCTGCGCCATTGCAAAAGGGGACCAGCCTTGTGCAATTCAGTCAGGAGATGCTGCCACCGAATGTAGCAGCCCAGCCCGAACTGCTAGGCCAGGTCCCCTCTGCACAGAAAACCATGCAACCCCAGACATGTTTCGGCCTTGTTGGACCTCCTCAGTGAGGCGCAGCCTGGTTCCCTGTGGCGCAGTTAGCAAGGGACCCACGTCTGGGCATACCCTCTCTCACAGGGAGAAACAAACTGACCACAAAAGTGATGGGTAGAAGGTTTCAAATGAATCTAAACCACTCGCAATTGCTCTGGGCAACCTTCCACAACACCGTTTTTTTAGCCCGTCTGCGCCATTGCAAAAGGGGACCAGCCGTGTGCAAATCAGTCAGCAGCTGCCGCCACCGAAGGTAGCAGCCCAGCCCGAACTGCTAGGCCAGGTCCCCTCTGCACAGAAAACCAAGCAACCACAGGCATGTTTCGGCCTTGTTGGACCTCCTCAGTGAGGCGCAGCCTGGTTCCCTGTGGCGCAGTTAGCAAGGGACCCACGTCTGGGCATACCCTCTCTCACAGGGAGAAACAAACTGACCACAAAAGTGATGGGTAGAAGGTTTTGAATGAATCTAAACTACTGGCAATTGCTCTGGGCAACCTTCCCCACCACAGTTTTTTAGCCCGTCTGCGGCATTGCAAAAGGGGACCAGCCGTGTGCAATTCAGTCAGGAGCTGCCACCACCGAAGGTAGCAGCCCAGCCCGAACTGCTAGGCCAGGTCCCCTCTGCACAGAAAAGCAAGCAACCACAGACATGTTTCGGTCTTGTTGGACCTCCTCAGTGAGGTGCAGCCTGGTTCCCTGTGGCGCAGCAAGCAAGGGACCTACGTCTGGGCATACCCTCTCTCACAGGGAGAAACAAACTGACCACAAAATTGAGGGGTGGAAGGTTTTGAATGAATCTAAACCACTGGCAATTGCTCTGGGCAACCTTCCACACCATCGTTTTTTAGCCCATCTGCGCCATTGCAAAAAGGGACCAGCCGTGTGCAATTCAGTCAGGAGCTGCCGCCACCGAATGTAGCAGCCCAGCCCGAACTGCTAGGCCAGGTCCCCTCTGCACAGAAAACCATGCAACCCCAGACATGTTTCGCCTTGTTGGACCTCCTCAGTGAGGTGCAGCCTGGTTCCCTGTGGCGCGAGCAAGGGTCCCACGTCTCGGCATAGCCTCTCTCACAGGGAGAAACAAACTCACCACAAAAGTGATGGGTGGAAGGTTTCAAATGAATCTAAACCACTCGCAATTGCTCTGGGCACCTTCCACACCACCGTTTTTTAGCCCGTCTGCGCCATTGCAAAAGGGGACCAGCCGTGTGCAAATCAGTCAGCAGCTGCCGCCACCGAAGGTAGCAGCCCAGCCCGAACTGCTAGGCCAGGTCCCTTCTGCACAGAAAACCAAGCAACCCCAGACATGTTTCGGCCTTGTTGGACCTCCTCAGTGAGGTGCAGCCTGGTTCTCTTTGGTGCAGCGAGCAAGGGACCCACGTCTGGGCATACCCTCTCTCACAGGGAGAAACAAACTGACCACAAAAGTGATGGGTGGAAGTTTTTGAATGAATCTAAACCACTGGCAATTGCTCTGGGCAACCTTCCACACCACCGTTTTTTAGCCCATCTGCGCCATTGCAAAAGGGGACCAGCCGTGTGCAATTCAGTCAGGAGATGCTGCCACCGAATGTAGCAGCCCAGCCCGAACTGCTAGGCCAGGTCCCCTCTGCACAGAAAACCATGCAACCCCAGACATGTTTCGGCCTTGTTGGACCTCCTCAGTGAGGCGCAGCATGGTTCCCTGTGGCGCAGTTAGCAAGGGACCCACGTCTGGGCATACCCTCTCTCACAGGGAGAAACAAACTGACCACAAAAGTGATGAGTAGAAGGTTTCGAATGAATCTAAACTACTGGCAATTGCTCTGGGCAACCTTCCCCACCACAGTTTTTTAGCCCGTCTGCGCCATTGCAAAAGGGGACCAGCCGTGTGCAATTCAGTCAGGAGCTGCCACCGCCGAAGGTAGCAGCCCAGCCCGAACTGCTAGGCCAGGTCCCCTCTAAACAGAAAACCAAGCAACCCCAGACATGTTTCGGCCTTGTTGGACCTCCTCAGTGAGGTGCAGCCTGGTTCCCTGTGGCGCAGCGAGCAAGTGACCCACGTCTGGGCATACCCTCTCTCACAGGGAGAAACAAATTGACCACAAAAGTGATGGGTGGAAGGTTTCGATTGAATCTAAACCACTGGCAATTGCTCTGGGCAACCTTCCACAGCACCGTTTTTTAGCCCGTCTGCGCCATTGCAAAAGGGGACCAGCCGTGTGCAAATCAGTCAGCAGCTGCCGCCACCGAAGGAAGCAGCCCAGCCCAAACTGCTAGGCCAGGTCCCCTCTGCACAGAAAACCAAGCAACCCCAGACATGTTTCCGCCTTGGTGGACCTCCTCAGTGAGGTGCAGCCTGGTTCCCTGTGGCGCAGCGAGCAAGGGTCCCACGTCTGGGCATACCCTCTCTCACAGGGAAAAACAAACTGGCCACAAAAGTGATGGGTGGAAGGTTTCGAATAAATCTAAACCACTGGCAATTGCTCTGGGCAACCTTCCACACTACCGTTTTTTAGCCCGTCTGTGCCATTGCAAAAGGGGACCAGTCGTGTGCAAATCAGTCAGCAGCTGCCGCCACCGAAGGTAGCAGCAAAGCCCGAACTGCTAGGCCAGGTCCCCTCTGCACAGAAAACCAAGCAACCCCAGACATGTTTCGGCCTTGTTGGACCTCCTCAGTGAGGTGCAGCCTGGTTCCCTGTGGTGCAGCGAGCAAGGGACCCACGTCTGGGCATACCCTCTCTCACAGGGAGAAACAAACTGACCACAAAAGTGATGGGTGGAAGGTTTCGAATGAATCTAAACCACTGGCAATTGCTCTGGGCCACGTTCCACACCACAGTTTTTTAGCCCGTCTGCGCCATTGCAAGAGGGGACCAGCCGTGTGCAAATCAGTCAGCAGCTGCCGCCACCGAAGGTAGCAGCCCAGCCCAAACTGCTAGGCCAGGTCCCCTCTGCACAGAAAACCAAGCAACCCCAGACATGTTTCAGCCTTGTTGGACCTCCTCAGTGAGGTTCAGCATGGTTCCCTGTGGCGCAGCGAGCAAGGGACACACGTCTGGGCATACCCTCTCTCACAGGGAGAAACAAAATGACCACAAAAGTGATTGGTGGAAGGTTTCGAATGAATCTAAACCACTGGCAATTGCTCTGGGCAACCTTCCACAACACCGTTTTTTAGCCCGTCTACGACATTGCAAAAGGGGACCATTTGTGTGCAAATCAGTCAGTAGCTGCCGCCACCGAAGGTAGCAGCCCAGCCCGAACTGCTAGGCCAGGTTCCCTCTGCACAGAAAACCAAGCAACCCCAGACATGTTTCAGCCTTGTTGGACCTCCTCAGTGAGGTGCAGCCTGGTTCCCTGTGGTGCAGCGAGCAAGGGACCCACGTCTGGGCATACCCTCTCTCACAGGAAGAAACAAACTGACCACAAAAGTGATAGGTGGAAGGTTTCGATTGAATCTAAACCACTGGCAATTGCTCTGGGCAACCTTCCACACCACCTTTTTTTAGCCCGCATGCGCCATTGCAAAAGGGGACCAGCCGTGTGCAAATCAGTCAGCAGCTGCCACCACCGAAGGTAGCAGCCCAGCCCAAACTGCTAAGCCAGGTCCCCTCTGCACAGAAAACCAAGCAACCCCAGACATGTTTCAGCCTTGTTGGACCTCCTCAGTGAGGTGCAGCCTGGTTCCCTGTGGCGCAGCGAGCAAGGGTCCCACGTCTGGGCATACCCTCTCTCACAGGGAGAAACAAACTGACCACAAAGGTGATGGGTGGAAGGTTTCGAATAAATCTAAACCACTGGCAATTGCTCTGGGCAACCTTCCACACCACCGTTTTTTAGCCCGTCTGCGCCATTGCAACAGGGGACCAGCCGTGTGCAAATCAGTCAGCAGCTGCCGCCACCGAAGGTAGCAGCCCAGCCCGAACTGCTAGGCCAGGTCCCCTCTGCACAGAAAAGCAAGCATCCACAGACATGTTTCGGTCTTGTTGGGCCTCCTCAGTGAGGTGCAGCCTGGTTCCCTGTGGCGCAGCGAGCAAGGGACCTACGTCTGGGCATACCCTCTCTCACAGGGAGAAACAAACTGACCACAAAAGTGAGGGGTGGAAGGTTTTGAATGAATCTAAACCACTGGCAATTGCTCTGGGCAACCTTCCACACCATCGTTTTTTAGCCCATCTGCGCCATTGCAAAAAGGGACCAGCCGTGTGCAATTCAGTCAGGAGCTGCCGCCACCGAATGTAGCAGCCCAGCCCGAACATCTAGGCCAGATCCCCGCTGCACAGAAAACCATGCAACCCCAGACATGTTTCGCCTTGTTGGACCCCCTCAGTGAGGTGCAGCCTGGTTCCCTGTGGCGCGAGCAAGGGTCCCACGTCTCGGCATACCCTCTCTCACAGGGAGAAACAAACTCACCACAAAAGTGATGGGTGGAAGGTTTCAAATGAATCTAAACCACTCGCAATTGCTCTGGGCAACCTTCCACAACACCGTTTTTTAGCCCGTCTGCGCCATTGCAAAAGGGGACCAGCCATGTGCAAATCAGTCAGCAACTGCCGCCACCGAAGGTAGCAGCCCAGCCCGAACTGCTAGGCCAGGTCCCCTCTGCACAGAAAACCAAGCAACCCCAGACATGTTTCGGCCTTGTTGGACCTCCTCAGTGAGGTGCAGCCTGGTTCTCTTTGGTGCAGCGAGCAAGGGACCCACGTCTGGGCATACCCTCTCTCACAGGGAGAAACAAACTGACCACAAAAGTGATGGGTGGAAGTTTTTGAATGAATCTAAACCACTGGCAATTGCTCTGGGCAACCTTCCACACCACCGTTTTTTAGCCCATCTGCGCCATTGCAAAAGGGGACCAGCCGTGTGCAATTCAGTCAGGAGATGCTGCCACCGAATGAGGCAGCCCAGCCCGAACTGCTAGGCCAGGTCCCCTCTGCACAGAAAACCATGCAACCCCAGACATGTTTCGGCCTTGTTGGACCTCCTCAGTGAGGCGCAGCCTGGTTCCCTGTGGCGCAGTTAGCAAGGGACCCACGTCTGGGCATACCCTCTCTCACAGGGAGAAACAAACTGACCACAAAAGTGATGGGTAGAAGGTTTCGAATGAATCTAAACTACTGGCAATTGCTCTGGGCAACCTTCCCCACCACAGTTTTTAGGCTGTCTGCGCCATTGCAAAAGGGGACCAGCCGTGTGCAATTCAGTCAGGAGCTGCCACCACCGAAGGTAGCAGCCCAGCCCGAACTGCTAGGCCAGGTCCCCTCTGCACAGAAAACCAAGCAACCCCAGACATGTTTCAGCCTTGTTGGACCTCCTCAGTGAGGTGCAGCCTGGTTCCCTGTGGCGCAGCGAGCAAGTGACCCACATCTGGGCATACCCTCTCTCACAGGGAGAAACAAATTGACCACAAAAGTGATGGGTGGAAGGTTTCGATTGAATCTAAACCACTGGCAATTGCTCTGGGCAACCTTCCACACCACCGTTTTTTAGCCCGTCTGCGCCATTGCAAAAGGGGACCAGCCGTGTGCAAATCAGTCAGCAGCTGCCGCCACCGAAGGAAGCAGCCCAGCCCAAACTGCTAGGCCAGGTCCCCTCTGCACAGAAAACCAAGCAACCCCAGACATGTTTCCGCCTTGTTGGACCTCCTCAGTGAGGTGCAGCCTGGTTCCCTGTGGCGCAGCTAGCAAGGGTCCCACGTCTGGGCATACCCTCTCTCACAGGGAAAAACAAACTGGCCACAAAAGTGATGGGTGGAAGGTTTCGAATAAATCTAAACCACTGGCAATTGCTCTGGGCAACCTTCCACACCACCGTTTTTTAGCCCGTCTGTGCCATTGCAAAAGGGGACCAGCCGTGTGCAAATCAGTCAGCAGCTGCCGCCACCGAAGGTAGCAGCAAAGCCCGAACTGCTAGGACAGGTCCCCTCTGCACAGAAAACCAAACAACCACAGACATGTTTCGGTCTTGTTGGACCTCCTCAGTGAGGTGCAGCCTGGTTCCCTGTGGCGCAGCGAGCAAGGGACCTACGTCTGGGCATACACTCTCACACAGGGAGAAACAAACTGACCACAAAAGTGATGGGTGGAAGGTTTTGAATGAATCTAAACCACTGGCAATTGCTCTGGGCAACCTTCCACACCACCCTTTTTTAGCCCATCTGCGCCATTGCAAAAGGGGACCAGCCATGTGCAATTCAGTCAGGAGCTGCCGCCACCGAATGTAGCAGCCCAGCCCGAACTGCTAGGCCAGGTCCCCTGTGCACAGAAAATCATGCAACCCCAGACATGTTTCAGCCTTGTTGGACCTCCTCAGTGAGGTGCAGCCTGGTTCCCTGTGGCGCAGCGAGCAAGGGACCCACGTCTGGGTATACCCTCTCTCACAGGGAGAAACAAACTGACCACAAAAGTGATGGGTGGAAGGTTTTGAATGAATCTAAACCACTGGCAATTGCTCTGGGCAACTTTCCACACCACCGTTTTTTAGCCCATCTGCGCCATTGCAAAAGGGGACCAGCCGTGTGCAATTCAGTCAGGAGCTGCCGCCACCGAAGGTAGCAGCCCAGCCCGAACTGCTAGACCAGGTCCCTGTGCACAGAAAACCAAGCAACCCCAGACATATTTCAGCCTTGTTGGACCTCCTCAGTGAGGTGCAGCCTGGTTCCCTGTGGTGCAGCGACCAAGGGACCCATGTCTGGGCATACCCTCTCTCACAGGGAGAAGCAAACTGACCACAAAAGTGATGGGTGGAAGGTTTTGAATGAATCTAAACCACTGGCAATTGCTCTGGGCAACCTTCCAAACCCCCGATTTTTTGCCCGTCTGCGCCATTGCAAAAGGGGACCAGCTGTGTGCAAATCAGTCTGCAGCTGCCGCCACCGAAGGTAGCAGCCCAGCCCGAAATGCTGGGCCAGGTCCCGTCTGCACAGAAAACCAAGCAACCCCAGACATGTTTCGGCCTTGTTGGACCTCCTCAGTGAGGTGCAGCCTGGTTCCCTGTGGTGCAGCGAGCAAGGGACCCACGTCTGGGCATACCCTCTCTCACAGGGAGAAACAAACTGACCACAAAAGTGATGGGTGGAAGGTTTCGAATGAATCTAAACCACTGGCAATTGCTCTGGGCCATTTTCCACACCGTTTTTTAGCCCGTCTGCGCCATTGCAAAAGGGGACCAGCCGTGTGCAAATCAGTCAGCAGCTGCCGCCACCGAAGGTAGCAGCCCAGCCCGAAATGCTGGGCCAGGTCCCGTCTGCACAGAAAACCAAGCAACCCCAGACATGTTTCAGCCTTGTTGGACCTCCTCAGTGAGGTTCAGCCTGGTTCCCTGTGGCGCAGCGAGCAAGGGACACACGTCTGGGCATACCCTCTCTCACAGGGAGAAACAAACTGACCACAAAAGTGATGGGTGGAAGGTTTTCAAATGAATCTAAACCACTGGCAATTGCTCTGGGCAACCTTCCACAACACCGTTTTTTAGCCCGTCTACGACATTGCAAAAGGGGACCATTTGTGTGCAAATCAGTCAGTAGCTGCCGCCACCTAAGGTAGCAGACCAGCCCGAACTGCTAGGCCAGGTTCCCTCTGCACAGAAAACCAACCAACCCCAGACATGTTTCAGCCTTGTTGGACCTCCTCAGTGAGGTGCAGCCTGGTTCCCTGTGGTGCAGCGAGCAAGGGACCCACATCTGGGCATACCCTCTCTCACAGGGAGAAACAAACTGACCACAAAAGTGATGGGTGGAAGGTTTCGAATAAATCTAAACCACTGGCAATTGCTCTGGGCAACCTTCCACACCACCGTTTTTTAGCCCGTCTGCGCCATTGCAACAGGGGACCAGCCGTGTGCAAATCAGTCCGCAGCTGCCGCCACCAAAGGTAGCAGTCCAGCCCGAACTGCTAGGCCAGGTCCCCTCTGCACAGAAAAGCAAGCAACCACAGACATGTTTCGGTCTTGTTGGACCTCCTCAGTGAGGTGCAGCGTGGTTCCCTGTGGCGCAGCGAGCAAGGGACCTACGTCTGGGCATACCCTCTCTCACAGGGAGAAACAAACTGACCACAAAAGTGAGGGGTGGAAGGTTTTGAATGAATCTAAACCACTGGCAATTGCTCTGGGCAACCTTCCACACCATCGTTTTTTAGCCCGTCTGCGCCATTGCAAAAGGGGACCAGCCGTGTGCAATTCAGTCGGGAGCTGCCCCCACCGAATGTAGCAGCCCAGCCCGAACTGCTAGGCCAGGTCCCCTCTGCACAGAAAACCAAGCAACCCCAGACATGTTTCGGCCTTGTTGGACCTCCTCATTGAGGTGCAGCCTGGTTCCCTGTGGCGCAGCGAGCAAGTGACCCACGTCTGGGCATACCCTCTCTCACAGGGAGAAACAAACTGACCACAAAAGTGATGGGTGGAAGGTTTTGATTGAATCTAAACCACTGGCAATTGCTCTGGGCAACCTTCCACACCACCGTTTTTTAGCCCTTGGTTTTCTGTGCAGAGGGGACCTGGCCTAGCAGTTCGGGCTGGGCTGCTACCTTCGGTGGCGGCAGCTGCTGACTGATTTGCACACGGCTGGTCCCCTTTTGCAATGGCGCAGACAGGCTAAAAATCGGTGGTGTGGAAGGTTGCCCAGAGCAATTGCCAGTGGTTTAGATTCATTCAAAACCTTCCACCCATCACTTTTGTGGTCAGTTTGTTTCTCCCTGTGAGAGAGGGTTTGCCCAGATGTGGGTCCCTTGCTCGCTGCGCCACAGGGAACCAGGCTGCACCTCACTGAGGAGGTCCAACAAGGCCGAAACATGTCTGGGGTTGCTTGGTTTTCTGTGCAGAGGGGACCTGGCCTAGCAGTTTGGGCTGGGATGCTACCTTCGGTGGCGGCAGCTGCTGACTGATTTGCACACGGCTGGTCCCCTTTTGCAATGGCGCAGACGGGCTAAAAAACGGTCGTGTGGAAGGTTGCCCAGAGCAATTGCCAGTGGTTTAGATTCATTCGAAACCTTCCACCCATCACTTTTGTGGTCAGTTTGTTTCTCCCTATGAGAGAGGGTATGCCCATATGTGGGTCCCTTGCTCGCTGCGCCACAGGGAACCAGGCGGCACCTCACTGAGGCGGTCCAACAAGGCCAAAACATGTCTGGGGTTGCTTGATTTTCTGTGCAGAGGGGACCTGGCCTAGCTGTTCGGGCTGGGCTGCTACCTTCGGTTGCGGCAGCTGCTGACTGATTTGCACACGGCTGGTCCCCTTTTGCAATGGCGCAGATGGGCTAAAAAACTGTGGTGTGGAAGGTTGCCCAGAGCAATTGCCAGTGGTTTAGATTCATTCGAAACCTTCCACCCATCACTTTTGTGGCCAGTTTGTTTCTCCCTGTGAGAGAGGGTATGCCCAGACGTGGGTCCCTTGCTCGCTGCACCACAGGGAACCAGGCTGCACCTCACTGAGGAGGTCCAATAAGGCCAAAACATGTCTGGGGTAGCTTGGTTTTCTGTGCAGAGGGGACCTGGCCTAGCAGTTTGGGCTGGGCTGTTACCTTCGGTGGCGGCAGCTGCTGACTGATTTGCACACGGCTGGTCCCCTTTTGCAATGGCACAGACGGGCTAAAAAATGGTGGTGCGGAAGGTTGCCCAGAGCAATTGCCAGTGGTTTAGATTCATTCGAAACCTTCCACCCATCACTTTTGTGGTCAATTTGTTTCTCTCTATGAGAGAGGGTATGCCCAGATGTGGGTCCCTTGCTCGCTACGCCACAGGGAACAAGGCTGCACCTCACTGAGGAGGTCCAACAAGGCCGAAACATGTCTGGGGTTGCTTGGTTTTCTTTGCAGAGGGGATCTGGCCTAGCAGTTCGGGCTGGGCTGCTACCTTCGGTGGCGGCAGCTGCTGACTGACTTGCACATGGCTGGTCCCCTTTTGCAATGGCGCAGACGGGCTAAAAAACGGTGGTGTGGAAGGTTGCCAGATCAATTCCCAGTGCTTTAGATTCATTCGAAACCTTCCACCCATCACTTTTGTGGTCAGTTTGTTTCTCCTTGTGAGAGAGGGTATGCCCAGACGTGTGTCCCTTGCTCGCTGCACCACAGGGAACCAGGCTGCACCTCACTGAGGAGGTCCAACAAGGCTGAAACATGTCTGGGGTTGCTTGGTTTTCTGTGCAGAGGGGACCTGGCCTAGCAGTTCGGGCTGGGCTGCTACCTTCGGTGGCGGCAGCTGCTGACTGATTTGCACACGGCTGGTCCCCTTTTGCAAAAGCGCAGACTGGATAAAAAACAGTTGTGTTGAAGGTTGCCCAGAGCAATTGCCAGTGGTTTAGATTCCTTCGAAACCTTCCACCCATCACTCTTGTGGTCAGTTTGTTTCTCCCTGTGTGAGAGGGTATGCCCAGACGTGGGACCCTTGCTTGCTGTGCCACAGGGAAACAGGCGGCACCTCACTGAGGAGGTCCAACAAGGCCGAAACATGTCTGGGGTTGCTTTATTTTCTGTGCAGAGGGGACCTGGCCTAGCAGTTCAGGCTAGGCTGCTAGCTTCGGTGGCGGCAGCTGCTGACTGATTTGCATACGGCTGGTCCCCTTTTGCATTGGCGCAGACGGGCTAAAAAACGGTGGTGTGCAAGGTTGCCCAGAGCAATTGCCAGTGGTTTAGATTCATTCGAAACCTTCCACCCATCACTTTCGTGGTCAGTTTGTTTCTCCCTGTGAGAGAGGGTATGCCCAGACGTGGGTCCCTTGCTCGCTGCGCCACAGGGAACCAGGCTGCACCTCACTGAGGAGGTCCAACAAGGCTGAAACATGTCTGGGGTTGCTTGGTTTTCTGTGCAGAGGGGACCTGGCCTAGCAGTTCGGGTTGGGCTGCTACCTTCGGTGGCGGCACCTCCTGACTGAATTGCACACGGCTGGTCCCCTTTTGCAATGGCGCAGATGGGCTAAAAAACGGTGGTGTGGAAGGTTTCCCATGGCAATTGCCAGTGGTTTAGATTCATTCAAAACCTTCCACCCATCACTTTTGTGGTCAGTTTGTGTCATGATTGCTTACATGACATGCTTACAAAAGATCAGGACTTGCCCGACTCCCTTGGAAGCAGACCCATAACCCGTTTCCGAGTGCCAGCCAGTCCCAATTGGGACCTTTTGGACCTTGTCCTGGCGCCAGTGGCACCAGGCTCATAAAGATGCCCAGTCCCAGCGTTGGAAGCGCCGGGCTCATAATGCTTGGGTGGACTTACCTGCAGCAGACCATGCTGCTTACTTACCTGCCAGTTGAACCCCTGATCCTCTTCTGTTTGGGACTACTTTTCCTGTTGGGTGGGGCAGGAGCCACTCCCTAGGTTCAGAACACTGGAACTCTTCTGGAAAGCAGGAACTCTTTTCTTACCTAGGCGTGGCTGTGGAAGGAGACACCTAAGCACTACAGGAGGCTATTTAAACCACACCCAATGGATGAATCTTGCTTTGCGTTATTCTGCATTCTCTGCAGCAGAACGCTCATCGTGTCTTCTGCTTCTGATCCTGGGCCTAAGGGAACAAAGGCTTACCATCCTGGAATCCAGTCTTCAGCAGCACCTGTAAAGACAAAGAAAGAACAGGTTAGCACTACGGTCTTCAGTGGCAGCGCATCTCTTACCTGGTCCATCGGCTGTCACCAACGCCTCGCGCTGCATTCCGGCATCTGAAAGACAAAGGCTTACCTACTCTTTGCATGCACCGGAGGTCTTCGCACTGCATTCCGGCATCTGAAAGATAAAAGCTTACCAGCTCTTCGCACGCTCCGGAGGCCTTCGGCGCTGCATCCCGCATCTGAAAGACAAAAGAAGGTGCGTTTAAAGACATTGGGCAACTTTATTACTCACATGCCATTACTCCTTCCCACGCCGAATCCAGTGGGTATTCCAGCACCCTTCAGCTTCTCTAAAGCTCCGAACTTGTACCTGCAAGATAAAAGGGACAGTTAGTGCGCATCGTGAAGCAGGCTACAAGCGCTTACTTACGTGCTTCCAGGCGCTTCTATTCCTCACGCGGGTTCGATCCTCAACTCTCATCAGCCCGCCATCCGCCATCGCCGGAACCCTGCAAAACAAGGGATATCATTACAAAAGACTTTTAAGACATTTGAAGTGCCCAGAACTTACCGTTCGTGCAGTTAACGACGGACAGCAGTCCTCTGAGGTCAAGAGGCCTGCACCCTTATCCAGTGAAGAAACTGGTTACGGCACCCTGCCCCGAGGCAGATGGAGAGCTTGGCTTTCACTTACCTAAGGTGAGGGCGTTAACCTTTGGGGTTCTACAGGAGAAGAGAAAGGGAAGAGGAGAGAGGCACCCAATAACCCCAGTTCATTAATCCCATATTTTCTATCTGCAGACATCTTACTCTTCGAGTCAGACATACTGTGCACAGAGGTCCAGCCCAAAGAGCCAACCGTGTGTTACACATCACCTTTGAAGATACGGCATTCACCCAGTCAAGACCGGCGCCTCTGCGGGAATCAGGTGAGCGTTACAGAACGCAAAGCCTACCGCAAAACTCCCACCCAGGCGCCATGGAAACCTCGGATACCGACCAGCTAGCCCAGTTACTTGGGGAACTAAGAGCAGAAGTGCATGCAGCCTGTCAGGAAACAAATGCTCTAAGAAGGGAACTGATTATTTCCAAGGAGCGAACAGACGATCTCGCTAGACAATTGCTACAGTCACAAGCCGGACAAACTCCGTTACCCGCATCAGGGGCAAATCTTCCTTCAACATCCTCTACGAACCCAGTGCAGATCAACCTACCTGGGAATGTACCTCTGGCTCCGCCCGAACGATTTTCTGGTGACCCAAAGAGGTTTGCAGTATTTATTAATCAGTGCCGGTTGCACTTCTTATGCCGGCCAGCAGCCTTTCCAACTGATCAAGCTAAGGTAGCTTTCGTGCTTTCGTACCTTAGTGGGAATGCGGCAGACTGGTTGATCCCTCTAGTTAATCAAGATGATCCGGTTCTCCATGATTTTCAAGTTTTTCAGCTCAGTATGGAAAAACTGTTTGCAAGACATTCACAGGGGCAGGCCTTGGACAATGAGCTCCTTTCATTGCGACAGGGTAATCAAGACCTTTTGGCTTATATTGCGTCTTTCAACAGACTGATAGTGGAAACTCGATGGCCTGAGGACAAAAGGATTACACTGTTTTATAGAGGTCTACGTGGAGAGCTCAAAGATGTGTTAGCCCAAGTAGTGAATCCCCCGCAAGACTGTTCGGACTATATTGACTTAGTCGTTCAAATTGACCACAGACTGCAGAACAGGAAGGCCGATCGTTCCAAGTTTGATGCTCGAGTATTTTCCAAACCACCAACTCCTACCAAAGGAGTAGACTCCGGGGAACCCATGCAAATAGGGGGTCTGAAAGGACCACTAACACAAAAGGAGCGGGAAAGGAGAAAACAGCTGCAATTATGCCTCTATTGCGGAAACTCGGGGCACTTTCTTCGAGACTGTCCGGTGAAACCAGCCAAGAAGGCAGTAGGAGCTGCAGTTACCAGGGTCACAAACTCTGAGCAGGGAAACGACCTCGCCCGACAAGAATAGAGGTCCTCTTGCCGAGCGTTAAAACCAGTTCCGTGACCTCGCATTTCGTGATACCTAAGGTCCTCATTAGCCCTGAACATCTGGATCGATTACATGCGATTGAAGCTTACGTCGACAGCGGTGCCATCGGCAATTATGTGGATCATGAAATGGTTTTGAGGATGAATCTGACTCTTTGTCCAAAGGCTGTAAAGGACGTCATTACTACGGTGGATGGTACGGAGATAGCCTCCGGACCAGTAACGCATACCACCCAAGAAGTGACGCTAGTAAGTCAAGATGGACACCATGAGAAGATCGTGTTCGATGTGATCAAGGCCCCTCAGTTCCAGATTATTCTAGGAATTCCTTGGTTAGAGAAGCACAATCCTCAGATCGATTGGCGAGCAAGAACAGTTCAGTTTCCAGAATGTGTCTCTACTTGTCACCCTCGACCTGGTGTTGCACTGGCAGCAATTTCCTCGGAGGCTCCCCAGTTACCTGCTGAATACCTAGAATTCCAAGATGTTTTCCGGAAGGATCAGGCTAACTCTCTACCTCCTCATAGGTCTTATGACTGCCAGATAGACCTGATACCTGGATCTACTCCTCCTTGTAGTAGAATTTATGCCCTCACCGAGCCTGAGAATCTTCACCTCCGACAATACCTGGATCAATACCTAGCGAATGGGTTTATTCGCCCTTCCAAGTCCCCTGCTTCCTCAGCTTTGTTCTTCGTTCCAAAAAAAGAAGGGGACCTTAGAACTTGTATAGATTATCGCACCCTGAACCAGATCACCGTTAAAAATAGATATCCGTTACCTTTGATCCCTGAACTCCTGGACCAAGTCAGAAAAGCATGCATATATACAAAGCTGGATCTTAGAGGAGCCTACCACTTGGTACGAGTAAAAGAGGGCGATGAATGGAAGACAGCCTTCCGCACCAAGTATGGGCTATTTGAATATCAGGTCATGCCCTTCGGACTTTGCAATGCCCCGACCGCCTTTCAATATTTTATGAACGATGTCCTCAGAGAGCTCATAGATGTGTGTGTTGTTGTTTACATTGACGACATCCTCGTTTATTCTTCATCGGAAACTGAACATCGGAAACACGTGAAAATGGTCCTCGAGAGATTGCGGCAACACAAACTTTTCGCTAAGTTGGAAAAATGTGTTTTCAACGTGACTGAAGTTGAATTCTTGGGATTCATATTATCACCTAGCAGAGTGCGTATGGATTCAAAGAAGGTCGATGCAATTCTCAAATGGCCATCGCCATCCTCCGTAAAAGGTGTTCAAAGCATGTTAGGCTTCGCTAACTTTTATCGCAGGTTTATCCCCAAATTCTCTCGAATAGTCCGGCCCATCACCGCCTTGTTAAAGAAAAACAAACGTTTTGAATGGTCTACCGATGCGGAACAAGCTTTCTAGGATTTGAAGACTAGATTTATCTCTGCACCGATCTTAAAACATCCTCGCCCAGAACTCCCCTACATCGTTGAAACTGATGCTTCGAGCCTTGCCATGGGGGCAGTTCTATCACAAAAGGACCCAGTAACGAATCAGTTGCATCCCGTGGCATTTTGGTCCCGCAAATTCTCGCCTCCTGAAATCAATTACACTATTACTGATAAGGAACTTCTAGCTATCAAGTCCGCCTTTAAGGCTTGGCGGCATTATCTTCTGGGGGCCCGACACACCGTTACTGTGATTACAGATCACCGAAACCTGCAATATTTGAAAACCGCAAAAGCTCAATCCTCTAGGCAACTCCGTTGGGCACTATTCTTTGCCGAGTTTGACTTCATAATTACATATCGACCTGGTACAAAAAACGGTAAAGCTGATGCCCTTTCTCGGATGGGAGTGGAAGAACATTTGATCAATCCTAAACCTGTACCTATCATTCCCGAACAAAGAATTCTAGGTGTAATCGCCACACAATCCATAGAGGAAGTTAAGGATAAAGCCAGGCTACTGGTAACTCCAGCAGACATACAGAATTGGCATCTGCAGGGAAAGGACTTTACGGTGAAGGACAACCTATTATATTTCCAAGAACGGTTATACCTGCCCAGCACAGATTTACAGAAAAAGGTAATCTCTTGTTATCACGATTCTTTAATGGAAGGACATCCCGGTATGACCAAGACCTCGGAAAAGATCAAGCGCTACTTCTGGTGGCCGTCTTGGAAAAAAGATATCAGAGACTTTATAATGTCCTGTGGAGTATGCGCCCAAAACAAGAGTCAAAAGGAAAAACCAGCCGGCCTCTTACGCCCTATTGACATCCCGCCTCGCCCTTGGCATACGCTTTCTATGGACTTCATCACCGATCTACCTCCATGCTCCGGATACAATACGATCCTAGTAATCGTGGACCTATTCTCCAAGATGGCGCATTTCATTCCACTCAAAGGCTTACCAACAGCAGCAACTCTGGGCCGAAAATTTCTCGAAAACATCGTCCGACTGCACGGTTTTCCTTCAGTTCTAATTTCGGATCGAGGTAGTCAATTTATTTCTCATTTTTGGCGAAGTTGCTGTCGGTCGGCTCAAATTGATGTGAGACTTTCGACCAGCCACCCCCCTCAAACCGACGGACAAACCGAGAGGACCAATCAAACTCTGGAACAGTATTTGCGCTGCATGCTACAACAAACTGAAAAAACTTGGAAAGATATCCTTTGGATAGCCGAATATGCCTACAATAACTCTGTCCACTCGGGAACTGGGAAGACCCTGTTTTTTCTGTTATACGGTAGTCACCCTCGAACCTCGGAGTTGGATCCACTCCAAGATCTTGGAACACCAGCAGTAGACCACCTGCATTCTACAATCACCCAAGCCTTTAAGGAAGCCGTTTCTCACCTTCAAAGGGCTAAAGAACAATACAAGAAAGGAGCAGACCAACATCGGAAGGAAGCCCCCCAATATCAAGTAGGAGATCAAGTCTGGTTATCCACCAAATATCTACCTCTAAAAGGACCACGCACATTCAACCCAAGATACGTTGGTCCCTATTCCATCACTACCATAGTAAATCCAGTAGCGGTCAAGTTGGACTTGCCCCCTCACATGAAGATACATCCGGTCTTCCACGTCTCTCTATTAAAACCCGTGCAACCTCAAACCCGACTAACTACATCTCCAAAACCTATTCTAGTTGATGGAGAACTCGAGATTGAAGTCAAAAGCATCCTGGATTCCAAGATCTCCAAATCTAAACTATTTTACCTGATTGACTGGAAAGGCTATGGTCCCCAAGAAAGATCCTGGGAACCTGCAGAATATGTCCACGCGCCTCGTCTAATCAAAAGATTTCATCGAACATTTCCTAACAAGCCCAAACCCCCGGAGAAGCCCGGTTTGGGAGGGGCCTTGAGGGGGGGTGCTGTCATGATCTCTGCTTCCAAAAGATCAGGACTTGCCCGACTCCTTTGGAAGCAGACCCATAACCCCGGTTCCGAGTGCCAGCCAGTCCCAATTGGGACCTTTTGGACCCTGTCCTGGTGCCAGTGGCACCAGGCTCATAAAGATGCCCAGTCCCAGCGCTGGAAGCGCCGGGCTCATAATGCCTGGGTGGACTTACCTGCAGCAGACCATGCTGCTTACTTACCTGCTAGTTGAACCCCTGATCCTCTTCTGTTTGGGACTACTTTTCCTGTTGGGTGGGGCAGGAGCCACTCCCTAGGTTCAGAACACTGGAACTCTTCTGGAAAGCAGGAACTCTTTTCTTACCTAGGCGTGGCTGTGGAAGGAGACACCTAAGCACTACAGGAGGCTATTTAAACCACACCCGATGGATGAATCTTGCTTTGCGTTATTCTGCATTCTCTGCAGCAGAACGCTCATCGTGTCTTCTGCTTCTGATCCTGGGCCTAAGGGAACAAAGGCTTACCATCCTGGAATCCAGTCTTCAGCAGCACCTGTAAAGACAAAGAAAGAACAGGTTAGCACTACGGTCTTCAGTGGCAGCGCATCTCTTACCTGGTCCATCGGCTGTCACCAACGCCTCGCGCTGCATTCCGGCATCTGAAAGACAAAGGCTTACCTACTCTTCGCATGCTCCGGAGGTCTTCGCACTGCATTCCGGCATCTGAAAGACAAAAGCTTACCAGCTCTTCGCACGCTCCGGGGGCCTTCAGCGCTGCATCCCGCATCTGAAAGACAAAAGAAGGTGCGTTTAAAGACATTGGGCAACTTTATTACTCACGTGCCATTACTCCTTCCCACGCCGAATCCAGTGGGTATTCCAGCACCCTTCAGCTTCTCTAAAGCTCCGAACTTGTACCTGAAAGATAAAAGGGACAGTTAGTGCGCATCGTGAAGCAGGCTACAAGCGCTTACTTACGTGCTTCCAGGCGCTTTTATTCCTCACGCGGGTTCGATCCTCAACTCTCATCAGCCCGCCATCCGCCATCGCCGGAACCCTGCAAAACAAGGGATATCATTACAAAAGACTTTTAAGACATTTGAAGTGCCCAGAACTTACAGTTCGTGCAGTTAACGACGGACAGCAGTCCTCTGAGGTCAAGAGGCCTGCACCCTTATCCAGTGAAGAAACTGGTTACGGCACCCTGCCCCGAGGCAGATGGAGAGCTCGGCGTTCACTTACCTAAGGTGAGGGCGTTAACCTTTGGGGTTCTACAGGAGAAGAGAAAGGGAAGAGGAGAGAGGCACCCAATAACCCCAGTTCATTAATCCCATATTTTCTATCTGCAGACATCTTACTCTTCGAGTCAGACATACAGTGCACAGAGGTCCAGCCCAAAGAGCCAACCGTGTGTTACGCATCACCTTTGAAGATACGGCATTCACCCAGTCAAGACCGGCGCCTCTGCGGGAATCAGGTGAGCGTTACAGTTTGTTTCTCCCTGTGAGAGAGGGTATGCCCAGACGTAGGTCCCTTGCTCGCTGCGCCACAGGGAACCAGGCTGCACCATTGCCATTGCAAAAGGGGACCAGCCGTGTGCAAATCAGTCAGCAACTGCCGCCACCGAAGGTAGCAGCCCAGCCCAAACTGCTAGGCCAGGTCCCCTCTGAACAGAAAACCAAGCAACCCCAGACATGTTTCAGCCTTGTTGGACCTCCTCAGTGAGGTGCAGCCTGGTTCCCTGTGGTGCAGGGAGCAAGGGACCCACGTCTGGGCATACCCTCTCTCACAGGGAGAAACAAACTGACCAAAAAGTGATGGGTGGAGGTTTCGAATGAATCTAAACCACTGGCAATTGCTCTGGGCAATCGTCCACACCACCGTTTTTTAGCCCGTCTGCGCCATTTCAAAAAGGGGCCAGCCGTGTGCAAATCAGTCAGCAGCTGCCGCCACGGAAGGTAGCATCCCAGCCCAAACTGCTAGGCCAGGTCCCCTCTGCACAGAAAACCAAGCAACCCCAGACATGTTTCAGCCTTGTTGGACCTCCTCAGTGAGGTGCAGCCTGGTTCCCTGTGGCGCAGCGAGCAAGGGACCCACGTCTGGGCATACCCTCTCTCACAGGGAGAAACAAACTGACCACAAAAGTGATGGGTGGAAGGTTTCGAATGAATCTAAAGCACTGGCAATTGCTCTGGGCAACCTTCCACACCACCGTTTTTTAGCCCGTCTGCGCCATTGCACAAGGGGAACAGCCGTGTGCAAATCAGTCAGCAGCTGCCGCCACAGAAGGTAGCAGCCCTGCTCGAACTGCTAGGCCAGGTCCCCTCTGCACAGAAAAACAAGCAACCCCAGACAAGTTTCGGCCTTGTTGGACCTCCTCAGTGAGGTGCAGCCTGGTTCCCTGTGGTGCAGCGAGCAAGGGACCCACGTCTGGGCATACCCTCTCTCACAGGGAGAAACAAACTGACCACAAAAGTGATGGGATGAAGGTTTTGAATGAATCTAAATCACTGGCAATTGCTCTGGGCAACCTTCCACACCACCGTTTTTTAGCCCATCTGCGCCATTGCAAAAGGGAACCAGCCGTGTGCAATTCAGTCAGGAGCTGCTGCCATCGAATGTAGCAGCCCAGCCCGAACTGCTAGGCCAGGTCCCCTCTGCACAGAAAACCATGCAACCCCAGACATGTTTCGGCCTTGTTGGACCTCCTCAGTGAGGTGCAGCCTGGTTCCCTGTGGCGCAGCGAGCAAGGGACCCTCTTCTGGGCATACCCTCTCTCACAGGGAGAAACAAACTGACCACAAAGTGATGGGTGGAAGGTTTCGAATGAATCTAAACCACTGGCAATTGCTCTGGGCAACCTTCCCCACCACAGTTTTTTAGCCCGTCTGCGCCATTGCAAAAGGGGACCAGCCGTGCGCAATTCAGTCAGGAGCTGCCGCCACTGAAGGTTGCAGCCCAGCCCGAGCTGCTAGGCCAGGTCCCCTCTGCACAGAAAACCAAGCAACCCCAGACATGTTTCGGCCTTGTTGGACCTCCTCAGTGAGGTGCAGCCTGGTTCCCTTTGGCGCAGCGAGCAAGGGACCTACGTCTGTGCATACCCTCTCTCACAGGGAGAAACAAACTGACCACAAAAGTGATGGGTGGAAGGTTTTGAATGAATCTAAACCACTGGCAATTGCTCTGGGCAACCTTCCACACCACCGTTTTTTAGCCCATCTGCGCCATTGCAAAAGGGGACCAGCCGTGTGCAATTCAGTCAGGAGCTGCCACCACCGAAGGTAGCAGCCCAGCCCGAACTGCTAGGCCAGGTCCCCTCTGCACAGAAAATCAAGCAACCCCAGACATGTTTCGGCCTTGTTGGACCTCCTCAGTGAGATGCAGTCTGGTTCCCTGTGGCGCAGCGAGCAAGGGTCCCACGTCTCGGCATACCCTCTCTCACAGGGGGAAACAAACTGACCACAAAAGTGATGGGTGGAAGGTTTCGAATGAATCTAAACCAGTGGCAATTGCTCTGGGCAACCTTCCACAACACCGTTTTTTAGCCCGTCTGCGCCATTGCAAAAGGGGACCAGCCGTGTGCAAATCAGTCAGCAGCTGCCGCCACCGAAGGTAGCAGCCCAGCCCGAACTGCTAGGCCAGGTCCCCTCTGCACAGAAAACCAAGCAACCCCAGACATGTTTCGGCCTTGTTGGACCTCTTCAGTGAGGTGCAGCCTGGTTCCCTGTGGCGCAGCGAGCAAGGGACCCACGTCTGGGCATAGCCTCTCTCACAGGGAGAAACAAACTGACCACACAAGTGATGGGTGGAAGGTTTTGAATTAATCTAAAGCACTGGCAATTGCCCTGGGCAACCTTCCACGCCGCCGTTTTTTAGCCCGTCTGCGCCATTGCACAAGGGGAACAGCCGTGTGCAAATCAGTCAGCAGCTGCCGCCACCAAAGGTAGCAGCCCAGCCCGAACTGCTAGGCCAGGTCCCCTCTGCACAGAAAACCAAGCAACCCCAGACATGTTTCGGCCTTGTTGGACCTCCTCAGTGAGGTGCAGCCTGGTTCCCTGTGGTGCAGCGAGCAAGGGACCCACATCTGGGCATACCCTCTCTCACAGGGAGAAACAAACTGACCACAAAAGTGATGGGTGGAAGGTTTCGAATGAATCTAAACCACTGGCAATTGCTCTGGGCAACCTTCCACACCACCGTTTTTTACCCCGTCTGCGCCATTGCAAAAGGGGACCAGCCGTGTGCAAATCAGTCAGCAGCTGCCGCCACCGAAGGTAGCATCCCAGCCCAAACTGCTAGGCCAGGTCCCCTCTGCACAGAAAACCAAGCAACCCCAGACATATTTCAGCCTTGTTGGACCTCCTCAGTGAGGTGCAGCCTGGTTCCCTGTGGTGCAGCGACCAAGGGACCCAGGTCTGGGCATACCCTCTCTCACAGGGAGAATCAAACTGACCACAAAAGTGATGGGTGGAAGGTTTCGAATTCATCTAAAGCACTGGCAATTGCTCTGGGCAACCTTCCACACCACCGTTTTTTAGCCCGTCTGCGCCATTGCACAAGGGGAACAGCCATGTGGAAATCAGTCATCAGCTGCCGCCACCGAAGGCAGCAGCCCAGCTCGAACTGCTAGGCCTGGTCCCCTCTGCACAGAAAACCAAGCAACCCCAGACATGTTTCAGCCTTGTTGGACCTCCTCAGTGAGGTGCAGCCTGGTTCCCTGTGGCGCAGCGAGCAAGGGACCCACGTCTGGGCATACCCTCTCTCACAGGGAGAAACAAACTGACCACAAAACTGATGGGTGGAAGGTTTTGAATGAATCTAAACCACTGGCAATTGCTATGGGCAACCTTCCACACCACCGTTTTTTAGCCCGTCTGCGCCATTGCAAAAGGAGACCAGCCGTTTGCAAATCAGTCAGCAGCTGCCGCCACCGAAGGTAGCAGCCCTGCCCGAACTGCTAGGCCAGGTCCCCCCTGCACAGAAAACCAAGCAACCCCAGACATGTTTCAGCCTTGTTGGACCTCCTCAGTGAGGTGCAGCCTGGTTCCCTGTGGCGCAGCGAGCAAGGGACCCACGTCTGGGCATACCCTCTCTCACAGGGAGAAACAAACTGACCACAAAGTGATGGGTGGAAGGTTTCGAATGAATCTAAACCACTGGCAATTGCTCTGGGCAACCTTCCCCACCACAGTTTTTTAGCCCGTCTGCACCATTGCAAAAGGGGACCAGCCATGTGCAATTCAGTCAGGAGCTGCCGCCACCGAAGGTAGCAGCCCAGCCCGAGCTGCTAGGCTAGGTCCCCTCTGCACAGAAAACCAGCCAACCCCAGACATGTTTCGGCCTTGTTGGACCTCCTCAATGAGGTGCAGCCTGGTTCCCTGTGGCGCAGCGAGCAAGGGACCTACGTCTGTGCATACCCTCTCTCACAGGGAGAAACAAACTGACCACAAAAGTGATGGGTGGAAGGTTTTGAATGAATCTAAACCACTGGCAATTGCTCTGGGCAACCTTCCACACCACCGTTTTTTAGCCCATCTGCGCCATTGCAAAAGGGGACCAGCCGTGTGCAATTCAGTCAGGAGCTGCCGCCACCGAAGGTAGCAGCCCAGCCCGAACTGCTAGGCCAGGTCCCCTATGCACAGAAAACCAAGCACCCCCAGACATGTTTCGGCCTTGTTGGACCTGCTCAGTGAGGTGCAACCTGGTTCCCTGTGGCGCAGCGAGCAATGGTCCCACATCTCGGCATACCCTCTCTCACAGGGAGAAACAAACTGACCACAAAAGTGATGGGTGGAAGGTTTCGAATGAATCTAAACCACTGGCAATTGCTCTGGGCAACCTTCCACACCACCGTTTTTTAGCCCGTCTGCGCCATTGCAAAAGGGGACCAGCCGTGTGCAAATTAGTCAGCAGCTGCCACCACCGAAGGTAGCAGCCCAGCCCGAACTGCGAGGCCAGGTCCCCTCTGCACAGAAAACCAAGCAAACCCAGACATATTTCAGCCTTGTTGAACCTCCTCAGTGAGGTGCAGCCTGGTTCCCTGTGGTGCAGTGAGCAAGGGACCCACGTCTGGGCACACCCTCTCTCACAGGGAGAAACAAACTGACCACAATAGTGATGGGTGGAAGGTTTCGAATGAATCTAAACCAGTGGCAATTGCTCTGGGCAACCTTCCACAACACCGTTTTTCAGCCCGTCTGCGCCATTGCAAAAGGGGACCAGCCGTGTGCAAATCAGTCAGCAGCTGCCGCCACCGAAGGTAGCAGCCCAGCCCGAACTGCTAGGCCAGGTCCCCTCTAAACAGAAAACCAAGCAACCCCAGGCATGTTTCGGCTTTGTTGGACCTCCTCAGTGAGGTGCAGCCTGGTTCCCTGTGGCGCAGTGAGCAAGGGACCCACGGCTGGGCATACCCTCTCTCACAGGGAGAAACAAACTGACCACAAAAGTGATGGTTGGAAGGTTTTGAATTAATCTAAAGCACTGGCAATTGCTCTGGGCAACCTTCCACACCACCGTTTTTTAGCCCGTCTGCGCCATTGCACAAGGGGAACAGCCGTGTGCAAATCAGTCAGCAGCTGCCGCCACCGAAGGTAGCAGCCCAGCCCGAACTGCTAGGCCAGGTCCCCTCTGCACAGAAAACCAAGCAACCCAAGACATGTTTCGGCCTTGTTGGACCTCCTCAGTGAGGTGCAGCCTGGTTCCCTGTGGCGCAGCGAGCAAGGGACCCACGTCTGGGCATACCCTCTCTCACAGGGAGAAACAAACTGACCACAAAAGTGATGGGTGGAAGGTTTCGAATGAATCTAAACCACTGGCAATTGCTCTGGGCAACCTTCCACACCACCGTTTTTTAGCCCGTCTGCGCCATTGCAAAAGGGGACCAGCCGTGTGCAAATTAGTCAGCAGCTGCCACCACCGAAGGTAGCAGCCCAGCCCGAACTGCGAGGCCAGGTCCCCTCTGCACAGAAAACCAAGCAAACCCAGACATATTTCAGCCTTGTTGAACCTCCTCAGTGAGGTGCAGCCTGGTTCCCTGTGGTGCAGCGAGCAAGGGACCCACGTCTGGGCCCACCCTCTCTCACAGGGAGAAACAAACTGACCACAAAAGTGATGGGTGGAAGGTTTCGAATGAATCTAAACCAGTGGCAATTGCTCTGGGCAACCTTCCACACCACCGTTTTTTAGCCCGTCTGCGCCATTGCACAAGGGGAACAGCCATGTGCAAATCAGTCATCAGCTGCCGCCAGCGAAGGTAGAAGCCCAGCCCGAACTGCTAGGCCAGGTCCCCTCTGCACAGAAGACCAAGCAACCCCAGACATGTTTCAGCCTTGTTGGACCTCCTCAGTGAGGTGCAGCCTGGTTCCCTGTGGAGCAGCGAGTAAGGGACCCACGTCTGGGCATACCCTCTCTCACAGGGAGAAACAAACTGACCACAAAACTGATGGGTGGAAGGTTTCAAATGAATCTAAACCACTGGCAATTGCTATGGGCAACCTTCCACACCACCGTTTTTTAGCCCGTCTGCGCCATTGCAAAAGGGGACCAGCTGTTTGCAAATCAGTCAGCAGCTGCCGCCACCGAAGGTAGCAGCCCAGCCCGAACTGCTAGGCCAGGTCCCCTCTGCACAGAAAACCAAGCAACCACATACATGTTTCGGTCTTGTTGGACCTCCTCAGTGAGGTGCAGCCTGGTTCCCTGTGGCGCAGCAAGCAAGGGACCTACGTCTCGGCATACCCTCTCTCACAGGGAGAAACAAACTGACCACAAAAGTGATGGGTGGAAGGTTTTGAATGAATCTAAATCACTAGCAATTGCTCTGGGCAACCTTCCACACCACCGTTTGTTAGCCCATCTGCGCCATTGCAAAAGGGGACCAGCCGTGTGCAATTCAGTCAGGAGCTGCTGCCACCGAATGTAGCAGCCCAGCCCGAACTGCTAGGCCAGGTCCCCTCTGCACAGAAAACCATGCAACCCTAGACATGTTTCGGCCTTGTTGGACCTCCTCAGTGAGGTGCAGCCTGGTTCCCTGTGGCGCAGCGAGCAAGAGACCCACGTCTGGGCATACCCTCTCTCACAGGGAGAAACAAACTGACCACAAAAGTGATGGGTGGAAGGTTTTGAATGAATCTAAACCACTGGCAATTGCTATGGGCAACCTTCCACACCACCATTTTTTAGCCCGTCTGCGCCATTGCAAAAGGGGACCAGCCGTTTGCAAATCAGTCAGCTGCTGCCGCCACCGAAGGTAGCAGCCCAGCCCGAACTGCTAGGCCAGGTCCCCTCTGCACAGAAAACCAAGCAACCACAGACATGTTTCGGTCTTGTTGGACCTCCTCAGTGAGGTGCAGCCTGGTTCCCTGTGGCGCAGCAAGCAAGGGACCTACGTCTCGGCATACCTTCTCTCACAGGGAGAAACAAACTGACCACAAAAGTGATGGGTGGAAGGTTTTGAATGAATCTAAACCACTAGCAATTGCTCTGGGCAACCTTCCACACCACCGTTTGTTAGCCCATCTGCGCCATTGCAAAAGGGGACCAGCCGTTTGCAATTCAGTCAGGAGCTGCTGCCACCGAATGTAGCAGCCCAGCCGGAACTGCTAGGCCAGGTCCCCTCTGCACAGAAAACCATGCAACCCCAGACATGTTTCGGCCTTGTTGGACCTCCTCAGTGAGGTGCAGCCTGGTTCCCTGTGGCGCAGCGAGCAAGAGACCCACGTCTGGGCATACCCTCTCTCACAGGGAGAAACAAACTGACCACAAAAGTGATGGGTGGAAGGTTTCGAATGAATCTAAACCACTCGCAATTGCTCTGGGCAACCTTCCCCACCACAGTTTTTTAGCCCGTCTGCGCGATTGCAAAAGGGGACCAGCCGTGTGCAATTCAGTCAGGAGCTGCCGCCACCGAAGGTAGCAGCCCAGCCCGAACTGCTAGGCCAGGTCCCCTCTGCACAGAAAAGCAAGCCACCCCAGACATGTTTCGGCCTTGTTGGACCTCCTCAGTGAGGTGCAGCCTGGTTCCCTTTGGAGCAGCGAGCAAGGGATCTACGTCTGGGCATACCCTCTCTCACAGGGAGAAAGAAACTGACCACAAAAGTGATGGGTGGTGTCATGATCTCTGCTTCCAAAAGATCAGGACTTGCCCGACTCCCTTGGAAGCAGACCCATAACCCCGGTTCCGAGTGCCAGCCAGTCCCAATTGGGACCTTTTGGACCCTGTCCTGGCGCCAGTGGCACCAGGCTCATAAAGATGCCCAGTCCCAGCGCTGGAAGCGCCGGGCTCATAATGCTTGGGTGGACTTACCTGCAGCAGACCATGTTGCTTACTTACCTGCCAGTTGAACCCCTGATCCTCTTCTGTTTGGGACTACTTTTCCTGTTGGGTGGGGCAGGAGCCACTCCCTAGGTTGAGAACACTGGAACTCTTCTGGAAAGCAGGAACTCTTTTCTTAGGCGTGGCTGTGGAAGGAGAAACCTAAGCACTACAGGAGGCTATTTAAACCACACCCGATGGATGAATCTTGCTTTGCGTTATTCTGCATTCTCTGCAGCAGAACGCTCATCGTGTCTTCTGCTTCTGATCCTGGGCCTAAGGGAACAAAGGCTTACCATCCTGGAATCCAGTCTTCAGCAGCACCTGTAAAGACAAAGAAAGAACAGGTTAGCACTACGGTCTTCAGTGGCAGCGCATCTCTTACCTGGTCCATCGGCTGTCACCAACGCCTCGCGCTGCATTCCGGCATCTGAAAGACAAAGGCTTACCTACTCTTCGCATGCTCCGGAGGTCTTCGCACTGCATTCCGGCATCTGAAAGACAAAAGCTTACCAGCTCTTCGCACGCTCCGGAGGCCTTCGGCGCTGCATCCCGCATCTGAAAGACAAAAGAAGGTGCGTTTAAAGACATTGGGCAACTTTATTACTCACGTGCCATTACTCCTTCCCACGCCGAATCCAGTGGGTATTCCAGCACCCTTCAGCTTCTCTAAAGCTCCGAACTTGTACCTGCAAGATAAAAGGGACAGTTAGTGCGCATCGTGAAGCAGGCTACAAGCGCTTACTTACGTGCTTCCAGGCGCTTCTATTCCTCACGCGGGTTCGATCCTCAACTCTCATCAGCCCGCCATCCGCCATCGCCGGAACCCTGCAAAACAAGAGATATCATTACAAAAAACTTTTAAGACATTTGAAGTGCCCATAACTTACCGTTCGTGCAGTTAACGACGGTCAGCAGTCCTCTGAGGTCAAGAGGCCTGCACCCTTATCCAGTGAAGAAAATGGTTACGGCACCCTGCCCCGAGGCAGATGGAGAGCTCAGCGTTCACTTACCTAAGGTGAGGGTGTTAACCTTTGGGGTTCTACAGGAGAAGAGAAAGGGAAGAGGAGAGAGGCACCCAATAACCCCAGTTCATTAATTCCATATTTTCTATCTGCAGACATCTTACTCTTCGAGTCAGACATACGACATACAGTGCACAGAGGTCCAGCCCAAAGAGCCAACCGTGTGTTACACATCACCTTTGAAGATACGGCATTCACCCAGTCAAGACCGGCGCCTCTGCGGGAATCAGGTGAGCGTTACAGAACGCAAAGCCTATCGCAAAACTCCCACCCAGGCGCTATGGAAACCTCGGATACCGACCAGCTAGCCCAGTTACTTGGGGAACTAAGAGCAGAAGTGCATGCAGCCCGTCAGGAAACGAATGCTCTAAGAAGGGAACTGATTATTTCCAAGGAGCGAACAGACGATCTCGCTAGACAATTGCTACAGTCACAAGCCGGACAAACTCCGTTACCCGCATCAGGGGCAAATCTTCCTTCAACATCCTCTACGAACCCAGTGCAGATCAACCTACCTGGGAATGTACCTCTGGCTCTGCCCGAACGATTTTCTGGTGACCCAAAGAGGTTTGCAGTATTTATTAATCAGTGCCGGTTGCACTTCTTATGCCGGCCAGCAGCCTTTCCAACTGATCAAGCTAAGGTAGCTTTCGTGCTTTCGTACCTTAGTGGCAATGCGGCAGACTGGTCGATCCCTCTAGTTAATCAAGATGATCCGGTTATCCATGATTTTCGAGCTTTTCAGCTCAGTATGGAAAAACTGTTTGCAAGACATTCCCAGGGGCAGGCCTTGGACAATGAGCTCCTTTCATTGCGACAGGGTAATCAAGACCTTTTGGCTTAAATTGCGTCTTTCAACAGACTGATAGTGGAAACTCGATGGCCTAAGGACAAAAGGATTACGCTGTTTTATAGAGGTCTACGTGGAGAGCTCAAAGATGTGCTAGCCCAAGTAGTGAATCCCCCGCAAGACTGTTCGGACTATATTGACTTAGTCGTTCAAATTGACCACAGACTGCAGAACAGGAAGGCCGATCGTTCCAAGTTTGATGCTCGAGTATTTTCCAAACCACCAACTCCTACCAAAGGAGTAGACTCCGGGGAACCCATGCAAATAGGGGGCCTGAAAGGACCACTAACACAAAAGGAGCGGGAAAGGAGAAAACAGCTGCAATTATGCCTCTATTGCGGAAACTCGGGCCACTTTCTTCGAGACTGTCCGGTGAAACCAGCCAAGAAGGCAGTAGGAGCTGCAGTTACCAGGGTCACAAACTCTGAGCAGGGAAACAACCTCGCCCGACAAGAATAGAGGTCCTCTTGCCGAGCGTTAAAACCAGTTCCGTGACCTCGCATTTCGTGATACCTATGGTCCTCATTAGCCCTGAACATCCGGATCGATTACATGCGATTGAAGCTTACGTCGACAGCGGTGCCATCAGCAATTATGTGGATCATGAAATGGTTTTGAGGATGAATCTGACTCTTTGTCCAAAGGCTGTAAAGGACGTCATTACTACGGTGGATGGTACGGAGATAGCCTCCGGACCAGTAACGCATACCACCCAAGAAGTGACGCTAGTAAGTCAAGATGGACACCATGAGAAGATCGTGTTCGATGTGATCAAGGCCCCCCAGTTCCAGATTATTCTAGGAATTCCTTGGTTAGAGAAGCACAATCCTCAGATCGATTGGCGAACAAGAACGGTTCAGTTTCCAGAATGTGTCTCCACTTGTCACCCTCGACCTGGTGTTGCACTGGCAGCAATTTCCTCGGAGGCTCCTCAGTTACCTCCTGAATACCGAGAATTCCAAGATGTTTTCCGGAAGGATCAGGCTAACTCTCTACCTCCTCATAGGTCTTATGACTGCCAGATAGACCTGATACCTGGATCTACTCCTCCTTGTAGTAGAATTTATGCCCTCACCGAGCCTGAGAATCTTCACCTCCGACAATACCTGGATCAATACCTAGCGAATGGGTTTATTCGTCCTTCCAAGTCCCCTGCTTCCTCAGCTTTGTTCTTCGTTCCAAAAAAAGAAGGGGACCTTAGAACTTGTATAGATTATCGCGCCCTGAACCAGATCACCGTTAAGAATAGATATCCGTTACCTTTGATACCTGAACTCCTGGACCAAGTCAGAAAAGCATGCATATATACAAAGCTGGATCTTAGAGGAGCCTACCACTTGGTACGAGTAAAAGAGGGCGATGAATGGAAGACGGCCTTCCGCACCAAGTATGGGCTATTTGAATATCAGGTCATGCCCTTCGGACTTTGCAATGCCCCGGCCGCCTTTCAATATTTTATGAACGATGTCCTCAGAGAGCTCATAGATGTGTGTGTTGTTGTTTACATTGACGACATCCTCGTTTATTCTTCATCGGAAACTGAACATCGGAAACACGTGAAAATGGTCCTCGAGAGATTGCGTCAACACAAACTTTTCGCTAAGTTGGAAAAATGTGTTTTCAACGTGACTGAAGTTGAATTCTTGGGATTCATATTATCACCTAGCGGAGTGCGTATGGATTCAAAGAAGGTTGATGCAATTCTCAAATGGCCATCGCCATCCTCCGTAAAAGGTGTTCAAAGCATGTTAGGCTTCGCTAACTTTTACCGCAGGTTTATCCCCGAATTCTCTCGAATAGTCCAGCCCATCACCGCCTTGTTAAAGAAAAACAAACGTTTTGAATGGTCTACCGAGGCGGAACAAGCTTTCCAGAATTTGAAGACTAGATTTATCTCTGCACCGATCTTAAAACATCCTCGCCCAGAACTCCCCTACATCGTTGAAACTGATGCTTTGAGTCTTGCCATGGGGGCAGTTCTATCACAAAAGGACCCAGTAACCAATCAGTTGCATCCCGTGGCATTTTGGTCCCGCAAATTCTCGCCTCCTGAAATCAATTACACTATTACTGATAAGGAACTTCTAGCTATCAAGTCCGCCTTTAAGGCTTGGCGGCATTATCTTCTGGGGGCCCGACACACCGTTACTGTGATTACAGATCACCGAAACCTGCAATATTTGAAAACCGCAAAAGCTCAATCCTCTAGGCAACTCCGTTGGGCACTATTCTTTGCCGAGTTTGACTTCATAATTACCTATCGACCTGGTACAAAAAACGGTAAAGCTGATGCCCTTTCTCGGATGGGAGTGGAAGAACATTTGATCAATCCTAAACCTCTACCTATCATTCCCGAACAAAGAATTCTAGGTGTAATCGCCACACAATCCATAGAGGAAGTTAAGGATAAAGCCAGGCTACTGGTAACTCCAGCAGACATACAGAATTGGCATCTGCAGGGAAAGGACTTTACGGTGAAGGACAACCTATTATATTTCCAAGAACGGTTATACCTGCCCAGCACAGATTTACAGAAAAAGGTAATCTCTTGTTATCAGGATTCTTTAATGGAAGGACCTCCCGGTATGACCAAGACCTCGGAAAAGATCAAGCGCTACTTCTGGTGGCCGTCTTGGAAAAAAGATATCAGAGACTTTATAATGTCCTGTGGAGTATGCGCCCAAAACAAGAGTAAGAAGGAAAAACCAGCCGGCCTCTTACGCCCTATTGACATCCCGCCTCGCCCTTGGCATACGCTTTCTATGGACTTCATCACCGATCTACCTCCATGCTCCGGATACAATACGATCCTAGTAATCGTGGACCTATTCTCCAAGATGGCGCATTTCATTCCACTCAAAGGCTTACCAACAGCAGCAACTCTGGCCCGAGAATTTCTCGAAAACATCGTCCGACTGCACGGTTTTCCTTCAGTTCTAATTTCGGATCGAGGTAGTCAATTTATTTCTCATCATTGTCGGTCGGCTCAAATTGATGTGAGACTTTCGACCAGCCACCACCCTCAAACCGACGGACAAACCGAGAGGACCAATCAAACTCTGGAACAGTATTTGCGCTGCATGCTACAACAAACTGAAAAAACTTGGAAAGATATCCTTTGGATAGCCGAATATGCCTACAATAACTCTGTCCACTCGGGAACTGGGAAGACCCCGTTTTTTCTTTTATACGGTAGTCACCCTCGAACCTCAGAGTTGGATCCACTCCAAGATCTTGGAACACCAGCAGTAGACCACCTGCATTCTACAATCACCCAAGCCTTTAAGGAAGCCGTTTCTCACCTTCAAAGGGCTAAAGAACAATACAAGAAAGGAGCAGACCAACATCGGAAGGAAGCCCCCCAATATCAAGTAGGAGATCAAGTCTGGTTATCCACCAAATATCTACCTCTAAAAGGACCACGCACATTCAACCCAAGATACCTTGGTCCCTATTCCATCACTACCATAGTAAATCCAGTAGCGGTCAAGTTGGACTTGCCCCCTCACATGAAGATACATCCGGTCTTCCACGTCTCTCTATTAAAATCTGTGCAACCTCAAACCCGACTAACTACATCTCCAAAACCTATTCTAGTTGATGGAGAACTCGAGTTTGAAGTCAAAAGCATCCTGGATTCCAAGATCTCCAAATCTAAACTATTTTACCTGATTGACTGGAAAGGCTACGGTCCCCAAGAAAGATCCTTGGAACCTGCAGAATATGTCCACGCGCCTCGTCTAATCAAAAGATTTCATCGAACATTTCCTAACAAGCCCAAACCCCCGGAGAAGCCCGGTTTGGGAGGGGCCTTGAGGGGGGGTGCTGTCATGATCTCTGCTTCCAAAAGATCAGGACTTGCCCGACTCCCTTGGAAGCAGATCCATAACCCCGGTTCCGAGGGCCAGCCAGTCCCAATTGGGACCTTTTGGACCCTGTCCTGGCGCCAGTGGCACCAGGCTCATAAAGATGCCCAGTCCCAGCGCTGGAAGCGCCGGGCTCATAATGCTTGGGTGGACTTACCTGCAGCAGACCATGCTGCTTACTTACCTGCCAGTTGAACCCCTGATCCTCTTCTGTTTGGGACTACTTTTCCTGTTGGGTGGGGCAGGAGCCACTCCCTAGGTTCAGAACACTGGAACTCTTCTGGAAAGCAGGAACTCTTTTCTTAGGCGTGGCTGTGGAAGGAGACACCTAAGCACTACAGGAGGCTATTTAAACCACACCCGATGGAGGAATCTTGCTTTGCGTTATTCTGCATTCTCTGCAGCAGAACGCTCATTGTGTCTTCTGCTTCTGATCCTGGGCCTAAGGGAACAAAGGCTTACCATCCTGGAATCCAGTCTTCAGCAGCACCTGTAAAGACAAAGAAAGAACAGGTTAGCACTACGGTCTTCAGTGGCAGCACATCTCTTACCTGGTCCATCGGCTGTCACCAACGCCTCGCGCTGCATTCCGGCATCTGAAAGACAAAGGCTTACCTACTCGTCGCATGCTCCGGAGGTCTTCGCACTGCATTCCGGCATCTGAAAGACAAAAGCTTACCAGCTCTTCGCACGCTCCGGAGGCCTTCAGCGCTGCATCCCGCATCTGAAAGACAAAAGAAGGTGCGTTTAAAGACATTGGGCAACTTTATTACTCACATGCCATTACTCCTTCCCACGCCGAATCCAGTGGGTATTCCAGCACCCTTCAGCTTCTCTAAAGCTCCGAACTTGTACCTGCAAGATAAAAGGGACAGTTAGTGCGCATCGTGAAGCAGGCTACAAGCGCTTACTTACGTGCTTCCAGGCGCGTCTATTCCTCACGCGGGTTCGATCCTCAACTCTCATCAGCCCGCCATCCGCCATCGCCGGAACCCTGCAAAACAAGAGATATCATTACAAAAGACTTTTAAGACATTTGAAGTGCCCAGAACTTACCGTTCGTGCAGTTAACGATGGACAGCAGTCCTCTGAGGTCAAGAGGCCTGCACCCTTATCCAGTGAAGAAACTGGTTACGGCACCCTGCCCCGAGGCAGATGGAGAGCTCGGCGTTCACTTACCTAAGGTGAGGGTGTTAACCTTTGGGGTTCTACAGGAGAAGAGAAAGGGAAGAGGAGAGAGGCACCCAATAACCCCAGTTCATTAATCCCATATCTTCTATCTGCAGACATCTTACTCTTCGAGTCAGACATACAGTGCACAGAGGTCCAGCCCAAAGAGCCAACCGTGTGTTACACATCACCTTTGAAGATACGGCATTCACCCAGTCAAGACCGGCGCCTCTGCGGGAATCAGGTGAGCGTTACAGGTGGAAGGTTTTGAATGAATCTAAACCACTGGCAATTGCTCTGGGCAACCTTCCACACCACTGTTTTTTAGCCCATCTGCGCCATTGCAAAAGGGGACCAGCCGTGTGCAATTCAGTCAGGAGCTGCCGCCACCGAAGGTAGCAGCCCAGCCCGAACTGCTAGGCCAGGTCCCCTCTGCACAGAAAACCAAGCAACCCCAGACATATTTCAGCCTTGTTCTTAGACCGGCTTAGTGAGGTGCAGCCTGGTTCCCTGTGGTGCAGCGAGCAAGGGACCCACGTCTGGGCATACCCTCTCTCACAGGGAGAAACAAACTGACCACAAAAGTGATGGGTGGAAGGTGTCGAATGAATCTAAACCACTGGCAATTGCTCTGGGCAACCTTCCACAACACCATTGTTTAGCCCGTCTGTGCCATTGCAAAAGGGGACCAGCGGTGTGCAAATCAGTCAGCAGCTGCCGCCACCGAAGGTAGCAGCCCAGCCCGAACTGCTAGGCCAGGTCCCCTCTGCACAGAAAACCAAGCAACCCCAGACATGTTTCGGCCTTGTTGGACCTCCTCAGTGAGGTGCAGCCTGGTTCCCTGTGGTGCAGCAAGCAAGGGACCCACGTCTGGGCATACCCTCTCTCACAGGGAGAAACAAACTGACCACAAAGGTTATGGGTGGAAGGTTTCGAATTAATCTAAAGCACTGGCAATTGCTCTGGGCAACCTTTCACACCACCGTTTTTTAGCCCGTCTGTGCCATTGCACAAGGGGAACAGCCGTGTGCAAATCAGTCAGCAGCTGCCGCCACAGAAGGTACCAGCCCAGCTCGAACTGCTAGGCCAGGTCCCCTCTGCACAGAAAACCAATCAACCCCAGACATGTTTCGGCCTTGTTGGACCTCCTCAGTGAGGTGCAGCCTGGTTCCCTGTGGCGCAGCGAGCAATAGACCCATGTCTGGGCATACCCTTTCTCAGAGTGAGAAACAAACTGACCACAAAAGTGATGGGTGGAAGGTTTCAAATGAATCTAAACCACTGGCAATTGCTCTTGGCAACCTTCCACACCACCGTTTTTTAGCCCGTCTGTGCCATTGCACAAGGGGAACAGCCGTGTGCAAATCAGTCAGCAGCTGCCGCCACAGAAGGTAGCAGCCCAGCTCGAACTGCTAGGCCAGGTCCCCTCTGCACAGAAAACCAATCAACCCCAGACATGTTTCGGCCTTGTTGGACCTCCTCAGTGAGGTGCAGCCTGGTTCCCTGTGGCGCAGCGAGCAATAGACCCATGTCTGGGCATACCCTTTCTCAGAGTGAGAAACAAACTGACCACAAAAGTGATGGGTGGAAGGTTTCAAATGAATCTAAACCACTGGCAATTGCTCTTGGCAAAATTCCACACCACCGTTTTTTAGCCCGTCTGCGCCATTGCAAAAGGGGACCAGCCGTTTGCAAATCAGTCAGCAGCTGTCGCCACCGAAGGTAGCAGCCCAGCCCGAACTGCTAGGCCAGGTCCCCTCTGCACAGAAAACCAAGCAACCACAGACATGTTTCGATCTTGTTGGACCTCCTCAGTGAGGTGCAGCCTGATTCCCTGTGGCGCAGCAAGCAAGGGACCTACGTCTGGGCATACCCTCTCTCACAGGGAAAAACAAACTGACCACAAAAGTGATGGGTGGAAGGTTTTGAATGAATCTAAACCACTGGCAATTGCTCTGGGCAACCTTCCACACCACCGTTTTTTAGCCCATCTGCGCCATTGCAAAAAGGAACCAGCCGTGTGCAATTCAATCAGGATCTGCTGCCACCGAATGTAGCAGCCCAGCCCGAACTGCTAGGCCAGGTCCCCTCTGCACAGAAAACCATGCAACCCCAGACATGTTTTGGCCTTGTTGGACCTCCTCAGTGAGGTGCAGCCTGGTTCCCTGTGGCGCAGCGAGCAAGGGACCCACGTCTGGGCATACCCTCTCTCACAGGGAGAAACAAACTGACCACAAAGTGATGGGTGGAAGGTTTCGAATGAATCAAATCCACTGGCAATTGCTCTGGGCAACCTTCCCCACCACAGTTTTTTAGCCCGTCTGCGCCATTGCAAAAGGGGACCAGCCGTGTGCAATTCAGTCAGGAGCTGCCTCCACCGAAGGTAGCAGCCCAGCCCGAACTGCTAGGCCAGGTCCCCTCTGCACAGAAAACCAAGCAACCCCAGACATGTTTTGGCCTTGTTGGACCTCCTCAGTGAGGTGCAGCCTGGTTCCCTGTGGCGCAGCGAGCAAGGGACCTACGTCTGTGCATACCCTCTCTCACAGGGAGAACCAAACTGACCACAAAAGTGATGGGTGGAAGGTTTTGAATGAATCTAAACCACTGGCAATTGCTCTGGGCAACCTTCCACACCACCGTTTTTTAGCCCATCTGCGCCATTGCAAAAGGGGACCAGCCGTGTGCAAATCAGTCAGCAGCTGCCGCCATCGAAGGTAGCAGCCCAGCCCAAACTGCTAGGCCAGGTCCCCTCTGCACAGAAAAACAAGCAACCCCAGACATATTTCAGCCTTGTTGAACCTCCTCAGTGAGGTGCAACCTGGTTCCATGTGGTGCAGCGAGCAAGGGACCCACGTCTGGGCACACCCTCTCTCACAGGGAGAAACACACTGACCACAAAAGTGATGGGTGGAAGGTTTTGAATTAATCTAAAGCACTGGCAATTGCTCTGGGCAACCTTCCACACCACCGTTTTTTAGCCTGTCTGCGCCATTGCAAAAGGGGACCAGCCGTGTGCAAATCAGTCAGCAGCTGCCGCCACCGAAGGTAGCAGCCCAGCCCGAACTGCTAGGCCAGGACCCCTCTGCACAGAAAACCAAGCAACCCCAGACATGTTTTGGCCTTGTTGGACCTCCTCAGTGAGGTGTAGTGTGGTTCCCTGTGGCGCAGCGAGCAAGGGACCCACGTCTGGGCATACCCTTTCTCAGAGTGAGAAACAAACTGACCACAAAAGTGATGGGTGGAAGGTTTCAAATGAATCTAAACCACTGGCAATTGCTCTGGGCAACCTTCCACACCACCTTTTTTTAGCCCATCTGCACCATTGCAAAAGGGGACCAGCCGTGTGCAAATCAGTCAGCAGCCGCCGCCACCGAAGGTAGCAGCCCAGCCCGAACTGCTAGGCCAGGACCCCTCTGCACAGAAAACCAAGCAACCCCAGACATGTTTCGGCCTTGTTGGACCTCCTCAGTGAGGTGCAGCCTGGTTCCATGTGGCGCAGCGAGCAAGGCACCCACGTCTGGGCATACCCTCTCTCACAGGGAGAAACAAACTGACCACAAAAGTGATGGGTGGAAAGTTTCTGTACATGAAGATAATCAGTTACGTTATGAAAATTGTCAGGTAATACCACTGTTTTTTTGTTTACTTCACTTTCCCTGTATATGCTCTCTTTGTATGTGTTGTTGTCTGTTTGTGTTTTGTGTGCAGTAATGCAATAATGTAGTAAGTGGGTTTTATTAGCTACCTATTAGATGTTTCACAGTAACCAAAACTCTAATAAGAAAGCAGTTATCATTTCACTTTTCAACATGGCAAGATTATGAATATTGCACCTTCATCATATATGCTGCACACACTGCCTATGTTTCTGCATGAGTAGCTTAGTATACTGGATAGAACTTTATAATAGAATGCTATTTATATCAAAGCATTGCTTAATGTACTAATTAGCTCATGATATGTATTCCAATGATCCTTGACACTATTTTGTCAACATTACAATAAGAATCCCTTCCACAGAGTTTTCATGAAAAGTAAATGCACTTGTGATGTCATCAGTGATGTCATCAATGACATTTGTGATGCCATCTTTGATGTCTTGGGTGTTAGTCTTAGCAGTGCACTGTGGTGGCGCAAGTTATGGTTGGTTAGCTTACCATAACTTACGAATTTCAGGGGTTTTTTGGTTTTATTTGGAACCATAACGTCCCTTTAACAAAGTTTTTTTACTGAATTTCATAGGTTTTTAGTAGCGCAACTTAACCATAACATCCCTTTAACAAAGTTTATTTACTGAATTTCATAGGTGTTTAGTAGCACAACTTAACCATAATATCCCTGACTTTATATACATGTAACATAGAACATATTGAACCACCAGCTAGTGATTTTGATGTCTGCGGACTGTGCGTATGTCCGCGGACGGACGCGGACAACACCAACACTACCCAAAAACTCAGGGGTATCTTGAATTGTTATATTGTGCCATATGAACAGTGTACAAGTTCAAAAACCAGCACACAAACACACTAAGAGGCCGATTCATGGAATTAATGTGCGCTGAAAAGTGTGCGAATCGCAGCGCAAGTGCGAAAATCGCAGCGAAACCCGTGCACAGCGATTCATGGAAGTCTGTGCGCGTGTAAATCCATGGATGTGTGCTAAAATCCTGCGTGGCGCACGCTGGCGCACACGTCTTCAAACAGCATGCGCTATGCGCACAGCGGAAGCGCACATAGCAAAGCGCACACAACAAAAGTAGGCGTAACACGGGGCCTAACATGCGGAATGGGGAACAACGTGTGAAAATGTGGGCGTCACGGGGGAAGTACAGGAGGCAAATGCGCGGAACGCCCACACGCGCGCCTACAACACGTATTCATGGAATCGAATGGGGCTAACGCGTGCGCCAAAAAAGACCCGCTAATCCGGAAACACGTACGCCAGCAGGAAGCAGGCGTATGTGGACCCGCGCAGCATAAAAGTGCGCGCAAACAACAAACAAGCTCAGACGCCAAGATGAATACACCGTTCCTCGCAGCAGTGGTCGTGGGATACCGCAGGAGGAGGAGGAGGATAGTCAGGCCCAGAATTTTTACACCCAGAACCAGCCTTTTTGGGAGGCCTGATGACCAGGTGTATGGGAGGGTACAGGTTTCCACCTCACATAATACTCGACCTGGTGAGTGAGTGGGAGGATGACCTCACATCACCCACCCTGTGCTCTGCTCCCAAGCACTGAGCCCCTTGTAAAAGGTGCTCAATGTACTGCACTTCTTGGCCACTGGTTCATTTCAGCGGACTACTGCCATAGTGGGGGGAGTATCACATGCCATGCAGTCACGCTGCCTGCACCAGGTGTTGGCCATCATGACTGTACGCCCATCAGTGCGCAGGCACATATACCTGCCCAGAACACCTGCAGAAAGGCAGGCTGTCGTCCAGGATTTTTACGGGGTGGCACACTTCCCCAAAGTGCTAGGTGCCATTGACTGCACCCATGTGGCTCTACGTCCTCCCAGGGCAACTGAGCACATCTACAGAAACCGCAAGCACTGGCATTCCATCAACGTGCAGGTAGTATGTGATGCCAAGGGAATCATCACCTCAGTATATGCCAACTATCCAGGGTCCACCCATGACAGTTTCATTTACAGAAGGTCAACCCTAAACCGGGACCTAGAAGCTGGGCGGCATGGCGATACATGGCTGCTTGGTGAGTATAAATGCCCCTCCACATGCATGCATGTCAGATACTGAGTAATGTCACAACCCCACTAATGATACCCATCATTACCTCCCCAGGGGACAGTGCCTACACACTGAGCACCCACATGATGACGCCAATTCGGAACCCCCCCACATCACCCGAGGTAAGATACAACACAGCCCATATTGCAACCCGGGGCATAGTGGAGCGCACATTCGGAGTGCTCAAGTCACGCTTTCACTCCCTTGACCGCTCTGGTGGGCAGCTGCTATACGCGCCCTGAGTAGTGTGCAGGATCATAGTGCAGCATGTGTCCTGCACAACGTTGCAACGTGCTGGGGCCTGACTGTGGACACGGTGGTGCCCCCACATCCCCAACAACAAGCACGCCCGCTGCGCATGGGAGGGGAAAGGGCACGTGGTGAGGCAGCCCGTACGCAGCGGGTGGCTAATTACTTCACCTAAAATCACACCCCTGTGGAGTGCACACAGCCCTGGCACATACCAGCTGACAATCAATGATGATGACATAAGGAACAGTCAACTGTCACAACCAGACCAGCCTGAGATTGGTCACCTGGAATTGTTACATTGTGTGCATCCCTACCTGCCGAAAGACAACCAATGCTGTGTCACAAAAAAATCACACATTTATGCTGCCTGAATGACTACCCCCTTGCAAAATACAACATGAAAATAGCGCCATGTCACCCAACCCCTCCCCAGCTCTGCCACCCAACACACCATGGCATGTCATGCAATGTGAAAGCAAACAAAGCAATGCACAAGACCTGACACAAGTGTCACAAAGTGCACTGTCCCAAATGGAAACTGCCCACAGACAATATGCTCCCAGTAATCAATAACAAACAGCACACATGAACAAATACTTACCAGCAACACAATACAGCAACACACCATGAAACATTGCAAAAACATGACAGTACTAAGTCAAAGTAGTAGTAGTCTTACAACCTGAATAAGCCAGCACATCGACCCCTTCCAACTGTAGAGTGTTGCTGCCACGCAAATGTGTCAGTGTACTGCATACAACATGAACTCCATCTGCAAAGGAGATGGCCTTGTGAAGACATGAGGAAGGAACCTGCAAATTAGGAGGAAGACATGGATGCACAAGCACATATCAATACACCATGCAGTGTACAATACAACAATACCCACTAGGGATGTACACACAGTATTGACTACAGACTGCCCACACAGCTCATGGGAGCCCAATGTCACTGTGTAAGTCACTGCCACTTGGTCACACCCTTTGCAAGCCCATGGAAACGGGAAGCAGGAGGGGTGTGTGTGTCACAAACCCAAGCATCTAACCCAAACTCAGGACAAGCCTGCATGCGCCCAGCCGGAATACAGTGGATGCCCACGGGAGCCACACAAGGCAACACACTGGAAAAAAAATTACAACATTTTAAAAAATGACCATGTGGGGACCAGGGGGGGGGCACCCAGGAGGTTCGAGGACAGGGTGCACACCAACACCCACCTGCCTGGATGTTGCGAAAAAAAACATACCTCCATGGGCTCATGGCCTGCACGGCTATGGCATTGTGGGAGAACTGCTGTCGCTCTCTTCACCCTCTGCTGCTGCATCAGGAGGTGGCAGCCCACGCAAAGCCCTGGTATGGTCCTCCATGGCAGCAAGCATGCGGGTCTGGAAGGTCTGATTCTGGAGGATTAAAGTGCAGAGATCCCCATGCAGCACGTCACAGGTTGAGCCTGCAGCTCAGCTGAGAGCGAACGTGTGAGCTGCTCCAGCTGCTGTTCTGCCCTAACATTTCGGGAAGCCTCAAGTTCAAGCAGACTCTGCCTGAGGTTATGGAGTTCCACCCTCAGGGCTTCCCTGTGGCCCTGTGACTCTATTGATATGGATTCGCGCAGAGTCTCCAGTGCCGCCCGTCGGTCCCTGTTGGACACCAACATGTCTTCCCTGTGTTATTGGCAAATGGAGTCTGTTGCCTGCTGTTGTTGCTCCATCTGCCTTTCAGGGGGGATAATGAAAGTGGCCACCCTCTCCATTGCCTGAGCCATCATTTCTACTGATTCTGCCTGTTGGGTTGCCATACCGTACATGGAGTTTTCCCATACAGTATTGCCTAATGGCGCACGGCCACCGCGTCGGCGGGCACCACACCTGTTTGGGGCAAGGCAATCTGCACCTTGCTGTGCTGGCACTGCCTGAGGCTGCAGGACTGCATTCCCTCTCTGTTCTGCTGGCCCAGGAACAGGATCAGATGCTGTGGAGTGTGACCCTGCATCCGTGACCGCCAAAGGCGGACCTACCAACACTGACATCCCCATAGAGGGTTCTACCCTGGTCCAGGTGGGTTGGACAGAACAGAATCCCTGCCAGAAGCACTGACCTGCGACAGCACGTCTCATCATCCGACTCGGCAGCTGAATAGAGGTCTGGGGAGCTGCACCCAGAGTAACCCCTCGACAGTACGGTCTGCAGTACCAACGTGTTTTCACCCACCACCACACCAGGTCCGCACTGGTGCCTGGTTGTGGCTGAGAATCCTCCTGGGTCTGCACCATCTCCTGAACCTCACCAGCATCAAGTGCGTCGTCACCTGCAAAAACAAGAAACACAAGAAATGGAAACAGGCATGAGCACCATAGCACACACATAGGCCTGACAAGACAGAGATCCTGTACATGGTTAACACATGTCCCACATGACCATAACCCTGGCATGCATGCGCTGTCAATGATTCTGAAGGGGAGTCAAAAAGGAAGACAATGAGGACACCAAGATGGAAAAGCAACACATTCGCAGCATGTCGTGTAGCACTGGCATCACACATCAGCCTGTGAGTGGCATGTCCAATACACATACATGACACATGCCAGCACACAGTTGTCATGTAGCAGAGCCATGGTAAATTAGACAACTACAGCAATATGTCAGTGAATGAGTACTGTCACACATCCATGTCACATGGACATGATAAGAAGATTAATGCAGGATAGTGTTACAAAATATGCATGTGCCGCACACTGCAACACATCCAGTGTACAGTTAGATAGTGATTGTAGGCAGATGTACACATCAATGGTTGGTCACTTCAACATGACAGGAAACAACTATCATGTTCCACATGCAAACAGGCCCTAAAAATAAATTTCAGCAGGCCAATACTCCCTCTCCCTGAATGGTTTAAACATTCACATAACCAGGTAACTAAAGTGGCACAATGTGGGGTGTAAACAATGACAGAAGCATGTCACATATGTGGCATTAGGTATGAAAAAAGCATATGAAAAATGGGATAATCTAAACAATCAGCCTGAATGAACACAGAAAAAATCAGAATAATGTTGTTACAAGATGATAGTTCAAGTGCAACAGCAGTAATGTGGGGCTAATTGGCTATTGTGGGCAGAAGGGATACTGTCATACCCAAATCAAAGGCACATGAATGTATTGGAGGAAGCACATGGGTGACCCATGAGTACACACCCTCACCTGGCACTCAATCAAAACCCGTCACCCAAACAACATACACATGGATTACACACACATGCATGGGCACTCGCCGGACAATGCCTCGTAATCAGGTAGCTCTCCCACGCCTTGGGTCTGGTGGAGACCCACCGCCAGTCACCAGAGTAGCGGCATGATTTCAGGCCAGCTTGTTCTTTGCTCTGCGTTTCAGGTCATTCCACCGCTTGTAGCAATCATCAGCTGTGCGCCTCACAAATCCAAGGGCACTAATGTGGTCCGCGATGGTCTGCCAGTGTGCCCTATGTTGACCAGGTATGGTCTTGCACCCTGCAGTCACCACCATTTCGCGGCTATGTGCCGACACATAGGTCACAAGTGCATCAAGTTCGGGGTCATTAAAGCTAGGCTTCCTTGACGTGCCGGACTGTGTAGCCGTGTCTGGGGTCTCAGCCTGTAGTGCCAGAGCACCCTTCTTCCTCTTTTTCAAATGTGGAGCAGAGCCTGAGTGGCTTGCGCCACTCTGGTCAGTAGGGGCAGAAGCACAGGTGGACTGGGTACTGGGAGTGTGCGAAGGCATTGGCTGAAGTGTGATGTTGGCAGGGGCAACGTCAGTTTGATGGACCAGGACCGACACTGTCCTGGCTGGGAGACTCAGATCTGGGGTGGATAGAGCTGCAGCTGCCCCTGCAGCCTCCCCACCCTGCCTACTTGGGGCAGCAGATGACATCGCTGCCCCAGATCCACGTGGCCTGGTGACACCAACTTGCACCGGCACATGTGGCTTAGACTTGCTGACCTGGAAGTCAGCCTGGGAGTCATCCTGTGCCAGGTCAGGTGCCACAATGGGCTGGTCCAACAAGGGCTGAGCTGGGATGGTATCAGCCACGTTTCCCTCAACCATGGGGGGGTATGGGTGTCCCTGATTGGTCCTCCACACATGGGGGTCTAGGGGCACCCTGCAAATCCTGGCCACGTCACCTACCGCGCCCACCATGCCCACCTTTTGGAGGTCCGCCATCTTTGTCTCCCTTACCGCTTGGTCGCCTCCCAACCATGGCACTGATGTTGTTGTGCGTATGGGAGTTGCAGTAAACAATTGTCCTGGGCTATTGGGGGCGAAAGGGGGTGGGTACTAGATGGAATTCGTACCCTAGTGCTCTAGCAAGGCTCTCTGTGACCCCTGGGGGAACATGACGGGTCATGCAACACACAGGCACCCCGAAAACAAAAAGTAACGTGCACGCAACCCCTCATAGACCATGTGCGTGGAAAAATGAACCCGCACTACGCTGTGGCACCCAGAAACACAAAAATAAGCGTATGCGTGTTACACGCAGCCTACAATGACCTCTGATGGGGTATGCGACACACGGGGCAAGCACAGTTGGTAAATGCGTGCGTGACTCACCGTCTGCCTGGAAAAAGAACGTGAAAAAAACACGCGTGTGTGCGTTGGCAACACCCCCGCCAAAAGAAGATTTGTACACTGTCTGAGGAGACAGGACAAAAGAAGAAGTGAACGCTATTTGAGGAAACAGGCCCAAAAAAAAATGAACGCTGTCAGAGGTAACAGGGAGTACGAACGTGAAACGTTGTGAAGTAATCGCGTGTGAACCGACAAGAAGTACAGAATTCACCCACTCGCTCTCCACGAAAAGCACATACAAGGAAATGGGGTCCTACACATACCTTTTAAAGCAGCCCACACGTACAGCGTCACTTACGTGTGTATGCGCTAAGGCCCTTTCCTCCAATTACACGAGCTGACACTCGGACGTGCAGTTTTTGGACGTGTACGATGAACATGCACCCGTGTTGATGGAAACGCCCGCGCGCGTCACGTCACTTATGCGCGTAGGCCCTTTCCTCCGATTACACGCATTCACACGCGGGCGTGCAGTTTTTCACGTGCGCTGAACCACTATGCCCACGTCATGAGGGAAATGCCTGCGCGAGTCACGTCACAGAAGCGCTTAAGCACTAAGGGCCTTTGGTCCAATGAAACCACGTACGTGTGCTGACGCGGTTACGCGTGAATGGCCTTTCCTCGAATTACACGCAGACATGCAAGATTTTCACGTGCCAAATCACTCCGTATCAAGCTGGCCATGCAACAACACCCGGAAGACCACGCTCCTGCCCAGAAGGCCGAATTACTGCCCCCCAGAGCCCCGAGCATGCTCCCACCTGCCATCTGCTGCTGCCTGCCTGCCTGCTGCCCACGTGCCCTGCTATTTACTGCCTGCACATCATCCATCTGCAGGGGTGCAGTTGTTGTGACCCCCCCTGCTGGAACTGAAGACTCCCGACTGGGATACCATCGCTCCACAGCCCAGCCCCAGGACCCAGTTGCCCACCCACACCTGCCTCTGGGGTTGCCATGTCGGGCACACCACCATCTGGCACCTCTGACAACCCCCAGCCAGAGAGGCAGAGGGCCACCAGCTTCAGTGCCAGGGAAGTTGGTGTCCTGGTGGAGCAAGTCCTGGGGCAGTATGATGCCCTCTTTGGTAGTTCTTGCGCCGACTATGAAGAACGGACCAGGATCTGGATGGACATTGTGACTGCCATCAACCAGGAGGGGGTGGCAGTCGGCGACTTCAAACATGTCAAAAAGCGCTGGGAGGACTTCAGGTCCAGGACCCTCGACAAGGCCCGGCGCCTCTTGAAGGCAGCGGATGCCAAGGGGCGACGGGGCCACCTGTCCGACCACCAAATGAGGGTCCTGGAACGCATATGCCCAGCACTCCACGTCCAGGTCCTTGAGAGGCAGACCCGTCTGGAGTCGAGCGGTAAGTGTACATGCATACTGATTGGATGCTGTGCGTGTCGTGGTGTGCCAGTAGTGTGCAAGTTGCACATGTGTTTTTGTAGGGCCATGTATGGATGTGTATGTACAGGGGCGTGAGGCTGACACATGCGAGTCCTGTCATGTGTGAGGCACATGGATGGTGTATGTGTGGGCAAGCATGCAGGCCAAATGCAGATGTGGGAGCACATATGTTTGAATTACTGTGTATGTACTTTGGCATGGTTGTGGTGTCACACATGGATGTTTGGTCCAGCTGCATGTATCTGCACAGTGTACATGTGCATGTGTGTGTATTTGACAAGTGTGCAACTGTGATGCAACATGGATGCATGTGGCACTGACATGTAGAAGGCTGAATGACAGATGTGACATGGATGGTGATCTCATCACTCTGACAGTTGGTGGACATGCACACTTGCATTTAAGTGTGTTGGTGTGTGTGCATGTGTTGTGTACTCCCCGTGTTTCATGTGATGTTAGGCTCACCTTCGGATGCTGATGCTGTTGTATGTGTATGGATGGTGCAATATTGCTGTGGAATAGCTCATGTGTGTGAGTAGAAATGACATATGTGTCAGGGAGTGTGATGCCATGTCTGAAGTTTGAAACTGACACTCATGTACAACTGTCATGTGTGTATCAGTCCATTGTACAGTGCCCTGATGCCTGTGTTCTATCTCTCCCTGACTGCAGCGTCAACTGATGAAGAGGGCAGAGAGGGTGCTGTGGAGCAAAGCAGCAGGGATCGCACCACCAGCCGGAGACACAAGGCCCGGCTCCCCTCCCAGATTGTCATCTCTTCGGGGAGTGAGGAGTCTGGTGCTGCGTCCCAAGCCCCAGCTGCCGAGGGTAGGTCCAAAAGACAGAGGTGGGAGATGGACTCCTCGGCAGCAGAAGGGGCAAAGAGAACGTACAGGGTAAGACGGAGGAAGATGACATGGAGTCATCCAGGTTGGTGGGGGGTTTGGAGGAGGAGGAGGCCGTGGAAGGGACACACATGGGGTCTGGAGGTGGGGATTCCACTGGTGCCAGTGGTGAAGTGCAGGGGCACGGACAGGAGGCAGCACAGGCCGCCGCGGAGGTTCCTGTGTGTAATCTTGTCCCTGATCCTGTGACTGCATCATCCTGCACCAGCAGGGATGCCTAAGTCCAGACCCATTTTCAGGGAGGGGATGGGCGCACAACAACTGGCCTTCCTCTCCCTGCGGACGTGGCTATCCGGGACCGTGTTGAGCCTGTCCTGGCTGGGATAGCGTTGCGTCAACGGGGCATGCGAGTTGACCTGCAGTGTTTTCGTGAAGACACTGCACGTCATCATGGATGCCTCTTTGACCGTGTTGACCTACTGGGACGGGTTACCAGTGCTGGATTCCTCCATGTGCTGGACCTTCTTGCGACCCCTCCTCACCTGAACCCCCTACGCGCCAGTCATCCTCCATGCCATCTTCCCACCCATGTATCACCAGGGTACCCTGTGGAGCTGCCTCTGACCCAGCGGCCAGGCTGGTGGAGGACACATCCCTGCCACAGTCGGGAGTCAGACGTCCAGCAGGGGTGGCCACCACGACAACTGCACCCCAGCCGGAGGAGGATGTGCAGGCAGCAAGAGCCAGGGCGCAGGCACAGGCACAGCAGCAGCAACATGGTGGGAGCAATGATGGCTCGGGGCCTTCAAAATCGGAGGGGCAGGCATCGGCCAGAGGGCAGGAGGACTGTTGCGCTCACCTGGCTCCCACAGAGGCGTCGATCGGAACTGGACAGCTGCGGGCTCCACCAATGTGACGCATAGGGACGAGATGACGGACTGGACTGGCCCACCTAGCTTAGTTTGCTTGGCCCGTAGGAATATTCTTCTGCAAATGGAGAAAGGGAATTAACCACCCGTGGAGTTGAATGTAAATCCCCCCACCCCCGCTGTTCTCCCCACAGATCATCTTTGATGTCCCCTCTTATAGTCTCGCCTGATGGTTTGAAAAGATGAGCTCTCCATCCTGCATTGAGCGCAGGGGCGCGTTGATAACCAGTTGCTTCACTGGCTCGAAGGAATTGGTGAGTTCCAGAACAATATTGACTCCGAGATTCCCGGCAAGATGTCGTACGTATAAAGTTCGTAAGAGTTCAAATACCTGACTTTCACTCTTGTCCGATTCCTTGCAGGTTGCAGCTTGATCCTAATGAAGAGTTCCTCGTGGCAACCGGTAGTATTCTGGTAAGGATTTGTATTTTCCAAAACAGTTCGATAAAATAATGTCAATATGTAACCTGTTGCTTTCTCCCTTACTCAGGCGCTGAGAGAAAGTATGAAGTCTTGCTTGGGGAATAATACCTCTGGCGGTAAAATCAGGTAAGTCTATTGTGGTGAGGAAGGTTCCCCTTGTTAGTCCCTTTGTTTCACCTTGCTGTCCTTTTGTTTCCCCTTAGGGGCCGGGGTTCAGCGAAGATGCAGTCGAAGCTGCGCCGACCCGTGAAGAGGAATAGTACCCCGGGGGTAAAATCAGGTAAGTCTATGAGAGGGTAACTAATATTCCTCTGTGTATTCCCTTGGCTCACCTTGCTGTTCTTGTCTTCTCCTTAGGTGCCGGAGTGCGGCAGGAACATACAGGAGGATGCGGTGGAATGTGAAGATGCTGCGAAGACCGGTGAGTTCAGCGCGGCGCTGCAGCAGGCGAGGCGACATGCATAAAATAACTTCTTTCTTCCAGCTCGAAGGCGCGATGGATCGGGAATTCAGGTAAGGATTAAAGGTATTGCTCTTGTTCTAACCCTTTCTCCTTCTTTCTCCCTTTTTCTAGGAGCTCCAAACTCGAGGCGGGCGTGGCAGAAGGCTGGATGCAGACTTGCAGGCACGGTGAGCGTTACGCTGCTGGATGCAGAATAACGCGAAGCGTGTTCTGCTCTTCGGGCGTGGTTTAAATAGCCTCCAAAGTATGGCGCCAGGACTGACTCTCCATATGAGCCTGGCGCCATAGGCGCCAGGACTGGACCCAAATAGCCCCTAGCAGGGGTTGTTGGGCTTGCTTAGGATAACTTGATGCCTGCTTCTGGGGTTGCTGGACGTGGTCTGGGTGCCCGGGGGAAGGCATCATGACAGCACTCCCCCCCCCAAGGCCCCTCCTAAAGTCGTTCTTCCCTGTGGTTTCGGTTTTTCTGGGAAATTTCGGTGGAATCTTTTCACCAATCGGGGTGCATGAACATGGTCACTAGGTTCCCATGACCTTTCCTGTGGTCCGTAACCTTTCCAGTCGATTAAATAAAAGAGTTTTGACTTTATCAGCTTGGAGTCCAGGATGTTCTTAACTTCAAATTCGGGTTCTCCGTCTACAAGGATAGGGTCTGGTTGCTTGGTTAGTCTTGTCCCTGGTTGCACTGGCTTCAAAAGTGACACATGAAAGACGGGGTGAATACGCATATTAGCAGGTAAGTCCAACTTGACAGCCACCTGGTTGATAATGGCCTTAATAGAGTAAGATCCCAATTATCTGGGGTTAAAGGTCCGTGTTCCCTTTAGAGGTATATGTTTTGTGGCTAACCATACTTGGTCCTCTATCTGTTACTGTGGAGTATCACTTCTATGCCGATCAGCATTTTTCTTGTATTTTTCTTTCGCCTGTTTAAAATGTGTAGTTGCTTCCTTAAAGGCTTGTGTAATTGTAGCATGACGATGGTCCACTGCAGGCATTTCTAAGTGGTGGGGTGAGTCAAGGTCTGAGGTTCGAGGATGGTGCCCATATAAGGTATAAAAGGGGCTTTGTCCAGTTCCAGAGTGTACTGAATTATTGTATGCATATTCGGCGATCCAAAGAATGTCTTTCCAATTACTCTCAGTCTGATGTAGCATACAACACAGGTATTTTTCAAGAGTCTGGTTGGTCCTCTCCGTTTGACCATCGGTCTGGGGGTGGTGACTGGTCGATAACCTCACATCGATTTGCGCCAATTGACAGCATTTTGTCCAAAAATGTGAAATGAATTGACTGCCCGGTCAGAGACCAATATGTATGCAAACAATGTTTTCGAGGAACTCCTTGGCCAGGATTGAAGCTGAAGGTAGTCCCTTTAAAGGAATAAAGTGGGCCATCTTGGAAAAAAGATCCACAATAACTAGAATGGTGTTAAATCCATTGCATGGGGGTAGATCAGTAATAAAGTCTAACGATAAGGTGTGCCATGGTGTAGGCGGAATGTGTAAAGGTTGTAAGAGTCCAGCTGGTTTTTTCTTTTGACTTTTGTTTTGGGCGCAAATGCCACAAGACATCACAAATGATTTAATATCCTTACGCCAGGTGGGCCACCAGAATTATCTTTTAATTTTAGCTTCAGTTTTTGCAATACCTGGGTGCCCCTCCATTAGGGTATCATGATAACGGGAAATGACTAGCTCTTGTAGTTCCTTGTGTGGCAGAAATAGCCGCCCTTGGTGATAAGGCAGATCATTGGTGACAGAGTAGTCCGGGCCTTTTTTTACCCAGTCCTGCAGGGCTGTAGGATCAAAGAGTTGCTGGATCTTTACCTGAATGTCCTCTAGTGTCTGTAGAGTAGTCATGCCAAGAATTCTTTGTTCGGAAATTATAGGTACTGGTTCTGGGTTCACTTCTGCCTCTCCCATCCCTATTCGGGATAAGGCGTCAGCTTTACCATTCTCACAACCTGGTCGATAGGTTATTACGAAATCGAACTCAGCAAAGAACAATGCCCATCGGAGTTGACGTGACGATTGAGCCTTGGCTGTCTTTAAATACTGTAAGTTCCGGTGATCACAGTAATGGTATGCCTGGCACCGAGAAGATAGTGCCGCCATGCCTTGAAGGCGGATTTAATGGCTAATAACTCCTTGTCGGTAACCGCATAGTTTAACTCGGGTGCCGAGAACTTTCTGGACCAAAATGCTACTGGATGAAGCTGGCCAGTTTCCGGGTCCTTATGAGACAGGACAGCTCCCATGGCTAGACTGGATGCATCAGTTTCCACTATGAATGGAAGTTCAGGGTGCAAGTGCTTTAATACAGGTGCAGACGTGAATTTCGCTTTCAGCTCTTGGAAGGCATTTTCAGCTTCTTCAGTCCACATAAAGCGTTTATTTTTTTCTCAAGAGTGCTGTGATCCGGGATGAATCTGCGGTAGAAATTGGCAAAGCCGAGCATGCTTTGTACTCCTTTAACTGAACTTGGTGATGGCCACTTAAGGATTGCATCCACCTTTCGTGAGTCCATTCGGACTCCCTTTGGGGTCAGGATAAACCCAAGGAATTCAACTTCTGCGGCATGAAAAACGCATTTTTCCAGTTTTGCATATAGTTTGTGCTGGCGCAATTTTTCAAGGACTGCTCGGACGTGCTTCACATGGTCAGATTCTGAAGAGGAGTATACTAGAATATCATCGATATATACGACAACACAAACGTCAATGAGTTCACGAAGGACATCGTTCATGAAGTATTGGAAGGCTGCTGGTGCATTGCACAACCCAAAAGGCATCACCTGGTATTCGAATAACCCATACTTAGTGCGGAAAGCAGTCTTCCATTCGTCGCCTTCTTTTACACGTACCAGATGGTATGCCCCCCGGAGATTTAATTTAGTGTATATACAAGCGTCCTTCACTTGGTCTAGTAGTTCAGGTATCAGAGGCAATGGGTATCGGTTCTTAACAGTTATCTGGTTCAATGCGCAGTAATCTATGCACGTTCTGAGGTCACCTTCCTTTTTTGGCCACGAAGAACAAAGCTGAAGATGCAGGTGACTTGGATGGGCGGATAAAGCCATTGGCAAGGTACTGGTCTAAGTATTGTCGTAGGTGAAGGTTCTCAGGTTCCGTAAGGGCATAGATCCTGCTACAAGGGGGTTGTGCACCGGGTATGAGATCGATTTGACAATCGTACGTTCTGTGAGAAGGTAAGGTGTTTGCCTGTTCTTTTTGGAAGACATCCTGGAATTCTTGGTATTCTGGAGGTAGTTGCATGACTGCTGTGGTTACTGTGGCCAGGCCTGCGTTCTGACTTTTCTTTGGGTGACAGGTTTGTGCATAATCCGGGAAGGTTATTCTCTTCTCTCGCCAATCAATACAAGGATTATGTGTTTCCAACCAAGGTATCCCCAGTATTATTTGGAACTGTGGGGCTTTGATTAGATCAAACACAATAGTCTCTCGATGACCATCCTGACCCAATAGTGTCATCTGTGCGGTGGAATGAGTTACAGGCCCAGAGGCAATTTCAGTTCCATCGACTGTGGTGATGACATCTGAGGTGGTTTTTCGGCAGAGAGGTAGATTCATCCTGGAAGCCAATTCATAGTCCACATAGGTTCCTATGGCCCCGCTATCAATGTATGCCCTTACTGCGTGCATACGCGATGGCTGCCCTGGATCTATGAGGACCATTGGTATGATGAAATGCGAGGTCTGAGTATCCTTCTTCAAGCTCGGCAAGCGAACCTCTACGCTTGTCGAGCGTGGTCGTTTCCCGAGTCTGACTCCATATGGCTTTTATCAGCAGCTCCTACCACCTTCTTGGGTGGTTTTACAGGGCAATCCCGTAGAAAATGCCCAGAAGTCCCACAATATAGACACAATTGCATTTGCCGTTTCCTTTCTCTTTCCTTCTGGGTTAAGGATCCTTTAACCCCTCCGATTTGCATGGGTTCTGAAGCATCTGTTCCTTTGGGTTTAGCGTGGGTTTTGACCAACACCCGATTCTCAAACTTGGCTCGATCAGCCTTTCTGTTCTGAAGTCTGTGATCTAACTGGACCACTAAGTCTATATATTCAGCGCAGTCTTTAGGTGGGTTCACGACTTGAGCCAAGACATCCTTGAGTTCTCCTCGAAGCCCTCGATGAAATAACGTGATTCGTTTTACCTCAGGCCATCCAGTTTCCACTATCAACCTATTAAAGGTTGCGATACTTACCTGGGACTACTTTGGAGGCTATTTAAACCACATCCGAAGAGCAGCACACGCTTCACGTTATTCTGCATCCAGCAGCGTAACGCTCACCGTGCCTGCAAGTCTGCATCCAGCCTTCTGCCACGCCCGCCTCGAGTTTGGAGCTCCTAGAAAAAGGGAGAAAGAAGGAGAAAAGGTTAGAACAAGAGCAATACCATTAATCCTTACTTGAATTGCCGATCCATCGCACCTTCGAGCTGGAAGAAAGAAGTTATTTAATGCGCGTCGCCTCGCCTGCTGCAGCGCCGCGCTGAACTCACCGGCCTTTGCAGCATCTTCACATTCCACCGCATCCTCCTGTATGTTCCCGCCGCACTCCGGCACCTAAGGAGAAGACAAAAATGCCTGCTTCCGGGGTTTCTGGACGTGGTCTGGGTCCCCGGGGGTAGGCATCATGACAAGGACACAGGATTGGAAGTGTCTTCTGTGTGGCAGCGGTTGGGCCACGCCATAGATGCAGAGCGGCAGTGGGCAGAAGAGGCACGGCTCACAATGGTCAGGGCGGAGAGCTCCATGCGGAGGGCACTGAGGCGGGCCGAGTGCCTCGAGGCAATTCGCAGGGAGTTGGAGGCCAACATGTCATCGTCCCTGCGAACCCTCGGGGCCATGGAAGAGGACCGCCTCCAGGACATTGAGCGGGAGTTCGATGATGCCCTGGCCCGGGACATCCAAAAGTGAGCTGTCGGACTAGCCCGCTGCCATTGTAAATAGTTAGTTAGTTAGTGTTAGGTTTCATTTTGGTTTTCATTTTGTTTTGGGGCGCTTGGACAATACCCCACATGTTTGTATATAGTTCTTCATTAGTTAGTGTATTTTTGTAGGTTTCATTTGGACAGTTGGGCTCATGGACCCAGGATTTCATCCTTGTAAATAGTTGGAGTGTGGATTTGTCGGCATTTTCTTTTTTGATTTTTCCATGGAGCAATGGATTTTGCTTTTTCATTTCTGTTTGGATTTGCTTTGTTGGAAGGAGACTTTGGAGACATTTTTGATTTCATATATTTTGGATTATGATTTCCTTTTTTTATCATTATGTGACATTCTGCATTGTTTTCCTTATGTCCATTGTTTGGTATTTGATTTTCTTTCACCACATTTTTTGTTCAATACATTTGTTCCCGTACTTCAATGTGTGGTATTCTCTCATTAGTTTCATGCATGTCATGATGTGGGTTTTCACATTCACTGGCACCCATTGTGTGTGTGTGACAGACATGTGTTGATGTAAATCCATGCCATTTGGGTTGTTTTATGTAATGGGCATTTCAATGTGGGGTGTATGTTATGCTTGGTTGGTTATTTGGGCAGGGGTGGCGTTCTGTGGGATTTTGGTGGCCATGAGGGCCATGATTGTGGGTCATGTTGACATGTTGGGGGGGATATGAGTGGGGGCCTGCTGGCAGGTGCCCCTCACTGCTGGGGGGTGGGGGTGCTGGGGGACATGAGTGGGACATGAATGGGGGCCTGCTGGCAGGTGCCCCTCACTGCTAGGGGGTAGGGATGCTGGGGGACATGAGTGGGGGCCTGCTGGCAGGTGCCCTGCACTGCTGGGGGGTTGGGGTGCTGGGGGACATGAGTTGGTGATCACTAGTGCAATGTGACACGTGGCCTGGCTGGGAGGCATGGCCATGGTGGACGGGCTGCCTGCGGGACATGTCCAGCGGTGCAGGGTAGTCCCCTGTGGTGTGGGCTGCCTGCAGGGGCCATGGAAGGGGTAGAGGGGACACCTGGGAGGACCCACACTGCCAATTCACGTGTAGGACGCCCCGCGCACCACACTGGATACACGTAACCCGCTCTGACAGCAAATTCGTGTGTGAAAGTTCGCACGCACCCCAGTAACACACGTACCACGCTCGCACAGGGCCAATCGCGTGTGAAGGTTCCCGCGCACCCCAGTAACACATGTACCCTGCTCGCACAGGGACAATCGCGTGTGAAAGTTCCTGCGCACCCCAGTAACACACGTACCCCGCTCACGCAGGGCCAATCGCGTGTGAAAGTACCCGCACACCCCAGTAACACACGTACCCCGCTCGCACAGGGCCAATCGCGTGTAAAATGTTCCTGCGCACCCCAATTACACACGTACCCTGCTCGCACAGGGCCAATCGCGGGTGAAAGTTCCCGCACACACCAGTAATACACGTACCCCGTTCGCACAGGGCCAACCGCGTGTAAAAGTACCCGCACACCCCAGTAATACACGTACCCCGCTCGCACAGGGCCAATCGCGTGTGAAAGTACCCGCGCACCCCAGTAACACACGTACCCCGTTCGCACAGGGCCAATCGCGTGGGAAACTCCCCGCGGCGGGGTGTACATGTATTCCAAGGGGTGCGCGAGGAGTTTTACTGGCGTTTTCATGGTTCGGGGCCTGTGCGCCATGTACAGGATTTGGGCGCTATGCATGGCGCATGGGGAGGGGTTGGGGGCGTAACTGGCGCTGCTGCAGGTTCGCAACCACGGCTGGTTTTGGAGGCTAAAATCCATGAATACGCTGTGCGTGGAAATGGATTTTAGAGCACGCGGCTGGCGCAGAAAGTCGCACGCGCACACTGTGCGCCAGCCGCGTGCGCCACTTGTGCACTGAATTCTATGAATTACCCTGTATATGTAGTAATAAATAAGAAATAGAACCTATATATCTAACACATCAACCATCCATTTAAATACCATATGTACTAAATGGAATATACCAAAATAAAAAAAGATAGCCTTCAACTTAATTACCTCACAGAAACTGCACAACTAGGAGCAATAGCAGATCTACAGACCACTAAGAACACTACTTACCAGAAGCTAGTAAGTGTACTTTATTTTTCTTATATATTTCTAAAATTTCTGTATTAGATACAATAAAAGTAATATTTTTTTTTCTCACAGAAATGTCCAGTACTTTGGAGTGGCTTGAGGAGAATTTCCCACGTGAGGAAATGTCTGAAGATAGTGACACTAATGGTAGACACTTCGCTATATAACCAAATTAATAAGCATTACTTTATGTACACTTAACATATATATATATATATATATATATACATATATATATATATATATATATATATATATATATATATATATATATATTTTTTTTTTTTTTTAACAGACCATACAAACGTTGAAAATAGTGCACCAAAGATACATTGGATAAGACTCTCCAGCGCATGGAAGAAAAAATGGACATGCTCATGGCAAATTTCAACCATTTGAAGAACTTTGTAGAGGACCACATAAAAGGAAAAACTAAATATCATTGTCCCACATGTACCTGTCCCCCTTCTCCATATCCCAGTCAATTACCTCCATATCCTATCTACAAACAAAAACGTTTTGATGAGACTTCCATCCCTTCATCTCCTCCTATCCATCCTCTTGAAACCCCCAATTCCCCTGTGTTTGTATCAGTTTCTGCTTCCCCTTCTCTTTCATAAATTGTACATCTATATATAATAAAACAAAAATATCATGTGTCTTAATTCAGTTCTTTTTTGTGTGTTTTTTTTAAAAAGGTAGTTGGGGTGTCCGCGGACAGCGCGGGTGTCCGGGATGTCCGTAATTAACCAAAACGGGGGTGTCCTAAGGACACAATACCTGTCCGTACTGTCCGCAAGCAAAATGCAACCGTTCTTAGAACACACTCGGTTTCCGGGATGTCCGCAATTAACCAAAATGGAGGTGTCCTAAGGACACTATACCTGTCTGTACTGTTCGCAGGCAAGTTGAAACTGTTCTAAGAACACACTCGGTGTCCGGGATGTCTGTAAAACCCAAAATGGAGGTGTCCTAAGGACACTATAACTGGCCGTACTGTTCGCAGGCAAGTTGAAACTGTTCTAAGAACACACTCGGTGTCCGGGATGTCCGTAAAACCCAAAATGGAGGTGTCCTAAGGACACTATACCTGTCTGTACTGTTCGCAGGCAAGTTGAAACTGTTCTAAGAACACACTTGGTGTCCGGGATGTCCGTAAAACCCAAAATGGAGGTGTCCTAAGGACACTATACCTGTCCGTACTGTTCGCAGGCAAGTTGAAACTGTTCTAAGAACACACTCGGTGTCCGGGATATCCATAAAACCCAAATGGAGGTGTGCTAAGGACAGTATACCTGTCTATACTGTTCGCAGGCAAGCAGGCATGCTGATCGTGTGTTCAGAATTGCAGACACTTTCCGGGACCCCGAACATATTTAAAGTGCATTTTCAGGCTATCCACAGTATCTTATAGTAAACATTCACCATAGCACATGTCCCAGACAATCACCCTGATTCTCTACATACTTTTTGGAACTTTTTGAGCCTTTTTGGGATATTTGATCTGTCCACGAACGGTGCAGGTGTCAGCACACGCACCCCTATAAAAGGCCACACCCCAGAGCTCATCCTCATTGTGCTTTTGGCTATTTGACAAAGCATTGTCTACTGGTATTTTGCTGCCAATCTTCAGATTTTTCTGAAACCTGATGGCATCCATGGCTCCTCTACTGCCACCTGGTGCTACATCTGCCTCAGCACCACGCCTACCCCCTCCACCACCACCACCTCCCCAAGGGCCTGAAGAGGGGAACAGGATTGAGGATGAAGAGGAGGATGAAGAGGATGACGAGGATGAGTAAGTGGAAGTCCCTACTACCAGCACTAGCCGTCATTGTTGGGTGTGGCGGGTATTTACCATTCATGGTAACGTACCCAAGGCGCGTGCGAACAAAGTAACCTACAAGCAGTGCAAAATGGTGCTGAGTCGCGGGAGGCTTGGTTCGTACAGCTTTGGTACAACTACTATGAAGCGACGCGTAAGGTTGTTCCACGGTCGTACTGTTCGCAAGGTTGTACCTTGCGAGGAGCGTAGTAGGTTGAGTTCCTCTACTTAATCCTCCGTTTCCGCTCCTCTCACCACAAGAGACACCCCTGTGGGAGAGCGCATGCCTCCAGCTGCCTCACAGGCCATTCACAATGCTGATGAAACTTACCTTTCGAGGGTCACAGTTTTGTGTATGTACTGCGACACAGTACTCTGCAGGGGGAGAGACTTCAAAGTTCTTTCAAGACTACAGTCTCGCAGCACGAGAAGACCTGCCCACTACCTAAGTAAGGCCCACCCTACATCTTCCTCTCTCCACCCGCCCTTTCTTATCCCCGTGGTTGGTGTCCCCCTTTCCCTATTTAACCCTCCTCTCCTAGTGTGTCGTGTATAAAAAACGAAAAAAAAAATAAAACAACAAAAATAAAAAAAGGCTCTTTTCAGAGCCGCCTTTCACAGTCAAAAAATAGAAGTGGCAAATAAATTGAGCAGGCTCCTGTGTATTTTTTTTTTTAAGTCCGCGGACAGTTCGCGGTCATCAACAATGATGGGGTGCTGCCCTATCAAAATGATTGCACTTTTCTCTGGGAGGAAGTAGTGGCTCTGAAAAGATCCTTTTGGTGGTGTTTTTTTGTATTTGAAAAACTTGAAATAATCAACACCTACTGCAAAAAAGATGGCTGTAATTCCACAAAAGGACGCAATGCATTTTGTAAATTTCTCAGAAAAATCTGATTACCAGCATAAGTAAGATGAACTCCATCTCTACAAAAAATGTATGTGCTACGAAACATAATATTTTCATTGTGAAACGAGGACATGCCAACATCTCTTAGAAAGGCACAAACAGCCTTATTGACATTGCGCCTCGCTTTCTCCATTTGTGGACCAAATGAAGAAGAACGCAGCCACATTTGTCTCTGCGCAGTACGAGAAAATATTACTTGGGAATTTGGAAACATGTCCATGACCTTCTCAAGTCGTTCTTTCATCGCAAATTGCAAAGAAATTCCTGACACATGTCCCAAACTGTTCCCTCCACAATGAATTATAATTATGTCTGGATGATGCTCTGTCTGCAAACTAGCACAGAGAGGTAGCAAGTCTAGCCACTTCATTCCGCGCACTCCACGCCAGTGCAATTCCACTTGAGGGAATCCAAGATCTGCAGCTACTCCACACTGTTGTGCATGCACTTCCAACCAATGTATCCATGAGTCTCCCAAAATCCACACAATCTGTTTTCTGAAACATACAGCCATAGCTAACTGTTCTTCTCTCAGGAAAAAGACTTTCTGACAAACTCTCTCCTTAAAGAACACACCCACTAAACTTTACTAACCAATCAATTACTGTGCTCACTCTCATTTACATGCCTCTCCACCCCAAAATCCCTGTATGTAATACGTGATGTCCGCGGACTACCGCCATGTACGCAGACATATCGTAACTTGGACAGTTCTCCTACCATTTCCATTTCACTCTCTGTGCATTCCCTCATTGGATAAGCTAACCAGTCACACGACCATCCACCAATCACATCTACGAACTCTACATCTAACTCCATCATCAGAGTTCAGCACTTCAAATGTACTGTTGATCACTCTGAGTACAAGTCTCATATCATTGGAAAGCACCTACTACAAAAACTGCTCTACAAGTCTCCAAGATTTCTATTTGCAGCTGCATGCATATCCACATGCATGAATACAAACTACAGGTATGCATATTTTCTGCACAGTACATTTACAACTCTTATAAATGCATATAAAGAGAGTAACTGCCACTTAAACTGTATAACCTATAAAATGATGAATTTACTGTCATTTATCCCATCTGATATAATCAACTGTCACTTCCAAACCTGTCTACTATCTAATTTTCTTTTTACACACACACCTATCTAAAACATTATAATATTAGAAGATGGGAGAAATAACAATATAATAGCGGAAAAACACTTAGTAGTGTATTATAAAATTATACAAAGCCAGTAAAAGGTCATGCATCTTCATACACTCACACACATAGACACTATAATTGAAAAGCTCCCAGCTGCAATAACTCCAATACCTGTAAATCACATCCTTCTGCTTTATTACCCACACTTTCACAAATGCATACAATCAATGCATTTCTATACAGTTTCTGTCATTTACCTTAAAAAAATTGCAAAATAAATAATATATCATTATTTCTTCTTTCTCCCAACATCCTTTAACACAGCTTTAAAAAACCAAGTGAGTTTCATACACTTAATATTCTACTCATTTGCAAAGCATGTTTAACTAACATATTGTAAATGAAATATGAAGGCTGAACATAGTAAAATGAAACTGCATGCATACACTATGTTCAGATATCAAACACGAATACTACTACAAAAACATAAATATGAATCTCTCACTTAACATCACTGCTATAAGCACACAAAATTACTAACTTATTTCTTTTACAATTGCAGGGAAGATCACTCTCCTGGAAAACAACAACATCTGAACTACAAACACCAACTACAAAGAAACCTGCTCATTCCACAAAAAAAGATTAAGTACAATAGTACCATACTTTCTCTGCCTAGCCTTTAAATCTCTCCACAATCTCGCTCTCCCTTATCTCTCCTCTCTCCTCTCTTTCTACACTCCCTCCCACTCCCTTCACACTGCTGGCCACTTTCTTCTCACTGTTCCTCCTTCCCCTTATACCACACCCCATTTCTGCTCCTTTCATCTCCTAGCCCCCCTGCACTGGAACTCCTTGCCTCTCTCACTCCACTCTATTTCTACCTTTTCCTCATTCTAAACTTTACTCAAATCTCTCCTTCTCCATTCCCCAACATGAAACCCCTCCCACCTTCTTCACACTCCCCCCTTGCCTTATCTCCTTAATCATCTCCCTCCCCTTCCCTCTCGCCCCATTCTCACCTTTAACCCCATCCGTTTCCCTCCTCCTCCTCTTTCCCACCCTTCCCTCTCACTTCTACTGCACTACTCACCTTCTTCCCTTCACTTTAATTGGTCTACTTACTGTTTTCTTGGTCTGATTCTCAATTTTAAATTGTTTCCACTGTTACTGTTATAATTTAACTTGTTATATTTATCATCTTGTTATTAAAATATATTACTCAAACACACAGTGCAAGTGATTCATGTAATTTGTGCACCAAAAAAACAAACATTTGTGTACCATTCTACCCACAAATCACCATTTATTAAACAGGGATTAGAACGTAGAATGGCAGACACATCTCTGTTTTTCAGAGCACAAATGACATAACTCAGCCCCTAGAATATTAGTATTACAAAACAAAGAATAGTTTTAATTTTATACCATTTGATTTACTATTAGTGCTTATCCTCACCACTAGCTCACTTTTACTATCATCTGAACCGCACTATAGTAACACACATATAGAAGAGTAGCCTTCCCAACTAATTGTAGCTGCCCAATGCACAATCACACACCACCAGATACATCTTTACAATCATACTCAAACACTCATGCATACAGCACACATACATTGCACAACAGCCCAACCCATGCCTTCTATTTTTTTGTTTCAACAGACCCCACAGAATGCCTACCAGAAAGCAAGTCCGTAGAAAGCAACGCAGAAATAGAGCAAATGAAAATAAAAATGTCCAAAATAAGCATCCATCTCTAGCAGAGTTTGTACATAAAGTTCAAAGAAAACAGCTAATACAGTCATTTAGCAAAACTAAACAATCTTCCAGTACAGAAACTTTGCCTCCTCTGTCAAAATGTAAAAGAAAACAGAAAATGATTAACAGAAATACAGGCACCACTACTGCTCAAACTGCTCCTATAAATCTTGATATAGCAGGAAGTAATCATACCAAAAAAAAGTATATTAACAAAAATGTTCCGCCACAGAGTCCTTCAGAATCTTATAAAATCAGGAGACAAATCATGCACAACCCTTAAAAACTACAGTAGAAAATTAATCTTAGAAGCTTTGATAGACAGTGCAATCCTTCTCAAAAGAAAGTTATTTATTTTAGTGTTAAACAGAATGAAACCACTAACAAAACTAACTACTAAATTACAAAAAAAGCTTCTCAATAAACGGAATGTTAACAAAAATAACTTCTTAAATATCTGTGGAGGTGAATGGAGTCACACCACTAGCATAGAAACATATTTCAATGAAGAAGCATATAAACAAAATCAAACAAACACAATTGCCATCCATAGCAGTGAACGAGGTTATGAAAAACCTAATAATACCATTATGGAACAAGAAATACTGCTTATAAAAATACCTCCAAAGAACTCAGAATCAATTCTCCATTTGACTGAACCAGAACGTCCAGTATACAAATGGCCATGCACGTCAATGTGTAACATTGTCAAAAAATCTTTCAAATCTTTACGCCAGTTCCTCAATCAATATGTGAAAGGCAAAGACAAAGTGCCTCATTACGACCCAGGCGGTAAGTTACCGCCTGCGTCGTACCTTTACCACCATGGCGTAAACTACGTTTACGCCATGGTGGTTGGCGGATTTACCGCCCCATTCCAATGTGAGTGGGGTGGTAAATCCCCATTTCCCATTTACCCTTCCCCATTCCCATTTTTGCCCCATAGGGCATAATGGGAGTGGGGAAGGAGATAATTACGGCACCGTAAATTACGGTGCCGTAATTATCTCCAAGGTCCCTTAGCGCCATGGATTTTAACGCCTGCAAAAAGCAGGCGTTAAACTCACCATGGCGCTGAGGGACCTTGTAATCAGGCGTTAAGGGTCGGCGCCGTTTACGGCGCCGTAAACCCCTTAACACCTGACTCGTAATGAGGCCCAGACAGATTTCTACTTGCATGCAGGGAAAAAGCGCTATTTCTCAGTTCACAGTTCAATCATGAAAACACACAGCGCACAGCGAGAATATTTTATATGGTGGGAGGAGGAAGAGCGCAGGACAAACAGTGGCATGCAAGAGAATCTGATTGCAATTAGAGTAGCAGTATGACAGGGTTAACATGACATGCTATATGCACAATTAATATACAGAAACACACACGCATGTTCCCTAATTACATGAACATCATGTTGCTTGGAATGTGTGCGTGATGCTTATAAATCTTACCAAAATTGTGTACTTCCACTGCACGCATGAGCGTATGTTGTGAATTCTCCAGCCAATTCCCTCTTTCAGGGTGTCAAAGTTTATCTGAGGGGAGGTCCTCCAGGGGGCCCATGGTTATCCACTGCTGCTGACTCATGTTCCTTTTTAACTCATGCCTGAGTTGAACCAATAGGCTGATCTTTGAAGCAGGTCCGCACATCCAGATTGTGTATCCTTTGGGGTAACAAATCCTGCTGCTGCCAATGCATTTATTGACCTAATGCAACAGGTATGTATAGACAATCTGTCAGAAATAACACCATCTTGCGGCATGTACTATTTTTGATGATGATGGAGCTTTTCATGATGGCATTGATCTATGCCGGCGATTTTAATGCACCCTACGTTTTTCCCCAACTCCAGCAGAATCATTTCCCTCAAACTTCCAGGGCTGCAGTGTGGTGTATGGTTCTCCTGCAGTCACAAAAGGAGTCGATACCATTGGTGGTGGTGTGCCTGTACATTATTCCTGCAGGCAGTGCATCAGTTATAATTGCTGCTCTGTTAGTGAATTGGGGTTTGCTGTTTTATGGGGCGTAATATTAAATTAAACAATTATATAATGGCATGTTATGTATGTAGTGCTTTTTTCTTTCATACTGACTTAACGATACAATATAATATTAGCCCAACTATGAGGCATGGTGTGTATGTATATTCTTTACGTATTTGACATAACCTGCTTATCTGGTGTTCTATGTCCGTGTCCTAGCACTGGTTGTCCTGTAAATGTGTGACTGGATGTAAACTGGTCTCTCTGATCCCCATTTTCGAGCAATAAGCAACTGTACCACCGCTAAACAGGTGACTTGACTTTTTTTCTTTTCTCATTTAACTTGATTCTATTCCTTGTAACCTTGTATTTTTCTTCTCGGCATTTCCGCAGAATTCGATTAGTCTTTCTTACAGCTGCATACATTTCACATGCTTGACTGTGAGTAGCAGACTTGCTCTTGGATGTCACACGTTGTTTTTGTATATTCCTTGAAAAACATTCAATAGCAATGTTTGAACAAAGGAAATAGTAAATGAACGTTAAAATTGGCATGATCACTTCCCTGTTGGCGAGAAGGGAAAGGACGCTTGCTGTAGCAAACGTGGCTCATTATTTCATATATGGTGTGCACTTTGAGAAAGATAATGGTCCAGCAAGTAATACGTTCCCATCATGCTATCATTATTATGTTGTTTCAAATGGCGAAGATTGCATAGCAACATGGCCAATGCAATTTAATGGAGAAGGGCATTACCGTGTACACCGAGGAAAAGGTATTTTATTGTATCCCACACGACTTTCATATTTCTGATTTTGACAATGATGGCTCTACTAATTATGATATATTACTATTGCAGCACACTACACACATTCCATTAGGTACTGCAAACGTGTAAACCCAGCAATCAAACCTAGATTGGACTCAAAACATCAACAGGATGGGGCAGCATTTATGCATCAGTATATCAAGCTCTACAATTACAGTTATAATTGCAACAGTGAGAAAGATTAATGACATTTCGATTGAATATGGTGGGAGGCTTCCTAGATTAACTATGTATATATCTTTAGTGGTAATACTGTATAATTGACCAATGCTTGTCAGTACATTGGCTTTGCTGTAAAAAATGAAACCAGCATTGGATTAGGCAACAATTTGTAATGTTCTGGGTGCATTTACCAGCAATTCAGAATATACCAGATAGTGCCAGCATGTGCCTAGTTCTTGCCATCATTGTCCAGGAATCATCACGATGTCTACTGGCACTCACATGAATCATAGCGACTAATATATGGGCTCCCCTGCTTATTTGATTTTTTTCTCACTGGCACTATCCCCCCTTCCAGGAAGCTGCCACCAATTGTGCCAATTTTCAAGAAGGGAGATTGTGCTGAGACTGACCATTATAGGTCGACATCCCAAATGGATGTTTTTTGCAAAACATTTGAAAAGGCCCTGCTTGTTCGGATTCTCTCTTAATTCCATGATTCCTTCTTTTGACCCAGGTGACGGGCAGCGGGCTTGCCTTTCATAACCAATTAGTAGCTTCACAATCAACGGCACTTATTCATACACGAGGCAAAAGCATTAACATCTGATGTATATTCGAGTGAGTTGTTGGGACCTGCCCATATTTGCCCCATTATAGTGGAAAAAAACAAAGTGCTCATCCCTATAACTGGCAGTACCCCCTCATTGTTAGCTAGAGACAACACAACCTGGGGAGTCTGGTGATCTACCAAGCAGTGGTCCTAAAGCTCTTATTCCTGTGGTATTAAATTGGTTCTAAGCTAGGTCACCTAGTTCATAAAATGCACTTTAATTATGTTAGAGGGGTGCAAAAACAATGCCTTGGCTATCCCTCATAAAACCCAGGGATTTGAGACATAGCTTACAGCAAGCATGGGAGGATTGAACTTCCATCCAGAAGGAGGTTGTGGGGGGTCTAAGGGAGTTGAAAGTGTGTTACTGGGAATGGGAATGATCCAATAATATAGGTTTATTTTGACATTAGGATGTGCCCCTCCTTGGAATATTACTTTGAACACACACATGGTTGTCCTGAGGTGAGGGAAGCATCTATACAAATAAAAATGCTTAGGTATGTTTCCATATTCAGCTGATGCAATTTATCAGTGTTAGGTTGCCCTCCGCTGTGTAAATGTCAATCTGTAACTCTGTGTACCATTCCACTTCAACAACAGCTATCATTTTAACAAACAGAATTAGCACAGTTCGACATGGTCACTGTCACCTTCCACTATTGCAAACATTTGGTATAATTTCAAGTTACTCCTTCGCAACCCCACTTCACTCTACAAAGGGCAAGGCAGTTCCAGTGTCAATGAACAGTTAATTACTGGCTAAATAGTTCAGTCTCTAAAGAGTGAAACGCTGTAGGACGAATGCCTCCTCATGAGCTAAAACTGAAAGTAGGTGCAGATATGATGCGCTGTAATTATGCTACTATGCAATCTATGCCATCACAGGAACTCTGCAATGGACATTCTGTAATGAAACAAGGATGAAAATTACACGTCTAGAAAGGCACATCATAGAGGCATGTCTAACCAATGGATTAAATTTAGATACTGTTCTTCTACAACGCATACCTCTTATTCCATCTGATACAAATATGCTTTTCAAATTCAAAAGAAGTAATTTTCCTATTCGTTTAGCCTTTTCAATGACCATTAATAAGTCACAGGGGCAGAACTTTGACAGAATCTGCCTATATCTTCCGAAACCGGTATTCAGTCAAGGGCAACTATATGTTGCTCTCTCAAGAGTTTGATCATTCTGCTCAGTAAGTGTTGTATCCAAGAATAAAAAGATTGTTGTGTTAACAATGACATATATGAGTGAATAAATATATAAAAGTTCAATGGTATGCCAGATACAGTTAATATGCAAAATTGAGGCTCAGAAAAATCCTTGTAATAGTACATACTTGGAAATAGTTTAGGCCTGAAGCATGTGATTTCCTTTGCCCTCAGGGGTGTTCAAGTCAGGATTCTTCAATTAAGATATTATTCTTATACTCTGAATACCAGGTGCTATGAAGCAGATGGTTGAGGCCTTTTTAGTGGAGGCAGGTGTGTGCCACGGAAAAGAGGCTCTTTTTGTGGCAGGCTTGGGGATTAAGGCATAAAGTGTGGATGAAAAAAGTTTAAAAACCAGGTTGATGCAGTTAAGTTTGAAGGGTGCTCCTCCCAAAGGGGGTACAGCTGTAGACATGATTGTTTTATAATGAGGGATGTTTGTTGTTATAAACATGTAAAGATGGATGCAATTCTTATTGTGTCATAAAAACAACGTTTTTATATTGTGTTATTGCCAATTATGGCATTGATTATTCAAGGTGTGAATCCTTGTTTTTTCGGATAAATCTGAATAAAGCTGCATCTTGTTGTCGTTTTTAACAGGCGTTGCTATTGCATACCAAGTATATTTCGATAGCAAATATTGTACTTACTCCAATGACAGGTGTTTCAATTAAAGTCATATCTACTGACACCACTGGTAGTGTTTTCCAGCAAATGCCCATATACATACATCATTGCCTGGGATGATATGTCTGGCTTGGTGTATGCATTAGGATTCTAGCAATAACTCTGGGGACCACTGCAGACCAGATGGGTGACGCTTAGTGTATGGGAGGAGCCAAGTGCCCACCTCCAACTGCCCCACCCTTATTGCCTCTAGAGTGGGAAACAAACTATGTGACTTATGTGGAACAGTTGAACCAGCAAAGACCAGAGCGTGGACTCTGTGCAGTACCCATAAGAGTACCAGTACCTAATAGAATCTGGGAGGCAAGCTACCCATTGAGAAAACTGTACCTGCATGCAAGACAATATGATGGCCATTTGAATGAGATTCCTGAAGAAGCAGAGCAGATGAAAGGCAAGGATGAATGGTGACATCACACACAAGGAGATGACGCACAGAGAAGAGATGCAGTGACCAGAGAATGCAGATATTCTATAAGGCATCAAGAAAGTACCAAGGATAAGTGACATTTTGGGATCAAGGTGAAGAAGCCACAGACAGACATGAAGACATTAAGCTAGTTTATATGTGTAGAGATGCCACAGAAACGCAAGCAGCAAAGTGATCTTGAAAGTTAGCTTCAAGCTTAATAGTAAATAGATTGCGGTAAGCGCCAAAATATATGTAGATGATTATGAAAAAGGGAGGGTGCTCATATTTGCGAAAAGATTTGACACCTTAAGACAAAAGCTCCCAAAAACAACATCAATTCCCGAGAATGAAGCATCCAGCGCACCATCATACTCTGATGTTGATACCACAGAGAGTGAAAACGAACAGCCCCAAAGAAAGTTGAATTTTTTAGAAGAGATAAGACTCTTAGGAATGGATGGCAGAAGCAGCAATATCAGCAAAAAAACAAGAGGAAGAGGACGGGGGAAATCAACCAAGTCACGAGGAACAAGAAAACAAGGAGGAGCAACCGCCTCAGATGCCATAGAAATTGACAAAACAGGCAGACAAACACGCTCTGGGACAAAAAATTGATGGTAACACAAAGTAAATTACCAGACATGTCCATTATCAACTTAACGTCACGCAATTTCTCGTTGCAAGAACAAAAAGTGTTAAAACTTGGTTTGAATTTCTGTCCCTCCTCTCCCTACAACTACGCAGAAACAAGAATTGATTTTGACAGCTATATGCGTAAGATACGCTTAAAGAAATTCTTCGCCTCCAACCCTCCAAAAGCCAAAGACGATGAACCTCTATGTGGGTACATGCCCTTGGTTATAGAAGACATGCATGTATTGAGAGTTCTCATCCATTTGAAGACTGAATGGCAAGAAAATGAAGATATCAGTGACCCACAATGGGATCTTATGAACATCTGTACTGATTGGCCCTGCAAGAGCAATCTTAAACTAAAATCACGCTTTAATCCCATGTTCAATCCGGGGGGAAATATTGAGGCTTTCCAAGATTTGGTTATCAATGATCTCAAGAAGTTTAGAAAAACAAAAACTTACACCAAAAAAAATCTAACTCACCGAGAAGAGGAGATCCTGTCCAGTATCTGTGCATTGGAAGACTATGTCATTAAACCTGCTGATAAAGGCACCAACATAGTCATAATGAATCGGGAGGACTATACTACTGAAGCAAATAGACAATTGAAAGATCCCAAATGCTACAAGTTACTGGACAAAGACCCCACGCCAGACATGAATGACAAACTGTTTGAATTATTGATGAGATGGAAAGAGAAAGGCTTATTGGAAGAAGATATGTGCAAAAATCTGCATCCTAAGTTTCCAGTGATGCCCACTATTTATTTCCTGCCTAAGGTTCATAAAAGTAAAACTGGACCACCTGGGAGACCCACAGTGACCCTATGTGGGGCACTCCTCAAAAACGTGTCAAAACTAGTAGATGAAACACTGATCAAGTTTGTTACCAGCTTACCGTCATATCTATGAGACACCAAGGATTTCCTTAACAAAATAGATGGTATACCTTGGGAAAAAACCTATCTACTAGCAACACTAGATGTGGTGTCCCTATACACATCAATAAAACATACAGATGGCCTGAAGTCGTGTGAGTATTTTCTAAAAACGAGATCATTGAACTATTTGGAACACGGAAAGATGATTTTAGAGATGATCAACTTTGCCTAACTAACAATAGTTTTTATATTCAATAAAAACTTTTACACTCAGTTTCAAGGAACAGCCATGGGTACAACATTCGCCCCTCATATGCAAATTTAACGATGGGCTGGTGGGAGAAGTTTGCAGTATGGATCCCTTCCAATAGCCACTAAACGGACAAAGTGGTCCTTTGGTTGCGCTATATAGATGCCTCATTTGTAATTTGGAATGGAACAACAGATGAATGGTTGGAGTTTGTTAAGTCGCTTAATGTAAATGAATATAATTTGCAGTTCACCGAATGCCACAGCAAGACTGACATTGTTTACCTAGATATTCGTGTAGGTGTGGCACAGGATGGATTAGTTACTGAACTTTATCGCAAACCAACTAGCTACAACATTCCCCTGCATGCCAAAAGCAGTCATCCCACAGCCCTCAAGTGGAGCATCCCCTATGGTGAATTTATCTGCATAAGATGGAACTGTTCGCAACTGGACACTTATGACAGGAATGCAGAGATATGGCCTTAAGGTTTCAACAAAGAGGCTATCCTAAAAAAGTACTGGAAAGAGTGTACATTAAAGCACGGCAGAAGGATAGTGCCCAAAATTCAATCTGAGAGTGTATTGGAAGAAACAGATACACGACTCATTTTGACTTTCAGTAAAGCTTCCAAGCACATTCGCCATATAATACACAAACATTGGCATGTACTTTAGCAAGATGAACATCTGGGGAGCATTTTGGGTCCTAATGTCAACATAACATATAGACGCTCGACCTCATTGAAAGATGACTTATTTTCCAGTTACATGAGTCCAAAAAATTCACAAACTGCCTCGAGCTGGTTAAATGCCAATCCAGAGGGCTTCCAGAAATGTGCAAAATGTAAAGCGTGTAAATTTGCTAGAAACACTAAAAATTATCGACACCCTGTACTACAAAGAAATGTGACCATAAAATCTAGAATCACATGTGAAACAGAATATGTTGAGTCCGTGCTCACATGCCCATGTGACAAATGGTATGTGGGGAGTACGATCGTCAAACTTAAACTCAGGATATTGCAACACATAAGAGCCATCAAAAATCCTATGGCCTTACATTTCCAAGAGAAGCATGGAGGCAAACTAGAGGGCTTTGGATATTTTGGCATTTACACCATTCCAAAAACAGCAAGAGGTGGTAATCGGGAACTCTTTCTTAGACAATCAGAAACCAAATACATTTTGGACCTCGAAACCAAGAAACCCAAGGGCCATAACCTAGATGAAGAATTGTACACTTTTCTAGGCACTTAAATTGTCTTAGATGATACAACAGCATTGACTACATAGACTTTAAAGAAGATCCCAGACTCCCACACTTTGTTGGGAGGTCCTGTTTTTCCTATAAGCATGTATTTTTAAGAGACTTTTCTTATTACTACAATTGTATGCCTAGTCTTCCTCTTTCCCTTGCCTACTTTTCAAATACGTGTAAAGGCTTCATCTCAATTGGAGTTTACATGAATTTGTCACAGGTTAATGTTTTCCACTAATATTTAAGGACAGAAGGTCTATCGATTTAAGAAAAACTTTTATATCGACTAAGAAAATTGAATGTATTTCAGAACTTTTTCTATCCTTTCCTTCTTGGTTTTTACTCTTCTTTTACTCAACAACCCCCCCCTTTTTTACTTCTCACCTTTTATAGAGTAAGCAACATATTTATTGTTGAAATACTGATGAAACACAGGCAAACTAACAGTCGCACTCACATCACCCTTTTTAGCCATGATTTGATGTTTGTGATTTTAATTCTGATGCGACAACATGACCTAGGAGTTTTTTTTTGATACATGTGTAGTAATGATATTCAGTGCAGTGGGTAATGATTGACATGTATACGTAAAGCACTAAGCACTTTATTTACTTCCGAATGAGGATTATTATGATGATGCTGCTAATGCACGTTGCACTTTACCAACAGTCTGTTGGACTCCCTTGCTGCTAATAGCACAATCACTTTATCAACAATTAGGTTGAATATTGCAGATTTGCACAGTCAGTCATAATAGGTATTCAGGGAAGCAATTCCAATACCTGTCAACCACAGCACATCATGGTCAGGTGCACTAAGCACTTAATCTCTAACATTATATTATATTGTTAGTACTAATAGTGATTACTGACATACACTACATGCTGTAAGAGCATCAGTGCACTTCATAGAGTGCAGTACTTAGCTTTGCATTAATGAGCATATGCGTAAGATCAAGAAAGTGACACTATACGGACAAAGGGTTATTTGTTTCTTTTTAGTTTCCCTCTGTCAATTGACATTGAGCACCATTGTTCATAACCTGTGCGAGATTGAAAACTTACCGGTTAGCAGTTACGCTTGTTTTGGAATTTTTCCATGACAGCGATTACTGCATGAACTTTCAAAGTAGCAACACATAAAATAGCGTGCATTTATTTGCCTTCTGCTTTCCGGTTCCTAAATAGAATGAACTGTGCTGTGCACACAATCTAATATTGATCTCCGCATATAGTTCACAAATGGTTATGTTGCAAATGTTACAATGTCTGTTTATGCAATGCTCGATAACAAATATGACAGTTTGTATTTTAAATGTAACGAACTATGCAAATTACACCATTCAAACATGGCGGCCCTTTAACTGTAAGACTGTGTTTGTAAAAGCGACTCTCTATATTGAAACCATAGAGATGAAGTTAGTTTATAAGTCCCTTTTCTGTGTTTCTTACCCTCAATGTGAACAAGCGGTTTGTTGCTACGAGACGCGTCGTTGTTTTTCGTGTTGCTATCTCTGTCCTGGACATTATATTAATTAAAGCTACTTTTTGTACCTGTAACACCCTGGCTTCCTGTTTCTATGTTTGGAGAAGACTATTAGCCTCAAACTTCTTCCTGGAGTGCCATCCACTTTCTTTGTACTTTTGTACAGAGACCTTTTGAAATATATATATATATATATATATATATATATATATATATATATATATATATATATATATATATATATGCATATGGACAAATAAAAGATGGATGATTCCACTACACACTATAAAGCAGTGGTGCTGAACATAAATGAGAAGGCCTCACTTCAGTGTGTTGCAGTTTAAAGCAATTTTAATTACAAATGAATCTCAGCAGAAGGCGTTGGATGAGCCAAGAAGCCAAAGTCTTATCAAACAGGAATTGGCTGACATTGGATACAAATTATGTGAAGGAACAAGAGGCTCCTGTTCAGAAGGCTTGAGCAAATCAAAAGACATCAGAGGACTATTAAAAAATAATATTAAATACACAAAAAGCTCGATTCCATGGTGTCCAGTCATGGGAAAGGAAGAAATTGGACGATCGAGGTTGTCACACTTACGCAGGCTGTGCCTTCACTCCTTAAAAAGTCTCAGAGCACAGTAAAAACTCAAGGCCAAAGCACTAATTGACACAGGACCATTGAGGTGATGCTGGTTTGATATATTAATTGGTGGGAAGCTAGTGTTTAGATATGCCCGCTAGCACCTGGATGTTCAGTCTGCGTGCTGCTAGCCATAGATGGAAAAGTACTGACGGGGGTTAGAAGCCAACCAATTGTAGAGGACCATGTAATCTATGGTCCTATAGTTTGTGCAGCCAATGAAACGTTGTGTATTTAGTGATGTTCATAGTGGCCATTTTGAGGGGCGGGCTTAGTTGCCCCGCCTGCTGTTAAGTACCCTATCACTCTCCTTCATGGTTCTATACTGATATGGAACTTATGCTTATATATTCACTAAGAGCCTATCACTTTCCTTGATAGGTTTTGTAGTTTGCCACATAGGTAGTGACGCAGGTCAATACGTCACAGATGACGATTTTATGCAATATAACCTCCATTTCTACTAAAATGAGTTCAGTAAGAGGAAAGAATATTGATGTCGTTGTACTCCCTGTTTTATATACTTGTTAATAAAATGGACTCCCCTTTTGCCAAACTACCTGAGTCATTTTGATTATTGATGTATGAATAAAATCTGCATACCCAACCATCTTTAGGGTATTGCTACTCATCGTAAATGGCTGGGCAACCCAGTTCATTATCTTCTGGACACATGATCATCCACTGCAATTCTGACTTTACCAGTGTGTCTATCTGTACTTGTTAAAGTAACTGAAAATTCTATGCGGAATCCCAGCTGGTTTGCAGTGTGACCAGCTATTTAGTACTGCTGGGCTATTGTCTCAGACTGCAGGAAAAGACCTCAATAACACACACATGGGTGCGCTAACTTCCTCAAAAATGTACAAATATCACATATATAACAATGAAAGAAATGGCAGGAGGAAACACAACGCTCATAAAGGGGTATACAACTTTTACACCACATGATCTTCAGATGATGAACATTTGTGTGCAAACCAGTTACCGCCATGTGCATTGTGGCCACTGGTTAGAATGATGGTGACTTTCACGTCGACAGGCTTGACTGAAATGAAAATGTGCATGATGAGGCAACACTCGTATTGCCACCTACTTGTGTGCACTTGGGTCCATTGCACCATTGAAAGGTTATTCGTCCATCATCATTATCCTATCTGTCTCTCCAAAGTATCAACCAGTGCAGCCACTGTCTAAATCCTAGCACCAAACGCATTATCTAGTTTTTCTGCCTCAATCTATTTGACATTAAAACATTCACATCTAGACAGGGGACAAAGAGTATACAACAATTTTGGATGTGATTATCACTGTTGTCAATTTAGTACAATGTGTTACCACTTGGGACAATTTACCACTTAGGAGAACAATTTATTTACCTCTAACAACAAGCAGAGCTACTCAATTCTGTCACTACACTCACAAACTGGAGGGTTATCCTCAATCTATTCAGCTCCACCAAGCAGAAAAGATACTGCCTATCCTCTAGGCACTCTTGTAAACTGGTGGTTCTACCGGTAATTGCCCAAAATGTCACCCTCAGAATTCCGACTCCTGAAATTTTCGACCCCCTTACACCACACATATATATATGTGGGGCGGTATGAGATATAATAGTAGTATGGGGGCTGCAGGGGTCTCCCCCCGCAATTGTATTTGTGTAAAGGGGGTTTACTTATTTTATTATTAAGTCAGCATTTTTGAACGTCGGTATTCTGTGGGTCGTAGTGATCACATACATCCGTTCTACCTTAATGTATTTGGCTATACTACAACATCCTGGGTTCACATCATTACATTTTTGTCTCATTCAATCCATTTAACATCAACCTTATATTAAATGGCCATTATTCCTTAATCTATTTGGCTATACTAACCAGCAGAGCAACCGTCCATGTCCTAGTACCATACTCACAAATGCAATGTCTCTCTCAATATATTTGGCTCTTCGAACCAAAGGAGTCATTTTTGACTCCAAGTACTGTGCTCAGAAATAGGATGGTTTCCTTCAATTTAGTTAATTCTACCAGTCAACGAAGTGGATGTCAACATCGCCGCACTCATTAAATGGAGTTTCTGCCTGAATGTATTTGGCTCTACCTTGACGCAATGCTGCTCCAGTAATTTTGTGGGCTGTCCCAGATTTCCATGTTTCTGCTTTTCTGCATCTTTTGCCCAATCATTTGCAAGAGAGTATGTTGGGACTGCAGTCCTTGTTTTCCCATGGCAGTCACCACTGCAATGAGATCCAACTACCCTGACTGACATTAGCCAGGAAATGCAGGTATGCCTACATTCCTCATTCCTGTCTCTCCGGTCATGCCCAAATGGCACCCCACCCTGAGACTGATGTTCTTGTGGTTGTAAAGTGGCCCTACTGCCGATGGTGCCTGAGGGGTAGGCTGTGCTGGGCTAGGCATTGGAGGTGGGGGTTTGGAATACATTTGTGCTGGTCAAGAGTCAGGGGCATATTAGAGTTGCATGCTAGATTATGACCAATAACAAACTTGTTGGCGCCTTTGCTCCTGGAGGAAAGTACTGCAGTAGTAGGGTCTTTGCCAGATGATGTCCACTGTCTGTACAAATCATTGTGCCACAGTATTTAGGGCCCTCTAGCTTGGGATAACCTGCTACATTGTCTTCTAGCAGAGGTTGCATATTACACTGTTTGATTGCCTCCTGATAGTAATGCCCTAAAACCTGAAGTAATTCCATTTGCATTACCAAATGGGTGGTTATGTCATAGATGGGAATGTATTTAGAGCTGATTTCACCCTCTGGAGGAAAGCATCAACCTGCAGTGAGTACTTCATTGGGCTGGCACAGGTGCAGTGGCCTCAATCTATGTTTCAGGAGCACCTACAGAGTGACCATCCCAGGTTCATCTGCTGATGCAATGGGGTCTCCTGCAGTACCCCCATTTCCTGTTCTCCTTGATTGCATTGTAATCATGCATATAACACATACATGATTATATACGTAGTTACACAGGTAGAAATTCAAACAACACACAAACACAGACACATCCATATTATAAGAAATACAATTGAATACATACAATAATAAATACTTACAATATATGTGGTGAGCATATGTATTAAATGAAATGGATCAGTATAATATGATACATCAATATTAACTTATGCATTATAATTTAATACATAATTAAATGAAATACATATATATATATAATATGAACAAAAATATAAGTTTAATTAAGAATAATAACAAATATGTTGTATTGTTACGTTCGTGTTTCCATGAGGAGCAGCAATATTGAGATGCTCATAACTTTGGTGTCATTTCATGGATACGCAATAGACTTGGCAAATACAAGCACCTCTAAATTATTGAGGAAAGTTTTACAAAGTTAAAAATTATACAGAGGTTGTAAAAGTTACATTTCCCATACATTTTCAGATTGGGAATTTTTGCTCTACCATAGTACGAGAAATAACTGGACGGTATTGCACCAAATCTTCACAATTAGGCCATTTGGACCAAACGATTTGTTTTTCACATTTAGTAAAAATCTGTGCAGTGCTTTTTTAAATAGTCACACATGTGGAGCATTTTGACAATCCATATTTTGGCAGTTAAACACACAGATCTGTTTTATGAACTGAAAAGCATTTATTTTATTGGATGAAGAGACAATAAATGAATTGGATAGTGTGGATTCGAATTGGTGGATATCCGTGGATCCACACATCCCAGTTAGGTGCATCTGTTGATGATGATCCCTTGCACATTTTGGAACACCAGATATATTAGAGCAGAGGATCTAACACAGGTCCATTGGATCCAAAGCAGGAAAATGCCCCAGAAAAAGTGTAAAAAGGACCATGCAGTAACTGTTGACCCATATGCAGGCAGCAATATACCTTTGTTACTTGCTGGAGACTGTGGATAGCTTGCTCCCTCCTTCCCCAAGTATAATGCCACACGTGTCAGGTGTTGACAATAAAAGGCTGTGGGCTTTTATTTGTACAAATATGGTCATAGCAAACATAGTAATAGTCACATATCAAAGTATCTTGTACTTTTGGGCACCAGGTCCTGAGGTTACCCCCTCTAGCCCGTGCCACCACACCTGGGTTGTTTGCCGGCTGCCCAGGTTACCACAAAAGTCTAGGTTAGTGACAGCCTCTGATATCTAGGGAATTGGTTATTTGCCTATACAAATGCTCGAACCCTACACTGGATAGGTGGGTCCCGTCCTTGTGAAAAAGGTCTGGGTTGCCCAGAGTTATTCTCGTGTGTTTTATGAAACCTAGGCCCCTGGATATACAGAATTTTTTGATCCCTCTGTTCAGCTTTCTTCTAGCTGTGTCCACACATTTGTAACAATTGGTCCCCAGCCATGTTTTCCTGGGCAAAATGGCAGAGAAGTAGATTTCCGTGTCCTTCCAATTGTGGGCGATCTCGGCCAGGGAGGTGCATATCTCCTCCTTCAGCCTTTTTCTCCCCATGTTTACCAGATAATTTCCTCCTAAATGAATGATCAGAAATACTGGCAGTTCCCTGTAGGCGACTAGGTTGGCTAGTTTCTCGTAAATTTCTGGCCAGCAGAGGCCTCTGTAGCCCCACCAGGATGCAATTGTGTTGCTAAAGGCCGGCCGTCTTTAGTTTCTTCTGCCCATCGCCCGGTCCTGAATACAAAAGAGTGCCCGACTATCCAGGCTGATCTTAGCGGGGAATCCTGATCTGTTTAGTTGGGAGGGTGGGGGAGAAAAATCTATATTAGTTTGGGCCTGATATATTTTTTGAAACAGTCTGATTTCCACCCTCCTATGTTCATTACTTGTTACGCTCCCATGCCACCCTGCCATGCGGTAGTTGCTGCCCCAATTCTGAAAGAATGTGTTCCAAATTCTTTATGATCCCAACCTGCTTTACAAATGGTTTTCATCAAGACCCCTATGAACTGGTAGTGGTTTAGCGCTGATGTGTCTCTGTGTATTAAAAACCAACCCCTTACCTTGGGGCGTAGCGTGCAGTAGAGATTGGTTATTCATACTGGGCAGTGAGATGCACCATCTATGCAGGAAATGTTTATTAATATTTTCGTCCCCTGTTTTTGATCATTGGACGTCGATGGTGACGCTGTCCACTCTTAGCCTAGTTACCATCATGCCTAGCCCACTGGTGTTTTTGTGCTGGATGATATGAGCTCTCCTATGCGGAATGCCCCAAAATACACGAGGGAAAAATCTGTTTTAAATAACAGTGTTTCGTACAGGTGTGAGCAGATGCCGTCTAACAAGCTTGTTATTTGTATCAGTTTCTCAAAATCTAACTGGCGCCATGTATCTATTTGGGGTCCCTCGACCTTGCCCAAGCCTTTTAGCGCATAGGAAATTAAAGTACTTGTGGGGTCAGAGTCACCTCGCAGTTTTGAGAAATAAGATACTGCCAAATGGTGTCTCTTTTCCTTTTCTCTTTGACAACCTTGATTGTGAACCCACTTTAAAAAAGCATTTATGTCTTTTATCATTAATAACGCAACATGGTTTTGTACTGTCACTTTAAATACTGTTTGTAAGCACTTACTGTATTGCGCTGTAGTGTTGTCCATCAACGCTTTCTTTGCATCTCTACCCGGAATCCCGTGTCAGGGTTTGTATCTGTAGGCAGAACACTGTGGCACCCGTGTTTGAGGTGCCTGGTTGAAGTTGTGCATCCTGGCCCCAGACATTGGGCATTGGCATTGATGCAAATGTGTCTATTCTTCTAGTATCAACCGACAGTCTCTTGGGATTGGTGTCATCTCTTTCTGGGCGTGTGGCGCTAGCTCTTGAAATTTTGTCCACTGAAAGCAAGATAAAGCATCTGCAATGGTATTATCCACTCCTGCAATGTGTTTTGCTGTGACAACAATGTTACTATAACGTGTGATTTTAGTGATGGCTCTTAGGACCTTGAGCACCAAATGGCATTTGGTTGTTCTTTTGTTGATGATCCCTACCACTTGTCAGAACAAGTAGTGAGTTTGAGTGTTTGCTAGGCGCCTGCCCCATATGTGTAGTGCTAACCAGATGGGTAACATTTTTAGCAGTGTAATGGTTTTTGTCCATCATGCTGCATACCAGGCTTCAGGCCATTGTCCTGCTACCCATTCTGTTTCTAACATGGCCCCAAAGTCCTTGCTCCTGGCTGCATCTGTGAACAGGACCCACTTGGCCCCTGAATTCAATGGTGTGTGCCAAAGTACAGCCCGTTGAAATCTGTGAGGCAATGTTACCACTCCTTCAAATCCCTTTTTACATTATCCCTCAATCTGATGTGCAAATGGGGTTCATTGCATAATCTTGTTTTAAATTCCAGACTCCTGGAAAATATCCTTCCTTGTGGTATTATCCCAAATGCAAAATTTAAACTACCTGCCAGTGATTGTATCTCCCTTACTGTGCCTTTTTCTTTATTGCTTAGGTTCCGTATCTTCTCTAACAGTTCTTCCACTTTCTGCTTTGGGATTCTGCATAGTCCAGCATTGGTGTCTATTTCTACCCAAAAGGAAACAATGTTTTTTGATGGGTTGGTTGTTTTGTTGGCTGCCAGGGGAATGCCCCATTGTGCTGCCAATTTGGTCAATTATTTTAGTGCCCTCCCGAATACTTCTGTGCCAGATGGGCCGATTACCATGAAATCTTCCAGGTAGTGTACCATGTAGTGTAATAACGCAACATGGTTTTGTACTGTCACTTTAAATACTGTTTGTAGGCACTTACTGTATTGCGCTGTGGTGTTGTCCGCCAACGCTTTCTTTGCCATCTCTACTCGGAACTTTGTGTCAGGGTTTGGTTCTGTGGGCAGAACACTGCGGGCACCCGTGTTTGCGGTGCCTGGTTGAAGTTGTGCATCCCGGCCCCAGACTTCCAAAGTTGGCATTGCTGCAAATGTGTCTATTCTTCTGGTATCACCCAACAGTCTCTCGGGATTGGTGTCATCTCTTTCTGGGCATGTGGTGCTAGCTGTTGACATTTTGTCCACTGAAAGCAAGATAAAGCATCTGCAATGGTATTATCCGCCCCTGCGATGTGTTTTTCTCTGACAACAATGTTACTATAAAGTGTGATTTTAGTGATGGCTCTTAGGACCTTGAGCACCAAATGGCATTTGGTCGTTCTTTTGACGATGATCCCTACCATCGCCATGTTGACAGACCAAGCAGTGAGTTGAGTGTTTGCTAGGCGCCTGCCCTATATGTGTAGTACTAACCAGATGGGTAAAATGTCTAGCAGTGTAATGTTTTTGGTCCATCATGCTGCATACCATGCATCAGGCCATTGTCCTGCTACCCATTCTGTTTCTTACATTGCTCCAAAGCCCTTGCTCCTTGGTGCATCTGTGAACGGGACCCTCTTGGCCCCTATATTCAATGGCGTGTGCCAAAGTGCGGCCCGTTGAAATTTGTGAGGCAATGTTCCCAGTCCTTCAAATCCTTTTTTACATTATCCCTCAATCTGAAGTGCAAATGGGGTTTATTGTATGATCTTGTTTTAAATTCCAGACTCCTGGAAAATATCCTTCCTTGTGGTATTATCCCGACTGCGAAATTTAAACTGCCTGCCAGTGATTGTATCTCCCTTACTGTGCCTTTGCCTTTATTGCTTAGGTTCCGTATCTTCTCTAACAGTTCTTCCACTTTCTGTTTTGGGATTCTGCATAGTCCAGCATTGGTGTTTATTTCTACCCCAAAGGAAACAATGTTTGTTGATGGGTTGGTTGTTTTGTTGGCTGCTGGGGGAATGCCGCATTGTGCTGCCAATTTGGTCAATTCTTTTAGTGCCCTGCCGCAGTCTTCTGTGCCGGGCGGGCCTATTACCATGAAATCATCCAGGTAGTTTACCACCCTGGCTTATGGTGCTTGTTTATTTAGCACAGTTCAAATTGCTTACAACACACAAAGGAACATGCATAAGGTGAGGGAGCGGCAAGTACAAAGGAAAGTAAACAATGAGCATCAAGGTGAGGATATGGGCGTTGCTTCCGTATCTAAGCCCAAATCATACAGGTAAAGGTGCAACAGCGTCCAAATGTCTTTAGGGCAGCAAGAAGACGGGACCGAGAGTGCAAAGAGTTCCTCATCATCGTTTACCATACATAGATACTTTAAGAAATTGGCCCTGGTCGAGGCGGCCGCAGACTTCCAACACTTAAGAATACAACGCTTGACAATAATACATGAAATATTAAACAATCGTCTTGTGGTCTCCTTCACTTTACCAATGTCACCAAATAAGTATTTCAGAGGAGAGAGAGTCGCCGGGATCGATGTTATGTCTTCAAGATGTTCCGCAACCTCCCCCCAGAATTCCACAATCAATGGGCACGACCAATACATATGATAGGGCACCGCATCCGAGGCATCACATTTGGGGCAGACACCTGTGCAAATGTCCACAAATTTAGCCAACCTGGCAGGGGAGTAATGGAGTTGGTTTAAGACTTTGAATTGAATTAGTCGGAGCCCAGAATTCATAGAAACAGATCGGGTAAGTAGACAGTAGCGAGCCCAGCGGGTCTCATCTATCTGGGTGCCCACATCCGGCTCCCAGACTTCTCTCATCGTGTTACGTGAAGGGGAGTGGGTTTGCACTAGAGAATTGTCATGATCTCTGCTTCCAAAAGGTCAGGGTTTTCCCAACTCCCTTGGAAGCAGATCCATAACCCAGGTTCCGAGTGCCAACCAGTCCCAATTGGGACCTTTTGGACCCAGTCCTGGCGCCAGTGGCACCAGGCTCATAAATATGCCCAGTCCCAGCGCTGGAAGCGCCGGGCTCATAATGCTTGGGTGGATTTACCTGCAGCAGACCATGCTGCTTACTTGCCTGCCAGTTGAGCCTCTGATCCTCTTCTGTTTGGAACTACATTTCCTGTTGGGTGGGGCAGGAGCCACTCCCTAGATTCAGAACACTGGAACTCTTCTGGAAAGCAGGAACTCTTTTCTTACCTAGGCGTGGCTGTGGAAGGAGACACCTAAGCACTACAGGAGGCTATTTAAACCACACCCGATGGATGAATCTTGCTTTGCGTTATTCTGCATCCTCTGCAGCAGAACGCTCATCCTGTCTTCTGCATCTGATCCTGGGCCTAAGGAAAAAGGCTTACCATCCTGAATCCAGTCTTCAGCAACACCTATAAAGACAAGAAAGAACAGGTTAGCATTACGGTCTTCAGTGACAGCTCTTCACTTACCTGGTCCATCGGCTGTCACCAACGCCTCGCGCTGCATTCCGGCATCTGAAAGACAAAGGCTTACCTACTCTTCATGCGCTCCGGAGGTCTTCACACTGCATTCCGGCATCTGAAAGACAAAAGCTTACCAACTCTTCGCATGCTCCGGAGGCCTTCGGCGCTGCATCCCGCATCTGAAAGACAAAACAAGGTGCGTTTAAAGACATTGGGGAACTTTAATACTCACGTGCCATTACTCCTTTCCACATCTAACCCAGTGGGTATTCCGGCACCCTGCAGCCGCTCCGAACTTGTACCTGCAAAATAAAAAGACAGTTAGAGCGCATCGTGAAGCAGGCAACAAGCGCTTACTTACGTGCTTCCAGGCGCTTCTATTCATCACACGGGCTCCATCTTCAACTCACTTCAGCCCGTCATCCACCATCGCCGGAACCCTGCAAAACAAGAGACATCATTACTAAAGACTTTAAAGACATTAGAATTACTCAAAACTTACCGTTTGTGCAGTAAACGACGGACAGCAGTCCTCTGAAGTCAAGAGGCCTGCTCCCCTTATCCAGTGAAGAAACTGGTTACAGCACCGTGCCCCGAGGCAGATGGAGAGCACAGCGTTCACTTACCTAAGGTGAGAGCGTTAACCTTTGAGGTTCTACAGGAGAAGAGAAAGGGAAGAAGAGAGAGACATTCAATAACCCAGTTCCTTAATCCCATATTTTCTATCTGCAGACATCTTACCCTTCGAGTCAGACATACAGTGCACAGAGGTCCAGCCCAAAAAGCCAGCCGTGTGTTACACATCACCTTTGAAGATACGGTATACGCCCAGTCAAGACTGGCGCCTCTACGGGAATCAGGTGAGCGTTACAAGAATATAGCATTGAGACCCGCTTGCCATGGCTGTTCATGGACACTATAGCACTGATGCATTCATGTCTCAGGGGTTCTAGCGGAAATGTTGGCCATCTTGCCGCAAACGCAGTTCTCATTCGGTGGTATTGAAAGCGTTTAAGCTGGCCCCCGCCCACCGCGCCAATGAAGTTCATGAGGTCACAAAACATGCCATCTGGGAACATGTCCCCCAACGTGAAAAGCCCATTCGGGTCCCAGGACTGTTGAAGGGCCTGATCAAATGTGGGGGAGATACCGGAGAATTTCCACAGGGGGACTTCTGGATCATAGGGGGAGTCCAGACCCATTCTCTTATAAAGCCTGGCCCAAGTGTGAGTGGTTGTGTAAACCGGGTCAAAAGGGCATATGTCCCCGTACCTGGGATTAAGAACGACTGAACGTATGACGTTGGGGCGGATGGAGTGTTTTTCAATTAGTATGTGTGGGGCTGTGTCCTCAGGGTCAAACCAATGTTTTGCGAATTGTGCTTGCGCACACAAGTGATATAGCTCAAAGTCTGGTGCAGCGATACCACCCTGTACAAAGGGTTTAACCATCTTATCCCATCCCATCATGACTGTCTTCCCGTTCCAAATAAAAGAGGAGGCGAGTGATTTGAGTTTCGAGAAAAAGGGCCTACCGGGTCAGATAGGAATATTATTGAAATAATATAGGAGTTTGGGGAGGACCACCATCTTGAGTAATGCCACTCTGCCATATAGGGATAGTGGAAGGTTAGCCCATAACTGGAACTTGGTCGACAGGTTTAGCAACAATTCCCCATGATTATGTGTATACAATAGTTGTTTGTCTCTAGCAACCATGATCCCCAAGTAACAAACCCTGGTGGGCGCGGGCCTGAACCCTTCTATCTCAGTAAGGTCACCCGTACCGCTAGTCAGGGGAAATATTTCGGACTTTGGTACGCTGTTCCTATATCCCGAGTATTCTGAAAACTCATGAATGTCTGACATGATGTGTTGTACATTCTCCTTCGGGTCATGGACGTAAAGCAGGGTGTCGTCTGCATATATGCGATATAATCTGAGGAGGACCGGTCATTCTAAGACCTCTGTGTGAGTGGTTCTGACGTACAAATTCCGCCATTGGTTTTATGGTAAGCACAAAAAGTATAGGTGAAAAGGGACAGCCCTTCCTGGTCCCCCTGTGAAGTTGGAATGTTGGAGATAGAGTGGTATTTGTTAAGACCTTAGCAGTCGGCTGGGGGTATAGTAGCCGTACACAGTTAATGTAGTATTGACCGAAACCAAACCGCTCCAGCACCAAGAAAAGATACATCCAGGACACAGAATCAAAAGCCTTCTTGGCATCTAATGCTACCATGGCCGCCTTAGCATCTGTGTCTATTTGCGCCATTACGTTAAATAGGCGTCGCAAGTTGAGAGCCATAGATTGGGCTGGTATGAAGCCAGCCTGGTCCGGGTGGACAAGGATCGGCATATATGGAAGGAGTCTGGTGGCTAATACCTTAGCGAAATTTTCGCATCAGTGCTTATCAAGGACAGGTGTCTATAGGATGCCATGTCTTGTGCCGGTCTACAGGGTTTCAAAAGGACTGTAATGATTGCCTCCCGCATCGATTCCGGAAGAACCCCATGGATCATTGCCTCATCCCACACCTTTAACAGTAGCGGGGCCAATTCGCCACGGAATTCTTTATATAGTTCCGAACCCAGGCCATCCTAGCCAGGGGTGCAGCCACTTGATAGGGATTTGATGGCTTCTGTAATCTCTTCAACAGTAATAGGCCCGTCTAGTATATTGCGGGTCTCAGTGGTTAGTGTAGGCACGTCAAGATTGTCTAAATATCGAAACGTGTCCTCTTTGTTTTTTTTATCATGATTAGAGTAGAGAGAGGAATCGAACTCAGTAAAGGCGGAGTTAAAGTTAATGTCCCGGTCTCTATTAACCGTTACCCGAGCCAGTGTCTGTGTGCTCGGGATCGGATCGTGGTGTCTATCGGTTCTAAGCATATTGGCCAGGAATTTCCCGGCCTTATTACTTTCCTCATACCGTTGGGCTTTGGCCGGAGCGGCCATGTAAAGGACTTCTCTATTGGCCAGCTCGTGAAATTCTTTTAGCGTAGTGTGAATTTATGACAGGGTTCCCTTGTCCTCCGTGACACTATATTCAGTTTGTAACAAGTCTATTTTAGCCTTGGCAATGCCCAGTTCTCTTCTCACTGATTTCAACATACCCGTAGACTTACCAAGGATAACTCCCCGAACCCAGGCCTTAAATGCATCACACAGGGTGGCATAGGTGGTAACCGAGCCCTTGTTTACTTCCAGAAATTCCACGATCTCCATATGTAGTGATTCACAAATGTTGGGGTCTCTTAGGATCGCGGAGGGCATTCTCCACCTTCTCGCTGGAGGGGGTACATCACTTAGGTTAATGTCGAGTGTTACCGGTGAGTGATCTGAAAGGGTGCGGGGATGTATTTCACAACTAGAGACCGCCCCGGCCAGGGATTGACTGATAAGCCAATAGCCTATGCGCGAGTGGGAATCGTGCACCGACGGATAAAATGTACATTTCCTCTCACACGGGCGTAGTGTATGCCAAGTGTCTATCATGCCCATCTGTTCCATTAATTGTATTACAACAAGTGCGGCTTTGGAGGGGGTTCTGGGCGTGGTCGAGGATCGATCTAGGGAATGATCCAATATCATGTTAAAATCACCAACCCAAATTATTTGGGCCTCCCCCGATGTAGACAGCATATCGAGTATTGTGCAATAAAACTGTGGCTCGTCCACATTAGGTCCATATGTGTTGATCAGAATTATTTGGTGCCCCACCATTTCCCCCCATACCAGAACATATCTACCATGCGGGTCTATTTTGCTGGAGTGATATTTGAAACACAGCTTGGGGTGTATGAGTGTCAACACCCCCCTAGATTGTGTTGAATATTCTGTATAATATCTATGGGGGCCCCATTGTGGCAAGAATTTAGTGTTGACATGCCCAAGTGCATGTGTCTCTTGTATAGAAAGGATGTGGAGATTATGGCGTGTTATATATGCTGCAATCTTCCTTGCCTTCACCGGGTTATTTAGCCCCCGGATATTCCAGGAAAGCAACTTAATATTTAACCCCCTATTAGCCTGTGTCATAGTCGTACCTTGTGATAGTCATCTGCCCATAGCCTTGCCCCTGTCGCAAGGGGTATGGACGTCCTGCTACAAAACTGCTCTCTGGTTTTAACTTTACAACTACTCGGAACAATAACTCCCCAAACAGGCCCGGCATATCGCCAGGCATAACCATGACCCGATCCCCCCTAACCCCCACCTGCATCATCAACCCCAACCAGATGATGTATCCCTTGAGCCATAACCTGGGAAAACTCCTGGGGGTGCGAGCTGCACTCACATGGCCGCCATCCCAGGGAACCATCACGGCTCTACTTCAACAAGTAGTAACAATCAGGGCCGCCTCGCCGCCTTTGGTTTAATGCTTTATATCAGTGCAGCAAGAACAGAAGTGTTCAACCAGTGGGGTCATCAGGCTCTCCTGCACCCTGAGGTGGTAGATTCTGGTTCATGGCCCGATCCCGTGCCGGTAAGGGGATAGAGGCTTTGACATACGACATGGCTTCAATAGGATTTTCAAAGAAGTTAGCCCGACCCCCATACTGAATCCTCATTTTCGCTGGGAAGACGAGCGAGTAGGGAACCTGACGGAGTCTCAATTGTTTCTTAACAGGTTCGTAGGATCTTCTCAGTGTTTGTACATTAGTGGTGACGTCCGGGTATATGTGTATCCTGTTATTCTCGTAAAACAAGGTGCCCTTTTCCCTGGAAATCCACAGGATAGCGTCTCTGTCCCTATAATTAAGGAGGCGGGCTATTATCTTGCGAGGTGGTGCTCCAGGTCTAGGCGGAGGTGCCAAAGTGCGATGAGTGTGCTCCACAAGGAAGTGGTCTGAGGAGTCTGGACCCAGGAGATCTTTCAGGAGTGCTTCCACTTGGCATTCCATTGACACCTTACCAAAGGTTTCAGCCACCCCAACCAGACGGATATTGTTCCTCCTGGAACGGGATTCTAGGTCTTCGCACTTATCCAGGGTTTTTCGAACGTCGCCCTTCAACTGGGCAATGTCGCGGCCGTGTTGTATTATCGAATCTTCATTGATTCCAATCCTATTTTCGGCCTCAGCGATACGTGTGCTTTCTTTATCCACCCTCGCCTTCAGGGAAAGAATTGTTGCCCCAATGTCGTCTAGTTTGGTGTTCACTGCCAGGAAGCCGTTTAGGACCATTGCCATTAGTGGGTCCACTCGCTCAACCATCGGTAGATCCAATTAGGTGTCTGTGTGCTTCGGTGGGGGTGAGGTAGACCCGCTGGGCTGGGTGCTGGCGAAGGAGTCCATTGGGCCTGTTTATCTGGAGCGCACTCCCTTCTGCTCGTGGCGGCCCATATGGTGAGTCGAGTGGCCTGTGTCCTCCCACGTCTCCCGGCACACTTGTAGCAATATTTTATGATTCCTCTGTGCAGGGGTTATAGTGTGGATGGGCCCTACTATCAAGCGTCTCTGTGGACGCTGAAAGGTGTCAGGTGCAATCCAAAAGTGATGAGGGCGCAGGGGTTATGCCAATGTCCAATCTTAAAGGGGTGATGTTTCGGTGGCCTCCGCAGTGAAGGATGCCAGGTTCAAGGTATTCGGACGAGAACCAGCTTCACAAGGTGGCGCTTCGTGCGGATTGCAATGGTGCGCCGTGTACAGTAACCCAGCTCAAGCCACAGGCCGACCCCATGGATTAGTGCAGCGATCAGGGGTCCGCGGCTGGCTGTATAGAGGCTGCCCCCAACTTCGTTTTCCAAGCACACGCGGCCGTGTGTAGTCACTGGCAGGGTGCCCCAGCGATCATGCCGAGAGGGCGTAGGCTGCGCTGCCCGCCTGTTGCGCCGTCTGTGCAGGGTATCTGCCTGTGCCACAAGTGTTTCCTCAATGAATTAGGTATGGGGTGATCGTCTCAGCACATTGCCCCCGGCTGCCGCCCCTCCTTGCCAAAGGTGCGTTACCCAGCGGGGCTCGTGTACAATTAAAGTTTTCTTTCCCCAGCTTTCACTTCGTTATATATTTCCCCCTCTGTGTATGTTGCCCTCCGTGTGCTTACTTGTTTTCCGTGTCGGCGGGACTCTCCCACAGTGGTCAACGGCAGAGACAGGGCGCCCGCCCGCTCGTCGGGGCCGCCAAGGATGGCCGCACAGCAGGGTCAGCGGTCGCAGTGTGAATTTGACCGCCGCCTCCGCGGACCTGCTGCCCACCCCCGCTCCTCGCGGCAGCCGACATGGTCTCCGTAGGCAGTCACGCCTCGGCCGCCGAAGCCGCCCACCGCACCCGAACAGTGCCTCCTCACACGGGTCGAGCAATCCAAAGGTCTTGCCGCTCATTCAGGTCTTCCGTGCCTAAGTGTACCAGCGACCCGAAGGCAGCAGCGCCCAGCCCTCACCACTGGGAACAGCCGCAGCGCGGCCCTCAGCACATCACAGCCCCTCCCCCAGTGGCCCAGAGGGAGAATCCCCCGGAGCTCGCTGACGGCCTGTGTCCCAGCCACAGCCCGCAGGATTTTCCGGACGGCCCCACTCCGGTGCGGTCAGTCTCAGCAGCCTCAAATTTTCACAGCTGGTGCCTGCCATCAAGCGCCACTCATCACTGCGCTTTCCTTGCTCCGTGGGCGGCCCTGAAGGAGGATACGAATAGTAAAGAATTCATACGAGCCGGAGCTCTAGGACTAGGCAGCCATTTTAGACGTGCGCAACAGCGCCCCCCCATGGTGCTCGTTTTTAAATGCCCACTGGAAGAAAGAACTAAATTGCTCAAACAGCGCACAAGACACCGCCCAGCCCATGGGGAGGCATCTGTCAACATAGAATGTTTTATCAAAAGTGAAACCCAACCATTGTTGTGAGTTCGGGTGGACAGGGAGTAATCTGAAAGCAGACTCTATGTCCAGTTTTGCCATCAGAGCCTCCCTGCCACAGTCCTGTATTATCATTAGTGCCTCCTGGAAGTGGATGTAGTTTACCGCAGATTCTGTTTTGGGATGCCGTAATTAAGTGACCGTACCTTGGGGTATGATAAGTGATGGATTAACCTCAGCTTTCCTGACTCCTTTTTTGGTACTAAACCTAGTGGTTATATTATAAACTCATGGAATGGCATTACTTCCCAGGGTCCCCCTATTCTACCCAGTATTAGCTCCTTTGTTATTTTTGCTCTCATTATCTCTGGGTTATTTCTCGCTGAGACCAAATGTTTTGTGATTTTTTGTGATCCTTTCCCCTTGAGAGGAATGGTAAAACCTTTCTTGAAACCATGTTTTATTGCTGTGCAGACTCTTTTATCAGGATATTTTTTTAACGCTTCTGTGAAACCTTTAATGTTAATTGGGGTTCTGCCTGGTTCCAATCTTATTATCTGTCCTGCCTTATTGTTCTTCTTTTTTTTTGTATTTTTACTTGGGGTCCTAGTGCAGGTGTTGTTAGGGTGGTCCCCACCACAGTTGGAGCAGTTATGCTTGTACCCAACATTATTTCCCCCATATGGATTGGTTTTTCCCATAATTCCGTCATGTGATTGTACATTTTGTGGAATTGTGTGGCTTGTGCTGACTGCGGGTATTTGACCTAGCCTCCCAGGGCTGGTTCTTACGAAAGGGCTGCTTCCCTTTCTTATGTTTCTCATGTTCTTGGGCCGTGTTCCCCGTTGGATGGTTTTAGTTGTTTTATTGGTAACTTGAGAGATTTCATCCTCTGATGGAGGTTTGCCATTCATTAGTGTAGATCATTTGGTACTTCATCCCATTCTATGGTTGTTCTCTCCGCCATGTTCCTCCTGAACCTTATGCCGTATGCTAACCAGCCATTTCCTTCAAAACCACTCTTGTTGTCGTTTTTAACACGTGTTGCTATTGAATACCAAGTATATTTCGATAGGAAGTATTGTACCTACTCCAATGACAGGTGTTTCAAATAAAATCATATGTACTGGCACCACTGGTAGTGTTTGCTAGCAAATGCCCAGATACACACATCATTGCCTGGGAAGACATGTCTGGCTTGTTGTATGCATTAGGATTCTCACAATAACTCTGGGGACCACTGCAGACCAGATGGTTGATACTTAGTGTATGGAAGGAGCCAAGTGCCCCCCTCCAACCGCCCCAAACTTATTGCCTCTAGAGAGGGAACCAAAGTATATGACTTATGTGGAACAGTTGAACCAGCAAACAGCAGAGCGTGGACTCTGAGCAATACCCAAAAGAGTACCTAAGAGAATCTCGGAGGCAAGGTACCCATTGAGAAAACCGTACCTGTATGCAAGACAATATGATGGCCATTTGAATGAGATTCCTGAAGAAGCAGAGCAGATGAAAGGCAAGGATGAATGGTGACATCACACAGAAGGAGATGACACACAAAGAAGAGATGCAGTGACCAGAGAATGCAGATATTCTATAAGGCATCAAGAAAGTACCAAAGATAAGTGACATCTTGGGATCAAGGTGAAGAAGCCACAGACAGAGATGAAGGCATTAAGCTAGTTTATACGTGTACAGATGCCACAGAAACGCAAGCAGCAAAGTAATCTTGAAAGCTAGCTTCAAGCTTTATAGTAAATAGATTGCGGTAAGTGCCAATATATAGATATATATATTCAGTGAAAAAAACTTTGTTAAAGGGACGTTATGGTTAAGTTGCGCTACTAAAAACCTATGAAATTCAGTGAAAAAACTTTGTTAAAGGGACGTTATGGTTCCAAGTAAAACCGAAAAACCCTTGAAATTCGCCAGTTATGGTAAGCTAAGCAACCATAACTCGCGCCACCACCGTGCTCTGCTAAGACTAACACCCAGGACATCAAAGATGACATCACAAATGTCATTGATGACATCACTGATGACATCACATGTCTGGTTCCGCCTTTTTTCCTTTACTGACATATCTAGGCCACATGGTTTTCTTCACTAACAGTCAGGAATTAAAAGTGGAAATGGTAGTATATTTGTAGACTTATCCTTCAAGTATGTTCTTACAATAATTCCCTTAGGATCCAGTCATATCATATGAAACATATACATAGGGGAAGACACAAGCTGGAAAGACAGCAATCCTTTCTGTGCATTAAAATAATCAGTAGAGTTGTCAGCACTTTCTGATAGTTCTGTTGTTTTTTTATTACTGTACTTTCCCTGTATATGCTCATATTTTTATATCTTGTATTCACACTACTTTCCTTAGAGACCAGGCACATCATGTGATATATATATATATAGGGTAAGTAGCAGCTTTGAAACAGAGCAATCATTTCTCTGCATAAAGGTAATCAGTTAGGTTATGAACAGTTTTTGCTACTACTTCAATTTCCTTGTATATACTCATATTTGTATGTGGTGTTGTCTCTTTGTGTTTTATTATCTACTTATCACATGTTTCACAGTATGCAAAAGTCTAATAAGAAAACAGTTATCATTTCTCTATTCAACATGGCAAGCTTATGAATATTGCACCTCCATCATGTATGCTGCACACAATGCCTATGTTTCTACATGAGCACCTTAGTATACTGGATGGACTAAATAGCCCTTGATATTTATTCCAATGATCATTGACACTTTTTTTAAAATTAACATTACAATAAGAAACCCTTGTACAGACTTTTCATGAAAGGTAAATGCACATGTGATGTCATCAGTGATGTCATCAATGACATTTGTGATGTCATCTTTGATGTCCTGGGTTTTAGTCTTAGCAGAGCACGGTGGTGGCGCGAGTTATGGTTGCTTAGCTTACCATAACTGGCGAATTTCAAGGGTTTTTCGGTTTTACTTGGAACCATAACGTCCCTTTAACAAAGTTTTTTCACCGAATTTCATAGGTTTTTAGTAGCGCAACTTAACCATAACGCCCCTTTAACAAAGTTTTTTTCACTGAATTTCATAGGTTTTTAGTAGCGCAACTTAACCATAACGTCCCTTTAACAAAGTTTTTTCACGGAATTTCATAGGTTTTTAGTAGCAAAACTTAACAATAATGACTTTGACTTTATATACATGTCATATGGAACTGACTAGATCTCTTCTTATGAACTTGATGTCCGCGAAATTATTTAATGTTCGCGGACATGTTCGGAGAACAGTACCACTACCTAAAAACTTTGGGGGGGGTATGTTTGATTGTTATATCATAATATAAGAACATTTAACAAATTCAAAAAGCAGCACACAAACACATTATATATAGTAATACATAAGAAATGTAACCCATATATGTAACACACTAACCATTCATTTAAATACAATATGTTCTGAAATGGAATATACCACAAGAATATAAATTGGCTTCCAACATAATTACCTCACAGACACAACAGAACTGAGAACAAGACCAGACTCACTGAATACATAGGACTTATCTTACCAGAAATAGTAAGTGTACTTCATGTTACTCATATATTTATAAACTTTCTGTATTAGATTAAAAAATATATTATCTTTTCTTTTTTTTCTCACAGAAATGTCTAGTACTCTGGAATGGCTAGAGGACAATTTCCCACATGAAGAAATGTCACAAGATAGTGAAACTAATGGTAAACACTTTATAATATAAACCATTTAAATATTATTATTTTGTATGCATTTAACATATATATATATTTTTATACAGAGCATAACAAAATAGAAACTACCTCTGAAGAAGCTGTTATGGAAAACACGCTTGACAACATAAAAGAAAAAATTGATTTACTGTTGACCAATTTTAATAATTTGAAAACTTTTGTTGAAGATCATTTTAAAACAAAAACGTCATACCATTGCCCCACATGTACTTGTCCCTCCTCACCATATCCCAGTCAATTATCCCCAAACCCTCTCCATAATCCAAAACGTTTTGGTGAGATTTCCATCCCTTCCTCACCTAATACCAATCATGTTGAAACCCCAAATTCTCCTGTTTTTGTTTCTGTTTCTGCCTCACCTTTTCTGTCATAAATTATTAATATATGTTAAATAAAGTTGAATTTTTATATTGTATTGTGAACAGTTTCTGTTTTTTTTTTAAAAACAATAAAAGTGTCCGCGGACAGTGCGAGTGTTCTGAAATGTTCGTACATAAACGAAAATGGAGGTGTCCTGAAGAACACCACACCTGTTCGTACTGTTCGCTAGCAAGTTGAAACTGTTCTAAGAACCCACGTGGTGTCCTGAAATGTTCGTAAAGAAACAAAAATTAAAGTGTTCTAAAGAACACTATAGCTGTCCTTAATGTTCGCTATCAACTTAAAACTGTCCTAAGAACACAATTGCTTCCTAAAATGTTCCTAAATACACAAAAATGATGTGTCCTGAACAATAGTACAACTGTTCGTAGTGTTCGCTACCCAACTGAGAGTGTTCTAAGAACACAATTGGTGTCCTGAAATGTTCCTACATAAACTAAATTACACGTGTCCTGAAGAACACTATATCTGTCCTTACTGTTCGCTACCAAGTTTAAACTGTTCTAAGAACACACGCGGTGTCCTGAAATATTTGTTTCACGTGTGACGCACTTTTAATTACTTCAGAACCCGAACAGTGTCCGTAGGACATCAATGCGCATGCGCTAACCAATCTCTGTGCACTTGGGGTCCTGCGGACAGGCGCTTCCTTCGCAGACTAGTTCGCAAACAGATCATATGACCGCGCCCACGCTCATCGTGTGTCCTGAAATGCGGACACTGTTTGTGTCCCCGAACAATTTAAAAGTACATTTTCAGTTAATCCATAATATTTTTCAATAAAATCTCACCATGCCACAAGTCCCACATAGCAATCTTGACTTTCTATATACCTTTTGAAACTTTACAATCCTTTTTTTGTGTTCGATCTGTCCGCGCACAGTGCGCATGTCCGCGGACCGCGCACAAGCACCCCTATAAAAGACCACGCCCAAGAGCTTATTCCCATTGTGTTTCTGGCTATTCTTCAGAACACAGTGATTTTTGCTGCCACCTGCAGACTAAACCATCATCGACATGGCATCCTTGGCTGCTGAACTGCCACTTGGTGCTGCACCTGCTTCAGCACCACCCCCGCCCCCTCCACCACCACCACCTCCCCAAGGGCCTGAAGAGGGGACCAGGAGTGAGGATGCGGAGGAGGAAGAAGAGGATGATGAGAATGAGGTAGAGGAAATCCCTACTACCCGCACTAGGCGTGAGTCTTGGGTGTGGCAGTTATTTACCATTCATGGGAATGGTCCTAAGGCTCGTGCGAACCATGTTACCTGCAATGAGTGCAAAATGATACTCAGTCGCAGGAAGCACGGTAACTACAGCTTTGGGACCACTACTATGAAGCGACACCTGAGGTCATTTCACTCTGGGGCTATTCGCAGGGTTGTACCTTGCGAAGAACGTAGCAGGTTGATTTCCTCTACTTCATCCTCTGTTTCTGATCCTGTCACCACAAGGACCACCTCTGTGGGACAGCGTCTTTCTCAAGCTGCCTCACAGGCCATACAGAATGCTGATGACCCTTACCTTTCGAAGGTCACAGTTGTATGTATGCACTGTGACACAGTACTCTGCAGGGGGGAGCGACTTCGGAGTTCTTTTGAGACTATCGTCTCAGAGCACGAGAAGACCTGCTCACTACCCAAATAAAACCCACTCTACCTCTTCCTCTCTCAGCTCGCCCTTTCTTATCCCTGTGGTTGGTGTCCCCCCCTTTACCCTCCTTTAGCCTCCTCTCCTACTGTGTCGTGTCTGAAAAACCAAAAAAATACAAAATTACAAAAATCAAAAAAAAATAAGGCTCTTTTCAGAGCCACCTTTCCCAGTTAAAAAATAGAAGTGAAAATAAATGAAGCAGGGCTCTTTGTATTTTTTAGAAGTCCGCAAACAGTTCGCGAACATTAAAAAAATTGGGTTACTACTCCATCACAAACATTGTAATTTTCTCTGGAAAGAAGTGGTGGCTCTGGAAAGAGCCTTTGAGTGGTGTTTGTAAGTCAAAAATTGTAAATGCTTAACATCTACTTCAAAATCGCTGTTGTAATTCCAAAAAAGGTCGCAATGCATTTTGTATATTTCTCAGAAAAATCTGATTGCCAGCATAAGTAAGATGGACTCCATCTCTGCGAAAAATGTATGTACTACAAAACATAATATTTTCATTGTGAAAAGAAGACATGCCAAAATCTCTTAGAAAGCCACAAACAGCCTTATTAACATTGCGCCTTGCTTTTTCCATTTGTGGACCAAATGAAGAAGAACAAAGCCACATTTGTCTCTGCGCAATCCGTGAAAATATCACCTGCGAATTAGGAAACATGTCCATAACCTTCCTCAGTCCTTCTTTCATAGCAAATTGCAAAAAAATTCCAGTCACATGCCCTAAACTGTTCCCTCCACAATGAATTACAATTATGTCTGGATGTTGCTCTGTCTCCAAAGTAGCACAGAGAGGCAGCAAATCCAACCACTTAATTCCACGTACTCCATGCCAGTGTACTTCCACATGTGGGAATCCAAGATCTAGAGCTACTCCACAGCTTTCTGCATGCACCTTCAACCAATATATCCACGAATCTCCTAAAATCCAAACAATCTGTTTTCTGAAACACACAGCCATAGCTATCTTTTGTTCTCTCAGCAAAAAGAGTATCTCAAAAAATCTCTCCTGGCACAACACACCCACCGAACCTTCCTGACCAATCCCTTTCAGTGCTTATTCTCATTTGCATGACTTCTGAACCCAAAAATCCCCAGATGTAACTCCCGATGTCCTGGAACTACCGCCATGCCCGTGGACATATCGTAACATGAACAGCCCTTCTACCATTTCCACTACACTCTCTCTGCCATTCCCTCATTGGATGTACCTCAAAAATCACATGACCATGCACCAATCACATTCAAGACCTCTACATCTGACTGCATCATCATAGATCAGCACTGCAAATGTACTCTGAATCTCTCTGAGTACAAGTGTCATATCATTGGCAAGCAGCATCTACCACAAATACTGTACAAGTCTTCAAGATTTCTACTTGCAGCTCCACGCATATCCATATGCATGAACACAAACTTCAGGTATGCATATTTTCTGTATAGTACATGACATAGCTCTCAACCATTTTTGTTTTACAGGCGGGTGAAATCACCCGATTTTGTTTTTAGCGGGTGAGACGCCCATTGAAATGAATGGGCGTGCAGGAGGCTTGGCGGGTGAGTCTGCCCTTTACAAGGCGTGTGACACCCGCCAAAAGCGTGTGACTTGAGAGCTATGGTAGATGAACACATTTTCAAACAGACTTTTACCTTGTAAAATCTGTTAAATGAATTTACTGTACTTTTTCAATTTCCTAAAATCAACTACCACTTATACACCTTTATACTTTTTACTTTCTTTAAACACACACACTCAAATCATGTTAAACTAACATTTTTTAAATGAAATATACAGACTACATATATTCAAACAAAATTGCATGCAAACACAATCTATGTTTACTTACAGAAATAGTGGTATTCACTAATATATTATAAATTTCACAAGACATAGTAAAGATATTTTATTTTTGCTACAGTTAGTCATTCAATACAATTTGTTCATTAAGAACATATCATATACACTGAACTGATGCAATGTATCTTATGTAAATAAATTAGTTTAATAGTTTTACAGAAGGCACTGATGATTTCAATTAAAAAAATCAATATCTAAATTAAAAACAGTGCTATATACAAACAAAGTTACTAATTTGAAGCTTTCACAGTTGCAGTGAAGACCAGTTTCCTGAAAAGAAGCAGCCGAATTCGAAGAAGAAAGAAAAACTAAGACGTTACCTGTTAATTAAAAAAAAAAGTAAGTAAAATATCCCCATATTATTTATATTATTAATCAAATATACTATAACATTAATACCAGCTATTTTGATTTCTTAAAATAGAGATTTTGTACCATTTTGTCCAAAGATTTCCATGTCGTAAACAGCGATTTACAACCAGAATGGCCCACAAATTTCTATTTTTGGACACACAAATTAGCCAACTGAATCACTACAATTTTCATATTATAGAACAAACAACTGTTTTAATTGTATACATTACATTTACTATTTGTACTTTTCCACACCATTAGCTTACTTTTTTTTGTCATCTGAACCCCAGTTTAGTGACACATAAATTCAAGAATACCTACCCCTACTAGTTTTAGTTCCCAATGCACAATCACACACCATTACATACATCTTTATCATCTTACTCAAACACTCATGCACACAGCACACATACATTCCAGAACACCCCAACCCATATCTTCTTTATTTTTTTCAATAGACCCTAAAGAATGCCTACCAAAAGACAACTCCATAGAAAGCAACGCAAAATTAGAGCAAATGAAAATAAAGGTGTCCAACATAAGCATCCATCACTAGCAGAATTTGTAAAAAAAAGTTGAAACAAAACAGCTAATACAATCATTTAGTGAAACACAAAAAGTTTCAAGTACAACAACTTCGCTTCCTCTATCAAAATGTAAAACAAACCAAAAAACAATTAACAAAAAATCACCTATCAGTACAGATAAAACTACTTCTTCAAATTTTAATATAGTGCAAAGTAAGCATACCAAGAAAAGTATTTTAGCCAAAATATACCGTCACAAAGTCCTTCAAAATCTTATAAAAACAGGAGAGAAATCAGGTTCAAAGCTTAAAACCTATCGTAGGAAATTAATCTTAGAAGCATTGATGGACAGTGCAATTCTTCTCAAAAGAAATGTATTTAGTTTACTGTTAAACAAAATGAAACCACTAACAAAACTAATTACTAAATTACAAACAAGACTTCTCAATAAGCGAAATGTCAACAGAAAGAACTTCTTAAGTATCTGCGGAGGTGAATGGAATCACACTACGAGCACAGAACCATATTTTAATGAAGAAGCGTACAAACAAAAGCAAACAAATACAATTGCCATAAATAGCAGTGGTCGAGGTTATGAAAAAGTGAATAATACCATAATGGAACAAGAAGTACTCCTTACAAAAATATGCCCTGAAAACTTAGAATTACCCCTCCATTCAATTGAATCAGAACGTCTAGTGTAAAAATGGCCATGCACGTCAATGTGTAACATTCCCAAACAATGTTTCAAATCTTTACACCAATTCCTCAATAAATATGTAAAAAGCAAAGACAAAATCAAGATTAAATTACTGCAAAATATAGATACCTGTCCAGTGCACAAGTACACAGGACTACAAGGACATTCATTGGCCTGCATTACAGGACCTACTTGTAAAACCACTTTCCATGATATCAAAAGTATATCAACACATCATTCAACTATAAGAAATCTAGTCTATAAACTGTACTATGCCAAAAGTCCTGCTTTAGCACTAGCAAAGTTAAATAACATCCTTCTACATGGTACAGCAAAAGACCTACTTGAAGAAATTCACTATATCCAGAAAAAATATTTTGGAAGTGAAAGCCATTTACAGAATGAAATAGCTTTAAACCAATTAAGCAACAATTCTACACATGGCAACCTTTTGCTAAACACATACAAAAAAAGAAATACTAAAATTTAAAAGTACATCAGCTGAAGTACCAAACCATGTATGTGTATGTTGCCGTAGAAATTTTTATAAAAGTAACACAAAAACTGTAGACCTATCATACAAAATAGAAGACAATGAAGATTCTAAATGGTTTGAATTAGCTCTCTACCTTGTAGCAGAAAACAAATACGAAATAACTGAGCCCTTAATACTTTGCAGTTACTGCACTACAAAACTTGACAACAACCAAACTCCTTCACGTGCTATCACAAATAATTTGGAATTGTACCCAGTACCAAAACCCCTACAACAACTTAATTTATATGAGAGCATCATAATTCAAACAGTACACCCATTTCAAGCAATAATACACCTTCAACCAAAAACAGCAAAATTACCTCCCTCTGAATTGGTAAAAGGCACTCGTGTAAAAGTAGTTTATTTACCATTAGATCTAAAAGAAAATGTGCATACTCTAGGAGTGCAACATCCAATGCAGCAATCTTTAATTATCTTAGTAAATGGAGTACCTACAAAAGACAAAAAAATGGCAACAGCTGGTAGATTTATATAAAGTTAGACAAGCCTTCCAATATCTTAAAGAGAATAATGAATATTACAAAGAAATTAATATTGAAGAAAACTTGAGAGATACAACTGAAATAATTCAAGAAACACAAGAAGCTGGTCAATTTGAGCTACTAGATCCCGCTACTATATCAAATACTTTAGACCATTATACAATTCATCCTTTTCACTGTAATGACAGCATAGAAAATGTATTGGAAACTTACCAAATGCGTCAAACAAAAGGATCGCCAATCAGCATATGGGAAAAAAGTATAGAAGCACGTGTCTTTTCCTCTACTCTTTCCTACTGGCAAAGGAGGAAGGTATGATGATAGACCTATTCAAATATCAGCTTCAGAATACCGCTCATTACGGATGTATTCTGAAGATCCCAGATTTAGACAAAATGTGGAATACATATTCCACCTACTCTTTGAAAGTGAACTAGCAACTTTATGTTACGGAGTTGCACACATATTAAAATCAGGATCACACTTTCAAAATATGACAGCTACACAATTATTAGCAAAAGTGCAACTAAAGTATGAGGTTTTACAATCAAATATTACAAATCTATTAGCAAATATGCGTGGTACTAAAGAGTACTGGTTTCGAAGTCATGGAAATGTACGTTGTATGATCAGAAACCTTGGCCCACCCACTTGGTTTGTAACATTAAGTTGTGAAGAATATGCATGGGAAGATTTACATGATTTCCTACGCATATCAAATAAAAACAAAACAAACATAGATATACTAACACCTGGAGAACTTTGTTCTTTGGATCCTGTTAATATTTCAAGATATTTTCACCATCGCTTCATTGCTATGCTACATTTTATTTGTAATAAAACTGTTCCTCCCCTTGGAGAAGTGCAACACTTCTTTTGGAGAAAAGAATACCAAGCCAGAGGAGCACCACATATCCACATGCTTTTATGGATTAAAGATGCTCCTAAATTTGTTCAAGACAGTGATGCCACTGTTTTACAGTTTATTGAAAAATATGTCACTTGTGAAATTCCATCAGAAGCCACAAATAGTGATCTTCATGCACACATTTTACAATTTCAAAGACACAAATGTGGAAAATATTGTCGTTGCAAATACAAAAACAAAGGGAAATACTACACCAAACGCCGATTTGGTTTCCCTAGACCAGTTACAAATACAGGTCAAGTGAACAACCTCATGTCTTCAGTTAGACATAGTGTTAAAGGTAAGTCACCTAAAAATACATATTACATAAAAAGAAAAGAAGAAGAAAAATATATCAATGATTATAATGCAATCATTGCCCACTTATGGAATGCAAACATAGATGTGCAGTACATTGCAGACAATTCTACTGCAGTTGCACGATATGTCACAGCATACTTAACTAAAGCAGAAAAGACAGAGCTCCAAGACCTCTGAAATGACCTGTCATCAGATAAAACAGTATCTCAGAAATTATACAGCTTGGGCATAAAAATGCTCACCCATAGAGAATGTGGATCATATGAAGCAGCTGATCATTTAACTGGTACTGCATTGTATGGTAAATCTGAAAATATAGTATGGCTAAGTCTTGGTCCAGCTAAATCTAGAAAAAGAGTTCTAAAATCATATGAAGATATACAAACAATAGCCAAACATGATCCCAACAGCCAAGAAATTTTAAAAAACAATGTATTGGACACATACTACCCAAACAGAAGTAATACTTTGGAAAACATGTGTCTATACCACATAGCCCAAAACTACACATACAAAAATAATATGAAACCTGATGAAAAAAAAGGTAAATATAGAGTGACAAACTGTGAAGGCAGCTTAGTTAAACTCACTAAACCAAATGTAATTAATCATATCAAATTGTCATTAAAGACTCCTCAACATAAAGAAGTATATTACATGTCCCTGCTACAACTCTTCAACCCATGGAGAAAAGAAGAACAATTACTAGATAACTATGACTCATATGAGGATGCTTTCAAAGCAAATGAAAGCACTATAACTGATGTAAACTTTACACAGTACAAAACAATGTTGCACAATGAACAGCAACACGAAGAAGAACTCCAAGCCCAACTAGATAAGGACACTCTTGACACTAGTCAACCTTCTGTAACAGGAAGCCAAGAACCACTGGGAGAACCACTACTAATAAATGAGCAGAATTAGCTATGATAGAAGTAGAACACACCATGTGTCAGTATGAAGATAAGGAAGACTTAACTATATTACAATCAAAACTAAACAATGAGCAAAGTAGCATTTTTCAAGAAGTAACAAAACAAATTGCACATGGTGTAAAACATGAAAATAAAGAATGTTCCTGCCATAATTATAAACCTATAATACTGTACGTCAGTGGTAAAGCTGGTTCTGGCAAAACATTCCTAATCAAAATCATTAGTAAATTCCTTCAACAATTGACAAACAACAAACTGTCAGCTGTTGTCACTGCCCCCACAGGTTTAGCTGCCTATAACATAGGTGGTGTTACATTACACAGATTACTACTATTACCAGTAGAACACCAGAACAAATTAGACTATTACAAACTTTCTGCAGAAGCAGCAATGGAATTACACAGAGTATTGAAACAAATGAAAATGCTACTAGTAGATGAAGTGAGCATGGTCTCCAACCTGATGTTAGCTTTGATTCACCTTAGATTACAAGAAGTACTCAAAATAGACTATGAAGAGCTCTTTGCAGGAAAACACATTATTGTTTTTGGAGATCTGCTTCAATTAACACCAGTAAAAGGTGAGCCTATTTTTAAAACATTAGGACACAAACTCTGCCGTAAAACTGTTGGCAGCATTAGAAATGTCAACCTTTGGCAACATTTCCAATACAGAGAATTAACAGAAAACATGCGGGAATCTGCAGATCTCACTTATGCCAACATTTTAAAAAGTATCAGAGTTGGTATACTTTCTAAAGAAGCAGAAGCAATATTGAAAACCCGGCACATTAATGCACTTTATGGCGATAATGCATGTGCTACAGATGTTATGGAACAATTAGCACACAAAAATGTCAATTGTATGGCCTTAATGCCAACTCTTGCAAGCTGTTTCAAATTCAATGAAATCATGCTAAGTAAAGAAATGCAACCAATCATGGAAATTAGCGCCACAGACAAACTAGATGTACATGTTATGACACTTCCCATGTGTGAGCAAGCCACAACAAGACTAAATAGTTTAGAAAAATCAATCTCAAACACAGCAGGCTTAGAAAAGATATTAAAATTATCCTTAAATTGCAGAGTAATGCTCAAACGTAACCTTGACGTGGACCAAGGACTAGTTAATGGAGCACTGGGTACAGTTATTGGCTTTCAAACATACCCACGCAACAACAAAATTCAGTTTGTCAATATACTCTTTGACAAACTTTCAGAAGTAAAAAGGATAGGACGCTCAACAGCTAGATTCCTTCTCTTCAAAGATATGTATGTATGCAGAGAACAATTTTCTCTAACTCTTGCATACGCAGTCACGATTCATAAATCACAAGGTCTTACCCTAGACAAAGCAATGATAGATATTGGTAACACAGTCTTTAAAGAAGGCATGAGCTATGTAGCACTATCACGCTTACGTACACTTGACGGTCTATTTCTAATCAACTTTGATGCAAGTAAAATAAACACTGATATTCCTTGCATTTTAGAATACAATAGACTTCGCTCACTATACACCCCCCACCTAAACACATATTCTGTTTCACAAAAAGTAAAACGTTATAAAAGAAAAATAAATCAAACAGAAATGCAACAGGATGTCACTGCAAATCCTCCAAAGAGAGTAAAAGGAACTAATACTTCATCAAGTACCACAAGCAAAAAAGAATCCATTAGGGAAAGTAACCAGGTACTTCTTTAAAGAAGGAAGACAAACTCCAAAAAAGCAGTTAGATACAGAACTACCTGGACCATTTAAATTCTCAAATACAGTTGGTGTAAGTTGCTACGCAAATGTAGCAATGAATATTCTATTTCAATTACCACCAATTGTTGACAACATTTACTTACACAGTACAGACCCATTGTGTTTGCAAATGTTAGTACTTCACAGAAATGCAGCAAACAATCCTGACAACACGTATAGTGTTTATGGAATAAGACAATTGGACTACTGTCTGGAATGGTGAATACACTATAAACTCACAGGAAGATCCACAAGAATTTCTAATGTACTTATTACAAGTACTGGAAAACAAAAACATACCTATAAATGAAATCTTTCAGATTTCATACACGTGGAAACATACGTGCACTCTCTGCAACAATGTGACACAAGAAGAAATCCCCAACGAACGCTTCATATATATATCAATACCAAATTGTGAATCCATTCCATTTCAGCGACTTGTACAACATGCAAACCATGGTAGATTATGCTCTACCTGCAATTCATATAATCGCTCCACGTTAGTAATACAAACACATAGTAAATACATAATACTAATGCTTCTACGTTACAATGCAGATGGTACCAAAAACAACTGCAAGCTGACTGGATTCAAACATGGTCAAATATCACTTGGTAAGAAAACCTTCACAACAATAGGTATAATCTACCATGCAGGAGCCACAACCAATTCAGGGCACTACAATGCATACCTAAAAAAGAAAAGTGGATGGTTTGAATGTAATGATAGTACCATTACTCTAAAGCAGAGATTACCAGGAAATCTTACAAACGCTTATTTGATGTTCTTAAAACCAAAATTTGATAACTAAACTGTATTTAAACCCTAACGAAACTTGTGTTAAAAAAATATGAAACTGTTAGAATACTCCAAAAGCTATCTAACTGCTCAAAGATTCTACAACAACTAATCAGATAAATGAATACCACTAAATTAGACCAAAAAATACACAGTTAGAATACGCCAATAGGTATCTAACTGTCCCAACATTTAACAATATCCAAATAGATAAATCAATACCACTAAAATATATAAAAAAAATAGAGTTAGAATACGCCAATTGGTATCTAACTGCTCCAAAATTTTATAATATCAAAACAAATAAATAATATGTTACTGCTCCCAAAAAATACAAGCCAAGGTATAAAGCATTAGCCAGAAACAACAAGTGAACACTGAAAACAAACAAACAAATTAACTGTAGCATAACAGAAAACGTTTTTTTTAATCCAACATGTTTTTCTTTTCTCCCACAGACCCAATGATTTTAGCAACAAATACAGAAACTGAGCAAATTGCACAGTACTCTGCTTTGTAATCTACTAAATATGAGGGTCCAAAAAAAAAGTATATTGATTATACAATGTAATAAGTCATTATAAAATACTAATACTAACATGCTATTTTCTTTTATCACAGAAATTAACAAGAAATACATGTACTCCGGTTACTAGACCAAACAGTAAGTATACAATAATAAGGAGAACCATAGCAGCATATCACATCCATAGTATCTAATACCTTTGTTCCTTATACATTTGTTTTTCACCCAAAGTTATAAGCAAATATCAATGTGATATGCTGTGGTGGTTGTTGCCAGGGCATAGAGTCTTGGTTGCATGTTCAAATACTAAACAGCACAAATCTTTAAGCCACTCTGTTATATTAGGTATAACAAAAAAAGTAAGAAACCTCTATTCCTTCTCATCCGAAGATCTAGATAGTGTAACATTTCCAATTTCACAGGACCCCTTTTTTGTAGAACTATTTTGCAGTTCATCTAATGCAAAGAAAGCTCTGCTTAAAGAATCGAGAAAACAAACTAGAAAACTACGGACTTGGAATTTCAGTCAGTGGCTCTGAAAATGCCCCTATTGAGAACCTTATTCCTATGGAAACCTCTGATTCTAACCAGGAGAAAGTGAAGACTCCAAATATATTAAAATTGAGTAAGGGGGGAACCCTAGAACAAGAAGTTAAAATACAGGAGAATGTACTCTCTAACCTACCAGAGATCCTTTCCCAAGTACTCCAGAAACTAGGTCTAGGCTCGCAGCAACTTTAGAAAAGACAGCCTAAATGTGATCAGTTGGAACTCGCGGGGTCCCAGCAACATCAAAGCCAAAAATATGCGGATACATCTGTTTACTCATGGAGACATCATCCTATTACAAGAAACGTGGTTAGTAAATCCACTTAACATCGAAGGGTATACAGTATTTCCCATCTGTGAAAGGTACAGTGAGCAAAAAGCGTGTGCTGCAAACTCTCATCTCAGAACAGGTTATCATGCCATGTTCTTTCGGGAGAGGAGCGCCTGCTACCTTTTTTTGAAATATTTGTAAGAACTTGGGGTTAGTCACGCTTAGTTACCTGTGGGCAACCAGACGTGGACTCCCTGCTCACTGTGCTCAGAGAGGCACAGCTTCACCTCACTGATGAGGCCCAACAAGGCTGAAACACGTGTATGGGGTTGCTGGTGGCACTCTTGTTCAGAAAAGCATTGCCATAGCATTTCGGTGCTGGACTGCCCATGTGGGCGGGACAAAGACTGATATGCAAATGGATATTTCCCATCTGTGAAAGGTACAGTGAGCAAAAAGCATGTGCTGCAAACTCTCATCTCAGAACAGGTTAGCATGCCATGTTCTTTTCGGGAGAGGAGCGCCTGCTACCTTTTTTTGAAATATTTGTAAGGAACTTGGGGTTAGTCACCCTGAGTTACCTGGGGGCAACCAGACGTGGACTCCCTGCTCACTGTGCTCAGAGAGGCACAGCGTCACCTCACTGATGAGGCCCAACAAGGCTGAAACACGTGTATGGGGTTGCTGGTGGTACTCTTGTTCAGAGAAGAATTGCCATAGCATTTCGGTGCTGGACTGCCCATTTGGGCGGGACAAAGACTGATATGCAAATGGATATTTCCCATCTGTGAAAGGTACAGTGAGAAAAAAGCGTGTGCTGCAAACTCTCATCTCAGAACAGGTTATCATGCCATGTTCTTTCGGGAGAGGAGCACCTGCTACCTTTTTTTGAAGTATACAGTATTGTGCCTTTCAGCATCTCAAAAGGCACAGGGTAGACCCACAGGTGGCCTTCTTATGGCCTTAAAAAATCAAATATTCCAAAGCATAGTCCCAATATGGGAAAACCATATAGGCATTCAAGCTTGTAAAGCACATTTTGTCCAAGAGGGCAAGTCCGCAATATGGAATTTGATTAATATCTACTGGAACCCTGCCAGCTCTAAACTGATCAACCTCTTAGAAAATCTAGGCCTCCTTCTCGAAAAAATTAAAATAGAGTCAACCTGCAGTCATATAATTCTAGCTCGAGATTTCAATGCAAACTGTGTTCAGCCAAAAGAACGTTCTTTGAAAACTCCCACAAATGAGAATTCAAGTAGGGGAAGAATGTGGCTAGGATTTATGAAACATTGGGACCTGAAAATGGTAAATGGTTCCATAGGTGTAGCCAAGATCCAGCTACGACGTGGCACAGAGGAAAATCTGCGTCTATCCTGGACTATATTTTTGTTTCTGAGAGACTATTTACATCCTCTTTAGTCTTTGGAATAAAACAAGATGGGGCAGTGATCATAGTAGATTAGAGCTTACTTTTCCCAATATTCTTAGTTCTTTAATAAACAATGACATCTGGGAATCAGAATGCAACCCCCAAAGATTTACCAACTTTCTCTGGGAAACTTTACCCCCAAGCGAATTAACAGGTATAGAGAAACAAAAACATTTGCATGCATTTGATGAAGCAACTCAAAAGAAAAAAAGAGAACATAGGAAAGCCATAAGAAAAATCAGAGTATCAGGGTTGCCGGATGATGTGTACAAAATAGAATTAAAAAAAGAGGAAACCAATTATAGATAATGGTCATACCTGCAGAAAGAAGCACAAATGCAAAAAGATGGGGAATATGTTTTAAAAACCCTAACAGAACATAGCTCAAAAGATTTCTGGCCAACAATTAGTCATCTAGAGGGGGGAATAGTCAACTCTTTATGCAATCTGTTTTTGGAAGAGGGCTGGGTGAAATACTTGTCAGAAACCTTTGGAAGTCAAAACAGCCAACAATTTCTGCTAAATCCAGAAACACTATGGAAATTAGATTTTGAGGTAAAAGAAATCCAGGAGATCATAATTAATGCCTCAATCTCTAAAGCAGCAGGCCTGAATGGTCTAACCTATCAAACACTTAAGAATGAACCAGAATTGTGGTCACAATTACTGTGATGTCTTTTCAGAGAAATTCTGAGGAAGCAAGCAGTTCCAATATCTTAGAAAACAGCGTTGGTGATACCACTCTTTAAAAATGGAGATCGTCGAGTAGCGGCCAATTACAGACCAATAGCCCTGCTCGACATTGAGAGCAAAATTTTCATGAAGCTCCTCCTAAACCGTATTTTACATTGGGTAGAGGAATATCAAATACTCTCACGTTATCAAACCAGCTTCAGGAAGGGAATGTCGACAATAATAAATGGTTTGACTTTAAACCTGCTAAGTGAACAGACAAAAAGAGACAATTGTCCCCCTTTATATGGAGCACGGATTGATTTGTCAAAAGCTTTTGACCAAGTTGAAAGAGTTTTACTATGGAATAAACTGTGAAGTTGGGGCTTACCAGAATCGCTGTTGTCCATATTGGTGGAACTGCACAAAAACACCAATCTTAGAGTCCGTTTGGATGAAATGGGCCACTTGTCTGAACTCATAGAGGTAAATAGAGGAGTAAGACAGGGCTATCTGGGAGCACCGCTCTTTTTTAATCTCTTTTTGTCAGACATAGGACCCTTCTTAGAATCATCGGCATTGGCCAGCCCCGTTTTGAACAGGAGGAAGATCTGTTGGTTGGCCTACGCTGATGACATAGTACTCTTAGATAGAACACCAATAGGACTTCAATTGCTAACGAGAATGAACGAGTATGCAAAGATCAATGGTCTTTCAATTAACCCAGCCAAAACAAACATTCTTATCTTTAAACATCTGCAGAAAAAAGTAAAATTTACCAGCTGGAAACTAGGTGGAGAGCAAATAAAAGTGGTAGAAAGGGTAAAGTATTTAGGCTATAACATACATGCCAATACTGCTATATATAAGGTAGAGGGCGAGGTGATGGCCAAGGTGACTCAAGCAGCATCACAAATGATCAAGCTAAACCACAACCTCTGCAAATATTCCATTATACCACTAGTGAGGTACTATTTAGCCAAAGTAGTACCAGTAATCTTGTACGGTTTAGAAGCAAGACCAGGTTTATGGTCTACAAACTGGGAGCTTTTTGAGGGGCGACTATGGAAAAAGGCCCTAGGACTCCCAAACTGTACATCCATCGGCAGTTTGAGAATTGAGCTAGGACTCAAATCTATAAGATGTATGGCCAACTGGAAATTAATCAGCTTATACAGAGAGATAGTTATAGGAAAAAGAAACAAGTCTATACAGTGATATGAGAAAGCACATGATAAGCTGTAAATCAGATATCCTCTTGGCCCTAAAGGGAAATGTAATCAAAGCATTAGCTACAACTGAACTTGATATAGAAACACTAGTCTCAAATCCACTTAAAATTAAAAAAGAACTTGAAATCCTAGACTGGATAGAGACAATAGAAAAAGTAAGAAAGGCTCCAGTAGCAAACCCATTTTTAAGGGGAGAAAAGAAGCTTGGGTGTCTCTCAAAATACTTGATGAAATCTCCTGACAGGAAACTCCGCACAAATATTCTCAGAATGAGATTAAATTTAGTTTGCTGTGGGGAAGTGCTGGAGAAATGAAATCAGGGACACAGGGCCAAGAGGTTATGCTCAAACTGTATAAATCCAGCCAAACAGACATTAAGACATCTATTAATGGACTGTGAAGGTTCATGGAAATGCTGTCTCAAATTCTTTGGAAATTTTGTACGAAAGGAAAATGACATCATTTCAGAATTTCTGTGGGATAGAATCACTTCAGGTTCAAATGTTTTGCTCGCTGCAGCCGCAATTCAGGTGTTAATAAATTGTGAAATTGATGTTTAGAGAGATAGTGTTGTAAATAGATAATTTGGATTCCTTTGACCAGTGAATATGTGGTTCCAGTAAAAGGACTGGGGAGCAAAGCAGAACTGAAAAAACAAGCATTTTTGTTGAGCAACCTTATGGGTTGGAACATTTTAAAGGCAGCTTTAGGCTGGATTTATTGTATTTATTGTATTTTTTTAATGTATGTAAAATTGTTCTTGTTGGTCTGTCTGGTATGTTTTGTAAAGACTCATTGAGTCATAAACAAATACAACATTTTTTAAAAATAACAACAGTACTATAAGGAAGTGTTTATAACCTTACTGATCATCTTCATACATAGACAGCATTGCTGTCTTCCAAGTCTGTGTTTTCCCTTATGTATGTTTCATATGCAGTGAGTGAAACCCAAGTGAATTACTGTAAGAACACATTTGAAGTATAAGTCTACAAATATAGTACTTTTTGAATTTTTACGTCCTGACTGTTACTGGCCTAGATTTGTCAGTAAAGGAACAAAGAGGGAGCCAGGCATGTGATGTCATCAGTGATGACAAATACACAAAGCCCAATAATCACATCACAACCATCATCACCTCTCCAGGGGACAGTGCCTACCCTCTGTGTCGAAATAAAAAGTATATCGGGCCTCCTATTGTAATAAATATATTTAATATTGGCCTACGCCAAGCTGCTCGAAAGTCGCTTGCGAAAGAAATCTGTGTTGCAAGGTCCTGACCTTAAATCCATGTAGGCCGCCATTTTAGGTCAAACCGCCATTTTAGGATTTGTGTGTAAGAGTCACCCTGTGAGCTAAAATGGTGGATGATGTCATTGCAAAATAAAACATGGCCGTCTTGACCTCTGTACATAGCTAATGTGTAATCTGCCTGCAGGCCACTTGTTGAGGTCATGAACTGAGACATTGTCCTTCACTGACCCATGTGTAGAAGGATTACTCGTGCAATGAAAACTAATCCGTGCAATGAAAGCTAATCCATGAGCATATGTCGAGACATTGTATTCAAATACTGAACAAAGAACATCTGTTTAACTACGTTGTATTGTGCACTATATAAATAAATTAAATTTAAAAAATACAAATATAAAATAGGAGGAGTGTGTGCTGGGTAATGTACGAGAGCGACCCAGAGGGTGATAACAAATGCGCAAAGCCCCAGGTGTTCCAGGACATGAGTGACCAGTATCATTGTTTATTCATAGCCATGGGCAAAGAATCTGCCAATCATTTCAGCATTGTTTGAATGTCTGAGAGCTGAACCTTGTCTTTGGCCAGGAGATGGGCTGCTGCTGTTGAGGCACTGTTACTGGTTCCTGTGTTAACATGTAGTGAAGGATACATTCAGTCCTCCTAAGCGTACGACTCAACCTACCCTGCCAAGAGACGTGTACGGAAATTTCAAAGAAGTTGCACCGTGGTCTTATGCTTGCAATGGATTGCCGAGACATTAGGGTTGTTACTAGGGCTTTGACGAACTCAAAATCTTCAGATACCAGCACATGCAATTGCGCTACTAAGTGTAAGCGTGCCAAAAAGGCTGTCCGGGATAACCGTTTATCACAGGATTTTTGGTTGGTGTTCTTAATTGTGCACACTTGCCTTCCTTCCAGGAATAGTGTCAGTGCAGGTCTCGTTTTCAAGTTGTACACCCTTCTTGATATTAGGGCTAAAGGGTTGGCTCCTTTGGGACACATTTGGGGTAGAGTTGTTATCAGGAACCTTGGAGGCAGGTTGTGAGGTTTTTGAGTCTAGACTTATATCGTGGTGTTCCAGTGAGGCATTGGGCATATCCACCGAATGTCCCCGCAATGACCAAGCTTGTTAAGTTGGCCAGACTTGTTTCCTGGCGTTTACTATGCACAACCTTTTTGCACACATTTTAGTTTTTTAGCTGTTATGTCTGTAGGTCGTAATGAAGCACCCACCTCACAAGGAATTTTGTGGGCTGCCGCCCGTCTTACTGGACAGTGTTGTTTACATGAAAAAAAGATGGCTGATGAATCAGAAAAGTCATCGTTCACAACAGATGGAGGGGATGGCATAATTCTCCTTTTGTGCTGTGGAAATAGGAGCATTTGCTAGCTGCACTGCTTCTGTGGCAGGCAGCTGATTGGCCGTGTTGCAGGGCGGCTGAAGATGTTCATGAATGCAGCCACAAAGCTTCAGGAGAATTTTCATAGCAAACTGTATAGAAGTCATAAATGATTGCAGTTCTGCAAAGGCTGCCTCATTGTTGATAGAGATTTCCGGCTGTATTGAATCTTTGATTTGCACAGGCCCGGTGGAATCTATAACAAAGGTCGGGGAGGCCGAGAGGCGAGTGGAGGCCACGTTAGAGTCGGGACTCCCCTCCGCTCTGATGACCTGGGCACTCAGAACGAAAGGATTCTCCCTTTATGGTGGCTGATTCTCTGTTACTGCAGCCATATTTTGCTGAATAGTCAAACAGATATCTAGTAAGGAATTATTGTCTATGTCCTCAAATTGAGCAAGTCATTAGATAGACACCCCTCCTGTGTGGGCCATTACGTTATTTCGGGGGCAACCGGGAGGTTGCTTGCAGGTTGTTAGCTTTGAAAGAGTGAGGGCATGGTCCACCTCTGGTGTGTAGTAGCAGCTTTACCTCCTTCCTGCCCATTACCATACCTACTGGTCGAAGCCTGGGTAAGATCATTGTGACTACCACACCCCCGCATTCTCAGGTTGTACCAGGCACTTTTTGGTGTGTTTGGATAAGGCATTTTAGATCAAGCGCAGGAAATTTGACACGTATAGTATTCCACCAAGGCCATGTATGCAAGAAGAATGTAATATCACAATAGGGCGTACAGGCTATGGTGTTAAAAGGTTACCCACCAAACTCCCGACACGCCTATTGTGCTCAAGTCGTAGAGAAGGGCTATGGCGCATAGCTACCACATTCCTGCCATTGCCCCTGTGAGTCTTGAAGAGATGATGGCTCGTTTCAATATAAACACTGTCCAACAGTGAGAAATGGGCTTGCAATAAAACTCTCCAGTCAAACAAACGTGTACCTCTGTATGCACAATTATGAGTAGGAATAAGTTCAAATGGAGGCACTGTAACTGGGTAGCTGGAAAATGAGCTGTGAGAGAGAGGGGGCCGGACTGGGCCTGTGGACCCAAGCTTCAGTGCCTCGCCTGGATTGGCGAAACGTCGATGCCATGATAACACGAAAACACACATGCACACTGCACACTCCATGTAGGGATGTGTTTTTAAGGCCCAGCCTCCAGCAATTGATAGAAAATGTGGACAGACGTCCACTTGCATCCAGGGAAAAAGCGTTCCTTTTCAGCTCACAATTCAAACACGAAAACACATGGCGCACACTGCACGCTCGCATAGGGATGTGTTTTTAAAGCCGAGCCTCCAGCAATTGATAGACAGAGTGCCTCATTAGGACCCAGGCGGTAAGTTACCGCCTGGGTCGTACCTTTACCGCCATGGCGTAAACTACGTTTACGCCATGGTGGTTGGCGGATTTACCGCCCCATTCCAAGGTGAGTGGGGCGGTAAATCCCCATTTCCTATTTACCCTTCCCCATTCCCATTTTTGCCCCATAGGGCATAATGGGAGTGGGGAAGGAGATAATTACGGCACCGTAAATTACGGTGCCGTAATTATCTCCAAGGTCCCTTAGCGCCATGGATTTTAACGCCTGCAAAAAGCAGGCGTTAAACTCACCATGGCGCTAAGGGACCTTGTAATCAGGCGTTAAGGGTCGGCGCCGTTTACGGCGCCATAAACCCCTTAACGCCTGACTCGTAATGAGGCCCAAAATCAAAATAAAACTGCTGCAAAATATGGATACTTGTCCAGTGCGCAAATACACAGGACTGCAAGGACATTCATTGGCCTGCATTTCAGGACCTATTTGCAAAAGCAGCTTCCATCATGTCAAAATGATATCAACACATCATTCAACTATAAGAAATCTAGTCTATAAACTGTACTATGCTTTAAAGTCTTGCTTTAGCACTAGCCAATTTACATAACAATCTTCTACATGGTACAGCCAAAGACCTACTCGAAGAAATCAACCATATCCAGAGTAAATATTTTGGAAGTGAAAACCACTTACAAAATGCAATAGCTTTACAACAGACTAGCAACAATTCTGCACATGGCAACCTTCTACTACACACATACAAAAAAGAAATACTAAAATTCAAAAGTACATCCGCTGAAATACCAAACCATGTGTGTGTGTGTTGCCGCAGAACTTTTTATAAAAAAAACACAAAAACTATAGACATAACATACAAAATAGAAGACAATGAAGATTCCAAATGGTTTGAATTAGCTCTCTACCTTATAGCAGAAAACAAATACGAAATAACTGACCCCTTAACAGTTTGCAGTTACTGCATTACAAAACTTGACAACAATCAATCTCCTTCAGGTGCTATCACAAATAATTTGGAATTATTCCCTCTACCAAAATGCCTGCAACAACTCAATGTATATGCAAGCATCATAATTCAAACAGTATACCCATTCCAAGCAATAATACGCCTTCAACCAAAAACAGCAAAAATTGGTGAAAGGCATTTGCAGCAAAGTAGTATATTTACCATTAGATCTAAACAAAAATGTGCAGACTCTGGGAGTGCAATGTCCAATAGAACAATCTTTAATTGTCATAGTAAATGTTGTACCTACAAAAGACAAAAAAAATTGGCAACAACTGGTAGATTTACATAAAGTTAGACAAGCCTTGCAATATCTAAAAAACAATAATGAATACTACAAAGAAATAAATATTGAAGAAAACTTAAGAGAAACAACTGAAATAATACAATAGTCACCAGAAACTGGTAAATTTGAACTTCTAGATCCTGCTACAATATCCAATATTTTAGACCATTATACAATTCATCCATTACACTCTGAATACACCATAGATGATTCACTAGAAAGGTACCAAATGCGACAAACAAAAGGATCACCAATCAGCAAATGGGAAAAAGTATAGAAGCACATGCTTTTCCTTTACTCTTTCCTACTGGCAAAGGAGTTAGGTACGATGATAGACCCACTCAGATAACAGCATCAGAATACCGCTCATTAATAATGTATTCTGAAGATCCCAGATTTAGACAAAATATGGAATACATATTCCACCTACTCTTTGAAAGTGAACTAACAACTCTATGTTACGGAGTTGCACACACATTAAAATCAGGAACCCACTTTCAAAATATGTCAGATACGCAATTACTACAAAAAGTGCAAGAAAAATATGAAGTTTTACAATCAAGCATTACAAATCTGTTTGCAAACATGCGTGGTATGAAAGAGTACTGGTTCCGACATCACAGAGATGTACGATGCATGATAAGAAACCTTGGCCCCCTCACTTGGTTTGTTACATTAAGTTGTGCAGAATATACATGAGAAGATCTACATGATTTCCTACGCATATCAAACAAAAACAAAACCAACATAGATATACTAACACCTGGAGAACTTTACTCTCTAGATCCTGTTAATGTTTCAAGATATTTCCATCACCGCTTCATTGCTATGCTACACTTTATTTGTAATAAAACTGTTCCTCCCGTCGGAGATGTGCAACACTTCTTTTGGAGAAAAGAATACCAAGCCACAGGAGCACCACATATCCACATGCTTTTATGAATTAAAGATGCTCCTAAATTTGGTCAAGACAGTGATGCCACTGTTTTACAGTTTATCGAAAAAAATGTCACTTGTGAAATTCCATCAGAAGCAACAAATAGTGATCTTCATGCACAAATTGTTCAATTTCAAAGACACAAATGTGGCAAATATTGTCGTCACAAATACAAAAACAAAGGGAAATACTACACCAAATGCCGTTTTGGTTTCCCTAGACCGGTTACAGAAACAGGTGAAGTGAACAACTTCATGTCTTCAGTTAGACATAGGGCCTCATTACGACCCAGGCGGTAAGTTACCGCCTGGGCCGTGACTTTACCACCATGGCGTAAACTACGTTTACGCCATGGTGGTTGGCGGACTTACCGCCCCATTCCGACCTTGGCGGGGCGGTAAGTCCCCAATCCCCATTTACCCTTCCCCATTCCCATTTTTGCCCCATAGGGCATAATGGGAGTGGGGAAGGCGTTAATTACGCCACCGTAAATTACGGTGGCGTAATTAACTCCATGGTCCCTTAGCGCCATGGATTTTAACACCCGCTAAAAGCAGGTGTTAAAAGCACCATGGCGCTAGGGGAACTCGTAATTGGCGGTAAGGGGTCGGCGCAGCTAACGCTGGCGTTAACCCCTTACCGCCAGGGTCGTAATGAGGCCCATAGTGTTAAAGGTAAATCACCTAAAAATACATATTACATAAAAAGAACAGAAGAAGCAAAATATACCAATTATTACAATGCAATCATTGCCCTATTATGGAATGCAAACATAGATGTGCAGTACATTGCAGACAATTCCACTGCAGTTGCATGATATGTTACAGCCTACTTAACAAAAGCAGAAAAAACAGAGCTTCAAGACCTCTGGAATGACCTGTCATCAGACAAAACACTGTCTCAGAAATTGTATAGCTTGGGCATAAAAATGCTCTCCCATAAAGAACGTGGTTGCTATGAAGCTGCAGATCGTTTGACCGGTACTGCTTTGTATGGAAAATCTGAAAATATAGTATGGCTAAGTCTTGGTCCTGCTAAATCTAGAAAAAGATTTCTCAAATCATACGACGACATAGAAACAATAGCCAAAAATGATCCGAACAGCTAAGACATTTTAAAAAACAATTTAATAGACACATCGGGCCTCATTACGACTCAGGCGGTAAGGGGTTTACGGCAGCGTAAACAGCGCCGACCCTTACCGCCTGATTCCGAGGTCCCTTAGCGCCATGGCGGATTTAACACCTGCTTTTAGCAGGTGTTAAAATCCATGGCGCTAAGGGACCATGTTGTTAATTACGACACCGTAATTTACGGTGGCGTAATTAACGCCTTCCCCACTCCCATTATGCCCTATGGGGCAAAAATGGGAATGGGGAAGGGTAAATGGGGATTGGGGACTTACCGCCCCGCCGACCTCGGAATGGGGCGGTAAGTCCGCCAACCACCATGGCGTAAACGTAGTTTACGCCATGGTGGTAAAGGTACGACCCAGGCGGTAACTTACCACCTGGGTCGTAATGAGGCCCATACTACCCAAACAGAAGTAACACTTGGGAAACCATGTGTCTATACCACATAGCCCAAAACTTCACATACAAAAATAATATAAATCTAGATTTAAAAAAAAGGTAGATACAGAGTGACAAATTGTGATGGCAGCTTAGTAAAACTTACCAAACCAAGTTTAATTAATCATATCAAATTGTCATTAAAAACTCCTCTCAACATAAAGAACTATATTACATGTCCCTGCTACAACTCTTTATTTTTTTAAACTTTGGTTTTTATTAGCATTTTTTGATAAAACAAACAATCGTAGAAAACTGAGTGACCCCTTACCCCGCACCGCCTCCATCTCCCCACCCCAACCCCAGCCCACCCTCCTACCCTGTGTCCAGATCAGTGCATTCGTCTAGGGAGGCTCCTAGTGTTCTCTCCCTATCCTGTGCCTCGGAGATGATGCAATTAGTGACTGTGTGGCCGACTGACTTAGCGCCGCCATTCCCCGGGTCGTGGGTCCCCAGGTCGATTGTCATGCATCTCGGGACTAATCCCGCCCCGCTCGGGCCAGGATCTATACCTCAGATTCAGTGAACGTCCCAACCCCAGGATTGTTGCACTCCATACCAGTTCGTGAGGAATGAACTAGTATCATTGTTCACCATAGCAGTCAGTTTGTCCATCAAAAACATGTTTTTCACCTTTTTCAGCCAATCTTCATTTGAGGGGGTTTCCGGGATCTTCCATTTCTGAGCGAGAGCTACTCTGCCCACCCTCAGCATGGTTTCCCACATCCTTGGATATCGGTATAGTTCAGTTTCCTCCGGGGGGGAGACCCAGTAACATCGTTAGGGGATTAAGTGGTAAATGTTCCTCTGTTACTTCCGCTATCCAGCCCCTCACCGACCCCCAGTAGGCCTGTACTTTCGGACAGTGCCACCACATGTGGCATCTGGAGCCTGTCTGACCGCATCCCCTCGGGCACCTTGGTGACACCCCCGGAAACATCTTTGACAGTTTTGCTGGGTCCCTGTGCCACCCCTGCAAGATCCTAAAATTATGCTCCATGTCTGAGGTGAATAAGTTCTCATGAAATGCTATATTGAAAATACTAGCCCAGGCGTCCTCTGAGATCTCTTCTCCCACCAGATCATTCCAGAACATGCGGAAGCTCCTCCTACCCTGAAGGTTATAAGTATTTAAAATGTTATACATACTAGATACCGCACCCTTTCTCGAGGTCGCCGAGTTGAGGAGCTTCTGGAAGGGGGTTAACTGTCTCCTCAGGTTTGGACCCCATGACTGGTCGCAGAGGATGCTCTTAAGGCGGAGGTATTCGAAAATGGAAAGAGACCCTCGTCCGAGAGCGTCCCTCAGGTCCTCGTAGGATAGGAATTTGCCCTCTCTGACCATCTGCCCAGCTCATTCCATTCCCATGTCTGACCAGTTTTGGGAGTGCCGGAACCCTTTACTACCCAATTTGAGGGGGTGGCCCCAGAGAGAAGTCATTGGGGATGGCCATGTGGTAAAGTATGCAGTCTGGGGGCCCTCTTTCCAGATGTCCCAGAGAACTCCCAGGGTTGGTGGGTTTTTAGGTGTTTCGGGATCGTCTTGCGCGGGGCCCATAGGAGGTCACGCACCTTTAGAGGGTGGGCGTCCATATCTTCTAAATATGACCAATACGTTCCCAGTCCTTCTTTCATGTGCTCTAGGAGGACACGCAGTTGGGCGGCACAGAAATAAAGGTGAAAATCCGACAACCCAAATCCCCCCTCCTCCCTCGCTAGAGTCAGGGTGGCCCTCCCGGTCCTTGGGGTTTTCCCCTGCCATACAAAGTCTCGTACCGCATTTTGTAGATCTCTAAAAGTCTGTGCTGGGACGGTGGTTGGGAGAGCTGTGAAAAGGTACAGAAGCCGAGGCAATATGTTCATCTTTACTGCAGTCATCCGGCCATACCATGAGAGGATCATCTTACCCCATCTCCTCAGATCAGATGTGATCTCTGTCATTATGGGGTCATAGTTAGTGGTGCCCAATTTCGATATGTCTCTGGTGAGAAGGACCCCCAGGTACCTTATAGCGACCTTCCCCACTGTAATCCCATGAAACCTGTCCAGGGGGTCTAGCTCTGGGTCCATTGTTCTCATTGGAAGCAAGACAGATTTTGCAGTGTTAATTTTCAGGCCCGAGAAGCACCCAAACGCAGCCACCAGGGTCAGGAAGGGGGAGCGAGGAGCCAGGGTCTACCAGAAAAGCTAAAATATCATCCGCAAACAGGGACAGCTTGAATTCAACCTCACCCCTTCTAATTCCCTTGATGTCCGGGTGAGCTCTGAGCGCTATGGCCAATGCCTCCATCGTAAGGACATATATCAGGTGGGAGAGTGGGAAGTCCTGCCTTGTCCCTCGGGAGAGGGGGAATGATTCGGACAGCTTCCCATTCACCTGAAACCTTGCCGTGGGGGCTCTGTAGAGGGCCGTTTCCCAACTCATAATGTGAGTCCCGAAGCCCATTCTTTGGAGGAGGAGTTCCATATATCTCCACTCGACCCTATCGAAGGCTTTCTCCGAGTCTAGGGAGAGGACACATGCATCGAGCTCCGATGTTTGGGCAAAGTGAAACAGGTCTATTGTTTTGCGAATATTATCTGACCCTTGCCTTCCCCTAATGAAGCCCACCTGGTCCCCACGGACTAGCTTTGGCATTATCCCCTCCATCCACCTCCCCACCACCTTGGCCAGGATCTTAACGTCAATGTTTAACAGCGATATGGGGCGGTAGGAGGAACATTCTGCAGGATCCTTCCCTTACTTAGCAAAACTGCTATCATGGCCCCCATCATGGACTCGGGGAGGATGCCCCCCTCCAGCACGGATTTGAAAACTCTCACTAGGTACGGGGCCAGGGAGGAGTGAAATCTCTTGTAAAAATAAACAGTAAAGCCGTCTTCCCCGGGGGAAGTTCCCACCTTCATCCCACTAATCACCTTGTCCACCTCATCCTCGGTCACTGGGCCCTCCAACCCCTCTGCCATCTCCCTCGGTAGGGATGGGATCTGTATGGAGTTCAGGAAGTCTTCTATCCGAGTATCATCTCCGTCATATTCTGACGAATAGAGTGTCTTGTAGTATTGGCGAAAGGCCTCTCCAATATGGGGAGAGTCACAGCCAAGGGACCCCTGGGCGTCCCTTACCTCCTTCACCCTTCTACTTCTCTGGACCTCCCTCAACTTCCAGGCTAGGAACCTATCCGCTTTGTCCCCTTTATCATAATATTTTTGTTTGACCATTTGGAGACTCCTCTCTGTTTTGTGTAGGAGTAGGTCTTTTAGCTGGAGCCTGTAGTCCTCCAGTGCGGCCACCCGGTCGCGCTCCAGGGCCTGATCCGGGGAGCCCCCCGGCTGGAGACAGGCTATTTCTTCTTGCAGGGCTTTCTCCTGGGCCTCTCTCTCCCTTTTCTTCCGAGCTCCTATTTTTATGAGGACTCCTCGTAAGGTTGCCTTGAAGGCGTCCCAAAGCGTGTGCGTGTCCACCTCCCCGTTATCATTAAGCTCAAAGAACTCTGTTATGGCTTGCAGGGCATCCTGGGCGTGAACCTCGTCTCTCAATAGGGCATCATTAAATTTCCAGCGTCCTCTGCGTTCTCTACACCAACCCACCGCTAAGGTAACTCGGACCATGTCGTGGTCTGACCAAGGGACTGGGTCTATCCTATAGCCTGCGACATATGGACGGAGGATCTCGTCCACAAAGATGTAATCTATCCTAGAGAATGAGTTGTGGATGATCGAGTAGTAAGTAAAGGACGGGACATCTGTTCTGGGGGTCGGGATTGTATCCACCAGGCCAAGATCCTCATTAACCCTCCGAAAGTTTCGCGCCATGGCTTCAGCTGCGGGTCTGAGGTTTTGAGGGCCTACCCGCTTTCTGTCTTTGGTTGGGTCTAGAACCATATTGTAATCCCCCCCACCACCAACAGGCCTTGTACAAACAGCTTGAGCCTGTCCCTTACTTCTTCCCAGAATTGGGCTTGTCCTTCGTTCGGGCCATACACTACTGCCAGGGTTAGGGGGGAGCCCTGTAGGGAGCCCCATACAAACAGGTATCGGCCCTCGGGGTTTTTCAGGATGGCCTCTTTCTCGAAGCCTACGTCCCTTGCTACCAGTATGGCCACCCCTCTTTTTTTTACCTTATGGGAAGCGTGGAAGACCTCTTCGATCCCCCCCTCGCATTTTAGGTTCTTTCCCCCTCGCCCAGTGTGTCTCTTGCAGGAAAAGCAGGTCTAGTTTCGCCCTCCTGAATTCCCTACAAATCAGGGACCTCTTCCTGGTGGTGTTCAGCCCCCGCACATTCAGGGTACCCACACCCAGGGCCGGCCGGCCGGCCATCAGCCATAATATATGTTTCCCTCTCTATTGGTCAACAGCATCGCATCGTTACTCCCTTCTCACTCCCATTGTCTCACCGTTTGGACACTTTTATAACGTTGCCCCAACTGCTCCCCAAATCCCCTCCCAAACAAACAAACCCCAACTAATTTGTGTGCCCCCACCGTGTTCCTCATTCTCGCACCTTTGCTGGTTGGGTCCCCTAGGTGCTCATCCCTCAGAGTCGTTCCGCTCCCCTTCCTTTGCTGGAGAAGGCGTGTTCATGTTTCTGAATTTCCTTGCGCTATTCTTCTTTCTTCGTCCACCCGACGGGCCCGGGCCGTTTGCTCGACCCTGAACTGGCCCAGTTCGTCCCCTTCGGGGGGGTCGGTTCCGTCACATAGTCCTGGATGGCTCCCTTGATGTCCTCCTCTGTGATCAACATCATCCGCTGGCCCAGGTATTCGAAGACTAGGGAGAAGGGGTAGCCCCATCTGTATCGTACCCCCTTCTCTTTCAGCAGATGAGTGAGGGGGCGGCACATCCTACGTTTGACCAGTGTATATGTGGAGAGGTCCTTAAAAATTGAGACCTGGGAATTGTTGTATGTAATCACCTGAGCTTTCCTGGCAGCCTCCAGCACCCATGTCTTTTCCGAGCAGTAGTGGAACCGGATCAGAATCGATCGGGGTCCCCCTGCCCGTCCTCCTGCTCTGTGCACCCGATCAAAAGTGAGTTCAGAAGTCATCTCTTCTTCAAAGAGGAGGGCAATAATGTCTCGCACCACTTGAGTGACCTCTCTCTCCGTCTCCCACTCCACCTCGGGGACCCCGAAAAATCTAAGGTTGTTTCTCCTTTCCCTGTTTTCAAAATCGTCCATTTGTCTCGACCTCTCCTCCTCCCTTTTCTCAAGGGCAGATAGCCTCATATTTGTCTCTACCTCTAGGGTTGCTGAGGACGATTGGTTGGTTTCAATCTGAAGGAGCCTGTCCTCGACTTTGTCAACCCGGTGATCAATTTTTTCAAATTTTTGGGCAATGTCGGAGCGCATGTCCCTTATCTCTTGTAGAATTGAGGCGAAGCCCCTCTCCATTGCCGCCGTTGAGGGTGCCGAGGCTTCCAAATGGGCCATTTCTCTGTCGTGGGACGGGCTGTTATCGTGGGGTCCTGCCTCTTGGTAATGATATTTTTGTAGATTCTTTTGCCAGTTCATCTGGTTACCCCCCGGGCTCGCCGTTGGGTATACCTCGGTTCTGTGGGGGCCACAGGATCACCTCGTATGCTGGCCGGTGCTGTGTAGGTGGGGGCACCCTCCCGGGGAGGGTGGGCAAACAGGGACCACCCCCTCTCGCTTCGGTGGTCCTACGTGGATCTTGGGGGATCGCTATCGGGCAGGCACACGCCCTGTCGGCTTCTGGCGGGTGCCTCGCACCCAGTGCAGATGCCCCAGGGCCTTCGGCGACTTCTGTGCACTCCGGGGAGGGGAGGTTGCTTTGTTCGCCGCGGGGGGGTGGGCTGTGATCCCGTCCAGTTTATGATATTGACGGGGGCCCGTCTGAGCACACTCTCCTGCTGTCTGTTCCTCCTCTGGTGGTGGGGTTGGGAGCCGGGCCCCGGCGAAGGAAGAGGGGAGGGAGTGCCTCTCCCGTGCATGTGCAGCGGTGCAGTCTCGAGGGTCCCCTCACCCAGTGCCAAAATGTTGGTTGCTTCTTGGGGCTGGCAGGCGCGGTGGTGGAGGGGGGATTCCCAGCGCCGGCGCCACCACCCCTTCTTACCTGGGCCTGGTCCGGGGGAATGCGCCTTCCTCCTATCCGGGCACGGGTCTCCGGCGCCTCTCTCCGCCCACGCGGATGAAGTGTAGGGAGGCCGCCGCCTCGATCGGGGGTTGTGGGACCGTTCCATGGGGGGCCCGGTGTCCCCGCTCTGTGGTCCACTCACTTGGGGGCTGGGGGCCAGTCCCGACAGGGAGGGCCGGTCCCTCCCACGCAGTCCTCCAGGTTTGGCGAGCTACGGCTCCTGCTCAGGCCCCGCGGCCACTCAGGTCTCCCGTGGCGTCTTCGCTGCTGAGGCCACGGTTCCGGTTCTCTGCCTTACGGGGGTCCCCGGATGTCGCTGTTTCTCTCAGAGGGAGCCCTGGGGGTTCACTGCCCGCTCAGGCTCTTTTGTTCTCCTTGGGGGAGTCTCGGAGGGGGCTCAATCCCCGTTGCGACCTGGCTTTGGCGGCAGCTTGGGAATCAGGCAGCCATCGCCTGGCGCCCCCTGGTGGCCTCGCTACAACTCTTTAAACCATGGAGAAAAGAAGAACAGTTACTAGATAACTATGACTCCTATGAAGACACTTTCAAAGCAAATGAAAGCACTATCACAAATGTAAACTTTACACAGTACAAAACAATGTTGCACAATGAACAGCAACATGAAGAAGAACTCCAGACTCAACTAAATAAGGACACTCCTGACAGTAGTCAACCTTCTGAAGAGGAAGCCAAGAACCACTGGGACAGCCACTAATAGCAAATGAGGCAGAATTAGCTATGACAGAAGTAGAAAACGCCATGTGTCAGTATGAAGATGCAGAAGACTTAAGTACACTGCAATCAAAACTAAACAATGAGCAGCATAGCATTTTTCAAGAAGTAACAAAAGAAATTGCACATGGTGTACAACATGAAAATAAAGAATGTACTTGCCAAAATTACAAACCTATACTATTATACATCAGTGGTGAAGCTGGTTCAGGCAAAACATTCTTAATCAAAATCATCAGCAAGTTCCTTCAACAATTGACAAACAACAAACTGTGAGCTGTTGTAACTGCCCCCACAGGTTTAGCTGCCTACAACATAGGGGGTGTAACTTTACATCGATTACTACTCATACCAGTAGAAAACCAAAACAAATTAGAATATTACAAACTTTCTACAGAAGCTGCAATGGAACTACGCAAAGTGTTAAAACAAATGAAAATGCTACTAATATATGAAGTGAGCTTGATCTCCAACCTAATGTTGGCTTTGATTCACCTCAGATTACAAGACGTACTCAAAACAAACTACAAAGAGCTCTTGGAGGAAAACACAGTATTGTTTTCGGAGATCTTCTTCAATTGACACCAGTGAAAGGTGAACCAATTTTTAAAACCTTAGGACACAAACTCTGCCGGAAAACTATTGGTAGCATAGGAAATGTCAACCTTTGGCAACATTTCCAATACAGAGAATTAACAGTCTACAGACCTCACCTACGCCAACATTTCAAAAAGTATTGGAGTTGGTGTACTATCTCAAGAAGCACAAGCAATGTTAAAAACCCGTTGCATCCATGCACTTTATGGGCACAACTCATGTGCTACTGATGTTATGGAACAATTAGCACACAATAATATCAATTTTATGGCTTTAATGCCAACTCTTGTAAGCTGTTCCAAATTCAATGAAACAATGTTAAAAAAAGAAATGCAACCAATAATTGAAATTTCCGCAACAGACAAACTGGACGTACATGGTATGACACTACCCATGTGTGAACAAGCCACAACAAGACTAAATACCTTAGAAAATTCTATCTCCAACACAGCTGGTTTGGAAAAAATATTAACATTATCCTTAAACTGTAGAGTAATGCTTAAACGTAACCTTGACCTTGACGTGGAGCAAGGACTAGTTAATGGAGCACTGGGTACAGTTGTTGGCTTTCAAACATACCAACGTGACAATAACATTCAGTTTGTCAATATTTTCTTTGACAAACTTTCAGAAATAAAAAGGATAGGCCATTCAACAGCTCGATTCCTTCTCTTTAAAGACATGTATGTACGCAGAGAACAATTTTCTCTAACTCTAGCATACACAGTCACCATTCATAAATGACCTGGTCTTACCCTAGACAAAGCATTGATTGATATTGGTAACACAGTCTTTAAAGAAGGCATGAGCTACGTAGCACTATCACACTTACGTACACTTGACGGTCTATTTCTAATCAACTTTGATGCAAATAAAGAAAACGCTGATACTCCTTGCATTTTAGAATACAATAGACTACGTTCTCTATACACCCCCAACTAAAAACATATCCTGTTCCACAAAAAAGAAAACGTTGTAAAAGAAAAATAATTCAAACAGAAATGCAACAAGATCTTACTGCAAATCGTCCAAAGAGACAAAAAGAAACAAATACATCATCGATTACCACAACCAAAGAAGAACCTATTGCTCAAAGTAACTCATGTACTTCTTCAAAGAAGCACTCCGAAAAAATGACTTGGACACAGACCTATCTGGTCCATTCAAATTTTCAAATATAACTGGTGTAAGGTGCTACGCAAATGTAGCAATGAATATTCTATTTCAATTACCACCAATTGTTGAGAACATTTACTTACACAGTACAGACCAATTGTGTTTGCAAATGTTAGTACTTCATAGAAACGCAACAAACAATCCTGACAACACGTCTAGTGTTCATGGAATAAGACAAGAATTAGACTACTGGGCTGGAATGGTGAAATTCACTATAAAATCAAAAGAAGAGCCACAAGAATTTCTAATGTACTTACTACAGGTACTGGAAAACAAAAACATACCTATAAATGAAATCTTCTAGATTTCATACATGTGGAAACATACATGCACTCTCTGCAACAATGTGACACAGGAACAAATCCCTAATGAACGCTTCGTGTAGGTATCCATACCTAATTGTGAATCCATTCCATTTCAGCAATTTGTACAAAATGCAAACCATGGTAGATTATGTACTACCTACAATTCAGATAATTGCTCCACCATACTAATACAAACATATAGTAAATACATAATACTAATGCTTCTATGTTACAATGCAGATGGTACCAAAAACAACTGCAAACTAACTGGATACACACATGGTCAAGTATCACTTGGTAAGAAAACCTTCACAACAATAGGTATAATCTACCACGCAGGAGCCACAATCAATGCAGGTCACTACACTGCATATATTAAAAAGAAATGTGGTTGGTTCGAATGTAATGACAGTACCATTACTCTAAAGCAAAGATTACCAGCAAATCTTACAAACGCTTATTTAATATTCTTAAAACCAAAATTTAATAACTAATCTGTACTTAATCATGAACAAAACTTCAATTAAATAACTATAAACTATTTCAATACGCCAAAAGGTATCTAACTGCCCCAACATTCTACAACAACCAAACAGATAAACGAATACCACTAAATTATAACAAAAAATAGACAGAATACGCCAGCAGGTATCTAACTGCCCCAATATTTTGCAACAACCAAACAAATAAATCGATACCACTAAATTATAACAAAAAATAGACAGAATACGCCAACAGGTTTCTAACTGCTCCAAAAATGTGCACCAAGCCAACAGATAGAACATTAGTAAAAAAACAACAAGTGAACAGTAAAAACAAACAAACAAATAGACTGTAGCATACAGGCACAACCGATGCAGGTCACTACACTGCATATGTTAAAAATAAATGCGGATGTTTTGAATGTAATAATAGTACCATTATTCTAAATCAGAGATTACCAGCAAATCTTACAAACACTTCTTTAATCTTCTTAAAACCAAAATGTTCTAACTAATCTGTACTTAAACATTAACAAAACTTCAATTAAAAAACTATAAACTGTTAGAATATGTCAATAGATATCTAACTGCCCCAAGATTCTATAACAACCAAACAGATAAATAAAAACCACTACATTATAACAAGAAACAAACAGTTAGAATATGCCAACAGGTATGTTACTGCCCAAAGATTGTCAACAACCAAATAGATAAAACAATACCACTAAATTATAACAAATAAATAAACAGTTACAATAAACCAACAGGTATCTAACTGCTCCAAAAATATGTAACAAACCAACAGATAGAACATTAGCCAGAAACAATAAGTGAACTCTGAAAACAAACAAACAAATAGACTGTAGCATAACAAAAATTAAAAAAATGTAATCCGACATGGATTTTCTTTTCACCAGAGACCCAATGATTAGAAAAACAAACACAGAAACTGAGCAAATGGCACAGTACACTGGTTTGTAATCTACTAAATATGAGGGTCAAAATGAATAAACAATGTCTATTATTCAATGCTATAAGTCCTTACAAACTACCAATACTAACATGATCTTTTCTTTTATCACAGAAATTGACAAAGAATATATGTACTCCAGTTATCAAACCAAACAGTAAGTATATTATAGTAAGTACAACTCATAAATACTGCTCCATAACACAACCATTGAAGCAAACATGTAACCGTACACCACAATGCAAAATGTTTACTTCCATGGATATGTTATACTGCAGTGCTTGTTACCAATCTCTACAATCTTAATGGCATGATGTAGCCAAAACTTCACATACAAACTATACAAATCAAACAGTGCATAAACTGTAGATTTGCAAATATTTCACACATAAACGGCCTTCGGCCATGCACTCAAGACTCTAGGCCCTGGCCACAACCACCGCAGCATATCACACCCATAGATCACACCCACAGAATCAAACTTTTTAACCATGCAGTATGGGCATTCTTTATGTCCGCGGACACCCAAAGTGTTCTAAGAACAGTTTCAACTTGCCTACGAACAGTACGGACAGGTACAGTGTCCTTAGGACACCTCCATATTTGTTTTTTTTAGAGACAACCCAGACACCATGTGTGTTCTTAGAACAGTTTCAACTTGCCTACGAACAGTACGGACAGATACAGTGTCCTTAGGACACGTCCATATTTGTTTTTTTTACAGACAACCCGGACACCATATGTGTTCTTAGAACAGTTTCAACAGTTTCAACTTGCCACGAACAGTACGGACAGGTACAGTGTTCTTAGGACATATCCATTTTCATTTAATTACGGACATCCAGGACACCGTGTGTGTTCGTAGAACAGTATCACCTTGCCTGCGAACAGTACAAACAGATATAGTATCCTTAGGACATCCCCATATGAGTCGATTACGAACATCGAGGACAGCGCGGCTGTCTGCAGACACAACGAACACAACAGCGGTGCCTACCACCTAAATAGATACAATATTTGAACCATCTCTTACCCCCCATACCCCCAAACAGTCTTACAGATCAACACATTTGCCAAAATTATATTTCCCCACCATTTGTCACTGCGCTGTCCGCAGACGTCCACGGATACAAGATGGCGGACGTTTCCAAAAATCTGACGCACCCCATGCTCTCCACCATCCAATCGGCAAACACGCTGCATGTCCGCGGACATGACGTAAGTTAATTAGCCAATCAGGACACTGTCTGCGGACCAAACATAGATATCACTAAATTTTTTTACCTACTTTTTGGTCATTTTAAAAAAAAATACTGGACAGATTTTCACCAAATTCACAAAAGCACACTTTTGGGACCAAGCTGCTGCTCCTGCCGCAAATTTGGTGAAAATCCGTCCAGCGGTTTGAGCTGTAAGCATGAGCAAAATTTTTCCCCCATTCAGTCTATGGGCAAAAAAGACATTTTGGGACCTCCCCTATAACTTTGTCCCCCCAGACCAAACATCACCAAACTTAAAAATACCAAAATAAAATTCAGAGTGCACCATATATAAGTTTGGTGAGGATTCACTACGCGGCCACTACCATGGCCGTGTTAAATAAATATATATATATATATATATATATATATATATATATATATATATATATATATATATATATATATTCAGTGAAAAAACATTGTTAAAGGGACGTTATGGTTACAAGTAAAACCGAAAAAAAACCTGAAATTCGCCAGTTATGGTAAACTATGCACTGTGTACTGCTAAGACTAACAGCCAGGACATCAAAGAAGACATCACAAATGTCATTTGACATCACTGATGACATCACATGTCTGGTTCCCTCTTTTTTTGTTCACTGACATATCTAGGCCAGGTGGTTTTCTTCACTGTCAGTCAGGAATTTAAAAAAGTAAAAAGTACTATATTTGTAGACCTTACCCTTCTCATATGTTCTTACACTACTTTCATTAGGGTACAGTCACATCATATGATACATATACATAAGAGAAGAAGGAATCCTGAAACACAATAATCCTTTCTGTGCATGAAGTTAATTAGTTAGGTTATGAACACTTTCTGGTAATAATGCAGTTTTTTTGCTTACTTTACTTTCCCTGTATATGCTTCTATTTGTATGCATTGTGGTCTCTTTATGTTTTGTGTATAGTAGTACAATTATGCAGTAAGTGAAGCATTGGTAGGTACTTATGTTTCACAGTATGCAACACCCTGAAATGAAAGCATTTATCATTTTACTATCCAACATGGGAAGATTTTGAATATTGCACCTCTATGGTGCATGCTGCAGACAATGCCTACATTTCTTCATGAATTTGTTCATGTACTGGAAAGAACTCAGTAATGCAATGGTGTTTATAGCAATGCATTGCTTAATAAACTATTTGATACATGATAGTTCTTCAATGATCTCTGATACTTTTCTGTCAACATTATAATGACAATCCCTTGTGGAGGTTGTGCATGAAAACTAAATGCACATGTAATGTCAACAGTGATGTCATCAATGACATTTGTGATGTCATCTTTGATGTCCTGGGTGTTAGTCTTAGCAGTGCACGGTTGTGGCGCGAGTTATGATTGCTTAGCTTACCATAACTGGCACATTTCGGTTTTACTTGTAACCATAATGTCCCTTTAACAATGTTTTTTCACTGAATTTCATAGGTTTTTAGTAGCGCAACTTAACCATAACGTCCCTTTAACAATGTTTGTTCACTGAATTTCATAGGTTTTTATTAGTGCAACTCAACCATAACGTCCCTTTAACAACGTGTTTTTTGCTGAATTTCATAGGATTTTAGTAGCGCAATTTAACCGTAACATCCCTTAAACAATTTATTTTCACTGAATATAGATATAGATATCATGAAATTCATAGGTTTTTACTAGAATACCCCTAGTTTATATAGATATACCATACAACATACTGAACCCCCTGTCCCATGCTAGTGGCTGAAATGTCCGCAGACCATGCGAATGTCCGCGGATGGACTTGGTCAACATCAGCACTATCCAAAAGCTCACGGGGTAACTTACATTGTTGTATCATACAACAAACACACTGAACATGTTCAAAGACCAACCTATAAATAAATTACCTTTAAAAATAAATAAGAAGTACAAACTGTATATGTAAGGCACCTACAGTCCAATTACATGGCAGGCATATGAAACATAATGGAACCTACCAACAAAAAAAAATAACATATGCCTCCAGCAGAAATACCTCACTGATACTTTATACAGAAACTGCACAACAAATATTAACAGCACACCTACAAAGCGCTAACAGGAAAACTGAAAAACAAACTGGTAAGTACACTACATTAATTCCTATAGTTATAAACTTTCTTTAGTAGGATACACTAAAAAATCATTTATCTTTTTTTTACACAGAAATGGCTAGCACTGTGGAGTGGCTTGAAGAAAATGTTCCCCGGGATGAAATGAGTGAAAACAGTGATACTAATGGTAGACACTGCAGTTTTCGAAGCAAGTCAATTAATACACATTATTTTCTATGTACCTAACACATCTTTTTCCTTCAACAGAACATACAGAATATAAGAATAATACTGAAACAGACACTGTGGAAAATCATCTACAGCATTTAGAACAAAAAATGACTCAATTAATGACCAATTTCATTATTTTGAAGCACTTTGTGGAAAACCATATCATGGAAAAAATTAAATATCACTGTCCCACATGCACCTGTACGCCTTCTGCATGTCCCAGTCAACCATCCCCAAAAAAATCACCAAAAACGTTATGAGACTTCAATCCCTTCCTCCCCTACCATCCAACATGTAGAAAACCCTAATTCCCCTGTATTTGTCTCCATTTCTGCGTCCCCCTCTCTTTCATAATTTCTACATTTTTGTACAATAATAAAATATTATGTATACTGTTACTATATTTCTCTGTTTTTTTTAAAAAAAAGGCAGTTGGGCTGTCTGCGGATGGAGCGGCTGTCTGCAATTAACCAAAATGGGGGTGTCCTAAGGACACATAACCTGTCCACATGTCCGTAATTAATCAAAATGAGGTGTCCTAAGAACACCCCCCCGTTCGTATTGTCCACAATCAAAGTGGAGGTATCCGTAGAACACTTAACCCGTCTGCATGTCCGCAAAGTTGTGACACAACTTTAATTAGTTCGGTGACCCAAACCCTGTCCGGTGGACACTTGTGCACATGCACATCCCCCTCTCGGGTCCTACCAACATCATGCCTGCCGTAACTGTGTTGCACTTTTAATTAGTTCGGGGACGCAAACACTGTCCATAGAACATCCGTGCGCATGCGCACAACTGACCCTGCACATTCGGTGTCCTACGGACAGCCGTCCCATTTGCAAACGTGTCTGTGATGTCATCATGTGACCGCACCCACGCTAAGCATGGTTCATTGTTCGCGGACACAGTCCGTGCCCCCGGACACCAAAAAAGTGCTTTTTTGAGCAATCCAAGGTATTTTACTGTGAAATGTCACCCTTGCACATGTCACAGACCAAGTCCCTAATGATCTGGATATTTATTGGAACTTTTTGAGCCCTTTTTGGTGTTCGCAGACAGGGCGGCTGTCTGCGAAGGGTGCACCAGCACCCCTATACAAGGCCACACCCCAGAGATGCTTCTCATTCTGTTTTTGGAGTTCCAGGACATACACTGCTCCACATTGCTGGATTACATTGCTCTTGTTTGCTCTTTCCTGTTTGCAGACTGCTCACATCCTGGTGGTTGCTGACACCATTGAAGAAGGCAACCATGGCTGCTGCTAGTTCTGCCTCAGTACCACACCCACCACCACCACCACCTCCCCAAGGGCCTGGAGAGGGGAACAGGCGTGAAGATGCAGAGAGTGATGAAGAGGATGACGAGGTTGTGGTAGTGGAAGTCCCTACTACTAGCAGCCCCCTTGAATCTTGGGTGTGGAGGCTGTTTACCACCATTAGAGGGGTACCCAAAGCTCGTGCGACAAGGTGCGCTGCACTGAGTGCCAGATGGAGCTCAGTCATGGCAAACCGGGTTTGTACAGTTACAGGACTACCTCCATGTGGCGACACCTGACATCGTTCCACACAGGGGCAATTCGGAGGGTCGTCCCCTAAAATAAAAGTAGTAGGTTGAGTTCCTCTACAGAAAGCTCAGTTTCTGCTCCTGTCATCACAAGAAACACTCCTGTGGGGCAGCGCATCCCTGAACCAGTCTCGCAGGCCATACGCGCTGCAGAAGACCCTTACCTTTCGAGTGTCTCTGTATTGTGTGTGTACTGCGACGTGTTACTCTGCAGGGGGGAACAATTTTGGAGTGCTTTTGAGGCTTTGGTCCGGGAGCATGAGAAAAAGTGCCCCCTGCCCAAGTGAGTCTCACCCAACATCTTCCTCTCTCCACCTACCCTCTCTTATCCCCGTGGTTGTTGCCCCTTCCTTACCCTCCCTCCCCTTCCTTGTGTGTCTTGTTAAAAAAACCAAAAAAAATACAAAACAACAAAAAAACCACTAAAAAAGGCTCTTTTCAGAGCCGCCTTTCACAGTTCAAAAATAAAAGTGGCAATGAAATGCTGCAGGGCCCTGTGCATTTTTAAAAGTCTGCGGACATTAAAACCTTTGGGGTGCTGCGCTATCAAAACCATTGCACTCTTCTTCCGGGAGGAAGTGGTGGCTCTGAAAAGAGCCTTTTCGTGTTGTTTTTATGTGTTTCGAAAACTTCAAGTGGTCAACACCTACTGGAAAAAGGATTGCTATAATTTCAAAAAGGGTCGCAATGCATTTTGTATATTTCGCAGAAAAATCTTCTTCCCAGCATGAGTAAGATGTACTCCATCACTGCGAAAAATGTGTGTGCTACGAAACATAATATTTTCATTGTGAAAAGAGGACATACCAACATCTCTCAAAAAAGCGCAAACAACCTTGTTGACATTGCACCTCGCTTTCGCCAGTTGTGAACCAAATGAAGAACACATCCACATTTGTCTCTGCTCAAAAATTACTCGAGAGTTTGGAAACATGTCCATGACTTCCCCAAGTCCTTTCATTGCAAATTGCAAGGAGATTCCTGAGACATGTTCTAAACTGTTCCCTCCACAATTAATAATAATAATCTCAGTGTGGCAGTGTGTCATCAAAGTGGCACGAAGAGGAACCAAATCTAACCACTTCATTCTGTGCACTCCATGCCAGTGCACAATCACATGAGGGAATCCAAGATCTGCAGCCACTCACAGCGATCTGCATACACCTCCAACCAATTTATCCACGAGTCACCCAAGATCCAGACAATCTGGGCCTCATTACACGGACGGCGGTAAGGGTTAACGGTCACCGTTAATGGCAACGGTGACCGTTAACCCTTACCGCCGTACTACGAGGTCGCTTTGCGGGTTGGAGGATTTAACGCCTGCTTCTTGCAGGTGTTAAAATCCAACCCGCTAAGGGACCTCGGAGCTAATTACGGCACCGCAAAATTGCGGTGGCGTAATTAGCGCCTTCCCCATTTCCATAGAGCCCTATGAGGCAGAAATGGGAATGGGGAAGGGCAATGGCGGAAAGGGGATTTACTGCCCCTCCAACCTTGGAATGGGGCGGTAAATCCCCTTTCCGCCAAGGCGGTGCCAGTATTTTACCGGCATGAGCCATGGCGCTAATAGCGCCATGGCTCACTGCCTACCGTGTAATGAGGACCTCTGTCTTCTGAAAGACACTGTCATAGCTATCTACTCTCCTCTCAGGAAACAGACTTTCTGCCAAAGTCTCTCCTTACACATCACACCCAGTAAACCTTATTGACCAATCCCTTGGTCAATAGTGTACCCAACCTCCCCTTTGAGGTTGTTTCTGAAAAAGTCTTTTTTTTGTTTTTTTGAAAGTGCTTATAAAAAAACACCTTTCGTTTTGTTAATTTTTTCCCACTTATTTTCTTCCTGAGGTTTTCACATTGTCCTCTGTAAAACATTCCTTATATTGTGAAATAACATAGCATTTCCCAATATGGATAAAGACATGTCATCTACTTTAAAATATTCACCATTAACAAAATCAATATTGTCATTGTTACAAGACAACATTTCACTGCTAAACAAGAAAGCAGACATCCCACTGTTCACCAAACACCTTGCACAATTTTGCTGCCTGAACCAAGTTTTCAAGAGCACTCAACACACTAGGAACACTGATGTATCCCAAATGGACAGCACCCCCAATGCAGTACAACTACATCTGGACTCTTCCACACACAGAAACTCTTACAAGCTCCAACCAATGCCTACATATTGGAATCAGGCACCGTTGACCAGAAAACCTCCACTCTTTCAAAACCAAAACTGGCAGCCTTATGTTTAAACATTGCATACCTCTCCAAAATAGATCTCCAAAAACCAACACCCTCACTTTCTTCACCTCTGCCATCTTCACTACACACACAGCCTCTCTTCCTGCTGTCACACTCACCTGTGTCTCTGCAGGAACGATGGATGAGCCTCCTTTGACCCCGAGTTCCCACTTCCCCTGAATTCACCTGTTTCCCCTGGGCCCTTCCCTTCTCTTAATTGTGTGCTTTGATGTCCCCTAAGGGCTTACCTTGATTTTTAGTAGGGTGTGCACTCCATCCTGCATTCGCATGGGCGCGATTCACTCATAGGGATGATGCCAATGTCTGTTGGCTGAGTTCTGATGCCACACGCTGCTATATGCCTTCACAGCGAGGCAGAGTGTTCAATGTGCCAGCTTCTTCACCTCTGCCATCTTCACTACACACACAGCCTCTCTTCCTGCTGTCACACTCACCTGTGTCTCTGCAGGAACGATGGACGAGCCTCCTTTGACCCCGAGTTCCCACTTCCCCTGAATTCACCTGATTCCCCTGGGCCCTTCCCTTCTCTTAATTGTGTGCTTTGATGTCCCCTAAGGGCTTACCTTGATTTTTAGTAGGGTGTGCACTCCATCCTGCATTCGCATGGGCGCGATTCACTCATAGGGATGATGCCAATGTCTGTTGGCTGAGTTCTGATGCCACACACTGCTATATGCCTTCACAGCGAGGCAGAGTGTTCAATGTGCCAGCTTCTTCACTAGCTAGAAGTCCTTTCCACAAGTGAACGTTGCACGGAGGATGTTGAGTGTCCAGAATTGTCCGTAATGTCTTTATTTGCCAAGGTAATTTTGGGTGAGTAGCACTACGTGTAGAAGTCAGCCGCTGGTAGGTATGCGCAGCGTCATAGATTCGAGCGCACCTGGTAATGTCTCTCCTTTCCTTTGCAGGTGTGGATTATGGAGCACTAGTGCCTCGAGTCTGGGTTCAGTGCTACTGCAGACTCGGTGATCTGATAAGTATGCACAGGCGCTTTGGTAAGTATGCACCGCGTTATTGAAAATAGCGCAGTGAATAAAATCTCTGCGTTATTGGAGTGAGCGCTATGAATAATGTTTCTTCTTTCTTTTGCAGGACTTTGAGCGCTCGGACTACGGACCTAGAGGATTCCAGCATAGCGGAAAGATTCGGTGAGTATGTGCAGCGTTACTGAAGTGCGCGCGCTAACGCAGTTCTTCTTTATGCTTAGAGGTGCCGGTGTAGGAGACCCCTCTTGACCGGAGATAGCTGTGGCGTGGAGAAAGCACGGGGGTTCATCCAGAGCAGTTAAGCAGAATGATCCGGAGCAGGTAGGCAGAAGCAGGATGATCCGGAGCAGGTAAGCAGAAGCAGGTTGATCCAGAGCTCGGTGAGTGTGTTGCTAATGCAGCTTACAGTAAGCAACACGAAGCACTGGAAAAATCTTGGGTGTGGCTTATATAGCCAGCCACACCTGAACACTAGAGGGCTCATGGACAGTAATGCACTTCCTGTTTGGCAACAGGAAGTGGTAACCAGGAAGTTATCACAAACACCAGAACTGAATTAGAAGAAGGTATCTGCTATGGGTTGTTTGTGTGCCTATGCTAGGCCTGCCAGGCCTCCACCCAGCTTGCCCCGACTAGATGCCTGGTACCCATGACAGTCTTCCGCCTCAAGACCCCTCCTAATGGTGTGTGTGTGGGTTTTGGTTTATCAGGATAGTCCCGATGGAATCTTCACACCAATCGGGGGGCATGCACGTGTGTGCTGGGTTCCCATGATCTTTCCTGGGGTCCGTACCCCTTCCAATCAATCAAGTAATACAGATTCTTTCGTACTATTTTGGAATCTAATATGTTCTTTACCTCATATTCTGGTGCTTCGTCACCCACTTGTATGGGTGTGGGAGGTGTGGCGGTTCAGATTCCTGGGTGTGCTGGTTTTAATAGTGACACATGAAATACAGGATGTATACGCATATGTTGAGGTAACGCCAGTCTCATGGCTGCTGGATTAATCACTGTCTCAATCGTGTCTGGGCCAATGTATTTAGGCTGAAATGTTTTGGGACCTTTTAAAGCATGTGTCTAGTTGCCAGCCAGACTGAGGGCCTGATCACGACTTTGGCGGTAACCCTTAAATCCGGTGGTTGCGCTATTACCGCTGGATTTAAGGGTCTGCCAAATCAGTACTTTGGCGGATTTCGCCCTAGCTCTGAGCTGGGGAGAAATCCGCTGAGAATTCACGCAATTACCGCCGGCGGGAAATCCACCAGCGGTAAGAGTGCAAATTTTCCCCATTGAGCCCAATGGGGAATGGGGCATTCCCGAATGGGCTCAATGGGGAATGGGGAATTACATTACTGCCGAACTCGTGATCCGGCGCTATTAGCGCCGGGAAGTTCGGCGGTAGGGCTAATAGTTACCGCCAAAGTCGTGATCAGGCCCTGAGTCTCCCACTTCATAATCTGGGGCTTTTCATCAATGGCGATCAGCTTTTCTTTTCTGTGCTTCTTTGGCTTGCTCTAGGTTCTTGCTGGCCTCTTTGGCTGCTTTCATGATGCTGGCATGCAGATTCTTCACTGCGGGCATCTCAATGTTTCCTGGCGGGTCGTAGACAGATGTCCTGGGATTTCGACCATATATAGTAAAGAAGGGTATTGCTTGGGTTGATGAGTGTGTTGAATTGTTGTCTGCCATCCATAGTATTTATGTCCAGCTTTGGCTTGTTTGGTGTAACAGACAGTGCAAATACTGTTCCATGGTCTGGTTCGTGCGTTCGGTTTGGCCATCCATTTGAGGATGGTGACTAGAAGACAGACGGATTTCTACTCTTGCCAGGGCACAACATTTCTTCCAAAAATGAGATAGAAAGTGGCTGCCTCTGTCAGAAACAATTACGGTGGGGAATCTGTGTAACTTCACGATTCGGTCTAGAAAAACCTGCGCCAGAGTCAGAGCTGAGGGAATACCTTCCAGGGCTACGAAATGGGCCATTTGGAGAAGAGGTCCACTACTAAGAGGATGGTATTATAGCCTGAGCTAGGAGGTAAGTCAGTGACAAAGTCCATTGATACTGTGTGCCAGGGCACTGGTGGAATGGTGATTGGCTGAAGGAGGCCGGCTGGTTTTTGCCTGGATGTCTTGTATTGTGCACACACCTCACAGGTACCTATGAGCCTGATCACGACTTGGCCGCTACTGCAGTAATAGCCCTACCGCCGGACTCCCTGGCGCTAATAGCGCCGGATCACGAGTTCGGTGGTAAAGTAATTCCCCATTCCCCATTGAGCCCATTCGGGAATGCCCCATTCCCCATTGGGCTCAATGAGGAATTTTCACGCTCTTACCGCCGGCGGATTTCCCGCTGGTGGTAATAGCGCAAATTTCTGGCAAATTTCCCCCCAGCTCAGAGCTGGGGCGAAATCCGCCAAAGTCCTGATTTGGCGGATCCTTAAATCCGGCGGTAATAGCGCTACCGCCGGATTTAAGGGTTACCGCCAAAGTCGTGATCAGGCCCTATGTAGGTAGCAATATCCTCTCACCAAGTTGGCCACCAATAAGATTTGCTTACTTTCTTCATGGTTTTAGCTATACCTGGATGGGCTTCTAACAGCGAGTCGTGATAGTCTGATATAATTGCTTGTTGCAGATCCTTAGTTGGAACGTAGAGACGTTTTTGGTAGTATGGTAGTTTATCTTGAATGGTGAACTGATCTCCCTTCATGTCCCAAGCCAGTAGGTCTTCTTCAGACATATTTTCTTTTATTGTTTCCTGCAGTGTGTGTAATGGAGATGGGCCAATGTAGAAGCCAACAATTTTATGGCTGGGTATGATTTCCACCGGGTAAGGGGCATTGTAGACTTCCTCTCCTGTACCAATGCGGGATAACGCATCCGCCTTCCTGTTCTTAACTCCGGGGTGGTAGGTGATCACAAAGTCGTATTCCATTAAGGATAGGGCCCAACAGAGCTGTCTAGAAGACTGAGCCTTTGCTGAGCATAAGTATTGCAAGTTCCGATGATCTGTCATTATTGTGATGGTGTGTTTCGCTCCTAGTAAGTAATGTCGCCATTCGCATAGTGCACTCTTGATTGCTAGGAGTTCTTTTTCGGAAATAGCATAGTTTAATTCTGCTGGGGAGAATTTTCTTGACCAAAAGGCAATGGGATGAAGGCATCCGGTTTCGGGATTTTGTTGAGACAATACGGCCCCCATGGCAATGCTTGAAGCGTCCATTTCCACGATGTATGGTAAATGGGGCTGAGGTAAATTTTTCCTTGAGGGCTCGGAAGGCTTCTTCTGCCGCTGGTGTCCATTAGAATTTTCGGTGTTTGCTCAGCAAGGACGTAATTGGGTGTACAATATGTGAGAATCCTGGTATGAAGCGTCGATAGAAATTCGCAAAACCTAAGAAACTCTGTACTCCTTTTACAGACGTGGGTGAGGACCAAGTGAGGATTGCTTGCACTTTTCTATTGTCCATCTTGATTCCCTGCGTTGTCAGTACATATCCCAGAAACTCCACCTCGATGACGTGGAAGGAAAATTTTTTCGAGTTTTGCGTACAGTTGGTTTTCACACAGTTTGCAGAGCACTGCTGGCACATGGGTTACGTGTTCTTGGGGAATGGTGGAATAAATCAGAATGTCATCGATGTAGATGACTGCGCAGACATCGAGGAGTTCCGTAACACATAATTCATAAAATGCTGGAATGCAGCTGGGGCATTGCAAAGCCCAAAGGGCATGACCTGGTATTCATACAAGCCATAGCGGGTACGGAATGCAGTCTTCCAATCGTCCCCTTTCTTGATGCGTACCAGGTGATATGCGCCGCGTAAGTCTAGCTTAGTGAAAATCTTCACCTGTCTCACCTGGTCTATGAGTACTGGTATCAGTGGCTGCGATGATTAAGTTCAAAACCCTCTGCATTGTCCACAAGGCCTTCTGGAGCCTGGGGCCTAAATACCTTCAACTCTCTCTTCCTAAATATCTACCTTCCTGAGCCCTTCGCTCACCTGTCTCCAACTCCCTCAGGGTCAGCCGCTTCTCGAAGCAACAAGCTGGGTGTAGATCTCTCTCTGCGGCAGGGGCCTCCCTCTGGAACAGCCTTCCTGCCTCCCTGAAACTTGAGGAGAACCATCTCCGGTTCCGGAAGCATCTCAAATCCTTCCTCTTTGCTTCTGCTTTCTCTCTCCCTCTCCCCTGCTAAATTCTTCACTGAAACTGCACTGAACCTGCACCTGGGCCACTCTCACCGACCTCGGTCCTTGGCCCAGCCACTCTCCACTTGCACTGCCTCCCTGGCAACCCCTGCACTGCGGGATTGTCTCTGTATCCCTACAGCCCCCCTTCCCAGCACTTGTCTGCACTTACCTTGCACTTGCCACCAGCTGGCCCTATTTATTTATTTTTTAATTCTACTTACCCTGTACTGCACTCCTACCCTCCCCTTCCCCTTGCACTTTTCCCTTCCCCCTACCCCTGCACTTTTGCGATCTAAATGAAACCTGGCCTAGTAGGATCGTTGTCTGTCTTCCCCTTGTTCCCCCCTCCCTGCCTCGTCGCGCCTTCAAACACTTGTGTATAGGCGCGTTACAAATGCCATATCATATCATATCATATCAGAGGTAATGGGTACTTATTTTTTATGATGACTTGATTTAGGGCCCGGTAATCAATACACGTTCTTAAATCTCCCTCTTTCTTCGGTAAGAAGAAGAGCGGGGAGGTGGCTGGTGACTTAGATGGCCTAATGAAACCGTTGGCCAGGTATTGGTCCAAGTAGGTCCGTAGATTAGTGTTTTCTTCCTCGGTTAATGCATAAATGCGGCTGCATGGTACTTGTGCCCCTGGTTGCAGATCGATCTGGCAGTCACAGACTCAATGTTGTGGTAGCGTATTAGCTTGCTCCTTCGCGAACACATCCTGGAACTCCTGGTATTCCACTGGTAAGGTGCCCACCAAACCTAAAACTGCTATCTTTTCCTGTGCAGCTAACAATGGGTTTCTTCGGATCCCTTTGTTGTCGTAGCAGGAAGCGCATTCCATGGAAAAGAGTAAGGTTCGAGCTCACCAATCTATTTTTGGGTTGTGTGTCTCTAGCTACGGTATCCCCAGAATCAGCTGGAATTGGTGAGCAGCAATAAGGTAGAATCTAATACTTTCCCTATGGTCATCTTGGCAGATTAGGGTGAGAGTGGAAGTACACTCTGTTACTGGTCCCGATAAAAAGTTGTGTGCCATCCACAGCTGTCACACTTTCAACGGTGTCCTTATGGTGGAATGCCAATCCCAAGGTTTTCGCAGTGTTTATGTCCAAGTAGTTCCCAATAGCCCCACTGTCTATGAAATCCTTGAGGGCATGCATTCGGGTGGGCTGTGAAGGATCTACCAGGACCACAGAAATACTGAAATGTGAGATCTGAGTGCTCCGTTCCTGGCTCGACAGACCGACCTCTACATCTGCCGGGGGATGGAGTTTTCCGCTTCAGTGTCTTCCTTTGTGTTTTCTAGTACACCCATTGTCTTCCGTGGAGATTTAACCGTGCAGTTCCTCCGTTCTCTGTCTGCTTTGGTGAGTGGTCCCCTGAGAACTCCCAATTGCATGGGCTCTGAGTGTGTTTCGGAAGCCTGTTGATTGGACACTTCTTTTGGTCAGACATGCACTGGTCTATGTTCTGATCTGGTTCGATCGACCTTGCGATCCTGCAACCGGTGGTCTAGTTGCATTGTTAGATTGATGTATTCACTACAATCTTCGGGGGGGTTGACTACTTGTGCCAAAACATCTTTTAATTCTCCTCTCAGTCCTCGATAAAATAACGTTATTCGTTTCCCTTCTGGCCAACCTGATTCGGCTATTAGATGATTGAATGTGGCGACATACGAAAATAAGATCGTGACCACCCTGTCGCAGAGAGAGTAGCTCATCATCCAAGGCCTGACCTCGAGTCCGATTGGAAAATAGTTTTTCCAGTGCACGCTGAAAACCTGGGTAATTTCTCAGTAAGGGGTCGTCCCTAAGCACCAACGGGACAGACCAGTCCGCCGCGTGCCCTCTTAAACAGGAAAGGATGAAAGCTACTTTAGCTTGGTCATTCTGAAAAGAGTCTGGTTTGCATATGAAGTGTAGGCAGCATTGATTCATGAACGCTTCAAATCTCTTGGGATCCCCAGAGAAGCGTTCCGGGGATGCTACAGGGATATTGCCTGGAAACAATAGCTGAACGGGTGTGACTACAGGTGTCACGGTAGGCTGCCCCTGAGGGACTCCACCTGGAAGGGGTGCTAGACCAGCTTGGGTCTGTAAGAGCTGTCTTGCCAAGTTGTCTGTTTTGTCCCTGTTGACTACCAGTTCGCGCCTAAAGGCATTTGTCTCAGAGCGGGCTGCATGCACCTCGGCCTGTAGTTCGCCTAACAATAGGGAAAGCTGGTCTACCTCAGAGGTTTCCATCACTCGGGCAGAGGTATTGAGGAGGGCTTTGTGTTCTGTCACACTCACCTGTGTCTATGCAGGAGCGATGGACGAGCCTCCTTTGACTCCAAGTTCCCACTTCGCCTGTTTCACCCGGAGGGATACCTGTCAAATACAAGATGTACACTCAGACCTGAATTCACCTGATTCCCCTGGGCCCTTCCCTTCTCTTTACTGTGTGCTGTGATGTCCCCTAAGGGCTTACCTTGATTTTTAGTAGGGTGTGCACTCCATCCTGCATTTGCAGGGGCGCGATTCACTCATAGGGATGATGCCAATGTCTGTTGGCTGAGTTCTGATGCCACACGCTGCTATATGCCTTCGCAGCGAGGCAGAGTGTTCAATGTGCCAGCTTCTTCACTAGCTAGAAGTCCTTTCCACAAGTGAACGTTGCATGGAGGATGTTGAGTGTCCAGAATTGTCCATAATGTTTTTATTTGCCAAGGTAATTTTGGGTGAGTAGCACTACTTGTAGAAGTCAGCCGCTGGTAGGTATGCGCAGCGTCATAGATTTGAGCGCACCTGGTAATGTCTCTCCTTTCCCTTGCAGGTGTGGATTATGGAGCACTAGCGCCTCAAGCCACTAGAGACTCAGTGATCTGTACAGGAGCTTTGGTAAGTATGCACCGCGTTATTGAAAAGAGCGCAGTGAATAAAGTCTCAGTGTTATCGGAGCGAGCGCTATGAATAATGTTTTTTCTTTCTTTTGCAGGACTTCGAGCACTCGGACTACGGACCTGGAGGATTCCAGCGTAGCGGAAAGATTCCGTAAGTATGCGCAGCGTTACTGAAGTGAGCGCTAACACAGTTCTTCTTTATGCTTACAGGTGCCAGTGTAGGAGTCCCCTTTTGACCGGAGATAGCTGCGGCGTGGAGAAAGCATGGGGGTTCATCAGGAGCAGGTAAGCAGAAGCAGGATGATCCGGAGCAGGTAGGCAGAAGCAGGATGATCCGGAGCAGGTAGGCAGAAGCAGGATGATCCGGAGCAGGTAAGCAGAAGCAGGTTGATCCGGAGCAGGTAAGCAGAAGTAGGATGATCAGGAGCAAGTAAGCAGAAGCAAGTTGATCCAAACCTCGGCGAGTGTGTTGCTGATGCAGTTTACAGTAAGCAACATGAAGCACTGGAGAATTCTTGGGTGTGGTTTATATAGCTAGCCACACCCGAACACTAGAGAGCTCATGGACAGTAATGCACTTCCTGTTTGGCAACAGGAAGTGGTAACCAGGAATTTATCACAAACACCAGAACTGAATTAAAAGAAGGTATCTGCTATGGGTTTTTTGTGTGCCTATGCCAGGCCTGCCAGGCCTCCACCCAGCTTGCCCCGACTACATGCCTGGTACCCATGACACCTGCAAAGAACAACTTCAACACCTGATTGGCTAATCCCTACAGTCCCCTTTCCATGCAGAATTTGCTGAGAAATCCTGGATGTGGCACGCCCTGTCCGTGAACAGTCACGCTGTCCCCAGAACCCACAACACAGGGGCAGCCCTTTTTCCCTTTCCACATCACTGTCTGCACCACTCTCTCATTGGATACACATAAAGAGTCACACAAAGATCAACCAATCACATCCAAGAACTCTACATCTAACTCTGTCATCACAATTCAGCACTTTAGATGAACTGTTCACTCTGACTACAAGTGCCCTGTGATTGCAAAGTACCCACAGCTAAAACTACTGTAAAACTTTTCAAGATTTCTCCTTCCAGATTCAACTACATCTACATACATCAATACAAACTACAGGTATGAATATTTTGTTTACAGTAAACTTGCAACTATTTTATAAATGCATCTGAACAGGGTACCTGCCATTCACCCTGCATATTCTGCAAAAAAGCATACTCTAATTTCTCCCATCTCCTATAATCAAGTTCAGTTACAAATCTGTCTTCTTTCCAAATTTTTATGTACCCATATTACTCATTGCAATGTCCAACCTATAATTCTCTTATTTCCTTCTGTCATTTTTATAACCACTTAGCCCTCAACACACTATTATATATTCCTATAATGTACCCAAAACAGGAGACCAGCTTTTATCTTACAAAAGCATTGCAAGTACAGAAAGGCATTTATTTAAACAGAATGCCTGACACTTGCCATTCTTGCAAAAGCAAACAAATACAAGTGTACATTCAGAACAGTGCTAATAAGAATGTGCATAACAAAGTAAAAGAACTGAAAGGTTTCCAGCACTCATGTAGGATACATCTATGCAGAAAATAATGAATGGAATTACACACACAAAAACATTCTCCCTTTCATTCTGTACATTTTTCCAAGCTTTCTTTCTCACCCTACTTCCACTAATCTATTACCACACAAAACAGTGCAACAGCAACAAATACTTTCAAAAGTGCTCCTCATAGGACACACCTATAAATACTCCACAACCCCTTAGGAATGAAGCTGATGCTCCAAAATCCCTGTTCATATACAAAGCAATGCAATTTAGAACATACAGTACCTCTTCCTATAAAGAATTCCATTTGCAAATGTAACTAATTTATTTTTCAAGGGAATTACTGTGACATTAACACACATATGTACTAACTTCCCTCTTTCTCAATTGCAGTGAAGACCACACTCCTGAAAACCAGCAGCGTCTGAAGTACAAGACAGAACCCAGAGGAAACCTACTCTTTACATCCAACAAAGTAGGTGCAATGCTGTCATAATGTCCTAACTGTTACTCAAACACTGTAAAACTCTAGTATTGTAGGACAAACAACTGTATCAACCCTACAGCATTACATTCAGTATTACTAATTGCACCTCAACAGGTGCACACTTTGTATTGTTATCTCAACACCAGTATAGTAACACACAAATAAGAGAATAGCCTTCCCAACCCGAAGTAACAGCCCATTCAACAATCACACACCTCTACATACATGCCTACCATCATACTCAGACACTCATGCACAATGCCCACATATATTGCACAACGTCCCATCCCAGACTTTCTCTTTTCCTCCAAATGACACCAAAGAATGCCTACCAAAAAGCAACTCCATAGAAAGCAACGCAAAAATAGAGAAAATCAAAATAAAAGTGTACAAAATAGGCATCCACCTCTAGCAGAATGTATTAAAAAAATTCAAACAAAACAGCTAATACAGTCACTAGCTAAGCTAAAGCAGGTTGCAGTAAAGAAACTTTGACTCCTCTTTCAAAATGTAAAACTAAACAGCCAGTTGTTACAAAGACAGCAGATACCACTAGTGCTTACACTGCACCTATACATCTTAATGTAGCCACAAGTAAGCCTACCAAAAAATGATTTAACAAAAAAGTTTCCACCAGTTTTCAGAACCTTATAAAAACAGGAGAGAAATCCTGCTCAACCCTTAAAACCAACTGCAGAAAACGAATCCTGGAAGCTCTGATAGACAGTGCAATCCTTCTCAAAAGGAAATTATTTATATTAGTTTTAAACAGAATGAAACCACTAGCAAAACTAACTACTTAACTACAACAAGGAAAGCTGGTCTCAACAAAGATAGCTTCGCAAACATCTGTGCGAGTGAGTGGAGTCACACCACCAGCACAGAACCATATTTCAATTAAGAAGCATACAAACAAAAGCAAACAAAACCAATTGCCATACATAGCAGTGGACGAGGGTATGAAAAGATCAATAATACCATCATGGAACAAGAAATGCTGTTCACACAAATATCTCCAGCAAACTTAGCATCAACTCTCCATTCCACTGAACCAATACGTCCAGTCTACAAATGGCCATGCACATCAATGTGTAGCATAGGCAAAACATATTTCACATCTTTATGCCAGTTCCTCAATCAGTATGTGAAAGGCAAAGACAAATTGAAATTAAAACTCTTACAAACTATGGATGCCTGTCCAGTGCGCAAATACACAGCACTGCAAGGACATTCATTAGCCTGCATTTCTGGACCTATTTGCGAAAGCACCTTCCATCATATCAAAATGATAGCAACACACCATTCAACTGTAAGAAATCGCGTTCATAAACTGTACTATGCCAAAAGTCCTGCTTTAGCACTGGCCAATTTAAATAACAATCGTCTACATGGTACAGCCAAACAACTACTCTCAGAAATAGAGCACATCCAGAGAAAACATTTTGAAAGTGAAAGTCACTTGCAAAATCCAATATCTTTACAACAGACTAGCAACAACTTTACAGATGGCAACCTTCTCCTACACACATACAAAAAAGAAATACTAAAGTATAAAAGCACATCTGCTGAAGTATCAAACCATGTGTGTGGGTGTTGCCGCAGGACTTTTCATAAAAATAGCACAAAAGCTGTATACATAATGTACAAAATATAAGACAATGAAGATTCCAAAGATTCCAAATGGTTCCAATTGGCTCTCTATCGTACAGCAGAAAACAAATACGAAATTACTAACCCCTCAATACTTTGCAAATAGTGCACTGCAAAACTTGACAACAACCAAATACCTTCACGTGTGATTACTAATAACTTGGAATTATTCCCACTACCAAAACCACTGCAACAACTTAACTTGTATGAGAGCATTATAATTCCAACAGTGCACCCACTTCAAGCAATAATACGCCTTCAACCAAAAACAGCAAAACTACCCCCCTCTGAATTACTAAAAGGCCTTTGTGGCAAAGTAGTTTATTTGCCATTAGATCTTAAAGAAAATGTACACACTCTGGGAGTGCAACGGCCAATGGAACAATCTTTGATTATCCTAGTAAATGGCGTACATACAAAAGACAAAATAATTTGGCAGCAACTACTGGACTTACATTAAGTTAGAAAAGCCCAGCAATATCTAAAAGACAACAATGAATACTACAAAGAAATAGATATAGAAGAAAACCTGAGGAAACCACCGAAATAATTCAAGACTCATCAGAAACTGCCCAATTTCAACTTCTAGATCCTACGACAGAATCCAATATTTTAGACCATAATGCAATTCACCCATTGCAATCTAAAGACACCATAGATGATGCACTGGAAACTTATCAAATGCGGCAAGCCAAAGGAGCTCCAATCAGCATATGGGGAAAAGGTGTAGAAGCATGAGCCTTCCCTCTACTCTTTCCTACTGGAAAAGGAGGAAGGTACGATGAAAGACCCACACAAATAACAGCATCAGAATACCGCTCTTTGCTAATGTATTCTGAAGACCACAGATTCAGATAAAACGTGGAATACATATTCCACCGTCTCTTTGAAAGTGAACTAGCAACTATGTGCTACTGAGTTGCACACACATTGAAATCAGGTACCAATTTTCAAAATATGTCTGCTAGGCAATTACTACAAAAAGTACAGGACAAAGACGAAGTTTTACAGTTGAGCATTACAAACCTTTTAGCAAACATCCATGGTACAAAGAATACTTGTTCCGACGACACGCAGAAGTACAGTGTATGATAAGAAACCTTAGCCCACCCACATGGTTTGTGACATTAATTTGTGCAGAATATGCATGGGAAGATTTGCACGATTTCCTATGCATGGCAAACAAAAACAAAACAAATATAGATATAAAAACACCTGGAGAACTCTGCTCTCTAGATCCTGTAAATGTATCAAAATATTTCCATCATCGCTTTATTGCCATGCTACACTTCATTTGTAATAAAACAGTGCCTCCCTTAGGAGAAGTGCAGCACTTCTTTTGGAGAAAAGAATACCAAGCCAGAGGAGCACCACACATCCATATGCTTTTGTGGATTAAAAATAATCCTAAATTTGGTCAGCACAGTGATGCCACTGTTTTGCAGTTCATTCAGAAATATGTCACTTGTGAAATCCCTTCACAAATTACACATAGTGACCTAGATGCACAAATTTTACAATTTCAAAGACACAAGTGTGGGAAGTATTGTCGGCTAAAATATAAAAACAAAGGGAAATATTACACCAAATGTCACTTTGGTTTCCCTAGACCAGTTTCAACAACAGGTCAAGTGAACAACTTCATGTCTTCAGTTAGACATAGTGTCAAAGGTAAATCTCCTAAGAACACATACTGCATAAAAAGAACAGAAGGATCAAAGTAAATCAATGATTACAATGCAATCATTGCCCTCCTATGGAATGCAAATATAGATGTGCAATACATTGCAGACAATTCCAGTTGCAGTTGGATGATATGTCACAGCCTACTTAACCAAAGCAGAAAAAACAGAGCTCAAAGACCTCTGGGACAACATATCATCTGACAAAACACTGTCACAGAAATTGTACAGTTTAGGCATAAAAATGCTCTCCCATAGAGAATGTGGCTGCTACGAAGCCGCAGACTGGTTAACCGGCACTGCCTTGTATGGAAAATCTGAAAACATAGTATGGCTAAGCCTTGGTCCTGCTAAATCCAGAAAAAGAGTTCTCAAATCATATGAAGACATAGAAACAACAGCCAAGACATATTGAAAAACAATTTACTAGACACATACTACCCAAACAGGAGTACCACTTTGGAAACCATGTGTCTATACCATGTAGCCCAAAACTTCACATTAAAAACTCCTCCACATAAAGAACTTTATTACATGTCTGTACTACAATTCTTTAAACCATGGAGAAAAGAAGAAGATTTATTAGATACCCATGTCTCCTATGAAGATGCTTTCAAAGCAAATGCAAGCACTATAACAGACATAAACGTTTTGAAATATAAAACAATGTTAGACAATGAACAACAACAAGAAGAGCTCCAAGCACAATCAAATGTAGACACTCCTGACAGCAGTCAACCTTCTCTAACAGGAAGCCAAGAACAACTTGGACAACCACTCATAGCAAATGAGGCTGAATTAGCCATGACCGAAGTAGAAAAAACCATGTACCAGTATGAAGAGTCTGCAGAAGACTTTGCTATACTCAAATCACAATTAAACAATGAACAGCGTAGCATTTTCCTATAAATAACAAAACAAATTGAACATGGTATGCAGCACAAAACTAAAACTTGTACCTGCCAAGACTACAAACCTATACTGCTATATGTGAGTGGTCAAGCTGATTCAGGGAAAACATTCTTAATAAAAATCATCAGCAAGATCCTCCAAAAATTGAAAGACAACAAACTGTCAGCTGTTGTAACTGCCCCCACAGGTTTAGCTGCCTACAACATAGGCGGTGTCACTTTACACCGATTACTACTCCTTCCAGTAGAACACCAAAACAAATTAGACTACTACAAACTTTCTCCAGAAGCTGCAATGGAACTACTCAGAGTTTTGAAACAAATCAAAATGCTGCTAACAGATGAGGTGAGCATGGTCTCCAACCTAATGTTGGCTTTGATTCACCTCAGATTACAAGAGGTCCTAAAAACAGACTACAAACAGCTCTTTGGATGAAAACACATTATTGTTTTCTGAGATCTTCTTCAATTAACGCCAATTAAAGGTGAACCTATTTTTAAAACCTTAGGGCAAAAACTATGCCATAAAACTCTTGGCAGCATAGGAAATGTCAATCTTTGGCAACATTCCCAATACAAAGAATTACCTGAAAATATGTGTCAGTCTGCAGACCTCACCTATGCCAACATTTTGAAAAGTATTCGGATTGGTATTCTATCTAATGAAGCACAGAGTATCTTGAATATCAGACACATCCATTGTTAGTCCATACATGGAATAAATGCACAATGACCATATACTCCATGACACTTCAGTCGTGAGGTTCGATTTCCAAACAAGTCTGGTTTTATTCAAAAGTATCTCAGTCGGCCGATTGGGTCCCAACGCCTCACGACATGGGTTCCCAGACACTGTGAGATGTGAGAGAGCGAACAGCGCTCAAGCAGTCATATATATACATAATACATCATCATTTGCTAATGCTATTCGACCCACCCTTATCCATGTCATGCAGGCTAGGGTTCGGTAATTGACAGTTATGACAAGTCTTCATTTAGTCTAAGCATTATTTATTCTAGCAAAGGCTGCAGAGACAGTTTTCTGTTATTAGGAACATGGGGCACTGGCACAGGGAGGATATTGTGTTCTTAGCAGAGAGACATTCCATACAATGTTATCTGTTTGCTGCGGCACATGAGCTAAGGGTCAGACAGTTCTGAGGCAGAGAAAATACCATCCTTCGGGAAGGAGCACCGCCACTTGCATATAATTCAAGTTTAACTGCCTTTTACAACAGCGCTTGCAAGACAAACTGGCACCTGGGCTACTGGGCTCTTGCACAGTTTCAAGGCCTAGTGAGGGGGAAACAATGTATTTCTGCACGGCTCTACATTCCTGTCTACGTTAGCATTTCAGAGTACAAGCTGTGACTTTGCACCGTGTTTGGATCTGAAGCATAGAATATATTTGCAAAGCGTTACAAAAAAGAAAATGGCCGGCATTTACAAAATGTACTCCCTATGGTCACATTCAGGTTTCACAGTTTGCAATGTTTGTCACATGATGCGATTTGCTTCTGGTCAACATACTATTCATATAATTTGGGCTATGTGATTACATTTTCGGTATAACAAACCCTCTTTTGGCCTTAAGCCAATGGCATCATCATCCAAACATTGCGTCCTCATCAGAACAGGTGTCACTTTCTGAACTACCCATGTCACTATCATCATCATCAGAAATATTGATTGCCATACATTCTTTAATTATTTCATTTTCATGTTTCGGACCATCATTTATCATACGAGGAGTAGATTTCACAATGGTTGTACTAATTGTCTGTACACATTTATTTGTAATTATGGAGCAAATGGCTGGCAAGCATTGTATGCAACAACAGCAGAATATGAGGATACCGAATATCATAACCAGAATTGCAATTAGTTTCCATCCCCAGGATCGTAACAGTTCCCAGAACCATGAATTTATGTTTAAATTTCAGCCACCTCTGGGAACATGAATTTCAGAACTTAGGACATGTAATTTCTTAATTGGTTCAAATATTGTAGGGGAGGAGTCACTTACAAATACACAGCATGCTGATCCCACTAATTTGCATACACCCCCACGGTCAGCCAAAATAATGTCAAGAACCATTCTATTCTGAAGTGCAACTAGCCTGATTGCTTTTTGTTCCAGTGTCATATTGTAAAGTATGTCAGTGGTTCCATTTATTGTTTTCTCTAACACCCTGGGCAGTTTTCTAATATTCCATGAGTTTATTGCCTGTCCCCAGAAAGGGATAAATGATTTTGCTATGTCCCCAAAAATGTGCCCAGCAGTATTATCTCGTTGTGGCTGAGATCTAGATATTTTTGCTATTTCAGAAGTTTTGGCGAGGAATACACCAGGTAAAAGTACCCCTAAATAACAGGTACCCTCCCAGTTTCTAGGTAACCATGGATAAGCTTGGTCTCCACATACAAAATAGACAGAACCTCCTATAAATGATGGTTTCTCTTCGTGCTCAAGTACAGCAGTATTCATGCATCTAGTAAATGTTCCCACTGGGTGGGAACCTTTTTTCCGTAAGCAAAATGGAACAGAATGTGGACTATGATTAATAGTATAGGAGGGAGGCATGGCATCCTTGTTTCCAACCAGAGCCATTTTGAAAGTAATTAGGGACTGGTAAGGCCTAGAGAGTCTATCTACGGGACTGGTCGATGCAGTGTTCATTTTGCTCCTATTTGTAAACACGGAACCACCCAGCGGTGTTAATACCAATCTTTCGAATTCATTTGTGTTTGTTCCATCAAAGTTTCCAGTGACACTATCATTCCATCTTCCAAAAAATAGAGCTCTTAATGATGCATAACAGGCAGTACTAAGGGGTAGAGGATGTACATACTAACCCATTCCTCTTTCCCCGTGCTGGGGTAAATGCGAACACACCCAGCAATTGGATCTATTCAAGATAGCATGAGTCATATTCATAATCAGTAATAGATGCATACCAGTATTCTAGTCGAGCATCTCTCGAAAACCTAGCTCTATACATATTACTCGCTCTAACCGACCATCTCCAGCACCCTAGCCACCACCCCTCTTGACAGTGCTATAATCCTTCCAGCCTAGCCCCGATCCTTTGCCAACACAGCCCACCTAGCCTACCCTACCATCAGATATGGTAACCTGGATCTTCATTATGATGTTTCCATTCTGTGTTATCCCACATGACATCCCATGTACTGGGTCACACCACCTATTCTAACCTAATGGCCTCAGCAGACTAGCCTGCCCAAGACATCATCCCATCCCCTGCCTTACCCCCCTTCTTACCCAACACCAACCCATTTGAACTGCCATGCACTAAGCTGCTTAACCTAGACACCATATCCAAAACCCAAAAAGGATTTCAAACCACCTCCCTTACCTTGCCCATTCATAAGAACGACACCACCAAGACTTCCCACCCTAGTACCAGGGCATTAAGACTCAACCGTCTCAGATCTAGAACCTACATATATCCGACCCTGCCCAAACCAGACAGCAATAACAGATCCAAACCCAAACCAGCCTCCCCCCTCATTGTCACCAGAATCAGTGATATCCTTGTCGGAAAAAGTAGACTCCGAATCTCCTCCCTCCCCTAGCTCCTCACCTTCGTCCTTCTTCCTGGAACCCTTCCTCTACTTTCTTCTGATACACTTTTTTTTGTGGAGATAAGGACGACCATGGAAGGAAGCCACTGTACCACCAGATGAGGTGACCAAGGGCCCCCCCCGGGAGCGCCAAGAGGGGAAAAAGCCCGAAGGCACAAAAAACCCCTGAGAGACCTCGGTGTCAGCTGGAGAGATGCGCAGGCGGAACACTCTTGAGACAAATGCAGGGCAAGGTGAATCAATCCAAGGAGAGATGGCAGTTAAGATCCTGGAGGGGTGAAGTCCAGAGAGGCAACTATGACCCAGTACACGGGGTAACAGGCAACCAGCAAGTAGAACATGTAGAATAATGCAATCCAATAGGCAGGCCGGGATCTGGTACACGTGTGAGCAGTAACAGAGAAAAGAAAACCCACGAGAAGCAGGAAGCAGATTCTAACGGGGGCGAAGGCAGAAAAAGGAAGAGGACAGGGAGAAAAAACAGGAAGAGAGGGAAGGCAAGCAACGAAGAACGGAGGAAGAGAAAGAGAGAGATAGACTATAACAAGAAAAAAGGAAACACAGATGAGAATAGAAGGGGGCAAGGAGAAAGGAAAGGAAGAGAGATGCAATAAGGAATGCAAATGAAGAAGAACCGAACAAAGCAGGAAACAAAAGAAAAGGCACTGAAAACAGAGTCGGCGGGCTGGACGGGAACAATGAACACAGGGAGCGATAGCAACAAGCGGAGTAACCGGAAGCGTTGCGACGCATCCGCAACCCGGAAGAGGTGTAATAAATACTCCGGGCCGCGCCTACGTGAAACAACTAGACCAGTGATAGAAAGATTGTGACGGGTAGGCAGCCACAGCACGATGGAAAGACGATCATCTCCTGCACCGCCAGCGGCTCCACAAGCGCCACCCGCCTCGTGGCATGACAGTATGCTCCCTCCTAAAATTCCCTCCCTCCGGTTTACCCGGATGGAGATAATGAAACTTGCGCAATATAAAAGGGGCTGAAATATGCAAGATGGGTTCCCAGGAGTTCTCAGAAGAGGGGTAACCTTTCCACCATACCAAATATTCAAACTTACCTCTACGATACCTAGAGTCGCAGATTTGAGCTACTTCATATTCAGCCTGAGTGGACGCCTGTGGTAAAGCAACTCTCCCAGAATGACGCGACCAGGCGTCTTCATGGAAGGTCTTCAATTGTGAGGCATGAAAGACTGGATGAACCCTGCTAAGGCAATTTGGAAGTCGTAAACGAAAGGCCACAGGGTTCATCTTCTGGGTGATCCTATAGGGCCCTAGAAACTTAGGGGACTGCTTGGAGGGGTGAGCCCATCGAGGTAAATATCTTGTGGAAAGCATTACTCTTGAACACACTTCCCACCCGGGGACTGGTTGCCGGTGTTTATTAGCCTGAATATTGTAACGCCTTTGAGCTGCCCTAAGACCTTCCCCAGTCTTCTTGTGTATCTCTCTGAGGAGGGAAAGTGAGGAATCTATCGAGGGCAGGTTAGTGGAAAGATCAGAGACAGGTAAGAGGATGGTAACCATAGGTGCAGAAAAATGGACTGAAACCCAGAGCGGAGTGTACCGAGTTATTATAAGAGAATTCTGCCAAAGACAATAATGAGTACCAATTGTCCTGCTGGGAGTTGGTAAAACATCGCAGGTACTGTTCAAGGGTACCGTTGAGACGTTCTGTCTGTCCGTTGGATTGCGGGTGGAACCCAGAAGTCAGGGCCCTTTCTATTCCCAGTCTCTCACAGAGGGCTTTCCAAAATCGGGAAGTGTACTGACTGCCCCTGTCTGAAATGATTTTCGTTGGCATTCCGTGTAACCTGAAGACATCCTTAAGAAACACCTCAGCCATTTCTGCTGCTGAAGGGACACGGGGCAAAGGGGAGAAGTGAGCCATCTTGGTGAACAAATCCACTACCACCATTATACACGTGCATCCCTGAGATTTGGGCAGTTCCACCATGAAGTCAGTTGAAATAGAGCTCCAAGGGCCATCCGGCACTGCACAAGATTCCAGCAATCCAATCGGTCTTTGATGTGAATATTTGTTACGAAGGCAGACAATACAAGACCGAACATAATGGTCAACATCTTCTCTCATTCCCGGCCAGTAAAAATGTCTTTGTAGGTACTTGAGAGTGCCCGTTCCGCCTCTATGACCGGCTAGTTTAGAGTGATGACACCAGGTCAATGCCATCTTCCGAAAGGCTGGTGTGGGTAAGTATAGTCTACCCTTTACCAAGTAAAGACCGTCTCTGACATCGTAAGTCAGGTTCTTGGGATGTTTATCAACCTCAAAACGTCCTCCCGAAGCCTCCTTTATCTGCTTCAAAAACTTAGAAACCAGTCCTATACTCTTAGTCAGGGGAAACATCCGTTCTGGAGGAGGCTCTGATTCAGGCAAATAGTCGCAGCGACGGGAAAGAGTCTGCCACCACATTTTGATTATCGGGTATGTATGTTATGTTGAAATCAAATTGTGCGAAACAGTGAGCCCATCGGGCCTGACGTGTGTTGTAACACTCAAATTGCCTGAGGACCTGCAGATTCTTGTGGTCGGTCCGAATGGTAAATGGATATTTGCCACCCTGAAGGAGATGGCGCCACTCCAAGCAAGCAGATTTCATGGCTAGTAATTCACGTTCTATGACTGAGTAGTTTCTTTGGCTGACATTTAGGGTTTTTGAAAAATACGAGACAGGATGTTCTACTCCTTGAAATTCTTGTAAAAGGACAGCTCCTATGGCAGCTGCCGAGGCGTCAGTCTCAAGGATAAAGGACATGCTTTGATCCGGCTGTTGTAAAATGGGTGCCGCACAAAAGGCCTCTTTGAGGTTACAAAAACCGTGTTCAGCTTCAGCAGATCATTTCAACGGTTCTGAAGACTTCTTGAGAAGAGTTGTTATGGGCACGATTTTTTGAGAAAAATTCAGAATGAATCTCCGATAAAAGTTTGCCAAACCCAAGAACTTTTGGATTTCTTTGACAGAAGTAGGTGATGGCCAATCGAGTATGGAAGACACCTTGTGAGGGGCCATCGAGATTCCTTGTTTGGAGAGGATATACCCCGAATAGGGGATAGATTTGGCTGAAAACACACATTTAGCGAGTTTGACTGAAAGATGGTTGTCTCTGAGTCTTCGGAAAACATCTTTGATGTGCTCTTCGTGTTCTTCAGGGATGTGGGAGAACACAAGGATGTCATCGAGATACACTAAAGTGGTTTGACATAACAGATCAGAAAATAGTCTGTCCATAAAACGTTGGAATATGGAAGGGGCGTTAACTAATCCAAATGGCATTACTTGATACTCGAAAAGTCCGAACGGAGTCCTGAAGGCGGTCTTGCATTCATCTCCTGCCTGCACACGGAGAAGATGGTAAGCATTCCTTAAATCAAGTTAGGTAAATACTGTGGCTCCTTGGACTGCTTGTAGGATCTCAGTTATCAACGGCATGGGATACCGATCCTTCACTGTGACCTTGTTTAAGCCCCGATAATCTATACATGGCCTTAATTCTTTGGTTTCCTTCTTTGGAATGAAAAACAAGGAGGCCCCAGCGGGGAACTTCGAAGGCCTTATGAGACCATTAGCCAAATTTCTGTCTAGATATTCTCTAAGAAATTGCTTGTCCTCCTACGAAAGTGAAAACATCCTGCGAAAGGGCACCAGTGCTCCCGGAGTTAGGTCGATGAAACAGTCCTCAGGTCGGTGTGGAGGTAGCTCGATGGGTGACTTTTCTGTCACTACCTCAGTGAATGCCTTGAGGTAATGTGGCAAGCAATTGACAGCTTTAGTCTCGCAACTGCTCGCAATCTTAACTGTTTCAAATTTGGGTTCAGGTAGACATTCCGACTTACAAAAAGAGGACTGAAAACTTAGTAAGTTCTTTGTCCAATCGATGTTGGGGTTGTGCTTGCGTAGCCAACATATTCCCAAGATAAGAGGGAAGTGAGCCGCTCTAATGATGTCAAAAACGATCCTTTCGGAGTGTTGCTGTATCGACAAGGTGAGTTCTTCGGTGGTGTGGGTGATCATTCCTGAACTCAAAGGTTTGCCGTCTACCCCTTCTACCTTCTGATCTTCTTGTTTGGCTATTCTTTTGACACCCTTCTGTTCGGCCCAATGGGTATCTATGAAGTTGCCGACTGCCCCACAATCGAGTACTTCTAAGGTTGTCACTTCAGTCTTCTCTAACTTGAGGGTTACCATGAGCACCATCAAACGTGAGTCTTCGGAAGAACCTGATGAGGATACTGTTAAAGTAGTACAAGGACCTGAATCAACCCCTCGGAAGTGAGTCCCAACACTTACCGAGGGCGATCGTTTCCCGATCTTCTGGGTGGAACTTCAGGACAGTCGCATAACAAATGTGAGGATGACCCGCAATACATGCACAGGCAGCCATCCCTACGCCGTTTGCGTTCCTCCGGTGTGAGTGGGGCTCGAGTAGTGCCAATTTGCATAGGTTCTTCCTTAATCTGTCATGAGAAGGGTACCGATGTGGACGAGTGAGGTTCCAAGGGAGGGGGTACATTGAACTTAGTCTTTTTCTTTTCCATGCGTCGTTCTGTCATTCTGAAGTCGATTCGAAGAGTAGCTGTAAGGAGATCGGCAAAGGATGTAGGTCTTTCAATCCTGGCCAGTTCATCTTTTAGGTCTTCTCTCAATCCACGTTGAAAGATGGCATACTGAGCCTGCTCCTGCCAACCTGCTTCAGCTGCTACCTGTTTAAAGGTGGTTATGTATGTCAGAAGATCTGAATTCCCTTGTCAAATATCAAGAAGATCTTCCGATGCCATAAAAGTGCTTTCGGTACGCAGGAAGGTCTGCTGCATCAAGGCCTTGAACGCACTATAGTCCTGCAGTAGCGGGTCAGGCTGGTTTACTAGAGGGGTGGCCCATGCCAGGGCATTACCCATCATATGGGTAATCATAAACCCCACCTTGGCGTGATCGGAGGCAAAGGCTTGGGGGCGGAATGAAAAGTGTAGATTGCAAGCGTCCAGGAATTCCTTGACTTTCTTCGGAGAGCCGTCAAGTTTTCCCGACACCAGAGGAAGCGGAGGTAGATCTGCAGAGGGTCGTTCCCTCTCAGTCATACGTTGCTGCAAGGTGGTATTAGCTGCTTTTAGGTTCTGTACTTCCAAATTCAAACTCTGTACTGCGGCTACAAGTTCTTGTACTTGTTGCGGAGTGGCCATCTCAATTTCTGTTGGGCTTTGCAAACTGTCACCAGAATCAGTGATATCCTCGTCGGAAAAAGTAGACTCCAAATCTCCTCCCTCCCCTAGCTCCTCACCTTCGTCCTCCTTCCTGGAACCCTTCCTCTCCTTTCTTCTGGTACTCTCCTTTTTTTTGTGGAGATAAGGACGACCAGGGAAGGAAGCCACCATGCCACCAGATGAGGTGACCAAGGGCCCCCCCGGGAGCGCCAAGAGGGGAAAAAGCCCAAAGGCACACAAAACCCCTGAGAGACCTCGGTGTCAGCTGGAGAGATACGCAGGCGGAACACTCTTGAGACAAATGCAGGGCAAGGTGAATCAACCCAAGGAGAGATGGCGGTTAAGATCATGGAGGGGTGAAGTCCAGAGAGGCAACTATGACCCAGTACATGGGGTAACAGGCAACGAGCAAGTAGAACGTGTAGAATAATGCAATCCAATAGGCAGGCCGGGATCTGGTACACGTGTGAGCAGTAACAGAGAAAAGAAAACCCACGAGAAGCAGTAAGCAGATTCTAATGGGGGCGAAGGCAGAACAAGGAAGAGGACAGGGAGAAAAAACAGGAAGAGAGAGAAGGTAAGCTACGAAGAATGGGGGAAGAGAAAGAGAGAGATAAACTATAACAAGAAAAAAGGAAACACGGATGAGAATAGAAGGGGGCAAGGAGAAAGGAAAGGAAGAGAGATCCAATAAGGAATGCCGGTGAAGAAGAACCGAACAAAGCAGGAAACAACAGAAAAGCCACTGAAAACACAGTCGGCGGGCTGGACGGAAACAATGAACACAGGGAGCGATAGCAACAAGCGGAGTAACCGGAAGCGTTGCGAAGCATCCGCAGCCCGGAAGAGGTGGAATAAATACTCCGGGCCGCGCCTACGGGCAACAACTAGACCGGTGATAGAAAGATTGTGACGGGTAGGCAGCCACGGCGCGACGGGAAGACGATCATCTCCCGCACCGCCAGCGGCTCCACAAGCGCCACCCGCCTCGTGGCATGACACTCATACACACCTTAACACCCAGAGACCAGACCCCCACCTGCCCCAACACTTCCTCACTAGTCCACACCGCTGAAACAATCAAAGGTGCACTTATCAATGTGAGATCCTTAGTCGCCCTCAACATAAGGCACATTCAAAACCAATCTTTCCCTTCCGCCGAACTACTCACCATCAAATTGTCCACAACCCATACAAGCACTATTACCATCCACCTTATCTACAGACCTCTAGGCCCCATAATGTCCTTCAACGATGACATAGCTCTCTTACTCTCCAACAACACCAAACACAACTCACAACTTCTCATTCTAGGCAACTTCAACTTAGGTCTCAATGACCAGAAAGACGACAATGCAAATACCATAGCCAACACCATTTACGAACTTGGTTTCACCCATCACATCTCACAACCCACCCACAACAAAGGCCGCATCCTTGACTGGATAGCCGATCTCAACTGCACCACCACCATCCTCTCCAATACTCCATGTGCCTGGACCGACTACCACCTCATCACCTTCACCATCAATAAAGGCACCCAAACACCAGCCCCGGCTCCTAATGCACCACCAACACGCACTAGAAATAGTAAAAACATCACAGTTAAGAAACTCCTTCCTTTACTCCAACCTATCATCGACCTCTCACCCACCATCACCAACCCCACGGAATTAGTAGACCTCTACAACACAACCATCCTCAAGGCTATAAACACCATAGCACCTCTCAAACATCAGAAAGCCAAACCACACGTGCATCTCAACTCCTGGTTCACTCCTGAACTAAAAATACTCTGCAAATCTAAAAGACAAGCTGAACTTCTTTGGAAACAAATGCCCACCACCACCAACAAGACAGCATACACACTTGCCTCCAACACCTACAAGACAGCCATCATCCAGACAAAAAATACATGTACAATGAAAGAATCTGCAATGTCAAATCCAACACCAAAGAGCTCTTCAACATTCTCAGTGATCTCGAAACCCCCGCTCCCACTCCTGATACCTGCAATAAAGACATATCTTGGTGCACCAACATTCAAGATGCACTCCTAGGCAAAATTGCCATGTTACAAGCCAAAATTGTAACTAAGAAAGAAAGCCTCACCTTCTCTGATAACACCGCCCCCTCACCAATTCACATACAGTGGACGCCGACAATCTATTTGAGTTCTCCTCCATATCCATCAAAGATGTGGAAGACATAATTAACTCACTTAAACCATCCAAGTGCCAAGGCGATATCTGCCCAGCGACCATTATCAAAGACGCAGCCAAACATCTTGCTCCCTTCATTACATCACTGATTAACTCATTGTTTACATCTAGCATAGTGCCCAACAATTTGAAGGACTCCTGGGTTCTTCCACTATTAAAGAAGCCTACCCTCGACCCTAGTGTCCCAACAAACTACAGACCCATCACGACTGTCCCCTTCCTCCTCAAAATCGTTGACAGAGCTGCCTATCTACAGAACCACCTAGAGAAAATAACCTTTTAGGACTCAGACAATCAGGTTTCCGACCCAAACACGGCACCGAGACTGCCTTGATCGACCTCAAGACACAAATGGACAACATCAAAGACAATGGCAAACCTGCACTTCTCCTCCTCCTCGACCTATCAGCGGCGTTCGATTTGGTCAACCATGACATCCTCTGTAAACACCTTACCTCAGCAGCCAAATTCTCTGACAAAGCCAATGCTTGGATCCAGTCCTTCCTGAATAATAGAACCATGAGGGTTTTTTCCCCAACAGCCTCTGCCAACCCAGCCCCAGTCACATGTGGTGTCCCGCAGGGCTCCTGTGTCTCCCCCATACTATATAATGTATTCACTAAACCCCTCTTCGACATACTGGACAGTTTGGGTGTCATCTACACGAATTACGCAGACAACACGCAAATACTTATCCCCCTAACAGGCGACTATGCCATTGATAATACAGCTCTCAACAACATCTACTTCATTATCCAAGAATGGATGGCTAAGCACGGCCTATGCCTCAACGACAACAAGACCGAGCTTCTTCTCCTAGGCACCCAACCCAGACTCAAGAAACTAGACAAACTGTATCAGACATTCTCTATCCATGGGAACATCATCTCTGTATCCAACAATGTCAAAACCCTCAGGATCTACCTTGACTCTTCCATCACTTTGACAAGACAAATCAACGCCATCTCTTCTGCCACCGCTTACACCTGTAAACTTATCAATGCCAGGAGACCATATCTCTCACCCTCCAACTGTACCACACTAGCCAGAGAGCTTGTCCTCTCCAAAGTCGACTACTGCAACGCTCTATATCTAGGCACCAGCCAAAAAAAACATCAACAAGCTACAAGTTATTGAAAATAACGCCCTACGAGCAGCTCTTAACGTTGGCAAACATGAACACATATCTGACACCAGAAGATCTTGCAATTGGCAATCTATATCACAGAGAATTGAATACAAAACGCTCTCGCTTACGCACAAGTGCATATCTAACCAAGCACCCAGATACCTATCTGACAACTTCACATTACACATCTCACCTCGCCCAACCAGGTCAGCGCTAACACACTGTCTAACCAACCCCAAATACAAACTCAAAAAAGCAGACGGCGTAAGCTTTCCCGTGCAGGCCTCCAAACCTTGGAACTCACTGCCACTGCATCTCTGATCAGAACCCTCTTTCCATAGATTCAGATACAGCGTAAAATCATGGTTACTAACCAACGAAGCCTGAATTACTGACACTATTCTACTAACTGTTCATACCGCCCACTACCCAGCAATCCATTCACTACGACACGTTACTGATCTTGTTAAAACAAGTTCTTTGACATAACCTATGTTTGCCATACTCTGCATTTATCTGTACTTACCTGTTTAATGTACCAAATCTGTAATGTATTGTACTACTCTGCAATGTTTGTTATCAATCATAGCGCCTGGATGCCCCAGGGCCAGGCGGCGCTTTACAAATAATAAACTAAACTAAACTATAGAGCATTATTATCATAACCTTTTCTGTGTTTCACATCTCATGACGGAAGAGTGTAAGAAAGCACATGAGCTGGGGTACTGGGAGCATTGACAGTTGGCAATAGAGTGTTCATGGGATGCATAGTTTCCAAGTACCAAAACATTGGGATCAATGTAAATACAATACAGATAGATATGATGATCAGGAGCAGGTTAGTCTTTGTAAACCAAGTCTTTCTTGGGGCAGATTTAATGTCAGTGTCTATATGTCTATCAATGGCAGCATCAGTGCAGACGGCAGCAGGAGCGAATACAGACATCATTTATGAAGCTTATTTAAAAAAAAAGTTTTCTCAGTGTCCGTCAGAAAAGTTCTCCATGGCAACACACGTTGTCAGCAAAGTTAAAACAAGTTCAGTTCAGCCTGCTTGGGATGGCAGCAAGCTGGTGTTTACCTCAACAGCTCCAAGAAGGCAGGAACAACTATCAATATACATTTTTCATAGTGTCGGTACCTTTTGCCCCTGCTTGTTCACGCTAGGTTGCGAAGGCCTTCACTTTCAATGATAGCACCGGGAAACTGCGTGTCAAGCTCTCATTCGATACAGCTCATACGCTCCCTTTCCCTAGGCCTCCGTTCCCAGCTCTGTCTGTGAGCTAGAAACAAAGGCGAAACAATAGCTGCTGCTTACTTCCGATTTCGTGAACGCAGATTGTACCTTACAGCTCCAGTTACAGTGTGATCGATGAACAATGCACTGTCGTTGTTTGCAGCAGATGCAAAATCAGTGCCATTGGGTGATGCAATTCGTGATGATGAGGCAGCAGTCGAACAATGTTGAGGTAGCACTGATGTTTCAATTTTCGTTGCAGTCTCCCCAGGCCCCTTCTCGGGCTTAGGAAGGAATTCTGGCTGAAATTCGGCGCTGACTTTGTGATCAATCATGGCTGGCTTACTTTCAACGTCAGGACTATCGATCTCTTTCTCATGTGGCAAAGGAAACAGGATTCTTTTTGTGTGTGTTGCGTGGATCCAATGCTTTTGACCATTCACTCGTACTGCAGTCTGCGTGGCCAGTAGCACCTGGTATGGTCCCTTCCAATGCGGTGCAAGCAAAGATTTTCTTTCAACGTTTTTCACAAGGGCCCAGTCTCCCAGTTGCAGACAATGTCCTAGGCCTGTATATCTGACATGAAGAGCCTCCTGAACCTGCTGATGAATCAAACACAAGTTTTGAGTCAACTGTCTACAATAGTCAGTGAGCAATGGGTATTTAACATCCTTCAATCTCTTTGGACGTGGCACATTCCAGACATTGGCCGGTCTCCCCATGATTATTTCATATGGGGAGAGACCAGTCCTTGCCTGCACAGACGTGTGCATACACAGTAATGCATCGCCCCATTTCAAATTGCTTTCGGTGCATATCTTGGGCAGTTTATTTTTCAATATACCGTTTTGGCATTCTACCAAACCGGCACTCATCGGGTGCCTAGCTGAATGGAATTGCTTATCGATTTGGAGGCCTGCACAAATCTGTAATATCAAGGCCTCTATGAAATGCGGACCATTGTCTGACCATATGACACATGGTAACCCAAACCTGGGAAAGTACTCTTTTAACATGGATTTCGCTGTTGACATGGCTGAACAATCTTTCAGGGGATAGGCCTCCACGCATTTGCTAAATGCACAAACCACTACGAGGAAATATTTATAGTTCTGGCATCTTTCCATTTCTATGAAGTCAAAATGGATTACCTCAAAGGGCATAGACGGAGGACCAAAACTTCCTACTGGTGTCACTGTTCCTTTCCCAATGTTATGTTGCAAACAAGTAATGCAATTCTCAACCAATCTCTCAGCAGTTTTCTTAATGTTGGCATTGTACCATACAAAATCAAGGTGCTGAGACAATTTTTTTCGCGCATATATGCTTTGGACTATGGGCCATGGTAACCATTGCCATAACATATGCATTTGGCAATATCCATATATTATTTTCTTTGTCCACCCAACAACCCTCACGATCTAATTCTGCTGGACCCTCGGACCATTGTTTTATTTCATCTGGAGTGGCTTCTACTTGTATCTCTTAAACTGTCTCAATTCCATCCTCTATAATGCAGGACACTCTCTCTGCTGTTTCGACATAGATTTTTGTGTGCAAATCAGTGGCAGTTTGTTTCGCAATTCGGTCTGCAAATGCGTTTCCCTTTCCTACATTACACGTTATTTTTTTATGTGCATCCCATTTCATTATTGCTTACCGCTTGGGAAGCGCAAGTACTGACAACAGCCTCACTATCAAAGTGGCATGTTGAATCTTAGTTCCATGTAACATCAGGAAGCCCATTTCAGCCCATAATCGGGCAAAATTGTGGACCACCCCAAAAGCATGTTGGCTGTCAGAGTATATTTTCACACTAAGGTTTGCAGAAATTTCACATGCTTTGACTAGCGTTATTATTTCCGCAGCTTGTGCTGAGTTATATGGGATTCATTTGCTCTCTAGAATAGTTTTCTGTGTAGTTATGGCATAAGCAGCAGTTGATGTGCCATTTGGTAGTTTAAAACAAGAGCCATTGCAAAACAGTTCTCCATCTGGCTCTTTCAGGGGAGTATCAGTTAAATCAATTCTTCCTTTTGTCTCTTGCTCAGTAATAATTAAGCAATCATGTGATAATTGTTTCTCACTCCCTTTTTCACTGGGAGGGGGCAATAACTCGGCCGGATATAAAGCGCAACATCTCTTAATTTGAATATGCGGTGCAAATAGGATAATTTCATACCTTGTTAGTCGTGCAGATGTGATCTGTTGCATTTGCGTTCTAATTAGAAGAACGTCTACTGAATGGGGTACCATCACGTTTAAAAAGGGTGACCTAAAACCATCCCCTTGGTTTGTTTTACTGACGCTGCAGTTGCAGCAACAGCTCGCAAGCAACGTGGCAAAGCACATGCAACAGTATCCAACGTGGAAGAAAAATAACCGCATGGTCTATTTCTGCCCCTGTGTTCCTGAGTCAAGACAGCCAAAGCACATCCATCATTTTCATGTACAAATAACATAAAACACTTCTCATAATTTGCCGTGCCCAAAACCGCAGCTGAGCATAAAGCAGCTCTGAGTAGGTCAAAAGCTTTTTGACACTCCATGTTCCATGGCAAAGGTAAGGTAACATCCTTCCTTGTCAATGCCACTATGGGTTTCACAATCATTGAAAAATTAGCAATCCAGTACCTACAATATGAAGCCATGCCAATTAAAGCCCTGACTTCCTTCTGCGTGTTTGGAATAGGCATATCAGAGATGCTTTCTATGCGTTCTGGTGTCAATATTCTTCCCTCCATCGATAGGAGGTAGCCTAAATTGGCCACCCCCTCTTGAAAATACTGGAATTTCTTTAATGATGCCTTGTGACCGTGTGCCGCTAAATGTTTCAACAAAGCGACAGTGCTTTCTTTACAAATGTCCTCTGAGTCTGTTGCTATAAGCAGATCATCAATATACTGTAACAATATACGCCCTCGTAGTAATTCAAGCAAGTCCAGTTGTTCCTTCAATGCTCTATTGTAAATACTTGGACTCTCAGTGTAGCCTTGTGGAATATGTGTGAATGTGAATGAGCGCCCTCCTAATGTAAAAGCAAACAAATATCTACTCTCTGGATGTACAGGAATACTAAAGAATGCGTTCTTCAAGTCAATCACACTGAAGTGTGATGCGGAAGCTGGAATAATAGTCAAAATCGTGGTTACATCGGGGACTAACAGGAATTGGGGATCAACTACTTTGTTAACCGCACGTAAATCAATTATAAAACGGTAAGGGATATCATTACCTCCTTTCTTGTAAACTGGAAGAATCGGGCTATTGCAGACACTACCAGAAATCTCTTCAATTACATTTATAGCAATTAAGTCTGACACAATATATTTCAACGATCTTTCACCCTCACTCAAAATTTTGTATTGCGGAATACGCAGTAATTTAATTCCTTCCTTCAAAATAATTTTCACTGGTTCTACTTTCAAACATCCAACATCATTATCGTTCACTACCCATATACAAGCCGGCACTTCACTCAATTCAGTCGGTAATGGCATGGATACAAATTGCGATACGGGAGTTTGTTGTGGTGAAATCGGCAAATACACTCCATTAGGAGAACAATAAATTACCGCATTCAATTTCTTCAATAGATTTAATCCCAACAAATCTTTGCCGCAATTTGGCATCAAAAGAAATGGGCAAGATTCAGTAAATGGACCTATTGTGATTGCCACTGGTTGTGAAACTGGACTAATTACTGGCATCCCTGAGAACCCTACTGAGACATTTCTATGCCCTGACAGTGGTATATTTGGAACCCGCTGATGGTCGATCGAACATTTTTGTGCACCGGTGTCCACTAGAAAAATGTGCTCCCCATTCCCAACTTTCATTTCTACGTAGGGCTGTTTCTGGTCAATGGGAATAGGCACTGGTTCCAACCCCTTAGGGGAACAGTACATCATGAGATGTAAAGTCTCCAGAGTAATATACATTGGAGGGATTAGCAAAAACATTTCCACCATTCATGGTGTTCTGTTGTTGATTCTGATTAACCTGATTATTCTGAAATTGTGGCTTCATCTGATTTCTATTCAGACCTGCTATTCCTGGATGACCTCTAAACGGTCTTCTCGAAATAGTTCCATTTCTATTATGTAATTGTGAGCACTGTGCTCGCCAATGGCATTCTTGTCTACAATAGGCACATTGATTTATACCTATTGGACCCCCTTGCATGTTGGATGATAATGCAAATTGGACTCCAGACGGTGCGTTCCTGCCACCTCTATTATTTTTGGCTACCTGTTGCAGTAACACTCTGGTTTTCAAATCTCCTTTCTCCCTTATTTCCTTATCCTTTTCTGAATTTACTCGGTTCTCATAATATTGGGCCATATGTAATACTTCGCTTTGTGATTTTGCTTGCTATGCACTTTCAGATGTCATTATTAATGTCTGAATTTTCAGTAACAATCCTTGCACAAACTTATCAATAAATAATCTCTTCCCTGGTTCGGTACTTAGATCTTGACCACTAAAATCTGCAAATACATCTTCAAACCGGTTTAAAAAAATCTGTCTGCCGATTTGCCTTGTAAGCAAGCAGTCAATTTATCCCAAACTATTCTCTTCTCAGGCACTAAAGTTTTCAATTTCTCTACTATCCGTGAAGGCAAAGTTAAATTTACTTGCGGAGGCTTCTCCCCAGCCTTTCTCTCACTATCAACTCTAATCAAAGTTTCCCATGTATCGCTTAACATCGGCGCATCATTTTTATTTCTAATCTGCTTCCATATGGCCGCAGGAAGAATCACAGGGAACAGTAAATCAATGTCACTCAGTGTAAAAACAGATGAATTTAAAACGGATTCAATTTCTGCTTTACAGTATTCACTTCTTGTCTAGAAAAGGGAACATGTACAAACTGTGCGATATAATGTGCTTCTATCATTCGCTCTGGAGTCGCTCCATCGGCAGCAACCTCTACTTTCGGGACAAACGTGGGAGGCACCTCCATCATCGGTAATTGCAAAGTAGGGGATTCTACATCTGTTTGTCTATTAAGCAACAAAGCCAAATCAAGAGAAAGGCAATCGTTCCAGTGTCAGGCTAAAATGCTCTTTTATAAATCATCATTAAATCAGCAGCACAACACACCTTCTTCTTCATACATTCATCCTGTAAATGCTACACCATAACCTGTAACACCTTTCTCTGCATTTTTGGTGTATACTGACTAAACGTATCATGCACTTCAATCGGGGAAATGGCAGCATCCGTAATCCATCTAAGCGCATCTCGCGTACAAATTCGCATCTCTTCATTAACAGGTTTCAACGGCGGAAGAAACCGTTTCTGAACATATGACATATGCGGTTCACGTTTACTCATTATCTCTTTATGAAACCGATCAAGTTCTCGCTTAAATACAAATATTCGCCCTACATGTTTTCGTATTTTCGCTGCATTATCTCGCAAATTAGAAAGGACAATCAAATCACGCAACTCTTGCGGTACCACTGTATTAGTCAAATCACTCCATATTTCAACAAGGTAATCTCCTATACATTCTAACAATACCTGCTTTTTACCAAGGCCTCTATGATCAGATATGGAACTTTGCACAGCCACTTCATTGCCATGATCAATATACGTGTCAGCCCATTGTTTCAGTGAATCTTTCCGTCCCTTGCTAATCGTACTACGAGTCAGTCCAATGCTTCCTCTTTCAGGCCCCATTGATGCAGAACTGCCAGCTAGAGCGTATAACTCATGCTCTGAAGTAGGTAGAGGAAATTATGTCACGGGCGTGGATGGCATGGCTACTGCAGGTGCAGATGGAATCGTGGGAATAGCAACAGGAAGAGGTACATAAGGAAGCGGTGCAACTGGGTCAGTGCTTGGATGTTCATTTCTTCACTCATTTAGTATCTTATTTATCAGTTTGTCTAATGTATGCAAATCTTGTGAAGGATATATTTTCTGTATGTCTAATTGAAAGGCCCTTTCCATGTTCCTAATGGCTTCTGTCTGCTTCTGCTGATCATGCTCTAGCACTTTCTCTGAATTTGATTTATGTCTACGTGCGTGTTTCTCTCTACTTTTTTTTTATAACACATTTTAGTACATTTTGTGCGCTAATACAAAAACATACAAAACGCAACCATATAACTTTGCATACAAATGGCAGAGTAGTACAAGCGGATATGATCTAGATATAAGCAGACGTGGAAACACAGTTGTTGTGAGATATAGATGAGAACAAGTCAGCAAATGGCCGTTTACATACTAGTCTTTCTCAAGCAGCCTCAAAAGGTGATGTTATCGTTCGTGGGTGGCCTTGGCAGAGTTGCGCAACAAGCTTGTTGTCCATTCTGGATCTGAGTTATAATGCCTGTTCCCATTTACCCCAGATTGTGTCTGCTTTGCCCGGACAGCCTCTAGCTTGGTAGACTCGCCGTTCCATTAGGATGATGGCGTCCACATCTGACATCCATTGGTCATATTTCAGGGTAACTTCTGAGCCCCACAATTGCGCAATGTTCCTTTTGGCAATTCCTGTGGCTGACGAGAGAAGAAGCTTTTCAAAGCGAGACATGTCTCCTGCATCTTCAACGCCCAAAGAAGGAGTTTAGGGTCTATTGGGATCGGGCGGCACATAACTTTAGTGAGTCTTTCGCTACACTTATGCCAGAAGTGTTGTATACGTGTACATTGCCAGAGGATATGATAGAAGGTCCCTTCTTCCTGTTTGCAGCGTAGGCATTTGGGGTTGGTCGTTTTGCCCCAATTATACAAAGCTACTCAGGGATAATATATCCTATGAAGAATCTTCAATTGAACAAGCCTGATTCTTGTGGAGATGGCAGAGTCTCTAGGATACATCAGAGTCGAGATCCAGTCTTCAGGTAATATTGGGCCCACATTGCATTCCCATTTCATCTTCAGATTCAGCAGCTCTTTTGTGGCAAATGAGGAGATAGCGTTGTACATAGTAGACGTGACCTTGTTATTCACACTGTCTATGACTATATTCCTTTCCATATTCGTACATTCCGGCATGTCCGCCATTTGGGCCCTATGTAAGGTGAGTGCATGTTGTAATTGTCCATAGTGATAGTGTTCAGTGTCCGGGAGACCATATGATGCCACAAGCTCGGGAAACTGTATCAACTGATCGTTCACGAATACCTGCTGAATGGTCAGTATGCCGGCTGTTACCCAGTTTGGCCATTTCGGGAGATTGCTGAGGCTCGAGAGGTGAGCATTGTTCCAGATGGGTTGGACTGGGGTAATTTTGTTGTCCCATCCTAGGTGTTTGTGTACTTCCTTCCACACCAAGGCTGTATATGCTACTATCGTACATTCAGGAGGGTGAGTCTGTTTACAGTAGAGGCTTTCAATCGGGGACATGCCGTATCGTGCAGCTAATTCGGCTTTTATATGCGGAATGGACGGGTCTCCGTGCAATATATCATTGACTGTTGCCATCTGTGTCGCCCAGTAGTAGATCTGGATGTTTGGAAGTCCTATTCCCCCCTCCCAGACTGGGCATTGGAGGGTTTTGAGGGCAATTCTCGGTTGTTTCCCACCCCAAAGGAGTTTACGTGTTGTTCCATCTATTCTACGGAACTCTTCGGTGGGGACATGGAGAGGGGCGTTTTGAAGGATGTATAAGAACCGGGATAGGGCCAGCATCTTAAAGAGCGCCGCCCTGCCTAGCAATGTCAGTGGCAATGCTTGCCAGGGGGCTGCATCTTGCTCGTATCTTTTAACTAGTGGATGCAAGTTTCGTTTTACATAGCTATCCAGCCCATTGGTGATTAGAATGCCCAGGTAGCGGAACTGAGTGGTTTCTACTTGATATGGGAAGCCCGATGCTGGTATGCAGTCTACCCCTTTTACCGGAAACAGCACATATTTGGACCAGTTTACTCTAAGTCCACTGGAAGGCTCCATAGTTAATCAGTAGTTGCGTGACCACGGGGCAGGAGGTCGCTGGATCGCCCAGGTATACTAAGAGGTCATCCGCATAGAGGGATATCCTATCTTCCCAGTTCGGCCCCCATCTGAAGCCAGTCCACGTGGTGGTGTCCCGCAGAAGGACTGCCAGTGGTTCCATTATTAGTGCAAACACCATTGCCGAGAGCGGGCAACCTTGTCTGGTTCCTTTCCCTAATCGGATATTACGCGAGGGCCACCCGTTTACTCTGACCTCTGCCGTTGGATTGTTGTAGAGGAGTTGTATCCATTACATGAACAGCTCCCCAAATTGCATCGTGCGCATTATTGCCCATAAGGCCTCCCAGTGAACTGAGTCAAATGCTTTTTCAAAATCTATGGCCAACAATGCGAGTGATTGTTGCAAAGCAGGTGCTCTCTCCAGCGCCATGTGCAGCCTGCAAATGTTCATTCTCGTGGACCTTTGAGGCATGAAGCTGCATTGGTCAGGGTGGATCAGTGACGTAATGACCAATTGTAGCCTGTTGGCTAGTATTTTGGCTAGTATTTTGGCTTCACTGTTGATTAGGGATATGGGTCGGTAGGAGGTGCATTCCTCTTGGGGTTTACCCTTTTTGGGGATCACTACGATGGTGGCTTTACGGAGGTCTGGTGGGAGTTCACCCTTGGCTAGGGAGTGTTCGAACATGTTGAGCAAGTGAATGGGTATATCTAGATGGTTCAGCTTTTTCCAGATGTCAAGTAGGAACACATTGGGACCTGGGGTCTTGCCTGTTTGGAGTTGGGCAATGGCTGTTGATATTTCGTCAGCCGTAATTTTGTTGTCAAGAGTGGTAGCTTGTTCTGTGGTAAGTGTTGGGAGGTCAATGTCGTTCAGTATGGTGCTGACTACAGCATTGCTGGGGGGTTTGTAAAGGTCCTCGTAGAATTCTGCAAAACGTTCTGCAATCTCCGCATCGGAGTAGACAAGATCTGCATTCGAGGTTCTGATGCATTTCACCTTCTGTTGTCCTTCGTCGCGCTTTTCCAGCCACGCAAGCATTTTGCCTGCTTTTTCCCCCGTTTCGTACAGACATGCTTTCATAGCAATGTGTGCCTTTTTGGCACAGTTTAAGGCTAAATTGTGGAGCTTCTTCTGGGCCATTATAAGGGCTCTGTTCGTCTCCGGGTGTCTCTGGCAATGTGATCTAATTCCTTGGACGTGACTTCGCTTTCGGCTTCGGTGATTCTCTCGCATTGTACCTTCTTTTTTGCCGATGTCCATGAGATGATTTCACCGCGTAGGACTGGTTTGTATGCTTCCCATAGTGTATTTGGATTGTCAACCGAGCCTGCGTTCAATTCAAAATAGTTGGAAGTAGCTGCCTCCATCTTTTCTTGAAGGTCCGGGAACCCCAAGTAGTAGGTGTTCAGCCGTCACAAGGGGGGTGGTCGTGTACTTGCCATTTCCAGTTCGAGTACCAGTGGGTGTGGTCGGAGATCCCCCGCGGGAGGAAGAATGCGCTGCATACTTTATGAATATTTTGGCATGGTAAGAAGAAGTAGTCTATTCTGGACATCGAGGCGTGGGCCCCAGAATGGAAAGAATACTGTCGAACCTCAGCGTACAGGTCTCTCCACAAGTCACACAGGCCCAATGCTGACATGAAGGAAGCCAATTTGGTAGTGGTGGCGGGATTCCTGGCTCTCAAGTGCGTGCGATCGAGGATATTGTTCGATGGAGATATTGTTCACCTGATCAATCAATTCATCTCTCAGGACACAATTCGCCCTTATACAGGTGCAACCAACAATCGTCACAACTACGTGTCTGGCACAATTTGCGTCACTTCCAGGACTCTAGCCTCGATACTCTCTGGCCGCTGCTTGTCGATCAGGGATCGGCTGTGTATAGATCTGCAGAGGTGTCTCTAATCACTTCTGCAGGGGCACCCCGAACACCTTTCCCGATCCCGGTCCAACAGCTTCGTCCTTGACTCGTCCTTGCCTTCAACATATGAGATGGAGCTTCACAGGGAGGGTTCCTATTCGGGCGCCATCTTTGTTAGTCCATACATGGAATAAATGCACAATAACCATATATTCAATGACACGTCAGTCGTGAGGTTCGATTTCCAAACAAGTCTATTTTTATTCAAAAGTATCTCAGTCGGCCGACTGGGTCTCAACGCCTCACAACGTGTGTTCCCAGACACTGTGAGATGCGAGAGAGCGAACATCGCTCAAGCAGTCATATGTATACATAATACATCATAATTTGCTAATGCTATTCGACCCGCCCTTATACAGGTCATGCAGGCAATGGTTCAGTAATTGACAGTTATGACAAGTCTTCATTTAGTCTAAACATTAGTTATTCTAGCAAAGGCTGCAGAGACAGTTTTCTGTTATGAGGAACATGGGGCACTGGCACAGGGAGGATATCTTGTTCTTAGCAGAGAGACATTCCATACAACGTTATCTGTTTGCTGCAGCTCATGAGCTAAGGGTCAAACAGTTCTGAGGCAGAGAAAATACCATCCTTCCTGAAGGAGCACCGCTAGTTGCATATAATTCATATTTAACTGCCTTTTACAACAGCGCTTGCCAGACAAACCGGCACCTGGGCTACTGATTAGGCATGGCTCATGCACAGCTTCAAGGCCTCAGTGAGGGGGAAACAATGTATTTCTGCATGGCTCTACATTCCTGTCTACGTTAGCATTTCAGAGTTTAAGCTGTGGCCTCGCACCGTGTGTGGATCTGAAGCATAGAATATATTTGCAAAGTGTTACAAAAAAAAAATGGCAGGCATTTACAAAATGGACACCCTATGGTCACATTCAGGTTTCACAGTTTGCAATGTTTGTCACATGATGCGATTTGCTTCTGGCCAACATACTATTCATATCATTTGAGCTATGTGATTACATTTCTGGTATAACACCATGACCTATACGGCCATAACTGATGTGCTACTGATGTCATGGAACAATTAGCACACACAAATGTAAACTGTATGTCATTGATGCCAACTCTTGCAAGCTGTGCACAATTCAATGAAACAATGTTGAAAAAAGAAATGAAACCAATAGTTAAAATTTGCTCCACAGGCAAACTGGACGTGCACGGTATGACACTACCCATGTGTGAACAAGCCACAGCAAGACTAAATACCTTAGAAAACTCTATCTCTAACACAGCTGGTTTAGAGAAAATATTAAAATAATCTCTAAATTGTAATGCTCAAAGGTAACCTCTACGTGGAGCAAGGACTAGTTAATGGAGCACTTGGTACAGTTGTTGGCTTTTAAACATACCCACGTGACAACAACATTCAGTTTGTCAATATTCACTTTGACAAACTATCAGAGGTTAAAAGAATAGGAAGCTCAACAGTTTGATGTTCTTTTCAAAGACATGTATGTACGCAGAGAACAATTTCCTCTATCTCTAGCATACGCAGTCACCATTCATAAATCACAAGGTCTTACCCTAGATCAAACATTGATAGATATTGGCAGCACAGTGTTTAAAGAAGCCATGAGCTATGTAGCACTATCACGCCTATTTCTAGTCAACTTTGATGCAGGTAAAGTAAACGCTGATATTCCTTGCATTCTAGAATACAATAGACTACATGCACTCTACGCACCCCATCTCAAAAACTATCTTGTTCCTCAAAAAGCAAATGTTTGTAAAAGAAAACTAGTTCAGACTCAAATTATACGGGATCTAACAACCATACCTCCAAAGAAATTTAAAGAAGCTAATATTTCATCAATGACCACAACCAAAGAAGGATCTACTGAACAAACAAAACCAATTACATCTTCAAAGAAACAACGCACAGTTCCAATAAATGTCTTAGCCACAGAACTGTCTGGTCTATTCAAATTTTCAAATACAACTCGTGTAAATTGCTATGCAAATGTAGCAATCAATATTCTATTCCAATTGCCACCAATTGAAAACATTTACTTAAACTGTGGGATGTATCAACCCACTCATCCAAGCCCGGCAACATCACTGTGCATTGCTGGCAGCAGAAACATCATAATGGCCGCCGGAAAGCATGCTGCTCGCTAGAAATGAACAGAAATTGCACAGTGAAAACCTGAAAAATAGGCCACCATCTACTTTTGCCTATCTTAGTGAGCACAGTAGATCAATGCCAAAACCACCATTGGGCTACCCACAAAGTAGCCTGAAACCGCTTGGAAATAGCAATGGTGATTGAAAAAGAAACACAGAGCTGTTTGAAAATCCGTTTCCTTGATTGTCAAAAAATTGCTAAAATCATGGCTCACAAATCACCTAAAAGATCCAACCTCTTTGTTGGGTGTTCCACATAATTTACTGCAAGAATCCACACAAATACAATGTCAGCAAAAATCATATGTTCTCAGAACAAAATCCTATTTTAAGGATATTTGATGGAAAGACAGCTGTCAAAATGGGTGTAGTACCGTTAATCGCCTCTGTCAGGTGCTGGCAATTTATAATTCTGACAGGTGAACTGGTGTTTCAGAAGTTAAATATGCCAAAGAAGAGAATTCCATCAAAATGCCATATAGAGTGCCACACAGTGATTTCATGTTGAAAAGGACTTGATTTAAAGATATGTTGCTTATTTTAAGTTTATAAATGTTATTTTTTCACAAGGAACTATGTTACAATTGATCAGAAAGTAACCTGATACAGTTAAAACTCCAAAAGGCTTGCTTCCCCTGAGAAACCTTCACACCTTGTCATTCCCACCAGACGGAGGATGTTGCATTGGCATGCAAATCAAGAGGGGAGGAGATTTTCTCTGCAGCCCGGAGAAAGGAACAGTAGATGCCTTGGACTGAATGGGAATGCTAATTTGGGGTGTAACTGTCCACAAACTGTTGGTAGGAAACAAGACATGTGACCCTCTGAGTCAGCCCAGCTCTAGGAGGCGGATCAGACTGAGATGTGAATTGAATTGAAAGCAAATGTATGTTTTATAAAAATGCTTATAACAAATTGTACCAAGCTGACAAAAATGGGAAACTTTGGGGTTCTTAAAATGAAAAATTCCCACACGATTTAAGACTAAGCTGGACGCCATGTGATTTTCTGAGACCAAACCCCGGAATGTATTCATATTATAGCTGCTGTGTTGTTGCCAAGAACCAGAAAAATTATAGAAATGTGCCCAGGTGGGGTGTGCAGGCATGTCTAAAATTTGGTGCAGAGAGAATATTGGGAAACCCACCAAAAGCGCATAAAGTGGTCATTTCTGAACCCAAGCTCTGAGGAAGAGGAGAGTTATACAGAAATGGATCTTAATTAATCTGGCATGTAATTTATGTAATATTAATAAGTGGTATATATTGTAAATATGTGTTTTATGGAAAATAGGATATCCTGTACAGACACAAAGGGGAGTTTTTTTCCCTAAGCCATAAAGATGACACGCTGATCCTTTCTCCAATAAGGGGACAGGGAATCCTCTAACCTATCAAATCCTTAGAGGGTTGGGCATGTAGAATCAGCTTCCCCACCCACTTTGAAAATATATAAATAGAGAATGCTTAGGACAGATAAAACACACACACTTTTCCACTACTCAACTTTTCTTGGCGAAGCACTCTACAGGAAGACTCCAGACTCCAGATAGATCCAGAGACCAGACTCTGGAACAAAACTCTAGAACTTTGAAGCAGAGAGGAGTAATTCACAAGCTGAACCCTTCTCATCAGGCCTGCAGAATCTAGCAACCTGATTCTAACCCCTAAAACTCCCAAGGGGCTCTCACCTTCCACAGCCGGGCTGAGCTGTTCTATTCTAGCTAAGAACCTTGTGCTAGAACCAAGGTCCAGACCCAGAAAGCAGAGCTGTATCCAGAACCCGTCAGATCCAGTCCAAGAGGCCACCCAGACCGCCGTGCAGTGCTGAGAGCAGAACCCAAAGTGCCTGAGACCTGTCCGGTGGCAGGAGAGTGAAGCCAAACCTTTGACCAGATCTTTGAAGAGGCCAATTCCAGTCCAAAGCCTAGGAGTGAGTATTTAGTCTAGAACTGTCCATAGTCAACTCTTAGTTTAAAGTAATCTTATTCCATTTCAACCTGTCCAGAACTACATTACAGAACCTCTTTTGTCTATCCTAAATTCTTCTCTCCTCCACATAATTCTTGATAATTGTAGCAATAATCATTTTTGCGCTGATATTTTCTGAAGAGGGACATGTGTTTTGACGGACAGAGATCAGAGCGGTGGTGCCACAGTTCTGGTGGCTGCCCGTTGAGTGTCTTGCTTCTTCATAGCTCCTTAGTTTAAGCCTGTCCTTGTTGGTAAATCTTTAAAGCGCGATCAGTCATTTTTGAAATCTTGACTTTATTTCTGAAAAATCTACCTTCACAAAAACATCCGTAACTTTTAAACTGTATGTCCATTTAACTGTCATTTTGAAGTTAAGATCCTAAACTTTCCAACAAACCTAAAACGACATTCAAATTCAGTATAATTTTTCCGTAATCGCATTTCACGCATGCAGAAAAATTGCCGCGAATTGCAATTTAGCTTCATTTCAACACATGCCAAAATAGCTGTTTCTTGTTTGCAACTGCTGAGATTCGTTTTCAATCTGATAATCATTCATGAATCATTGCTAGTGTTGACCTGAACCAATCCAAAGTAACTCTCACTAGTGATGAATATCCTTTAATGAATTAAAATCATTTTAGCATATTTTCCCATTCATTGCTATCCCATTCTAAAGTATTTTTGCCTGTTTTAAAATCGTACTTGTTTTCTCTAAGCTTGCTGGGGGAACTGGGATTGAACTGCATTATTAATTGTATTCCTGAAACCTGTGTGCCCTCATTTCCACCTCTTCATATTGCATACTGGGGGGAGTGAGAAGTCACAGGGGAAAGAGTGATCATATTGTCTTTTGTTGAAATCATATCAAGTTTATTTCTGTGTTGCATTTTTTCCATCTTGCATTTCCTTGAATCATATTAAGTATTCCCTGCTACCTTATCCTTTCTATTCCTACTCCTAAATGATTAAAGAGATTGTTGATATTGTAATTTTACCCATTGCTGATTACAGTTCATATTCATAAGTGTGCTATTCAGATATTATTTTATTCATAAAAGTGTGATATATTGTTCAATTCTTCAAATAAACCTTTGAATTTGCAAAACAAACCTACTTCTTGGCTCAGTGAGGTCGGGGAGATCCAAAGAGAAGGGCGTTATATAAGGGTTCATCATCCAGATTTAAAGAACTTTGACATACAAATATATAAATAAGGGCTTCCATTGGGCATCCCATCCTAAGCATTGACTTAGTTGGAGTGCTGGATTGAAGTCACTTACAAAACGGAACAGACCAATTATGTTTGCAAATGTTAGTCCTTCACAGAAATGCTACCAAGGGCCTTATTACGAGTTTGGAGGTAGCCATGCCGCTATTTGCTGGGGGGAGTGAGAAGTCACAGGGGAAAGAGTGATCATATTGGCCCTCATTACGACCCTTGCGGAAATCAACCGACCGGACCGCCATAGCGTAAATAGCGTTTCCGCCATTGCACGATGGAGCAAAGTGCGGCTCATTCCGACCCATCGGGCACGAGCACCACGCCATGGCGGAAGTGCAAAGTCCGCGATGGCGGAAATGACCCCAAAACGGCCCACACCGCCGCCGTACGGCGCCCTAGGTGCAATACCGCCACCCATCTTAGCGGACACCGCAGTGAGCGCCAACCGGAAAGTACGGTGACCGTAAATATACGGAAACGGAAGTAAAAGCATGGTCCCGGAACGGGAAACATCACGCCGTACACCTATAAAACCACAAAATCCACACAACCATAAAAAATACTACCCTGAGACACATCCCAACCCGTCATCCACCCTAGTGAAACCAAGAAAAATGGGAAAAGTAGCGAAGAAAGCGTGCGACCGCAAGCGGCAGGTCCACTTCTCCCGTGAGGAACTCACGGTGCTCACAGAGACCCTCCAGGAGAATGCTGCCGTCGTCTTCTCCACGCAAATGACCAGGACGGCACTTGCGAACAAGAAGGCCATATGGGCCCTGGTGGCACAGCGTGTAAGTGCGGTGGGGACCGCACCCCGCAACCCACAGCAATGCAGAAAGCGATGGGACGACCTGCGGATACGCGTCCATAGCATACTGTCTGCCAACCGCAACATTGCCAAAGCTACCGGGGGAGGATCGGAATCACCCATCAAGTTGACCCCCTGGGAAGAAATCTGTGCCTCCACCATTGGAATGGAGAGCATAGAGGGAGTCGGAGGGATGGAGAAAGGAGTGCAGACATCCGAAGAATCAGGTAGGTGTCCCAAATAAAACAATGCCAAAACCACAATGTCCAATCATGTGAAGTACCACGTGCCCACATAGTGCAACAGGAACACATGTCCAGGAGAACGTCCACATACATAGGCCTGATAGCACACTTAAAAACTCACATCAAATACATAAATAATTAAAAATCCTAAAAACACCCTCTACACGTGCAGCAGGCACACCCTAACTGCAGGCTGCCAAACAACTGCACCCTCACTCCACACACAAATGAAACCACCTCCAAGGCCCCGACCCAAATCACCCTCAGGTACCACCCCAATGCATGTGATACATTGCCATTCCAATTCCCACAGACCCATTAATAACGCTCGCCCTCCTTTACTCCACCACAGGGTCCGATCCAAACGACGAGCTCCAGGACACCCCTACCAGCACACCAGGATCAAGACACGGCAGCAGCACAAATCAAGTGACAGCACACAGGAGGGAACTCCAACAGGCACCCCAGCAGCCAGCATGCCCACAACACCACCACCACAGGTCCCCCCAATGGATGCCACAGAAGGCACTGCTTCTGGTGGCAGCAGCACCATAGGTGATACTGCATTAATGGCAGCATGCTCCGACACAGAAAACGGGGATGTAGAAGTTAGATCCATCCATGACCTGTCTCAATCCCCCTGTCTGTTCCATCCCGTACACCATGAGGATACCACGCAGGGGCACCCACAAGACGACGACTGGCCATCCCCCACAAGCCCTGTGGCAAGGCAACATGAGGTGATCAGCCCCTCTGTGACACCACCGCAAATGGCCATGGCCCAGCAGAGGCAACAGTCCCTCGACCAGTTAATCGTGCAACAGCAGCAACTGGCCACGCTCCTCAAGGACCATGCCGATGAATGTGGGGGCACTAAGGCAGACATAGAACATCAACTGAGACACTGAGGGCAGAAATGGAGAGAAGTACAGAGACACTAAGGGCACAAATGGAGAGTAGCACCGAGAGCCTGAGAGTACAAATGGAGAGTAGCACCGAGAGCCTGAGAGTACAAATGGAGAGAAGCACAGAGAGCCTGAGGGGGGAACTGCATGCGACGTCCAAAGACGTATGTGCCGAACTTGCCGCAGTGCGCCGTGTGCTCACTGAGCTCTCACAAACCCTTAGGGACATGCATGGACGTGAGCAGGCAGAGACATCATCCGTTGCAAGTTCCGTCCAGGGCAGCCCCCAACGTAGATCTGGGAGGAACCTGCGCTCCACAGGCAGGGGTACCCCTGATACCCGCAGAGGGGGCTTGCAATAGCGACAGCCCACTGACAATGAGCATCTTTGGACACTGGTGTTCGGGGGGGAGGTAGGAGGGTGGAGGGGGTGTGTTGGGCTCACTTGGGTGGCGGGTCGATAGGGTGTTTAACATGATATCACATATGCCATAAACAATGCACGATCATGCAATGAGATGTGTGGACATTGATCTTTGTGTACGAGGCCATTATAGGCGTACAGTCCATATTGTGCATGTCCCAGACACACACAGTGCCACGAGTCCCGTGTCCATGTATCAGCCACCAGGCGTGAGTGCTAGAAGCATGCATCTATGAGATGCTGACGAATGTCACAGCCCTCCTGTGCCTCGCAGACTCCTTGAGGTACTGCCACATCCCCACCCTCATCATGACCATCATCAGGTGCTTGCAGTTCTGCGTCAGGGGGCATGGGCACATTTCTACGTACGCACATGTTGTGGAGCATGACACATGCCATGACCATCTTTGCAACCTTCACATGGCGGTACAGGAGTGCCCCGCCAGACCTGCTGAGGCAGCGGAAACGAGTCTTCAGTAGGCCGAATGCCTGTTCTATGACTACACGGGTACGTGAGTGGGCATGGTTGTAGTCCTCCTCATGCTGGTCCCGTGGGTTCCGGACTGGTGTGAGGAGCCATCTCTTCAGTGGATACCCGGCATCACCTGTATGTGGACAGGAAAGGAATATTGAGGAATGCCATTGCTACGTACGCCCCCCCCCCCTTCCTGCCAGGTCATTGCCGCATCACATACCCCACATCATCATGCATGAAATGAGACTCACCGAGTAGCCAGGATCTGTTCCCTGCGTGTCGCTCCATGTAGCGTGGTATAGTAGAGTTCCTCAAGACCATAGAATCATGGGTTGATCCAGGGAATCTGGCACAACAATGTGTAATGATCCTGTTGGAGTCACACACCATTTGTACATTCAGGGAATGAAATTGTTTTCGGTTGCGGTACTGGGCCTCCATGGCATGTGGGACGACCAATTCCACATGGGTGCAGTCGATGGCACCAATGCAACCCGGTATGCCGGCAAGTGCATGGAATCCCACTTTTGTGTTCGTAATTTCCTGCTCCGAGCGTGGTAGAGAGATGTAGTCGTCTGCGTGCTTCAGGAGGGCATCGAGTACTTGCAATAGTGTCCGTGAGAACAGTGGCTGTGATATGCCATGCAACTGTCCGACTGTGTGCTGGTAGGTGCCTGTGGCCAGGAAGTGTAGTACAGACACCACCTTCAGTAGGGGTGGGATGGCGGTTGGGCTATCTATCATGCTGACAAGGTCAGCCTGTGTCATGTCCACAATGGCGGTTATGGTGTCCCGGTCCAAACGGTAGAGGGTGTGGATCTGCTCATCAGTGAGGTTGAACGGATGTGCTCGGAGGCGTGGGATTGCGGGCTGCCTGCGTGGTGGTAGTGGCTGTGCTGGCGGCCCTTGCTGGCCCTGCCTTGCCCTCCTCCTCCTCCTGCGTCTCCGCCGTGCGGCCGGTAGTAGTTGGTGTTCGTCTTCTTCTTGAAGTTGGAGTACTTGCAGTGCTATCAGGTCCCCCAGGGCCAACATGGCTAGTCCTGCCGGTAGCATTTCGGAGTGGGTGTGGTTGTGGGAGGAGACTGGGTGTGCAATTTATGTGTTTTCAGGCTGTATGGCCTCCACCTGTGGTGATTCATTCCACCTGTGCAAGCTGCACTCCCCTTTGGGCGAGCACGTCCCGCACACAACGCTGCAATTCGACGAATGGCATCTTGCTATTGCAATCATGTATTTGTACCCGATGGCAGTGTAACATTGGTTGATATGTTCATTCGGCTATGGTCCGATTGTTTCACATACTATCTTTGCAGTCGCGAACAGACTTGTGAAGGGTCAGTGGAACGTAGTACTCGAGTAACGGTGGACCCTCATGCAACACTGTACCGAGCTTCACCGACGGGTGGGGCGTTCCATTTGTGAGTGAAGGCAGTTGCCATTTTCACACACAGCCGCACTAGATGGATTAATTTGTGGTTTCAAGCGGCCACAGATGCCTTTTCGACGTGATGTTGCAAATGAGGAATTCGAAGGGCGGCGCTTTCGGTTTTCAGCTAGCGGCGAGGAGATGCCCACAGGTCTGACTGCAAATATAACGTTCTATTGTTCAATGTCCTTGGGACAGGGGCCATGGCGAGGATGCAATGATTGATATGAATAGTATGGGATGCGCAATAGCGACGTGGGCGATGAGGCCGGACGTTCCCAAATACATGTTACTTCACAACACTGGAATAACGGGCTGGGGCACGGTGGATTTTGCAGGCTGCATAACGCACAGACTCAATGGAAATTTCACATGTTATGTGAGTATGGAAACAGGCGTTTTCATTACGGGATGAGGGAATGATGTATGGATGCATGGACAGATGATTTGATACAGAGTTTGCCATGTACAGGGCTTCTTGGAATCTATCCGCCTCCCCTGCGCTATGTGATGCAGGGCTGCCATAGTGGGGCCATCGTCTATCTGGCCTTGTTGAGCCCTCCCTGTCTCGACGCGCCTTCAGACACTTGTGTCTATGCACGTTACCAATCCCATCTGATGGATTCTGTTTTAACAGACGCATGCACAGGTACACTCGTTTGTGATGGTGTTTTCACCTCGATATAGATAGTTATGATTCGCAAGTGGTTTTTGGGTGGTGATGATCCTTTGGAGTGGGCTAGCATGCATATGGCTGTGGATTTGGTGTGATCATTGAAGTGAGTAATTCAAATGTAGTTCTGATGGCCATACTATTCTTTTTCATTTCATTTGGTTGACAGGTATCTCCTCCCCTTTTGCCACTGCCATCTGTATGCCACTCCTGCAGATGGATTTTACTCCCGACACCTGCTGCTTCGTGTTAATCAGTGGAGCAGCATTACGATTTTATGGGACGATCGCCAATGGGCCACATGCCCTTACGCAGTACTAGTGGCTAGGAGCAACATTTCGGCCTTTCAGCTGGACTAGTGCCTCCCTATTGGGACGGCCCTGCGGTTCTAGGCGCTTCCATGTTGCCTTTTCGTACGGGAATGTAGCCCCTGTGTACCATGAAGGAACAGGGCGTCACACAAGAAGTAGCTGGTCATTTATTGCGGATGCAGCCCACGATAATGAAATATATTTTGGAGTTCATGGCCTAATGGCTGTATGGGCTTGGTGGATTTGTTGTGCATTGAATTTCTATTCTGATATGAACCGTGTAGCGTTCTTCTTTGCGAGTGATGTGGCATATTCCTATTTGGGGAGCGATGTATTGTGAGGAGATCTGCATTGGGTTCCAGCTTCGGAGTATAGTTGCGTGGTACTGTGCTGGGCGCGTTTGCCTACGGAGCCCAGTGAGGTCAAGGATAAGGGCTGCCATTATGACTGTTTTGATGATGTCATGCTCAGGGGCGGGGGATTAGCTTTTGTGTAACAGATGCCGGTCAGCCAGTTGGATTGGTGGAATGATGTGATTATCGGAATATTGCTGGTCACAGGTGCCTGTGTTTTCGTGCGTTTCTTGGTGGGAGACTGAGGTTATGTCCATTTGTATAGCTTCTGTATTCGTGCCATCTGTGCCCTGCAGCTCCCATTGGGCACTCTTGAGATTCATTTGTTCGTTGGCAGGCATGGATGACTTGTACATTTCACTGGTTGCATTGTGTGACTTCATTGCACCTACGGGGGGTTGTACAATGTGGCCAGGGAGCGGTGTACAAGCACTCAGTAGGGCCGTTTACGGTTGATTCGCGATGCCGTACTTCTCACCATGGCGGAATGGTACTTTCCGCCGTGCTTGATGGCGTTAGGTGCATGTCCGCTAGGGTCGGAATTCGCGTACCGTTGCGCCATGGTGCTAATTACGGTTTGGCATGGCGCGCGCGCGCGTGCTTGGTGCAGTTAGCGTTGGCGTTCACTACGGTGTCGCTAATGGCATCGTACTTTGCGGTGACGGGTCATGATCGCACCGAGCGCTATTCGATGGCGGTATTGCATTTCCGCCATCGTTTTTCGATTTCCGCCAGGGTCGTAATGAGGCCCATTGTCTTTTGTTGAAATCATATCAAGTTTATTTCTGTGTTGCATTTTTTCCATCTTGCATTTCCTTGAATCATATTAAGTATTCCCTGCTACCTTATCCTTTCTATTCCTACTCCTAAATGATTAAAGAGATTGTTGATATTGTAATTTTACCCATTGCTCATTACAGTTCATATTCATAAGTGTGCTATTCAGATATTATTTTATTCATAAAAGTGTGATATATTGTTCAATTCTTCAAATAAACCTTTGAATTTGCAAAACAAACCTACTTCTTGGCTCAGTGAGGTCGGGGAGATCCAAAGAGAAGGGCGTTATATAAGGGTTCATCATCCAGATCCACCGCACTCGAAATGAGGCCATTAGTGTTTCTGGAATAAGGCAGGAATTGGACTACTGTGCTGGAATGGTCAGATTCACTATAAACACACAAGAAGATCCACAAGAATGTCTAATGTACTTACTACAAGTACTGGAAAACAAAAAAATACTTATAAATGAAATCCTCCAGATTTCATACATATGGAAACATACATGAACTCTCTGCAACCATGTGGCACAGGAACACATCCCTAATGAACGCTTCGTGTATGTATCCATACCCAACTGTGAATCCATTCCATTTAAGCAACTTGTACCAAATACAAACCGTGGCAGATTATGTACTGCTTGCAATTCTGATAATCGTTCCACTTTATTTATTTATTTATTTATTTTATTTATTTAGATTTATATAGCGCGCAAGCAGCCCACGGGCATTGAGGCGCTGTTACTTGTGAGAGCTTAGTTACAGAGGTACAGGAATGGTAGCAGTTGTTGGTACATTATAAGTATTACAGACATAATACAATACTTACAGCTTCTGCGATTGGTCATTACATTCCAGCATATGCAGTGGGTCAAAATGTATAGTATTCATGCTGATGTGAGGGACCTTATGTGAAGAGGATGGTTTTCATAGCTTTACGGAAGGCGATTACAAATACAATCACATAGTGAATACGTAATAGTAATGCTTTTACGTTACAATGCAGATGGTACCAAAAACAACTGCAAGCTGACTGAATTCACACATGGACAAGTATCACTTGGTAAGAAAACCTTCACAACAGTAGGCATAATCTACCACGCAGGATCCACAACCAATGCAGGTCACTACACTGCATACACAAAAAAGAAATGTGGATTGTTCGAATGTAATGATACTTCCATTATTCTAAAACAAAGATTACAAGCAAATCTTGTAAATGCTTACTTATATTATTAATATTCTTAATACCAAAATGTATTCACTAACCTGAGTATAAACATCTACAAAATGTCCTCAACTACCTTTAAACCCACAAACTAATAGAATAGGATATGACAACAGCTATCTAACAGTGAAAAACTATAAACAGTTAGAATACACCAACCGGTAGATGTATTATATTTCCTGCCTTGTTCAGAAATAAACATATTTAAAAAAAAAAAAAGAATACACCAACCGGTATCTAACTACAGCCAGACAACTGCAATATACATTTTTCTAAGGAAACCCTACAACACTTCTTACGTATAAAAATACACTCAACAACTTCAAAACTATCAACAGTTAGAACACGCCAACAGGTATCTAACTGCCTCAAAATTCTGCAACAACCGAACAAACAGATAAAAGAATACTGCTAAAATGCAACAAGAAATAAACAGTTAGAATACGCCAACAGGTATCTAACTGCCCCAAAATTCTGCAACAACCAAACAGACAAATGAATACTGCTAAAATGCAACAAGAAATAAACAATTAGAATATGCCAACTGGCATCTAATTACAACAATAGTACCACCACTTCCAAACCAAAACCATACACCTATTCAATTCCTCCTACTGAAATCAACCACTGAAAAATATTGTATCATTACGTAGAAAGGTTTTTTTAAATCACAGAGAATGAAAAAACAATGTCTGCTCCAATTTCCGATACCATGAAAAAACTACCTACAACGTCAACAAAACAAACAGTAAGTATACAATGACAGGAGTCATAAACACCGCAACATAACACACCCATAGAAGCAAACACCTAACCACTCACCACAACCCAAAATGCTTGCTTGCATGGGTGTTTTATGCTACGATGGTTGTGACAAGTGCCTACAGTCTTGTGTGACAAAACACTGCATACAGCCTCAACAAATCAAACAGTAAGTATACAATGATTGGAATCACAACCACCTCAACATAACACACCCATGCAAGCGAACACCTGACCACTAACTACAACCCAAAATGCCTAGAGTCTTAGATACCAACATTCTAAACACAGTCCAACAAACCAACTACCACACACCATGTCCACTGTCCTATAAATACTATTACACTACTGGCAACCAATACACAACCTTTTGAAAACATACCCCCTATGCAGCCAACATACCACAGTCAAAATATATGCTTGCATGGGTGTGTAATGTTGCAGTGGTTGTGGCCATGGCCTAGAGTCTTGGGTGCAAGCAAACATCTGCCAACTGACCACAACCCAAAAACATAACACAACCACCTCAAAACCTATCCACTTCACTTGACATACTAATACAGCCAATGAACAAATTCTTCAATCCATGCCCTCTCCACCCAATACACAACTAACTACCCAAAACCAATACATCAGAGCATAACAAAATACCCAGTAGTGCAGTCTTGGTTTGCCAGTAGGAAAACTTTTAAACTTATCAGAACTGGGAGCTTGAGCTTTGGAGCCTATGTACCCCTCCACACCCAATTCATTGAAGTAAAATCTGGATCTGGAGAGAGAGAGATAGAGAGATAAAGAGAGAGAGAGAGAGAGAGAGAGAGAGAGCGAGAGAGAGAGAGTGTGTGTGTGTGTGTGTGTGTGTGTGTGTGTGCGTGTGCGTGTGTGTGAGAGAGACATAGAAAGAGAGAGTGAGAGAGAATGTCTGTGTGAGAGAGTGGGAGAGTGTGTGAGAGTGTGTGTGCATGTGTGTGTGTGTGTATGTGTGAGAGAGAGAGAGAGAGAGAGAGAGGGAGAGAGAGAGAAAGAGAGAGAGAAAGAGTGAGAGAATGTCTGTGTGAGAGAGTGGGAGAGTGTGTGAGAGTGTGTGTGTGTATGTGCGTGTGTGGGTGAGAGAGAGTGAGAAAGAGACTGACTAGATGTACAGCACTGCCCTGTTTGGTCAATAAGTGAGAACTCACAACAATAAAGATTCAAACCAAAATATAGGGGGAGGGGCGATGTCGGCCCAGAGAAAAAATGCCTAGGAAAGGGCAGCAAAAATAAGAGCCAGTGGGAGCATGAACAAGACCTAGAACTGAGAAACATACTCACAGGACACAGGTTCAAATGCCAGCAAGATCCTCTCTGCACCCCTGCTGCTTCTCACACTGCTCACCCAGAGCCCAGCAGACTGCTTCTCGGACTCCTCCCAGCACCCCTGTCCTTTTGACACTGCTCACCCAGCCCCCAGCAGACCGCTTCTTGGGCCCATCTCTGCACCCCTGGTCCGTCTCACACTGCTCACCCAGCCCCCAGCAGACTGCTTCTTGGGCCCTTCTCAGCATGTCCGTGAACAGCCGCGGACACCACGATCACATCACAGCCTTTTCCCACCTAAACAAATACAGCATTTGACCCATCTCTCACTCCCCCACGCTCTCCAGCCATTCTGCCACACCAACACACTCCCCAAAATTTAATTTCAGCTCTGTTCCATGCCACGCTCTCCGCGGATATCCGTGGATCCAACATGGCGGGCACATCGAGGAAATGTGACGTTCCTCACGCTTCACTCCAACCAATCAGCGAACATGTTGCCTGTCCGCAGACATGACACACACACATCGACCAATCGGTGTGCTGTCCGCAGAGCGAACAGGGAATTGTGTCCGTGGACAGGACACAGATATCACACATTTTTTTGCACCTACTTTTTTGTTGTTTAAAAAAAACTACTGGACAGATTTCCACCAAATTTACAAAAGCATGCCTACAAGACCAAGCCGCCGCTCCTGCCACAAATTTGGTGAAAATCCATCCAGTGGTTTTGGCTGTAGGCGTAAGCAAAGTTTTTCTCCATTCAGTCTATCAGAAAAAAAATAATTTGCCCCCCCCCCCCTATAACTTTGCAAAGAAATTCAGAGCTGGCCATATACTTTTGTTTGCAAATTTTGGTGAGGATTCGTCCAGAGGGAGCAAAGTTATAAGCCGTCCAAAAAGTGCTCTTCCTATGAGTAGCAGTAGCGGCCTTGTAGTTATGGTTTAAGTTGCTCAACTCATAGGAAGAGCGGTTTTTGGGTGGCTTATAACTTTGCTCCACATGGGCGAATCCTCACCAAACTTTGCAGAAAAAGTATGTGGGCCGCTCTGAATTTTCTTGGGAAGGTTGGTGAGGTTGCGTCCAGGGGGGCCAAAGTTATAGGGGGGTCCCAAATGTTTTTTTTCCATAGACTGAATGGACAAAAGGTTTGGGCACGTGTACAGGTAAAACTGTTGGACAGATTTTCATGAAATTTGCGGCAGGAGCAGCGGCTTGGTCCCGAAAGCGTGATTTTGTAAATTGTGAAATAATCTGTCCTGTTTTTTTGTAAAATTAGGTGAAATATACCTGTCAAAAAATGGGTCATATCTGGTCTCCGCTCCGCTGTCTCATTTCCCTGTTCGCTCAGAGGTCACAAGTCTGATTGGGCTGGAGGGTTGTGTGATGTTGGCGAACATTGGACGTGCCCAGTGGTTGGCTGGAGGGAAGCGTGATGTGCGTCATAATATTTGGTAACGGCTCCATGTTGTATCCGAGAACAGTGCTGTGCCGAAAGGGCTGCAATACATGCTTTGCAGCATCTGGTGGTGGGAAGAAGGTATGACAAGGGTGGGGGAGTGAGAAATGAATAATCTGATATATTTCATTAGGTGGAAGAAGATGGGGGTGTGGCAGCGGTATCAGTGCATTCTGCGGCAATTCGCAAGTACGTCCTTAGGCGAATACCTTGTGTGGCCAATGCGGTTAGCCTTCGTTATGGCTGCATAGGTCCTGAGGTGACCTCTTTCTGTTGTTACTACTGGCAGGCTCCATTGCAGATGGCAAGTGCATAGCACATGACATGAGCATTTTTACATAGGGTGTAGTAAGCTTTGTTGTGTGTGGTAAGCTCCTAGTGCCTTAGATGCATGGCAGCAGGCCTTGGATGCATGGCTGCAGGCCTTGCATCAAAAAGTATGTCCATTGGTTGCAAGTATGTTTCACATTGTTGCCTTGGTGGTATGGTTTGTCAGCATTGTTCACATTGTTGGTTGCATGGGTGTGGTGTTTGTTAGCACGGTCTCCAGTTTTGGGTACATGGCTGGAGATGGTGGAGTGAACATTCCTGCAGTGTGCCCACTGGGTGAAGTGTTGAAATACTGTGTGCATAGAAATGTATATGGTTCCAGTGGATGGTGTATGTGGTTTGGTTGTCACCATTGTGCAGATTACTCAGTACTGAACTGTATTATGCTGTAGTGGTTCTTTGCAATCAATAGAGTGTTGGGGCCAGGGGCAATGGTCTGAAGATTTTGTGGTTTGGTTGGAAGTAGTAAAATGCTATGTGTATGGAAGTCGGTAGGGGTGCCAGAGGCTGTGTTATGTTTGTGGGTTCTGGTACCTGGTTACATGTTTGCATGCATGGCTGCATTATGTTGTGCGGGTTGGGTAGGACTGCTGGTGTCTGTGTTATGTTTCTGGGTTGTGGTACCTGCTCACATGCTGGCATGCATAGCTGCATTACGCTGCAGTAGGTGTGTTAAGCGTACACTGCTATATGGTGTAGGTTACAGTACTTGTTCCACATTAGGGAGCAATATGCCACTACTTGCGTTTGCTGTGGTTAGCCCCTGAAGAGAGCCTTAGTTTAGACAGTGCAGTAAGCTATTGCGACATGAAAGGAGCTGCTCTGCATCACACATTTAAAATATGCAAAATGTACACAGCCACCCACATATAGTTAAGGTTACCTACAATTTACTTTTACCTACATGTAAAAAAGCTAATACCTTCCACATGATGCAATGAATGTACAGCTGCTACAGTATATAAATGTACATTTACAGGTCCTATCTGCTATCTCTATGTGTAGAGTCTTACGACTGAACGCTGTTGGTTGGCTGACTGCCTGTGCGCGATGGCTGAGCATACGTGGGTGGTATGGCCATCTTACGCACTGTAGTGCCTTTCGGCAAGGACATTTCACACCCTCTTGTTCATGAATGAGACACATTACTTTACAACTCCTTTATCGATTGGAAATCAAGTACAATGTCTGCTTTACAGTGAACTGAACTGATTGTGTTGCCTGTGTGGTAGATTATGGCCATTGGTGAGAAGGTTTTGTTGGCAAGTGGTACCTGTCAGTGTGTGAAGGTTGTAAGCGTGCAGTTATTTTTGTTTCCATCTGCATTACATGTTGAAAGCATTCTTATTACGTATTGCCTATGTGAATGTATATGTAAGGTGGAACGAATACCGGAATTGCAAGGCGTACACAATATGGTATGGTTTTCATTTTGTGCGACTTGCTGAAATGCCATGGAATGTCATTTAGGCATAGATACATAGAGTAAGCGTTCATTCAGGACTTGTTCTGGAATGACATGATTGCAGAGAGTGCATGTATGTTGCCACATGTAGGAAGTCTCAAAGATTTCATGTATGGGTATGTTTTTGTTTCCCTATATTTCTACTAACTACATGAGACCTTTCTGTACATACCCTTCTCTGTTCAACGTGGCCTTGCCATTCTAGCACAGTAGTCCCATTTCTGTCTTAATCCTGAGATTCTACGACTGTTTGTAGGATTGTTTGCAGCACTTCGGTGCAGGAGTACCATTTGTAAACACAAGTGGTGAGAGCAGTTTACAGAACAGCTTTAAAAAATTGAGGCATGTGTAATACATCATTGATTGCTACATTTGCATTGTAATGTTCACGACTTGTATTGCAAAATTTGAATGGACCAGGTAGTTTTGTTTTTGCGTAGTAGACTTTACAAACAGGTTTTTTTTACACTACAATGGTGTGTTGCTAACAATTTCATATGGTGGAAGATACTTTTGTAGGCTGGTTCAGAAATGCAGCTTACCAAGTGTACTGGTACTCCTATGTATTTCTGCACTGGACAGGAGTGAAGAGTCTGTAGTATATTAATTTGTCCGTTCTTGTTGCCTGTCATATGGTGGTCGAGGAACGGAAGCAATGACTTGAAAGGTGTGCTGCCCGTTACACGTTGATATTTACTCTGGGTTGCATTTTCAAGGTGAAACGCCACTGCCTTTCAGAACAGAGGTGCTTACGGCAACTGTGAAAGAATATATTAAGAAAATATGTTTCTTAATGGCATACTGAGTGCATGTGGAGACTACAGTACTTGAAAGGGTCAGGGGATGTGTTGGCAGGAAGACTTAGTGTGTATGTGTAATGGGATGGCTTTGTATATTAATGGGATTTTGGCAGCATTAGAACTGTTGGTGAGGGGGCAAAAGCTTCACTTGTGAGTGTGTTGTACGATGTGCAGTTTAGCAAGTGTGTGCATTGCTGTACGGGTATTTACTTTGGAAATGGGTTACTTGTAGTTGTCTGCATATATGTGCTTTCTACATGAGTGGAGCAATTATTTCACTTGTTGGTTTCATTTATCCACATTTACGATTGCTAGTGTTGTGGATGAACAGAAAATGTTTTCTGCTTTTATACGTAATGTCATACTCTGTGCAGTGTGTAAAGTAAGTGGCAGGCACCCTGTTCTGATGCATGCAATGTATGTTGTTGGTTTGGATCAGTAGGGTGCATTAGGTGCTCCTTTGCTGAGACCATTTTACGAATGTTATACGCGATACGTTAGTGCGGACAACAGTTGTACAATTGCCAGAAGAAAAGAAGAGATTCATTATTTGGATATTGCAATGGTTGATATGGGTAAATGAAACATTTCAAAGCCCATACTATTGCAAGTTGTATTTGATGGTAGGTGATGGGAGAAATGAGCGTATGTTTCCTGAGTAGCTTAGAGGCACTTACACCAGATGTGCAAAAGTAATGTATACAATATATTGCTACCCATCCTTTCTGGTGGTGGGTGGTGATGTGCATTAATCTGGATGCATACATTTTGTATACTTTTACAGATGTTTCTACTGCAGGTGCTTCACGATCACACTAGACTTGTACTGTGAGTGGTTTACGGTACATATGGATTGTTGCGTAGAAATAATATTCTTAGATGCCGAGGTCTTGGATGTGATTGGTGGATGCGTGTGTAACTATTTAACAGTACCCTATGAGGGAGTGCTGGCAAAAGTGTAGTGGAAAGGGAAGAAGCACTGCCCCTGCTTCACTAGGGCACAGTCTTCACAGTAGTTGGGGAAGCGCACGTGCCACAGCCTGCACTTGTCAGCATGCTGGGCATGCAAATGGGACTGTGGGGAGTACCCAATTAGGTGGTGAGGGTGTGCCTCAGTGGAAGGGGCAGTAACATTTTTTTTCATTGCTCTGTGTAGTGAGGATGGCAGGGATCGCGAGTCACACTGTGTTGCTCGCGGGTGATGCCTTTGTGCAAGATCTGCACTGGTATGCCCTGGAAAGATGCATTGCTCAAAATTTCGAAATGGAAGGACTGGGGTGCTGTGGTTGCACTTACAGACATGTGGCCACTGTGGCAACTGTTCACGTTGTCGCTGTGCACTATGGGCCTTGCATTTGGGTTACATTCCTTGTGCACGTTTGCTGCGTCAACTCAAGAAGTTGCTCAAAGCAGTGAAGCAGATTTTCCCCACTGCCAGTGTCCTTTTTTCATGTATACCACCAAGAAGAATATGGGATTATTCGAATGTAATTTGTCCGCAGCCAGTGGTCAGAAGGTGTCTAATTAACAGAAGCATGTTTGAATTTTTGTGTGCAGCTGGGATGTTCTACTGGTACAATGACATCCTTAATCCTAGAAATGTGTACTTTTTCCATGCTAATGGCATTTCTTTGACCACCATTGGAAATGGAATTTTGTTTTACAATCTAAAGGAATCTTTGAAGAGGTTCCTGTAAGAATGTGAATGTAAGGAGGAGAAGAAAAGGAAAATCCCGCCCCCAAAAAAGAAAAAGGTGTTTGCTTGCAAGTGCCTATGTAAAAAAAAGAAAAAAAAGGCTATTTTCAGATCCACCACTATAGACGAAAACTGCTACCTTGGTTGAAATGTGTTCCCCCAGGCTGGTATACAGCACGATATGTCTGCGGATAGAGCTGTATTTGCAGGAACGCACATACCTCATCCGAGGTTTTCCAGGATGGTAGTCATGGCAATGGGACTGTGGAGGCTAACGGATTGGCCAGTCAGGTATCTGGGTGTGGTGGGCAGTGTTGCAAACTTGGTGACGTTCGCTCTGCATTTTGGGGAAATTACGGCCCCCTAGCGACTTTGCACTGCAAAAGCGGCTACCGACAAATGTAGATACTTTCTGCCATTGGTTTGGAGACTTACAGTTTTTTCGATTTGTTTGCAAACCCATACAAAAAAAAGTTGCTAGGTTTTTCGGTACCCATGTAGCTGGTAGTTGCCCATTGTTTCTGAGTCAATACAGCTTATCACATTTTATCAAAATCTGGCACTTGCGTGATATTGAAAAAGTCTGGCACAAAAAAGATGGAACAGCCATTGCAACAGTGGGCCACTTCTTCATTGGTGCCTGACACAGTTTTATGGCCCAGTTCAAAAGTGACGCTCACCTAGCAGGGGGTTCTGCAGATCAGAAGCAGCTAGGTGAGGTGCTTTGGCAGAGCAGTGCATGGTGTCAGTACTGGAATTGCCAAATTTCGGGCGCTTTGAGGTTCCATTAGTGTTCAAACCTGTACAGCTATTTAGGGCTGAACTTCTTTCTGGGTTGAAAGCGAACAAGGGCCCAGCATAGGAATTGTATATGTTTTTATTGATTTCTTCCACATTACACGGTCCGCGGTATCGGGCGTGTAGTTATGGTTAAGTTGCTCATCTCATAGGAAGACCACTTTTTGGGTGGCTTATAACTTCGCTCTCTCTGGACGAATGCATATAAAACTTTGCAAAAAAAATTATATGGCGCACTCTGAATTTTTTGGGGAAGTTGGGTGACGATTTGGTGGGGGGGCGAAAGTTATAGGGGGCGCCCCAAAACATTTTCAAATACACTGAATGGAGAAAAGGTTTGCACAGGCCTACAGGCCAAACGGCTGGACGGATTTTCTACAAATTTGCAGCAGGAGCGGTGCCTTGGTCCAGAAAGCGTTCTTTTGTGAATTTGGTGATAATTAGTCTTGTACTTCTTTTAAAAGCTGGTAAAATGTACATGTCATACATTTATTGATATCTAGCTCCACACCGCTGTCCCATTTCCCTGCGTGTTCTGCAGTCAAAAGTCTGATTGGGCTGCAGTGTGGCGTGATGTTGACAGACATTGGACGCGCCCGGTGGTTGGCTGGAGGGAAGCGTGATGTGAGTCATAAGTTTGCATAATGCCACCATGCTGTAGCTGAGAGATAATGCAGCGTCAAAAGGGTCTGGAAAACATGCATTCCGGCATATGGTGGTGGGAAGAGAAGATGGAAAGGGAGGGGGAGTTTATCCTTGCGTACAGCGCCAATTTGCGGGGACATCCTCAGGCGACTAGCTTGTATGGTGACTGCAGGCAGCCTTTGTTATGGCACCCTATACGTCCTGAGGTGACATGTGGTGAGTGCTAGCAGGCTCAATTGAAGATGGATTGCACATGACATGAGCATTTTGCCATAGGATGTACTAGGCTTGTGTGTGGTAAGCCCCTAGCACCTGCGATGTATGGCTGGACATGTGATTGTGCATTTCCGATATTGTGGCCATTGCGCATATTACTGTATTGTACTTTGATGTATTGGTTCGGTGTACTTAATAGACTGCTGGGAGCAGGGGCAATGTTCTGAAGATTTTGTGGTTTGGTTGGCGGTAGAAAAATACTCTGTGAGTGGAAGTGGGTAGAGGTGCCGGAGGCTGTGTTAGGTTTGTGCATTTTCCTACCTACCTACATATTTGTATACATGGCTGTATAATGGTGCAGGGTTTGGGTAGGAGTGCCGGTGGCTGCATTACGTTTGTGGGTTCTGGTACCTGGCCACATGTTCGCATGCATGGCTGCATAACATTGCCGTGGGTGTGCCCAAGTCCTAGGCTCTTTGGTGCATGGGCAAAGGCTGTAGGCCATGCACCGAAGACGGTAGGCCTTGGCCACACCCACCGCAACGTAATGCAGCTATGTATGCCAACAATGTATACTGGTATATGGATTTTGTTTTTGAATTGTATAGAGCCTGTACATTTGGCACAATTCATGCTTAGCACTGCAGCCTATTTTACACTGAGCTTTTCCACTGTTGATAGAGAGGTATGACAGGTTTCCATTTCCGGCCACCAAGCAATTATAAACACAAAATTAAGGCGGTAAAGTGCTACCATTTGATCGTGCATTTCCAATGCTAAGTACTCCACTTATGTAGAACTTCTCTTTACATACATGGAGACATGTTGGTACATTGTACATGGTGCACATAAAATCAAGGCTCACAAATCACCTAAAAGATCCAACCTCTTTGTTGGGTGTTCCACATAATTTACTGCAAGAATCCACACAAATACAATGTCAGCAAAAATCATATGTTCTCAGAACAAAATCCTATTTTAAGGATGTTTGATGGAAAGACAGCTGTCAAAATGGGTGTAGTACCGTTAATAGCCTCTGTCAGGTGCTGGCAATTTATAATTCTGACAGGTGAACTGGTGTTTCAGAAGTTAAATATGCCAAAGAAGAGAATTCCATCAAAATGCCATATAGAGTGCCACACAGTGATTTCATTTTGAAAAGGACTTGATTTAAAGATATGTTGCTTATTTTAAGTTTATAAATGTTATTTTTTTCACAAGGAACTATGTAACAATTGATCAGAAAGTAACCTGATGCAGTTAAAACTCCAAAAGGCTTGCTTCCCCTGAGAACCCTTCACACCTTGTCATTCCCACCAGAAGGAGGATGTTGCATTGGCATGCAAATCAAGAGGGGAGGAGATTTTCTCTGCAGCCCGGAGAAAGGAACAATAGATGCCTTGGACTGAATGGGAATGCTAATTTGGGGTGTAACTGTCCACAAACTGTTGGCAGGAAACAAGACATGTGACCCTCTGAGTCAGCCCAGCTCTAGGAGGCGGATCAGACTGAGATGTGAATTGAATTGAAAGCAAATGTATGTTTTATAAAAATGCTTATAACAAATTGTACCAAGCTGACAAAAATGGGAAACTTTGGGGTTCTTAAAATGAAAAATTCCCACACTATTTAAGACTAAGCTGGATGCCATGTGATGTTCTGAGACCAAACCCCGGAATGTATTCATATTATAGCTGCTGTGTTGTTGCCAAGAACCAGAAAAATTATAGAAATGTGCCCAGGTGGGGTGTGCAGGCATGTCTAAAATTTGGTGCAGAGAGAATATTGGGAAACCCACCAAAAGCGCAAAAAGTGGTCATTTCTGAATTCAAGCTCTGAGGAAGAGGAGAGTTATACAGAAATGGATCTTAATTAATCTGGCATGTAATTTATGTAATATTAACAAGTGGTATATATTGTAAATATGTGTTTTATGGAAAATAGGATATCCTGTACAGACACAAAGGGGAGGTTTTTTCCCTAAACCATAAAGATGACACGCTGATCCTTTCTCCAATAAGGGGACAGGGAATCCTCTAACCTATCAAATCCTTAGAGGGTTGGGCATGTAGAATCAGCTTCCCCACCCACTTTGAAAATATATAAATAGAGACTGCTTAGGACAGATAGAACACACACACTTTTCCACTACTCAACTATTCTTGGCGAAGCACTCTACAGGAAGACTCCAGACTCCAGATAGATCCAGAGACCAGACTCTAGAACAAAACTCTAGAACTTTGAAGCAGAGAGGAGTAATTCACAAGCTGAACCCTTCTCATCAGACCTGCAGAATCTAGCAACCTGATTCTAACCCCTAAAACTCTCAAGGGGCTCTCACCTTCCACAGCCGGGCTGAGCTGTTCTATTCTAGCTAAGAACCTTGTGCTAGAACCAAGGTCCAGACCCAGAAAGCAGAGCTGTATCCAGAACCCGTCAGATCCAGTCCAAGAGGCCACCCAGACTGCCGTGCAGTACTGAGAGCAGAACCCAGAGTGCCTGAGACCTGTCCGGTGGCAGGAAAGTGAAGCCAAACCTTTGACCAGATCTTTGAAGAGGCCAATTCCAGTCCAAAGCCTAGGAGTGAGTATTTAGTCTAGAACTGTCCATAGTCAACTCTTAGGTTAAAGTAATCTTATTCCATTTCAACCTGTCCAGAACTACATTACAGAACCTCTTTTGTCTATCCTAAATTCTTCTCTCCTCCACATAATTCTTGATAATTGTAGCAATAATCATTTTTGCGCTGATATTTTCTGAAGAGGGACATGTGTTTTGACGGAAAGAGATCAGAGCGGTGGTGCCACTGTTCTGGTGGCTGCCCGTTGAGTGTCTTGCTTCTTCATAGCTCCTTAGTTTAAGCCTATCCTTGTTGGTAAATCTTTAAAGCGCGATCAGTCATTTTTGAAATCTTGACTTTATTTCTGAAAAATCTACCTTCACAAAAACATCCGTAACTTTTGAACTGTATGTCCATTTAACTGTCATTTTGAAGCTAAGATCCTAAACTTTCCAACAAACCTAAAACGACATTCAAATTCAGTATAATTTTTCCGTAATCGCATTTCACGCACGCAGAAAAATTGCCGCGAATTGCAATTTAGCTTCATTTCAACACATGCCAAAATAGCTGTTTCTTGTTTGCAACTGCTGAGATTCGTTTTCAATCTGATAATCATTCATGAATCATTGCTAGTGTTGACCTGAACCAATCCAAAGTAACTCTCACTAGTGATGAATATCCTTTAATGAATTAAAATCATTTTAGCATATTTTCCCATTCATTGCTATCCCATTCTAAAGTATTTTTGCCTGTTTTAAAATCATACTTGTTTTCTCTAAGCTTGCTGGGGGAACTGGGATTGAACTGCATTATTAATTGTATTCCTGAAACCTGTGTGCCCTCATTTCCACCTCTTCATATTGCATACCGGGGGGAGTGAGTAGTCACAGGGGAAAGAGCGATCATATTGTCTTTTGTTGAAATCATATCAAGTTTATTTCTGTGTTGCATTTTTTCCATCTTGCATTTCCTTGAATCATATTAAGTATTCCCTGCTACCTTATCCTTTCTATTCCTACTCCTAAATGATTAAAGAGATTGTTGATATTGTAATATTACCCATTGCTGATTACAGTTCATATTCATAAGTGTGCTATTCAGATATTATTTTATTCATAAAAGTGTGATACATTGTTCAATTCTTCAAATAAACCTTTTAATTTGCAAAACAAACCTACTTCTTGGCTCAGTGAGGTCGGGGAGATCCAAAGAGAAGGGCGTTATATAAGGGTTCATCATCCAGATTTAAAGAACTTTGACATACAAATATATAAATAAGGGCTTCCATTGGGCATCCCATCCTAAGCATTGACTTAGTTGGAGTGCTGGATTGAAGTCACTTACAAAACGGAACAGACCAATTATGTTTGCAAATGTTAGTCCTTCACAGAAATGCTACCAAGGGCCTCATTACGAGTTTGGAGGTAGCCATGCCGCTATTTGCGGCATGGTGGCCTCCAAACTCGGGTCCGGGTTCCCAGAATGGGTTTTACCAGCCGCCCTTAGCGGGACCCGCTAAAGGACCTTGGAATGCGGCGGTAAGGGGTTAACAGCACCGGTATCCTTACCGGCGCCGTTAACCCCTTACCGTCCGCACTCGAAATGAGGCCCTTAGTGTTTCTGGAATAAGGCAGGAATTGGACTACTGTGCTGGAATGGTCAGATTCACTATAAACACACAAGAAGATCCACAAGAATGTCTAATGTACTTACTACAAGTACTGGAAAACAAAAAAATACTTATAAATGAAATCCTCCAGATTTCATACATATGGAAACATACATGAACTCTCTGCAACCATGTGGCACAGGAACACATCCCTAATGAACGCTTCATGTATGTATCCATACCCAACTGTGAATCCATTCCATTTAAGCAACTTGTACCAAATACAAACCGTGGCAGATTATGTACTGCTTGCAATTCTGATAATCGTTCCACTTTACAAATACAATCACATAGTGAATACGTAATAGTAATGCTTTTACATTACAATGCAGATGGTACCAAAAACAACTGCAAGCTGACTGAATTCACACATGGACAAGTATCACTTGGTAAGAAAACCTTCACAACAGTAGGCATAATCTACCACGCAGGATCCACAACCAATGCAGGTCACTACACTGCATACACAAAAAAGAAATGTGGATTGTTCAAATGTAATGATACTTCCATTATTCTAAAACAAAGATTACAAGCAAATCTTGTAAATGCTTACTTATATTATTAATATTCTTAATACCAAAATGTATTCACTAACCTGAGTATAAACATCTACAAAATGTCCTCAACTACCTTTAAACCCACAAACTAATAGAATAGGATATGACAACAGCTATCTAACAGTGAAAAACTATAAACAGTTAGAATACACCAACCGGTAGATGTAATATATTTCCTGCCTTGTTCAAACATAAACATATTTAAAAAAAAAAAAAAGAATACACCAACCGGTATCTAACTACAGCCAGACAACTGCAATATACATTTTTCTAAGGAAACCCTACAACACTTCTTACGTATAAAAATACACTCAACAACTTCAAAACTATCAACAGTTAGAACACGCCAACAGGTATCTAACTGCCTCAAAATTCTGCAACAACCGAACAAACAGATAAAAGAATACTGCTAAAATGCAACAAGAAATAAACAGTTAGAATACGCCAACAGGTATCTAACTGCCCCAAAATTCTGCAACAACCAAACAGACAAATGAATACTGCTAAAATGCAACAAGAAATAAACAATTAGAATATGCCAACTGGCATCTAATTACAACAATAGTACCACCATTTCCAAACCAAAAACCATACACCTATTCAATTCCTCCTACTGAAATCAACCACTGAAAAATATTGTATCATTACGTAGAAAGGTTTTTTTAAATCACAGAGAATGAAAAAACAATGTCTGCTCCAATTTCCGATACCATGAAGAAACTACCTACAACGTCAACTAAAAAAAACGGTAAGTATACAATGATAGGAGTCATAAACACCGCAACATAACACACCCATAAAAGCAAACACCTAACCACTCACCACAACCCAAAATGCTTGCTTGCATGGGTGTTTTATGCTGCGATGGTTGTGACAAGTGCCTACAGTCTTGTGTGACAAAACACTGCATACAGCCTCAACAAATCAAACAGTAAGTATACAATGATTGGAATCACAACCACCGCAACATAACACACCCATGCAAGCGAACACCTGACCACTAACTACAACCCAAAATGCCTAGAGTCTTAGATACCAACATTCTAAACACAATCCAACAAACCAACTACCACACACCATGTCCACTGTCCTATAAATACTATTACACTACTGGCAACCAATACACAACCTTTTGAAAACATACCCCCTATGCAGCCAACATACCACAGTCAAAATATATGCTTGCATGGGTGTGTAATGTTGCAGTGGTTGTGGCCAGGGCCTAGAGTCTTGGGTGCAAGCAAACATCTGCCAACTGACCACAACCCAAAAACATAACACAACCACCTCAGAACCTATCCACTTCACTTGACATACTAATACAGCCAATGAACAAACTCTTCAATCCATGCCCTCTCCACCCAATACACAACTAACTACCCAAAACCAATACATCAGAGCATAATAAAATACCCAGTAGTGCAGTCTTGGTTTGCCAGTAGGAAAACTTTTAAACTTATCAGAACTGGGAGCTTGAGCTTTGGAGCCTATGTACCGCTCCACACCCAATTCATTGAAGTAAAATCTGGATCTGGAGAGAGAGAGAGAGAGAGATAATGAGAGAGAGAGAGTGTGTGTGTGTGTGTGTGTGTGTGTGTGCGTGTGCGTGTGCGTGTGTGTGAGAGAGAGAGAGAAAGAGAGAGTGAGAGAGAATGTCTGTGTGAGAGAGTGGGAGAGTGTGTGACAGCGTGTGTGCATGTGTGTGTGTGTGTGTGTGTGAGAGAGAGAGGGAGAGAGAGAGAAAGAGAGAGAGAAAGAGTGAGACAGAATGTCTGTGTGAGAGAGTGGGAGAGTGTGTGTGAGAGTGTGTGAGAGTGTGTGTGTGTATGTGTGTGTGTGGGTGAGAGAGAGTGAGAAAGAGACTGACTAGATGTACAGCACTGCCCTGTTTGGTCAATAAGTGAGAACTCACAACAATAAAGATTCAAACCAAAATATAGGGGGAGGGGCGATGTCGGCCCAGAGAAAAAATGCCTAGGAAAGGGCAGCAAAAATAAGAGCCAGTGGGAGCATGAACAAGACCTAGAACTGAGAAACATACTCACAGGACACAGGTTCAAATGCCAGCAAGATCCTCTCTGCACCCCTGCTGCTTCTCACACTGCTCACCCAGAGCCCAGCAGACTGCTTCTCGGACTCCTCCCAGCACCCCTGTCCTTTTGACACTGCTCACCCAGCCCCCAGCAGACCGCTTCTTGGGCCCATCTCTGCACCCCTGGTCCGTCTCACACTGCTCACCCAGCCCCCAGCAGACTGCTTCTTGGGCCCTTCTCAGCATGTCCGTGAACAGCCGCGGACACCACGATCACATCACAGCCTTTTCCCACCTAAACAAATACAGCATTTGACCCATCTCTCACTCCCCCACGCTCTCCAGCCATTCTGCCACACCAACACACTCCCCAAAATTTAATTTCAGCTCTATTCCATGCCACGCTCTCCGCGGATATCCGTGGATCCAACATGGCGGGCACATCGAGGAAATATGACGTTCCTCACGCTTCACTCCAACCAATCAGCGAACATGTTGCCTGTCCGCAGACATGACACACACACATCGACCAATAGGTGTGCTGTCCGCAGAGCGAACAGGGAATTGTGTCCGTGGACAGGACACAGATATCACACATTTTTTTGCATCTACTTTTTTGTTGTTTAAAAAAAAAACTACTGGACAGATTTCCACCAAATTTACAAAAGCATGCCTACAAGACCAAGCCGCCGCTCCTGCCACAAATTTGGTGAAAATCCACCCAGCGGTTTTGGCTGTAGGCGTAAGCAAAGTTTTTCTCCATTCAGTCTATCAGAAAAAAAATAATTCCCCCCCCCCCTATAACTTTGCAAAGAAATTCAGAGCTGGCCATATACTTTTTTTTGCAAATTTTGGTGAGGATTCGTCCAGAGGGAGCAAAGTTATAAGCCGTCCAAAAAGTGCTCTTCCTATGAGTAGCAGTAGTGGCCTTGTAGTTATGGTTTAAGTTGCTCAACTCATAGGAAGAGCGGTTTTTGGGTGGCTTATAACTTTGCTCCACATGGGCGAATCCTCACCAAACTTTGCAGAAAAAGTATGTGGGCCGCTCTGAATTTTCTTGGGAAGGTTGGTGAGGTTGCGTCCAGGGGGACCAAAGTTATAGGGGGGTCCCAAATGTTTTTTTTCCATAGACTGAATGGACAAAAGGTTTGGGCACGTGTACAGGTAAAACTGTTGGACGGATTTTCATGAAATTTGCGGAAGGAGCAGCGGCTTGGTCCCGAAAGCGTGATTTTGTAAATTGTGAAATAATTTGTCCTGTTTTTTTGTAAAATTAGGTGAAATATACCTGTCAAAAAATGGGTCATATCTGGTCTCCGCTCCGCTGTCTCATTTCCCTGTTTGCTCAGAGGTCACAAGTCTGATTGGGCTGGAGGGTTGTGTGATGTTGGCGAACATTGGACGTGCCCAGTGGTTGGCTGGAGGGAAGCGTGATGTGCGTCATAATATTTGGTAACGGCTCCATGTTGTATCCGAGAACAGTGCTGTGCTGAAAGGGGCTGAAATACATGCTTTGCAGCATCTGGTGGTGGGAAGAAGGTATGACAAGGGTGGGGGAGTGAAAAATGAATAATCTGACATATTTCATTAGGTGGAAGAAGATGGGGGTGTGGCAGCGGTATCAGTGCATACTGCGGCAATTCGCAAGTACGTCCTTAGGCGAGTACCTTGTGTGGCCAGTGCGGGTAGCCTTCGTTATGGCTGCATAGGTCCTGAGGTGACCTCTTTCTGTTGTTACTACTGGCAGGCTCCATTGCAGATGGGAAGTGCATAGCACATGACATGAGCATTTTTACATAGGGTGTAGTAAGCTTTGTTGTGTGTGGTAAGCTCCTAGTGACTTAGATGCATGGCAGCAGGCCTTGGATGCATGGCTGCAGGCCTTGCATCAAAAAGTATGCCCATTGGTTGCAAGTATGTTTCACATTGTTGCCTTGGTGGTATGGTTTGTCAGCATTGTTCACATTGTTGGTTGCATGGGTGTGGTGTTTGTTAGCACGGTCTCCAGTTTTGGGTACATGGCTGGAGATGGTGGAGTGAACATTCCTGCAGTGTGCCCACTGGGTGAAGTGTTGAAATACTGTGTGCATAGAAGTGTATATGGTTCCAGTGGATAGTGTATGTGGTTTGGTTGTCACCATTGTGCAGATCACTCAGTACTGAACTGTATTATGCTGTAGTTGTTCTTTGCAATCAATAGAGTGTTGGGGCCAGGGGCAATGGTCTGAAGATTTTGTGGTTTGGTTGGAAGTAGTAAAATGCTATGTGTATGGAAGTCGGTAGGGGTGCCAGAGGCTGTGTTATGTTTGTGGGTTCTGGTACCTGGTTACATGTTTGCATGCATGGCTGCATTATGTTGTGCGGGTTGGGTAGGACTGCTGGTGTCTGTGTTATGTTTCTGGGTTGTGGGACCTGCTCACATCCTGGCATGCATAGCTGCATTACGCTGCAGTAGGTGTGTTAAGCGTACACTGCTATATGGTGTAGGTTACAGTACTTGTTCCACATCAGGGAGCAATATGCCACTACTTGCGTTTGCTGTGGTTAGCCCCTGAAGAGAGCCTTAGTTTAGGCAGTGCAGTAAGCTATTGCGACATGAAAGGAGCTGCTCTGCATCACACATTTAAAATATGCAAAATGTACACAGCCACCAACATATAGTTAAGGTTACCTACAATTTACTTTTACCTACATGTAAAAAAGCTAATACCTTCCACATGATGCAATGAATGTACAGCTGCTACAGTATATAAATGTACATTTACAGGCCCTATCTGCTATCTCTATGTGTAGAGTCTTACGACTGAACGCTGTTGGTTGGCTGACTTCCTGTGCGCAATGGCTGAGCATACATGGGTGGTATGGCCATCTTACGCCCTGTAGTGCCTTTCGGCAAGGACATTTCACACCCTCTTGTTCATGAATGAGACACATTACTTTACAACTCCTTTATCGATTGGAAATCAAGTACAATGTCTGCTTTACAGTGAACTGAACTGATTGTGTTGCCTGTGTGGTAGATTATGGCCATTGGTGAGAAGGTTTTGTTGGCAAGTGGTACCTGTCAGTGTGTGAAGGTTGTAAGCGTGCAGTTATTTTTGTTTCCATCTGCATTACATGTTGAAAGCATTCTTATTACGTATTGCCTATGTGAATGTATATGTAAGGTGGAACGAATACCGGAATTGCAAGGCGTACACAATATGGTATGGTTTGCATTTTGTGCGACTTGCTGAAATGCCATGGAATGTCATTTAGGCATAGATACATAGAGTAAGCGTTCGTTCAGGACGTGTTCTGGGATGACATGATTTCAGAGAGTGCATGTATGTTGCCACATGTAGGAAGTCTCAAAGATTTCATGTATGGGTATGTTTTTGTTTCCCTATATTTGTACTAACTACATGAGACCTTTCTGTACATACCCTTCTCTGTTCAACGTGGCCTTGCCATTCTAGCACAGTAGTCCCATTTCTGTCTTAATCCTGAGATTCTACGACTGTTTGTAGGATTGTTTGCAGCACTTCGGTGCAGGAGTACCATTTGTAAACACAAGTGGTGAGAGCAGTTTACAGAACAGCTTTAAAAAATTGAGGCATGTGTAATACATCATTGATTGCTACATTTGCATTGTAATGTTCACGACTTGTATTGCAAAATTTGAATGGACCAGGTAGTTTTGTTTTTGCGTAGTAGACTTTACAAACAGTTTTTTTTTACACTACAATGGTGTGTTGCTAACAATTTCATATGGTGGAAGATACTTTTGTAGGCTGGTTCAGAAATGCAGCTTACCAAGTGTACTGGTACTCCTGTGTATTTCTGCACTGGACAGGATGAAGAGTCTGTAGTATATTAATTTGTCCGTTCTCGTTGCCTGTCATATGGTGGTCGAGGAACTGAAGCAATGACTTGAAAGGTGTGCTGCCCGTTACACTTTGATATTTACTCTGGGTTGCATTTTCAAGGTGAAACGCCACTGCCTTTCAGAACAGAGGTGCTTACGGCAACTGTGAAAGAATATATTAAGAAAATATGTTTCTTAATGGCATACTGAGTGCATGTGGAGACTACAGTACTTGAAAGGGTCAGGGGATGTGTTGGCAGGAAGACTTAGTGTGTATGTGTAATGGGATGGCTTTGTATATTAATGGGATTTTGGCAGCATTAGAACTGTTGGTGAGGGGGCAAAAGCTTCACTTGTGAGTGTGTTGTACGATGTGCAGTTTAGCAAGTGTGTGCATAGCTGTACGGGTATTTACTTTGGAAATGGGTTACTTGTAGTTGTCTGCATATATGTGCTTTCTACATGAGTGGAGCAATTATTTCACTTGTTGGTTTCATTTATCCACATTTACGATTGCTAGTGTTGTGGATGAACAGAAACATTCTTCTGCTTTTATACGTAATGTCATACTCTGTGCAGTGTGTAAAGTAAGTGGCAGGCACCCTGTTCTGATGCATGCAATGTATGTTGTTGGTTTGGATCAGTAGGGTGCATTAGGTGCTCCTTTGCTGAGACCATTTTACAAATGTTATACGCGATACGTTAGTGCGGACAACAGTTGTACAATTGCCAGAAGAAAAGAAGAGATTAATTATTTGGATATTGCAATGGTTGATATGGGTAAATGAAACATTTCAAAGCCCATACCATTGCAAGTTGTATTTGATTGTAGGTGATGGGAGAAATGAGCGTATGTTTCCTGAGTAGCTTAGAGGCACTTACACCAGATGTGCAAAAGTAATGTATACAATATATTGCTACCCATCCTTTCTGGTGGTGGGTGGTGATGTGCATTAATCTGGATGCATACATTTTGTATACTTTTACAGATGTTTCTACTGCAGGTGCTTCACGATCACACTAGACTTGTACTGTGAGTGGTTTACGGTACATATGGATTGTTGCGTAGAAATAATATTCTTAGATGCCGAGGTCTTGGATGTGATTGGTGGATGCGTGTGTAACTATTTAACAGTACCCTATGAGGGAGTGCTGGCAAAAGTGTAGTGGAAAAGGAAGAAGCACTGCCCCTGCTTCACTAGGGCACAGTCTTCACAGTAGTTGGGGAAGCGCACGTGCCACAGCCTGCACTTGTCAGCATGCTGGGCATGCAAATGGGACTGTGGGGAGTACCCAATCAGGTGGTGAGGGTGTGCCTCAGTGGAAGGGGCAGTAACACTTTTTTTCATTGCTCTGTGTAGTGAGGATGGCAGGTATCGCGAGTCGCACTGTGTTGCTCGCGGGTGATGCCTTTGTGCAAGATCTGCACTGGTATGCCCTGGAAAGATGCATTGCTCAAAATTTCGAAATGGAAGGAGTGGAGGTGCTGTGGTTGCACTTACAGACATGTGGCCACTGTGGCAACTGTTCACGTTGTCGCTGTGCACTATGGGCCTTGCATTTGGGTTACATTCCTTGTGCACGTTTGCTGCGTCAACTCAAGAAGTTGCTCAAAGCAGTGAAGCAGATTTTCCCCACTGCCAGTGTCCTTTTTTCATGTATACCACCAAGAAGAATATGGGATTATTCGAATGTAATTTGTCCGCAGCCAGTGGCCAGAAGGTGTCTAATTAACAGAAGCATGTTTGAATTTTTGTGTGCAGCTGGGATGTTCTACTGTTACAATGACATCCTTAATCCTAGAAATGTGTACTTTTTCCATGCTAATGGCATTTCTTTGACCACCATTGGAAATAGAATTTTGTTTTACAATCTAAAGGAATCTTTGAAGAGGTTCCTGTAAGAATGTGAATGTAAGGAGGAGAAGAAAAGGAAAATCCCGCCCCCAAAAAAGAAAAAGGTGTTTGCTTGCAAGTGCCTATGTAAAAAAAAGAAAAAAAAAGGCTATATTCAGATCCACCACTATAGACGAAAACTGCTACCTTGGTTGAAATGTGTTCCCCCAGGCTGGTATACAGCACGATATGTCTGCGGATAGAGCTGTATTTGCAGGAACGCACATACCTCATCCGAGGTTTTCCAGGATGGTAGTCATGGCAATGGGACTGTGGAGGCTAACGGATTGGCCAGTCAGGTATCTGGGTGTGGTGGGCAGTGTTGCAAACTTGGTGACATTCGCCCTGCATTTTGGGGAAATTACGGCCCCCTAGCGACTTTGCACTGCAAAAGCGGCTACCGACAAATGTAGATATTTTCTGCCATTGGTTTGGAGACTTACAGTTTTTTCGATTTGTTTGCAAACCCATACAAAAAAAAGTTGCTAGGTTTTTCGGTACCCATGTAGCTGGTAGTTGCCCATTGTTTCTGAGTCAATACAGCTTATCACATTTTATCAAAATCTGGCACTTGCGTGATATTGAAAAAGTCTGGCACAAAAAAGATGGAACAGCCATTGCAACTGTGGGCCACTTCTTCATTGGTGCCTGACACAGTTTTATGGCCCAGTTCAAAAGTGACGCTCACCTAGCAGGGGGTTCTGCAGATCAGAAGCAGCTAGGTGAGGTGCTTTGGCAGAGCAGTGCATGGTGTCAGTACTGGAATTGCCAAATTTCGGGCACTTTGAGGTTCCATTAGTGTTCAAACCTGTACAGCTATTTAGGGCTGAACTTCTTTCTGGGTTGAAAGCGAACAAGGGCCCAGCAGAGGAATTGTATATGTTTTTATTGATTTCTTCCACATTACACGGTCCGTGGTATCGGCCGTGCAGTTATGGTTAAGTTGCTCATCTCATAGGAAGACCACTTTTTGGGTGGCTTATAACTTCGCTCTCTCTGGACGAATTCATATAAAACTTTGCAAAAAAAATTATATGGCGCACTCTGAATTTTTTGGGGAAGTTGGGTGACGATTTGTGGGGGGGGCGAAAGTTATAGGGGGCGCCCCAAAACATTTTCAAATACACTGAATGGAGAAAAAGTTTGCACAGGCCTACAGGCCAAACGGCTGGACGGATTTTCTACAAATTTGCAGCAGGAGCCGTGCCTTGGTCCAGAAAGCGTTCTTTTGTGAATTTGGTGATAATTAGTCTTGTACTTCTTTTAAAAGCTGGTAAAATGTACATGTCATACATTTATTGATATCTAGCTCCGCACCGCTGTCCCATTTCCCTGCATGTTCTGCAGTCAAAAGTCTGATTGGGCTGCAGTGTGGCGTGATGTTGGCAGACATTGGACGCGCCCGGTGGTTGGCTGGAGGGAAGCGTGATGTGAGTCATAAGTTTGCATAATGGCACCATGCTGTAGCTGAGAGATAATGCGGCGTCAAAAGGGTCTGGAAAACATGCATTCCGGCATATGGTGGTGGGAAGAGAAGATGGAAAGGGAGGGGGAGTTTATCCTTGCGTACAGCACCAATTTGCGGGGACATCCTCAGGCGACTAGCTTGTGTGGTGACTGCAGGCAGCCTTTGTTATGGCACCCTATACGTCCTGAGGTGACGTGTGGTAAGTGCTAGCAGGCTCAATTGAAGATGGATTGCACATGACATGAGCATTTTGCCATAGGGTGTACTAGGCTTGTGTGTGGTAAGCCCCTAGCACCTGCAATGTATGGCTGGACATGTGATTGTGCATTTCCGATATTGTGGCCATTGCGCATATTACTGTATTGTACTTTGATGTATTGGTTCGGTGTACTTAATAGACTGCTGGGAGCAGGGGCAATGTTCTGAAGATTTTGTGGTTTGGTTGGCGGTAGAAAAATACTCTGTGAGTGGAAGTGGGTAGAGGTGCCGGAGGCTGTGCATTTTCCTACCTACCTACATATTTGTATACATGGCTGTATAATGGTGCAGGGTTTGGGTAGGAGTGCCGGTGGCTGCATTACGTTTGTGGGTTCTGGTACCTGGCCACATGTTCGCATGCATGGCTGCATAACATTGCGGTGGGTGTGCCCAAGTCCTAGGCTCTTGGGTGCATGGGCAAAGGCTGTAGGCCATGCACCGAAGACGGTAGGCCTTGGCCACACCCACCGCAACGTAATGCAGCTATGTATGCCAACAATGTATACTGGTATATGGATTTTGTTTTTGAATTGTATAGAGCCTGTACATTTGGCACAATTCATGCTTAGCACTGCAGCCTATTTTACACTGAGCTTTTCCACTGTTGATAGAGAGGTATGACAGGTTTCCATTTCCGGCCACCAAGCAATTATAAACACAAAATTAAGGCGGTAAAGTGCTACCATTTGATCGTGCATTTCCAATGCTAAGTACTCCACTTATGTAGAACTTCTCTTTACATACATGGAGACATGTTGGTACATTGTACATGGTGCACTGAAGGTACAGCTGACCCAATATATACATGTACATTTATGGCTCCTATCTACTGTTTATATGGGCAGTGAGTTACGAATCAACGGTGTATGTTGGCAAACACTGTGTGCAATGGGTACACATATGTGGGTGTCAGGGCCATCGTATGGACGTTAGTGCCTTTGCGGAAGGAGGTTTTTGGGCCTGTGCTTCATGAAAGGAAACAAATTCATTTAGAACTGTTTCAAAGATTGTACATGCTTTCTAATGTACGAAGTGTAGTGACCAGACCTGGTTGTGTCGCCTGTATGGTACATTACGGCTATTGGTGTGAACATTTTGTTGCCATACTACACGTGTACATGTGTGAAGGTAGTAAGGTTGCAGTTAATTGTTTTTTGCCATCCGCATTGTATGTTGAAAGCATTCATGTTATGTGTTGCCTATGGTATTGTATATGTAAGGTGGAATAATTATCGGAATTGGAAGGCCTTTACAATATACTATGGTTTGCATTTTGTACCACCTGTTGAAATGGAATAGAATCACAGTTAGGTATAGATACAGAGAGAAAGCGTTCATTAGGGACTTCTTCCGGAATGACATGATTGCAGAGAATGCATTTATGTTTCCACATGTAGGAAATCGGAACAATTTCATTTATGGGTATGTTTTTGCTTTCCAATACCTGCACTAAGTACATTACCACTTCCTGTGGATTTACTTGTCTATTTAACGTGCATTTTCTATTGCAGCACAGTACTCCAATTCCTGCCTTATTTCTGAGCCTCTGTAACGGTTTGCAGGATTGCGTGCAACGTTTTTGTCCAGCCCTATTATTTGTAAACACAACTGGTGTGAGCCGTTTCAATACATGCTTCAAACACTTAGTGCCATTTACAATACACCATTGGTGGGTGGGTGCCGATGTGGATGAATCTGGATGCACAAATCTAGGATAGTTTCACAGAACTGTGTACTGGGATCGCCCGAGACCTGCACTCTGAATGTGTAACGCCATATATGGAGTGTTGTACAGAACTGATAGCGTTACATGGAGAGGTCTTCATTGTGATTGGTGGATGCTTGTGTGACTATTTAACAGTAACCAATGAGGGAGCGCTGCAAAGAAGCTAGTGGAAAGGGCAGAAGGACTGCTCCTGCTTTACTGGGGCATGGCCCCTGCGGTACTTGGGGAAGAGCACTTGCCACATTCTGTGCTTCTCAGCAGGCTGGCCAATGGGAATGGCACTGTAGGGATTATCCAATCAGGTGCTGATGGTGTGATTCACAGGAAGGGGCAGTAATACTGTTTTTCATTACTCTGCCTAGTGAGGTGGGCTGAAATGGAGAGACGCACTGTGTTGATTGTGGGTGATGCCTTTGTGCTAGATCTGCACAGGGAAGCCCAGGAAAGAGACTTTCATGGCGATTTCGGTTTGGAATGAATGGAGACATTGTGGTGCACTGTCTGCAGCTTCGGCGTTGTGCTTGCACTTTGCAGAGAAGTGGCCAGTTTTGCTACTGTTCATGTTGTTGTCATGCAGTATGGCAGCATGCATTTGGGTTTCATGGCTTGTTCATGTTTGTTCCATCAACTGAAGAGTTTGATGAATGCAGTGAATAGGTTTTTTCCCACTGCCCAGGTGCTTCTTTCATCCATACCACAAAGAAGAGTATGGGACTATCCTAATGTATGTTGTCCCCAGCCAGAGGTTGGAAGGTGTCTCATAAACAGAAGCATGTGTAATTTTTTGTCTGCTGGTGGGATGTTCTTCTGTAACAATGAAATCATTAATTCTCGAAATGCTGAATTTTTCCATGCAAATGGCATTTCTTTGTCGACCATTGGTGATGCTATTTTGTTTGCCCATCTACAGAATTTGTTTTGTTTGTTTGTTTTAATATTTATAGCGTGCACAAGACCCAAGGGTATCAGGGCACAGAAAAAGGCAAGAGAATTTTCAGCTTGGTTTCAGTTCTGTACACAATATATAATAGGGTCGTAGACATAGGTATGTGAGGAAATAGAACATCATATGCAGGTGGAGAAAATATACACAAATTATATACAGGTGGGGATAATATACATCATTAGTAACATGATATGATGTACACAACAGTGGGTGACTCTGTACAGTATAGGCTGGTCATGGAGGTCCATTGGTGGAGCATTATAGGTTAGTGGTTATTTTCTTTAAACCAGTTAATGATATTCCGTCGGAAGTGAGGGTAGGTTTGGTGTGTTCTTAGGGCGGGCGGTAAGGAATTCCACAACTGGGCTGTTTTAACTGGGAAGCTACACCCTCTTGAAGGGCGGTTAGAGGACTGTCTTGTGAATCTTTCTGTGAGGTAACACGGGGCAGCATTATTGAGGCATTTATGTGTAGGTGAGGCAGTCTTTAGACAGATTTTGTCATTAGTTGTGAGCCAATTGTTCAGTCTCATTGTCTCAATATCAACTTTTTTTAGAAATACTCAATGCCACTCTGAGGGCGTTATTTTGTAGTATCTGGATTTTATTAATGATTTGTTTGTTGGCACTTAGATATAGGGCATTGCAGTAGTCCAATCCTGAAAGGATCAGGGCTATGGCCAATGTAATACAGCTAGGTGTTGAGAGGAAGGGTTTGGCCGCTCTGATAAGCTTACATGTGTAGGCCGTGGCAGAGGCCAAGGAATTGACCTGTTTAGAGAGTGAGAGGGTGGGGTCTAGGTAAAAGTCTAGTATTCTAACTTCTTTGGCAACTTTGATTATGTTGCCATTGATGTCAAAACTAGAGTATTTATGGCTGAGTTTATTGATGTTGGTGGCGGTACCAAGGATGATGAGCTCCGTTTTTTCATCATTCAGGCATAGACCGTGGGTGGCCATCCCAGGATGGGTTGAAGAGTTTACTGTAAGAATGTGAGGAGGAGAAGAAAACGCAAAACCCTATAAAAACCAAAGAAAAGGTGTTTCTGTACAAGCACCTAAAGAAATTAATTTAAAAAAGGCTCTTTTCAGAGCCACCCCTAAAGACAAAGGGCCTCATTACGACCCTGGCGGAAAGTGACTGACCGGACCGCAACAGCGTAAATAGCGTTTCCGCCATTGCACGAAGGAGCAAAGTGCGGCTAATCACGACCCATCGGGCACGAGCATTACGCCATGGCGGAATCCGAAAGGCTGCGATGGCGGAAATGACCCCAAAACGGCCCTTACCGCCGCCGTACGCTGCACCAGGTGCAATACCGCCACCCATCTTAGCGGTCACCGTAATGAGCGGTCACCGTAACGAGCGGGCACCGCAAATTACGGCCACCGTAAATATACGGAAACGGAAGTAAAAGCATGTGGCCGGAACGGGAAACAGCACGCCGCACAACTATAAAAACCGAATCCCAACACAACCATTAAAAATCCGACCCTGACACACATCCCAACCCGTTAGCAACCCCAGTTAAAAAAATAAATATGGGAAAGGTAGCCAAGAAAGCGTGTGACCGCAAGCGGCAGGTACACTTCTCCCGAGAGGAACTGACCGTGCTCACCGAGACCCTCCAGGAAAATGCCGCCGTCGTCTTCTCCAGTCAAATGACCAGGACGGCCCTTGCCAACAAGAAGGCCATATGGGCCCTGGTGGCACAGCGCGTAAGTGCGGTGGGGACAACACCCCGCACGCCACAGCAATGTCGCAAGCGGTGGGACGACCTGCGGATCCGCGTACGCAGCATACTTTCTGCGAACAGGAACATCGCCACAGCTACCGGGGGGGGTTCAGAGTCGCCCATCAAGTTGACCCCCTGGGAGGATATCTGCGCCTCCACCATAGGAATGGAGAGCATAGAGGGAGTCGGAGGGATGGAGAAAGGAGTGCCGACATCCGGAGAATCAGGTAGGTTGGCCAAGAGAAACAATGCGAAATCCACAAACCACGAACATGTGCAGTACCATGTGACCCCATAGTGCAATACATACTTTGCCCTGACAGCGCCCTCTAAAAGTCAGAATGAATAAACAAATCAATCAAGATGCCATAAACAACCCCTACATGTGCAGCATGCACCCCCTAACTGCAGGCAGCCAAATGAATGCATCCTCAATCCACACGAAAATGAGACCACCTCCAAGGCCCAGTCCCAAATCAGCCTCATGTACCACCCCAATGCATTTGATACGTTGCCATTCCAAATCCGACAGACCCATAACTAACGCTCGCCCCTCTTTACTCCACCACAGGGTCCGATACCAACGACGAGCTGCAGGACACCCCTACCAGCACGCCTGCAAAGAGGGCCAGGACCAACGTCCCAAGAGCCTCCACCTCAGGTGCAAGGATCAAGACACGGCAGCAGCAGGAATCAAGTGGCAGCACACTGGAGGGGACTGCAACAGGCACCCCAGCAGCCAGCAAGTCCACAACCCCAGCACCACAGGTCCCCCCAAAGAACGTATCTGATGGCACTGCCTCTGGTGGTAGCAGCACCATAGGTGACACAGCTGTCATGCCAGCATGCTCCGACACGGAAAACAGTGCTGGCGACGTAGATACCATCCATGACCTTTCCCAATCCCCCTGCATGTCCCATCCCCTACACCATGACGAAACCACGCAGGGGCACCCTGAAGACGACGACTGGCCAACCCCCACAAGTCCTGTGCCAAGGCAACATGTGTTGAGCAGCCCCCCTGTCACACCACCGCAAATGTCCATGGCCCAGCAGAGGCAACAGTCCCTCGACCTGCTGATCGAGCAACAGCAGGAAGTGTCCACGCTACTCAAGGACCATGCAAATGAATGCGGGGGTTCCAGGGCAGCCATGGAAACATCCACCGAGACACTCAGGGCACAAATAGAGAAAAGTAGTGAGAGCCTCAGGGGAGAAATGGAGAGAAGCACCGAGAGCCTGAGAGCACAAATGGAGAAAAGCACCGAGAGCCTGAGAGCACAAATGGAGAAAAGCACCGAGAGCCTGAGGGGGGAACTGCATGCGACGTCCAAAGACGTTTGTGCTGAACTTGCTGCTGTGCGCCGTGTGCTCTCGGAGCTCTCACAAACCCTCAGAGACATGCATGGACGCGAGCAGGCAGAGACATCATCCGTGGCAAGTTCCGTCCAGGGCAGCCCCCAACGCAGATCTGGCAGGAACCTGCGCTCCACGGGCAGGGGTGCCCCTGATACCCGTAGAGGGGGCTTGCAATAGCGTCCAACCACGGACAGCATGCATATTTGGACACTGGTGTTGGGGGGGGAGGTAGTAGGGTGGAGGGGGTGTGTTGGGCTTCACTGGGTGGCGGGTCCATAGGGTGTATAAATCAAATCACATTAACAATACAGCATCTCATAATCATCCAATGACATGTGTGGACATTGATATTTGCGTACGAGGCCTTCATAGGCGTACAGTCCACAATGTGCCTGTACTACACACACACAGTGCCACAGGTCCCCTTTCCGTGTAATGGGCACCATGCGTGGTTGCTAGAAGCATGCATCTATGATGCTCTGTCGGATTGCACGTGCATCCTGTGCCTCATGGACTCCTTGAGGTGCCTCCACATCCCCACCCTCATCATCATCATCATCTTCAGGTGCATGCAGTACAGCGTCAGGGGGCATGGGCACATTCCTACGTATGCACATGTTGTGCAGCATGACACATGCCATGACCATCTTAGAAACCTTCTCATGGCTGTACATGAGTGCCCCGCCAGACCTGCTGAGGCTGCGGAAACGAGCCTTCAGTAGGCCGAATGCCTGTTCAATGACCACACGGGTACGTGAGTGGGCATGGTTGTAGTCCTCCTCATGCTCGTTCTGTGGGTTCCGGATTGGTGTAAGGAGCCATCTCTTCAGTGGATACCCGGCATCACCTGTATGAGACGAATAAAGGGTGTCAGTGGAATGATAGTGCTAAGTAGCCCCCCCCCCCTCCTGCAAGGTCATTGACGCATCAAATGGGCCACGATGTCATGCATGGAATGAGACTCACCGAGTAGCCAGGATCTGTGCCCTGCGTGTCGCTCCATGTAGCGTGGTATTCTTGTGTTCCTCAGGACCATAGAATCATGGGTAGATCCTGGAAATCTGGCACAACAATGCGTAAATATCTTGTTGGAGTCACACACCATTTGCACATTGATTGAATGAAATTGTTTCCGGTTGCGGTACTGGACCTCCATGGCATGTGGGACAACCAATTCAACATGGGTGCAGTCGATGGCACCAATGCAACCCGGGATGCCGCCAAGTGCATGGAATCCCACTTTTGCGTTGGTAATCTCCTGGTACGTGCGTGGTAGTGTGATGTGGTCGTCGGCGTGCTTCAGGAGGGCATCGTGCACTTGGAAGAGTGTCCGTGAGAACAGTGGCTGTGAAATGCCATGCAACTGTCCCACTGTGTGCTGGTAGGTGCCTGTGGCCAGGAAGTGGAGTGCAGACACCACCTTCAGTAGGGGTGGGATGGCGGTTGGGCTATCTATCATGCTCACGAGGTCAGCATGTGTCATGTCCACAATGGCGATTATGGTGTCCCGGTCCAAACGGTAGAGGGTGTGGATCTGCTCAGCAGTGAGGTTGAACGGATCGGCTCGGAGGCGTGGGATTGCGGGCCGCCTGCGTGGTGGTAGTGGCAGTGCTTGTGGGGCTTGCTGACCCTGCCTTGCCCTCCTCCTCCTCCTTCTCCTCCGTCTCCCCTGTGCGCCCGGTTGTTGTACCTGTTGTTGTTCGTCGTCTTCTTGTAGTTGTAGCACTTGCAGTGCTATCTGGTCCCCCAGGCCCAACATCGCTAGTCCTGCCGGTAGCATTTTGGAGTGGGAGTGGTTGTGGGAGGGGTTTGGGTCTGCTATATATGTGTTGTCGGCCTGTATGGCCTCCACCTGTGCTGATTGAATGATTCTGTGGCAGATGCTATCCCTTCTGGCCGAGCACGTCCCGCACGTAAGGCTGCATTTGGCCGCATGGCATCTTGGGATTGGAATCATGTATCAAATCCCGATGGCAGTGTGATGTACTTTGACTGATTTTCATGCTATGCTCCCATTGTTACACATGCTATGATTGCAGCCGCTTACATACCTGTGAAGAGTCAGTGGTATGTAGGGCTCGATCGATGGCCGACCCTCATGCAGCACAGTAACGTACTTCACCGACGGGCGTGGCGTCCCATTTGTGATTGCAGCCAGTTAGCATCATGACACACAGCCGCACTACATTGATGTAATTGTGAATGCAAGCGTTCACAGAAGCCTTTTCGACGTAATGTTGCAAGTGAGGAATTCGAAGGCCAGCATTTTTGGTTTTGAAGTAGCGGCGAGGATACGCCCACAGGTCTGGCTGGAAATGTAACGTTCTATTGTAGAATGTCCTTGGGACATGGCCCATAACGAGCAGGCAATGAATGATATGAATTGAATGGGATGCGCAATAGCGTAGTGGACGATAAGGCAGGACGTTCCCAAATCCATCTTGCTTCACAACACTACAGATCCGGCCAGGGGCACAGTGGTTTTTGCGGACTGCATTACGCACAGACGCGATGGAAGTTTCACATATAATGTGAGTGAATATTCATGCGTTTTCATTGCGGGATGAGGGAATGATGAATGGATGCATGGACTGATGATTCCGTTTAGGGTCTGCCATGTACATGGGTTTTTTGAATCACTCCCCTTCCCCTGCGCTATGTGATGCAAGGCTGCCATAGTGGGACATACGTCTATCTGCCCTTGTCGGATCCTCCCTGTCTCGACGCGCCTTCATACACTTGTGTCTAGGCATGTTACTAATCCCATGTCATGGGTTCTATCTTGACGGACGCATGCACAGTAACCGACGTTGCCAATGGTGTATTTAGCTCGATTGATTTCGTTATGATTCGATACTGATTTAGGGGTGTGTATATTCCTTTGGAGTGGGCTAGCATGCATATGGGTGTGGATTTGGTGTGTTGAATGAAGATTGTAATGCATCATGAGTCCCGTAATGCAATCGGTTAATTTGTGTTTCTTTTGGGTGACAGGTATCTCCTGCCCTATTGCAGATGCCATCTCTACGCCACTCCTCCAGATGGTTTTTACTCTCGACTCCTGCAGCTTCGGGTGAATCAGTGGAGCACCATTTCGATCTTATGGGACGATCGCCAATGGGCCACATGCCCTTACGCTGTACTGGTGGCTAGGTGCAACATTTCGGCCTTTCAGCTCGACTAGTGCCTGCCTCATGGGACGGACCTGCGGTTCTTGCCGCTTCCATGTTGCCTTTTGGAACGTTGATGTAGGCCCTGTGTGCCATGATGGTACAGGGCGTCACACAAGTGGAAGCTGGTCAATTATTGCAGATGCAGCCCTCGGTGATGATGGTTGTTTTGGTGTTATTTTGCAAATTGCTGTGGGGCCTTTGTCATTTGGATGTGCATTTAAATTGTATTCCGATATTTGTCGTGTTGCGTTGTTCTTTGCAGGTGATGTGGCGATTTTCGCTTTGTGGCGGTATGTATTGCGAGATGATCTGCATTGTGTTCCGCCTTCTGAGTTGAGTTGTGTGGTACAGTACTGGCCGCGTTTGCCTACGTAGCACAGTATGGTCACGGATAGGGGCTGCCATTGTGACTGTTTACATGATGTGCTGTTCAGGGGCGGGGGATTGGCTTTTGGCCGACTGGTGCCTGTCAGCCAGGTCGATTGGTGGAATGATGGGATGTTCAGAATGTGGCTGGTCACAGGTGACTGTGTTTGCGTGCGTTTGTTGGAGGGGGACTGGGGTCATGTCCATTGGAATAGCTTCTGTATTGATGCCATCTGTGCCCTGCAGCTCCCATCGGCCCCTCTTGGGATGAGCCTGGCTGCTCAGTCACTCTGCCAACTTGTGTGGTACATGCTTCTGCTGATGGTTGGTTTGTTTACTGGCAAGAGTACAGGGCTGGTGCAATCCCCCTCAGGATGCTGTTTTGGATGTTGCCTTGCGCTGGTGGCAAGCGATGGGGGACTACTGTTGTTTTGTGTCATGTGTTCTTGATTTTCATTTTGATGTATTGTACCTTCACATGCCTGTGCTGCGTCAGTACGGCTATGGTGACATGCCGTACATGGATGCCCACTCACGGGGCGCTTTGAGCCCCTGCATGCTTTTCTACGTTGGCATGCATGGGTGAATTGTAGATTTCACTGGTTGCATAGTGTGGGTACATTGCGCCTGCCAGGAGTTGTGCAATGTGGCCAGGGAGTGGAGTACAGGCACTCAGTGGGCCATTTACGGTTGGTTCACGATGCCGTATTTCTCGCCATGGCGGAATGGTACTTTACGACGTGCTTGATGGCGTTCAGTACATGTCCGCAAGGGTCAGAATTCGCGTACCGTTGCGCCATGGCGGTGATTCCGGTTTTGCAAGGCGCGCGTGCGCGTACTTGGTGCAGTTAGCGTTGCCGTTCACTGCGGTGTCGCTAATGGCATCGTACTTTACGGTGACGGGTCATGATCGCAACGAGCGGTGTTCGATGGCGGTATTGCATTTCCGCCATCATTTTTCCATTTCCGCAAGGGTCGTAATGAGGCCCAAAGTCCCCTACCCTGGTTGCAATTTATTCCCCCAATCCCGCACACAGCATGAATGCCACATCTGGGGCTTTTGAGGATGGCGGGCATGGAAATAGGACTGTGTAGGCTAAGGGATTGTGCAATAACATTTCTGGGTGTGCTGTTTACACAGATCAGTGTTGTACAGAACTGATATTGTTACATGGAGGGGTCTTTAATGTGATTGGTGGATGCGTGTGTCACTATTTAACAGTACCTAATGAGGGTGTGCTGGAAAGAAGATAGTGTAAAGGGAAGAATGACTGTTCCTGCTGTACTGGGGCGCAGCCCTTGCGGTACTTGGGGAAGAGCACGTGCCATATACTACCATTTTCAGCATGCTGGCCATGGGAATGGAACTGTGGGGATTATCGGTACTGAGGGTGTGCTTTACAGGAAGGGTCGTGAATACTGTTTTCCATTACTGTGCGTAGTGAGCCGGGATCACATGGTTGCCATTAGTTGCAAAGGAAATGTAGCATAGCAGAATTGGTCCAAAATCTAGTACAGCTCAAAGCAATGTGGCCCGCTACTCTGTTCTGAAAAGCTACAAACAGAACGCGTAGCAGCTGTGGGGTGTGGCCTTTTGTAGGGCTGCTGTGGAGACCTTGCAACCGGAAAAGAGGCCTAGATCATTCAAACAAATACATAAATGTGCAATGGCACATTGTGGGGTTTTTGTAAGCGTGTACTTTCACAATAACACTCAGTATATTGAAGCACACTGTACTTTTATGCTGTCCGAGGGTCCGGATTGTGTCCGCAAAATAAGGGCCCATGCGCAGCGGTCGCATGGAAACATTGCAAATGTTCTCGATTGGACGGCTGTACGCAGGATGCGTTTTGGATAGAATACTTTGTGCGCATGTGCATAAGTGTCCTATGCACACCATTGGGATCTCTGGACTGATTAATAGTGCGACACATGTGCGCCAACCATTTTGGGACAAGCTGGGTGTTTGTAGGGTATAGCAGCTGGGATGTTTATGTGTACAGCTACGTGGGTGGGCGCCTCAACCTACTTAAAGTTCGTCACAAGTTTCTTTGCATTTGTTGGGCAGGGGCGGTGTTAACAGGCGTCAGAGGAAGAGGTACGCATGCACGTACTTGTGCATAGGACAAACGTCCACTCCCACAACTAATTATAGGTGGTTCACAAGATGCAGACATGCGGTTCGAACTGGCGTTGTATCGATGCCTCCATTATGATTACGGATAGGCCGGGCAGGTGCAGTGTCTGTTGGCTTGATTGTGGTCATTCCCACCGGTTATCAGTCATTTGGTCGAAAACCAAAGGATCGAATGCCATTTGATCGACAGTCAAATGGTCGAAAAAAATGGTCGATTTTTTTTTTATGGGGGCGTTCCCCCCAAACCCCCAGTTTTCTTTATTAAAAATATTTTTTAACCAACCAAAACTAAACATTTTTTTATAAATAAATAAATAAAAAATTCGACCTCTTTTTTTCCGACCATTTGACTGTCGATCAAATGGTCATTCGATCTTTTATTTTCGACCATTTGACTGGACACCATTCCCACCAGTACTGTGCGCTGCTGAGTCATAACGGGATTTTAAGAACAAATGAAAAGCCACATATACACTCAGCAACAATTTACATATCAACCTTTATTTTCACACATTCATAGATACTATTAGGAAAGGGAAGGGGTAGCAGAAGTGGATACATATAGTGGGGAATTGGGGATTTGTACAAGTTGGTCGCGAGGGGAGGAAGGGATTGAGGTATCATCGTAACGTGTCTGATCACATGGAATTTGAGGGGATGGTGGCCTGTGAAATGGGGAAGGGGTAGACGTGCAGGCCAGGCAGTGGTATTTCTTTTTGTCCATAATATGTTCTTGTATGCAATCTTTTAAGGCGGCAACATTGTTCACCAATTCCTCCATTTTGGCTTCCAGGCTGTCCAGTTTGCTATTTACAGAGTTTCTTTCCTTTCCTGTGCCCGTATGCTGTTGAGGAAGGGGTGGTGCTTGTCCTGCATTGCTTTCCTTTCCAATATGTTCGCTTAAAGAAATAAAAATCTGTTAGGTGTACATGAAGCAATAGGTATTAAATATTTTATGTTTCAGACTCCGGTGCGTACCAATGCGGTTACTATCGTAAGTCATTTCGTCATGAGGGAAATTCTCTTCCAGCCACTCTAAGGTGCTTGCCATTGTTGTGTAAAAAAAAGAAACATTATGCTTATCTACTATTGTATACTGCACCACTTGTGCAATTATCAGACAAACTTTAGTGTGCTTACTACATTGTAATGACGTTCTGGTTTTAGCACTTTCCAGTCCTTACTCTGGCCGTTCGTTCTTTCTTCCTATGTACAGCAGCAGTGCGGTAAGATTGTTCAAGGCAGGCGTCACTTCTCTTGTTGGTGCATTCCGTTATGGTGTACTCCCTATGCCTTTGTTCTGTTTGCTTCATAAGTACACATTTTGCAGACCTACTCTATTTTCCCTTGCAATTCACGTACATGGTGCTGTTTGTATATGTTCCTTGTGTTTGCTGAATTGTACCACTATGTAAGAGAACTCCTGACTTTCTGAGCAGGTTGGATGCCACCCGATGTCTGCTGTGCACATTAACATGGCGCCAGCGGGTTCAGTATGTTGTATGGTACATCTTTACAAATTAAGGGTATCCTGGTAAAAACCTATGAAATTCAGTGAAAAAACGTTGTTAAAGGGATGTTATGGTTTAGGTGCCCTACTAAAAAACTATCAAATTCAGTGCAAAATGTGGGCGTGGCTTGGCAGCCATGGAGTAGGCTGTGTCTCCATCATGCTCCGTGATCCGTCTATTGATCCGCAGTAGCGTGTGCTACCAGACAACAGACTGCTGCATGAAAACCACAGCGTAACTGTATGAAGGTGACAGGAAAAGGAAGCATCAACCACGAGTGATTCGTCCCAAGAGAAGGTGAGAACTGATACATTATATCACCGACCGAAGGCGGCCGTATAATATCAAGATGGCGGCCGCCATCGAACAAAGGGACCTGTGAAGCAGCAAGCGCGTATGTGGAATGGGCTGCTGGAGCTACGAGAAGCTCATGGACACAAGAGGACGTGCAGAGGCTGGGTTGTGACCAGGCCGACCGCAGGCAAAGAGAAACGGAGTGAGCGGTACCTGGGGGAGAGTGCGGGCCGTGTGATACGGAGCAGCGCTGTGAATGGAGCGCGCTGAGGCCGGCTGCCGCTCGCGGAAATAGAACCGCGGACCCGGCTCCCTGTCATTGCGAGGGCGCATCCCGGCAGTAGAACCGGCAGCGCGTGCACGCACGCGGCGTGTGTGGCTGATGGCAGAAAACACCCGCGAGACTAGCAGAGCGGAGGGGGCTTGCGGTCCGTGCCCGCGGGCTGATCGCTCGGCACTGAATGCATGCTGCCCACTGAGGCAGGCACTCAGCTGACACACAACAGATGAATGTTGTGTAACTGGCCTGATATGCCCTTAAGTGCAGCACGGTGAGCTGTGTTGCGTTCTTCTCGACTGCCTCTTCCTGTTCTGATTCGTTGCGGGCTGATGGTGAACATTGCGTGATGTAAGATGGGGGGACCCTGCACATCACGAGGCTAGTAAGTGAGGGCAGCTAGACCCCAGTGCTGTGCTTGGGGAGACTCGGCACTGCAGTTGCTGCAGAGGGTTGGCTGTACCCCTACAAGGACCAAAGACAAGCCAGTGGAAGTGGCTAAACACTAATAACAGGGGGAGTGACAGGAGAGTCATGAGCCCCCTCCCCCTCTGGCGTCGGGCAGACTCAGGCGGTACCGAAGAGGGGGATAAGATCACAAATAGCCCCCTGGGAAGTGACGCACCGCAAAGAGGCTGTGTCAGACTTCCCGGTGGCGGTGCTGCGGACATTGGAGCGTGCGATGAGACAATGAACATGTACCTGGGAGAACTGGATACCCGGATGGGCTGAGGTGCAGGTGGCGACACAGCAGGTGACCTGTAAGAATATAACCTCAACGGACAGTGAAGGTACGTGGGAGAACACAACCCACCTGAAATTGAAGCGCAGTGCATGCTGCCATAGACTGCAGCTCTCTGCGGGAGACGTGCCCGGGCCTGGATTGTTCTGGTGTCGTCGCAGAGCGGCAGAGAGACTGAATTGGTACAACATGAGAAGACCAGAACTGGACACGCAGAAAGGGTTGCACTATGTCGGTTAAAGGACTTAGAGCCAAAAGTAAACAACCCACAATGGACGCCTTTGCCAAGACACCGCAAACTCCCACTGCCCCGGCACTGGGCGCAGCGACAGTCTCCGCGGACAGTACTCCAGGGGGAGAGCATCACCAGGTCCTTGCAGCAATAACGGAACTGAGGAACACATGGGGGATAGCAATGGCAGACCTACGAACGGCCTTAGAGAACAAGATTGATGCAGTGGGAATTGAAGTTACCCTGCTGCGACAAGACGTCAGAGCGTTGGCAGAAAGAACAAGTGGAATGGAGAGCGCAGTGAAAACAAATACAGAAACTTGTACAAATAATGCAAAGGAGGTCCACATATTAAAGCAGCAGGTGGCTAACCTGGAGAACCGAGCGGAGGAGGCGGAAGGGAAGGCGAGACGGAATAACATCCGTGTGGTCGGCTTGCCAGATTGGGAGGAGGGCCAGGACCCCATGGACTACGTGGAGAATATGATCCTGCAAGAGATAGGGGCGGACAAGCTCTCACAGGGGTTTACTGTTCAACGAGCACATCGGGCCCTGATGAGAAAACCACAGCCAGGGGCCCCTACTCGGGCGATAATTGTGAAAATATTGAACTATAAAGACAGAGAAAAAATCCTGGAATACTTTCATAAAGGTGGAACGATTGAAAGGGCATCTACCAGCATCACAGCGTATCCTGATTACACAATGTTGGTGCAAAGACAGAGATACAACTATGTGGCAGTCAATAGTAGACTGCGCGTGGCTGGGATCAAGTACATGCTCTTGTACCCTGCGAGGCTAAAAGTCTTTCACAAAAGTAAAGCGATCTTTTTTGAGGCCCCAGAGGAAGCGGCGGCGTGGCTGGACCTGCAGGGCTGCCCGGAACGAGAGAAGGAACGAGATCACGGGAAGCATGATAAGTGAGGGGGATGTGGTAGGATCACTGGGGTGGCAAGCGGGGGGAGCCCCATTGAGATATGTTAGGACATTTGAATTGTATTATGTCACTTTCGGACTTATCGATCCTGTTGGACTGGAATATAGATAACAAAAAGCACAAGTTGACTGGGAAGTACTAGATGTGGTAAATAGGAGCAATAGAATGGAGGCAACCAACCCCCCAGGAGTTAGTAGTAAAACAGCACTAAGGCGATTTGACCCTGCTGAGCTGCGAGTACGGGCTATTGCCAGAAAGGGCTAGATGTGGGGGTGCCCGAGATCCAGGGATGGAGCTGGGCAACAGTTGGGGAGGGTGTTGTTGGGACAGGACAGGGAGGTGGGTGGTTGGGAGGTTGGGGGGTTTGTTGTGTTTTTAGTGGGGAGTTTAAGTTGGGGTACGAGCCTATACAGACGAGTCAAGCAAATGGATTTGGACCAGACAGGGGAAGGGAGGAGAGGGATTCTGCCATGCCATGGGGGAGCTTAAAGTAGTTACCTGGAACGTCAGGGTCTCAATAGTTACTTGAAGAGGAATAAGGTCATGCTATACCTAAGTAGGCAAAAAATCGATATTGCTCTACTGCAAGAGACGCATTTGACGCGAGACAAGTTGGAGATGGTTGGGAAGAAATGGAAGGGGACTGTGGTGGGTTCGTCATATTCGGCGTGTGCCAGGGTGTGATTATCTGGGTGGCGCCACAAGTCCCATTTCAGCTGCTACAGATGCTGGTTGAGGCGGATGGGAGGATGGTTATAATGAGGGGGTTGGTGGAAAATGGGGAGATAAGTGTGGTGAACACGTACGCCCCAAACCAGAATACAGCGGCATATTTTAAAACATTGTGTAATAACCTCAGTATGTGTGCGGGGAGTGCAGTGATCTTGGGGGTGGGGGGCTTCAACTGTGTACTAAACCCTAAAGTGGACAGATGAGACAGGAAAATAGATAGACCTGCCCCAGCTGCTAAAGCGCTGAAAACACTACTAAATGACTTTGGGGGTGAAGATGTATGGAGGGCACAACACCCCCTAGAGAGGCATTACTCACACTATTCTGCCCCGCAGCAATTACATACGAGGCTGGATTATGTCTTTGTCACGCCAGAGATATTGGCAGAGACCACGTACGTTGAGTACAGAGCGAGAGTCCTCTCAGACCACTCGCCTTTGATCCTGGGATGGTAATATCATCCCCCGAGGGTGAGGATACTGACATGGTGCCTCAGAGCGGAGGCGCTGAGGTACCCCCTTTTTAGGGAGGATATGAGGGAGGAGATTGTGAATTATTTCGAGACAAATACTGGTAGCGTGGACTCGGTGGGCACACTTTGGGAGGCCTTCAAGGTAGTGATGAGGGGAGTAGCTACATCAAAATCCAAAGCACTGCAGGGAGAGATCCTGGCTGACCTGCGGGAAGTGGAGGGTGAACTGGAAAGGGCACAGAAAGGAGGAAATAATACCAAAGAAGAGGCCGAAGTGATACTCAGGCTGCAGCAGAGTGTGCTGGGCATTGGGAGAGACTGTGTAACCTTAACTACAAACAATATATAGAGAGACAGCACGCGGGAGGGGATAAACCTGGGAGGATCTTGGCATGGCTGTATAAGAGTGAAACCCCTAAACCCATGATCAGGACGATAATAAGAGAAGACGGTAGGGTGGTTGATACCCAGGAGGGGGTCAACCAGGTGTTCGTAGATTACTACGGGCAGCTGTACAGAGACGATGGGCAGGATAATTGCGTGACGATTGCAGAAACACTAGCGGACATAGGATTGCCACAGATTAGTGCCGAGGAGAGAGAGGCACTAGATGAACCGATCACTCTGGAGGAGCTAGAGGAGGTGGTGAGACAGTTTGCTGACTAGTAAGACTCCGGGAGCCGACGGACTCCCAAGTGAGTTTTACAAAACATTCAAGGGAGAGGTGCTTCCCTCGCTGTTGGATATGCTGAACGAGGCATATGAGCAGGGCAGGCTGCCTGAGTCACTTAGAGAAGCAGTTATAATACCGCTATCCAAACCAAATAAGCCCGGGCATAGCTGCAGTTCATACAGACCCCTATCAATGTTGAACCAAGACAGTAAAATATTGATGGCGGTCTTGGCAAACAGATTGAGGGGGGTCATTGGCAAATTAATACACCCTGATCAGACAGGCTATGTCCCCAATAAGAACATAACCTATTACCTTAGAAGGCTCCACAAAGTCATTGAATACGGAAACGAGAACGAAGGTGAACTAGAGGTGAACTAGCAATTGTGTCATTGGATGCAATAAAGGCCTTTGATTCGGTGAAATGGCCATGGCTGCTGGCGGCCCTGGCCGGCTATGGGATGAGCCATGTATATTTGCAGTGGGCCAAGATGTTATATAGCGAACCACTGGCTAGAGTCAAAACTGGAGCAGTGATATTGGAAAGGTGGCAGCTCCGTAGGGGCACCAGACAAGGTTGCCTATGGTCCCCTATGCTTTATATACTGGCTCTAGAACCCTTAACGATCTACTTGAGGCAACAATACGATACGATAGGCATCGCTGTCGGGGGTGAACGACATCTGATATCATTATATGCAGATGATGTGCTGTTCTATCTACGACATCCGGAAGAAAACCTCCAATACATTCTGGAAGTAATGGAAAGATACGCGGAGATGTCTGGGATAGCAGTGAACCCTCAGAAGTCCAGCATGTTCCCATTAGGCGGATATAAAGGGATCCCCTTGGACCAACTACCGGTGCTACAGATACCATGGGTGGTAGTCACGTTTCGCGATCTAGGGATAGACATATACCACAAGTTGGAAGAGGAACATAGGTTCAACACATAGGTAGCTATCAAGAAAATTGAAAACTGCATGAGGTTCTGGGTAAAGCTGCCTTTAGCAATGATGGGGCGTGGGGCGATGCTGAAGATGGTGGTTCTGCCTAGGCTCCTGCATTACTTTGGGAACATCCCGCACTGGATACCAAAGAAATTCTTCACTAGACTGGACAGTATGTGCAGGGATTTCCTGTTGCATGGCACGCGGAAGAGAGTGGCCCTCTGGAAACTACAGAATTTCCATGAGAAAGGTGGTAAAAAACTGCCCAATTATGAAGTCTATTATGTAGCAAGCCAACTGCAATATGTTGCTAAATGGCTCTCAGATGAAGTGACTTCTAAGTCCAGGCTGTTTGGACAAGATTGTGCCCCATACTACTTGAAAGAGATGATGTGGTTGCCCAAGACAGAAACGGAAGGGCGTCCCAAGTTGATGATTCTTGGGTGGAGGATGTGCCGTAGGGCATCCCAGATGATGGAGAACCCGTCCCCATGCTCCCCACAAGTACCACTAGTTGCACTGGCAGGGGGAGATGTGCAGCTAAGGGGGATAATCAGAAACCACTGGGTTAGCAACAATGGGTGATATCTGGCAAGAGGGGATTATCATAGATTTAGAGGTGCTGGGCGAGGAAACCGGGTTACACACGGGCCAGTATATCACATACCATAGACTGGTGAGGAAAATTAAGATAACATGGCCTGAAGTGGTACTGGCGGAAGAACCAGACGCCACGATAGACGTGATATATGACATAGCGGAGGGGGGACATGAGATATCCAGAATATACGAAATTATGATGTCTAAAGTAGGTAAAGAAGTAACAAAATTGAGACTAGACTGGGAGGAAGAAGTGGGAATCCCGATGGATGATGGGTTGTGGGAACGGGCCCAAGGGTATCACAAGAAGGTCTCAAGGAATGCGAGATTACAGCAGATACAATTGTATGTCACGCATAGGGCGTATATGACAGCCCAGAGGATATCAAGGTTTAAAGATGTAGGACGGCAAGCATGCCCTAAGTGTGATGAAGAGAATGCGGGCATGGCGCATATGTTTTGGTCATGCCCGGTTATTGAGCGCTTCTGGAGCAAAGTGGCACAAAAACTAGCGGAAAGAGGAGTCAAGATTGTAGTGGACACAGTGTGGGCCTGTTTGTTGGGGGGTTCCCTAGACCACGGGAACTTAAGCATGTGAGCAAACTGAAGGACCTGGCATTTGCACTCGCCAAGAGGAGAATTGCTATGGGGTGGAAGACATGCCATGGGCCACGATTAGAGGTGTGGTGGAAAGACTTGCAGAAATGGGCAGAGGCGGAAACAATGGTATTGCTAGGAGCGAGCAATGCCGGGGGGGAGGAGGAGACAGAGACCCTGATGGCCTGGAAATTATTAATAGCAGAGTTGTTTGGGTCAATACAAGACCCGACGGAAACTGTAGAAGAGGAGACCCTATTATATGAAGCAGGAACAGAATATGAGAAGTAGTAGGCCCGGAACGGGGGGAGGGATAAGGGAAGCAGTGAACATGTTTAAGCAAATATTATGGAAATGTTATCAAATATACTGCAAGTTTGGTTTGTATTGTTTGTTAAGCGAATAAAAATTGTTTTAAAAAAATAAATAAATAAATAAAAATTCAGTGCAAAATCTTTTTCAACGGGACATTATACTTACTTTGCACTAATAACAACCTATTCTTATTATGGTTACTAGAAAAACCGAAAACCCCCAAAAATTCACCAGTTATGGTAAGCTAAGCAACCATAACTCACGCCACCACCGTGCACTGCTAACACTTACACCCAGGACATCAAAGATGACATCACAAATGTCCTGGGTGTTAGTCATAGCAGTGCACAGTGGTGGCATGAGTTATGGTTGCTTAGCTTACCATAACTGGCAAATTTCTGGGGTTTTAGTAGTAGCCATAATATGAATAGGTTGTTATTAGTGCAAAGTAAGTATAACGTCCTGCTGAAAAAGATTTTGCACTGGATTTGATAGCTTTTTAGTAGGGAAACTAAACCATAACGTCCCTTTAACAATGTTTTTGCAGTGAATTTGATAGGTCTTCAGTAGCGCAACTTAACCATATATATATTCAGTAAAAAAACTTTGTTAAAGGGACGTTATGGTTAAGTTGCACTGCTAAAAACCTATGAAATTCAGTAAAAAAACTTTGTTAAAGGGATGTTATGGTTCAAAGTAAAACTGAAAACCCCCTGAAATTCATAAGTTATGGTAAGATAACCAACCATAAATCGCGCCACCACCGTGCACTGCTAAGACTGACACCCAGGACATCAAAGATGACATCACAAATGTCATTGATGACATCACTGTACATCTATATATAATAAAACAAAAATATTATGTGTCAGTTCTTTTTTGCGTTTTTTATTTAAAAATAAAGTTGGGGTGTCCGCGGACAGCGCGGGTGTCCGGGATGTCCGTAATTAACCAAAATGGGGGTGTCCTAAGGACACTATACCTGTCCGTACTGTCCGCAAGCAAAATGGAACCGTTCTTAGAACACACTCAGTGTCCGGTATGTCCGTAAAACCCAAAATGGAGTTGTCCTACGGACACTATACCTGTCTGTACTGTTCGCAGGCAAGTTGAAACTGTTCTAAGAACACACTCGGTGTCCAGGATGTCTGTAAAACCCAAAATGGAGGTGTCCTAAGGACACTATACCTGTCCGTACTGTTCGCAGGCAAGTTGAAACTGTTCTAAGAACACACTCGCTGTCTGGGATGTTCGTAAAACCCAAAATGGAGGTGTCCTAGGGACACTATACCTGTCCGTACTGTTCATAGGCAAGTTGAAACTGTTCTAAGAACACACTCGGTGTCCGGGATGTCCGTAAAGCCCAAAATGGAGGTGTCCTAAGGACACTATACCTGTCTGTACTGTTTGCAGGCAAGTTGAAACTGTTCTAAGAACACACTCGGTATCCGGGATGTCCGTAAAACCAAAAATGGAGGTGTCCTAAGGACACTATAACTGTCAGCCGGCAAAATTTAACCATTCTTAGTACACAGGCGGTGTCCGGGATGTCCGTAATTAACCAAAATGGAGGAGTCCTAAGGACACTATACCTGTCCGTATTGTTCGTAGGCAAATGGGGACTGTACTAAGAACACAATCGGTGTCCGGGTTGTCCGCATATATGTAAAATGTGGGTGTTCTAAGGACACTTTACATGTCCTTACTGCGTAAAGAACATCTACGCACATGTGCACCACACCCATAACGTTTCCGAACATCGCGCCTGTCCATAACTGATTGCGTCACTTGTGTCACACTTTTAATTAATTTCAGGACCCTAACACTGTCCGTATAACACCCGTGCACATGCGCACAACCGTTCCTGTGCATTTGATGTCCTGCGGACACCAATTCCCTTCGCGGACATGTTCGCGACGCCATCATGTGACCGCACCCACGCTGATCGTGTGTTCTGAATTGCGGGCACTGTCCGGGTCCCCAAACATATTTAAAGTGCATTTTCATGCTATCCACAGTATTTTATAGTAAACATTCACCATAGCACATGTTCAAGACAATCACCCTGATTCTCTACATACTTTTTGTAACTTTTTGAGCCTTTTTGGGATGTTTGATCTGTCCGCGGAAAGCGCGAGTGTCTGCGGAGCGCGCACACGCACCCCTATAAAAGGCCACACCCCAGAGCTCATCCTCATTGTGCTTTTGGCTATTTGACAAAGCATGGTCTACTTTGGCTAGTATTTTGCTGCCAATCTTCAGATTTTTCTGAAACCTGATGGCATCCATGGCTCCTCTACTGGCACCTGGTGCTACATCTACCTCAGCACCATCCCCACCCACTCTACCACCACCACCTCCCCAAGGGCCTGAAGAGCGTAACAGGCGTGAGGATGCAGAGGAGGATGAAGAGGATGACGAGGATGAGGTAGTGGAAGTCCCTACTACCAGCACTCGCCGTGAGTCTTGGGTGTACACATAGTAAATACATAATACTAATGCTTCTACGTTACAATGCAGATGGTACCAAAAACAACTGCAAACTAACTGGATTCGCACATGGTCAAGTATCACTTGGTAAGAAAGCCTTCACAACAATAGGTATAATCTTCCACGCAGGAGCCACAACCAATGCAGGTCACTACACTGCATATATTAAAAAGAAATATTGTTGGTTTGAATGTAATGACAGTACCATTATTCTAAAGCAAAGATTACCAGAAAACCTTACAAACTCTTATTTAATATTCTTAAAACCAAAATTTAATAACTAATCTGTACTTAAACATTAACACAACTTCAATTAAATAACTATAAACTGTTTCAATACGCCAAAAGGTATCTAACTGCCACAACATTCTACAACAACTAAACAGATAAACGAATACCACAAAATTATAACAGAAAATAGACAGTTAGAATACACCAACAGGTATCTAACTGCTCCAAGAATGTACACCAAGCCAACAGATAGAACATTAGTCAAAAATAACAAGTGAACAGTAAAAACAAACAGACAAATAGACTGTAGCATAACAAAAAGGGTTTTTTATCTACCACACAGAAGGCACAACCGATGCAGGTCACTGCACTGCATATATTAAAAAGAAATGTGGATGGTATGATTGTAATAATAGTACCATTATTCTAAATCAGAGATTACCAGCAAATCTTACAAACACTTCTTTAATCTTCTTAAAACCAAAATTTTATAACTAATCTGTACTTAAACATTAACAAAATTTCAATTAAAAAACTATAAACTGTTAAAATACGTCAACAGATATCTAACTGCCCCAAGATTCTATAACAACCAAACAGATAAATAAATACCACTACATTATAACAAGAAACAAACAGAATACGCCAACAGGTATCTAACTGCCCCAAGATTTTCAATAACCAAACAGATAAAACAATACCACTAAATTATAACAAAAAATAAATAGTTACAATACCCAACAGGTATCTAACTGCTCCAAAAATATGTAACAAACCAACAGATAGAACATTAGCCAGAAACAACAAGTGGACTCTGAAAACAAACAAACAAATAGACTGTAGCATAACAAAAAAGGGTTTTTTTAATCCGACATGGATTTTTTCTTTCCCACAGACCCAATGATTAGAAAAACAAACACAGAAACTGAGCAAGCAGGACAGTACACTGTTTTGTAATCTACTAAATATGAGGGTCAAAATGAATAAACAATGTCTATTATTCAATGCTATAAGTCCTTACAAACTACCAATACGAACATGATATTTTCTTTTAATACAGAAATTGACAAAGAATATGTGTAGTCCAGTTATCAAACCAAACAGTAAGTATATTATAGTAAGTACAACTCATAAATACTGCTCCATGACACAACCATTGAAGCAAACATAGCCGGTCAAGTGGCACAGCGAGTAGAGCGCTCGCTTTGACATCGGTGCAGAGCCTGCGAACGCAGGTTCGAATCCCGGCAGCGCCAAACTCAGCGTTTCATCCTTCCGAGGTCGATAAATGAGCACCACACACCGTGGGTAATAATAAGCAGCGCTCAGATACCTGAGGGTTCGTAGCGCTATATAAATGCCAAATTATTATTATTATTATTATTAAACATGTAACCGTATACCACAATGCAAAATGTTTACTTCCATGGATATGTTATACTGCAGTGCTTGTTACCAATCTCTACAATCTTAATGGCATGATGTAGCCAAAACTTCACATACAACTATACAAATCAAACACTGCATAAACTGTAGATTTGCAAATATTTCACACATATTTGATTCTATGGGTGTGATATGATGCAGTGGTTGTAGCCAGGGCCTAGAGTCTTGGGTGCATGTTAATGGAGTCCTGGGAACAGTTGTTGGCTTTCAAAGATACCCACATGACAATAACATTCATTTTGTCAATATTCTCTTTGACAAACTTTCAGCAATGAAAAGGATAGGCCGGTCAACAGCTCGATTCCTTCTCTTCAAAGACATGTATACGCAGAGAACAATTTTCTCTAACTCTAGCATACGCAGTCACCATTCATAAATCACAAGGTCTTACCCTAGACAAAGCATTGATAGATATTGGTAACACAGTCTTTAAAGAAGGCATGAGCTACGTAGCACTATCACACTTACGTCACTTGACGGTCTATTTCTAATCAACTTTGATGCAAATAAAGTAAACGCTGACATTCCTTGCATTTTAGAATACAATAGACTACGTTCTCTATACACCCCCATCTAAAAACATATCTTGTTCCACAAAAAAGAAAACGTTGTAAAAGAAAAATAATTCAAACAGAAATGCAACAAGATCTCACTGCAAATCCTCCAAAGAGACAAAAAGAAACAAATACTTCATCAATTACCACAACCAAAGAAGAACCTATTACTCAAAGTAACTCAGGTACTTCTTCAAAGAAGCAACAAACACTCTGAAAAAATGACTTGGACACAGACCTATCTGCTCCATTCAGATTTTCAAATATAACTGGTGTAAATTGCTACGCAAATGTAGCAATGAATATTCTATTTCAATTACCACCAATTGTTGAGAACATTTACTTACACAGTACAGACCAATTGTGTTTGCAAATGTTAGTACTTCATAGAAACGCAACAAACAATCCTGACAACACGTCTAGTGTTCATGGAATAAGACAAGAATTAGACTACTGTGCTGGAATGGTGAAATTCACTATAAACTCACAAGAAGATCCACAAGAATTTCTAATGTACTTACTACAAGTACTGGAAAACAAAAACATACCTATAAATGAAATCTGGAAGATTTCATACATCTGGAAACATGCATGCACTCTCTGCAACAATGTGACACAGGAACAAATCCCTAATGAACGCTTCGTGTATGTATCCATACCTAATTGTGAATCCGTTCCATTTCAGCAACTTGTACAAAATGCAAACCATGGTAGATTATGTACTACCTGCAATTCAGATAATCACTCCACCATACTAATACAAACACATAGTAAATACATAATACTAATGCTTCCACGTTACAATGCAGATCGTACCAAAAACAACTGCAAACTAACTGGATTCACACATGGTCAAGTATCACTTGGTAAGAAAGCCTTCACAACAATAGGTATAATCTTCCACACAGGAGCCACAACCAATGCAGGTCACTACACTGCATATATTAAAAAGAAATATTGTTGGTTTGAATGTAATGACAGTACCATTATTCTAAAGCAAAGATTACCAGAAAATCTTACAAACTCTTATTTAATATTCTTAAAACCAAAATTTAATAACTAATCTGTACTTAAACATTAACACAACTTCAATTAAATAACTATAAACTCTTTCAATACGCCAAAAGGTATCTAACTGCTCCAACATTCTACAACAACCAAACAGATAAACGAATACCACAAAATTATAACAAAAAATAGACAGTTAGAATACACCAACAGGTATCTAACTGCTCCAAGAATGTGCACCAAGCCAACAGATAGAACATTAGTCAAAAACAACAAGTGAACAGTAAAAACAAACAGACAAATAGACTGTAGCATAACAAAAAGGGTTTTTTATCTACCACACAGAAGGCACAACCGATGCAGGTCACTGCACTGCATATATTAGAAAGAAATGTGGATGGTTTGATTGTAATAATAGTACCATTATTCTAAATCAGAGATTACCAGCAAATCTTACAAACACTTCTTTAATCTTCTTAAAACCAAACTTTTATAACTAATCTGTACTTAAACATTAACAAAACTTCAATTAAAAAACTATAAACTGTAAGAATACGTCAACAGATATCTAACTGCCCCAAGATTCTATAACAACCAAACAGATAAATAAATACCACTACATTATAACAAGAAACAAACAGAATACGCCAACAGGTATCTAACTGCCCCAAGATTTTCAATAACCAAACAGATAAAACAATACCACTAAATTATAACAAAAAATAAATAGTTACAAAACCCAACAGGTATCTAACTGCTCCGAAAATATGTAACAAACCAACAGATAGAACATTAGCCAGAAACAGCAAGTGGACTCTGAAAAAACAAACATATAGACTGTAGCATAACAAAAAAAGGGGTTTTTTAATCCGACATGGATTTTTTCTTTCCCACAGACCCAATGATTAGAAAAACAAACACAGAAACTGAGCAAGCAGGACAGTACACTGTTTTGTAATCTACTAATTATGAGGGTCAAAATGAATAAACAATGTCTATTATTCAATGCTATAAGTCCTTACAAACTACCAATACACGATACTTTGATACGATACGAACATGATATTTTCTTTTAATACAGAAATTGACAAAGAATATGTGTAGTCCAGTTATCAAACCAAACAGTAAGTATATTATAGTAAGTACAACTCATAAATACTGTTCCACAACACAACCATTGAAGCAAACATGTAACCGTATACCACAATGCAAAATGTTTACTTCCATGGATATGTTATGCTGCAGTGCTTGTTACCAATCTCTACAATCTTAGTGGCATGATGTTGCCAAAACTTCACATACAACTATACAAATCAAACACTGCATAAACTGTAGATTTGCAAATATTTCACACATATTTGATTCTATGGGTGTGATATGGTGCAGTGGTTGTGGCCAGGGCCTAGAGTCTTGGGTGCATGTTAATGGAGCACTGGGAACAGTTGTTGGCTTTCAAAGATACCCACATGACAGTAACATTCATTTTGTCAATATTCTCTTTGACAAACTTTCAGCAATGAAAAGGATAGGCCGGTCAACAGCTTGATTCCTTCTCTTCAAAGACATGTATACGCAGAGAACAATTTTCTCTAACTCTAGCATACGCAGTCACCATTCATAAATCACAAGGTCTTACCCTAGACAAAGCATTGATAGATATTGGTAACACAGTCTTAAAAGAAGGCATGAGCTACGTAGCACTATCACACTTACGTCACTTGACAGTCAATTTCTAATCAACTTTGATGCAAATAAAGTAAACGCTGACATTCCTTGCATTTTAGAATACAATAGACTACTTTCTCTATACACCCCCATCTAAAAACATATCTTGTTCCACAAAAAAGAAAACGTTGTAAAAGAAAAATAATTCAAACAGAAATGCAACAAGATCTCACTGCAAATCCTCCAAAGAGACAAAAAGAAACAAATACTTCATCAATTACCACAACCAAAGAAGAACCTATTACTCAAAGTAACTCAGGTACTTCTTCAAAGAAGCAACAAACACTCCGAAAAAATGACTTGGACACAGACCTATCTGCTCCATTCAAATTTTCAAATATAACTGGTGTAAATTGCTACGCAAATGTAGCAATGAATATTCTATTTCAATTACCACCAATTGTTGAGAACATTTACTTACACAGTACAGACCAATTGTGTTTGCAAATGTTAGTACTTCATAGAAACGCAACAAACAATCCTGACAACACGTCTAGTGTTCATGGAATAAGACAAGAATTAGACTACTGTGCTGGAATGGTGAAATTCACTATAAACTCACAAGAAGATCCACAAGAATTTCTAATGTACTTACTACAAGTACTGGAAAACAAAAACGTACCTATAAATGAAATCTGGAAGATTTCATACATCTGGAAACATGCATGCACTCTCTGCAACAATGTGACACAGGAACAAATCCCTAATGAACGCTTCGTGTATGTCTCCATACCTAATTGTGAATCCGTTCCATTTCAGCAACTTGTACAAAATGCAAACCATGGTAGATTATGTACTACCTGCAATTCAGATAATCGCTCCACCATACTAATACAAACATATAGTAAATACATAATACTAATGCTGCCACGTTACAATGCAGATCGTACCAAAAACAACTGCAAACTAACTGGATTCGCACATGGTCAAGTATCACTTGGTAAGAAAGCCTTCACAAGAATAGGTATAATCTTCCACACAGGAGCCACAACCAATGCAGGTCACTACACTGCATATATTAAAAAGAAATATTGTTGGTTTGAATGTAATGACAGTACCATTATTCTAAAGCAAAGATTACCAGAAAATCTTACAAACTCTTCTTTAATATTCTTAAAACCAAAATTTAATAACTGATCTGTACTTAAACATTAACACAACTTCAATTAAATAACTATAAACTGTTTCAATACGCCAAAAGGTATCTAACTGCTCCAACATTCTACAACAACCAAACAGATAAACGAATACCACAAAATTATAACAAAAAAGTTGGAATACACCAACAGGTATCTAACTACTCCAAGAATGTGCACCAAGCCAACAGATAGAACATTAGTCAAAGACAACAAGTGAACAGTAAAAACAAACAGACAAATAGACTGTAGCATAAAGAAAAGGGTTTTTTATCTATCACACAGAAGGCACAACCGATGCAGGTCACTGCAATGCATATATTAAAAAGAAATGTGGATGGTTTGATTGTAATAATAGTACCATTATTCTAAATCAGAGATTACCAGCAAATCTTACAAACACTTCTTTAATTTTCTTAAAACCAAAATTTTATAACTAATCTGTACTTAAACATTAACAAAACTTCAATTAAAAAACTATAAACTGTTAGAATACGTCAACAGATATCTAACTGCCCCAAGATTCTATAACAACCAAACAGATAAATAAATAACACTACATTATAAAAAGAAACAAACAGAATACGCCAACAGGTATCTAACTGCCCCAAGATTTTCAACAACCAAACAGATAAAACAATACCACTAAATTATAACAAAAAATAAATAGTTACAATACCCAACAGGTATCTAACTGCTCCAAAATATGTAACAACCCAACAGATAGAACATTAGCCAGAAACAACAAGTGGACTCTGAAAACAAACAAACATATAGGCCCTCATTACGACCCTGGCGGAAAGTGACTGACCGGACCGCCACAGCGTAAATAGCGTTTCCGCCATTGCACGAAGGAGCAAAGTGCGGCCCATTCCGACCCATCGGGCATGAGCACCACGGCATGGCGGAAGTGCAAAGTCCGCGATGGCGGAAATGACCCCAAAACGGCCCACACCGCCGCCGTACGGCGCCCTAGGTGCAATACCGCCACCCATCACAGCGGACACCGCAGTGTGCGCCTACCGGAAAGTACGGTGACCGTAAATATACGGAAACGGAAGTAAAAACATGGGCCCGGAACGGGAAACATCCCGCCGTACACCTATAAAACCACTAAAACCACACAACCACTAAAAACACTACCCTGAGACACACCCCAACCCGTCATCCACCCTAGCGAAACCAAGAAAAATGGGAAAAGTAGCGAAGAAAGCGTGCGACCGCAAGCGGCAGGTCCACTTCTCCCGTGAGGAACTCACCGTGCTAACAGAGACCCTCCAGGAGAATGCTGCCGTCGTCTTCTGCACACAAATGACCAGGACGGCACTTGCAAACAAGAAGGCCATATGGGCTCTGGTGGCACAGCGGGTAAGTGCGGTGGGGACCGCACCCCGCACCCCACAGCAATGCCGAAAGCGATGGGACGACCTGCGGATACGCGTCCGCAGCATACTCTCTGCCAACCGCAACATTGCCACAGCCACCGGGGGAGGTCCTGAATCACCCATCAAGTTGACCCCCTGGGAAGAAATCTGTGCCTCCACCATCGGAATGGAGAGCATAGAGGGAGTCGGAGGGATGGAGAAAGGAGTGCAGATATCCGAAGATTCAGGTAGGTGGGCCAGATAAAACAATGCCAAATCCACAAAGTCCATCCATGTGAAGTACCATGTGTCCACATAGTGCAACAGAAACACATGTCCAGGAGAACGTCCACACACATCGGCCTGATAGCGCACGTTAAAACCCACAATAAATATATAAATAATTAAAAACCCCTAAAACACGCACTACACGTGCAGCAGGCACACCCTAACTGCAGGCTGCCAAACAACTGCACCCTCACTCCACACACAAATGAAAGCACCTCCAAGGCCCCGACCCAAATCACCCTCAGGTACCACCCCAATGCATGTGATACAATGCCATTCCAATTCCCACAGACCCATCAATAACCCTCGCCCTCCTTTACTCCACCACAGGGTCCGATCCAAACGACGAGCTTCAGGACACCCCTACCAGAACACCTGCAAAGAGGGCCAAGACCAACGGCCAAAGACCCTCCACCTCAGCTGCACGCATCAAGACACGGCAGCAGCACAAATCAGGTGGCAGCACAGAGGAGGGAACATCAACAGGCACCCCAGCAGCCAGCATGCCCACACCACCACCACCACAGGTCCCCCCAACGGATGCCACAGAAGGCACTGCCTCTGGTGGCAGCAGCACCATAGGTGACACCCCATTGATGGCAGCATGCTCCGACACAGAAGACGGGGATGTCGAAGTCAGATCCATCCATGACCTGTCCCAATCCCCCTGTCTGTCCCATCCCGTACAACATGAGGATACCACGCAGGGGCACCCACAAGACGACGACTGGCCATCCCCACAAGCCCTGTGGCAAGGCAACATGAGGTCAACAGCCCCTCTGTGACACCCCCGCAAATGGCCATGGCCCAGCAGAGGCAACAGTCCCTCGACCAGTTAATCGTGCAACAGCAGCAACTGGCCACGCTCCTCAAGGACCATGCCGATGAATGTGGGGGCACTAAGGCAGACATAGAAACATCAACTGAGACACTCAGGGCAGAAATGGAGAGAGGTACAGAGACACTAAGGGCACAAATGGAGAGAAGCACCGAGAGCCTGGGAGTCCAAATGGAGAGAAGCACCGAGAGCCTGAGGGGGAACTGCATGCGACGTCCAAGGACGTATGTGCCGAACTTGCCGCAGTGCGCCGTGTGCTCACTGAGCTCTCGCAAACCCTTAGGGACATGCATGGACGTGAGCAGGCAGAGACATCATCCGTTGCAAGTTCCGTCCAGGGCAGCCCCCAAAGTAGATCTGGGAGGAACCTGCGCTCCACAGGCAGGGGTGCCCCTGATACCCGCAGAGGGGGCTTGCAATAGCGACTGCCCACTGACAATGAGCATCTGTGGACACTGGTGTTCGGGGGGGAGGTAGGAGGGTGGAGGGGGTGTGTTGGGCTCACTTGGGTGGCGGGTCGATAGGGTGTACAACATGATATCACATATGCCATAAACAGTGCACGATCAACCAATGAGATGTGTGGACATTGATCTTTGTGTACTAGGCCATCATAGGCGTACAGTCCATATTGTGCATGTCCCAGACACACACGCACGAGTCCCGTGTCCATGTATCAGCCACCAGGCGTGAGTGCTAGAAGCATACATCAATGAGATGCTGACGAATGTCACGGCCCTCCGGTGCCTCGCAGACTCCTTGAGGTGCTGCCACATCCCCACCCTCATCATGACCATCATCAGGTGCTTGCAGTTCTGCGTCAGGGGGCATGGGCACATTTCTACGTACGCACATGTTGTGGAGCATGACACATGCCATCACCATCTTTGCAACCTTCACATGGCGGTACAGGAGTGCCCCGCCAGACCTGCTGAGGCAGCGGAAACGACCCTTCAGTAGGCCGAATGCCTGTTCAATGACTACACGGGTACGTGAGTGGGCATGGTTGTAGTCCTCCTCATGCTGGTCCCGTGGGTTCCGGACTGGTGTGAGGAGCCATCTCTTCAGTGGATATCCAGCATCACCTGTATGTGGACGATAAACGTATGATGTGGAATGCCATTGCTACGTACGCACACCCCCCCCCCTTCCTGCCAGGTCATTGCCGAATCACATACCCCACATTATCATGCATGTAATGAGACTCACCGAGTAGCCAGGATCTGTTCCCTGCGTGTCGCTCCATGTAGCGTGGTATTGTAGAGTTCCTCAAGACCATAGAATCATGGGTTGATCCAGGGAATCTGGCACAACAATGTGTAATGATCCTGTTGGAGTCACACACCATTTGTACATTCAGAGAATGAAATTGTTTTCGGTTGCGGTACTGGGCCTCCATGGCATGTGGGACGACCAATTCCACATGGGTGCAGTCGATGGCACTAATGCAACCCGGTATGCCGGCAAGTGCATGGAATCCCACTTTTGTGTTGGTAATTTCCTGCTCCGAGCGTGGTAGGGAGATGTAGTCGTCTGCGTGCTGCAGGAGGGCATCGAGCACTTGCAATAGTGTCCGTGAGAACAGTGGCTGAGAAATGCCATGCAACTGTCCGACTGTGTGCTGGTAGGTGCCTGTGGCCAGGAAGTGGAGTACAGACACCACCTTCAGTAGGGGTGGGATGGCGGTTGGGCTATCTATCATGCTGACAAGGTCAGCCTGTGTCATGTCCACAATGGCGGCTATGGTGTCCCGGTCCAGACGGTAGAGGGTGTGGATCTGCTCATCAGTGAGGTTGAACGGATGTGCTCGGAGGCGTGGGATTGCGGGCTGCCTGCGTGGTGGTAGTGGCTGTGCTGGCGGCCCTTGCTGGCCCTGCCTTGCCCTCCTCCTCCTCCTGCGTCTCCTCCGTGCAGCCGGTTGTAGTTGGTGTTCGTCTTCTTCTTGGAGTTGGAGTACTTGCAGTGCTATCATGTCCCCCAGGGCCAACATCGCGAATCCTGCCAGTAGCATTTCGGTGTGGTTGTGGGAGGAGACTGGCTGTGCAATTTATGTGTTTTCAGGCTGTATGGCCTCCACCTGTGGTGATTCATTCCACCTGTGCAAACTGCTCTCCCCTTTGGCCGAGCACGTCCCGCACACAATGCTGCAATTCGGGGAATGGCATCTTGCTATTGCAATCATGTATTTGTACCCGATGGCCGTGTAACATTGGTTGATATGTTCATTCTGCTGTGGTCCCATTGTTTCACATACTATCTGTGCAGTCGCGAACAGACTTGTGAAGGGTCAGTGGAACGTAGTACTCGAGTAACGGTGGGCCCTCATGCATCACTGTACCGAGTTGCAACGACGGGCGGGGCGTCCCATTTGTGGGTGAAGGCAGTTGCCATTTTCACACACAGCCGCACTCGATGGATTAATTAGTGATTTCAAACGGCCACAGATGCCTCTTCGACGTGATGTTGCAAATGAGGAATTCGAAGGGCGGCGCTTTCGGTTTTCAGCTAGCGGCGAGGAAATGCCCACAGGTCTGACTGCAAATATAACGTACTATTGTTCAATGTCCTTGGGACAGGGGCCATGGCGAGGATGCAATGATTGATATGAATGGTTTGGGATGCGCAATAGCGACGTGGGCGATGAGGCCGGACGTTCCCAAATACATGTTACTTCACAGCACTGGAATTACGGGCTGGGGCACTGTGGATTTTGCAGGCTGCATAACGCACAGACTCAATGGATATTTCTAATGTTATGTGAGTAAATATTCAGGCGTTTTAATCCCGGGATGAGGGAATGATGAATGGATGCATGGGCAGGTGATTTGATACAGAGTTTGCCATGTACAGGGCTTCTTGGAATCTATCCGCCTCCCCTACGCTATGTGATGCAGGGCTGCCATAGTGGGACCATCGTCTATCTGGCCTTGTTGAGCCCTCCCTGTCTCGACACGCCCTCAGACACTTGTGTCCATGCACGTTACCAATCCCATCTGATGGATTCTGTTTTGACAGACGCATGCACAGGTACACTCGTTTGTGATGGTGTTTACACCTCGATATAGATAGTTATGAGTCACAAGTGGTTTTTGGGTGGTGATGAACCTTTGGAGTGGGCTAGCATGCATATGGCTGTGGATTTAGTGTGATCATTGAAGTGAGTTGTTCGAATGTAGTTCTGATGCCCATTCTGTTCTTTTTCTTTTCTTTTGGTTGACAGGTATCTCCTCCCCTTTTGCCACTGCCATCTGTATGCCACTCCTGCAGATGGGTTTTACTCCCGACACCTGCTGCTTCGTGTTAATCAGTGGAGCAGCATTACGATCTTATGGGACGATCGCCAATGGGCCACATGCCCTTACGCAGTACTGGTGGCTCGGAGCAACATTTCGGCCTTTCAGCTGGACTAGTGCCTCCCCATTGGGACGGCCTTGCGGTTGTGTGCGCTTCCATGTTGCCTTTTCGTACGTGAATGTGGCTCTGTGTACCATGATGGAACAGGGCGTCACACAAGTAGTGGCTGGTCATTTCTTGCGGATGCAGCCCACAATGGTGAAATGTGTTTTGGAGTTCATGGCCTGATGGCTGTATGGGCTTGGTGATTTTGTTGTGCATTAAATTTCTATTCTGATTTGGCCCGTGTAGCGTTCTTCTTTGCAAGTGATGTGGCATATTCCTATTTGGGGAGCGATGTATTGTGAGGAGATCTGCATTGGGTTCCAGCTTCGGAGTTTAGTTGCGTGGTACTGTACTGGGCGCGTTTGCCTACGAAGCCCGTGAGGTCAGGGATGGGGGCTGCCAATATGACTGTTTGAATGTTGTCATGCTCAGGGGCGGGGGATTGGGTTTTGTGTAACAGATGCCGGTCAGCCAGGTGGACTGGTGGAATGATGTGATTTTCGGAATATTGCTGGTCACAGGTGCCTGTGTTTGCGTGCGTTTCTTGGTGGGGGACTGTGGTCATGTCCATTGGGATGGCTTCTGTATTCGTGCCATCTGTGCCCTGCAGCTCCCATTGGCCCCTCTTGTGTTTCATTTGTTCGTTGGCATGCATGGGTGACTTGTACATTTCAATGGTTGCATTGTGACTTCATTGCACCTACGGGGAGTTGTACTTTGTGGGCAGGGAGCGGTGTACAGGCACTCAGTGGGGCCGTTTACGGTTGTTTCGCGATGCCGTACTTCTCACCATGGCGGAATGGTACATTCCGCCATGCTTGATGGCGTTAGGTACATGTCCGCTAGGGTCGGAATTAGCGTACCCTTGCGCCATGGTGGTGTTTACGGTTTGGCATGGCGCGCGCGCGCGTGCTTGGTGCAGTTAGCGTTGGCGTTCACTACGGTGTCGCTAATGGCTTCGTACTTTGCGGTGACGGGTCATAGTCGCACCGAGCGCTATTCGATGGCGGTATTGCATTTCCGCCATCGTTTTCCGAATTCCGCCAGGGTCGTAATGAGGGCCATAGACTGTAGCATAACAAAAAAAGGGTTTTTTTAATCCGACGTGGATTTTTTCTTTCCCACAGACCCAATGATTAGAAAAACAAACACAGAAACTGAGCAAGTAGCACAGTACACTGGTTTGTAATCTACTAAATATGAGGGTCAAAATGAATAAACAATGTCTATTATTCAATGCTATAAGTCCTTACAAACTACCAATACTAACATGATATTTTCTTTTATTACAGAAATTGACAAAGAATATATGTAGTCCAGTTATAAAACCAAACAGTAAGTATATTATAGTAAGTACAACTCATAAATACTGCTCCATAACACAACCATTGAAGCAAACATGTAACCGTGTACCACAATGCAAAATGTTTACTTCCATGGATATGTTATACTGCAGTGCTTGTTACCAATCTCTAAAATCTTAATGGCATGATGTAGCCAAAACTTCACATACAACTATACAAATCAAACACTGCATAAACTGTAGATTTGCAAATATTTCACACATATTTGATTCTATGGGTGTGATATGATGCGGTGGCTGTGGCCAGGGCCTAGAGTCTTGGGTGCATGGCCTTTGGCCTTTGGCCATGCACCCAAGACTCTAGGCCCTGGCCACAACCACCGCAGCATATCACACCCATAGATCACACCCATAGAATCAAACTTTTTAACCATGCAGTATGGGCATTTTTTAGGTCCGCGGAAACCCAAAGTGTTCTAAGAACAGTTTCAACTTGCCTACGAACAGTACGGACAGGTACAGTGTCCTTAGGACACCTCCATATTTGTTTTTTTTACGGAAAACCCGGACACCATGTGTGTTCTTAGAACAGTTTCAACTTGCCTACGAACAGTACGGACAGGTACAGTGTCCTTAGGACACCTCCATGTTTGGTTTTTTTTATGGACAACCTGGACACCATATGTGTTCGTAGAAAAGTATCGCCTTGCCTGCGAACAGTACGAACAGATATAGTGTCCTTAGGACATCCCCATGTGGGTCGATTACGGACATCGAGGACAGCGCGTCTGTCCGTGGACACAATGAACACAACAGCGGTGCCTACCACCTAAATAGATACAATATTTGAACCATCTCTTACCCCCCCACCATCCCCAAACAGTCTTACAGACCAACACACTTGCCAAAATTGCGGATACAAGATGGTGGACGGTTCCAAAAATCTGATGCATGCCATGCTCTGCACCATCCAATCGACGAACATGCCGCATGTCCGCGGACATGACGTAAGTCGATTAGCCAATCAGGACACTGTCCGCATAGTGAACAGGGAAGTGTGTCCGCCGACCGAACATAGATATCACACATTATTTTTTACCTACTTTTTGGTCATTTTTAAAAGAAATTACTGGACGGATATTCACCAAATTTACAAAAGTACACTTTTGGGACCAAGCCGCTGCTCCTGCCACAAATTTGGTGGAAATCCGTCCACCGGTTTGCGCTGTAGGTGTGTGCAAAGTTTTTTCCCCATTCAGTCTACGGGAAAAAAAGACATTTTGGGACCCCCTCTATAACTTTGCCACCCCTAGACCAAACATCACCAAACTTTGCAAACATTTTTAGAGTGCACCACATACTTTTTATTCAAAGTTTGGTGAGGATTCGTCCAGGGAGAGCGAAGTTATAAGCCGCCCAAAAAGTGCTCTTCCTATGGAAACAGCAACTTAACCATAACTACACGGCCAGGTACACTAAGAAAAAGCATTGTTAAAGGGACGTTATGGTTAAAGTGCCCTAGCAAAAACCTATGAAATTCACTAACAAAAAACATTGTTAAAGGAACGTTATGGTTAAGTTGCACTACTAAAAAACCTATGAAATTCAATGGAAAAACATTGCTACAGGGACGTTATGGTTACAGGTAAAACCGAACAACCCTAGAAATTTCGCAAGTTATGGTAAGGTATGCAACCATAACTCCCGCTACCACTGTGCACTGCAAGGACTAGCACCCATGACATCAAAGATGACATCACAAATGTCATTGACGACATCGCTGATGACATCACATGTGCATTTAGTTGACATGAAAAGCCTCCAGAAGGGATTGTCATTGTAATGTTGGCAGAAAACTATTAGAGATCATGGGGAGAACTATCATTACATAAGCAGGTCATTAGACAAGGCATTGCTATAAACAGTATTGCATTACACATTTCTTTCCATTACATGACCAAACTCATGTACAAACGTAAGCAGTGTGTGCAGCATGCAACATACAGGTGCAATATCCAAATTCTTCCTATGTTGCATAGTGAAATGATGCATGCTTTCCTTTTAGACTTTTGTGGACTGTTAAACATGTAATACGTAGCTACAAATTCCTCACTTACTACATAAATGTACTACTGCACACACACCATAAAGAGACCGCAACGCACACAAATATGTGTGCATACCAGGAAAGTAAAGTAACCAAAAAAGCAGCAGTATTACCAGAAAGTGTTAATAACCTAACTGATTAACTTAATGCACAGAAATGATTGCTGTATTTCAGACTTCCTTCTTCCCGTATGTATATGTACCATATGATGTGACTGAACCCTAAGGAAAGCAGTGTGAGAACATATGAGAAGTGTAAGGTGTACAAATATAGTACCTTTTCACTTTGTAGTTCCTCACTGTTAGTGAAGAAAAGCACCTAGTGTAGATATGTCACTAAAAAAAATAGAGGTAGCCAGACCTGTGATGTCATCAGTGATATCATCAATGGCATTTGTGATGTCATCTTTGAAGTCATGGGTGTTAGTCCTTGCAGTGCACAGTGGTGGCGCGAGTTATGGTTGCGTACCATACCATACCTTGCACATTTCTGGGTTTTTAAGGTTTACCTGTAAACATAACATCCCTGTAGCAACTTTTTTCCATTGAATTTTAAAGTTTTTATAGTAGTACAACTTAACCATAACGTCCCTTTAACAATGTTCTTTTTTACTAGGGCACTTTAACCATTATGTTGCTTTGGCCTAGTTTTTTCAATAAAGGGGAAATGTTTTTAGTAGCGTAACTTAACCAAAACGTCCCTTTAACAATGTTTTTTCTTAGTGAATTTCATAGGTTTTTAGTAGGGCACTTTAACCATAACATTCTTACATTGTAGTTTTCTGATGAAAGGTGATAGGGTTTGAGTTGCACAAGTGAACCATAGCGTCCCTGTAATAATGTGTCTTTCAGTGAATTGCATTGGTTTTTTACAGGATACGCTTAGTTTGTAAAGATTTACTGTACAACATACTGAAGCCGGTGACTATATAGTAATAGGCACAAAGGTTGGGAACACACTGCATCCGTTTGTGGAGATATGGTGGAGTCCAACATGCCAGAAAGGGAGGGGTGGTCATAAAAAGTAGTAACATGCAGCAAAGATAAAAAACATATACAAACAGCAGCAAGTGCTGCCTTGAGAAAGTTTGTAGAAGAACATATAATGGGGAAAATAAGGTATCTCTGCCCAACTTGCACATGCCCGCCTTCCACATTTCCCAGACCCCCTTCCCTGCAAATTGAGTGCCATGAGAGACGCTTTAATGAGACCTCAATCCTTTCTTCCCTTCACCAGCAGCTTGTTGAAATGACAAAATCCCCAATATATGTATCTGTTTTTGACCCCCTTCCCTTTCCGAATAGTCACTATGAATGTGTGCTAATAAAGATTGATATGTTAATTTGTACTGACTGTGTGTGTCCCTTTTGTTTTCGGTTAACAAGGCCATTGTAAGTGTGAAGGGCACAGCACTAGTGGGGATGATTGCAAGTAAGAAAAATGGAGGAGGCGGACGACCACTGCACCTGGGTTCCCTATGCGCAATCACAATGAAACCATCTGTAGGACGTCACTACGGGCCGCATGTTTGCATGCACACAACTGCCTGTAAATAGTTGCATGAGCGTCCGTTTATCTGTGGCACAACTGCACACATCCGTATATCGTCCTGTGACGCCTGGTAACACTGTCCCTGGTGAACATATGCAAATAAACGTGTGATGTAGTTGTACTAGCTGGAAGTGTGCACCCACGTCCTGTGAGTATTTTTGCATGTAAACAATCCACCTACTGTATCGTGCTCACAGCAAGCGAAGGTAGAAATGTGCGTGTGCCATATGTTTAAGTAGTCTGGGGATGGCAAGAGTATAGATAGGAGAACTATACACGTGGCCACAAAGTAAAAACGGGCAATGTACGTCCGGCAGACAAGCTTGCAAATGGTGACATCACCATGGTAACGGATCAACGGTGCGCGTGGTCGTTATTTGGCAGACACGACCCAGATCCGTACACATTGAAAGAGGAAATGTTTCGGCTCTGTATGGATTGTTACAGTGGTAATGCACCCTTACAGATATCCTCCACTCTTCCTTCTACATGTAGATATTGTAGGGAAAGAGTTAGTGCCACTTTGCAGTGTCACATGCTCCACATCAACCCTATAAAAGGGCACACCCCACAAGTGCTCTGTTTGGCTTGCTAGAGAAGAGCACCGGTGCACATTGGTTGAGGCAGAAATTGCTTTCTCACCAATTGTGTGCCTGCTAACTACTTTGGCAAGTAAAGGCCACCAGACCTTCTGCTACTACCTCTGACTCAGGAGCACCCACACCCTCACCAGCAACACCTCCTTCTGAAAGTCCTGAGCAAGGGGACAGGCATCGTAATATGGAGGGACATCGAAAAGGAAACGAGATTAAAGTAGAAGGAATCCCCATTGCCTACAGTCAGCGCGAATCCTGGGTGTGGAAACTATTTGGGACCGTTGGAGATGTGCCAAAATTGCGTGAAAACCAGGTGCAGTGCACTGAGTACTAACTCGGTCACAGAAAACGTGGCTTGTACAGCTATAGCACCACCTCCATGCTGAGGCACCTGAAAGCTAACCACTGGGCAGCTATTCGGAGGGTAGTCCCCTTCCAAGCAGGCAGTAAGTTACTGTCCTCTACAGCATCCTCTGCATCTGCTCCTGCCACCACTAGGGACACTCCAGTGGGCCACTGCATTCTGCAAGCAGCCTTGGATGACATACCTAGTGCAACAGACCCCTACATTTCAAAGTTCACTGTATTGTGCATATACTGCGACGCAGTGCTGTCTAGGGGAGAACATTTACGAAGTGCTTGTGAGGCTTCTGTCCAGGAGCATGGCAAACACTGCCACCTACCCAAGTAAGGTACACCCCACATCTTCTGCTCTCAATGTACGATTTCTTATCCCTGTGGTTGGTACCCTTTGCCAAATCTCCCTTCCACTGCTGGCTTTTCTGGCGTGTTTTATAACAGGAAATATGCTACACAGCCAGAAGGTTGGGGGAACAAAAAGGCTCTTTTCAGAGCCACCTTGAACTGTTCACAAATAGAAGTTGAATGCAAGCGGTGAATCTGCCTAGAAGTGCTGCGTGCAGAGATGGCAACAATGGGTGGCGGGACGCCGTCAAAAGCATTGTACGCATTTGCTAAAAGAAGTGGTGGCTCTTAAAAGAGCCTTTTTGTGCTGGTTGTATTTTCAACAGTAAAAGTAGTGAACAACCACAGGGAAAATGCTTCCTGCACTTGCAGGAAGCACTACACAGCATTTTGGATATTGCGCAGAAAGATCTAATTGCCACCATCAGTCAGATGAACGCCATCTGTACGAAAAGAAATGTCCTTCTACTAAATGTAATGTTTTCATTGTGGAAGGAGAACATGCCAACGTTGCGTAAAAAAGTGCGAACAGCCTTGTTTACATTGCACCACACTTTCTCGATTTATGGGCCACAGAAGGAAGAACGCAGCCACATCTGTCTCTGGGCAATGCGAAAAAAATGATGTGTGATTTTGGAAACATTTGCATGAGTTGCCGAAATTCACAACAGTAACATTCGTAAATGTGCATAATTAAGTTAAACCCCAAAAGCAATGACTGCACTCATGTACTAAGCATACATATGCAAAGAACTGCATGCAAATGGACGCCCGAAAACATTGTGCTTTGCTCTCTGTACATCTTTCCACACCTTTTGTCTCATCCTTCCACAATGCGCACGACTGCATTTGTGAAGTAAATAGGCCTACACTAATACACACAAGTTTTTCATAACAAGTGATAACAAACATGCTTATGCTCCCAAGCGCCCTCCATATTGTACACCTTCCATTTATACATGCACACTTTGTCTTCCTGCTAAGACATCCCCCTATAGTTTAGAAAAGTGTAATTTACAAATGTAAGCACTATGCCATTAGGCAACATATTTTCCTACTATCTTCTTAAGCAAGAGCAGTGCCCACTTGTCTCTGGAAAGCCACTGGAGTGTGCACTTCAAAATACAGCCTACAATAAACCTAATCTTTGTAATCAACAAAGTAAGTACAATACCAGCATACTCTTGTATGTCTTACTAAACAAGTGCACTATTGTTGTACTGTAGTATATAGATGTGTGCCCATCCAGCAGTATGTACTTCATTGTTACTTGATGACACCACCATTAGAATAATGCCCACATACTAACATAGTGTCCCCAACCTAACCTTACACACCACTGCACAGCCACACACCTGCAATTAAATAGCTGCCTACCCTCCCATTCACCCAATGACACATATTACACACATATACATGTGAAAATGTGCACACCCACACTTTCTTTTCTTCTCCAACAGCTACTACACAATGCCTACCAAATGGCAATTCCGGAGACAGCAACGCAGAAAGAGTGCCACGCAACCTACAAACACAAAGTAGCCATCCACTGCAAGCTCAATGTGAACAGAAAGGTGACGGAAAAGAGGTAATTCAGTCATTAAGGAAAACTGATGCTACCAGTAAAGACAGTGTAGGCAATCTGGCAAAATGTGAGAATGTACAGAAAACCACTACATACACTGGAACACACAGCTCTTGTAGACAGTGCTATAAGCGGGAAGCGGAAATTGTTTATAGTAATTTTGAAGAGCATGAAACCACTAACAAGATTAATTAGTAAATTGCAAGCACAACTTTGAAACAAACGCAACGTGAGCATAGATACCTTTGGCCACATCTGTACAGGTGAGTGGAGTCACACCACCAACACAGAGCCATACTTCAATCAATGAAGAATCATACAAACAACAACAAACTAACCAAATTTCCTTACATCGGAGTGGTCGAAGGTATGAAAAAATACACAATACCATAATGGAAGAGGAAACGCTGCCTTCAGAAATATCCCCATCAAACTTAGATGCCACTCTCCAATACACCATACCAACACGCCTCGCCTACAAATGGCCTTGGACATCAATGTGCAATGTTCGCCAAAGCCTAATCAAAAATTTGCAGCAATTCCTCAATCAGTATGTCAAAGGCAACAACAAAATAAAAATGAAAATACTGCAAACTATGGACTCCTGTCCAGTGCGCAACTACACTGGAATACGAGGACATTCCTTAGCCTGTATTTCTGAACCAGCTTGCAAAAGGACCTTCCACCGTATTAAAATGTTAGCAACCCACCATTCAACAGTCAGAAATCTAGTGTACAAACTGCACTATGCAAAAACTCCAGCTTTAGCACTCCAACATTTAAATGATATTTGCTGCACGGTACAGCAAAACAAGTGCTCAATGAAATTCAGCACATTCAACGGAATTACTGTGGAACTGAAGAGCAGTTACACACTCCAACATTTTCAGCCAACAGTACTGACAACAGTGCAGCTATCAACTTTTTATATCACACATACAGAAAAAAAATACAAAAGTTCAAAAGCACTTCTGCTGAAATGCCAATCCAAGTATGTGCGTGTTGTCATAGAATCTTCTATAAAAAGAGCACCACAACTGTATATATAATGCAGAAAATAGAAGGCAATGAAGAATCCCAATGGCTTCAATTATCTCTGTACCTTCTAGCATACTGTGCACATACTGCACTACAAAACTTGACTATAACCAAAGGCCTTCACGATCAATTAGTAATAATTTGGAACTATTTCCACTGCCAAGCGCACTGCAGTAGCTTAATTTGTATGAGAGCATTATAATACTAACAGTGCACCCATTTAAAGCAATAATACATCTTCAACCAAAAATTGTAAAATTACCTCCCACTGAATTACTTTAAGGCATTCGTGGTAAAGTAGTCTATTTACCGTTAGATCTCAAAGAAAATGTAGATGCTCTAACAGTGCAAAGGCCAATACACAAATCTTTGATTATCCTGGTGAATGGTGTACCTACAAAATACAAAATAAATCGGCAACACCTAGTGGACTTAAGCAAAGTTAGAGAGGCGTTGCATTACCTTAAAGAAAACAATGAATACCACAAGGAAATAAATGTTCAAGAAAACCTGCGAGAAAGAACCGAAATAATTCAGGACTCCTCAACAAGTGGCCAATTTAAACATCTAGATCCTAGTGCAGCCTCCAGTATTTTAGACCACCATACAATTCACCCACTGCACTCCAAAGACACCATAGACGATGCACTAGAAACATATCAAATGCGGCAAGCCAAAGGAGCGCCAATCAATATGTGGGAAAAAGTGTGGAAGCACAAGCCTTTCCTTTACTCTTCCCCACTGGAAAAGGTGGAAGATATGATGAACGAAGCACACAAATAACAGCATCTTAATACCGCTGTTTACAAATGTATTCTGAAGACCGTAGATCTAGACAGAACATGGAGTACATATTCCACCTGCTTTTTGAAAGTGAACTAGCAACGCTAAGTTATGGAGTTGTCCACACATTAAAAACAGGATCCCATTTCCAAAACATGTCTGCTACAAAACTACTTCAAAAGGTGCAAGAGAAGGACGAAGTTTTACAGTCAAGTGTTACAAATCTCTTGGCAAGGATGCGTGGTACGAAAGAGTGCTGGTTCCGGCGGCACGGCGGCACGGTACACAGATGTATGGTGTATGCTACGCAACCTTGGACCTCCCACATGGTTTGTCACTTTAGGTTGTGCTGAGTATGCATGCAAAGCCTTGCACACTTTCCTATGCATAGCAAACAAAAACAAAAGAGGTATAGACAGGAAAACACCAGGAGAGCTGTGCTCTCTCGATCCAGTAAATGTTTCACGCTACTTTCATCATCGCTTCCTTGCCATGCTGCACTTCATTTGCAATAAAGCACTTCCTCCCCTCTGAGAAGTGGAACACTTCTTTTGGCAAAAAGAATATCACGCCAGAGGAGCACCACACATCCACATGCTTTTGTGGATTAAAAATGCTCCTAAATTTGGTGAGGAAAGTGATGAAACTGTTTTGCAGTTCATTCACTAATATGTCACTTGTGAAATCCCTTTGGAAAGTACCTACAGTGACCTACGAGCACACATTTTACAATTCCAAAAACACAAGTGTGGCAAGTATTGTTGACGCAAATATAAGAACACAGGCAAATACTACACCAAATGCCGCTTTGGTTTCCCTAGACCAATTTCAACAACAGGCCAAGTGAACAGCTTCATGTCTTCGGTTCGACACAGTGTGAAAGGAAAATCTCCTAGAAACACATACTGCATAAAAAGGAGCGAAGCATCAAAGTACATCAATGATTACAATGCAATTATTGCCCTCTTAAGGAATGCCAATGTTGATGTACAGTACATTGCAGACAATTCCACTGCTGTTGCACGATATGTCACTGCCTACTTACCCAAAGCAGAGAAAACAGAGCTCCGAGACCTCTGGGATAACATATCCTCTGACAAAACACTGGCACAAGAATTGTAAAGCTTGGCATTAAAATTCTGTCCCATAGAGAATGTGGCTGCTACAAAGTTGCAGACCGTTTAACCGGTACTGTCTTATATGAGAAATCTGACAACATATTGTGGCTAAGCCTTGGCCCTGCTGCATCCAGAAGAAGAGTACTTAAATTGTACAAAGACACACAAACAATAGCCAAAAGTGATCCCAACAGCCAGGACATTTTGAAGAACAACCCATTGGACACATGCTACCCAAACAGAAGTAATACTTTAGAAGCCTTGTGCTTGTACCAGGTAGCCAAAAACTTCTCATACAAAAACAACATTACACCAAACGAGGAAAACGTGAAAAGTTGTGAAGGCATCCTGGTGAGACTTACCAAATGCAGCCTAATTAATGATATGAAGCTGTCCTTAAAAAAACTCCTCAACACAAAGAACTGTACTACATGGCTCTACTGCAACATTTCAAACCATGGTGAAAAGAAGAAGATTTATTAGCCACCTACACCTCCTATGAAGATGCTTTCAAAGCCACTGAAAGTACATTACAGATGAAAACTTTACAAGGTACAAAACCATATTGGACAGTGAACGCCAACAAGAAGAACTTCAAGTACAACTAACTGTAGACACTTCTGAGAGCAGTGAACCTTCGCGAACAGGCAACCAAGAACCAATTGGAGAGCCACTCATAGCAAATGTGGCACAATTAGCTGTGACAGAGGTAACCACCACTATGCTTCAGTATGAGCACTCTACTGAAGAGTTGGAAGTACTTAAATCCCAACTAAACGATGAACAGCGTACCATTTTTGTAGAAGTAAGTAAAACCATTCAACATGGTATACAGCACGAAAGTAAAACTTTCACCTGTGACAACTACACACCTGTACTGCTGTATGTAAGTGGTGAAGCTGGGTCAGGTAAAACATTATTAATAAAAATGATCAGTAAATACCTCAAACAATTAAACAACAATCTTTCTTGTGTTATAACCGCCCCTGCAGGCTTGGCTGCCTACAACATAGGTGGAGTCACTCTACACTGATTGCTACTCCTTCCAGTAGAACACCAAAACAAATTAGAGTACTATAAACTTTCAGCAGAATCTGCAATGGAGCTACGCAGAGTTTTGAAACTTATGAAAACGCTCCTAATAGATGAGGTGAGCATGGTCTCCACCCTAATGTTGGCTTTGATTCACCTCAAGAGGTACTCAAAACAACTACAAAGAACTCTTTGGAGGAAAACATGTCATTATTTTCGGAGATCTCCTTTGAACCTATCTTCAAAACCTTAGCACACAAACAGTGCCATAAAAGTCTTGGAAGCATTGGGAATGTAAAACTTTGGCAAGATTTCTAATACAGAGAACTAACTCAAAACATGTGTCAGTCTGCAGACCTCACCTATGCCAACATTTTAAAAAAACATACGGATTGGTGTACTATCAAAGGAAGCGCAGTCTACCCTCAATAGTAGATGCATCCATGAGCTGTACGGGCTTAACACATGTGCTACTGATGTCATAGAACAGTTAGCTCAGAAAAATGTCAGCTGTATAACCTTAATGCCAACTCCATTAACCTGTGCACAATTTAATGCAACAATGCAGCAAAAATCAAAACAACCACTAGTGCAAATTCATGCCACAGACAAACTGGACGTACACGGTATGACAATGTCTATGTGTCAACAAGGCATAACACGACTACAAGCCTTGGAGAGCTCCATCTCCAACACAGCTGGTTTGGAGAAAAGTTTAACTTTATGTGTCAACTGTACAGTTATGATAAAGCGTGACATTGACGTGGAGCAGGGTTTAGTTCATGGAGCACTTGTTACAGTTGTCAGCTTCCAGACATACCCACGAGACAACAGCATTCAGTTTGTAAACATCAAGTTTGGTAAACTTTTAGAAATCAAAAATATAGGATGCACAACTGCGAGATCCCTTCTTTTCAAAGGCATTTATGTACATAGAGAACAGTTTCCTCTCTCACTAGCTTATGCAGTAACTATTCATAAATCGCAAGGTCTGACCTTGGATGAAGCATTGATTGATATTGGCAACACAGTCTTCAAAGAAGGCATGAGTTACGTAGCACTGTCACGGCTACGTAGACTGGAAGGACTGTATCTAGTTAATTTTGATGCAACTGCAGTCAGTGCAGAGATTCCTTGTATCATAGAGTACAATAGATTATGTGCACTGTACACACCCCATCTAAAAATTTACCATATTCCTCAAAAACCAAAAGGTTTGAAAAGAAGGCTCATTCCATCAGAAGTACTAAATGATTTTGCCACACTACCATCAAAGAAATTGAAAGAAACTCATACTACAGCAATGACCAAAAGCACATACAAAAGGAGTAAAATAGACAAACCATACCCAACTCCACCCACACAAAAAATGCCTCTGCAAAGAAACCACGTACCCTTCCATCAAAGGGCTCAAACACAGAAGTTCCTGGACCATTCAAATTTTCCAATACAACAGGTGTTAATTACTGTGCAAATGTAGCAATCAATGTTCTATTCCAAATACCAGCAGTGGTTGAAAACATGTATTTAAATGGTGCAGACCAGTTGTGTTTGCAAATGCTTGTTCTTCACAGAAATGCGGTAAGTAATCCTGACACCATTTACAGTGTCTCAGGAATAAGGCAAGAATTGGACTACAGTGCTGGAATGGTGAAATTCACTTTAAACCGACAAGAAGATCCACAGGAATTTCTAATCTACTTACTACAAATACTGGAAAGAAAAAACATACTTATAAATGAAATCTTTCACATTTCCTACATGTGGAAACATATATCCACTCTTTGCAACCATGCCATTGAGGAGCAAATTCTTTGTGTATGTATCAATACCCAACTGACTCGATTCCATTTCAGCAACTGGTGCAAAATGCAAACCATAGCATATTGTGTACATCGTGCAATTCTGATATTCGTTCAATGCTACATATACACTCACATAGTCAATATGTGATATTAATGCTCTTAAGATACAATGCCGACGGTACCAAAAACAACTGCAAACTTATTGCCTTCAGTCATGGACAGGTATCACTTGGCAAAAAAACCTTCACAACTGTAGCCATAATCTACCACACAGGCGACTCCACCAATTGAGGCCCCTATACTGCATACATTAGAAAGCAATCGTCATGGTGGGAATGCAATGATACTTCCATCAGTCCAAAGCACAGACTCCTGGCAAATCTTGCTAATGCCTACTTAATATTCTTAAAATGAACTCATTGATGTACAAACGTACTGTACCTTACTCCCCAGCACCAACCAGTACCTTTGTAAGTGGACAAAAAATGTTTTTCCTTCCACACTATCGATCTAAAGCAAAGTACCATACTGAAAGCATTGACGAAATGCACTACAGTGTGTGTTGGACAATGTGTGTTGGACAATTTTATCCCCACTGAACCCAAGGAGTACAGTCACGCAAACAGTACGTGTACCCAAAGCACAATACCAGTATTTTCCACTGGATATGTGGAAGGGAAAATGCCAAGCATGAGGGTTCAAAAGTATCCTCAGTAACTTCTAAAATCACCACGTATACAAATGAGTCACCAGCTCTCTGAGAATGGTCATACAACTCCAACACATATGGACATACCACCTCGTAAATCTTTGACAGTACCACTTCAAAATGTACACAGATGTCCAAGTAACCACAGGAATGCACAAGCTTCTCTACATACCCTTTACAAACGGGACACTGTAAACAGTTAGAATACACCACCTGGTATCTAACTGTAACCTGAATACGACAATGTTATTTGCGGCATCACAATTACTGTGCTACAAACATAGCGTCACACACTTCCAAACTATGAGCAGTTGCAGTACGCCAGCAGGTACGTAACTACAGTCAGAATTCTGCATTAGCACAGAACAATGTCATAATACTTGCAAACCACCAGCAGCAACCAAACACATAAAGAAACAGTGGTACAAAAAGCAGGAAAACATTTACAATCACCATCTGCACAATCACAACGCAACTTCATGCATGCATCAATACATCTTAGATAACTGTCCTAACTGCTGCAACATTTGGCTCCTTGCTTTCCACTGGCACCGTGTAGGCCATTAGGTCATTTTCATTGTTATGAAAACCATTTCCAAGAAACGTATCCAACCCATATTTCAATGAAGCGCATACATCATAGCTCCCCAACAATATAGCAACCATTGCCTTACTGCTTAACTTTTTAAACTTGTTTCCCTTTTTTATTGTGTAAAAGAAAAAACCATTTAAAGCCCATAACCGCCTTACAATGTTAGACAAACTTTCACACTAACTGCTTTCCTTTCCTGAACAGTAGCCCCAAACAAGGTCATGCAGCACAACTCCAAACTGCTTACGATGACCACCCACCAACGTCTTCTGAAACAGCTAACACAGTCTGACATTACCCACCGTTGGCTGTTAACACACTGCACATATAACTGGTCCTTACCTACTGTAAAAGCACATTTTATGTATTTTGCCATCTGTGCATTCATGGGACCATTTGTACGGCACCATAATTTCAACTTGTACATTGCACTACCTTCACCGTAATGAAATACCAACATTAGTAACTACATGCTACAATCGAAACACCTTGCCAGCTGATTCCTTCCTTTTTTTTCCTGCATCATCTCCGGAAATCGAAACCTAACATACCACTTCTTCAACAGAACACACACTCATTATAAAACAGCCTTGAGGGGGAAGCATGTTTAACTCCAAGGTCAGATATTGTATAGAGGTCTAGCAAAAAAGAGAGAACTTACACTGCAGTTCCTCTGTCCATGTGCCCCAAAGGTAGTCTGCAACAATCCCATACGGCGTACAGTGCAATTTCACGCCTACCCAATAAAAGCATGGAATTTGCCGAAATTATGTAAGTACACCTTTACATCACATGTGTATTACAATTAACATTTATTAATGTGCTCCTCAGTATACATATTTAACAATTTACCGCTCACTTCCTCTCTCTACATTACACAGACCTTTGTGACAGCAGTAAAAAAAAAGCTGTGTTACACTGCAATATCTCCGCCGTTCCCAGTAAATTGCAACTGTCATTGTACGTTCTTTTGCTGCCATTCTTCCTGGCCCCCTACTAATGCACACCTACAAGGCAAGACGAACATGGAAACGCCAAGTCGTACAGTAAAGCATCACACCTTCTGCGCACTTATACACTGCTGCATTCCCTGTTCAGCCCTTTGTATGCCCTTTCACACAATTACTACGTCTACCCTCAGTGTTCTGTACTGTACGTTATAACAGCCACAGGTGCACGCAGCGGTCAACCGGCACACACATTGTATTACTTTCTTTGCAGACAGACAGACACATTGTGCCGTGGGTCCAACTACACTCGCTACCACTGTCAACTTTTGTAAAAAGGAAACACATGAAAACAGCATCTAGTCCAAACGGTTCCAAGACATTTTCTTGTGTGCAGCCGTACAATCACAGTATTACCTACAAACCACAGACCAAGGCAGTGGGTTAACATATGATTTATGCAAATGACCTAAGGCAAAGTGAAAGTACTTTTTGTACATATGTCTGCAATCCACATACCAATATCACAGTACTCACATATATAGCAGCATTGCGTTGCCGGTTTGTTACTCCTTCGCCACACCCACTGCAAAGCAATAGACCCATGCAGGGAAACATGTCACCACTTACCTTTTCGGTCCACACGTACGTATTGATTCAGTAATGAACCCAATCAAGGCACCTTTCTGTTACCTACTTCCAACCGGTGCCCACTTCGTCATGTCCAACGACCCCAGCCATGCACACAAGCCGGTATGGGTTTTGCATGCACAATACAATATAGCACTTCAACTGCAAATATCCTCATACCATCTCCAATGAACTCCCCAGCCCCAATGGAGTCTGCCTGCAGTCACCAAAAAATGATAGTCGCCTCTACAAGTACCCACTGAAAAAGTATATATGAGTACCTGTGTACAAATTCCTTCCATGTGCTAATGTCTGACTGCCCTCCCTAAAAAAAGGCTGTGCCCAAGCCCTACACTCTTTGGTACATAGGCGGAGGCCTATGGCCTCCGCCCATACACCCAATAGCCTACTCCTTCAACACACCCACTAAAATGAAATATAAACATGCATACTACCATGTGGTCACGTACCTTTCCTGACTACCGGTACGTATGGTTACACTAACAAACTCACACAACGCTACATTCGCCAAACTACTTCCAACCAGGGGCCAAACTGTTACATGCAATATCCCTAGCCATGCACACAATCCAGTACACCTTTACAGGCACAACACAACATCATAAATAAACTGCAAATACCCTCATATTACCTCCAATTCACTCCCCATCCCCACACTCCCCATCCCCAATGCACTCTACCTGGACTCAAATGCACTCTTTCTATGTATGTGTGCAATTCACACACCATTATCACAGTCCTCCCATACATGCCTACATTGCGTTTCAGGTATTGTGCCGAACACCTATGCTAGTCTTTGTACATATGTGTGCAATCCACATACCAATATCACAGTACTCCCATACATTGCAGCATTTCATTGCGGTTTTATTGCCAACAGCCTGCTCCTTCGTCACACCCACTGCAAAGCAATGGAGCTAATCATGTAAACATGACCACTTATCTTTCCTGTCCACAGGTACAGATTGGTACAATAATGACCCCAATCAAGGCAACATTCTATAAACTACTTCCAACCAGTGGCCACCCTGTTATGTCCAAGGGCCCAAGGCAACATTCTATAACATACTTCCAACCAGTATCCACCCTGTTATGTCCAAGGGCCCCAGCCATGCACACAAGCCATTAGGGGTTTTGCAGGCACAACACAACATAGCACTCCAACGGCAAATATCCTCATATTGTCTCCAGTGCACTCCCCATCCCCAATGGAGTCTTCCTGCACTCACCGAAAAATGATAGTCACCTCTACAACTGGTCACTGATACAGTATATGTGAGTACCGCGGTACAAATTCCTTCCATGTGCCAATGTCTGACTGCCCTCCCTAGACCAAGGCTGTGCCCAAGGCCTAGGCTCTTGGGCACATAGGCCCAACACACCCAGTAAAATGCAATAGAGGCATGCATGGTACCATGTGGCCACGTACCATTCCTGACTACCGGTACGTATGGGTACACTAACAAACTCACACACCGCTACATTCTCCAACCTACTTCCAACCAGTGGCCAGCATGGAAACATGTGACCTCTTACCTTTTCTGTCCACAAGTGCATATCGGAACATTAATGAACCCAAGCAAGGAAACTTTCGGTTACCTACTTCCAACCAGTTCCCACCCTGTTATGTCCAAGGGCCCCAGCCATGCACACAAGCCAGTATGGGTTTCGCAGGCACAATACAACATAGCACTCCGGCTGCAAATATTCTCATATTGTCTCCAATGCACTCCCCATCCCCAATGGAGTCTCCCTGCACTCACCAAAAAAGGATAGTCGCCTCCACAACTGCCAACCAATAAAGTATATGTGAGTACCTGCGTACAAATTCCTTCCGTGTGCCAATGTCTGACTGCCCTCCCTAGGGCCTCCGCCCGTGCACCAAATTGCCTAGTCCTACTACACACCCACTGGAACGTAATAGAGGCATGCATGGGAACATTTCCCACAGTGCTTTCCTGCCTACAAATACGTATATCTACACTAACTGACCCAAACAAGGCAACATTCTCACACCTACTTCCAACAAGTGCCCACACTGTTACGGCCAAGGGCCGTAGCCATGCACACAAGGCAGTAGGGCCTTTGCAGGCACAACACAACATAGTACACCGACTGCAAATATTCTCTTTGGCCCTCATTACGACCCAGGCAGTAAGTTACCGCCTGGGTCGTACCCTTACCACCATGGCGTAAACTATGTTTACGCCATGGTGGTTGGCGGATTTACCGCCCCATTCCAAGGTGAGTGGGGCGGTAAATCCCAATTTCCCATTTTACCCTTCCCCATTCCCATTTTTGCCCCATAGGGCATAATGGGAATGGGGAAAGGCGATAATTACGGCACCGTAAATTACGGTGCCGTAATTATCGCCAAGGTCCCTTTGCGGCATGGATTTCAACGGCTGCAAAAAGCAGCCGTTAAAAGTCATCCCGCAAAGGGAACCTTGTAATCAGGCGTTAAGGGTCGGCGCCGTTTACGGCGCCGTAAACCCCTTAACGCCTGAGTCAGAATGAGGGCCTTTATCTCCAATGCACTCCCCATCCCCTATGCAGTCTGCCTACACTGACCAACATATGATAGTCCTCTGTGCAGCTAACCACCAATGCAGTGTATGTCAGCAGTTGCGGGAATGCTTCACATCGCAAAAGTGTGCCTCCGACAATCCTTCCATTTCTCCATGTCGTTATGGCCTCTCTTGCAGCAACGGTGTACCCAGATTTGGCTGCATACCTAACCGCTAAGTGCCTCACTGCTCTCTCATGCATGGAGGCATTACATTGCGAGGGTGGTGCCCAAGCCCTCTTTCACCCAGCCAATCCTGCAAACCATGTTTTGTAACGCCTTTTGGTGTGCCACTATCCTCCGATAAACCATGGCAGCGTTTCACAACAACTTTCATGCACAGCATGCTTCCCTCCAGCCAGCCACCAGCCGTGTCCAATGTTCGCCGACATCACAGCGTACCGAGGGCCAATGAGACTTCGGTCTACGTAGTGAACAGGGAAATGGGTCCACGTAGCGGACCCAGATATCACTATTTTTTTAGGACATACATTTCAGATTTTGCAAAAAAAAGTACTGGTCCGATTTCTGCCAAACACACAAAAGTTCACTTTCTGACCCAAGCCCCTGCTCCTGCCGCTAATTTGGTGATGTCAGCGAACATTGGACACGGCCTGTGGTTGGCTGGAGGGAAGCGTGCTGTGCGTCAAAAGTTCTGGGAAATGCTGCCACGGCGTATTGGAGGAGAGAGGGCCGGCGGAAGGGTCTTGAAAATATACCGTACGCCATGTGTTGGTGGCAAGAAGGGACAGAAAGGGTTGGAGAGTGAGAAGTGGTTCATGTGAGATATGTGAATAGGTAGAAGACGGAGGAGTGGCTGCAGCATTCATGCGTATTGCGCCAAATTGCGGGTACTTAGACAGGCGACTACTTTGTGTGGCGATTGGAGGCAGCTGTCTTAACGGCCCGATAGCTTGTGCCGCAACCTGTTTGCACCGACCTCTTTCCGTGGTGAGTGGTGGCAGGTGATTTTTAGAAGAGAAGTGATTTGCACATGACATAGGTTGGGTGGGAGCGCGGGTGGATGTGCGGATGTTTGCGCTAGTTGCCCACATGGTGGCATGCATGGGTGCATGAAGTTGCAGTGGGTCTGTTGAAGGGTTAGACTATTGGGTTTAGGTCCCAGGCTGTAGACCGTAGGGCATGCAGTCAAGAGCCTAGGCCTTCAGCACGCCCACCACAGCAATGCATGCCTGACTCTGGATTCGGTGGAGGGTGGTGCTTCCATAGTGTGGTGTGTGCAGATAGGTTGGAGTAGGGGCAATGTTGCGAACAGTATGTGGGGAGGTTGGCAGTGACAGAATACTTTGTGAAAGGAAATGGGTATGCCCATTGTATGTGAATGAAAGTGCACAGGGGTGCAGGAGACAGTGGTTTCTTTCTACATTATGGTAACGGTTACACTTTTTTGCTGCATAGCTCCATGGCGATGCACAGGTTGGGGATTAATTCTGGTGGCAGTGTTGTGCATGTGGATTGTCGTACTTGGTGACATGCATGGTGGCATTACGTTGCGGTGGGTGTGTTCAAGGCCTAGACTATTGGGTGCATGGCCGAAGGCTGTAGGCCATGCACTAAAGAGCCTAGTGCTTGAGCACACTCACGGCAGTAATGAATTTGTGACTCTGCAGTAGAGGGCTCTAGGCCATGCACTCAAGAGCCTGGGGCTTGAGCACACTCACGGCAGTAATGCAGGTGATTTTTAGAAGAGAAGTGATTTGCACATGACATAGGTTGGGTGGGAGCGCGGTTGGCTGTGCTGTGCGGATGTTTTCGCTAGTTGGCCACATGGTGGCATGCATGGGTGCATGAAGTTGCAGTGGGTCTGTTGAAGGGTTAGACTATTGGGTTCAGGTCCCAGGCTGTAGGCCGTAGGGCATGCAGTCAAGAGCCTAGGCCTTCAGCAGGCCCACCACAGCAATGCATGCCTGACTCTGGATTCGGTGGAGGGTGGTGCTTCCATAGTGTGGTGTGTGCAGATAGGTTGGAGTAGGGGCAATGTTGCGAACAGTATGTGGGGAGGTTGGCAGTGACAGAATACTTTGTGAAAGGAAATGGGTATGCCCATTGTATGTGAATGAAAGTGCACAGGGGTGCAGGAGACAGTGGTTTCTTTCTACATTATGGTAACGGTTACACTTTTTTGCTGCATAGCTCCATGGCGATGCACAGGTTGGGGATTAATTCTGGTGGCAGTGTTGTGCATGTGGATTGTCGTACTTGGTGACATGCATGGTGGCATTACGTTGCGGTGGGTGTGTTCAAGGCCTAGACTATTGGGTGCATGGCCGAAGGCTGTAGGCCATGCACTAAAGAGCCTAGTGCTTGAGCACACTCACGGCAGTAATGAATTTGTGACTCTGCAGTAGAGGGCTCTAGGCCATGCACTCAAGAGCCTGGGGCTTGAGCACACTCACGGCAGTAATGCAGGTGATTTTTAGAAGAGAAGTGATTTGCACATGACATAGGTTGGGTGGGAGCGCGGTTGGCTGTGCTGTGCGGATGTTTTCGCTAGTTGGCCACATGGTGGCATGCATGGGTGCATGAAGTTGCAGTGGGTCTGTTGAAGGGTTAGACTATTGGGTTCAGGTCCCAGGCTGTAGGCCGTAGGGCATGCAGTCAAGAGCCTAGGCCTTCAGCAGGCCCACCACAGCAATGCATGCCTGACTCTGGATTCGGTGGAGGGTGGTGCTTCCATAGTGTGGTGTGTGCAGATAGGTTGGAGTAGGGGCAATGTTGCGAACAGTATGTGGGGAGGTTGGCAGTGACAGAATACTTTGCGAATGGAAGTGGGTACGCCCATTGTATGTGACTGAAAGTGCAGAGGGGTGCAGGAGACAGTGGTTTCTTTCTACATTATGGTAACGGTTACACTTTTTTGCTGCATAGCTCCATGGCTATGCACAGGTTGGGGATGAGTTCTGGTGGCAGTGTTGTGCATGTGGATTGTCGTACTTGGTGACATGCATGGTGGCATTACGTTGCAGTGGGTGTGTTCAAGGCCTAGACTATTGGGTGCATGGCCGAAGGCTGTAGGCCATGCACTAAAGAGCCTAGGGCTTGAGCACACTCACGGCAGTAATTAATTTGTGACTCTGCAGTAGAAGGCTGTAGGCCATGCACTCAAGAGCCTGGGGCTTGAGCACACTAACGGCAGTAATGCATTTGTGACTCTGCATCAGTAAGAGGGTGGTGACTTGTACAGAATGGGTGTGGAGCACATTTCAGATGCAATAGAGCAGCAGAAGTGAGCTGACATGTGTGTACGTTTAGTTGCGCAGGTAAGGTCACTGTTAGAACATGGTAAAGTTTTTATATGTGGTTGGAGACGGTGCAGTGAAACGTCACACAGTGTGGGCACTGGGTGCAGTGTTTTCATACTGTCAGTATGGAAGAGGGTTTGGTTGAAGTGCAGCTTATATGTGCTTGGATAGTGTGCTGTGTGCAGATTGCTTGGAGTAGGGGCAATGTTGTGAACATTTTGTGGTTAGGTTGGCAGTGACAATACTTTCTGAGTGGAAGTGGGTAAGACCATACTATGTGAATGAAAGGGCGTAGGTGTGCCGGAGACAGTGTAATGTTTGTACAATATGGTAACTGCTGCATTTAACACTGTGTAGCTCCATTGCGGTGCAGAGGTTGGGTAGGAGTGCTGGTGCCAGTGGTGCGTATGTGCAGAGTGGTAGTTGGTGACATGCTAACATATATGGTTGCATTATGGTGCGGGGAATATGTGCAAGGAGCACACCCACTGCAGCAATGCAGGTTTGACATCAGGGACAGACTAGTGAGCTTTAGAAAATGGGTGTGGAGCACATTGTAGACATGCTGCAGCAGCACACGTGAGTTGAAAAGCGTTTATTGTGCGTTCCATGGTTGTGATGATAGTTGCAACATGCTACAGTATTTGGTGTATGGCAGGAGATGGTGTAGTGAGAAGTTGTGCAGTGTGGACACAGGGCGCAGTATTTATGTAATGTGAGTATGGAAGTATGGTTGAAGTGCAGCTAATATGTGCTTGGTTAGTGTGCTGTGTGCAGATTTATTGAAGTTGCCCCAATGTTGAGAAGCTGTTGTGGTTAGGTTCCAGTGACACAATACTTTGTGGATGGCAGTGGGTAGGGGTGTTGCAGGCTGTGGTATGTTTGTGGATTCTGCTAATTGTGACACATTTTCATGAATGGATGTTCAATGGTGTGGAGGAGTTGGGTAGAAGTGCCAGTACGTATGTTACGGAATCAAACAGAACGTGCACTGACATTGTGTAACGGTAAATATGGAGTGCTGTACAGAAATTATAGTGTGCAATGCAGAGGTTTTGTATGTGATTGCTGCATGCGTGTTTGATAATTTGACAGCATTCAAAAATGCCACTGCAAAGGGAAGAAGTGTTGTGTCTGCTTTACTGGGCCGTGGCCCTCACTGTAGATGGGAAAGCGCATGTGGCACATCCTGCCATTAGGAGCATGCTGGCCATGGAAATTGAATTGTGGGAAATAGGCAATTAGGTGTTTAGGGTGTGGTTGACAGGAAGGGGCGGTACCATATCTTTCCAAGACTGTGTCATGAGGTTGGTGGCGATGGAGAGATGCACAGTGCTTATCGTCGGTGAAACCTTTGTGCACCATCTGCACAGGTGTTGTGTGCAAAGAGGCATTGCTGGTAATTTTGGGTTGGAAGGAGTGGACGTTTTCTGGGGCTGTCAGGGTGACTGCAGTTTCGGCGGGATTGTTCGGCTTTGCAGATATGTGGCCTCCGTCACAAACGTAGACTTTGTCATGGTGCACTATGGAAGTCTACATTTGGGTTACATGTCGTGTGGACTTTTAATCCGTCACCTGAAGAGGTTGCTGAACGCAGTGATGCAGATTTTTCTTACTGCCACCCTATATGAGATCATGAGGTGGTAAAATGTGCAGCAGTTCCACAGAAATGGCATTGATTTCAGCGCCATTGGCAATGTTGTTTTCTTTTACACTGTGCAAGAAGCATTGACCAAAATGTGGTAAAAATGTGAGGAGAGGCAAACTGAAATGCATATAAAGAGAAAACTGTCGCACGCATGTAAAAAAAAACTTTATACATCTACGATGAAAGACTCAATCCCCTACCCAGCTTGATATTGCTTCCCCCGCCACCTCCCCGCCTTCTCCCCTCACCATCACGAAAAGGTAGCGGATTCCGCTGTACTTTCAGGATTACACATGCCACATCCTGGTTGGCCATGTGGATGTATGCGGATGGAGAAATCGTGCATACTTTTACTGAAGTTTGCAGTAGACGTGCTTTGCAATGGCACGACACTTGTACTGTAAATGTGTAACAGTACATTTGAAGTGTTGTACAGGAGTGACAGTGTTGGATGATGGCGACTTCGATGCGATTGGTGGATGTGTGTGTTACGCGTAACCCAGTGAGGTAGTGCTGCAGATATGATAGTGGAAAGGGAAGAAGGACTGCTCCAGTTTTACAGGGGTGCGGCCCTAGCGGTACTTTGGCAGGCGCACGTGCCACAATCTGCCCTTCCCACCATGTTGCCCAATTGACATGGGACTGTGGGGATTGTACAATCAGGTGGTTAGGGTGTGCGGGAATAGGAAGAAGGACTCCTGCTTCACTCGGGCCTGGCCCTTGCCATACTTGGGGAAGCACACATGCCACATTCTGCGCATATGGGACTGTAGGGATTGTCCTGTCAGGAGCTCAGGGTGTGCGTCACAGGAAAGCACACCAATAGGAAGGACTCCTCCTGCTTCACTGGGGCGCGGACCTTGCACTAGTTCGGAAAGCGCACATGCCACATTCTGCCCTTTTAAGCATGCTGGCCAATGGGAATGTGCCCTTGGGGATTATCCAATTAGCTGCTTAGGTTCCGCTTCACAGGAAGGGCCGGTAACATTTTCTTACATTACTTCGTGTACTCAGACTGGCAGAAATGGAGAGACGCAGAGTGCTGTTAGTGGGTGATACATTTGTGGTACATTTGCACAGGTATGCCCAGGGAAGAGACTTGCATGGCAATTTTGGGTTGGAAGGAGTGGAGGCATTGTGGTGCGCTGCCGATGTCTGCAATTTCGGCGTAGTCCTTGAGATTTGCAAATAAGTGGTCACTTTTACGCCTTTTCATGTTGTAATGCTCAGCATTTGGGTTATGCACCTTGTTCATATATGTTGCATCAAGAGATTGATGAAAGCAGTGACGTGTTTTTTTCCCACTGCGAAAATTCTATTTGCATCTGTACCGCCAAGAATAGGGTGGGACTGTTCTAATGCAGTTTGTTCACACCCAGAGGGTGGAAGGTGTATAATGAATGGAAGAATGGCTACTTTTTTGTGAAATTCTGGAATGTTCTTCTGAAACAATGACATCATTGATTTTCAAAATGAAGACTTATTCCATGACAATGGCATTTCTTTGTCCAACATTGGCAATTATATTTTGTTGCTCCATCTACAAGATGCATTGAAGAGCTTACTGTAAGAATGTGCGGAGTACAGAAGAAAAATAAATCTGTATAACAAGCGAAAATCCTTTTCTTATCCATACCACTAAGAAGAGTATGCGACTGTTCTAATGCAGTTTGTTCACAGCGAGAGGGCGGAAGGTGTATCATCAATGGAAGCATGTCTACATTTTTGTATGATGCTGCAATGTTCTTCTGCAACAAGGACATCATTGATTCTAAAAATGCAGACTTATTACATGACAATGGTATTTCTTTGTCCAATAATGGCAATGGTATTTTGTTGTTCCATCTACAGGATGCGATGAAAAGCTTACTGTAAGAATGGGCACAATGCAGAAAAATACAAATCTCTATAAAAACCAAAAAAGTATTTCCTTAAAAGCATCTAAAAAAACAAAACACAAAAGGCTCTTTTTAGAGCCACCACTACATATGAAATCCATTGTCCTGGTTGAACTGTATTCCGCCACGCCCACAGACAGCATGAAAAGTACACAGACACTGCATTACTTCCGGATTCCACGTGCCACATCCGGCCCATTTGCAGAATGGCACGCATGGAAATGTGTATGTAAGAGATTGTGCAATAAGGCTTCTGGGTGTGGTGTGAGCAAGAATGTGTTGGAAGCGTAACGTTTGCAAAATAGTCACCAATTAAATATTATAGCACTGTTTCTTGCTAGCAGGTAATTGCAATAGCTACTGAAAAGGTTGGGCAGGGACTTGGACACGCATTGCGAATGAAAGCCGTAGACTGCAACTCGCTCCTAATATCCACTGTGTTCCTTTCTTCTTGCCTGTGAACAAAGGGCCAATCTACAGGTTGCTATGAACAGTACAATACTACAGTGAATGTATACATCCAACGTCTGATGCACTAGTCCTAAACAGTTTGTGCAGTGGCGCTGCCATATGTCTGAATGTCTCACCACCGGTAATGTGATTTCACAGATATTTATCTGCAGCATATTGTATGACATGGATTCCGCCACAAAACTGCTATTTTTACGTCTTCAAATATAGCAATCTGTGCATCGAAGCAAAAGTACAGTCACTTGATGGCACGACATTAGCCGTATCTGCAGCGTTCATGGAGATGAGTACATTTTGCCACATAGGAATGCTTTTCATCAGGAGACACGCAGTTTCATTAGGCAGAGCAACAAGACAGTTGTTCAAGCAGCTGCACGCAGCCACAGTACCTTTGCAACCAGCACTCATAATATTTGAGATCCAAAGATTTTGTTGTTTACTTAGCTGTGCTTACATTCAACTGTCTGCAAGTTAGCAAACAGCAACAGCGTTAATTTTTCCCAGACTCACTATGGACTGTCATATGTAAAGTGCAATCTTTTATGCACCTGTACAACCCGCAGTGAGCAACTTGCTACGTAACCTCACGGTGCTAAGTGTTGAGACGGTGTGTCAGTTTCACGGGTCATGGAAGGGGAAGCAACTCATCAAAGCAGTGGGCCATTTAACATGCCCACTGTACACTGGAGCATCCTGCTCCTTGCTCCCAATGGGCCTGAGGCAGCCAGGCGTGACACAGCCATAAATCAGTAGCTGTGCAACACAAAATCCGAAGGCGTAGGACTGTTGGAAATGATGTAGCCTGTCGCATGAATCGGTAGGGTTGGTGACAGGGGCGGTATTCCCAGGAGACAGAGGATGACATACGCATACGTATAGCTGTGCAACCAACAGACGTCCGGTGCCACGGCTAATTAAAAGTGAATGAGAAGATGCAGACATGAGACCAGTACTGTAGTCCTACGGATACTTCCATTGTGATGGGACATACGCACTGTACGCTACAGATTCACAATGCAATTACAGCACCACAGCAACAACTACGCACACACTGACAAACAGTTTACATGTGCACGTTTAATTTGTAAGAAACATCGCCAATATTAGGACAGGGTAGTGGTAGTACTAATTGTTTAACATTTTTACGTACAGGCTATATGCTGTTGCGGAAGAGTTGCCGCTTCTGATGCATTCCTTCAATGTAAAGTATGTCCTGTTACACACAAACATATGTCTGAAGTGTATAAAGTAATACATATTGACTACATTACTTTTTGGACTGTGCTGCTTGCCAATGCAGTTACTATCATTACTCATTTAGTGAAGAGGGACGTTCTCTTCCAGCCATTCGAGTGTGCTTGGCATTGTTACGTAAAAAAAACAAATACCATGGTTTGTTATTGTGGTACACTGCAGAAATTCTGCAATCATAGGAGAGACCACGTTGCAGTTACATTCTGCACTCAATACTTTGCATTCCTTACTCTGCTATTTCCTTTTTCGTTTCCATGTACTGTGGCAGTGTGGTAATAGTGTGGTACAATCGACCACCCTTTTGGTGGTCGATTGTAGTAGGAAGAATTGAAAAGGTGTATGGTTTTTGGTTTGGAAGTCGTGGTACTATTGTTGCAGTTCGATACCAGTTGGCGTATTCTAATTGTTTATTTCTTGGTGTCTTTACGCAGTATTCATGTATTTGTTTGGTTGTTGATCTTTTGTTAGTACTGTGGTATTGAACAGTAATGTTTCAGAATTTTGGGGCAGTTAGATACCTGTTGGCGTATTCTAACTGTTGATAGTTTTGAAGTTGTTGAGGGTATGTTTATACGTAATAAGTATTGCAGGGTTGGATTACACTGGTGGACCGTGAAGCGGCCTCATAAGGGTTGGGACGCAGCAAATGAGTATATGCACCTTGTATGTACCATCAGCCTTTGATAGGCGCAGAGACCAGGAAGAAGCATCGAAGATGCAGAAGACAGCACCCTGCTGATAACGGGCACGGACACAGAGGAAATTGTGACACGGAAAGTTACAATCCACCCGAATAACAATTTCAAGTGTAACAATTGGTGTAGGTTGATATACAGAGACCCCAACGACTCGAACAACAACTAAGCAGCACCGGACCGGAGCCTGACACGTGGGCAAGGTTGCATCATGTCGGTGAAAAGTCTGAGAACCAAGACCAAACAACCCACAATGGAGGTCTTCGCGAAAACGCAGAGGACCCCCACATCATCGGAGCGGAGCGCGTCCGTGACTACTGCTGAAGAAGCCCCAGAAGGAGATAAGCACCAAATCCTGGAGGCTATATCGGAGCTGAGCACCAAGAGGGGCGTGGCAATGGCGGACTTACGGACAGCCCTGGAGGGCAAAATCGATGCGGTCGGGACTGAATTTACCCTGTTACAGCAAGATGTCAGGGGGCTGGCGGATAGAAAAAGTGGGCTGGAGAGTGCCGTAAAGACCAATACTGATGTCAGCACAAATAATGCAAAGGAAGTTCATGTGCTAAAACAGCAGGTTGCTAACCTCGAGAATCGGGTGGAAGAAGCGGAAGGAAGAGCGAGGAGAAACAACATACGGGTGGTCGGCCTGCCGGAGGGGGAGGAGGGCAAAGACCCTACAAACTACGTGGAAAACATGATCCTACAAGAAATAGGGGCAGATAAGCTTTCGTAGGGATTCACGGTGGAGCGGGCGCACCGCGCCTTAATGAGGAAACCACGACCTGGGGCTCTGCCGAGACCTATCATCGCGAGGATCTTGAATTATAGAGATAGGGAGAAGATCCTGGAATATTTTCGTAAAGGTGGGACAATACAGAAAGTATCCGCCAACATTACAGCATACCCGGATTACATGATGCTGGTGCAGAGACTGAGATACAGCTACGTGGCCGTCAAGAGGAGGCTGCGAGCAGCAGGCATCAAGTATATGCTCCTGTACCCGGCAAAGCTTAAGGTGCTACATAAGAGCAGAGCGCTTTTTTTGACACTCCCGAGGAGGTGGTAACGTGGCTGGATCTGCAAGGCTGCCCGGAACAAGAAGTGGACCGTGACCGGCAGGAACAGGATGACTGAAAAACTGGTGCCACGGACATTGGAGGGTAAGTGGGGGGGGTACCCGATTATACCGGGAAGCGAGACTGGTTGAACACTGGATAGCATTCGGGCCTTGTGCTCGGCATGGACTGGAATATAGTGGTTAAAATGTAATTGGAAGCTGCATAGGGTTAACACAATGCGTAATAAATTTGGAAATAGGAGCAATAGGATGGAAGCAACCCACCCCCGAAACACTAATAGTTAAGTGGCCATTAGGGCGACTTTACCCTACTGAGCCCTGAGCATAAGTTTGTGCTGGACGGGGCTAGATGTGGGGGTGCCTGAGATCCAGGGATGGAGCTGGGCAACAGTTGGAGGGGGCGTTGTTGGGGAAGGGTTGGGTGGGGGGAGGGAAGGGAGGTGGGAAGTTTGGGGTGTACATAGTTTCGGGGAGTTTAAGTTTAAAAATGAGCCTACATGGAAGAGCTGAAGGGTTGTATCTGCATAGCATGACCGGGAGGGTTCGGTTGGAAATGGGGGAGGAAGATATCAGAGCGCTATGGGAGATCTCAAGATAGTAACGTGGAACGTCAGGGGACTTAACAGTTATATGAAGAGGAATAAGGTCATGCTGTATTTGAAAAGGCAAAAGATAGATGTTGCATTGTTACAGGAGACGCATTTGACGTGGGAGAAGCTGGAGCTAGTTGGGAAAAAATGGAAAGGGATTGTGGTGGGTTCGTCGTACTCTGCTTACGCTAGGCGAGTGCTTGTCTGGGTGGCGCCTCATGTCCCGTTTCAGCTACTGCAGGAAGTGGTGGAGACTGACGGGAGGACGGTTATATTGAGAGGGCTGGTGGAGAATAAAGAGGTATGCATCGTGAATACGTACGCCCCCAACCATAACACAGCGGCATACTTCAGGACTCTGTGCACCAACCTTAGTATGTGTGTGGGAAGCGGGGTTATTTGGGGCAGGGATTTCAATTGTGTAATGAACCCCAAGGTGGACAGATCTGATAGCAGGATTGACAGGCCCACCCCAGCGGCCAAAGCATTGCAGGTGTTACTAGATGATTTCGGCTTGGTAGATGTATGGAGAACAAAACATCGCAATGATAGGCAATATTCGCATTATTCTGCCCCGCAGCAGCTACACACGAGATTGGACTATGTTTTTGCCACGCCGGATGTAATGGCAGAAGGCACTCAAATAGAATACAAGGCGAGGGTCCTCTCAGATCATTCGCCCCTGGTCCTCGGGTGGCAATACTGCCCCCCGAGGGCACGGATCCCGACATGGCGCCTCCGAGCAGAGGCACTCAAAGATCCGGTTTTCGTGAGGACATAAGAGATGAGATCATTAACTATTTTGAGACGAATACTGGTAGTGTTGACTCAGCGGGTACACTATGGGAAGCTTTTAAGGTGGTGATGCACGGGACAGCCATAGCTAAGTCAAAGGGCCTGCAAGGTGGGGTTCTGGCTGACCTACAAAGAGTTGAAGATGAACTAGAAAGAACATTAGAAAATGGCAGTGTGGACACGGAGCTAGTACTTAAACTACAGCAGAAATGTGCGGAACGCTGGGAAAGGCTCTGTAACCTCAATTATAAAAAGTATGTAGAAAGACAGCACGCGGGAGGAGATAAAACGGGTAGGCTTTTAGCGTGGCTGTACAAGAGTGAGACCCCTAGACCCCCGATTAGGACAATAACTAGAGAAGATGGCGATGTAGTAGACACTCAAGAAGGAGTCAACAAGGAATTTGCGGATTATTATAGGGTGCTATAAGGGGACAAGGAGGGGAGTAGTCAAGAGGAGATAACTGAAACACTAGAAGATATAGGACTACCCAAGATAAGTGATGAGGAGAGAGAAGAGCTTGATGCACCAATTACCTTGGAGGAGTTGGAGGAGGTTGTGAGGCAGTTGCCCACCAGTAAGACCCCAGGAGCAAACGGGTTCCCTAGCGAATTTTATAAAGTATATAGAGAAGAAGTGCTCCCCCCAATGTTAGACATGCTTAACGAAGCGTTTGAGATGGGAAGGTTGCCAGAGTCACTCAGAGAAGCGATCATAATACCTCTCCCTAAACCCAACAAACCGGGGTATAGCTGTAGCTCCTACAGGCCTTTTTCGATGCTGAACCAGGACAGCAAGATATTGACGGCTGTCCTGGCAAACAGATTGCAGAGAGTAATTAGTAAATTAATCCACCCGGACCAAACGGGCTATGTCCCGAATAGGAATATAATCCATAATCATAGGCGACTCCACCGGGTGATCGAATGAGCGGATAGGAATGAAGGCGAAATGGCGATTGTATCCCTAGATGCAGTAAAAGCTTTTGACTCCGTTAAGTGGCCATGGCTGCTGGCGGCCCTGGGAGGTTACGGAGTACGGCTGGGTTATATCAGGTGGGCGAAAATGCTAAACAGTGAGCCGCTAGCCAGAGTTCGAACGGGATCAGTGATATCCGAGAGATGGCAGCTTAGTAGAGGCACCAGGCAGGGGTGCCCCTGGTCCCCGATGCTTTACATTCTAGCCCTGGAGCCCCTAGCGATATACCTCATGCAACAATACAATAGGTATTGAGGTGGGGGGGGAGCGGCATCTAATATCCTTATATGTGGATGATTTATTACTATACTTGAAATACCCGGAAGAGAATCTTTAATATATCCTTGAAGTGATGGAGAAGTACGCGGGGTTGTCCGGCATAGCGGTAAATCCTCAAAAATGTAGTATATTCCCGCTAGGTAGCTATAAGGGGACCCCGGAGGAAAGGTTGCCGATGTTACAGATACCATGGGTGATTGGTTCTTTCCGCTACCTAGGCATAGATGTGTATCACACCGCAGAAGAGGAACATAAGCACAACACCAAGGTAGCTGTTCAGAAAATCCGGAAATGCATGAAGTTTTGGGAGAAGCTGCCCCTAGCTATGATTGGACGGGGAGTAATGCTTAAGATGGTGGTCCTACCTAGGCTTTTACATTATTTTAGTAATAGCCCACATATGATACCCAAGAAGTTGTTTGCTAAACTGAATAGTGTGTGCAGGGACTTCCTATGGCATGGTACGCGGAATAGAGTAGCGCTATGGAAGTTGCAGAACTTCTACGAAAAGGGGGGTATCAGGCTGCCCAATTTTGAGGTCTACTATGTAGCAAGTCAATTACAATATGTGGCCAATTGGCTCTCCGACGAAGTGACCCCTGAACATAGGTTGTTATGGCGGGTTTGTACCCCATTTTACTTAAGGGAAATGATATGGTTGCCTGAGACAGATATGAAGGAGCGCCCTAGGATGATGATGTTGGGGTGGAAAATGTGGCGTTGAGCGTGTCGGATGATGGAGGACCCATTCCCGTGCTCCCCGCAAGTACCACTGGTCGCTTTAGCAGGAGGGGACAAGCAGCTGAGGGTGATTATCAGAACCTACTGTGAATCAGTGGGGCTAGTAACGTTAGGGGACATCTGGCAAGAGGGGACCATTAGAGATTTCAAAGAACTTGGGGAGGAGGTTGGATTACATACTGGCCAATATGTTACATACCATAGGATGGTTCAGAAAATTCGGAAAACGTGGCCCGAAACAGTGTTGGCAGAGGAACCAGATGCTACTGTGGGGGCAATATATGACATATCGGAAAGGGAGCATGAGATTTCTAGATTGTATGAGATGGTGATGACCAAGGTGGGGAAGGAATTGACACATTTGAGACCTGATTGGGAGGAGGAGGTGGGGGCCCCAACAGGAGATGGGATGTGGGAACGCGCCCTGGGATATCACAAGAAAGTGTCAAGAAACGCCAGACTTAAACAAATACAGCTGTACATAACGCATAGAGCATACATGACCCCTCTGAGGATATCCAAGTTCCGAAACGCTGGGCGACATGCGTGCCCTAAGTGCGACATGGAAAATGCTGACATGACACACATATTTTGGTCATGCCCAGTAATCGAATGTTTCTGGGGTGAAGTGGCACAAAAATTAGCGACAAAAGGGGTCACGCTCGTCATAGATACGGCCTGGGCTTGCTTGCTGGGAGGGTTCCCCAGACCACGGAAACTTAAACATGTTGAGAAACTGAGAAACTTGGCATACGTGCTAGCAAAACGAGGATCGCCATGGGATGGAAGAAGTGCCACAAGCCACGGGTGGAGGTATGGTGGAAGGAGTTACAGAAATGGGCCGAGGCCAAAACGGTAGTATGGCAGGAGGCGAGCAGCATGAGTGGGGAGGAAGAAGTGGGTACCTTGATGGGATGGAAATTATTAATAGCGGAACTGTTCGGATCTATATCGGACCCAGCGGAATCCGAGGATAGTGAGACCCGGCCACATGTAGCAGATACTTAATGCGAAGTACAAATAGGCTCATAATGGAGGGTGGGACTTGGGGAGCAGTGGCAAAATGGAAATACAAATGGTGTTTAATGGAATTGTTGTAAACTGCACTGCGTGTTGGGTTTGTTTGTATTGTTGTTTGGTTTGAATAAAATTAATTAAAAAAAATTTTTTGAAAAAAGTATTGCAGGGTTTCCTCAAAAAAACCGTATATTGCAGTATTATGTTTGCAGTTGGATACCAGTTGGCGTATTCTGTTTACCATTTTTCACTTCTGCAAGCTATGTTTTCAAGCAAGTTTTTTCTTGTTGGTGGATGTACATTTTCACTGTTAGATAGCTGTTGTCTCATTCTGCCAGTCTGTGGTTTAAAGTTTATTGAGGACATTTTGTAGACGCTCATACTCAGATTAGTGAATACATTTTGGTTTTAAGAATATTAAGTAAGCGTTTGCAAGATTTGCTTGTAATCTCTGTTTAAAAGTAATGGAAGTATCATCACATTCAAACCATCCACTTTTCTTTTTAATGTATGCAATATAGTGACCTGCATTGGTTGTGACTCCTGTGTGGTAGATTATGCCTACTGTTGTGAAGGTTTTCTTGCCAAGTGATACTTGTCCATGTGTGAAGCCAGTCAGTTTGTAGTTGTTTTTGGTACCGTCTGCATTGTAAAGCAAAAGCATTACTATTACGCATTCGCTATGTGAATGTATCTGTAAGGTGGAACGATTATCGGAATTGCATGAAGTACACAATATACCATGGTTTGCATTTTGTACGAGCTGCTGAAATGGAATGGATTCACAGTTAGGTAAAGATACATACACAAAGCGCTTGTTAGGGACTTGTTCCTGCCCCACGTGGTTGCAGAGAGCGCATGTATGTTTCCACATGTATGAAATCTGGAATATTTCTTTTATAGGTATGTTTTTGTTTTCCAGTACTTGTAGTTAGTACATTAGACATTCTTGTGGATCTTCTTGTGAGTTTATAGTGAATCTCACCATTCCTGCACAGTAGACCAATTCCTGCCTTATTCCAGAAACACTGGAAGTGTGGTCAGGATTGTTTGTTGCATTTCTGTGAAGGACTATCATTTGCAAACACAAGTATTCTGTGCCATTTATGTAAATGTTTTCAACAATTGGTGGCAATTGGAATAGAACATTGATTGCTACATTTGCATAGCAATTTACACCAGTTGTATTGGAAAATTTGAACGGACCAGACAGTTCTGTGTCTGAGTCATTTGATGGAAGTGCAAGTAGTTTCTTTGAAGAGGTAGTTGGCTTTGTTTGTGCAGTTCGCTATGCAAGTATATCCTTCTTTGGTTGTGGTAATTGATGAAGTACCAGCTGCTTTTAATTTGTTTAGAGGTGCTGTTGTGAGATCATGTATAAGTTGAGTCTGCACTAGTTTTCTCTTACAAACTTTCCCTTTTTGAGGAACAGGGTACATTTTAAGATGGGGTATGTAGAGTGCACGTAGTCTATTGTTCTCTACAATGGAAGGAATATCAGCGTTGACTTTACTTGCATCAAAATTGACTAGAAACAGTCCTTCAAGTATACGTAGGTGTTACAGTGCTACGTAACTCATGCTTTCTTTAAAGACTGTGCAGCCAATGTCAATCAATGCTTGATCTAGGGTAAGACCTTGTGATTTATGAATGGTGACTGCATATGCTAATGACAAAGAAAATTGTTCTCTGTGTACATACATGTCTTTGAAAATAAGGAATCGGGCTGTTGAGCATCCTATCCTTTTAAATTTATACATTTTTGAATATTGACAAACTGAATGTTGGTGTCACGTGGGTATGTTTGGAAGCCAACAACTGTACCCAGTGCTCCGTTAACTAATCCTTGATCCACATCAAGGTTACGCTCTAGCATCACTCTACAGTTTAAACACAATGTTAACATTTTCGCTAAACCAGCTGTGCTAGAGTTTTCTAGGGTATTTATTCGTGCTGTGGCTTGTTGACACAAGTGTAGTGTCATAGCGTGCACATCCAGTTTGTCTGTGGAGTAAATTTGCACTATTGGTTGCATTTCTTTTTTCAGCATTGTTTCATTGAATTGTGCACAGCTTGCAAGAGTTGGCATCAAGGACATACAGTTTACATTTTTGTGTGCTAATTGTTCCATGACATCAGTAGCACATGTGTTAATTAATTAAACATATTTTATTGATTTTTTGGTGAGGAAATATGTGCAATACAACATGAAATTAAGCAGTGATTCAAACAAGGGAGGGAATGGTGAAGGGGGGAACAGGGAAGAGGGAAGGAACAGACAAAACAACAACAGTCTTCTTGTAGTAACAAACTTTTCGGTGGATGGATGGGTCAAGGCCAGCGACCCAGAGTTTCAGGAAGCAGGGGGGGGTCGCATACAGGGGCTGTCCGTTCAGGCTAGGAGCAGGGAGTTAGTGTCAGTATGATGCTATGGGATTTCAGGGGGGCTTGTAGTCGGCGCTGAAGCGTATGTCTCTGAGGAGTGCCTTCCAGGATTCCAAGGTGCCGCTCTCTGTTTCGCCGCTTGACGTGATTCCTTCTTGCCAGGCTCTGGTTTCGGCTACCGTCCATCTCTCCATCTCTTTGGGCCAGCGTTCATGCCTGGGGCCCGATGGCGTCTTCCAAGCCATCGCAATTGTTCTCTTAGCCAGGATGCATGAGATGTCCATTAACCTGACAGCATGTTTGAACTTGCTAGGTCTGGGGTACTTCCCCAGTAGGCACTCGCCGGGAGTCCATTCGTACCTCGTCATTCCGGCGTCCATGCAAGTCTGTTTGGCTTTGGACCATAGTGTCATCACCCTAGTGCAAGTCCAAAACATGTGGATCATGTCCGCCTTATCATTCCCACACCATGGGCATGATGGGGAGGATGACTTGTTGAAGGAGGTGACCCTATGTGGGGTCATGTATGTCCTATACAGGACGTTCAACTGAATCTGGCCGAATCTAGCATTCCTAGACACTTTTTTGGGGAATATTAACACTCTTTCCCATTCTTTATCCGTGATCGGGGTCTCGAGGTCTGCTTCCCATCTCGCCCTCAGAGCTTCGCCTTTAGGGTTGGGTTTATCGCATAGTCTGTTATAGAGCCTGGAGACTGGTCTCCAGCCATCCGTGAGGTCGTGCATTTCTTGTAGCAGAGGGTCAGGGGAGGGCTCCTCCGGCCAGCGTTCCATTGTTTCTTGGCGGTCTGCTTGAGGCGGTGGTACCAGAGAAACTGGCCCGGGGGTATTCCCTCAGTGGCCTTTAGAGATTCAAAGTCCCTGAATTCCCGTCCTCAAACATGTCACCCAATGTGTATATGCCGGCTTCTTCCCACCTCCTTGTTGTGGAGAGGTCAGCCTCCGTTCGGCAGGTATCTGCCAAGATAGGGTTATCCGGAGAGTACGGGTGTTTCACTCGCCTGATGTAGCAGGACCTGGCCCATATCCTCCTACCTAGGTCAATCACTTGTAAGGTGACCGGGGATTGCCGTGTGGGGTGCCATAGGGTTTCCTTGGGGAATACGTTGTTCGAGGATTGCCTCAGTAGTTCCGTTTCAGCTGAAGGTTCGTCCGAGAGCCATTTCGTTATGTGGCTTAACTGGGCAGCCAGGTAGTATAACCGGAGATCTGGTAGCTTTATTCCTCCCACTTTATGTGGCAGGGAAAGGACGGATAGCGACAGTTTGTGCCTGTGAGGACCCCACAGGAAGTCCTTGATGATCGCCTCAAGTTTCTTGAAGAAGGGCGGTCGGACATAGTGGCAAATATTCACGAAGAAGTATAGGAATCGGGGGAGTACGATCATCTTGACTATCGCTGCTCTGCCTACCATGGCCAATGGGAGCTTGGACCAGAATTTTATAGAGCGTCTAAGACTCGTGGTGGCGACCTCAGTGTTATGTTCATGCGTGAGTAGCGGGGTGTGGCTCACGTTGATCCCTAGGTACCGGAACTTGACCAGTTGCACCCTATTCCTAGTACTGGGAGATCGCTTTCCGATATGCTGCGTAGGCCCGCCAGGGGGAATGCGGAGGACTTACTTCTGCTGAATCTGATCCCCGAGTACTTTGCGTAGTTGTCGAGCACCTCCAGTGCTGTTGGTGCGTTGACCTCGGGGTTTCTTAGATATAGGAGAACGTCATCCGCGTATAGAGATATTATGTGGTGTACATTGCCCACCTTGATGCCAGCGTCGAAGAGCTGCTGTCTGAAGTATAATGCGATTGGCTCCAGGCCCAGTATGTACAGCATGGGCGATAGCGGGCACCCCTGTCTCGTTCCCCTTTGTATTTCCCAGGCTGCTGATACCATTCTTCCCGTTTTCACTCTTGCCATTGGGGAATTATAGAGGACCTCGATCCACCTGATGAAGCCCCCTCCGAAGCCGAATCTCTTCAAGACCTCCCTGATCCATTCCCAATATATGGAGTCGAAGGCCTTGATAGCGTCGAGCGACAACACCGCCAGGTCTTCATCTCTTTCGTATGTTTCGGCCATTACATGTTGTAGCCTCCTAAGGTTAGCTGTGGTGTTGCGCCCAGGCACAAATCCGTTCTGGTCCTCATGGACGATGGATCCCACCACTCTGGCCAGTTTGCCAGCTAATATGGATGTGAGAATCTTAGCATCATAGTTTAGCATGGCCAGAGGGCGATAGGACTCACAGTCGGTGGGTGATTTGTGTGGCTTGAGCATGGGAACGATTATGGTCTCTTTCATGGTGTTGCGGAGAACCCTGTTCGTGTATGCCTCCTGGTAGACTTCGTGAAGAACTGGGGTGAGGATGGGCTCGTACGTTTTGTAGAACTCAGGTGGGAGGCCGTCGCTGCCGGGGGCTTTGCTGTTAGAGAGGGACCTGATTGCCCCTTGCACGTCCTCAAGAGTGATCTCCATCTACAGTTCCTCTCTCTGCTCGGCTGAAATTCGGGGGAGTTCTATCTCCTCAAGTGTTTCTATAATGTCTTCCGTAGGAATTTGTGCCTCGTGGGCATACAATTTGGTGTAGAATCTGGCAAATGTGTCGTTGATCCCCAGCTGTGTCGTGTGGGATGTCCCATCGGCGTCCCGTATCTCCATTGGGAGGTGTTTGGGGTGTTCTCGCTTGCAGAGCCAGGCCAGTAATCTCCCTGGTTTGTCCGATTCCTTGTGGGATCTGATGGTGTGTGTGGTGAAATCGAATTTCTCCAGTCTTTCCCAAGCTTGTTGACATTCTGCCCGAGCTTCCTTTAATTTGTTCCCGGCCTCTGTGGAGTTGTCATGGGTAGACTCTAGTCGGGAGATCTCTGCTTCTTGTGCTTCAAGCGTTGTCTTTAATTGCCTACGAATTCCGCCGGCTCTCGATATAATTTCTCCTCTGGTCACCACCTTCATAGCTTCCCATAATGTGCTCCAGGAGGATACCGACCCCATGTTGATTTCCAGGTAATCTTCCAGTTTTCCGGCGAGGTCTTCCCTGAACTCAGGGTCTTCAAGTGCCGCAGTCGGCATCCTCCACATAGGGATCGGGGGTCTGGGTCCCTTCAGTTGCCATAGCATGGTTAGTGGGGAATGGTCGGAGATCGTTCTCCCCAGATATTCTGTGGCTGCGGCTCGTGGGGCGAGCTCCTTGTTGATGAACAGATAGTCAATTCTTGTATGGACTCCGTGCGGAGCTGAGTAGTGGGAGTAGGTCCTCTCGACTGGGTGGTGTTCCCTCCAGATGTCCACCAGGTTGAGCTGCTCCAGAGTTTCCTTCAGGGCCCGGGGTGCGAGGTTTCTCGGGTGGGGGGGAGTCAGCGATCTGTCCATGCTTGCGTCAGCGACGCAGTTGAAGTCGCCTCCCCATATAAAGGTGCGGTCCCGGTGCTGAGTCAGCTTTGCGATCATTGTGGTGAGGTGGGCCGGTATCCCGTGATGTGGGAAGTATGAGTTGACCAGGCAAACCGGGGTCTGTTCCATTGAGCCCCAAATCACTACATATCTCCCTTCTTTGTCTAGCTCACACCCCTCCATCTGGAAGGGCACATCCGGGCTTATCCATATTAGCACCCCTCTCGCGTATTTGGAGTAGGGGGACCCTCTCACAGTCCCAGCCCATCGGTCTACAATCTTGGACATGGCCTCCGTCGTGAGGTGGGTTTCTTGGAGCAGTGCAATCGAGACTTTCTTCCTTTTGAGATAGGACTGTATGCAATTACGTCTGAGGTATGAGCCCATACCCCTCACGTTCCATGTCATCACGGTAAGCTGTGCCGCCATCGGGTCTGAGTTTTGGGTCTGGCACGGGACTCTGTCCCTAGGGTTTGGCTCTGCTTTAGTCCGCAGTGAGCAGGTTGCGAGGGAGATACCACTGGCTCCCGATCTCCCGGGTCAAGTCTTGGGCCCATCCCGGTCTTTGTTGGCGAGAGAAACATGAAGACTGTACAACTAGTGAAACTAATAACAAAACTCAAACTGGTGCGCCCAGCGACTACAACATTGTCGCGGTGCTCAGGCGCTCTCGAGCCGTCGAAGCCCATCCGGGAGTCAGGCGCGAGCTGGGTCAGGCGGGTGCCTGGACCGACTGGATTCTACGCTGGGGGTGGGGCAAGGGCCTGGCGGCAGAGCCGAGCGAGGCCGTTTCCATATGATAAACTGAAGTTGGATTACCTTCTGTGTTCCGGCGTCGTATTTGCTGGTTCTTACTGTTGCTTGGGGGTCACTTGTGAGATCCGAGGGGGTTAGGCCTCGGTCCGTGAGTTGTCCTTGCCATCGGCCAGGTTATTATCCTCTAGCCACATGTTGGCTGCGTCTGGATTGTCGAGGAATACCACCCTCTCCTTATAGATGACCCTGAGGCGCGACGGGTATAGTAGTCTGTATTTTAGGTTCAGTTGGCGGAGCCTAGCTTTTATCGGGACAAATGAATTTCTCTCTCTTTGCACCTTCTGCATATAGTCCGGGTAAATGGAGATTTTGGAGTCCCCTCTTTCGTTGGGGCCACCCTCCCTGGATCGCCTTAAGATAGTTTCTCTGTCCTGAAAGTTCAGTATCTTAGCAATTATTGGTCTAGGGTGCGATCCCGGGGGGGGGTGCCTCTGGAGGGACCTGTGGTCCCTTTCGACCGAGAATCCCTGTGTCAATTTGCCGGCCCCAATTTCTTGCAGTAGAAGGGTTTCGACGAAGGATGTGGTGTTTGCCCCTTCGTTCCCCTCTGGGACACCCAGGATCCTAATGTTGCCCCGTCTAGCACGGCCTTCGGCCTCTTCCGCCCTCTCCTCCAGGAAGGCGACTTTCCTCCTCAGGAGGGCGACTTCTGACTTTATAGCTGTGGTGGCCGCAGATGTTTCCTCTGTTGATTGTTCAACGGTCGTTACCCTCTCAGCTAAGTTGCGAGCATCCTGGCGAATTAGTTGGATGTCTATTTTGAATTTGTCGATCTTGGAGTCTAAGTGCGCTTTTAGTGAAGCTATGGCTTCAAGTATCTGAGAGTGATTATCGGCGGCCACCCCTTCGCTCGTCTGGGCGACTTCAGAGGGACTGGCCCTGGCTTGAGTGGGGGTCTTCACCTTGGTGGAAACAAAGGAGTCCATGGTGGCGGCTCTGGTTTTGTTCTTGGCGGCCATCTTGAGGTGATGGTTGTGGATGTCCTGGGCCTCAAAAGCTAGGTAGTTTACGGGGTTGCTAGCGAGGCCCTCTTCCTATGCTGGGCTTCGGGCCGTAGACAGTATTTTGCAAGCCCCCGGACCTGGGCGTGTGGCTCCCCGAGGTGGATATCAGAAGAATAGGGATAAGCGGGGGGGCCCCTTTCTCAGGTGTTGCGAGGTCTCACGCACCTTGTCTTGTGGGGCCGGATCGGTAGAGTGACCCTCGTCAGGTCTGTCTTCTCCTTCTGTGCTTCGGGGGCTGGGCGATCCTTGCCGGGATCAGATCTGGCACCGTCCCGGTGAGATGAGCCGCGGTGCAGTCGGTTGCGACTCGGGATTGGGTTTGTCGATGTGTCCTTGTCCACGATCGCCCTGCCGCGGAGGCGTTCACCGTCTCGGGGCTTGGTTCACCTCAGTGGGCCGTGCGTAACTGTGGCGGGGCCCGCGTGGTGCGCTTCCTTAGCACATGTGGTCCGGCCCGGGTGGCCCCCGCGCTGTGCGGTGGGAGGGCGTCCGGGCTGCGGGCTTTGTGTTGGTGCCAGTTGGGCGGCCCCCGGGGGGGTCATTCTCCTTGTCGTGCTTCCACTTCACCCCTCCAGGCCTGGGAGTCCGTTGGGGGAGGGGTTCCCCTCAGAGGCTCCGCTATGCGATGCGAGGCGCCATCTTGGATTCAATCGGAGCGGAGGGGGGGAGAGCCGTCTTAGGGCTACTGTGGTGTCTAGGAGGTCCGATTCAGTGGGCCCGATGGTGGTTCAGATGCAGGTCCGCTTCCCACAACAGCACGTTCTTCTCCGAGGGCTGGAGCCTCACATGAGCCAGAGAAAAGGATCAGGAAACGGCGTCTCGGCCGGAGCTCGGCAGATCACTACCGCTCGCCATCGGCGCCAAGCCACGCCCCCCAGTAGCACATGTGTTATGGTCATAGAGCTCATGGATGCGTCTGGTATTTAATATAGACTGTGCTTCTTTAGATAGTACACCAATTCAAATACTTTTCAAAATGTTGGCGTAGGTGAGGTCTGCAGACTGCCGCATGTTTTCAGCTAGTTCTTTGTATTGGAAATGTTGCCAAAGATTAACTTTTCCTATGCTGCCAAGAGTTCATCTTTCACTGGTGTTAATCGACAAAGATCTCAGAAAACAATGTGTTTTCCTCTAAAGAGTTCTTCGTAGTCCGTTTTGAAGACCTCTTGCAATCTGAGGTGAATCAAAGCCAACATTAGTTTGGAGACCATGCTCACCTCATCTATTAGGAGCATTTTCATTAGTTTCAAAACTCTGCATATTTCCATAGCAGCTTCTGCTGAAAATTTGTAGTAGTCTAATTTGTTTTGGTGTTCTACTGGAAGGAGTAGCAATCGTCGTAAAGTGACACTACCTATGCTGTAGGCAGCTAAACCTGTGGGGGCAGTTACAACAACTGAAAGTTTGTTGTTTGTCAATTGTTGGAGGAACTTGCTGATGATTTTTTATTAAGAATGCTTTGCCTGAACCAGCTTGACCACTTACATACAGCACTATAGGTTTGTAGTCTTGACAGGTAAAAGTTTTATTTTCGTGCTGCACACCATGTTCAATTTGTTTAGTTACTTCTAGCAAAATGGTACACTGTTCATTGTTTAATTGTGATCTGCTTCTGTAGATTGCTCATATTGGCACGTGGCGTTTTCTACTTCAGTCATGGCTAATTCTGCATCATTTGCTATGAGTGGCTGTCCAAGTGGTTCTAGGCTTCCTGTTAGAGAAGGTTGACTGCCGTCAGGAGTGTCTATATTTAGTTGTGCCTGGAGTAGTGGTTCTTGTTGGCATTCATTGTCTAAAATGGTTTTGATCTGCGTAAAATGTATATGTGTTATAGTGCTTTCATTTGCATTGAAAGCATCTTCATAGGAGGCATGGGTATCTAATAAATCTTCTTTTCTCCATGGTTTAAAAAGTTGCAGTAGGGCCATGTAATACAGTTCTTTATGTTGTGGAGTTTTTAATGATAGTTTCAAATGATTAATCAGGCTGTATTTGGTAAGTTTAACCAGGCTGCCCTCACAACCTTTGACTATGTATTTTATTTTTTTCTCATCTGGTTTAATATTATTTTTGTATGTGATGTTTTGGGCTATGTGGTATAGACACATGGGGCCTCATTACGAGTCCGGCGGTAACCGAGGCGGTAAAACCACCTGGTTACCGCTGGACTCGTATTACCATTCCGCCTCCGTGACTCCCGGAAATGCCAGGGCATTACGACCCTGGTGTCCCGGGAATTCCAGAGGCGAAATTCGGTAAATCCCCATTCCCCTTGAGTCCGATGGGACTCAAGGGGAATGGGGAAGTGGAAACACTGGCACCATCTCGTGATGGTGCTGGTGTTTCCACGTCCGCCTGCAGGCGGGCGGTGTTAAACCCGCCAGGTCAGACCTGGCGGGAACATCACCCCCCGCCTGCAGGAGTCGGGATCGGGCAGTCCGGAATTAACAGTGGCGAAGGGTTTACTGCCACTGTTATTTCCAGCCCGACCTGTAACGAGGCCCATGGTTTCCAAAGCAGTACTCCTGTTTGGGTAGCATGTGTCCAGTAAGTTGTTTTTCAAAATGTCCTGGCTGTTGGGATCATTTTTGGCTATTGTTTTCTGTGTCTTGGTATGATTTGAGAACTCTTTCTGGATGCAGCAGGACCAAGGCTTAGCCACACTATGTTTTCAGATTTCCCATACAAGGCGGTGCCGGTTAAATGGTCTGCGGCTTCGTAGCAGCCACATTCTCTATGGGAGAGCATTTTTATGCCAAAGCTGCACAATTTCTGTGACAGTGTTTTGTCAGATGATATGTCATCCAAGAGGTCTTTCAGCTCTGTTTTCTCTGTGTTGGTTAAGTAGGCTGTGACATATCATGCAACTGCAGTGGAATTGTCTGCAATGGCCTGCCCTTCTGAATTTGCATTCCATAGAAGGGCAATGATTGTATTGTAATCATTGATGTACGTTGATCCTTCTGTTCTTTTTATGCAGTTTGTGTTCTTGGGTGATTTGCCTTTGACACTGTGTCTAACCAAAGACATGAAGCCGTTCACTTGCCCTGTTTCTGAAACTGGTCTAGGGAAACCAAAGCAGCATTTGGTGTAGTATTTCCCTTTGTTTTTATATTTGCGCCGACAATACTTGCCACACTATGTGTCTTTGAAATTGCAACATTTGTTCATTTAGGTCGCTATGTGTAGTTTGTGAAGGGATTGCCCAAGTGACATATTTGTGAATGAACTGCAAAACAGTGGCATCAATGTCCTGACCAAATTTAGGAGCATCTTTAATCCATAAAATCATGTGTATGTGTGGTGCTCCTCTGGCTTGATATTCTTTTCTCTAAAAGAAGTGTTCCACTTCTCCGAGGGGAGGAACTGTTTTATTACAAATGAAGTGCAGCATGGGAATAAAGCGATGATGGAAGTACCTTGATACATTTACAGGATCAAGAGAGCAGAGTTCTCCTGGTGTTTTTATGTCTATATTTGCATTATTTCCGTTTGCTAATCTTAGGAAATCGTGCAAGTCTTCCCATGCTTACTCTGCACAACTTAACATCACAAACCATGTGGGCGGGCCAAGGTTGCGTATCATACAGCGTACATCTACGTGACGTTGGAACCAGTATTCTTTCATACCACGCATGTTTGCTAAAAGATTTGCAATACTTGACTGTAAAACTTCATCTTTCTCTTCCACCTTTTGAAGTAGTTGCGTAGCAGACATATTTTGACAATTGGACCCGGTTTTCAATGTGTGTGCAACTTCGTAACAGAGTTGCTAGTTCACTTTCAAAGCGGAGGTGGAATATGTATTCAATGTGTTGTCTGAATCTGGGGTCTTTAGAGTACATTCATAAAGAGCGGTATTCTGATGCTGTTATTTGTGTGGGTCTTTCATTGTACCTTCCTCCTTTTCCAGTAGGAAAAAGTAGAGGAAAGGCTTGTGTTTCTACTCTTTTTTCCCATATTCTGATTGGAGATCCTTTGGCTTGCCGCATTTGGCATTGTAAACAAGGGAATTTACAATGCTGTATTATTGGATTCGCCCCGTCTGGAAATAATAAAAAAATAAATCACGGTTATATCAGATATTACAGACTCCAACAGAGAGGTTCACACAAGCTTGCCTTGTGGCACATTTATTCACACTTAAGTGGGACAGCCAAAATTACAATGACAAAGAGCCATCGTAGCTTACTGACTGACAAATTCAATACAAAATGTTCATGATTATATAGGCAAATATCAGAATTTATCTCAGACATCAGACATTACCCTAGACATCCCGTGATTGATTGATTGATCATCTCTCTGTCAACTCTGCAAAATGATCCTACGTGTCAGGGCAATATATGCATTTCATAGGGCACTCACCTTAGTAGACACCATAAACACATGAGAATCTAAAAAAAATACAGCGCAAATGTGCTTCTGTGTATAAAGGTCAATGGTGAAACCACAAGCTGCTTTCCATTACGAAAAGGGAAGTTCTGCCAGTCCTTTTATTAATACATTAGCTTCTGCATTTTATTGTAATTCTCTATCAAAGTCAGGAGAATCTCACCACATCTTGGGTGATCTAATGTACTTATCTAAATTTAAACAGGTACGCATTCTGTATAAAGGTCAAGCCATGAGCTTCACTTGTTTTAGCTAGAGCCAGCAGCATTTTATGCATCGTGTGTGGAATGTGCTTTGCTGTGAGGCCTAAACATTCAGCTTTCATAAATGGCCTTTAGCAGTTTCCATTATAATAGCAGGTTTCATTGGGATAGCAGGTGATATTCTATGAACTGATGGGCAGAGACAATCGATTTTCCACAAACGGCCCTTCTGAACACCAGTTCTACAATAAGAGGTTCAGACCATAGCTACAGAACAGGCTCAGATATTTCCTCTTCCAGGACAACCGCTTATGACACAGTCAGTGTCACCTCTAGTGGTGCAAGGTGAAGGCGGAGGGGGAAAAGGACGACCACCAATATCTATCTCAGTAATCTCTATTTGCATAATTTCTTGTATGGCAACATCCTGCATCATGAGGGCAATCCCTCTGGCACCACGGTATGGTCGTGGGGCACACGATTGGGCAGGGTATTGGCAGCATGCGTGTAAGCCATTAACAAAGAGGCAGCATCCTAGGATTATTAGGAACACCGTAAGCAGCAACATTCCTATTGTCCAGCCTCACAGGCTAAAGAAACCCCAAATGGAATGGAAAATGTCCCATGAACCAGTGTCTACGTGTAACTGGGAACCAATCTCATGGAGCCTTTTTATGGACCAACACACGGGTACGTATGAGCAGCATGAAGATCCTATACTTTTGCACGTCCCTCCATGTTCAGCCAGGATCATGTCTAGCATCATCCTGTTCTAAAGAATCTGCTATCTCAGAGATTGTGGCCTCCAAGAGCCTAGCTAACTTCCTAATACTATGGGACTTAACAGCGGGGCCAAACCAGGGAATAAAAGCTTTCATCAGGTCACCTGCAATGTCAGCTGCAGTGTCTCCTTGGTTCACCACATCCCTTCTGGAGGATGGTAGGGGCTTAATGGCAGGTTTCCCACTTAAGGTTCAGGTTGCAAAGTTCAGGCGTTGCAAATGAGGTTATGGCATTATACATAACAGATGTGACTTCAGTAGCAATGCAATCAAGCATGATGTTCCTCTCTAACGGTGTACAATCAGGCATGTCAGATAGTACTGGGATATGTGCACGTAGTGCGTGTTTCTGTAACGCTCACCTGATTCCCGTAGAGGCGCCGGTCTTGACTGGGCGTATACCGTATCTTCAAAGGTGATGTGTAACACACGGCTGGCTCTTTGGGCTGGACCTCTGTGCACTGTATGTCTGACTCAAAGGGTAAGATGTCTGCAGATAGAAAATATGGGATTAATGAACTGGGTTATTGAATGTCTCTCTCTTCTTCCCTTTCTCTTCTCCTGTAGAACCCCAAAGGTTAACGCTCTCACCTTAGGTAAGTGAACGCCGTGCTCTCCATCTGCCTCGGGGCAGGGTGCTGTAACCAGTTTCTTCACTGGATAAGGGGAGCAGGCCTCTTGACTTCAGAGGACTGCTGTCCGTCGTTTACTGCACGAACGGTAAGTTTCGAGTAATTCTAATGTCTTTAAAAGTCTTTAGTAATGATGTCTCTTGTTTTGCAGGGTTCCGGCGATGGCGGATGACGGGCTGAAGTGAGTTGAAGATGGAGCCCGTGTGATGAATAGAAGCGCCTGGAAGCACGTAAGTAAGCGCTTGTTGCCTGCTTCACGATGCGCTCTAACTGTCTTTTTATTTAGCAGGTACAAGTTCGGAGCGGCTGCAGGGTGCCGGAATACCCACTGGGTTAGATGTGGAAAGGAGTAATGGCACGTGAGTATTAAAGTTCCCCAATGTCTTTAAACGCACCTTGTTTTATCTTTCAGATGCGGGATGCAGCGCCGAAGGCCTCCGGAGCGTGCGAAGAGTTGGTAAGCTTTTGTCTTTCAGAAGCCGGAATGCAGTGCGAAGACCTCCGGAGCGCACGAAGAGTAGGTAAGCCTTTGTCTTTCAGATGCCGGAATGCAGCGCGAGGCGTTGGTGACAGCCGATGGACCAGGTAAGTGAAGCGCTGTCACTGAAGACCGTAATGCTAACCTGTTCTTTCTTGTCTTTATAGGTGATGCTGAAGACTGGATTCAGGATGGTAAGCCTTTTTCCTTAGGCCCAGGATCAGATGCAGAAGACACGGTGAGCGTTCTGCTGCAGAGGATGCAGAATAACGCAAAGCAAGATTCATCCATCGGGTGTGGTTTAAATAGCCTCCTGTAGTGCTTAGGTGTCTCCTTCCACAGCCACGCATAGGTAAGAAAAGAGTTCCTGCTTTCCAGAAGAGTTCCAGTGTTCTGAACCTAGGGAGTGGCTCCTGCCCCACCCAACAGGAAAAGTAGTTCCAAACAGAAGAGAATCAGAGGCTCAACTGGCAGGCAAGTAAGCAGCATGGTCTGCTGCAGGTAAGTCCACCCAAGCATTATGAGCCCGGCGCTTCCAGCGCTGGGACTGGGCATATTTATGAGCCTGGTGCCACTGGCGCCAGGACTGGGTCCAAAAGGTCCCAATTGGGACTGGTTGGCACTCGGAACCTGGGTTATGGATCTGCTTCCAAGGGAGTTGGGAAAACCCTGACCTTTTGGAAGCAGAGATCATGACAGTTTCAGCTGTATGTACCGGTATCGCTCTGTGTCGGGAAGACCAAATCGAGCAGCTAGATTTTCAAAGGATGCCAGCCCGTCATCCACAATTACATACCCAACCTTGGTTATTCCAGTTGCTTCCCAGCTCAGCCATGCCAGAAGTTTGCCAAGTTCGGGCAGATTTCTGTTCCCCCAAAGCACCTGTATTGGGGTAATTTTCCTAACCCAACCAATATGTCTGTGGGATTCTATCCAGATTAGTGTTGTATGCACTGTCTGTCATGGAGCAAGGGAGTGGGAGTTTCAGTGTTTGATAGAGGCTTCCTAGTGGGGACAAACCCTGCATCCCAGCGATCCCTGCTCTGATGTGGGGTAGTTTTTGTCTCTGTGCAAGATGTCATTCCCCATGCCATCTGACTAGCCCAATAATAGGTCTGCAAATGTGGCAACCCAATACCACCATCCCAGATGGAACGTTGAAGTGTTTGTAGCGCTATCTGCGGGTGTCCTCACTTCCACAAGAGCTTTCTGAGAGTGCTATCGACTTTGTGGAAATCCAAAGCTGGAATATGGAGTGGGGCATTTTGTAAACTATATAGAAACCGAGGTAAGGCTAACATTTTGAATAGCGCTGCTCTCCCCAATAGGGTTAGTGGGAGCGAGACTCAGTGGCGCACATATTCAACAAATCTGTCCGTGATCGGATTTAGGTTACCGACTACATATTCTGTGAGGTTAACCGTGATCTGGATGCCCAGATAACGAAATGTTCTTTTTCATTCCGGTATGGGCAGTTATCCGAGACTACACTCCCTGCATCTTTGACCGAGAAAAGTATGGATTTGGACCAGTTCACTTTCAAACCACTGAAGGACCCATAGCGTTCCAATAGTTGTGTAAACACCGGACAAGAGGTAGTCGGGTCTCCCAAGTATATTAGAAGGTCGTCAGCGTATAGGGATACTCTGTCTTCCCAATCCTCTCACCAGCAGAAACCTCTCCATGATGGTGTGTCTCTAAGTATAATGGCCAAAGGTTCAATCACCAGCGCAAAGAGCATCGCAGACAGCGGGCAGTCTTGTCTTGTTCCCTTACCTAACTGAAAGACTCTCGATGGTCGCCCATTAACTCTGACCTCTGCCTCAGGGGAACTATATAAAAGTTGCACCCAGCCCATAAATTGTTCTCCATATCCCATTCGGAACATAATTTTCCAGAAGGCCTCCCAGAACACGGAATCAAAGGCCTTTTCGAAATCTATCGCCAACAGAGAAAGAGGCTCTTGAAGGGTGGGAGCTCTTTCTAGCGCTAGGTGGAGCCTGCGGAGGTTCATGCGCATGGATCTCTGTGGCATAAATCCACATTGGTCTGGGTGGATCAGTGAGGTTATCACTTTTTGTAGCCTTTTCGCCATTACTTTTGCTAGGATTTTGGTCTCGCTGTTGATTAGGGAGACCGATCTGTATGAGCTGCACCTCTCTGGTGGCTTGCCTTGTTTGGGCATTACGATTATACAAGCTTTCCGCAGATCGGGAAACAGGGTCCCCTTCTCCTTAAGGTGTAGGAAAGTTTTGAGTAAATGTGGGGCCACCTCATTCCCTCCCATCTTTTTCCATGTCAATCGGGAAACCATTCAGTCCCGGTGTTTTCCCCGATTGTAGTTGCGATATGGCTAGTACCAGTTCATCTTTCGTAATGTCATTTTCAAGAAGGCCAGTTTGATCAGCGTTTAAGGAAGGCAGCGTGACCCCTTCAAGCACCGGGGTGTCTACAGGATCTTCGGGGGTTTTGTACAGTTCGGCATAATAGGCTGCAAAACCTTCTGCAATATTGCGGTCATTTTGTAACAATTCTGAGCTCTCTGCTCTAATTTCTCTGACCTGTCGATGTTCCTCATCCCTGTGTTCTAACCATGCCAACATTTTGCCGGCTTTGTCACCCGACCCGTACAATGTTGTATGCATCATTCTATGTGCCTGTTTGGTGCAGTCTAGGACTATGTTGTAAATGCGTTCCTGGGCCAGTAGGAGGGGTCGGTGCGTGTCCGGCGAGTCAGTCGCAACATATGCACTTCTTTGTGCTGCACATCCTGCTCTGCCTCGACTAGTGCCTTATGGTGTGCTCTCTTGTGAGCCGTCGTCCAGGAGAGAATCCTGCCCCGGAAAACCGGCTTGCATGCCTCCCATAGTGTTGCAGGGTTATCCACTGACCCAGTGTTGAATTCACAATATGTGTTTGTAGTTGTTCGGATGCATTCTATGAGGTCTGGGAATCCTAGATAGTAGCTGTTAAGATGCCATGAGAGAGGGGGGAGTGGTCCCTCAGTGGTAAGTACCATCAGGAGAGGAGAGTGGTCCAAGACGCCACGTGGGAGTAAGGTCACCTCTATTGCTCTGTGTGTGTCCGTAGCTGAGAGGAAGAAATAGTCCAATCTCGAGAGTGAGGCATGGGCCCCAGAGTGGTACGAGTACTCGCAGTCTTTGGGGTGCAAGTCTCACCACACGTCTTTCAGCCCAAATGCAGGGGTGAAGGTGGCAAGTTTAATGTTGATTTTAGGGTTTCTTCCTCGTAGATGAGTGCAGTCTACCCCCACATCCATAACTTGGTTGGAGTCCCCTCCTAGTACCAGAATGTCTGCTGTGTTATTAGTAAGTATAGGCATGATATCCCGAATCAGCTTGGTTATAAGTCAGGGCGGGGAGTAGACCGCTAGAATGTCAAGGGATTAGTTCCATATCGTTCCCTGTATGTAGATAAATCTACCCCCCGTATCTTGTGTCACCTTGGATAATTTAAAGGGGAGTCTCTTATGTAGTGATATTAGCACCCCTTTCGAGACCATGGAGAAACCAGCATGCATCGCCATGTGATAATTAGTACGTTGGAACAGGTTGCATGTAGTGCCTGCCAAGTGTGTTTCTGTGAGAAGTACAATATTGGATGAGTATCTGTTTAGGAATGGTGTGACTAGAAGCCTTTTGATCCCATTGGCTAGTCCATTGACATTCCACGTCTGGAATCTTAGGGTCTTCACACCATTCCTAGCCATAGCCATAGCAGATATGTTAGGAGCAGGTGAGTGTGGCACTGTATATCAAGAGTGGTCTACGAGTTGGCAGCAAGGTGGTGCGCTGCATTTGTAGGGCATGTGTGTGATATGATCTGTGAACAACAAATATAACTTCCCTTTCCCCCCTCCCTATACTCCATCCCAACTTGAAGCATCTGTCGCCCGAACAACAAGTGGTACTTGAAAACAAACAACCACTAAACAAACAAGTCTAAACTAAGCTTGTCGCATTCGAATCCCTGAAGCATGTCCAGCCCAACAGCACTGGGGTGACATTCCAGGGGCGCAGGGGGCTTCCGTCTGAGCCGGTCGCCCAACTTTGTGTCTATACGCGACTTACACAGGCGTTCACTGTATGTCACATCAGAGTATCATTCTTGCCTCTTGATCATAGAGGTGTGAGGTTGCCCTTAGCCATCTGTTATCTAGGCATTAGTCCATCCCCTTCTTGCAGCAGTGGTTCATGCTCCTGCACCGGTGGTTGTGGAGCCGGTGGTCCTCGCACCGGCAAAGCTTGGGAGTTTCTGTTTCTGTTGCTCCGCGCTGATCTCGAGTCCCCTTCAATGTGCTATTCCGCCCACCTCCATGCGTCTTTAGGATCTGTAAAATGGACTGTTGTGCCCTAATGATATATTTTAAGTTGAGCCGAGAACATTAAGCCATATTTCACGTTTAGGGATTGCAGCTGTTTAAGTGGGTCAAATGACTGCCTGGCCTTCTGCACTTCCCTGGTGTAGTCTGGGAAGAACGCAATTCTGGATCCGTTGTAAGTTAGTGTGCCTTTGGCACGGGCCATCTGGAGCAGCGCATCTCGATCTCTATAATTCAATAGCTTTGCTATCACAGTGCGTGGTGGTGCACCGGGCACCGGTCTTCCAGTTGGCATCCGGTGGGCTTGTTCGATTGAAAAGAACTTGGAAAACGTCTTCGGTTCGAACATGTCTGCAAGCCATTGTTCCAGAAACAGCTCCATGTTCAGGCCTTCTGCCTTTTCTGGTAGGCCCAGGATTCAAACATGATTACGTCTTGACCGTCCTTCACTTTCATCCACCCTCTCCTCCATCGTTTTCAGATGTGTTGTGACTCTGGCCAGTTGTTCTAAATTTCATTGTCCGTCCTCCGTTCCAGATATGCGCTGTTCTGCTTCTGCAGTACGGGATGTTAGTTTTTGTAGATTGTGTCGAAGTAGTGAGACATTTGTGCTGATGCCATCCATCTTTTGCTCCCTGGAGGCATGCTACTCTGCAATTGCTGACATGACATCTCTTTAGGGATATTGTGATCTCCGCTTCCGCCATGGTATCTGACAGACCTTGTTCCGCCTGGGTATATGTAGCAGGTGTGGTGAACTGGTAAATCCCGCATTGGGTGGTCACCTTTTTTGGACTGGTCTTTGCCCATGATGGGCTCATGTGATGTCAGGCTGCGGTATGAGGTTCTGTTACACGGGGCGGTGTGGGGAACCATTGTCAGGGTTAGCGTATCAATTTAGAGCAATAGCCAGCCCGTGTGTTGCGTTTGTGTTAGTTGTTCAGGCTATCAGCGCTTAGATAGGGTTCATGGTGCGGGTAGCAACCTTCATTCACATCCGTCTGGCCTTGAAAGCTGGTGTGGCACCAGTTCATGTAGGTATAGGAGGTCTATATTCCCTGAATGTGTTCTTCTCCGTCTCCAGTTATGGCATTGGAGCTTCAGAACCGCTAGGTCCCTTCCACGTGCGTGGAGGGCAGGGTTTACGGTGTGATCTGTCCATCACAGTTGTTTGCTTCCCCACTCGGGAGCGCTCCCTTACACCCTACCGTTTGCCAGGAGCTCAGCCCTTGTCCTGTATATTTTAAGTGGAGTAGGTTTGGTCACAATAACCGGAGTGCTGGGTTCTATTGGTGTGATGTCGGGCTCCACAGTAGGTGTACCTTTGCCAGGTAGTTCAGCGGTTAAGGGTTGCAAACCCCCGTTCTTCTTGCGCACCCAGTGTGTTACCAATCTGGGTTGCAATATCTGGCTGGACCACTTGGTTTGCTCGAAGTCACGAGTTGTCAGTAGTGGAGAAAGGGGAGAGGGTTCTCTGCTGCCTCCCGGCACTTAGGTCAGTCTACAATTTCAGTCATCTCTTCTCGTTTCTAGCTCATACAATTGCTATTTCCATGTCCCAATACTTCATTCATATGACCTTTCTGACTCGGAGCAGGTCGGCTTTCACGTTTAAGTGTATGAAAGTATTCTTATGACCATTGTTGTAGAAGCAGATTTTCAGAGGTATTTTGCATATATGCTCCAGGAGCCAGCCTGACATTCAAGGTGCGCAGCTATGAGGGGGTTAGGCAGATTTGCGCTAACGGTCTCACCGAGCGCTTTCACCAGAGACACAGTGTTGGTGTCTGTCTTGAACTGTCTAAGATTAGTCAGGTAGGCACTGCACACACATGGTATCGCTATGCGATGCCAGTTATAACCGCATTCGGTCTAGAGCAGGGGGCTCGCTCCTCTCAGTTGCTGCTGGGGTATTGATTAATGATCTGCAAGGACCGTGATTGCCCGATGGGGAGGAGCAGGGGGGGTGGAGAGAGGTCCAGGTCTCCTCTCCACCCAGGCAGCAGTACACAAATAGGCTTGCTATACTAGTGTGGGGGCCATATGTTGTGAAGACAGTAGGTCTATGAGCAGGACACTTACCAGATCTGCCTTCCTCCAATCACCAGTATCTTCTCGTTATTTGGCCGCACCGGCACTGCTCTGCCATATTTGGTGTGTGGTACACAGTGAGATCGTCGGGGTGGGCAGGGCTCAGGCGGACCCAAAGCCAAGAGGATGGATGATCACCAGTTGGCCCTATCCTCATGTAGGTTCTCCCCTTCCAAGAGGCGGCAATCAGGGTGGTAGGATATGGCCCTGGGGCCCGACTGGTCAGCCTCTCATTCACACTGTGCTGTGTACAGTGTGTTCCAGTAGTCGATCAGGACACTCCGCAATTCGGGGGGAGTTCTTCACTGTTACGCGCCACCTCAGTCCCTCGCCTCCTTTTAAAAAATTGCACAGGCAGTTGGTGTAGGGCAGCTAGTTAATCCAAGGGGGGTCTCCTATGTGTGCCCTCTCTACTGCATGTGTCGGTGGCAGTGTCGGGTACCCGCGTAGTCTCTCCGCTCGTTCTTCCGTGGGTGGCCCGGAGCTGGTGCGGCTCATGCAGAGTTCTATTTGCTAGTGTTGGTGGTCTGCAGGTTAGGCCATGTGGTGATCGGAGGCCAGTACCCCCCCCACTCAGGCACAGAGGGGGGCAGGATGATTATGATTGCTCATTCGCCCCAGGCAGGTAGCACTTTCCTCCAGGCTGTCTCTCTGGCATCGAAGCATGGCGGGCCTCCTTGTTGTTCTCCATCTTCAGGCAGCAGCCCACACAGTCCGCGCAAACGTTGCCGCTGCACAGGCCACAGCCCTCCTAAGCAGTTAGTAGGCAGCTCTTCAGTTCTTGGATCACAGCTCGCCATGCAGCTATTGGTACTCTCCAGATGGCTTCAGGTAGTGCCTTGGACTCTCCTTTGGCGTTTCTGTTCTATACTCGGATTTCTGGGTTCAATTTGCAGCTTGCGGCCATTTTGTTCATTCCTTGCCCTGCTCGAACAGATTTTGTTCCATAGCTCAGGATTTGCTCAAGAGGCTGTTTGCAGTGCTTGCATCTTGGCCATTCATGCTCCATGTGATTATCTCATGGCAGAGATGGTTTTTGTTTGTATCCGTCCCGGATAGCAGGCTATTTACCAGGATGTATTTGGCGGCCTCGGGAGTTTCAGGGATTCACGTCTGCATCGCTCTGCTGTTGGCCACACCCATGGTAAAAGAAAACTTTTAAAGTACACAGCTTTGTAAGTGCCACTTGATGGTTGGAGATGGGACAAATAAAAGTATGCTTATGGAGTACCTTATGCAGGGTAAGTGGCATGTATCCTGTTCACAGGTGTTTATAAAAGAGTTGCAAATGTAGTGTAGAAAATATATGCATACCTGTAACTTGTGTTGATGGATGTAGATGTGGATATATTCTGCAAGCAGATATGTTGGAGAGTTGTACAGTACATTGCTCTGGAGGTGCTTTGCAATCACAGTAGACTTGTAGCCAGATGTTCAACAGTAAATTCTCCACTTGCACTGCCCCCCTGGCTCCCCCTGCACTGTGGGACTGTCACTGTATCCCTACAGCCCCCTACCCAGCACTTGCTCTGCACTTACCTCGCACTTGCCACCAGCTGGCCCTTTTTATTTATTATTTATCATTTATTATTTTATTACGCCACTTACCTTGTACTGCACTTTTCCCCCCACCTCCTCCCCCTGCACTTTCTCCTTTTCCCCTTACCTCTGCACTTGCGCGATCTGAATGACACCTGGCCTAGTAGGATCGCTTGTCCGTCTTCCCCTTGTTTCCCTCCCTCCCTGCCTCGTCGCGCCTTGAAACACTTGTGTATAGGCGCGTTACAAATACCATATCATATCATATCAAATCTAAATGCGGAAAGTGTAATCATAGAGGTAGATGTACAGGTCTTAGATGTGATAGGTGGATGGTTGTGCGACTGCTTAACAATAGCCAATGAGGGAGTGGTGCAGAGAGTGATGTGGAAAGGGAAAAAGGGCTGCCCCTGTGGTACGGGGCCAATGGACACCGCAGTAGTACACAGACAGGGCATGCCACATCTGGGGCTTCTCAGCATGCCTGGCACACAAAGGGGACTGTGGGGATTAGCCAATCAGGTGTTGAGGTTGTGCTTTGTAGGAAGAGAGGCTGTGTGTAGTGAAGATGGCAGAGGTGCAGAAAGTCAGTGTTTTGGTAGTTGGAGATCTATTTGTAAATGTTTTAGAGAGGTATGCTAAGTCTAAAGATATATCTGCCAATTTTGGTTTTGAAGGAGTGGAGGTTTTGTGGTCAACTGTGCCTGGCTCCAATATGCATGCAGTGGATGGAGTTTGTAAGAGTATGTCCATTTGGAACAGTACCGATGTAGTAGTACTGTACTGGGGGTCCTGTCCATTTGGGATATATCAGTGCTCCTACTTTGTTGAGTGCTCTGCAAAAATTGGTTCAGGCAGTGACGGTGGTTCATTCAAGTGCCAAGGTTATTTTTTCTGAAATGCTACCTAGGTTAGCATCAGACAATTGTAATGTTTTCCTGTCCCCCGCAAAATGGTGCAAGGTGTTTGGTTAACAAAGGCATGTCTGTTTTCTTGTTTAGAGCTGGGATGTTGTCTTGTAATAATAAGGATATTGATTCTGTTAATGTTAATTATTTCAAAGCAGATAGCATTTCTTTATCCATACTGGGATATGTCACGTTACTTCGAAATATAAGGAATGCTTTACAGAGGATAATGTAAAGAAATCTGGAGGAAAATAAGTGAAAACCCCCTCAAAAATACAAAATGAAAGGTGTTTCTGTAGAAGCAAGTAGGCTATTTTCAGAGCCACCATCAAAGAGGAAATGGAGTACGCTGGTTGCAATATCTGTCCCCACCCTCACAGATTGCACGATATGTCCGGACACCACGGTAGTCCGCGGATCGCACGTGCAAGATCCAGGGCTTTTGAGGTTGGTAGGCATGGAAATGGGACTGTGGAGGTTAGGGGATTGGTCAATACGTTTTCCTGGCTGTGGTATGGAGTGTGTTGCTGTAGTAATCAATGTAGTGCAGTTACCAGTTTGTTGTTCAGTTGAGCTGTTAGTTCTTTGCAGGTGTGCTGTTGACAGTTGGTTTGCAGTTTCTGTATAAAACAGCAGTGAGGTAATTCTGCTGGAGGCTTAGGTTTTTTTTTGGTGTGTTCCATTATGTTGAATATTTTATGGAATTGCACTATTGTTTTCTTAAGTATAGAGTTTGTATACCTAGTTTATTCTTCTTTGTAATTCAGTTACGTGGTACTCTTTCAACATGTTCAGTGTGTTTGTTGTGCGCTACAACTTTCCAAGAAACTCCCTGAGCTTTTGGGCAGTGTGGATGCTACCCGGGGTCTGCGGACAATCGCATAGTCCGCAGACACTGAACCCATCTGTTTGGGGTCAACGGGTTCAGTATGTTGTATGGTACATCTGTACAAACTAAGCGTATCCTGGTAAAAACCAATGAAATTCAGTGAAAAAAACATTAAAAGGGACATTATGGTTCAGTTACGTTACTGAAAACCTATCAAATTCAGTGCCAAAACTTTTTTAAAAAGGGACCTTATAGTTACTTTGCACTAATAAAAACCTATCCATATTATGGTTACAAGTAAAATTGAAAAACCCCAGAAATTCACCAGTTATGGTAAGCTAAGCAATCATAACTCGTGCCACCACCGTGCACTGCTAAGACTAGCACCCATGACATCAAAGATGACATCACAAATGTCACTGATGACATCACATGTCTGGCTCCCTGGTATAGTCCCTCTGAAGTGTGCTCAGCACAATCCGGTTTCTTTTCCCTCCCCATAAAAATTACCTAGTGGCCCTCTCCACCATCCGGAAGAACTTACTAGAAATACCATATGGGACATTAGCCAGGGGGTACAGTACGCGGGGGAGCGCCACCATCTTCATCATGGCAGCCCTGCCTGCCATTGACATCGCCAATTTTCCCCAGAATTGCATGGTTCTCTCGAGCCCTTCCATTGCCCTGTGTGTGTTTTGCTCATGGGCATCTACCAGGTTATGCCAGATATTTACTGCATGGTACCTAAATGTCCACAGGGACCACTTCAACTCAAATACCGGCAGCTGCCCCTCATCACGGTCCCTCAGGTCACCCATAGGGAACAGACAAGACTTTTCCCTGCCAATTCATATTCCAGAGAGAACTGCATAAATATCTACGACGTCAAATATCAAGGGGAGATTGTCCTAATCGGGTAAAGCAGCATGTCATCTGTATACAACGATATGGCATGTTTCACACCCTTCACTGTGATGCCCGCCTCTGCATATTCTGCTCTCATGAACACTGCCAGTGGCTCTAAAGCCAGGATGAACAGCATGGGAGACAAAGGGCACCCCTGTCTCGTACCCTTTATCAATTCCAAACTTTGAGACATGCTTCCCTGTCTGCACCTTCGCCGTTGGTGTTGCATGGACCACTCGCACCCACCTTAGGAAACCCAGTCCTACGCCAGCGTTGTTTAGAGCCAATCCCACCTGACAAAGTTGAATGATTTCACAGCATCCAGGAAGGCAACTGCGCAGCCCTCGTTCAATAGGTGAAGTCTATTAGGTGATGTAGTCTCCTCAGGTTCCAAGATGTGTTCCTGCCCGGGACATATACCGTTTGACCTGGGTGCACCAGCGTCCCTATTACCTTTTGAAGTCTATTCGCAAAGACCCCCGTAAGGATTTTGGAATCCGAATTTATCATTGAGAGCGGTCTGTAAGAGCCACATTTCAGAGCACCCACCCCAGATTTCGGGATTGGTACAATTATGGATTTCCGTAAACTTTGCAGCAATTCACCCTTCTGGTAGGCCTCCCCAAACATCTCCAGCAATCTGGGCACCAACACCTCTGAATATTCTTTATAAAATTCCCCCGGCAGCCCGTCTGCTGCAGTGTTTTGCCGGTGGGTAGCACCCTCAGGACCTATTGCAACTCCTCTGCTGTTAGTGGAGCATCTAGCATTGTGCTTACACCTCGAGGCGTGGCAATGCAATTTGCAACAGTGCTTCCTCCATTTCATCACAATTACCCCCCTCCTCGTGACAATACATGGATTCCTAGTACTTAGCAAACACTGAGTTTATGTCTAATTGCATCCTTTGCGTGCTCCTTTGGTCATCCTCAATCGCGCAGATCATTCCCCTTTCCTCCTGTCCACAACATAACCATGCCAGTAAGTTCCCTGGTTTGTCACCCCCCCCCCCCATGTAGTTTCAAGTGTTTCAGAGCGTGACAAGGGAGGGGAACAGGGGAGAACCAAACAGCGATCTTACTAGGCCCAGTGACATTGAGAACGTGCAAGTGCATGGGAGAGGGGGAGGGGAAAAGTGCATGGAAGGGGGGAGAAGTGGAAAGTGCGAAGAAGAGGAGAAACAGATAAATAACAATAAATAATAAAGGCAACAGTTTCAGTGCAGCCAGCAATTTGCAAGTGCTAGGTTTAAGGCAGCAGACAGGGTAGGTCTGATAAGTGCAGGAAAAAAGGGGGGGTTTGCATGGGTACAGATACAGACCCCAGTGCAAGGGCTGGCCCAGAGATAGTGCAGGAGGGTGGCAGGGTGAGCAGGTACCTAGGCCCGGACGACAGAGGGTGGCCAGGTGCACGGTGCCAAGAGAGAACAGATCAGCAGGGGAGAGGGGGAGCGAAGGCAGAAGAAAAGAGAAAGGTCTTGAGGTGCTTCCGGAACCGGAGATGGTTCTCCTCAAGTTTTAGAGTGGCAAGGAGGCTGTTCCAGAGGGAGGCCCCAGCCGAAGACCGATCTACCCCCAGCTCGTTTCTTTGGAAAATGACTGACCCTGAGGGATTTGGAGGTAGAGGAGCGAAGAGCTCGAGAGGGGAGGTATTTGCGGAGGGGTAGTTGAAGGTATTTTGGACCCAGGCCCCCAGAAAACCTTGTGGGCAATGCAGAGGGTTTTGAATTTAATCCTTGCATCCACTGGGAGCCAATGGAGAGATTTCAAAGCTGGAGAGATACGATCCCAGGACTTGAGGCCAAGGACAAGTCTTGCAGTCCTGTTCTGGATTAGTTGCAGAGGGCGGAGAGTAGAGGCAGGTAGATTTAGAAAGAGGCTGTGACAATAGTCCAAACTAGAGAGAACCAGAGCTTGGGATACCATGAGCTTCTGGGGGAAGGAGAGGAAAGGCAGAGTACCTCTGAGGAGATGCAGTCGGAAATTTGACTTTTTAGAGACCTCAGATGTGGGCGGAGAAGGAAAGGGTGGAGTCAAAGATGACCCAGAGGTTCTTAGCCTCGCAGGTGGGGGTAGGAGGGGGGCCAAGGGAGGCCAGCCAGAGAGTGAGGGGAAAGGATGGTGAATGTGTGCCAATGAGGAGGATCTCTGTCTTGCTGGCATTCAGACAAAGATAATTGGCGGCACACTAATCTTGAATGGCAGTTAGGCAATCGGAGATGAGAGGGAGAGGTGGCGGCAGAGGGTAGCCTGAAAATGAGTTGAGTGTCATCAGCATAGCACTGGAAATTTGAGCAGAAAGTGGCAATGCAGTGGGCGAGAGTTGCCAGGTATTGGTTGAAAAGCCATGGCGAGAGGTTAGACCCCTGGGGAACACCACAGATAGAGAGGAAGATAGATGAAAGGAAGTTCCCAGGTTGGACCTGGGAGGGTCACCGAGAGGAAAGAGGTCAGCCAGGCCAGAGCCTGATCAGGGATACCCAGGTTTTCACGGAGACGGTTGAGCAGGATGGTATGGTCAACCGTGTCGAAGGCAGAAGAGAGATTGAGGAGGATGAGGACAGAGGGAATGTTACAGTCAAGGTTGGAGAGCAGATCTTCACGGATGTTCAGAAGAGCAGTTTATGTGCCTCTGGCAGCTCTGAAGCCAGACTGGTGGTCATGGAGACAGCCAACAGAAAGTTAAGCTGAGAGATGGCCAACTTTTCCAGGAGTTTGCCAAGAAAGGGAGTAATGGAAATTGGGCGATAGTTAGCTGGACAAGAAGGATCAGCTGTGGGTTTCTTGAGAAGAGGATGCACAAAGGAGTGCTTCAGAGGGGAGGGGAAGGATCCCGAGGCAAAGGAGTGGTTGCAAAAATCAGCAAGGGCGGGAGCGAGGGAGTCAATATGGTCCTTGATGGTTTTAGAGGAACAGGGATCAACCTGTTTTGATGAGGCTTTCATATATCGGACTTGTCTAGCGACCTCATCAGGGAAAAAAAAGAGGAAAGGATGAGAAGAATGGTGGGGGGTGGCTAAAGGAGGGTCAGCAAGCACAGATGGGGAGGGGAGAGGAGGGGTGTGGGTGGAGAGGGTGGACAGGATGTCCTGGGTTTTTTAAATGAAGTGAGAGGCAAGGGTATTGCAAAGACCCTGGGAGGCAACAGGAGGGGTACAGACTGCAGCAGGGTTGGCCAGCTCCTTGCAGATTTTAAAGAGTTCATCCGAGTTGTTAGATGCCGCAGAGACACAAGCTTGAATGCGGACTCTCTTCTTGGTGAGGACAGAGAGTCGGTATTTCCTCTGTAGCAGGCGACAGGCCAGTTTGTTAGAGGATGAACAGGAAGTCCTCCATTTCCTCTCAGCCGCTCTACACTTACGTGTAAGTGTAGCTAGGTCAAGAATCATTCCAGGAATTGCACTTGGCTTTGGACTTGACAGGGGCAAGAGCATCAAGTGTATAAGAAATTTAAGAGTAGAGCAGAGACAGGGCTGTGTCAGGATGTGAGACAGTCAAAGGTGGAGGGGGTGGAGAGAAAGTGGCGGCAAAAGCCTCAACTGACACACGCTTCATGGGCCGGATGTCCGAGATGGTAGGTGGCAGTGTTGGGGTAGGCTTGGCTTGGGGGGTGGGGGAGGGAAGAGAGGGAGAGATGAGAGGAGAGAGGGTGGTCAGAGGGATGGAGAGGGGGGGGAGGTCAGAGGGGGTCAAGACACCAAGTGTGTGCCCTGTAGAGTGAGTTGGGCCAGAGGGGAGGATGGAAAGAGTCGCAGAGGTCATGGAAGAGTACAGAGGAGGAGCAAGGAGAGTCTAAATGTATATTGAGGCCACCGAGGAGGAGGAGTTGAGTGGTAGAGGCCAGGAGGGAAATGAGGTGATTTGACTAGGAGGCCGGCAGATGGTAACCACAGTAAGAGAAGCGGAGTGTGGCAGGTGTGTGTTGCCTGTGGGACAAGCTCTGTGTTTTTTCCTGTTCCATTGCTGAGGGAGGAGCTGAACCAGTAAAACCCGTCCTGACGCGGAGTGTGGCAGGAGTGTGTTGCGTGTGTTCCCTGGGAGCCTGTGGGAGCAAAGGATATGGCAGGGAGAAAGGGGATCCCGTTGACCCGTGCACAGCTGAAACGTGTGGAGCGCGGTGGGACTAGTGGAGGACTCTTTAAAGGTCAGAGAACTCAGCCCCTTCATGCAAATGTGGTGAGTGATGAGTCTCCCTTAGCCTCGTTCACCCTCTCACCCCCCTTTCGCCCTCCCCCCTATTACCTCCTCCTCCCAGAGCCTTCCCAGTACCGCAACATGAAGAAATGAGGGATGTGTATGAACGATGCAGCCAGCCTCTCATGAGCGAGAACGTGAATGCGAGAGAGAATCAGGGTGAACCGACGGTGGGAGGGAGTATGAGCGGGACAGTTGTCTAGTGGAGGGGCTACACGTAAAGGCAGTCTCGTGCAGTTCACCCACGGAAACCATGACTGATATTGAAGCCCTGGCAGCACTGGAAGCCGCAGAGCAGCCGTTCGCTTCCCACCCCCTTGCTTTGTGCTCAACAGACCAGAGTAACCATAAAAACCTGTTGAACTCGAAATCACAAAGAGTTAAAACAGCCGCCCGTAACAATGAATGTAAGAAAACAAAGGAGACGAAAGGAGATTCACATACCTTGAGCCGGCTCTCAGAGCCAGAAACCGAAACGGGGTGGAAATCGCCTGCGGCTCGAGGCGAGAAGCTGAAAGAGGTGGGAGGGGCCGTGAGCGAAGGGAGTGAGGAGGCTGTCACAGAGGAGGATTGTGAGAGAGAGAGAGAGAGGGAGGGAGCACTGTGGCAGACCCAGTGTAATGCTGGATCAAATGCGAGCTCAGAACAGCAAGAGAGACAGCTCTGAGCCAGGAGAAACAGACACTGAACGTGAAGCTAACGTGGAAGCGAATACGAGCAGCCACGAAGGATTTAATTATGCAAATAAGTCTGTAGATCCTCTGAGCTAGTTGCAAACTCTGAAAAATAATATTTGTTCCCTGGAAATATTGGCGTGGAAGAAGGTTGAGGAGGGTAACAATAATGAAATGAAGAAAGGAAAAGTCAGGAACCCTCATGGCAATAGGAATGAAAATAAAGACTTACCGTATAGTGCCCTCGTAAATTGGAAAGAAAGGAGGGGTTTACTTGAACACCATGCTCCAAGGGAGCAAATAAGCATGGATAAAGGCGAAGATAGCCATGATTGTCTAGAGAAGATCCCAATGAAGGCAAGGAGGGGAGCAACACCCCAATTGAGTGCTGAAAAATCGGTAAGAAGACAGAATAAGTGGTGCTGGAGGCATACCCAAGGGCAATTATCAGGCCAAGCATCATCAGACGAACAAGAGTGGATGAATCCATTTGATGGGGGCAACACGACACAAAAGGAAAAGTCATTCTCCGCCCCTACGTACCAACAAATGGAGTCGGAAACATGGGTAAAGGCTTCCACCACAAGTTTGCATTTGGAGACCTCCACAAGCCTTCAGTATCAAACACGAAGAAACTCCATTGCAATAGCGGACCAAGTGATCAGGGACCTGACACTGCTGAACGCCAAAATGGCGACACCAGTCCCGGCGTATACATGTAGCAAAGTGCAGGTTGGGGCAGTAATGAATGGGATCAATCCCGCTCATAGATGTAAACCCCCCCTCCCCCAGACATGACTGCATCGAGACACCAAAACATGAGAGAGGCAAGGAATGACAGTCAAAAAGAACCTGCAATGAGGCAAGCTCGGAAAGTGAATTCTATCACTCCCAGAAACATGCAAAAAATCAGATGCCAAAAGTGAGCATAAACAAACAGAAGAACAGGACTAGCGGCCCGACCGAGAGAGTGGGCTCAATAACATCTTCGACCACGGACACTCCAATGCAGGAAAATCAAATGATGCCCAACAGAAAGATGAGAACTCAAAATTGCTCTTACGAAAAGAACGAGATGGGATGATGGCCTCTAAGGCAGTAATAGAAAAAGTAGTGAATGAACTACAGTCGATACTGATGTCAGCTACAACAATTGCAGTAGCCCCGCTGACAAAACTATATATGAGCAACTAAATGAGACATGTAAGGACCAAAACACTTTAGCACTCAATAAGGCGATCAAAGTGATAAAAATGGAAAGCGATCTGCTTGAAATGACCTTACAAAATAAAACAGCTCGACGTGGTAACGAATACTCGATCTCTGCCCTAAAAGAAGCATTAAAAAGTAATGCCGAGGACAAACGCTTATTAGCAGAGGTCGCAAAACAAGCCTTAACCATACTGAATAAAGTGCAAGAGAGGAGAACGGAGCACGCCTGTATACAAGATCCGAGCGGAAGAGCCCAAAACCACGCCCAGATGACCGCAGGACAGGAGGCTCAAAAGAATCAAAATCAGACAAAACAAATAAGTGAGCCAGCTCACTTTAACAAACCCTCAGGAGGCCAACATGACGAGAGTATACATCATGACAAAGGAGGAACAAAGTCCACCTCAAGCACAATCACCCTCGACAAAGAGGGAGAGCCTCATGAAACAAAAAAGACCAGCGTGCTGGATAAGGATGCACAGCTGGAGACAGCTGATAAAGCAAGCAATGGAGACGCGAGTGAGCAATTGGCGCCCCAGCGCTCCCAAAACGAAGAAGAGCTAACGGCGCCGCCAATTGAGGGATTGAACTCGGTCCCAAGTGTTACAGCAGAGTGCCTAATACAAGCCCAATGGATGAGAACAATGCGCCAAGGGGAACCCCGTCAAAGCAATCGCTGGCAAAAGAGAAACCCACTGAACATGAGTGGTTTGAAATATTTGAAAAACCACATACCTCAAACCAAGGGAAGGAAACCAAAAAGCTAAAAAGGTTGTGAAACTAAGCAAGGCAAATGTAAAAAGAAAACAAAAAATATGGTGGCGCAGAAGAACAAAAACGCAAAAAGTACATTGAACTTCTTTAGAAACATCAAAGCCTTGAATGTGACAATTAATGCAGAGCCGAACAGGGAGGTTGCTAACAAGAAGGGAGCAGAGAAGGGTAAGCAAAATGAACTACCAGATATGCCAACACCAACAGAGAAGTGCAAGATGATGGTGGGGGGCAGCGACCAAGCGAGTGATGGGGAGGAATTGTTGAATATGTCAGTATACAGTATACACGACGACCAAGAGGATGAGATGATAAAAGAGATGGACCAGTCATCATCTATTAACGAGGACGCTCCAGAACCCGCAGAGATAATAACACCAGAGACTGCGAACCCCAAGACCAAACCATCAATTAATAGAATAATTCGGCTAATTGCCTCGCCGGAAAAAGAGAGAGAGGCGAAAGGGTGTGGCAGCGTAGTGGACCCCTCGAATGCAAAACCCTTCTACACAATAGAAGAAAAACTGAAACAAAGCTTGATGAAAAACAAGCTGGAGTCGGAAAAGTGCAAGAAAAAAGGTGGTCACTGAGGAGACTAACGGTGGAGCAATCCACGAAGGAAGTACCATTCCAGATGCGCAATAAAAAGCCAAGATCAGAGTATGAAAAAAAGATGAGTGCCAGACCGGTGGCGAGAAACCTGGAAAGTCAGTGAACCGAGACCATGAAAGATCAATGATGGCAAATTTACTGTTTAGTCTTAATCGAAAGAATTGCGCCAAAAAAGGCCGACCAGCTGTTAAATAGAAATCTGGTGTTACAACTCTTCCATTTTATCCCTGCACTGAGGGCAATCAAGAGTGCAGAAATAAGCCGTGTAGAACTGCTAAATGAAAATGGTTGTGCAAGCGCACTGTTACACATCGAGTCCCTGAAAATAACCCAACAGGTGATGATGTGTGAAAGACTCCTAATAGAAGCCGGATTTCAGATCTATGAAGTAGATAATGCTCTACCAACAAAGCAGAACCCGATAAAGGAAATACAAAGTGCTGACACCATACTCCCTGTAAGGACAGAGAGGCAGAGCACAGAATCCATGAAAGCGCCTCCTAAGGTTGACGAGATGGCTCGGGGAGACGGTATAAAAGTGTCCAAAATTGAAATTACAGTGTCTAACACACCAGAAGCAAATGGAGCTCATAAGCCTACAAAAAAAAGTGATGCCAGCATTGAAGAGGAATGTAAATGGGCCTGGTTAGCAAAGGCCCTAAATGAGCCACAGAGAAGCTAATGTCAAGAGAAAAAAAACCAGGTCAAATGGGCAACCTGGAATACCAGAGGTTTTGCACATCTAGCAGTTCTCTACGTAGAGGTTTTACGAACATGTGACATCATATGTTTACAAGAAACGTGGATGTCTCAATGTCCATGCATTGAAGGATTTGAGGCCACAATAAATCCCGCTGTAGTCCAGAAGAAGGGACGCCCTAAATCAGGCCAGCTCATTTTAGTCAACCGCAATTGCGGATTTGGGATTAAAGCAACGAGAAATCTGTCGCCTAAAATACAATATGCAACATTGGAGTCAAACCCCCAGATGAGAACAAAGAAAAAAACTGTTCACATTTTTAACATCTATTGGAACCATCAGGACCCAAAACAGGACAATCTAATGGACGAACTTCTGGATGCTGTGGACAGTGTGATGGCAAACAATGGCGAGACAAATATAGTAATATATGGCGATCTTAATCTAAAACTGAAAGAAATAGAGGCAAAGAGCATAGTGAAGGCGAGACTCCCGACAGAAGAGGCGAAGATGAAAAAAACATGGCTAGAAGAAATGGATGATCGATCCCTGAACATGATGAATGGAAACATAAAGGGAGGTATCCCACCAGTGGAAACGTGGGAGAGAGGAACGCAAAAGTCAATTTTGGACTACTTCTTCCTAACTGAAGCCATGGCAGCCGAAACTGCAGAGTTGAAGGTGATAAAGACCGCCCAAAGCGATCACAATCTAGTAACGCTTTACTGGAACCAAACTGTTTGCGTTAAAAAATTGCAGCCAAACCAAGCCTTTGAACTGGAACCAGGTCGAAATCGCCTAAGAATGATAGCAAAAGACATAAAAACGTTGGCGGATGTGATAAAACCTCAATCCAGTGAGCCAAACAAACATCCTACGGAGTACCGCAAATTTATGGAAATTTACAGAATGGCATTAAAATGCACAGCGAAGCCTCAATACAAAAAACATACTTTCGACGATCAAATTGCTGAAAGAAAAAGGGAGCCAAGGAAAAATTGCCGTAAAATCAAAAGTGGAAATAAGGCAGAACAGTGGCAACAAATAAGATCACTGAAGAACAAATATAGAAATTGGCCAAAAATTCACAGAGCAACGCTAGAGCAAAAAAAGATGCTGAAATAATGCTGAAGCCACTCGGGCAAAGAAACGCTAGAGGCTTTTGGTCATTGGTGAATGAAGCAGATAACCCGCAAACGGCAGTGATAAAAAACATGGTAACAGAAAGCCAGTGGGAAACACTACACCTGCTTGTTTGAAGAAAAAAGAAATGGTGACCAGTTCTCCTGAGTTCCCCACTATCCAACCCTGGGACCTGTCCTTTGAGCATGATGACATCTAGGAGTGCATTAAAAAATGTAGTGCCTCGCGCACTGCAGGCCCAGATGGTCTATCGAATCAGATGCTAAAAAAAAAAACATAGAAGAATGGACCGAGTTCTGCGTGACGCTATTCAGAAATATTACACAAGAAGCTCGTATACCACTGACATGGAAAGAGGGCATAATTGTACCCATTTTCAAAAAAGGATGTCGAACGGAACCAACTAACTACAGGACGATTGCCCTGCTAGATGTGGTTGGGAAAATCTTTGCCACTCTGTTATTACAGAAGCTGTCAGCGTGGTTGAAAACAAGCAAAGCGATTGATATCAGACCAACTGGCTTCGTAAGGGGAGTAGGGTGCAGTCTAAATCTTCTGCTAATTAATCTATTAAAAATGGAGGCGATCCGTTCAGGCCAGAAGGTTTATTTAACACTAATTGACCTCGCTCACACCTTTGACGGAGTAGATCGAGAAACCCTCTGGCTTAATTTAAAAAGGCGAGGATGTCCCACTAGTCTTATTCTGGCGATAAAGGAGCTGTACTCCCAGACTATAGTGAAGATCCGGCTAGATAACCAAGGCCATTATTCAAAGGCAATTCCAACCGCTCGAGCAATAAAACAAGGGTGCAACGCTGTAACTTTTATATTTCAGAAGTCGGGAAAGCGTTTGAGGGAGTAAGAAGCACACCCCCCACCTTGAATGGCACTCAAATTACCTGGCTCCTATACGCAGACGATATTGTGTTATTAGATCTCACACCAATAGGCCTGCAACGGAAATTCTCAGCCCTAAAAGCATATACAGAGAAAATGGGCTTAGAAGTAAATACGGCTAAATCAGAGATCCTAATCCTTGAAAATCTAAAAGGAGCCTCCTTGAAAAAACAAACATTTCGCTGGACACTGGGGAAGGAAGAACTGAAAAAGGTGAAAAGCGTAGATATCTAGGAGTATACATCAATTCGAGCTTATGTGACGAATCAATGGCCCATAAAATAATAAGCAAATGTAAGCAATTAACAGCACAAGCGTTGGCAGTTCACAACCAATACGGGAAATTCTCGTACAGACCAGTGATTAACTTTTACAAAAGCAAGGCTGTTCCAGCACTAATCTTTGGAGTAGAAAGTATGTTCGGTTGTCCATGTGAAAAATCTGGTCTCGCTGTGAGGGAATGATCTGGAAAAAGATCTTACAAATTCCAGTAAGTTCTCCAACGGCATGTGTCCTGTATGAAGTAGGAGGGGTGACCTCGAACGCCAGAAACACATGCAACATGCTCTCACTATATAGCAAGACAATAGAACCTGCTGGTCCGCAATATGAGTTATTGGCAGAACAAGAATCAGCGCGGACACAGCCGATTCTTCAACAATGGAGAGTGAACTGCAAGAAAATCCTGCAAGATGTAGGGGCTCACGTCAAATTGTTGATAACCAACCCAAATGTGGTAAAGAAGAAACTCTTTGAGCACGATTGGATTAAGACAATACAAAAAAAGAAGTGCTCATAAATGCATGGCTAATAGCCCAGTTGAAGCAAAGGGTGTGAATCAGACACTCCAATACACGGAATTGTTTCCGTGCAAAATTCTAAGGAGGTATTACCTGAGATTCAGATTGAACCTGTTCGAAACACGAGACGTTCTCAGCAACAGAAGAAATTGGACAGGCAAAGACGTGAGATGTCGGTTTTGCCAAGCCGACACCAAAACTCTGAAACACTTGGTAGTGAATTGCACCGGGCTCAAAGATATACGATCCAAATATTTGCTTCAAGAAAGAAATCTGGTTACAACACACAGTACTGAAGACTGGTGGATACGTCTGCACTGCAGTACCCACAAACAATTGTCTGTAGCACTTGCTTTGTTTCTCCAACAGCTAGAAAAAATGATGGATAAAAGAGACAAAGTTTCCCAGGAGCAGCCACCCAGAGGCAGGACGCAATTAAAGTCATAAAAAGAGACTTGTGGTTTATGTGAATGTAAAGCTAAAGAATTTTTATTTTTAGGGAGAACAGAATTATGTACGTATTCGGTAGGAATCATAAAGGAATTTGGTTCGGTCTTTTTTCAAAAGTTTGTATAAACTAAATGAAAAAAAAAAAAAAAAGAATGGGTAGGCGAGAGAAAGCCTACAGACAAGGCATTCAAAAGAGGAGTAGGTCTGAGTGGGAATGATAGAGGCAGGAATCCACTCAGGAAAATCAGGGCTACCCTCCCCCACCGGACCGGGAGGATCTGGGTACTGAGAGGATCTTGTAGCCATCAGGGAGGAGAGTGTCAAAGCTTGTGACAGCTGGCCGTGAACCATGTCTCAGTAAGACCAAGGACATCAAGGTCTAGTTCTTCAAGGAGGTGGCAGATGTGAGAGGAGTGTTTGACAGCAGAGCGAGAGTTGAGAGTGGCAATATGAAGAAGGTTGCCAGCCTTAAAGACCTTCTGGGGAGGGCTGCAGATCCGAGGTACGCCCTGCGGATGAGAAAGAGCCCTAGGAGGGGCAGAGGAGGAGAGAGAGGGCAAGGTAGCCAAGGGGGGAGAGGAGGGGACAGCAGGAGATGAGAGGAAATTGATGAGGCGAGGGAAGCGCCTATCAAAGAGGAGAATATTGGCCTGAGGGCCTTGGACCATGACAGTGCTATTTAGGTAGACATTAATGATGACTTTAGAGGAGTCGAAGGAAGCCATGAGAACTTCCCAGCGAGTGCCACAATTAACGGGAGAGGAGGAGATAGGGCAGAGCACAGAGACCATATGAGGAGTCCATAGATCTGGTGAAGGAACAACAAAGAGGATGTCGTTGAGGGTCTGTCTGGCAGAAGCATTGGAGTAGGTGTCGGCGATAGGAAGACCAGGCTTAGAGGCCAAGATATCCTTTTTGAACTTCTTCCTACCAGACTTAGTGAGAAGGGAAGGAAAGTCAATGGAGAAGCAGTTGGAAAAGATAGGAGAAACAGAAAGCGCCATTGGGGTGGAAGCGAGGAGAGGATGGGGAAACAGTATGCAAGCAAAATACAGAGAATTTTGCAATGGGCAGCAAGATTTGACTTTTTAGCACAAAGCAAGAACAGCAAGATTTGACTTTTCAATCTTGGAATCAGATGTTAGCAAAGGGTTTTAGGAAGCACTGCGCATCAGGAGGACAACATGGGAGTAACAAGCAGAAAGAACAGTGATAGTCAAAGGCGGTAGGAGTGAGTCCATAAGGAGGGAACTAAGCCATAGTTCTGGAGGAGGCAAAGTCAAGGCAGTCCGGATTCCTTAGAGGAGTGAGGTGGCAGCATCATTGTGGTTAAGGTGCAGGGAGGACCCCAATTAGCATTCCGGAAGCAGACAGGGGCCTTAGAAGTGGGCCTTTCCTGAGAGGGCCGGCTGAAGCCTACCGGTCCCCGATTGGATGGAAGAAAACACTCCGCAACCAATGGGCGTGCAGCACAGGGAGCGGTGGTTCAGCACAGCCTGCCTACACAACAAAGAAAACCACGGCGACCATCTTGGAAGGGCCAAATACAGTCAAATGGTGGGGAAAAAACTTGTGCTTTCAAAATAGCAAGGCAGTTCCCGGTATTAAAAAGCTCAAAAATGGCAGCACGATGAAAATGCCAAATAAAACAGTCCTTTCCAACAATTGTATGCAAATTTCGTTTTTCTTTTCTTTTTTGTCTTTTTTTCCAATTTCGATTTTTCAGGATCAATAATTCACAGTAATGCACAGAAAGTGCACCTACCTAATGGAATGGTCAGCAGCCAGGCACAAGCTACACATGTACAGGAGAAAAACAGATGGCCAGGAGGGTGGAAACAGGACCTCACTCTCAGTGAGAAGCAGATGAAAGAAACCAGTTCCAGCCAGTGGGCCTTGCTGAGAGGGCTGGGATGGGTTACCCAACAGTCTGGGATTATTTAAATTTGCAATGTGGTAATGTGGCTGTGCACAATGTCCTCCCCCCCAAAAGATGGTAGACTCTTTCTGACGAGGTAGAGGAATGTTGATGGATTATACTTAATTGCTCATATTATATGTGATGATGTGACCATCATGGACCCAATCAGATTGCAGGGGCCATATGCCAGGACTTAGAGTGAAGGTGACCTCATTTTTGTCTAGAATGATGTGTAATTTCTTGATAGGCCTAAAATGATCTCTGTGGCGCTGTAACATAGGATACAAGAAGATTTATTTGGAAGTATAATTTAAAGTCATCTATAATGTGATGGAATATGATATGTGGATTTAACAAATGTGAAACGACACTTAACTTTATACCCCCCCCCTCTTTTTTCTCCCTATTCCCCTTCACCTTTTGTTGCTCTCAATATTTTGTTGTCCTGATTATGCACAAATTGCACTGGTTCACTGTTATGATGTGTGTAACAGTATTTGAGTAATTGAGTAACACGATTTGATACTGTGCCTTGAGAAAGACCTATTCAGGTCGAAACATGTCAGCATTTTCAGTATCAACTGGTTTGTTAATTCTAGTATCAACTGTATCGGAGTGTTTCTGGAACTGTTTATTCAACAATTTGACCTGTTCACATAATAAATACTCTCTTTATCTCAGTTTGAACTGATCCTTTGAGTATATTCATCGGATAGCGCATACTTGTGGAACTGGTGTGCTATTACCATATTTGCCATAGGCAGGGGTAGCCTATTGTTCCACATTAGCCGCGGCTGTCCTTGTTACACCTATTGCAATAGGACTTCTAATATACATCTAGCCTCGGCACATTCCCAACCTAGGTACCCCAAATACTACCCATATACTACTACTACCTTACTCTAGAGCAAAGGCCTTCTTGCACACAGTTCGGGCATCTCTTCAGCATTTGATAAGGTTTTCAGAAATTAAGTTAGGGGTAAACCATTTAGCTGACTTAATCCTTTGCTAATGGTAGGCAATTTTAAAGATTCAGAGAGCGCCAACAAAAATAAAAATACAGAGGTTCAGTATTTGTTATTGGAGTGGAGAGGTTCAAAAGAGATTTTATGATAGATAGTTGGAACGTACAAGGGCGGGGGTAACATTCAAAAAAAGGGAAACCTCAAAATGGAAGCCCTTAATTTGATGGCAGCTGTATTTGTATCTTGCCATGATCAAGAGGTTCAAGATACAGCTCCATCTGTGGAGCTGTATCTTAGTCCTCCTCTTAATCATGGCAAGATAGAAATTCAGCTCCACAGATGGGAGGACCCTCCATTCTCCATCTCTGGCTGCCTATTAAATCCCATTCAGAACCTGGTTTACGAAAAGTGTCATTTTTTCTAGTACTGTTGACAAACCTGTCAAAAACCTGATTTGTCACAATCAAGGTCTTCAGCTAGATGAAAGCCATGATATTTATTTATAGTTATACTGTTAAATCACTGTTGGCATAGCCGTCAACCTTTACTCTAGAAAAGAGGATATTGGTTCAATTGTAAAACAAATGTAATCAAAACAAGGGAATTAAACCAATAAACAATTAAAAAAAGAAACAAATCACCTACTGCTAATCTGTTCTCATTTCCCATTCTATGCCATGAAGTAAATGTGCAGAAATATTATAGGTGTTCATGTTCACAGATACATGCTCATTGTCTGGAGATGCTTTAGGGTGTCACTCCTACAGTATGTATACTGTAAATGAGCATGTGGACTCAGTTTGGTTGAGGGACAATCAAAATGGAGAATCGTATGCCAAGTATATATATTTAGGGGGAAAACATAGTAGCATCTAACTTTTGTTGACACATGATATTATCCATGTTAACCTTTCATACCTTGCACTTGTCATTGGAAGTTTGATGGTGAATCAAGAGGAACTGGCACCATCTATGATAGAAGAACTCATTCAGCTATTTTAAACTGATGCGGTCTGCTGTTGATAGAAGACCGTGATGGCAAACCACAGTTATGACTGGTGTCAGGAAGTTCACCAGAAATATCTTTGTGTAGTTCTTAAAAAATCGCTATATGCAATCAGCTTCATTAGCAGGAAATGTGCAAACCGATTTGATTTTAGCAGTATTTGTTTTCCAAGCTCATCACTCATCCAATCCAAACCCTGGTAAAATGTTCAGTATAAATAGTAGACAGGTGAAACGTAGACAGGGGAAATGCCTCAAAATGTTTGGAAAACAACAAATAAGCATACATAGTATTGTTTTTATTGTCCATTGTTCTGTAGGTTAATATAGTCATTAAGTGATTGCACATTATTATAAGGAACAGATTAAAAGAACGTTGAACACTGGATTTTATTTTCCACTGTTGTCACCATTTAATTTTAAAGCAAAAGAAAAAGTAAAATAAAAAAAACAGGTAAAGTGAGTGTTCTATAGCAGTTCCAGATTTGCCCTACAACAGGATGGTCAATCTGTATTACTATAAGCCACCCGCAAAACAAGGAGGTTTACCATATACTGAAAATTACAAGTATGCCACTGAAAGGAAACCCTTACACTATTACTGTACATCTAGTTTGAAAAATGCTTCTGCATGAAATAAACAGTACCTACAAAGTAATTGGCCAATACAACAATGCTACAGGATCTTATGAAAGCATTCCTCCGTAGTGTGCCACTGTGTATGGATACTCGCCCCTCATTTATCATACTGTTTAAGGCAAACTGCTAATCCATTTCTTAAGAGGTGCTGTGAAAATCATGGTCAAAGAGCAATATTTGGCATTAAATAGATTACGCATATGTAGACTCGAATTAATAATATACATTAATAATTTCTTGGACGTTGAAGGAAAAGTAAAGGATAAGATAAGCATGCCAAATATGTTTAAAATTCAGAGTCCAAGAAATTTGCTACCAATGCTTCTGTCCGATCAGAAATAGTACAGGATTTACGGGAAATGAATTAATTCTAACTTGGCAGACACCCCACTCCTGTTACGAAACCACATATATACACACACAGATAAAGTGATAAATACAGCATTAAAATAGTCCTTCTGTTTTCTTTTTAATAGCCTGGCAATTTTTAGGACACTTCGACGATATTAAACTTAAGGTAACCACAGAAGCTGGGAAACCTATCTATACACAAACTGATTAAAATACTCGGATGACTTTGTAGTGTTTAATACAATTCAGTTTGTTTTCAAGGGCACAAGACAAAACATTTAACAAAAATAATCACAACCAACTGACGAAAATCAAATGCAAATATATATGAACACAATCTGAAAAAAAGTCTTTATAGGAACATTAACCATTTATTCAAAGTTATGTACGAATTTGAAGGATAAGGTCTTCTTCAACCCGAGGCCATTCTGCAATGGTTTCATTTCTCAGTTCCTCTGGAGTGGGCTGTAGATGGGGAGGGTGAAAAACAAGGTAGCATGCCTCATATAGGCAGCTATAAAGTACAAACAGGTTCAACAGCATCCACCACCAGGCTGTCCTCCACCGTGTCCTCCAAGTGCTGCATTAGTGGTAGCATGCTGGGGTCCAATCTTTATGCCATTTGCCTAACAAAAAAACGCAGGTAGTTATGAGGTTGAAAATATAAGACTGAAAACGTAGCTCAAAACGCAGATATAAAGAACAAATCCCGGTCTCATCACAAAATATACCTGTAAAAACACATCGTTTTCAGAAAGAATTACAAAAATAACCCTTTGCGTCATATCGACATGAGTTCTAACGAACATACACAATGTATAGCAGGCCACTGAAAAGCGGATGGAGGTGGTTTTACTTTGGCCACAGCGCTTTCCACTGCCATATGGAGGTCTCCAAGAACAGGGGGTGGGGGAGCAAGTCACTGAAATGCGAGATGGCATATTACTAAGGAGGCAAATGGCACATAGAATTTGTAATCCGGGTCAGTGGTAAAGCAAAAGAAAGGGGAGAATGTGGGGTGCTGTGGGGGCAGCTGAAATCACTATGAAAAAGCTGAACTAAGCGAGGAAGTGGCAAAGGTGATTTAGTGATAGGACTACATTAAAGTAATAAGGAGTTAAAAGGTTCCAAAATGCAAGTAGCTTTGGGTGAAATTTCTAAAAACCATTCAAGATATTAGTTTCTGGGATACATAATTGTGTATACCGATTTCAGTGTGTGCTTTGTGGAGGTAGTACCTTCTGCATAAAGTGCTGCCTTTGTGACCCTTTCTATAAACATGAAGTATGCAAAACTGTGACCATCACGTTATTTCCATATGCATTGTGCATATCACACTGCGGACACTAAAGGACCAACTTGACGAATTGCACTATGTGGTTTACATTATGAAACACGATAATAAAAGTAACCACCACATTTGCACCACATTAGGTCCTCGTCATGAGTGATATGCCTGTTTTCAGCTAATCCTTTGACGATCATGCCTGAACACTGCTATTGAAACCTGTTCTACATTGATGTTCGAAAATATGGAAAATAAGTGCTTTTTTTTTACTTTAGGAAAACCCCGATTCCCTAGTCCAAAGCTTGTCAGGCAGCTGGAATTAATCGGAAAAAAACAGCTATTCGACTCCGATTAAGTTAAAATTCCTGGTTGCAAATTCAACTACTTAGAAGAGACCTCTTAATCACTAAAGTAGGTCAAACTGTCAACTTGTTTAATTTACCTTTTTGTTAACAACCATATTTAACTCCAAACCTTGCTCCATATGGTTCTCCTCTCAACAAAATATAAACTGGCAATTCATGCTATGTAAGCATCACAGTAGAACACTTGCAAAATGTTATTAGTGTCAGAACTGTTCACAACGAACAGGCTTTTATCACTGTCGTGTATTTATGAAGCAGAAATTCAGATTTCAAGTAACAAGAAAAAATTACCGAGAGTTCAAAAAGCACGTGTTATCGTGTACTGCCAAATAATACGGTTTAATTTTCGTAAACGTTACTTTATAAGCCTAACCATCTCAATCACCCCTCGCACCCATGCCTGGCTCTGGCCCACACTCCACTTACTGTTATCGTTTACATTTACAGTGACAGTCTATTCACAAGGACAGCCTTTACTTGTACGTTGCTTTAACAAGATAAAAATACATCTACTAAAGAAACAAAAAGAAAACATTAATGCTCAAATTCCTCACTGGACCAGTACAATAAAAAGCGTCGTCACATTACAAAAGTTTCCTTTCCATGTTGAATCAGCTGTGCAGGCACGCACAAGTGTTCTATGTCATCAATAATTCCCATCAACCCAAAGAAATGGCGTCTTGCCAAAAACCCACACACGCCGTGTAATTCATTCATCAAACTCACTTACAGCCTAAAGCCGGCTCCCTCAAGTGGATTTTACCTAGAAATACAGCACTTCGAGAAATGTAATACAGACTCTGCAGAAATTAAGCTCTTAAGGAAACTTTGCGTCACAGTAAATCTCGGATTTATGGTGCTTGGCAGTTGTTCTGCAACAGTAGTAGTCTTGGGGTTTCTGGCAAAAGCTCGGTATTGACAACAGCTGATGTGGTTTCTTTTCATTCTTTGACGACTTTAATGAAAAACATGCCCTTCGGCTCATTTGGTTTTGCCCCCTCTAGACTAGTAGCTACTTCTTAAAGAATCAAGTCACAGCCTTGGAAGAAAGCCAGATAAGTAGCATGACCGCTAGCTCTTAAGTGCACATTACATAAATGCTCCAGAAGGGACAGTAAAGCAATCGGCTGCTCCATGAAACAAGGCAGAAACGAGGAAATAACAGTTTAAATACACCCATCAATTACGTTGCAATTTCTACATCACCAGGCTCTGCGGCATCTAGCATTTTCCTTCATCCATCCAGCACACACTACAGTGCTGCCAGAAATACTTCCTCCGTCTATAGAGCAGACTTCTACACAGAGTTCTCAACGCTTTAAACAGGCCAGCATACAGGCGAGGTTTTTAGTTTCAGGACTTCATAGAGCCAAGGGGGTAACCACAATGTAGGTATTGTTGTGACTTGAGCCCCACCTAGGCTCGTGCCAAAGTCACGTGTGTCGCTGTGTGTTGACACTTGGGACACATGTCACCAAGTTAATAAAAGGCGTGCCCAGCCATCCATGCGCCAGTTAATACGGATCATGGCTAAGTGTGTAATGTGTGTGGGCTCTCTGACTCTGGGACCCAGCCTCGCTGGAGCCTGTGACAATACAACAACTGGCGACAAAGTCATAACTTCCTGTGCTGCAGCCAGTCCTCAGCATGCGCATGACTTGCTCCCTGCTGGGGGAGCAATTTGGCTGCAGACGTGGCCCGTAGCTGGACGAGCCTGCTGCACACTCCGGCCTGCCTGGGGAGAGAGTGAGCGCGACAGTCCGCCGCAGAAATTTTGATGACTTCCGACTGGGGGAGTCTGGCAATGATGGCGTGGCCCAGCGACACTGCCAATCAAGCTCCCGCTGGGGGAACGATGGTACGGGTGAGAGGGACCGCGGCCCAGTGCTGTTCCCGCCATTACGTAGAGTGCGATATTGGTGTGGCTCCCAGCCTTCCCCTATGGAACGAGTCAACATTTCTGGCCAGGGGGACAAGGCGTGGCCTTGTGCGGCCTCATTAAGTTATCGCCTCCGACCTGGGGGAGAGAGCGGGTAGCAGCAGTCAAGCACATGGCAGACCAGGGGGACAGAAGAAAGAGGAAAGTGGCGACCTGCGACGTTCAAAGAGAGGCTTCGGCCGGGTGCTTGCCCCTACTCCCTCCACGAAAAGCCCGCGAAGGTCCAACAATGGAACGGGGAGGAGCAAGGGCTTCATAAGCAGCGGTCGCCCGGCACAGGAGCACTTGCAGCTCTTCCAGCAGCCGGGCGCCCACCGACCAGAAGAGGATTTCGTTTAGGATTTGTTGCTGTTCTTGATTACGTGATCCTGTGATGCTGTGGCTGCTGGAGTGCTTTTCCCGATCCAGAAAGATGAGTAGTTCCGGTGTTGGGGCAATTTCCATTGAAGGAGTGGATTGGGTTCCAGCAAGGAGTGTGTGTCGGGTAAGGATCGGGGGTGGATATACGATGTGCCTGCAGCAAGGTAGGGCTACGGGTCATGAAGTAGCTGGGTGCGGAGCTGGTTGGCGGTCGATGTTATGGGAGTTGCTGCAGTGACTTAAGGTTTTAAGCGCTTTTGAAGCAGCAGCGGGCGCATATGGGGTTAATGGCGTGACTATCGGTCGGGGAGCGTCTCAGTGATTTAGCTCCTTCAAGGAAAAAGCATGCCGTGTAAATAACTGATGCACAGGAACAGAGAAGCAGTTAGGGGCTAATGTTGAGCGGCTCACACGGTGTGAAACCAAGCCTACAATTATAGGAGTTAATCGCTGATTCTAGATATGCGAGGATAGTTGGTGGATAAAAGACAGCAGCTGCCTCAGTTAAAAGGAAGACGAACGGTTATTAGTCATGGGCTTGGATGTGCAGCTTGGCAGCAGGCACGGCTTTTGAAGGGGTGTCATGGTATCAGAGCATGATGCGGCCCCTGCGCCGCGTGGTGCCTTTGTCAGAGGAGTTTGTCTTACGGGCTGGGAATCGCCCGAGGTGGAGGGAGTATAAGGAACAAGTTACTTACCTGTAACTGTTGTTCTCCAGCATGGGTCTGGCATGGATTCACATGCTCATGAATATTCCCCGTCGTCAGGCTGGGAATCCTCGGTAAAGAAAAAAACCAGTATCAGTTTCGTTTCTGATCTGTCTTTCGTAGTAATAACCAATCACTGGTCTCTGCGTCATACTGACCACAGCCAATGACTGCCCTCTACCTAAGCACCGCCTCTGGCAGCCATCTTCAGATTTGGAAGCACGTGAAGTGGCAGTATGACCAAGTGAAGAGCCGCAGAGGGGTAGGCGGGAGGTTTCGCATGTGAATCCATGCCAGACCCATGCTGGAGAACAACAGTTACAGGTAAGTAACTTGTTCCTTCTCCAGCATGGGGTCTGGCATGGATTCACATGCTCATGAATAAAGAATACATAGCAGTACACACATGCATAACCACGGGAGGTGGCAACGGCTCAACATTAAGCAGTACATCAAACTCAACATTAAGCATCTTACCTCCTCACCAGGCTCACCTCAGGCGAACAGGTTGCGCAGCACTGCTTGGCCGACCCTGGACTCCTCTCTGGAATCCCGATCGACGCAGTAGAATTTCGTGAAGGTGTGCGTCGACCTCCACGTAGCAGCCCTGCAAATGTCCAGCAGGGGCACACCAGAAAGGAACGCCGTGGTAGCTGCGATCGCTCTGGTGGAATGGGCTCTCGGACGGCCAGGCAGCGGTCGGTTTGCCAACCGATGACAGTACATGATACAGCCGGAGAGCCATCTGGAAATGGAAGCCTTCGAGAGAGCCTTCCCCTGATTGACAGGTCCAAAGTTCACAAAGAGTTGTGACGTCTTCCGAAAACACTTCGTGCGGTCCACGTAGAACTTCAGCGCTCTAGCCACATCCAGCGAGTGCAAAGTCCTCTCAGCCGGCGACGAAGGCGACGGGAAGAACACAGGCAACACCAAGGGTTCGTTGAGATGGAAGTCCGACGGTACCTTGGGCATGAAGGAGGGGTGCGTCCTGAGCACTACCCTCGTGTCGTGAAAAGTCAAGTACGGGGCCTTGCAGGAAAGGGCCTGGATCTCTCCCACCCGTCGTGCGGAGGTGATGGCCACAAGAAACGCTGTTTTCCACGACAGAAACTTCAACGGGGCTGAGTGCAGAGGCTCGAACGGAGGTCCCATGAGCTTGGTCAGCACCACGTTGTGCTCCCACGCCGGGGCCGGAGCTTTCACCGGCAGGAACGATCTGAACAGTCCCTTCATGAACTCTTTCACCAGACGATGAGACCACAAGGACGTCCGGCCCGTGGTTCTGGTGTATCGGGAGATCGCAGCAAGATGAATCTTGATGGACGCGTGTGCCAGTCCAGCTTTGGCCAGCGTCAGCAGGTACGGCAGTACCTGGGGAGCCGTAATCCCTAGAGGGTTAATCTTCTGTGCGTGGCACCAGACAGAGAACCTCTTCCATTTGTGTCCGTAGCATTTAAGAGTCGAGGATGCCCTGGCCTTTGCAAGAACCTCTCTGCAGTCGGCCGGTATGTCGTATCCTCCAAACTCTAGCGCTGCAGGAGCCAGGCCTGCAAGTTCAGCGATTTCGGGTCGTGGTGGAGGATGGCGCCTCCTTCCCTGGAGAGTAGATCCGCGTCCACCGGCAGTTTGATTGGCGGGGACGCTGACAAGTCCAGAAGGTCCGGGAACCATATCTGCCTCGGCCACGCAGGTGCGACGAGGATCATCCTGCACCGTGACCTCTTGAGCTGGTTGACGAGCCGGATTAGCAGTGGCAAAGGAGGGAACGCGTAGAGGAACAGGCCCTCCCAGGGGAACGAGAAGGCATCGCCCATGCTCCTCGCCTGGGGAAACCTGCTGGCGAACCTCCGGCACTTGGAGTTCGTCGCCGTCGCGAACAGGTCGATCTGGGGTGTGCCCCACCGTCGGAAGAGGCGATCCACTAGATCCTGCCGTAGTTCCCACTCGTGGCACGAGCGCAGCTCCCTGCTGAGTGAGTCGGCGATGGTGTTTTTTATCCCTGCCAGATGAAACGGCACCAGAAACATCCTTTGGGCGACGGCCCAATGCCACAGGTCCTGCGCCTCCTTGGACAGCGCTGGGGACCTGGTTCCGCCCTGTTTCCTGATGTAAAACATGGTGGTGGTGTTGTCGGTGAAGATCCTCACCACCTTGCCCTTGAGGGACGGAAGGAAGGACCTGAGGGCCCAGAACACTGCACGGAGCTCCAGGACGTTGATATGGAGGGACTTCTCCGTCGGGAGCCAAAGGCCTCTCGCGTGCAGATTTTCGGTGTGCGCTCCCCACCCTTCTAGGGAGGCATCGGTGGTCACTGTCTCCTGGTGGTCACTGTCTCCTGGTGGTCTGGGGTCTGGAAGTCCATGCCCGCCGTCAGATGCGTGCGGTTGCCCCACCACCGGACCGCTCGGCGGAAACTCTCGTCGAGTGTGATCCTCTCCTCGAAGCTGCCCGTCGTTTGGATCCAGCGCGCGTCCAGGAACTCCTGCAACGGGCGCCTCCGGAGCCTGCACATGGGAATGAGGTAGATGCAGGAAGACATCATTCCGAGGAGGGACTTGATGGACCTCACCTTGGCCGCGTCGGAAACCAACATCCGCTGTACCTTGCCCAGGATGGACCTGGTCCTTTCCTCCGACGGGGAGGCCAGAAGAGACACAGTGTCGAGCTTCGCTCCCAGAAACAGTGCGTTTTGCGCGGGTACCAGGTGAGACTTGGCGTAGTTCACGGAGAATCCCAGGTCCGTGAGAAGTCGGACGGTCCTTGCCGTGTGATCCACGGCGAGCTCCCTCGTCTTGGCTCGGATGAGCCAGTCGTCCAGGTAGGGGTAGACGTGGATCCCCTCGCGGCGCAGCTGCGCCGCCACCGGTGCAAGGCACTTGGTGAATACCCTGGGTGCCGACCGTAGTCCGAAGGGGAGGGCTTTGAACTGGTAGTGACGCCCTTGGACCACAAACCTGAGGAATTTTCGGTGCCCCTTTAGGATGGGAATATGGAAGTAGGCATCCTCCAAATCCAACGACGACAGGAAGTCTCCTTCCTCCAGCTGACCCAGGACGTGCTGGAGGGTGACCATCCGGAACTTTTGCGCCTTGATGAACTTGTTCAGACGTCGCAGGTCCAGGATGGGGCGCCATCCCCCCGTCTTCTTCTTCACGAGGAAGTATCTTGAGTAAACTCCGGAGCCCCGAAGCCTCTTTGGGACGAGTTCGATGGCGCCCTTCCTGAGCATCGCCTTTACCTCCAGGAGAAGTTGAGGGACGTGAAGTTCTTTCCTGGCCACGGGGGGGGACGCGCGGACACCTTCTTTGAAACTCGAGTGCGTGGCCCCGGGCCAAGGCGTCCAGCACCCAACGGTCGGTGGAGATGGACTCCCACACGCTGACGAAGCTCGCCAGCCGGCCTCCCACCGGGGTGCTTCGGTGGGGGCCCGACCCCACGGTCGGTTCAATCCTGCTTCGACGAGGCTTTGCCGCCTTGACCTCCTTGGCGACGACGGCGGGGTCCGCCAGACTTGCCTCGTCCTCTGTAGGCCTCCTGAGCCGACGAGCGGGCTGCTTGACGGTAGGTGGAGAAACCGCCGCCGGAACTTTTGGAGGCGCCTTTGCCTCCGCTGCTCCGAAAGGGCGTCCGTCGTTGTTGCAGAACTCCAAGGGCCCGGGCCGTCTCGGTGTCCGCTTTAATGGCCTGAAGGGAATCGTCCACTGTTTTCCCAAACAGGTTGTTCCCATCGAAGGGCATGTCCAGGACTCTGGTCTGAACGTCTTGACGGAAGTCCGTAGCCTTGAACCATCCACGCCGCCTAAGGCAAACGCCGTTGCCTAACTGGCGGAACCCAGTGTCGGCGATGTCCGTCGCAACGGTAATGGCGTGGTCCTAAGCCACCTCACCTTCCTGCAGGATCTCCAGGGCCTCTGCCCTCTTGTCGTCCGGCAAGAAGTCCAGTAGGGGAGCCAGTTTGTACCAGAGCTCCCTGTCGTAGCGGGCCACGATAGCCAAGGCGTTGGCCGCTTTAATCGTCGTCGCCGCAGACGAGATGACTCTGCGTCCCATAGCGTCCAATTTCTTTCCCTCGCCGTCCGGTGGGGAAGTCGATGTGGAGGCCGCACCCCCCCCCGCTTTTTTCCTGGCCGCCGCGGAGACGACGGAATCCGGGGTAGGCTGCGCCCGGAGGCACAGGGGGGCCGTGTCCGGGACCCGGTACTTCTTCTCGTACCGGTCTCTTCTAGCTGGCGTTGTGGAAGGGTTCTTGAGGAGGGTGAGGCCCTCATCCCAAATGTCGTCCAATAGAGGCACTGAGAGGACCGTCTTCCTCTTGGCCTCGCGCCGCTGATAAAGGAAACCTTCCTTCTTCTCCTCAGGGCAGAGTTGGAAAAGCTTGGATGCCCTGGTGATCATGGAGTGGAACGATCCAATCTCGTCGGGCGGAGAAGCCCTGGTGGGAGGCGACGACGGTACATCCTCGTCGTATACCTCGTCGTCCGTACCCGTCGCTGCCGTGTCAGTCCCCGTATCATCCCCTCGGGTGGACGGGGAGGAGGGCTGGAAGGGGCGCGACGGCTGAAAAGGAGGCGGAGGGTGGATCCTTCTTTTCTTGGTAGGGGGAACACCAGAAGGTCCCGGTTCTGGGTCCCCCGACGGGAGAGGTTCCGTCGGCAACGGTAGTCTCGTCCTTATCTCTGAGCATAAGGACTGTATAGCCAACAAAATGGCCGCCGAGTTGTCTCGCGGCGCTGGCAGAGGGGAATCCGACGGGCGATCAGGGGCCCTGTCGGTACCCTCGACGATGTCGTCACCTGCGTCGGGATCCATCCCGACGGGCCGGTCTTCTTCCACGCCGAGGCCGTGGCTTAAGACTTCGACCAGCTCCTCCTCCGAGGTTGAGGCCGAATCTACGACGACGCCCTGCCCCCCCCTTTTTCTTCCCCACGGGGGATTTCACGGGGGTCCTATCGATGGGCACAAAAGAGGACTCCCTCCGAGGTGGCAGGGAGACTGAGCCCCGAGGTCGCCACCACTGGTGTAGCCTCCACAGGCTGAGCCAGGGCCGCCGCGACAGTTTCGATAGAGGGCTTGGCCAGATGGATTAAGGCCTTCACCACCCTAGGTGCGCTCACCGCCTTATCCTTGAGGGGGGGGACACTGCCTCGCTCCCCCTCCGCCTTCGAGCTCGACCGGGGCCTCTCCAGGAGCTTCGCCGGGTGCTCGGCCTTCCTCTTACCCGACCCAGAGCGTTGGCTCGTGGTTGATGGTGCCGGGGAGGGTGCGCCCTGCCTGGCGCCCATAGAGCCCGACCGTTCGGCGCTCCCGGTGCCAGCGGACTCGCGGTGCTTGGCCTTATGTTGGACCCCCGTCGCCGGGGCGTCCTCAAAGGTCTTAGAAGACCGCTCGGCTTTCTTCCTCTTCTTCTCGCCGGACGGGCTCTTCCCTTCCAGCCAGTTGGCGAGACGTTGATGGCGGTCCTTCATGGTCCGCTCCGACATGTTGCCGCAACACGCACAGTCCTTCTCCACGTGCGTCTTGTCCTCATGTAGGCAGTAAAGACAAAAAGAGTGTTCGTCCTCCTTGAAGACGTTCTGCAGCTGACATCCAGGGCAGACCCTGAACAGCTTTCCGGGCGTCGAGCTCCCCTTCTCCTGGGCCATGACCGGGCCTGAGAAACTTCTGGAGTCCTCCAAAAGCGTAGCTCGACGAAATCTTCACCCTTGAGGGGCGTAGGCGAATCTGACACGGGTCCCCGTTGATCGGATGGAGAATCGGTGGAGCTTGAGGCTCTTCTGACCGAAAAAATGAAGTTTTTGAGAAAAAACGTGAAAAAATAGCACTAACGCTCGAGAGCAATACCACGAGGATCCCAACACATGAACGTGCGGTAAAAATCTGAAGATGGCTGCCAGAGGCGGTGCTTAGATAGAGGGCAGTCATTGGCTGTGGTCAGTATGACGCAGAGACCAGTGATTGGTTATTACTACGAAAGACAGATCAGAAACGAAACTGATACTGGTTTTTTTCTTTACCGAGGATTCCCAGCCTGACGACGGGGAATATTCATGAGCATGTGAATCCATGCCAGACCCCATGCTGGAGAAGGGCAACAAAGGGCAGGAAAGGCTAAGCTGGTCAAGGGCAAATGAGTTGCAATTCGACTTGGCGTGATAGCTCAATGGCTTATTACCCCTGAGGTTGAACTTTGCGGGCAGACCGCGGCCACAGTTCCCAACCCCTGCGCTGGTGAGATCAATAAGGCAAGTGTTCCTGCGTTCAGAGGAAAAGGGCTGGAATTTCAAAAACTTTTGCAATGGGAACATCCACTCAAGAACAAACGCTTTGTAAAGTATCGGTTCTCTTCTCTGGCACATAGGGCATGAGCAGGCTGTCCTCAATATTCCTGGCTGCTACCAAGCATCTTTATCTCTCTTTGTGTTGCTTATATGGGTTACTACCAACTCGAGTTTCTCATTGTTATGTTACCGGACTTGGTTTTGGGCCATGAAGTCTCTATGCTGGGTCCACGTCATCCCGTGGTGTCTGTCCCTTTCGGGGTGCGCTCTAACGCCATTTGGGGTGGAGAGCGGCACGAATGCGGCCTTCAATACAGACCGAAACTGGGTAGTTAAATAGGCGGGAGGAACAAAGCGGGCATCAACATTGTGGGAAGTAGGTGTCAATTCAATTTATGGGGACGGAGAAAAACCAGGGGCCCCCACGCATTTCGGGATGCCAGGTTTTGGTCGGGGGGCGTGCAATAACGTGTATAGTGAATAAGCCCCATACCGCGGGTCAGCAAGAGGTAACGGCCATGTAATGCCGGCGGTTTAACAAGCAATTCATAATGCATTCCATAGTCAGCTCGCACGATGTGAAGGAAAGCACGGCTGGGGTAAGCAGGATGCATAGGATAGGGCGCCGGGTCTACTAATGATGCGAGGAGGAGGTATTTATAACATGCCCCTACATTATGGTAAAGGATAACGTGCCAGGGAGGAGTGTCTACACAATCAACATAAGGAACATTGGGGTCATTTATAGCAAGCCCGCTCACAGGGGTTCACAGGTTAAGGTAGGCACTATATGAGCAGATATAAAGCATCAATGCGCGAGTGTTCGCAGAGGAATGTATGCACAGTATGGAATGCAGCAGAGCGTGCATTTTATTTTGCATATTGCACCTGGGGTTGTCGGGCAAGGAGTACGGATCGTATGCCCACCCAGGGCACAGATGCAGGGAATGTTGCAGTTGGGATCAGGGGTACACAGCACGCTGGTCAGCCAGATGGTTGAGGTAAACCTTTAGTCGGCTCCGACCGCTCAGGGAAAGTTGAGGGCTTCAACAAGCACTGTTTAGACATTCCATAGAGAAATACTAAGGTGTTCTAGAAAGCGGTGCTTATATTCTTCGATTGCGGGTGCTGATGGCCCCCATGGGTTTTGTTTTCATCTTGGCGAGGTGCTTTGTAAAGAATGGAAGGTACACTGCTGTTTGGGGTTCAAGGGAGCCTTTTTACGAAGATTCGAAGGTTGATTGAGCGCTGTTAATGGATGGAAGGCTTAATTTATGGCAAACGGTGGGGTTTAAATCCTGTAGGACGCTGCACCACTCCTTGTTTTCTTGGTCCTATTTGTTCGACTATTGCATTTTCTCTGGTCGGCCCAGCGTTTGGTTTTCTACTGCTATTTTTGATTGCATAAGAAATGTATTGGTCAATAAGGGCAGGAGGTGGTAGTTGGGTTAGAAAGTATGACCGGCCGGGATGGGGTTTAGCGTGCACAGTGGCGCGCAACTCCAACCAGAAGAGGCCATGGGAAAGAATGGGTAGCGAAAGCCTTGGGTCGTGTGGGTTTTAATATCACCCACCCTGCTGGAATGGTAGCTGCAGACATATCCCTTTTTGTGATTGTTCGGAACATTTGGGGTTCCCCCCCTTTTTACTGTTGTTCTGCGGATGATTTAGAGCTTTTGAGGGCTTGCACATCGTCCCCTCTGGGCGGGATAGGCCCAAGACAGGTGAACTTAACGGGCATGTTTGTTTAATAGGTAGAGGTTACGAGATGTACCCACGGGGACTGCAAAGTATTCATTGCTGCGGGCCGATTGTGCAGCTTCCGTTGTTAGACGCAGTTTGTTAACTAAGGAGGGGTGAAGAGCAGAGTTCAGGTGCACCCGCAGCAGGCCTAAGGTAAGCAGGGCTTGGGGATGGTCTGTTGGTGGGGAATAAGTCTTTGTAGCGCAAGTCTAATTGGACAAACTGCACTCCCATATACCTCAAAGGGGTCTGGGCTCGGCGGCAACATTATCACCTTTTGAGCAAAAGGAGACGAAACAGCACAGGGTCAGGCACCGAATACGCTCGGTGAAACTTCTGGGTATTAAGCATGTTATAAATAACGCATCATAGCATATACCAATGGAATTCAGTTAGTTGCGGTTAGGGCTTTGGCTTTCAGGGCCCCTCCTTCGCTCCACCCACACCCGGGGAGGTAATAAGGACACAGAGGTAGTTGGATACCCTTGTAGGCTACGATATCTGAGCAGAAACTTGTGTTCTCGGTATGGGGTATATCTGAATTGGCCAGGGGGTGAAGGTTGCTGGGGTGCTCAGGTCGGTTGCTGATCCACTGAGGTGGATGCACAAGAGGGCTACCCTACAAGGCAGGTTGTCCAGGTTTGGGGCATGGTGGGGTACCTTATCACGGCATAGGCCTGGTAGTTGCTAGGGCACGAAAGCGGGGGAGAGGGCTCAGGCTATCCATTGGGTTTATAGTCATAAAATCAAATGACATTATGTCGAAAGTCATAATGTTGAAAAAAAAGTCGAATATAAAAAATTCAATTTTTTTTACATTGATTTTTGTTCGAAATGGGGGTTCCCCTCCGAACCCCCTTTCTTTTATTTCTTTTTCTGTTTTACCCTCTTTTTTTTTACTCCTGGAACCCAAAATAAACATACAATTTAAAAAAAAAAAAACATTTGATTTTTGTTTTTTTTCGACATAATGTTTTTGACTTTTTGACTGCACACCTATCCATTGGGCTGCAGAGGTGGCCACGAAGGATACTAATACACAACGCAATTTATTGGGGATTGTGCACGTGGGTCAGTTAAGTTGAAACAATATAACACCAGTAGTATGAAACAAAAGGTGGGAGAAGTGTCAATGCAGAATACAAGTTAGTATGTACAGTAGCCTCGTGTTTAGACTCCACTAACTCAGGAGGAATGCCAGGGGCAGAGTGGATTTATTGAGATTGGTGCGCGGAGGCTGTTTAAAAGGTTGTAGGGGCCAATGTATTCCCCAGAGCAGGCTCGCCTTGGTTAAGGCAGAGACCCAAGCAGACAATGCAAGGAACGGAGTCGGACCAGCGCCTCTTGGGAGCCTAAAACGGCAGGGGCGTCTGGTGGTGGCAACGTGGGCTCCGCTTCCTCGAACAAATGGCGCTCTCAGCCCAAAAACACCTGCAGGGGCAGGGGGGTATCAGGCACGGAGGGTTGAGAGAGTTGGGTCTACGAAGGAGATGGTTGGAAGAAAGGGGAGGCAGATGGCCTCAAAGCGGTGGTAGAACCGGGAGCCGGTTGTGCGAGAGCAGGTCACGGTAGGACGGAAATGTGGAGGGGACTGAAGTATCCCTAGATCAGGCACAACCGGCAAAGATGAAATCCCTGGTCAAAGGAGGATAGAAGGAGTTGCACTGGGCAGCAAGGTGTACACAGAACTTCTAGAACTACAAAATAGGAAAAGGGGGAGCCACGGTGGGCGGTAACCCACCTTTGGTGTGGCAGTGTTGTGGCGACCAATGATAAGAGACTCCGAATGAGCCATTGCTAAACCGGAAGGGGCTTCGCTCGTTCTGGACAGCACCTCCTGGGAGCCTAAATGGCAGGGGGGGGGGGTGTCTGGCAGTAGTAAGGGCTCAGCTTCCCCCCACTAAACGGCGCTCCCCAGTCCGCAAATACCAGCAGGGGCAGGCGGTTCTCAGACTCGAAGGTCTTGGGGGAGTTGGGCCTACGATGGACATGGAAAAAAACGGGAAGCAGGATGAGAAGCAGTCACCACACCTTTGGAGCTATTTTGAATATCTATTTGCTGTGGTTGTATATATGTGAAAATAAATCTGCGGCCTTGTTATGCCAAACAAAAAGAAAATGTCTCATGCAGCACCTTACTGGAGGGGAAGGATAAAGGGGCTTACAATAATGAGATATTGGTGATGCATATGGTATAGCAAATGGACAAATGCCCAGGTTATATGTGTGTGGACTCTGACTCCGGGCACCGGCAAGGCCGGAGCCCATGACAATACAACGGGTATAGACAGGGGCACAAACCGTTTCTAAAACCTCGACAGCTCATCGATGCATGAACCCCACCTGAATGATTTCAAATACTTGCATTGATTTACGGCCCTACTCGTTTAAACCATACTTGTAAAGAGGTAGAAAGGCAGATCCCTCTCTGCCCATCCAATGGTCTCTACTCTGAGAACAAATTACATTGTATGTGAGGGTGCTGGACTCCTACACAAAAATGACATCACGGGAAATTAACATTTTAAAGTTAACTATGGAAAGTTAATTCAATTGACCATTCTCAATAGCATCAAGTGCACAGAACAAATATCCGTTTACCTTTCGGGAAAAAAATCCTCAAAATAAATGAAGACGGAAGATGCTCCTAGTATTGGAAGTCAAAGTAGGAAAGCAAAACTTTGGATATGCGGAATTTGTGGCTACGTTTTTACATGGTCTAGTCCTAAGTGCGGGCATGGTAATGTGGTTTTGGCAGAGGCCGTCGAGTGGATGAAGACTTTTTTTATTCCTTGCCTCAAAAACATCGAAAGAGTACAGCGTCAACCCTCTGCAATAAACGTGGGCGGATGCCGTCCACTCATGTGCAACAACCGACATGTCCCCTGCTGTTAATATTACTTCACTAGGTCTACTTTACTGCTGAATAGATGCAGACCCTAGAAGTACGAGATGAAATGTAAGGCTACCGTTTTGATTCCCATGTAAGGACTCGGTTGTTTTTCCCCCAATTAAAATATTCTGTATCTCAAATGCGGGCTTTCATGCGAGTTTGGTCAGTGCTTCCGCGTTTTAGTTAGTCAGCCACAGGATTCTATCAACCGATTTCGGAAATCGTGGGAGTTAGAGCTTTATTTCCTGAACACCTGAAAGTAAGGCAAATGGCGTCCTAAATCATGTCTGACCTGTAGCAGTATCTCTTATGGTCAGTTGGCAGCATGGGCAAACCACAGGACCCACTTTGGGGCAATTGTTAATTTCCTTCCTCTCCATCAACTATTCTGCCAACCATTCCCCATGCAGCCCAGCAAATCCCTTAACTTATCCCACCTATTTGGGCCTAATGATGGAAGCGGTAGCCTAAGTCCTAGACCCCCACCAGTACCTTCGATGGTCCATGCAGGCCCCAAACGCAAGGAATCCTTAAGGGAGTACCAGACCTCCTATGCGTTAGGCTGTGGACAATAAATCTAAACCTCCAGATCTAGTTGCATTCAGCTGCTCCAGGCCATCCTTTCACTTTAGAACTGCTCAGTGCTGTCATAACTGCTTGAGCCTGCACATACCGCCAATCAAATGACCTGCAGCCGTTTGACCCGATCTCAAATACACAAACAAAAAAATTAAGCACATCTTTGGCACTCGTTCCTGACAGCTACAAAAGTTCTCTGAACCACTAACCCTGCTGCCTCACCACTCAAAACAAAGCAGATTACTGTTGCCACAGAAAGTCTTCTCTCCCTTCTCACAGCCTACAGGACAGTCTTGATCAGAATACACTGTCCACTTCAAAAATCCCCATAAAAGTATCCAGATCAAGACTGCTGACATGTTACTATTAGTGGTTTATTACTATAGATGCCCCTGTGTCACCCCCCCCCCCCCGTGTCAACACACGTTTCAACCTCATACAGTCTTCATCAAGACAGGGCTCAATCTCTGTAGCCTCTAGTGAGCTCACACACTATTCACCTAGTTTCTATATAAGGGATCACATTCCCTGCTGTACCTAAAAGATTCTGCTTTTCCTTAAAAGTCCTGGCGGTGTTCCGCATAAGCACGCAAATCTGTTAAAAGATAGGTATTTAGCCACCAACCCCAATTCCTTGAACTTGGCCGTAAGGCTTGAAGACATTGACTCCTACATGAACATTCTAGGAGTGCAGTTCCAGCGTAAACTCCAAAGCCACTCAATTCTGAAGTTTATACACTATTGGTATTGCTGCACAAGTGAACATGGGTACAGGCATTCTGGCCCCGTCGCTTAGTAAACTGGGATTTACATGCACCTGTGTGTGTGTGTGTGTCAGTGCGCAAGACTGTTTCATACACTATATATTAAAGTTCACGTGCATTTTATTGCAAACACCATAAAGAAAATGTAATACATTTTCATCAATCAATTTGTTTCCAAAATTAAAACCAATCTATATTAAATTCATATTTGTTTTAATTTTTTTAAACCCATCAAAATGTCCATCATGCAGTTGTAGATGCTTGGAGGAGCAGCAGTAAAATGGACGTCACTGAATAACGTGTCCAGATCAAAACTCAATTGACATCTGGTCTGTGGAATGCAACTCTTATGAATTCCCACAGGGCATGAGCTCAGAGGAAGGTGGTGGTGTGACCACAGAAGACACATGGTGGACCAGCCGGTCCTACAAACATCGCTGATACCACTGTGATACCGACCAGTTACCCAAACACCGGAGAGAAGAGAGACCACAAGGAGGAACACAGCGACAAAAGCAAGGAGACTAGAGAAAGCAATCGAGGAACAAGGCTCCCATAGAAGTTAACAGGGAAAACAGGCATAACGAGAGGCAGAGAAAGGATCATATCCTGCAACCCACTCGACTCAGCGTAATTCAGGAGATAAAGTTACCATTGAAGCAAATAACCTTACACTGGTGGGATACAAGAGAAGTAATATTAATAGAAAGGTACACTGGATCACAATACCATGGTAGAAGGGGAAAGCCACTGGACATTTTGTACTAGAGAATATATAAAGGAGAGAATATTGTGATCAAGAGTTTATAAGAACTATACAATTTAACCCAGTAAAGAATGAAGTAGGCCAAAGCAAGCCAAGTTATAATTGGCCAGGAGAGAAAGACTATCTGACTATTATCATCTTCCCAAGCTATGCTGAAGACAGCAACCAAGAATCTATACCTTGAAAAAGATTTCCAAAATTGACCCCCAAGTAAAAGGGAAAAGTGTAAGCTGCATCAGTGGAATTAAAAAGATGGATCCAAGAAATCAGGAGAGACTATTAGAGAATTACATATTGGTAAAGAATCCAACACCACTGGTGCTAGAGGTACCTTAAGTAGAAGGGAGTCACTTTCCACTTTATCCTTTTCGACATTCATGACGGACGAGCACCTTGATTAGAAACATAGGTGGGGACCACCCATAAAGATATGGCAACCTAGGTCTTATATATATGATTTGAATGAAAACGTGTGACCCATGTCCACAAAGTGTCCGCGTTCTTCTGACTTGCCACATCTACCAGATGTATGTTCTTCAGTTCTATGATTCCCTGCAGGCCATTTTCACCGTAGCCTGGTTCACCAGGGCCTGGTTTCGGTGCTGCGTGGAATCATTGTTCCCCTTGTGCGCCCCCTCCACCCTGGCGTCTTGCAATGTGAGGGACCCTGTCCTAATCCTCCACCCTCTTCCCCACATAGCCTGTCGCAGATTGAGTGGGGGACCTTAACTCTAAGGCCCTTGCTTTCTCATCAGTTACCACATGCGCAGTAACTGCACAGTGGTGTTCACAAACAGTCCGCCTGTCGGGGAAACAGATTCGAAGTGGGCAGTTCAAGTGTAATTTGGTGTCAATGCCAATCACCTCTTGTAACACTCACCTGACTCCCACGGAGGCGCTGGCCTGGTTCGCGCTGCTGTGACCTCTTCTAAGGTGATGCGCAGGGTTTGGAAGACGGACTGGACCGGGCCCCAAATCTGGCTTGTCTGGCTCGCAGAAGTATCCTTCTGTAGGCGAAAATAGGGGATTAACTGTCTGCGGGGTAATGCAATCGGCCTCCCACTTTCCCCTCTCACCCTCCTTGAAACCTTTCTGCGATTCCCCGTAGCGTCTCACCTTAGGGTTTGGAAGGACGAGCTCTCCATCCTGCTTCTGATGCAGGGGCGCGTTGGTATCCAGTTACTTCACTGGATTTTCGGATTGGTGAGAACCAAACTTGCTTGGCTTCCAGGTAAGTGTTTTTGATAAGAGGTTCCCCTTGTGTCCATGCATTAATGTACTAATGCTAGTCTCTTTTTCCCCTTAGGGGCCGGGGTCCGGAAATGCCAGGATGCGGCGCAGACCCGAAATGAAGAGGGAATGAATCAACAGGTAAGTCTTAACATGGAGATTTAGCTTTCCTTATTCCCTTCTCTCTCTCACCTTTTGTTCTTGTCTTTTTTCCCCCTAGGCGCTGGGGCGTGACTGCGAATCCGGATGATCGCTGCTGAACATGGAGGCGCCCTGTAAAGGTGAGTGGAATGCGGCGCTGCAGCGATCGGCGCGATGAGCTTTTAAATAAAAGTCTTCCTTTTCAGGATTGTCGGCGAGATGTCTCCGGGATGCGGATTTAGCAGGTAAGGACTTTTCCTTCTTCTGTTCTCTTCTTCTCTTCCTTTGCAGGTGATCCAGGATGCTGGCAGGCGTGGCAGAAGTCAGGATGCAGGAGCAGACACGGTGAGCGTCCAGCTGCTAGATGCAGAACAATGCGAAGCACGTGTGGCTGTTCGGGTGGGGTTTAAATAGCCTTGGAAGAAGTTCCAGGTATGTATCCTTCCTCCAATCAGGTATGTATCCTTCCCCGACCACGCCTGGATGGTAAATTAGTCCCACAGGTAAAGTAGTTCCTTTCAGGCCTCAAGGAGGTCGGGATCCTGCAGCATGGTCTGCATCAGGTAAGTGAACCCAAGCACTCCAATAATGAGCCTGGCGCCTATGGTGCCAGGGCTGATGTCTTTTATGAGCCTGGCGCCATAGGTGCCAGGACACTGTCCAAAGGGCCCCTATATGGGGTTGCTGGGTCCTTCCTTGGGGACTGGATGTCCGCTTTCAGGGACGCAGGGCTTGAACCGGCTCCCCGGGAGCGGGCATCATGACACCTCTCTCCACTGAGGAACTTCTAAATGTCAAGGATTGTTAGTGATGGTAAATTGTTAGTGATGATAAATGCAAAGGAGCCAATAAACCAAGTTCTACAGATGCGTCCAGCACTTTTGACAGGCTGTTTTATACCACTTCAGATTTGTTTCTTGCCTCACTCTGCTGGCTCTGTCCAGTTTATACAAGAGTTGGCAATTTCCTGACGAGACAACATCTTTAGAAATCTACCTGGATTCCGTGTCTGGATAACCAGCAAAGCGGCAGGCCTGGCAGCTTATACAATATTAAGAGAGTCTTTGGCCCAATGATGTTAATGAACCATTTACCAGTGCAGAGAAGCCACAAGTTCGTATGGAAAGCCGCCTTGGCTTCAAAGCCCAATGTACTTCCCGCTTTTAGGGGGAAAATGACTTATTACTCTAAAAGGATTTAACTCCAAGTCTTGAGGTGTCAGGCGATGCATCTGAGAAATTGCATCCCGACAATTTGGGGTATACAGAGTTCTGGGACCTTTGCAGGACTCTCCCATCTTACATGGATGTCTGCTGCTACAGCTTTCCAGCGGTTGTCCTGATCTATAAAATGGGTGGGTTCTGAGACCAGAAGATATTTCTATTCAGTTAGGTTTAGAGGAAGGGAAAATCAACATGTGTATTGGCTGCATGGCCCATTGTACACCCACCTTGTGCTGCATCAGTGTAGGTAACGGTTCCTCACTTGTTCTGTAGAGTCTATTTGGGTCACTGAGGGTTGGCGGTATAAAGCAGGACACAGGGCTTATTATCTGGAAACAAAACACTCACAGGACTTTGGTACCTCACAGATGATGAAGCACTGGGATAAACAAACCATGAGCATTTGAATCCTGTGGCAAAATAAACCCATTAAACAGGCATGTGACCTCAGGTGCCAACAAGTAGGAGCATAGTATACAATAAATTGCACAAATATACTGGTTGGAATTCAGCAGTACCTTTACCTCAAAGAGTGCACTCAATTTTAGACCTGCTTTTATGCTTTAGGTGGTGTTCCCGGTTTCTGAAGTGGCAGATACCGCAGAGCTGCGAGGACACACTGGAAAGTGTGGGTTTGTTGTGTGTTATATTTCTTACCTTTCTGGTTTTAAAAAAACATTTATTTCCTTTTAGGCGGTACTGCGCCAGGCGGCTGACTGGACGCCGTGGATCAACAAGCAAACTATTACTATTACATTTTATTCTACTTGCTTATCTTGTTTTAAATCTTTATTGGTTTAGTAATTTCCTTGTATACGGCGTATAGCGGTTAAGTGTGCCTGGACTTGGGGAGACTGGTGCTCGTATCAGGGCTTCATCTCCCAGCTTTTGTTACATTCCACACATGCATGCATTGTAGAAGGCGAGCATTTCCTTGCTTTCTACTACAAGCTCCGGCCTCCTTTGGTCATTGGCCTCTAAAATGTTATGGCTGCATTACTTACGAGACAACGCTGGGAGCGTAGCGACCGTGCCAGCCAAAGTCCAGCCAAAGTCCAGCCAAAGTCCAGCCAAAGTCCAGCCAAAGTCCAGCCAAAGTCCAGCCAAAGTCCAGCCAAAGTCCAGCCAAAGTCCAGCCAAAGTCCAGCCAAAGTCCATGCTTTGGGCACAGTATGCTGCTGGTAAGTTTGCTACTCGTGCGGAAATACTTGCCTTGGCTCCACCCGACACTATTCCCAGCTGGCTGGCGGGAAATGCAAGCGCAGTTGTTGCCTGAGCTTGGGACACTCTACCCTCTACCCTCTTGTACGCTTGTCTGATGAACACCACTGCCCTGACTCTGTGTTTGTCACGGAAACATGGCTACCCGATTCTTCTGGTCCTGATATTATCCAAGCGTTAGGGAGGGGTTTTACTGATTTATAATATGGAATATGAGCGTTCATTGCTGCCAAGTTCTTTGGAGGCAGATATAGAACATTTATTGGTCAGAATTATAGTAAATGCTGCCTGGGTGTGTCATCTTATGCTAGGCTATCGCCCTCCTTCAACTAATCTCGCTACCTTTTCTAGAGTCTTTGTGAATGATGCTTCTAATTTATCATTACACTATAAGAACGTAATTATTCTAGGTGATTTTAACCTATGGGCAGAGGCGGTATTAGTCCAAGCCAATAAGGCTTTTCTGAAAGCTATGAAGCAAGTGCAATCAGTACAAGTAATGGGCCCTACCCATGTTAAAGGCCATAATTTGGATCTTAGATTTACTTCCCCTTCGCATGTGAGCATTTTCCCGAGTCACCCTCTTACCTGGTCGGACCACCATGCAGTCCCTTTTACGATCCAGGCAGTGGGGAAACCTAAACACATTTGAAACCACAGTGTCCCCACTCTACGACATAATTGGTCAAGAGTAGACCCTGGTCTTGTTTTTTCCGAAGTTGTTCAGCATTACGCAATGGCCCCTCGTGATCTGGGCCCTGTGCTCTCAGATACATCCAGACTGGCCAATATTATGGAGTCAGTAGCAGATGAATTGGCACCATTTCAAATGTCAAAATCTACTCTACATTGTGCTCCCTAGTATACGCCAGCGCTGCGTTTGCTGCGCCTTGAGACTCGACGGGTAGAACGCAAATGGTGGAATCATTATGATCTTCAAATGTTTAAAGGTTTTAAGAAACAACGTACAGCCTATCACAACGCCTTGAAAGAAGCCACATTTTATTTCGCTGACTATTCAATCAGCTGTAAATGCCCCCCAAAAACATTTTGAAATGCAAAATTTGACAAAACCTGGTGTCAATCAAGTTGATTTAGTTAGCTCGCAATCACTGTGATGATCTTTCAGGATTCTTCATCAACAAAATTGAAGCGATTAGGAAAGAGATCACGGACAAAGCTAAAATTGAACTAAATATTAATGGGACCCCAGAAAGTGCCATTCTGCTATCCTCCATAGGAGCAGAGGCGGTCACCCTTTTCTCTGCTTTTGTTCTGACAAATAAGGACAAAATTAGTAAGGTGGTAGTGGATCTTAAGTCAGCTTCTCCTCTTGATGATATTCCCTTCAACCCACTAAAGCTGGTGCCCAAGGACTTCTTTCAGACTCTAGCCGAAGCAGTGAATTCTTCCCTGGCTTAGGGTCAAATCCTCCAAAAATTTGAAGCAGCCCTGGTAATACCTTTACTGAAAAAGCCATCTCTGGATGCTTCCGTCTTAGTTAACTATCGTCCCATTTCGCTCCTATCTTTTCATATGAAGGTATTGGAAGCAGTGCTTACCCCACAGCTGAGGGCTTCCTTGAAAGAAATAATATCTTCGCTGTCGGATGGGCTTTCACCCCATGATGGGAACTTAGTTGGTTCTTGTGTCGGTACTCGACGATCTTACTATGATCAGAGAAGAGGGGAGCACGGCAGGTCTCATTTTGTTGGACCCGTCGGCCGCCTTCGATACCATCGATCATGAGATTCTGATATCTAGGTTGAAGGAGGCAGGTTTCTTGGGTCGGTATTGGATTGGTTTTGTACTTTTCGTTTTCAAACAGTTGCCCTTCTCCCCCCCCCCCCCCTATAGCTCGTCCCCGGTTGCAGTGACCTGTGGTGTTCCACAGGGCTCAGCCTTGTACTCTTCACTATTCAATTTGTATATTCACCCACGTTTGGCACTTATTTGGTCCTTCAGTTTCAGAATTTCTTCTTATGCAGATGACACCCAAATCTTGTTTAGATTACATCCAGAACAGGCAGATGTAGGCGAAAAAGACTACAAAATTGCTAGGGCACCATTCAGGGTTGGATGGAGGCAAATTGGCTCAAGTTGAATGGTGGGAAGACAGAGAACCTGATCACTGGCCCGCCAGCCAAAGTGGTTCGTAATTTGAGTATTAAAATACCTTTATCACGGTCTATGGAGGCCCAGGTTAGTACAGTGTGTGTGCTGGGGCTTCTTAAACTTAAGCAGTTGAAAAAGGTCCTCCCTTTCATTCCTGAAAAATGTCACGCCCAAATAGTGTCAGCGTGTTTGAATGGGTTTGATTAGTGCAACTTGATTTACTTAGCACAACCATCTTACCTTACCCAGCACCTTCAAGTGCTGCAAAAAGCAGCAGTCCGTCTGGTGAAACATTTTCCGTTCGGATTGAGTGCAACCAGGGCACGTCAATCCCTTCATTGGCTGCCTATCAATGCTAGGGTTGAATTTAAAGCATGATGCTTGATTCACTGTGCATTGATGGTAAAGGATGTTTAGCCATCCAGGAGAAGCTTCACAGCTATATACTAGGCCGGACACAGATCCACCAACACAGCATTTCTGCACGTGCCCAAATATAGAAAGGAGTGGCTCGGTGGTAGAGCCTTTTCTGTGGCTGGGCCTAGGCTCCAGCACTTGCTGCCTTATCAGCTAAGAACCACTGCACATTTTGTACTATTTAAACAAAAACTCAAAACGGTCCTTTTCACTGAGTCAACCTCTGTCTTTCCTGGTATCTCCCAACAGCACCATGATGCCTTTGGTGACAGTGTGCTATAGAAGAAACAGATTGAGAGACCTTAATGGCAGATGGGAAGTTGCTTATTTAGAACAAAGTCTCAAAAGGTTCATTGGATCTAGCTTCCAAATCTTATGTTTCAAATAAACAAAATTACAGATACGACAGTCAATGGGCAGTGTAATAATGGTGTGGGTAATCTACTAACAACCGAAATGTTAATGCAAGTGTTGGATCAGTGGGTGGTAGAGCGGGAGTTCCCTGCTGCCCAGGGAGCATAACAGACTCGGGCACAGAATGGCCATGCAAGCCTGCCACTGAAAATGTGAAGTTGGTAACAATATTCACTCAACTCTCAGCCAATAGCTAAGCAATAATATACAATTCCAAGATTTCCTGGCAGGACCAACAAAGGATCAGTTTTAAGGGGGCTGCAGGGTCGGGTTACATACAGTGATAGGTGAGCACCCACTGTTTGGGTCTCCTTCTCTTCCCCTATGAAACAATTAACCTCTTAGTAGGGATTATACAAAAACCCTGCCACCCCCTGGCTCCCAGTGTTCCATTCCTCTCAGCATGATGGGACTCGCACTTAAAGAGCAGTTATACTGGCTCTACCTGGATACACTAGCATCTGGTACAGGAACCAATTGAATGGGCCCCCTAATGTATAGAAACTGCATACAACATGTTGACCTTCCCCTTGAGGAAGAATTGGTGCACTGTGTTCTCCTTTTAGAGAGAAAGTCAGTCCCTCTCTAACACTCAGGTGCTGGACTTTCTTCAGCCTCTTCACAGGCATGATTGTAAAGCAAAAACCGCACCTCTGAAGGGCCCCTCTACCATCAATACAGATCTTTTCAGGTTTTATCCTACTCTTCCCCCTCGGACCTCAAACAATCAGAGGGTCTGGAAGGAGCATACTGGTAATGGTCATCAAGGTCTCTACAGGGAAGATCCCAATGGAAGACAGTGCCTTGTATAGCTGTGTCTTTCCTTTACACAGACTGTACCAAGCCCTAATCTATTCTCACTTTGAATCCAAGAACTGACTAGGCAAAGGCCACAAACACTTACATATAGGTGCCTTTCCTGGTGTGGAGGTGTCCCAGGGCTGGCTCTCATGGCAACGTTGGGGGAAGGGGCCGAAGGAAGTAAAACTCCCATACAGTCAAAAGTGTATTTCTCCTGCGTGCCGTAGGCAGGAGACAGTTCGCTCACTGTGGGACGCTATACATTACTTACTGCATTCGCATTTCTGATGTAGGCAGACATCTAGTGGTAGACTATTGCACATGTTTTAGAAAGTACGAAAACGTTGTGCAGGACGTTGACTGGGCGGATTTAGAATATCATCCCTAGTGTGAGGTCTACTGTACCCACGATACCTCACACGTCGAAGTTCCTCAGATCGTTTTGTTTCTGACATGTGGGGGTATGAAGTTTATGCGTGGAGATGGGTTGAGGTGTGAAACATTATGATTTGCCCTAGAACCTTCAACTCCAAGAGTGGAGGCAGTGTGGGCGCATGTGAAAAGGTTAATCTGCATTTTTTCATGTTAAGTTTAGCGTGGACTAATCCATTCATTCATGCATCCATTTAGTATAAGCTATGTTTAGCATTATAGTTTGGTTTGATTATAGATTGATATTTTCGGATAGCCATGCAAAACATATTTCGTGTTTTCTAAGCGCTATATTGTGGGTTTTGTCCACCATGAATCCGGCTCATGCTGAGCGCGGAGGGCAAATGTGTTCGCAGCCGAACACAGTGTGAGAGATGTTATCATAAAGTGTCTATTGGCAGACTGTCAGATATAGCCAGCACAGTGAAACAACCTTGGTTGGCTGTAGAGAAATGTTTTTGTTCCTGCATTTGGACTGTCTCGATGCAAAGACCAAGGAATGTTACACAATATGCTTGCTGTTCTTCTTAGAATAGAATATACGAGAGCATGTCATGTCACTGTGTTCTAGTACAGTACACAATTATGTTATATTGAAATTATGTATGCACGCATGTAGCCGTAGAAGGCACGTAGGTTGTCGTAGAATGCTTTTTATGTGTGCAACTGTAGAAATGCGTCATTGCTCTGTAGAACAGTAGACTGCTGTTCTGTGGGGGTCGGGGGGGGTAAGGCTGTCTTATAGCTGGCCGAGAGGCTCAGAGAGAAAGGCAGTCTCTCAGTCTCAGAGCTAGAGAAGCTGGCTGTGGGGGTACAGTAGAGCTGGGGGCTGGGATGCAGTGAAGGTTGGGTTTGCTAAAAGCACTCCTAGCTAGAGAGTGCTGATTGTTAGTGATTAGTGACTATTTGCCATGGATAAATAAAGATGCATTCTGTTTGAAATATCGAATTTGTGTCTTTGTGATCTTCTATTTTGTTTCCACAGCATATTTAGTTTCATAAATCTAAGCAGATACAAGCATCAGAAGAACAAGTTACTTTTTTACCTGGTAACGTTCTTTAGATGGGATGGTCCGACAACGTATTCCATATCTATGACAGTAATCACCACAGCTGTGCTGCTTCGGAAAATTCTTTCGGCGTCTGCGTCGATGACGTCGATACGCCGTCCTCGAGGACCTCCTCCGACGGCCGACGTCACCAGAAGTTATAAGTAGGACGCACGACGCTCGTAGCCGCCGTTGTAGTTTTTTCCTAGAACATGTGGCACCAATCTTCTGCCAGTATGACCACAGAAAGCCTTGCGGAAATGTAAGCTGCAATCGCATAAGAAATTCTGTAGTGGGGTAGGCAGGGAGGGAGCGATATGGAATACGTCATCGGACCATCCCATCGAAAAAACATTACCAGGTAAGAAAGTAACTTGTTCTTCAAGGGGATTGGGTCCTCCGACGTATTCCATATCTATGACAGACTCCCAAAGTACCACCAGCGTAAGGAGGTGGGAAAAGAATTTAGAATATACAAATGTACAATGCCCAATCAAATTGTTGAGTAAAGGATCGCCTTGCCAAAGGACAGATCCTGCCCCCGGATAGAATCGAGGGAGTAGTGACGTACAAAAGTATGGACTGAAGCCCAGGTGGCTGCATCACAGATGTTACGAATAGGAACACCCCTCTGCAGGGCAGTAGAGGCAGCCATATCCTTGGTAGAATGGGCCCGTAAGCCTACCAGAGGGTCCTTACCCGCCAAGCAGTAACATTCGGAAATTGCCAAGATGATCCATCGAGACAAAGTCTGCTTACTAACAGCTTGTCCCAAACGCCTTCCAGCGTAACCAATAAAGAGTTGATCGTCCACTCTGACCCAGGACATGCGTGAAATGTAGAAGCTTAAAGCTTATCCTAGTATCCAGCCTATGGAGCCTCTCCTCTTCCTTACCAGGATGTGGAGGAGGATAAAATGCCGGAAGAATAACCTTCTGGCTTAAATGAAATTCCGACACCACCTTCGGAAGAAAGGAAGGACGAACTCTAAGGACAACCCTGTCCTTATGAAACACAGTGAAGGGTGGCTTAACTGAAAGTGCCTGTAACTCACTCCCTCTGCGAGCAGAAGTGACCGCCACTAAAAACACAGTTTTAAGGGTTAACAGTCTCAAAGGACAAGAATGCAAAGGCTCAAAGGGAGCACCCATTAGAAACTTGAGAACAAGGTTCAGATCCCAACCGGGCACCTGGAAAGGTGACGGAGGAACATATTAGTGAGCCCTTTCAGAAACTGAGAAATTAAAGGGATTTTAAAATAAGAACACTCCTCAGACGAGAGCTTAAATATAGACAGCGCCACCAGGTAACCTTTAAAGGTACCCACTTGCAGGCCCTTGTGGGCCAAAGCAAGCAAAAAAGACAGAACGACAGGAATGTCACATGAAAAAGGATCCACATTCTGAACCCTGCACCAGTCGCAGAACTTTCTCCAACGACAACGGTACAGGGACTTTGTTGCCGGCCGTCTGGCCGGAAGCAACACCTCCATCACGCTTCAGGGAGGTCCCAATCCTTATACCTCAACCTTTCAGAAGCCAAGCGTGAAGGTTGAGGGATCTGACCTCTGGATGGAGAACCTGACCCCCCTCCCGTGAGAGCAGATCATCTCGGTAGGGAAGACGACATGGAGGGCAGATGGACAAGTCGAGAAGGTCCGGGTACCACGTCCTCCTGGCCCATGCCGGAGCAATGAGGATCATCCGGGAACCGAACCTCCGTAACCTCTGCAGCACTTGAGGGATGACGGGGACTGGAGGAAATGCGTACAGCAGCGGGAATGACCACTCCACCACGAACGCATCTCCTAAGGCTCCTCTTGGAGGAAATTCCCGCGAGCAGAACCTTTCGCACTTCCGGTTGACACTGGAGGCGAAGAGATACACTTGAGGGGTCCCCCAAAGGGCAAAGATCTCCAGGAGAATCTCCGGAGCCAGCTCCCACTCGTGAGAGATCGTGCTCTGCCTGCTCAGAGCGTCCGCCGTCTCGTTTTCGTCTCCGGCCAGAAGAATTGCCGAGATCGAAATTTCCTGCTGGATGGCCCAGTACCAGAGCTGCATCGCCTCCCTGCACAGAGGAAGTGACTCTGCCCCCCCCCCCTCCTTTTTGTTGAGGTGGTGCATGGCCACCGTGTTGTCCGTCAGAATCGGGACATTCTTTCCTCGCACAGTCGGCAGAAAAGCCTTCAGGGCAAGCCTGACAGCCCTCAGCTCCAACAGATTGATATGGAGTCTGGACTCCTGACAGAGACCAACGACCGCTGACTGTCAACTCGTTGGCATGCGCTCCACATCCCGTGAGGGATGCGTCCGTCACGATCGTCACCTCCGGCCAGTGTAGCCAAAATGGAGCCTCCCTCATCAGATTGCCTTTGTTGGCCCACCACAGAAGATCCTGGGCGATCGAGGGCGGCACCTGAACGGGGTCCGACATCCTGCCGGAGGACTGAGACCACTGGAGCTTGAGAGCCCATTGCAGAGATCACATCACATCTGCAACCTGGCCTCCGGCACCAGAAGAATGCAGGATGCCATGAGGCCGAGCAACCTCAAGAACTCTAACGCTGGGAGACTCTGGGCATGTTGAAACTTGTGCACCATCTGCTGAATGTGGTGAGCCCTCACCTGGGGAGGAAAACCCTGCCCCAAGGACGTGTCGAGCACTGCTCCGATGTACTGGAGCCGCTGAGTTGGCGTCAAGTGGGACTTCTTTAAGTTGAGGGAGAAGCCCAGCTTGTGGAGGGAGTGGCAGGTGACGGACAGATGATCCAGGACTTGCTCGGGAGAGCACGCCCTGATCAACCAATCGTCCAGGTAGGGGTAGACGTGAATCCCCCCTTTCCTGAAATACGCTGCCACCACCACCATGAGCTTGGTGAAAACCCTCGGGTGGAGGTCAATCCGAACGGCAGGACCCGAAACTGAAAGTGCGAGTCGCCAACCGCGAACCTCAGCTACTTCTTGTGCTTGGGATGGATCGGCACATGAAAATAAGCGCCCTTGAGGTCGAGAGACACCAACCAGTCCTGAAGTTGAAGGGCCTGGAGTACTTGAGTGTAACCATCTTGAACTTGTCCTTCCTGAGGAGCTTGTTCAAACCGCGCAAGTCCATGATGGGTCTCAATCCCCCGTCTTTCTTCGAAATAAAAAAATAAGGGGAATGCCATCCCTTGTTCCTCTCTGCTAGAGGCACCAGCTCTATGGCACCTTGCAGGGATTGAATTTCCTGCGCAAGGAGCGGATCCGGACTCTTCAAAGAGAGATTCCCTGGTGGATTGTCGCGAGGCCTCTGCCGGAAAGGAAGACAGTAGCCGTGGGCTATGATCACCAGAACCCACACATCTGAAGTAATGGCATGCCATTCTACAAGATGCTGTGCCAGCCTGCCCCCAACCGGCGAAGCATGGGCCTCATGACTGAGCACACGTGGGTGCGGCGTTGCCTGAGGGTAAAGAGGCAACTGCTTGCACGGCCTTGGCACCGCGAGTACCTTGTTTTCCACCTCTGGCACTCCTACGGTTGCCCCTTTGACTCGCAGCTCTTCTCGCTTTACTAAAGGAACCTCCCCTCCATTGCTGTCCCCTAAGACGAAAAGGCAGAGGTTGGCGGACTGCAGCGCCCAACAACTTCGCTGCAGCTTTGGAGGTCTGCAACCTCTCAAGGCTCTCGTCAGCCATGCTGCCAAAAAGATGTTCACCATCAAAGGGCATGTTGAGGAGCCTGGCTTGCACATCAGGAGCAAACCCTGACTTCCTCAACCTGCGTGTTACGGTGCTCGCCGCCATGGACCGGCTGACACAGTCTGCCATGTCCAAACCAGACGGAACGGACTCACACATGGCATCCTTGCCATCCTGAATAATAGCAAGAAAACCATCCCATTCGTCCCCTTTGGGAATATGTTCAGCCGCTAAGGAAATACAGTTCCACAGAGTGTGCGTGAAACGTGACAAGGCACATACGGAGTTGGCCGCCTGAAGAGACACAATCATCCCTGTCGTGGGCCTCCCCGAGGCACCAGAGGCAGGCGTCGTGCGAGTCCGTCACCAACATCTTGGACCCGCAGTCCCCACACTTCTTGAAGCCCGGACGCGATGGAAGAAGAGGAAGACATCCCGATAACACTTCACAAACGAACAGGTTCAAAGAACCGAAAGAACAGAAACTCCAAAGAGTCGAGGCGCACCGAGATCTCCGAAGCGAACACATTCGTGGAAAAAATGGAACTGAGGCTACGGGCATCGTGCATCCTACTTCTAACATTTGGTGACGTCGGTCGTCGGAGGAGGTCCTCGAGGACAGCGTATCGACGTCATCGACGCAGACGCCGAAAGATTTTCCGAAGCAGCACAGCTGTGGTGATTACTGTCCTAGATATGGAATACATCTGAGGACCCAATCCCCTCGAAATATGATTACAGTAAGTAATGTATGCCTTCTGAGGCTTGTGGATCTGCTTCGAATCACATGCTTTGCATAGATTAGCGAGCGATACTGTGAGAAGGTGGAGGGTTATTTGAAGGAAGAGCAGCAAAAAGAGGTTGTAACACTGCTTGACCCACCTGTTGTCACCCTTAAAATGTGCATCTAAACAGTAATGTTGTGTGAAGGTATGAATGGAACTCCAAGTGGCAGCTTTGTAAATGTCTAATGCAAATTTGCTATGAAAACTAGAGTAGCCCTGCTCAGAGTTGTGTGCTCTGGGCGTGAAGGTTAATGTTCTCTTGGCAAGAGAATAGCAAAGGTGGATGTATCTGACAAACCATTTTGAGATAGCCGATTGAGAGATGGGATCACCCCCTCTCCCTGTGGCTAGAGTCTGTTTTTCTGAGTGGATTAGTCTTTTGAAGGTAATACATGATATGCCCTTCTGACATCCAGGGTATGTAGGCTTTTCTCTGCTGCATTATTTGGGTTTTGGAAGAAAACAGAAAGTTCTATAGATTGGTTTACATAGTACTTGGAGATGAATTGGAGAAAAGCGAGGATGTGTGCATAGTACCACCTTGTCCTTAAGAATAATGACAAAGGGATCTTGCACTTTTTAACACCCTCCATGAATGCTTTCACCACAAGCCCTTTCCACCATGAAACTTTACTTTGTGATGTGGTTTAGGCTGAGAGAGTAGCTAGATGCACTCTTAAGCAATTGAAGAATAAGCCAGAGTCGAAAAGATATAGTAAATAGTGTACTATTTGCGAAGGTGAGCAGTCAATTGGATTGATGGTACGTGCTTTACACCCTAAAACAAAACGTTTCCATTTGTTAGAATAGCAGTATGTTGTATTAGGCTTGTGTGCTTTCTTGAGAATGTCCATACACCTTTGGTTTAGGTTTAGATGACCAAACTGTGACCTTAGGAGCTAAGCTGCTATAACCAGCATCTGAGGGCCTCGGTGGCGTGTTGTCCCTTGGTTCTGTGATAAGTTCTATGGGCACAGTAGTTTCATTGGAGGACAAAGACATCTTCAGTAGGTGTGAAAACAATGTTTGTCGCACCCACATAGGAGCAATCAGGATCAAGGTTACTTGTTCCCGGAGTAGCTTGTGGACTATGCTGTTGAGTTTGGGGGAAAAGTATACGCAAATTTCCCTAACCAGTTAATTAACAGAGCGTTCCCTTCGGATTTTGTCTGGGGAAACCTGGATGCGAAGTCGTTGCATTGTGTGTTTTCTTATGTAGCAAAGAGGTCTAAGTCTGGAACCACCCCCAGTTTGTGAAGATGTGCAATACCTCTGTATTCGTGTTCCGATGACAGTTCTGCACTTCTGCTGAGTACGTCTGCTAGAGAAATGTGTTCCCCTGGAACAGGTTGTGCCAGGAGAAGAACAAGTAACTTCTTATCTTTTAACGTGCTTTCGATGGGATGTTCCTCCGACGTATTCCTTATCCTTGATAATTCGTCTCCAGCTTGCTGGCCTCTGATTTTTTTTTTCTGTAGAGGGCGCTGCGTGTCGACGTCCGAGTCTATGTCCCTCGACCGCCACCTTATCGGCGCCGACGTCACCATGCCCATAAATAGCCACGCGCGGCGTCCGTTGCTCAGTTCCGTTTTGTAGCATAAGATAAGTCATGCCTGAATTGGTTATTGACCTTGAAGGAGCGTAAGCTGCAACCACAAGGGAAGTATTACTGCGGGGATGGATGGGAGGGGCGATAAGGACTACGTCCGAGGAACATCCCATCGAAAGAACGTTACAAGGAAAGAAGCAACATGTTCTTCGAAGGGATTGTGTCCTCCGAGGTATTCCTTATCTTTGATAGACTCCCATAGCAGTGGTATGTAATTGGAGATGGGAGTAATAATGTCATGTATCCCTTTTAGGAACGAACCGAATGTAATACGGCTTTGCCAAATCTGGTCTCTTGACTAGTGGAGGAATCCAGGTTGTAAAATTTTGTGAATGTATGTGCGGGCGACCATGTGGCAGCCGCACATATGTCTCGGAAAGGTACCCCTCTTTGGAGTGCTGAAGAGGCTGCGCTACCCCTGGTTGAATGAGCCCCAAGATTTCGGGGTGGCTCTTTCCCTGCCAGTTTGTAACATTCCAGAATGGCCAAAATAATCCACCTGGAAATGGTCTGTTTTGTTATGGGTAGTCCCAACTTGTGACCCGAGTATCTTACAAAACAGTTGGTCTGCTTGCCTAATCCTAGCCAGTCTGCTGATGTAAAAGCTCAGAGCTCGCCTTGGGTCCAGCCTATGTAGCCTTTCTTCCTCTTTCCCCGGATGGGGAGGAGGGTAGAACGAAGGTAAGGTAATTTTCTGAGTGATGTGAAATTCAGAAACCACCTTTGGGAGGAAATTAGGCTTCACCTGTAGGACAACTTTGTCCTTACGGAAAATTGTATTTGGGGGGGGGGGCGGGGTTTACAAGAAAGAGCTTGTAATTCGCTCACCCTCCTAGCAGATGTTAGTGCTACCAATAGGACAGTTTTAAGAGTGAGAAATCTCAGCGAACAAGAGTGGAGTGGTTCAAATGGAGTACCCATTAGGAAATTTAAGACTAAATTTAAGTCCCATAAGGGAACTTGGATTGGTCTTGGAGAATAACATTAGTTAATTCCTTGAGACATTTTATTACTAGAGGTAGTTTGAAATACGATGGTTCCTCTGCAGTGCGCTTGAAGATTGAAAGCACTGCGAGATAGCCTTTTACAGTGCCAACTTGAAGGCCTGAGTTTGCCAAGTAAAGTAGAAACGATAACACCGTTGGTGTACCACATGAAAAAGGGTCGATATTCTCTTCTCTACACCAGCTGCAAAATTTGTTCCAACGGCAGCGGTATAAAGACTTTGTTGCTAGCCTTCTGGCCAAAAGCAACACCTCCATGACGTCATCAGGGAGGTCCCAATCCTTGTACCTCACCCTTTCAAAAGCCAAGCGTGAAGGTTGAGGGTTCTGATGTCTGGATGGAGAACCTGACCTCCCTTCTGTGAGAGAAGATTCTCTGTGAGTGGAAGACGGATTGGAGGACAGATGGACATATCTAGAAGGTCCGGGTACCACGTTCTCCTGGCCCAGTCAGGGGCAATTAGGATCATGGTTTTCCGGAATCTTCTCAACCTCCTGATCATTTGAGGAATAACAGGGACTGGTGGAAACGCGTAAAGGAGTGGGAACTCCCAGTCCTCTACGAACGCGTCCCCCAGAGCTCCTCTCGGGGGAAATTCCCTTGAACAGAACAGAACAGATCTCACTTCCTGTTGGTGCTGGTGGCAAACAGATCCACCTGAGGGGTTCCCCAAAGGGCGAAGATCTCTTGAAGGACTTCCTGAGCTAGCTCCCACTCGTGGGAGACTGCTCTGCCTGCTCAGAGCGTCCGCTGTCAAGTTCTTCTCTCCGGTTAGGTGGACTGCCGATGAGAGAGATTCCTTCCTGAATTGTCCAAAACCAGAGCTGCATTGCCTCTCTGCACAGTGGCAGTGACCCTATGCCTCTTTTGTTGAGGTAGTGCATGGCCACCGTGTTGTCCGTCATTATCAGGACATTTATCCCCTGAACTGATGGCAGGAAAGCTTTCAGCGCTAGTCTGATCGCTCTCAGCTCTAATAGGTTGATGTGTAGTCTGGACTCCGATGGAGACCAATGACCGCTGATGGTCAAGTCGTTGGCATGGGCTCCCCACCCCGTGAGTGAGGCGTCTGACTATTGTTCTCTCCGGCCATGGTTGCCAAAACAGTTCTCCTTTCGAGATGTTATCTGGATAGGCCCACCACTGAAGGTTGTGGGCTACCTTGTCCGGAATCCGGAGGAGATCTGTCATTCTCCCTGAGAATTGCGACCAGTGAGTTCTCAGTGCCCACTGAAGAGATCTCATTCTCAGGCGAGCCTCTGGCAAAAGGAAGATGCAGGATGCCATGAGGCCTAGCAACCTCAAAAAGTCGAAGGCTGGGAGACGTTGGGCATTTTGAAACTTGGTGACCATCTGCAGAATATCTTGAGCCCTCACCTCTGGTGGCGAGGCTTTTCCCAGGGAAGTGTCCAGGACCGCCCTAATGAACTGGAGTCTCTGTGATGGTCTCATCTGTGACTTCTTTAAATTGAGGGAGAAGCCCAGTTTGTGAAGGAAGTGGCAGACATAATCTAGCTGGATCTGAGCTTGTTCCGAAGATACAGCTCTGACCAGCTAATCGTCCAGGTAGGGGTAGACGTGGATCTCTTCCCTCCTTGGACTCGCAGCCACTACAGACATTAGCTTGGTGAAGACCCTCGGGCGGAGGTCAGCCCAAATGGCAGAACTCGAAATTGAGAATGAGAGCCGCCAATTGCGAACATCAGGTATTTCCTGTGTTTGAGATGGATTGGCACATGGAAATAAGCATCCTGAAGGTCCAGAGATACCAGCCAGTCCTGGAGCGGGAGGGCCTGAAGGATCTGAGAGAGTTACCATCTTGAACTTGTCCTTCCTGAGGAACTTGTTTAATTCTCCCAAGTCCAGGATGGGTCTCAGTCCTCTGTCCTTCTTTGGTATGAGAAAGTAGGGGGGGAGGGGGGGGGGGGGCGGGGGAGTACCAGCCCTTGTTCCTGTCTGCTACAGGTACCGGTTCTATGGCACCTTTCTCTAGCAGGTCTATAATTTCCTGCAAGAGGAGCGGATCTGGAACTTTTAGAGAGCTGTGCCCCGGTGAATGACTCTGAGGGATGTGTAGAAAGGGTAGGCAGTAACCCTGGGCAACTGTCTCCAATGCCCAAGCATCTGACGTAATAGCCTGCCATTCCGTCAGATGGTGAGTTAACCTGCCCCCTAGAGGTGTTTTGTGTGGAAAGACCTCAGAGTGGTTTGGGGGCGGCTGATGCAGATGCCGAGGGTAAAGAGGCACCTGCTGCTGCTGCGGCTTTAGTACTTTTGACCCGTCCACCTCGGGTGGATCTCCTTTGGCCTCTTTGAGCCGGCTGTCCTCTGCCTTTCCCGAATGCGGAATAATAGCGAAAGGACTTTCCTCTCCCAGAGGTTACTGAGGGGCGAAAAGGAGTTTGGTGGATTGCAGCTCCTAAAGATTTTGCTGCTGCTTTAGATGTTTGCAACTTTTCCAGACTGTCATCAACCTTTTTACCGAATAAAGAAGAGCCGTCAAAGGGCATATTCAAAAGTCTGGCCTGTACATCTGGAGCAAAGCCAGACTTCTCGCAACCACGCATGCCTGCAGATTGTCGTACTTGCCGCCATGGCCCTGCTGATACTGTCAGCGGAATTGATGCCAGTTTGAAGTGACTCACACATGGCATCTTTTCCATCTTTAATGATGTTAAGGAAGGCTTCCCTTTCCTCTCCTTCCGGTATGCAGTCAGCCGCTGATGAAGCACACTCCCACAGTGTGTGACTGAACCTGGCGAGTGTACAGGTGGCGTTGATGGACTTCAACGCCATACTACAAGCAGAAAATACTTTTTGCCATAGAATCATACCTTTTTTCATCTCTATCCTGTGGGACAGTAGGGTAAGCGGATCTGCTGCTTGATGAAGTTGCCGCTTGAACCACCAGGCTCTCTGGAGTCAGGTGTTTTGATAAGTATTCAGGGTCAGCCGCAGCTACCCTATACTTGGCTGACAATCTTTTATTGACTGCAGGGATAACCTCAGGAGTTTCCCAATTTGATGAAATCTTCCTTTGCAAGGCTGCATGGAAGGGGACCACAGGATCCTCCTGTGGACCTTTGTCTAGTATGTCTGTCAGGTCATCCTGTTGAAAAACAGGTGAAGGCGCAGACCAACCCATAAATTCAATACTCCTTGCCACCAGGGTTCTATAGGCTGTTTCTGCATGTTCCCCTGGGTCTGGTTTGACAAATTCCACTTCTGGGGAAGTGTCCAGCCCACTTGCCTCATGTAATGATTCCTGTAGGTCTTTCAATCTTCTTTCCTCAGAGTTAAATCCTCTGAAACAGGTAGTGTAGTCCTCTGCAACACGAAGGTTTCCTGGTCAGAATCCTCCCCTTCTTCATAGATTGAAGATAATCCGGGGTTACTCTGACCTCGGAAATGGTGTAAAACCCATTTCTAAGGCAGAAGGAGCCAAACTCGTCATTATTGGGCGAGAAAACGTCAATGTCGTCGACGCCGATGTGACAGGCTTCGAAGGCGCCGAGAAAGGCATCGAGAAAACTGGAAGAGGCATCGAAGAACTCGAGAGGATCGGGATCCTAGTCGAGGATGTCGACGACGGTCTCAGCGTCGTGCCGGAGGCTCTTGGTATCACCGTTGGCTGTGAAGTAGCCGTGGTTTTCTCTTTTATCGGCGCCGATGTCGAAGATGGTGCCTTCTTACCCGATGGCGCGTGGCGCTCTCGGGTGGACTCTTTCACCAGGTGCAGCGACTCGCTGCGTTTCGATTTTTTGTGTTTTTTCACCCAGGGTATCATCCTCAGCTGTCTTCGAGGGGGTCGAGGCCGCTTTCTCGAAGACGCTTAGCATTTTCTTCCTCCCACTCAGCCTGAGAGCTGTGTTTTGTGGGGCAGGAGATCCTTTCTGGGGAAACAGAAGATGACGAGGAAGGGGATTCTTCACCATCTCTTCTTTTAGTGTCTAGATCTCGACGAATGGTGGGAGCTACTTCGAGACCTAGAATGGGAATGCTTTCAACGGCGAGGAGACTAATGCCTCGAATCGGCCGAAGAAACTTTTGAGGCGGTTTTGACTGAATTACCTCTCTCGAGCTTCCCCTTGCGCTCCTTCAAGGCTTTCGCCGTCATGGACATGCAGTCCTCACACTCCGAACAATGGTGCTCGACTCCCAAGCACCACAAGCAGATCCTGTGTGGATCCGTTAGACATTTTCTTTCCGCAGTCTCGACATTTTTTGAAGCCGGACCGCGGAGTCGTCGGTTCCGATGAAGAAGCCATCGAGAACGAGTTGGTATTTCGAGTAAATAAGAGGTTTTATCTGACTGAACTGAGCAACGATATTCCGAGGCCCCACGAAGCGTGGAAAAACGGAACTGAGCAACGGACGCCACGCATGGCTATTAATGGGCATGGTGACACTGGCGCCGATACGGTGGCTGTCGAGGGACATCGACTCGGCGGACGTCGACACGCATTGCCCTTTACAGAAAAACAAATTCCGAGGCCAGCAAGCTGGAGACGGATTATCAAAGATAAGGAATACGTCGAAGGACACAATCCCTTCGAAACATGTTTATGTGCCCACAGCCAAATATTTTGGGGTAGTTTGGACAGCCCTGGAGAGTGTGTTCTTCCTACATGTTTATGTAGAACATGGCTGTGGTGCTGTCTTTTAGTATGAGCACTGTCTTCTCTACCAGCGGTTGTTTGAATGCTTGTAGAGCTTTGAAGTCTGCTAGCAGTTCTAGAAGGTGGATATGTTTCTTGGTTAATGCTCATGTCCCCACCCTGTGTGCAGTGTGTTGGAGAAAATTAGCTCCCCACGCTGATAGCGACGTGTCTGTAATTAGAGTGGCCTTGAGTGCTTTCTTTGTCCACCACTGTAGAGACAGAACAAAAGGATGCAAAACCACCACTAGATCTTCCCACTGACTGATTGCTTGCGACCATTGTTTTGTTAACAACTTGCACTGTACGCATGCGCAACCGGGTGTGCGGCACAAGGTAAATGCAGGAGGCCATCATTCCCAGAAGGCGCATGGCCTGTCGCATGGTTACCCGACTATGTATTGAGGGATTGGAAACAGCATGTTTTCAACCCTCTCATTGGGAGGGGAAGACCAGGCAATTTTCCGTTCGAATTAGTGCCACTAGAAATTATTTTACCTTACTGGGCACTAGAGTTGACTTTCTCGTTGATTGAGAAGCCTAATTGAAACAGTAGATGGACTGTTTTGCTGACACAACTGAGATGTGTCTCCTGTTATTAGCCAGTCTTCTAGGTAAGGGTACACTGGAATGGACTGCCTTCGTAGGTGTGTGGCCACCACTGTAAGGACATTTGTAAACACTTGTGGTGCTAAGGCTATGCCAAATGGTAGCACTATGAATTGGTAGTGCTTGTCTAAAACTTTGAATCTTCAGTATTTTCAGTGCGTTGGCAACATTGAAATATGAAAGTATGCATCTTTCATGTCTAATGTTGCCATGTAACCTCCCTGTTTTGACATACGTGTATGCAGGGCGCAGGTCTATTGTTAGGTCTTTCTTTGGAACAAGGAAGTACACTACATAAATACCCTTGTTTTTTTCCAGAGGTGGAACCAACTCTATCGCTCCCTTCTGTATTAGTGTTAAAACTTCTTCTAAAACCAAGTGATGTTCCAACGACCTTCTTGACCGAGGAAGATGATGGCGATGTGTTTCTAAGAATTCTACTGAATAACCCTTGGCTACGGTCATTAGCACCCTGCAATCCGATGTTATCCGCTCCGATGTGTGGGTGAAAGATGTTATGGGACCACCTAATGAGGAAGCACAGGAGTGTACATTGAATGGAGGGTCATTTGCTGTAGGGAACAGTAGAGTCTCTAGAGGCTGCAACTCTTCCCCCAACATTTACCTCTCCTAAACCCTCCTTGACTGCTTTGAAAAGAGGAGGATTGGTATTGGGAATTGTACCAAGATGATGAGGAGGCTCTTTTAGGGCTTCATGCTCCTTCTTGGTGGTCAGGGTCATCTTGAACATAGTTATTGGGATCATCTTACCACACGTCTAGCTCTTCCTCACCCCGATCTTGATGAGTCATGAGCGGCTTGAGTGTCAAGATAAGGTTGCTCAGTAATGTCCACAATAGTATGAGTGGGAGATGGGGGATTTAGCTAAAGGCTGTCCCATTTCCAAGTCTAAGGCTATTTTGCCTAATTGGGTACTTACCCAGAATGTTACAAAAGCCCTCTCTAGACAAAGTTCCTGTCTTGGGTGTTTCAGGTAGAGTGAACACAATAGCTTCAGGGTCTTCCCTAGGCCTTTTCCTTTGGAGAAACTGAGATAAAGGGGAGGTAGCCCCAGTATATACTGGCACAATTTGTGTGGCATAGGGGTGCATGTGAGATGTGTTCGAAACTTTCAATGGCGTTTTTCCCTGCTAGAATGAATTTCATGGGATTTTAACATGTCTTTCAGTGTTTGTGAATCATCTGTCAAGGGACTCTGATGCATGTACACTAGCGCATGTTTAGTGTTTTCGCCCTGTGCTAGATGCGGGTGCGGAAGCTGTTAGGACAGTTTTACTAAAGTCATACCAGACTTCATAATAACCATATCTAAGGCAGTACATATGTTCTACTCTTAGTATAAGGCTGTACCACCTGAGAATGTTTTGGTAGCATAGACAGAGCAGAAAGGCTCATCTTAGAAGCGAGAGAGGGCTGTAGCTTGGTACGAAGAAATTGTAGCATACATATGGTCCAAAGAAACAAACACCATGTATTTTTACAATCCATAGTTTAAATACAAGTAGGCCCAGAAAAATCTTGAGGAAATAAGTACTATAACATATCATATAAACACAATTATAAAAACCAACCCAGTACTTCTGGGATTACAACCCAAAGTATAACCTTGTTTAGAGGAACAAGAAGCAAGTCAAGGTGAGTCAAACCTATGAAACGTTCAGACTGGCTGTCAGCTATTCATGGGGAGTAAAACATGTTATATATGCTTTTTGAATACAATCAATAGTTCATGGGTAGTAGACGTAGTCAGTCATGCAGTGACGCTCAGTTATGAAATCACATAATAAACCAAACTTGTTACAAGTATAATCCTTGCAACATTACTTATATTTTTTTTAAACTGTTTATTTTTGCAACAGAGCAGAGTAAAAACATTACAAGCAAAATCAGCACATGGCAGTCAGCCCCCAACCCTTAAAATCCCCCCCTATGATGCTTTTTCCGTTTGTTTCTGTCCCTTCCAGAATTCTCGTGGTGTTCCAGGGTAGGTGGGTTATGGCCGGGAATCTACAGTTATAAATCTAGGAATGGGGCCCAAATGCCCCGAAAGTGGTGCAGGGTCCCGGCTCGGGCCGCTGTTATCTTCTCTGCAATCAGAATGTCAAACATTTTCCCTCACCACAGCACCATCAGTGGTCCCTCAGAGGTCTTCCAAGTACGGGCCACCACAATCTGCACTGCCAGGAGACATTGATTCAGGAGTGTGGCCTTTCTTCCTGATCTTGGGTAGCATCCCGGGACCAGGGCCCCCAGAAGGATAGTTTCAGGTTCAAGTGGGATTGCCTTCTGGGTGATGTCTGCGAATGTGGTCACTCATTGGGACCAGAAAAGTTGAACCTTCGGGCACGACCACCACATGTGGTAAAAGGAACCTGGCTGTCCACATAGTCTCCAGCATTTATGTGATGAAACCTTGGGGGGGGGGGGTAGGTTAGTACCACCGTAGTTGGAGTTTGTATGCGCATTCTCGGTTTGTGATGCAGGAGAATGATGAATGAGTTTGTGACCAAATATCCACCCAGTTCTGTTCAGTTAGCAGGTGCCCTAGGTCTGCCTCCCATTGGGCCATTGCTTGGGTTTTGGAGCTGAGAAAGTCTCCCAAAAAGCGTTTATATGAGCTGAGATCCTTCCCCGAGTCGGGAGATCTTGCAGTGTTAGTTCGAGTGGTGTTGGCGTGCGCGTTGCTGCTTGGTGGGCTTGCGGGTGAGATCACCAGTGCCGAAGTTGAATATAGGTAGACCTGTGTTTTTCGGCCGGAAGGTATCTTTGCATTGTTCAAATGTTCGCGGGTGACTCCAAGCCTCCTCTTATCCAGTTCTTGAAATTATGGGGATTGGTTCCAGGGGCAAAAGAGGGGTTCATAAAGACTGAGGAGAGGGGGCTAAAACCCTTCGGGATCTTTTGTCGCTGCCGCACCCAGTCCCAGGCTTTTAGCATGTGTTTGGTGTAAAGTAGTAGTTCGTCTCTGCTTTGTTGGAGGTGAGGTGGAGTGTGTGGGAGAAATCGTAGAAGAGACAGCCGGGATTGTTTTATCTCCACCCATCGGGGGCAGCCTGAAGACATTAGCCAGGCGTGTGTGTGTGGGCTAGTTGGGCCGCTATTTGGTAGTTCTGAAGGTCGGGTACTCCTAGTTCTCCCAGGCGTGCGTTTCCCAGCATCGTTCTTAGGGGGATTCAGGCCTTTTTGCCTTTCCAGATGAATTGCAGCAGTTTCCTCTGGAGTCCCTGGAGGGCGGCCGACTGAATCGTTACGGGGAGAGCAGAGCATGCATACAGGAATCTGCGAAGGAGATTCATCTTGCTCGCTGTGATGTGCCCCATCAAGGAGATTTCATGCTTTGCCCACCTCTTCATGTCTTTTTCCAATTCACGAAAAAGTGGGGGGAAGTTTGCTTGATAAACCGCTTTAGGGTCCGCCGGGATCTGGACTCCTAGATAGGCGATAGAGTTTTCTCTCCATTGTACGGGGCATAGTGAGGAGAGGGCCTCTTGGTCGCCCGGCGACAGGCCAGACCCCAAGGCTACTGACTTGTGGTAGTTAATAGAGAAGCCTGTGACCTTCCCATAGTGGTCTATTTCTGTCAGGGCGTGGCGCAGGGAGCGAGCGGGTTCCGTGAGAGTGAGCAGGACATTGTCTGCATAGAAGGCTATTTTGTGTTGAGCGAGGCCAATCTGAGGGCCTTTGATGTTGGGGTTAGCGCTGATCCTCTGTGCGAATGGCTCCATCACCATGGCAAAGAGTAATGGGGATAGCGGGCATCTCTGCCTGGTCCCGCAGCCAAGCGGTATCGGAGTGTAAAGAGCACCATTGACTCTAAGAAGGGTTTTTGGAGTTTTGTAGTTCACCAAGACCATCTTCTGGAACATGTGTCCGACGTGGAAGGCTTCCATAGTTTGGCCCATAGCGGTCCAGTCCACCCAGTCGAAAGCTTCGACAGTGTCCAGGGCCACTAGGACTAGTTTCTGCAATTTCCGGGCTGTAAGATCAATCAAGTTTAAGGTCTTCCGTAGATCTATTGACGATAAAGCCAGATTGGTCCAGGTGGATTATTTTGGGTAGGATGGCTGAGAGGCAGTTGGCCAGAATTTGAGTAAATGTTAGCGTCAATGTTCATTAAGGCGATGGGTCTATATGAGTCTGGGTCTTTCGGGTCTTTTCCTGGCTTGGGTAACAGGATTGTGATGGATTCTGCCATCGAGGGAGTGACCGTGCCCGAGTCCCTAAAAGAGTTAAAGAGGGCGACCATAGGGGCCACCAGTTGCAGCCGGAAGATTTTGTAGAATCTTGCTGTGAACCCGTCGGGCCCCGGGGCCCATGCTCTGAGGGTTTTAATGACCTCCTCAACTTCCTCGCTTGTGATAGGCGCATTGAGGTTTGTTCGGGCTGCCTCCTTCAGGTGGGGTAGAATCGCCTTTTGTAGGTATTCCCTTTGTTTGCTTCGGTCTCTGGGAGTGGGAGACATCACTTGAGCCAGATGGTCCACCGCCAGTTGTTTCACCCGCTCTGCATAGTGGACCCTACCCTGGGAGTCCCGTAGCCCAGTGATGGTGTTGGTCTGTCTTGCTTTGGCTAATTTGCTCACTAATAGTTTATTCGCTTTATTATTTTTAGCATAGTAAAATTGCTTCGCCTTGGCCAGGAGATTAGCTGTGTGTTCGGCGTAATGCGCCTCGATCTTATTGCGGGTAGTGCGGATCGCCCGTTGTGTCTTCGGGGACCACACCAGCTTGTGTGTTTTTTCTGCTTCTTGGAGCTCCTTCTCAAGGGAGAGGCGGGTTTGGTGCCTAGCTTTATGATATGCAGGTCCCTGGGCGATGAGTCCCCCCCCCCCGGACCACCGCTTTCATAGCATCCCATGTGTTCGCCGCAGAGGTGTCTTCATTGCGGTTTTCCTTGAAGTTACGGATCGTGGAGGCGAGTGCATCTCTCAGGGGCATGTCGTTGAGGATTGGGTCAAATAGAGCCCAGTGGCACGGTGGAGGGGGTGTAGCCTGGTGGGCTCGGAGTTCCAGGGTTACTGGTGCGTGGTTTGAAAGTGCGTGTTCGAATCGAGATTTCCTTGGCGTAGGCCAGAGTTTGCGGTGAGGTTAGGAGGTCAATTCTGTGGACGTATGAGTAAAAGGAAAAGTCCATTTCTGTGGGATGAAGCGCCCTCCAGGCATCCATCACCTCCAGGGTCCTGAAGAGGCGTAGGATTCCCAAGGCTGTGTTAAGATCTTTAGAGGAGGGGGTGTGCGACTTGTCTTTCATAGGGTCCGGGACGCTGTTGAAGTCACCTCCAATCACCTTCAACCCCTCTGAGAAGGAAGAAAGGGTCAAGCCCAAGGAATCGTAGAAGGCCGTCGGGCCCACTTTAGGAGCGTAGGCGGAGACCAGCGTGTAGAGTTGGCCCAATAGGAGGCACTTTATTGCCACATAGCGGCCCTCTGGGTCTATTTTGGTGTTTAGGATCTGTGGGTCTAGGCCCCTTCTGAAGAGGATCGCCGTCCCTCCTTTTTTTGTGCCATCCAAGGCCAAGAACTGAAGAGGGAAGTCTTTAGATCTAAGGCGGCCAAAATCCCCTGGGAGCAGATGGGTCTCCTGCAGCAAGGCTACTCCAGTGTCTTCATCTAAGAGTCGCTGGATGATCGATTTGCGTTTAGCCGGGGAGTTCAGGCCCTTGACGTTGAGGAAGATAAATCGGAGGGTTTGAGAGCCCGGGGGTTCCATCGTGGCGGAGGGAGGAGGACTAACCGTCATTATAGAGGGGTTGCAACTGCTGGTCACTCTGTCTCCGAACTTTTAAATGGAGCCTCCAACGGGAGTGCCCTAACTTGTACAACGTTGGGGTGGGGGGGGGGGGCTGGGGTTTCAGAAACAGACCCCACCCTTGGCCAATTTGGCCATAGCCATGCACTCCGCCGACGTGGCAGGGTCTGGCAACTGCGTGAAAAAATAATTCCAAGGTCTCATTGGTGGTCTGTACCTCGGAAGTGGGTATGAGCCGTGGGGGGACCCGTCGATCGGCTTATTTTTAGAAGCTGAGGAGTTGGTGTTTTCGGGAGGGTAAGTCAGGGGTTCTAGAGGATTCGAGGAGGGAGCGTGCGGGGAGCGTGCAGGTAGTCATTTTCTTTTCCTGCATCTCGGGACCCTGGATTTTATTGGGGGGGGGGGGCTGGAGCTTCACCGTTGTTGTCGGTTGCTGTGCGCGCTGAGGTGCCTTCAGGGGAGCCCGAGTGTAGGATCTTCTCAGCGTCCTCCAGATGGGTAATTCTACAGAGGGATCTGTTGTGGGTGAACTGAAGAGCCGTAGGAAAGAGCCACCTGTATCGGATCTGGCGGTTTTGGGGGAAAAGGGTGAGAGGGCAGAGGGCTTTTCTCTTCTGTAAAGTGAGGTGAGAGGTCCTGGTAGATCTGAAGAGGGGACCCCTGGAAGCATAGTTCATCTCGGGTGCAGCTTATCTCCGAGATGGCTTCCTTAGTTGTAAAGAAGTGCACTCTGGTTATCACATCAGGAGGAGAGTCTGTTGACACACCCCGTCGAGGGCACATCCTGTGGGTTCGGTACAATAGAAGCAACGATTTGTCTAGGTGGGGGAGGAGGGCTTGAAAAAAGTTCCAGAGGTATTCAGGGAGATCTTTGTCCAGGATGGAGGCTGGCATACCCCGGATTTGGAGATTGTCGTGACGAGCCCTGTTTTACAAGTCCTCCTGTTTAAACTCTAGAATCTCACACCTATTTAGCAGGGACTGGATCGAGCGTTGGATCTTCCCCCATTGATGTTGACTGGTCCTGAGAGCGATCTTCAATTTCCCCTATACGCTGTTCCACTTCTGTAACCCTTTGGTTGGTGTGTTCAAGTTTTGTAGTGAGTTCCGTCATGCATGATCTGAACTCAGTTTTGATGTCTGCCATAAAGGCCTGGATGTCCTCTTTGGTTTCTAGGGATTCCTTATCATCCAATGTCTTTTGTGGGGCCATTTTGAGGGGGGGGGGGGGGGAAGAGGGGAGTATCAGTTTTCTTGGCCTTATCGGATTCCAGTAGCATTGTGGAGATGTCCGCATTTTTATTGGCCTTTGACTGCTTCGCCATGGTGGGTTCCTGTTAGAGGGGGGGGGGGGTGTCAAGGTGTTTGTTTTTGACTAGCAGGGGCAGCCAGGTGGAGGTCATTCAGCTCTGCTGGATGGGCAGGGGCGCCCCAGGAGTAAGTTGACGGGTCCGGTAGGCAGGCTTTGGGGGGGGGGGCTGCCGTGGATGGAAGCATTTTGTACTATGTGGGTGCGGGGGGGGATGGGGAGATCAATGCAGGGGTTCACTCCTCTCCCTGGAGCCGTTGGGGCGCCTCAGCAGGACAGCTGGGTGGGCCGGGGTGCCAGGACAGGCGGCAGTAGGGGGGGGGCGTGCCCTCCGGGGCCGGGTCCCTCTCCAGGCCAGGGCAGGAGGCAATGGGAGCCTCTGGTCCAGGCTATGGGCAAGGGGCTCCTCCCCTAATCCGCTCGAAGAGGACACTCAGCGGGGCTCTGTTCTTTTGTGCCAGGAGACCGCGTCAGCGCGGGTCCCTGGCCGCCATCTTGTTCTCCTCAGCTCCCGGAGCGCAATGTCGCCGGAGGGAATTCGAGGTCCCCGGGGCACCGTGAGCCTTCAAACTCGCCCTCTGAGGTCTTTGGGTCCTCCCATGGCGCAGTGTAGCGGGAGAGCATGCAATTTGGTGTCAAACTCCATTAACTCCACATTCTCGGCGGGCCAGGCACAGAGGCTCTCAGAGGAGCAGCCGCATCGTTGGCGCTCCAAGCCACGCCCCCTTACAACATCACTTTTTAGAACTCCGCTCAGAGCTAGTCAATCACCCCATACCTTCTGGAGTGCCCTCAGGCTACTCAATGATAAGTATGAACACAAAAACTATTTTAGAATGCACAAAGCAAACCAAAACCTGATTACACTTTTAAGACACAATGTATTTCAAACTAGGTAATTGACCCTATGACTATTTTGGAAATGCTCTAAGCAGTTTCATGGGAGGCACAACCCAGTGTTACAAGTTGAGAAGAGCAGCAGCTATTCAAGCCAAGTAACCATATACTTTTTTTAAGAGGGACTTCAAGCAACTCATAACACAAGTGTTACCTTCTAGACTGTTTTAGTTTTGTATAAAACAAATCGGGGGTAGCAAACCCCTATTACACTCTAAGATGAAAACAATGTTATTCCAGGTAGGTAAACCCTATTGGTAAGCTTTTACAATCATTCAGTATAGCAATGATAGAACAGTACTAACACTTATTAATTTTCATAAGGGGGAAACACCATTCAAAAGTAAAGCAACTTATATACTTTTTAGAGGGCACAGTGCAACTCAGAGTTAAGTATAACTTAAGGACACTTTGTAACTTCTTTCACAGAGATAGTTACCACACTAATTCTTTCAGCAAGTAAGTACTTTTACACTGGTTATAGTTTTCAGGGCAGAAGCCTTTTCTTATCCAGACCCCATGTCTACTATGCAAGTCCTCTCAGAGGCAGAAGAGGGACACTAATGGTCTGGGTGCCAGTTGTAGGCAGGTCGAGATAGGTTTCAGTTGTAGGAAATTCAAATACTGCAGAATAATGCACTTTGAGCTGCCTTAAATTTACCAAGAAGAGAGCACATCTCAGCAATAAGAAGACAACACAAATGGCTCTCCATAAAGGAAAAAATTGAGCTAAAAACCTTGTGTCTTACCTATAAATCCCTTAACCACACAGCTCCACCCTACCTAACTAAAAAATTAACTATCAGATCCTCCACACAGGCCACCAGATCGGCTAACACGCCTTGCCTGCTAGTCCCGAGATACAAATTAAAAAGATCAGGAGAGAGCAGCTTCCCCGTCATGGCGGCTCAATTGTGGAATACCCTCCCACCTGCCATCAAGACAACCCAGTTAGTCCCCAACTTCCGGAGAAGCGTCACCTCTTGACTAATTTAAGAACTAACCGAGATATGGAGTTCTTACCCACATTTCCTTAACAAATGTAACTATTTGTCTACTACATGACTTTGACTATGACTATGACTACATGACAGACTATGTCTGATTAAACTGCATCCCCATGCTCGTTCAACTGTATTCTAACCTTATGAGCTTCTACCTATGTAACTGCAATCTGACTACACTGCCTATGTCTGTAACAATATTACTTATGACCTAATGCGCCCAGATACCTCAGGGTCATGTGCGCCATATAAATAAAATAAACAAACAAAAGTTCCACAGGAGATCTTCTTAAAAAATAAGTATTCACTTTCAGAGGTAAAGTTTTCAGGTACTACTGAGAAGGCTCCCTATATGTGTTCCAGCATTAGGCCTGGGCAAGTGGTATGGGCAAACTCCCAACCACACGAATCACCTGCTCAGCCCGACAGGATGCACACCAGACTGAAGGTAAGTATTCCCCAAGCCCACGCAGTACCTTAGGGGAAAAGAAGAGGTTCTGGGTGGATACCTTCAGGATGCAGCAGCACAGGACCCTGTCCCTGGATTCTTGGCCTGGAGACGAAAGAACTAGACGAGAGATTGTAGCAGTCAGAGGAGGCTTCCAGCAAAATATTTCTTCACAGATTCTTGCAGCTTTGTGGATTTGGTGCTGTTTTACAGCAGCCAGATAAAGAATGAATATCACCAGTCGGATTCTCGTCACTCTCTTGGTCCTGCAATCTGGCAATGGGACTTCAGGGATTCGAATCGTGTCTCTGGAGAGCCAGGACGAGGCCACCAAAGTTTTGGACGGATTCTGACTTCAGAAACCATGCATCGCACAATGGCCCGAGGTCCCAGGGCATTGGGGTATTGCTGCCCAGCAAGGTCGCAACACGTCGCAGGATAGCTCAAAATGCATGTCTTCATGAGACATTGATCTCACCAGCCTCTGGGTAGGAGTCGTGTGCAGGACCACCAGGTCGATTCGAAGAAAGTGTTACATCAGGCTGTGGTTACACAGCAGGCTCTCTGGTCGCTGGAAATCACTACAGACGTCCTTTCCTCATCTTCCTCTTTGGTTTCAGCGTCAGTGGTCGACTTTTCAGCAGCTTCCAGGTTCTGAGTATTTATCAGGAACTACAGCACAACTTCTGCATATTGAGCATCAGAGGAAAATGTCCTCATTGCAGTGGCAACAACAAGCCCACTGGTCACCAGAGACGGGTCAGGGAATTTTGCGCCCTGATGCCTCCGGGCCTGATGGTCTGCGCGTTACAAATAAACAAATACAAATACATGGTTCACATGCAATGTGGTCTTGTTGCACAGAGTTTCTTATTTTATGTGCGGACTGCATGTTAAAGTGGCTATATTTTATGAGATTGGATGTCATTGATTTGATCTCGTGTTCACTTCTTAATTGCACATTAGTTAACTATTCTAGAACTGAATCTTGTTTTATAAGGACTAGCTCCATCTTTAGTGTTTGCGTTTTTTAAAAAGAATGGAACTATATTGTTTTCTACTGTTTTCTACCCAGCCCAAGCTGAAGCCTTAAAAAGGTAATTTCCTGGCTTTCCGGGCTCTGCGCTTTATCATCTTATACTCCAAGTTTGCGGCAGGCACAAAAGACTTGCATCAGCGAAGCCTGTTTGTGCGTTTCAATGGTCAACGCAACGTGCTGTGTAACCAAACACTCACATCCTCCTCTTTTGGCACCGTACGGTCTGTGTCTGGTTTGTCTCTACTTACTTGACTCATATTATTTTATATATGCTATATCTCTGACATACATCGACTAATATCAAAGTGCTTAGTTGTAAGCATAGTTCAATACACATATGATGCTCTTTTACAATTAAACAATGAACAAGGTTTGTTTATTCTTAATAAACTTAGGCACCTAGATATGTATAAAACTACAGAAAACGTACTGGCCCAGTCAGTGGGGAACACCAAAGAGGAAAGATGATCTCTGCATGCTGTATTAATTAACGCAAGGTCAGCTGTTAAACATGCAATTGCACTTAAAGAACTAATTGACTCTTGATTTAGATTTACTTTTTGTTAGGATGAGGACACTGGGTCAAGTGTAGCTTTATAATATACTTTATTCATAAGTTCAAAGTAATAAGGAACAAGTTACTTACCTGTAACTGTTGTTCTCCAGCATGGGTCTGGCATGGATTCACATGCTCATGAATATTCCCCGTCGTCAGGCTGGGAATCCTCGGTAAAGAAAAAATCAGTATCAGTTTCGTTTCTGATCTGTCTTTCGTAGTAGTAACCAATCACTGATCTCTGCGTCATACTGACCACAGCCAATGACTGCCCTCTACCTAAGCCCCGCCTCTGGCAGCCATCTTCAGATTTGGTAGCACGTGAAGAGGCAGTATGACCAAGTGAAGAGCCGCAGAGGGGTAGGCGGGAGGGTTCGCATGTGAATCCATGCCAGACCCATGCTGGAGAACAACAGTTACAGGTAAGTAACTTGTTCCTTCTCCAGCATGGGGTCTGGCATGGATTCACATGCTCATGAATATAAGAATAAATAGCAGTACACACATGCACAACCACGGGGGGGTGGCAAAAGGCTCAACATTAAGCAATACAAAAAACTCAACATTAAGCATCTCTTACCTCCTCACCAGGCTCACCTTAAGCGAACAGGTTGCGCAGCACTGCTTGGCCGACCCTGGACTCCTCCCTGGAATCCCGATCGACGCAGTAGATTCTCATGAAGGTGCGCGTCGACCTCCACGTAGCAGCCCTGCAGATGTCCAGCAGGGGCACATCAGATAAGAACGCCGTAGTAGCAGCGATCGCTCTGGTCGAATGGGCTCTCAGACGGCCTGGCAGCGGTCGGTTAGCCAACCGCTGTCAGTGCATGATGCAGCTGGAGAGCCATCTGCAAATAGAAGACTTCCAGAGAGCCTTCCCTTGATTCACAGGTCCAAAGTTCACAAACAGCTGTGATGTCCTCCGGAAACTCTTCGTGCGGTCCACGTAGAACTTCAGCGCTCTAGCCACATCCAGCGAGTGCAAAGTCCTCTCGGCCGGCGACGAAGGAGACGGGAAGAAAACAGGTAACACCAAGGGCTCGTTAAGATGGAAGTCCGACGGCACCTTGGGCATAAAGGAGGGGTGCGTCCTAAGCAACACCCTCGAGGCATGGAAAGTCAAGTACGGTGCTTTGCAGGATAGGGCCTGGATCTCTCCCACTCGTCGTGCGGAGGTAATGGCCACCAGGAATGCAGTCTTCCACGACACAAACTGCATCGGTGCGGAGTTTACGGCTCAAATGGGGGCCCCATGAGCCTGGTCAGCACCACGTTAAGTTCCCACGCCGGGGCCTTCACCGGCGGGAACGACCGGAACAGTCCTTTCATAAACTCTTACCAGTCGATGGGACCACAGGGACGTCCGTCCTGTGGTTCTGGTGTATCTGGAGATCGCCGCCAGATGAATCTTAATAGAGGCATGGGCTAGCCCAGCCTTTGCCAGCGATAGCAGGTACGGCAGCACTTGAGGGGCCGTAATCCGTAGGGGGTTGATCTTCTGTGCTCGGCACCAGATAGAGAACCTCTTCCACTTATGACCGTAGCATTTGAGAGTCGAGGACGCCCTGGCCTTTGCAAGAACCTCTCTGCAATCGGCCGGTATATCGTAGCCTCCAAACTCTAGCGCTGCAGGAGCCAAGCCTGCAGGTTCAGCGACGCCGGGTCGTGGTGGAAGATGGCGCCTCCTTCTCTGGAGAGAAGGTCCGCGTCCGCCGACAGCTTGATGGGAGGGGACGTTAAGTCCAGAAGGTCCGGGAACCAGATCTGCCTCGGCCACGCCGGTGCGACGAGGATCATCCTGCACTGGGACCTCTTGAGCTGGCTGATGAGTCGAAGCAGCAACGGCAACGGAGGGAACGCATACAGGTATAGGCCGTCCCAGGGGAACGGGAATGCATCGCCCATGCTTCTCGGCTGGGGAAACCTGCTGGCGACCCTCTTGCACTTCGAGTTCGTCGCTGCTGCGAACAGGTCGATTTGGGGTTTGCCCCATCGTCGGAAGAGTTGATCCACCTGATCCTGGCGCAGGTCCCACTCGTGACACGCGCGCAGCTCCCTGCTGAGCGAGTCAGCGATGCTGTTGCTTTCTCCTGCCAGGTGGAAGGGAACCAGGAACATCCCCTGGGCGACCGCCCAGTGCCACAGATCCTGTGCCTCCTTGGATAGGGCTGGGGATCTGGTGCCTCCCTGCTTCCGTATGTAAAACATTGTCGTGGTGTTGTCCGTGAAGATCCGCACCACCTTGCCCTTGAGCGACGGGAGGAACGATTTGAGAGCCCAGAACACGGCTCGGAGTTCCAGGACGTTGATGTGCAGGAGCCTCTCCTCCGGGAGCCAGAGGCCTCTTGCGTGAAGATCTCCGGTGTGGGCGCCCCAACCTTCCAGGGAGGCGTCCGTCGTCACCGTCTCCTGGTACGCCGGCGTCTGAAAGTCCTTGCCCGCCGTGAGGTGCGCTCGAACGCCCCACCACTGAATCGCCCGCCGGAACACCTCGTCGAGGGAGACCCTGTCTTCGAAGGTGCCTGTCGCCTGCATCCAACGGGCGTCGAGAAATTCTTGAAGAGGGCGCATCCGTAGTCTGCAGAGGCGCACCAGGTAGATGCAAGAGGACATCATCCCCAGGAGGGACTTGATGGACCTCACCCTGGCCACGTCCGTGGCTAGCAGGCGCTGCACTTTGCCTAGAATGGTCTTCGTCCGTTCTTCCGACGGGACCGTCAGGCGCCTCACTGTATCAAGCTTCGCTCCCAGAAACAGGGCCACCTGCGACGGCACCAGGTGGGACTTTGGGTAGTTTATGGCGAATCCCAGGTCTGTGAGTAGCTGGACGGTCCTCGCGGTGTGTTCGACGGCGAGTTCCCTCGTCCTTGAGCGGATGAGCCAGTCGGCCAGGTAGGGGTAGACGTGAATCCCCTGCAGGCGCAGCCGCGCCGCCACTGGTGCTAGGCACTTGGTAAAGACCCTGGGGGCCGACTTCAATCCGAACGGCAGTGCTCTGAATTGGTAGTGGCGTCCCTGGACGACGAACCTGAGGAACTTTCGGTGACTTTTGAGGATGGGAACGTGGAAGTATGCATCCTCCAGGTCCAACGACGATAGAAAGTCGCCTTCCTCCAGCTGTCCCAGTACGTGCTGGAGGGTGACCATCCTGAACTTTTGTGATCTGATGTATTTGTTCAAACGACGAAGGTCCAGAATGGGGCGCCAGCCGCCCGTCTTCTTTCTGACGAGGAAGTACCTTGAGTACACCCCGGAGCCTCTTCGGGACAAGCTCGATGGCGCCTTTCCTGAGCATGACTTCCACACGCCGACGAAATTCGTCAGCCGGCCTCCCACCGGGGTGCTTCGGTGGGGGCCGAGACCATGGGCGGTTCAGTCCTGCTTGGAGGTGGTGGCCTTGCCGCCCTGGCCGCCTTGCCGACGGCAGCGAGGCGCTCCCTGCTTGCCGCGACCCCTGTAGGCCTCCTGAGACGAGGAGCGTGCCGCCTGGCGGTAGGACGAGCCACCGCTGGATCCCTTGGAGGCATCCTGTCTGCCTCCGGAGCTCTGAAAGGGCCGTCGTTGCTGAAGGGCTCCTAGGGCGCGGGCCGTCTCCGTGTCTGTTTTTATGGCTTGGAGGGATTCGTCCACCGCCTTCCCGAACAAGTTGCTGCCGTCGAACGGCATGTCCAACACACTGGTCTGGACGTCCTGATGGAAGTCGGTCGCCCATGGCCAACCCCGTCGTCGTAGGCAAACACCGTTGCCCAGCTGGCAGAACCCGGTATCGGCAATATCGGTTGCCACCGTTATGGTGTGGTCCGACGCCACCTCGCCCTCTTGCAGTATTTCCAGGGCCTCGGACCTCTTGTCGTCCGGCAGGAAGTCCAATATGGGGGCCAGCTTAAACCAGAGCTCCCTGTCGTAACGGGCCACGATCGCCAGGGCGTTGGCCGCTTTGATAGTCGTCGCCGCCGACGAAATGACCCGCCGCCCCATGGCATCCAACTTCTTTCCCTCGCCGTCCGGCGGGGAATTCGACGTCGAGGCTCCTGACCCCGCCGCTTTCTTCTTCGCCGCCGCCGAGACGACCGAGTCTAGCGTTGGCTGGGCCCTGAGGCACAGGGGCAGGGGAGCGGTTTCGGAGACCCGGTACTTCTTCTCGTACCGGTCCCGTTTGGCTGGTGCCGTGGAGGGGTTTTTGAGAACCGACAGGCCCTCCTCCCAGATGTCATCGATTAGAGGCACTGCGATGACAGTCTTCCTCTTGGCCTCCCGGCGCTGATAGAGGAAACCTTCCTTTTTCTGCTCCTCCGGGCAGAGCTGGAACAATTCGGACGCCCTGGCGATCATGGCGTGAAATGAGCCAATCTCGTCGGGCGGCGAGGTCCGTGCGACGGGAGACCCGTTCCGTCGTCGTCGCCCTCAGAACCCATCGTCGAGCCCAACGCACCGTCATCTCCCGACTCGTGGGAGGATGAGGAGGGAACTGTAGGCCTTCCGGGGGCGAGCGGAGGAGAGGGTTGGGTCCTCCGTCGTTTGTTCTGAGGACTTCCCGACGGGCCAGGTTGCGGGTCCTCCGGCCTGGGCCGTGGGAATCTCGTCCTTATCTCAGAGCATAAGGACTGGATCGCAGACAAAATGGCCGCCGAGCCATCCTGAGGCCTAGGTTCCGGCTGCGCCGGAAGGGAAGGCTGCTCTTCCTCGCCATCGTCGTCTTCCTCGGTTATCTCCCGAGGATCTTCCTTACGGGATCAAACCTTATCGAATTGGGCTTCGAGGTTCCTCACGGCCTCGGTCAGTTCCTCCTCCGAGGCTGACTCCGAGCTCGAGGAGGCTACCGTGCCCCCCCTCGCTTCTTCCATCATGGCGGCCACGACGATGGGCTGAAAAGAGGATTCCCTCCTTGGCGGCAGGGAAACTCTAGTCCCGGAGGCAGTCTGCGCTGGCGGGGTCTCTGCCGGCTTGGCCAGAGTCGCCGCGATCGCCTCAATAGAGGCCTTTGCCTGCCGAGTAGGGGCCTTCACCACCTTAGGTGTGTCCCGGGCCTTCTCCTTCGGGGGAGGGGCGACGCCTCGCTCCCCCTCTTCCGAGATCGGACAGGGCTTCTCCCGAAGCTTACCCGGGGTCTCGGACTTCCTCTTCCCCGAACCGGTGCGCTGGCTCGTGGTTGACGGTGCCGGGGAAGGTGCGCCCTGCCTGGCGACCGAAGAGCCCGACCTTTCGGCGCTCCCGGAGCAAGCGGACTCGCGGCGCTTGGCCTGGTGTTGGGCCCCCGTCGCCGGGGCGCCCGCACAGGACTTAGAAGCCCGCTCAGACCCTTTCTTCTTCTTCTCACCCGTTGAGCCCTTCTCCAACCAGCTGGCGAGACGGGATCGACGGTCCCTCATGGTCCGCTCCGACAAGTTCTTGCAGAACTGGCAGTCCTTCTCTACATGAGTCTTGTCCCCATGAAGATAGTAGAGGCATTGCGAATGTTCGTCTTCCTTAAACACATTCTGCAGCCCGCATCCAGGGCAGCTGCCAAACAGCTTGGGTCCGGGCGACGAACTTGCATCCTGGGCCATCTCGAAGTAGGCCGCGAATCTTCTGGAATCCTCCAAGAAGTTGATTCGACGAAATCTTCACCCTTGAGGGGCGTAGGAAAATCCCGCAACGGGTAGCCGTTAACGGGAGTAGAAACGGTGGAGCTTGAGGCTCGATTAACCGAAAAAATGTGAAATTTCACCAAAAAAAGCACGAAACACGCAGTAAAAGCTTGAGCTAAGCACGAGGACTCCCAACACTTGAACGTGCGGTAAATATCTGAAGATGGCTGCCAGAGGCGGGGCTTAGGTAGAGGGCAGTCATTGGCTGTGGTCAGTATGACGCAGAGATCAGTGATTGGTTACTACTACGAAAGACAGATCAGAAACGAAACTGATACTGATACTGATTTCTTCTTTACCGAGGATTCCCAGCCTGACGACCGGGAATATTCATGAGCATGAGCATGTGAATCCATGCCAGACCCCATGCTGGAGAAGGACCCCCAACTCAGCCAGCAGAGCCACAGAGAAGCCTGTAACTCTCCAACTGCCCAAACATGGAATCCTTACAAATATAAACATCAACACTAAACAATAGTGGAACCTCAACCTGGAACCTCAACCTGGCAACACTCTCCATGACCATGCAACACTCTGCATGACAACAACATGTTCCACTCAAGCCAACATTATAAACACATCTCCCTCCTTTTAACTTATATACAATCACATAACTAAACACAATCACTCAACACCACTCTTCACCACCGCAATTCTGTATTTGTTCCACACCTGACCACCAGACACACAAACTGCTCCCTTCAACACAGCGACCACCCTCACAGAATCAGAATACAAGGAATCACCCTTCCTCTTGACCACTCCTTTCCGAATCCTTACCAGATCACAACACACGATCCTCAACTCCTTCTTGCCCCTCTCGATGTACTCACGCATCACCCATTCCTCCTCCTTCAACATCTTCCTCACCCCATTCCCAACTAAAGCCGAATCCCTGCTCCTACCCAACCACGGTGGACTCATTGTGGTGTTTGGTTTGCCACCCCTCATCAATTCAAAAGGGCAAATACCAGTAGTTTAACGCAGAGACATGCGCAGAGACCACAATCTATCCTGTATTGCTACTTTGTCATACCCGCACTCTTGCGCCATATGTATGCTCTCCATCACAAACCTTCATTCTTTACACCATGCCATTGGACTCTGGGTGGTATAGGGCCGATCTCTTATGCTTCACTCCACACTCCTGCAAATACTTAACAAAACAACCTCCCATTAATTGTGTACCATTCTCCATAAGAATCCTTTCCAGCACAACTTCCCTCGCAAATGCCTCCTGAAGCATAGTAACCATACTTTCTCCAGAAATCTCCCCAACAACCTTGAACTCACACCACCCAGAAAACAAATCCACGAGAAGGACAATAAATTTCCCTCTACCATAACCAAGATCCACAGGGCCCAAAATATCCATGGCCATATCTGTTCATACCGCCAGGGGAACACCCATTTCCACCACGGGTTGCGTCCTCGCCTCCAAGCCTTTACCGGATTTGATGCACAACGAACATTCACTCAACCTCTTCTCAATATCTCTATCAAATCCCGGCCACCAATAGTCACATCTTAGTACTCCTTTTGTTTTTGTAATGCCAATGTGGCCACAATGAGCCAAATCAATCACCCTACCACAAATACTGACGGGAACCACAGCACACTCCCATCTGAATAACGCACCATCAACTACACACATGTCATCTCTCACCTCCCAAAACAACTTCTCCGCCTCCAGTAAATCAACCCTCTTGGGCCAAACAGGTGATACTACATATGCCATCACCTCATCTTTACTTGCCTCCTCTAACCACTCTTCCTTGTACACAATGCCTTCAGTATTAACAAATACCATGTCCATGTCCTCAACATCTGAACTTGTTGTTACCTTCAATCTCGACAAACTATCCGCCAAGACATTTTCCCTTCCGGAGACAACCTCCATTTTAAAAGGATGACATTGCATTCTGGTGACCCATCCAGCCACCCTCCTCGTAACCTTGTCCAACCCCTTGTACTCAAAAATGACCTTATGATGCTTATGATCCGTTCGAATAATACAATCTGTGCCCCACACAAAGTTCTTCAATCTCTCCACAGCCCCGTAACATGCTAACGCCTCCTTCTCCAACACACAGTATCTCGTTTCTGCCCCTCTCAACCCTAGAGATGCATGGGCAATTATTTAGTCACTCCCATCAACACAAACCTGCGATAGCACAGCACCAATACCTCCATCGCATGCATCTACCGTATTAACACTTGTTCACCTTGTACCATAACAACCCAAAGGCTGCTCTAAGTCAATCTCCCTTATTATCCTCACAAATTCCTCTTCACAACCCTGACTCCATAAAAATTCAACACCCTTTTTTAACATCTTCCTCAACTCAATGACCTTGGCTGCATCATTTTCAACACATTTTTGGTAAAACTCTCATTCCTAGAAAGGACCTCAGTTGCGCCTTGCTGGCAGGAGCTTTCACTTCCTTTATGGCATCAACCAAACTTTCCTTAGGTTTGACCCCATTTCTAGACACTTCATGCCCTAAATACTCAACCATGGACACCCTAAACTTACATTTCTCCTATCTCAATGTAATTCCTTTCTTCTCAAATATTCTCAACACGGTGTCCAAAATCTTGTCATGCTCCCCCATTGATTTACCGCACACAAGAACATCGTCTTCAAAACAAAATACGCCCCCTTCACTCCTCCAGCAAGTCTGTCCATTAGCTTTTGGAACACCGATGAGGCCGACACCAAACTGAATGTCATCTTAAACGGGAAATCCCCTCCATGCGTGATAAAAGCTGTAAGCTTGCAACATCCTTTCTCTAACTCTACCTCATGGTACGCCAACGCCATAGCCAGTTTCGAAAATATCTTTCCATGCCCCACTCTCACTAGCATCTCTCCCATATTCGGGAGCGGATGACGGTCGACCAACACACTTGTTGAGCTCACTCAAATCCACACAGTCAATTAACCAGACCCCTTTTTTTAACACTACCACAAGCGAAGTCCAATCCACTCCCCCTGCTTTCCCAATAATGCCCATCTGCAGCAATTATTTTAGTTGGTTCCTTCTTAACTCCATTCCTTAAGGCCAATGGAACCAACCTTAATTTGGCAACAACAGGCATGCTTGCTTTTTTCAAAACTATTTGATGTTGGACCCCTTTTATTTTCCCAACACCCTTCTTGAAAACATTGGGATGGACCTTCCACTGGTTTAAACCCCACCTGTAATAATTGATCAACTTCATTTGGATCGAGCCTTATCTTCAAATTCTTTTGCTCTCTCCACCCCAACAATGCAAGGCCCTTCTTGGTTACATATATTTTCCCTTCACTGTGGCGACCCTTAAACTCAAACTTTCCAATGCAATACCCCAACAACTCAATTCTGTCCCGATTGTATCCACTAGGATTAATATCGGGACTTAAATTCTGGACATCAGGGTAATCTTAGATCCTGAGTCAGCCATCATCCAGATTTCATTACCATTGACCAGTATGCATGCATACGGATGCTCACTTGTCATCAACATACTCATTACACACAACATTTATCGTATTGACAGTTCTGTTTTCCACAGGGAATGATTCTTCATCCGATGACCTCCATTCACCTTCGTCATTGACATAGAACACTCTAAATTGACCAAATTGGTAGTTCTTACAACAGTTCGCGAAATGCCCCCTTCCCTTGCATCCTCGAACGAAACTGGGCTTTGGAAGCGCACACCTTACAACAACGGGAGGTTCAGATGGGACAGAGGGATTTCGGAAACGCCCGGGCAGAAGCAGAATGTATCAGGTGAGGCACGATGCAGCAACGCGTCCCACAATGGCTGCTACAACGCATAAAGCGAAGCAGCAAAGCTGCCCATAATAATACAGTGACTTCTTCCTGCTGGGGGTCCAATCATCAAGGATCCTCGTCGCCAATGTTAGGATGAGGACACTGGGTCAAGCGTAGCTTTATTCATAAGCTCAAAGTAATAAGGACCCCGAGCTCAGCCAGCACAGCTACAGAGAAGCCTGTAACTCTCCAACTGCCCAAACATGGAATCCTTACAAATAGAATCAACACTAAACAATAGTGGAACCTCAACTTGGCAACCCTCTGCATGACCATGCAACACTCTGCATGACATTACCATGTTCCACTCAAGCCAACATTATAACACTTTTCCAAAGAGAAACTTGGTTTAATGCCTGCTCTACCGCTCACTTTCACCTATTAGTTGCTGATAACTACCAAATCAAATGGCTAAGGAGAGAGACACAAAAAGGTGGCAGTGTTGCCATTATTGCTAAATCTTCCCAGGAGTTATTAAATGCAAAGGTCTTGAGTTGGGATGGAACGTCCCAAATGTATGCTTCCACCCTCCCTTTATCTTCTAATGAATCCTACCAGCTTATTCTTTAATATAGACCACCTGGCCCGACTGACACTTTTCTAGAAAACCTTGATGTTGTTTTGGGCACGGAAGCCCTGCAGTATTCTAATCTGATTATTCTTGGCAACTTTAATGTTTGGTGTAATGTTCCAGATAATCCCGACTGCATCAAACTTAAGGAGATCTTATTGTCACGTGACCTTATTACTTACGGACTCTGCCTCCCATATAGGAGGTCATTGTTTAAACCTTGTACTATTTTGAGGCAAATGCCCATCTCTTGCAAAAACTATTCCTGCGGTCTGGTCTGATCACTTTGCGGTTCTATTTTCCAGCCCAGCAAAGCTCATAGATTCCAGTAAAAGTTCTACACTAAGGACATCTCTGTCACGGAGTAAAAAGGATCACGATGCGGTCACAAGTACTCAACTCTCCATGGGGTTGATCCCACTTCTACCCAATACTAATTGTACTGAGTTCGATCAGACTAATATATCACTCGTAAAATAAAATTGTGATCTCATTGCACCATTAAAAATCATAAGTAGACCCTTAAAGAAAAACAATCAGTGGTATTCGGAGTTATTAAAAAGGCTTAAAAGGGACTACCACAAGAAGGAGAACAAATGTCAAGAGATCCCGGTGATTGCCAGGATGTTCAAACAGCCCTAAGTACTTGAAAAAAATAAAAAAGGGCATTTTATCTGCCAAATCTCAATTTCTTCAGAAGCAAGTAAATATGGCAGATAATAGAACTAAAGTGCTTTTTGTCACTATTAAGAACTTAGCTTGTCTGCCCTGCACTAGACCTAGTCTTATACCCTCACTCTCCAAGGCCAATGAATTCAATAATTTTTGCTTGGATAAAATTCACGCCATCAGGTCCAATATCGACTCTCAATGTGCCATTCATCAAGTTCCTATATCAGACCTTGATGTTCCAACAGTTGATTTTTGTTCCTCACCCCTTTTCACTTTTTGTCCGGTCCTGTTGAACGAAGTGATTAAACTCATTTTAACTACGACCCTATTCTTGCTCATCTTGCCAAGAAACATGCGTCTTCAATTGTTGAGTTTATTTGTTCCTTTATGAATGCTTCTTTGCACCAAGGATTCGTACCACCCGAGCTTAAAAAGGTACTGTCTCTCCTCATTGCTAAAAAAGCAATCTCTTGATCATAAGACACTATCTATCGACCAATTGCTGGCATTCTATGGCCTGCCAATATTTTGGAATAAATGGCGATAGTTCAACATCAACATTTTTTGGAAGCTCATTGCATCTTTGATACCCACCAATCAGGTTTTTATGCCAGTCCATGGCACCGAAACCACGCTCGGGGTGATATTAGTATGCTGGCCATGCTCGACTTGTTGGCAGCATTGGATACTGTCAATTTTGATATCCTTATCTCAAGATTCGCAACAGTTGCATGAGTTTCAGAGGACTCATTGAAATGGTTGGTTTAATTTCTATCTGATCGTTCACAACAGGTTAAAATGGGACCATTTTTGTCTGACTATTTAGCAGTCAATTGTGGTGTGCCACAGGGGTCCTCTGTCTCCCCATCATTATTCAATACTTACATTTGACCTCTCGTGAATATCTTTTCCCAATATGACATGGAGTTATCATTCCTATGCGGATGATACTCAGATCTATGTTAGACTAAACAACCTAAAGATGCTATAGACAGAGTGCTAGCCTGTGCTTGTAAAATCAAACACTGGATGTTAAAAAACAAACTTCAACTTAATCCGTTGAAAACAGAGGTTATAGTTTTTGGAGCCAAGAAGCAGCTTACTGATATATATTCAACCATCTCCTGTCCAGCACTTTTTGATGTTCCTGCAGTTTTTGCATCTAAAGTGAAAAATCTCTGCTGCATATGGCAGGCGAACCTGCATTGTAATCTCTACGCTAGTGAGATTGTTAAATCTGTTTATTATTAATTAAGATTACTAAACACCTTTGCTGCCCTGATGTCCTAGTAGGACTGTCCTGGTGTTGTAGGGGTCCTGGTTGACTCGAAATAAGACTATTGTAGTGCCCTTTTGATGGGCATTCCTAAGAATCAACTACAGCATCTTCAAGATGTCTGGAACTGTGCCATTAGACTTCCTTTTTCTCTTCCTAGAGTTGCTGCCATTTCCAAATATCGTAAGAGCCTACACTGGTTGCCAGTTTAAAAGAGGGTCCCTTTTAAGACTCTTTTATTGGTTTTAAAGTGCCGCCATAGTCTGGCCTCTCACTACCTTTCAGCAAAAATTTCGTCCCATCAACCACACTGCACCCTTCGGTCCGTGAGCCAGAACCTCTTGATGACCCCTCCCCTCCACCTCTTCTTAATTTGTTCCCCACAGTGAGAGATGCTTTTCCATCTTTGGCCCGTGAGCCTTGAGTGTCCTACCAGCAGATTGTTGCGAAGCTAACTCCCTTTCATGGTTTATAAAACATTTCTTTTTCAATAATTAAGCACGGCTGCATGAATTCAGCTTGTGTCTCTGAATATTAATATCTATGTCCAGATGCAGTTTCTTCCTGGTTCTTCGGATATGCGCAATATTAATTTAAAATACCAAATACAAAAATCAAGCATCAGAGGAGGGCTTCCTCGTTGCAGTGGCAGCAACACGCCCACTGACCTTCAGAGAAAGGTCTGGGACTCAGACATATGTATATTAAGTATCAGAGGAAAGCATCCTCATCGCAGCGGCAGGGAAAAAACCACCAAGGGCCTGAGAAGAACTTGGGACTTTTCTAGGAACCAAGAGAAGAGAGTCATTCTCCTGGTTCTGAAAGTTGAAGGAACAAAGCCCTTTTGGATCCAGACATGCCAGGGGAACAGAGTCATTCCCCCTGGCGTTGGTGCAAACTATACTAGAGTCTGGACTGTACTGGAGTGTGTGAACCATTATCAGGAGAAGGGAGTCATTCCCCCCTGGCATCCTTTTTGCCAAAGAACATTTTTGGGAATACCACCCAAATACCACGAAAAGGGAGTCATTCTCCTGGAGAAGGAACTTTTCTGTTGACTTATTCTTTAGTTGTAGTGTTAGGGATAGGAGTAAGTTATGACAGGACAGTGGGGAGCGATTTCGACTGACATTCTGACAGATGCTTTTGTTTTAGTTTGAGGCAGGCAAACCACTCTTAGAAGACTGGGATAGTGAGTTTTATTTCCGTTAATAAATACAGGTTCTTGCCAACCAGAATCCCATCCTTGTCTCAGCATCCTTCTTTGACACCCTTGCAGTACACTTTCAGTGGGTGAAAAACTCAAGGCTTGCCTGGAAAACACCCAAGCAAGTACCAATAAACCTAGCAAATCACACACATGATATGGAGCAGCACATTTCTGGACTTAATGGTTCTAAGGCTTTGGAGAACTCAGTTGGACTTTGGAGAATTGGGTTTGAAGGAATCAATCTCCAAACAAATCATTGCTAAAAAGGGAGACTGAGGGCAGGACACCGCATAGAATACCAGACACAAATAGCAGAAGGAACAGGCAGCTTGACTCTGCTTGCTCCAAGATCAGTACACACCACATCCCTATGGCTGAAAATGGAATACAAAAATTCATATGGCCAACAATTTTCGAAAAGAGAAATGGAAGCAGTCTACAGGGTTAAAAAATGTCAATCCTGCCGGATTTTACAATGCCAATGCAAAGAGCATGCATTTTTTAGTGAGCTACAGGACATCTCGAGACACTGTCAGATAAAATATGTAAGCCTGTTCTCAGCTGTATCTTGCAAGGTAACACAGGGAGGACACATGTCTTTCAGACTGTTGCAGTGAAGACATTTCTAGAGAAAACCCTTACAGTGTGGCAAATAACACCGAAAAACAGACGTGGGAGCAATAATGAATGACCACGTGGCAAGAACAAACTACTTTTATTGTAATCCCGCTGCATCATCCACAAGGCTTTCCTGGGCCTGGGACCTTGCTACATCCAACTTTCTCTCCCTAAATACCTCCTTGCTAGAGTCTTTCGGTCCTCTAGCTCCGACTCTCTGCAGATCAGACGTTTCTCCAAGCAGAGAGTGGGGGGTAGATCTCTTTCTTCGGCAGCAGCCACCATCTGGAACGGCTTTCCCGCCCCCCTCAGACTTGAGCTGGATCTCCAAGTTCCAGAAGATTCTCAAGACTTTCCTTTTCTCCTCCTTCCCTCTCCCCCTCCCTTGCTAATGTACCCTTGCCGCTGCGACTGGTTGCTTGGTCCACTGTGAGTCTTACAGGGCCAGGCACTCCTCGATCAGTCAACCTCAGCACCCCTTTAAGCAGCACTGGCCCTTGGGCACCTTTTCCCTGACTAGCCACTGTGTCTGGTCCACTGCTGTCCTCGCAATATTGACCCTTATCCCTTGTTCCCTGGCTACTTGCCCTCTTGGGATCCCCTTCGCACTTGCCCAGCCCCCAGGACTCCCTCTTGCATTTCCCCTTCCACTTTCCCATCCTTCTTCCACGACCTGTCCCCTCCCCCGGCACTTCTTTTCACTGCACTTGCACAATCCGAATGTCGCATGGCCTAGTAGGACCGTTATTGTTTTTCTCCTCTACCCCCCTAACCCTGCTCCATTTTTTGCCTTGTGGCGCATGGAAACACTTGCTGTATAAACACCATACACATTCTCAACAAATAAATAAAAATAAAGAATCTGAGAAGATATTAGAATACTGAAAGAAAACCAATGTGCTCTCTTTCTAGTGGCTAAATGGGTCATGTTTGCTGGCACAGACCCCAAGCACATACCCCAAGTTGAAATGCTGTTAGAGATTAGAGATACGACTATGGGGAGAATTTGTAACCACTGTGGCACAAAAACGTTGGTTAGAATGTTTATATCTTTAATAGTAAAATGGTCCATGTTGGGGCCACCATGGAAGATGTGATTTTAGCAAATTGCTGGAGAAGGCAATGGCAAATAAAGAAAGATACTTATCTTACCTGGTGACTTTCTTTCGATGCGATGTTCCTCCGACGTATTCCACATCTATAAACGTAATGACGACAGCTGGTGCTGCCTCGGAAATGTTTTCGGCGTAGGCGTCCTGTGTCGATGACATTGATACGCTGTCCCTTGAGGGCCTCCGTCAAGGGTCGACGTCACCGGATGTTATATCTAGGATGCACAGCGCCCGTAGTCTCAGTTGTATTTTTTTCCCAGAACGTGTGGCACCAATCTTCTGCCAGTATGACTACAGAAAGCCTTGCTGAAACGTAAGCTGCAATCGCATAAGAAATTCTGTAGAGGGGCAGGCTGGGAGGGTTCGATGTGGAATACGTCGGAGGAACATCCCATCGAAAGAACATTACCAGGTAAGATAAGTAACCTGTTTTTCGAGGGGATTGTGTCCTCTGACGTATTCCACATCTATGACAGACTCCCAAAGCAGTACCAACGTATGGAGGTGGGAACATTTTTTTACAAATTTAGAATTTTAGAATGCCTAATCAAATTGCTGAATATAGGACTGCCTTACCAAAGGCCAAATCCTGCCCAAGGATGGAGTCCAGGGAATAGTGTCTCACAAAGTTATGGACAGAAACCCATGTGGCTGCTTCGCAAATACTGCAAATTGGAACGCCCCTCTGTAGAGCCGTGGAAGAAGCCACACTCCTAGTAGAGTGAGCCCGTAAGCCTACTGGAGGGTCCTTACCCGCCAAACGATAACACTCAGAGATCGTCAAAATGATCCATCTGGACAAGGTCTGCTTGGAAACAGCCTGACCTAAACGCCTTCCAGCATAACCAACAAAAAGCTGATCGTCCACTCTGACCCGGGACATCCGTGAGGGATAGAAACTCAAAGCTCTCCTAGGATCCAACCTATGGAGCCTCTCCTTACCAGGATGCAGAGGAGGATAAAATGCCGGAAGAATCACCTTCTGGCTTAAATGAAATTCTGACACAACCTTCGGAAGAAAAGGACGAACCCCAAGGACAACCCTGTCCTTATGGAACACCGCGAAAGATGGCTTGGCGGAAAGTGCCACAACTAAAAATACAATCTTAAATGAACAGTCTAAACGGGCAAGAATGCAAGGGCTCAAACGGAGCGCCCATTAGGAACTTTAAGACCAAATTGAAATCCCATCCTGGTGACGGCGGAAACACATTAGTTAGCCCTTTTAGAAACAGAGAAATCAAAGGGATCTTAAAATAAGAACATTCCTCAGACGAGCACTTAAATATGGACAGCGCCACCAGGTACCCCTTAATGGTACCCACTTACAGGCCCTTGTGGACTAAAGGAAGCAAAAAAGACAAAACCAAAGGAATGGTACATTGAAAAACGATCCACATTCTGTAGCCTGCACCAGTCACAGAACTTTCTCCACCCTGCAACGGTACAGGGATTTTGTTGCAGGCCTTCTGGCCGAAAGCAACACCTCCATCACGTCTTCAGGGAGATCCCAAACCTTATACCTCAACCTTTCAGATACCAAGCATGAAGGCTGAGAGACTTGACCTCTGGATGGAGAACCCAACCCCCCTCCCGTGAGAGCAGATCGTCTTGGTAGGGAAGACGGCGTGGAGGGCAGATGGACATGTCTAGAAGGTCTGGGTACCACGCTCTGCTGGCCCATACCGGAGCAATGAGGATCATTCAGGAACCAAAACCTCTGTAACCTCCTCAACACTTGCGGAATGACGGGGACTGGAGGAAACATACAGCAGTGGGAAGGACCACTCCACTACGAACGCGTCCCCAAAGGCTCCTCTTGGAGGAAATTCCCGCGAGCAGAATCTTTCGCACTTCCGGTTGACACTGGTGGCGAAGAGATCCACTTGTGGGGTTCCCGAAAGGGCGAAGATCTACAAAAGAACTTCCTGAGCCAGCTCCCACTCGTGAGAGACCGTTCTTTGCCTGCTCAGAGCATCCGCCGCCGCGTTTTCGTCTCTGGCCAGATGAACTGCCGAGATCGAATTCTCCTGCTGGATGGCCCAGAACCAGAGCTGCATCGCCTCCCTGAACAACGAGAGTGACCCTGCCCCCCCCCCACCTTTTTGTTGAGGTAGTGCATGGTCACTGTATTGTCTGTCATAATCAGGACATTCTTCCCCCGCACGGACGGCAGAAAAGCCTTCAGGGCTAGCCTGACAGCCCGCAGCTCTAACAGATTGATGTGGAGTGTGGACTCCGATGGAGACCAACGGCCGCTGGCTGTCAGCTCGTTGGCATGAGCTCCCCACCTCGTGAGGGATGCATCCATCACGATTGTCACCACTGGCCATGGTTGCCAAAACGGAGCACCCTTCATCAGATTTCCTTCGACGGCCCACCACAGAAGATTCTGTGCGACCGAGGGCGGAATCTGAACGTGATCTGACATCCTATCGGAGAACTGCGACCACTGCATCTTGAGAGCCCACTGCAGAGATCTCATCCGCAGCCTGGCCTCTGGCACCAGAAAAATGCAGGATGCCATGAGGCCGAGCAACCTCAAGAACTCGAACGCCGGGAGACTCTGGGCACGTTGAAACTTGTCCACCATCTGCAGAATGTGATGAGCCCTCACCTGGGGAGGCGAACACTGCCCGAGGGATGTGTCAAGCACTGCTCCGATGTACTGGAGCCGCTGGGTAGGTGTCAAATAAGACTTCTTTAAATTGAGGGAGAAGCCCAGCTTGTGAAGGGAGTGGCAGGTGATGTACAGATGATCCAGGACTTGCTCGGCAGAGCGCGCCCTGATCAGCCAATTGTCTAGGTAGGGGTAGACTTGAATCCCTCCTTTCCTGAGATACGCTGCCACCACCACCATCAGCTTGGTGAAGACCCTCGGGGCGGAGGTCAATCCCAACGGCAGGACCCGAAACTGAAAATGCGAGTCGCCAACTGCGAACCTCAGGTACCTCCTGTTCTTGGGATGAATCGGCACATGAAAGTAAGCATCCTTGAGGTCGAGAGACAGCAACCAATCCTGAAGTTGAAGGGCCTGGAGGACTTGAGAAAGAGTAACCATCTTGAACTTGTCCTTCCTGAGGAGCTTGTTCAAACCACGCAAATCCATGATGGGTCTCAAGGATAAAAAAATATGGGGAATACCATCCCTTGTTCCTCTCCGCTACAGGCACCAGTTCTATGGCGCCTTTCTCCAGCAGGGACAGGATTTCCTACGCAAGGGGCGGATCCGGATGCTTCAAAGAGAGCTTCCCCGGTGGATTGTTGTGAGGCCTCTGCCGGAAGGGAAGAGAGTAGCCGTGGGCTATGATCTCCAGAACCCCTAGGACAAAAAGGCAGAGGTTGGCGTACTGCAGCGCTCAAAGACTTTGCTGCAGCTTTGGAGTTCTGAAACCTCTGAAGGCTTTCGTCAGCCTTGCTGCCAAAAAGATGGACACCATCAAAGGGCATGTTGAAAAGCCGGGATTGCACATCAGGAGCAAACCCCAACTTCCGCAACCATGTGAACCTGCGCATCACGGTGCTCGCCGCCATGGACCGGCTGGCACAGTCTGCCATGTCCAGACCCGACTGAACGGATTCACACATGGCATCCTTGTCATCTTGGACGAGGGCTAGAAAACCATCACGTTCCTCTCCTTCGTGAATATGTTCAGCCGCCAAAGATGCACAATTCCACAGAGTGAGTGAATCTTGTCAAGGCACAAAATGAGTTGGCTGTCTTTAAAGCCATACCCCCAGAAGAAAATACCTTCTTCGCCAAACCATCAAAGCGCTTGTTGTCCCTATCAGGAGGGACAGTAGGGTATGCAGCCTGCTTTGCTGGGGCCGTAGCCGCCTGCACCACCAAACTCTCCGGAGTGGGGGGCGTTGACAAGTAGCAGGGGTCACCACTGGCTGGACGGTACTTTTTCGGAAGCGACTTATTCACTGCCGGGAGACTCTCAGAGCAGTCCAAGCCGCCGCCGCCACCCTTTTCTGCAAAGCCAAATGAAATGGCAACACCGGGTCAGTGGGTGGACCTTGGTCCAAGATATCCGTCAGGTCATCCTGCAGAAAATCAACAGGTGGAGCAGACCACCCAAAGTACTCAGTCACCCTCGACATGAGACGCCTATACGAGGATTCGGCATGTGTACCAGGCTCAGGCCTGCCATACTCAACCTCCGGAGAGATGTCAAGACCACTGGCGTCATGTAAGGACTGACGTAGGTCTTCCATTTGACTGTGACCAGACAACAGGTCATCAGGAATCTCAAGAGGCACAACCCCCTCCTCATCCGACCCTTCTTCCACCTCTGAAATGTAATCCAAAGGCTGGAATAAATCCATCCTGGGGGGGTGACCAGAGAAGGGCTCAAAAACAGGCCTCACTGACTTACTGAGAGTATTCCTCTGAGTTTCCACAGCCCTCCCTGGCACCTCCGGTAAATACTCCTCAAAAGGCGTCGACGTCGGCCAAGGCGCCGATGACTTTGACAACTGCTTCAAGGCCGGAGCCCCGAGAGTGTCCTTCAACGGCCTCGGCCCGATGCCTTCTTAGAAGGCCTCACAGGTTTCAACAGTATCGAGGGTGTCGAGGACTGGGACCGGGACCTGGCACGGTTATGGCGCCGACTCCCCCCTCCCCCCCCGAGCCCAAAGATGTGCGAGCGGTGGCTCTAGCTCGTTCCTTGCCGGCTTCTCTCGAAGGCGCTGACGGAACAGTGCCCTGCGATTCGAAAATCGCCATCATCTTCTGGCGGAATGCGTCCCATTTGGTGGGACAAGTCACCTGCCGTCTGGCAGAGTCCTCCCACGAGGACGGGGAAGGCGACGGCGCTTCCAAGAATGCTTAGAAGAGACAGAGAAATGGCGGGACCCACTCCGAGACCAAGACCCCCTGGACTTATGCCGACGCGGAGAGTCGCTTCTCGAGTCGTCGGGCGAAAGCCCAGCAGATTTCAATTTACGGGATTTAGAGACCCTACCTACCGATGATATCTTCTTCCGCAAGGCCTTCGATGTCATGGACTGGTAGTCATCACAGTCGTCGGTGGCGTGGCTTTCACCGAGGCACCAGAGGCAGATGTTGTGCGGGTCCGTGATGGACATTTTGGAACCGCAGTCCCGACACTTTTTGAAGCCAGACTTCGGGGTAGAAGACGGCGAAGACATTTTCTCAATTCAAAGTATATGAAACAAGCACGCGGAGATTCTGAAGCGAACATGTTTGCAGAAAAAACGGAACTGAGGCTACGGGCACCGTGCGCCCTAGATATAACATCCGGTGACGTCGACCCTCGACAGAGGCTCTCGAACAGCGTATAGATGTTATCGACGCCTACGCCGAAAAGATTTCCGAGGCAGCAGAGCTGTGGTCATTACTGACAGATGATGAATACTTCGGAGGACACAATCCCCTCGAATTATACGTTACTCACCGTAGTGATCATCGTACTCCTAGTCCATAGTCCCCTTTCCTCCATACTGCATGGGCGTCCCTCGCTAGGGACGGGAGACAACCCTTTTCACCAGAAAAAAAACCTTCCTCTTTAAATTTAGAGCCGGGGGGGGAGGGGCGTGGTCCTGGGAGCATGCGCTCCCCTGACTCTGCCCACCGGTGCCACACCTCAGTCCCCATTGACGCGTCAACAATATCATCATTGCCCAATGAAACCATTTTTATTAGGGGAAGGATGGTGCGATGTATGGAGGAAAGGGGACTATGGACAAGGAGTACATTAGTCACCACGATGAGTAACTTATAATTACTCCTACGTCCCGTCCCCTTTCCTCCATAATGCATGGGCGATTACAACTGAATGCAGCCCCAGGGTGGAGGTGAACCTCTTTAAGAAAACAAGTTCCTTAATACTACCCGTCTGAAAGACACGCCTGACCTAGAGCCGGCATCCAGACAGTGGTGCTTGCAGAAGGCCGAATGAGTGGCCCGTGTGGCCGGCCTGGTGATGACCTGCCACGGGACGGGTCTCTGGAATGCAACTGGCTCTGACAGCGTGGGCATGCATGTTAGCTGGCAGTGGTTTGTGCTGCCCTTCATAGGCCTCCTTGATGGCTGAAACCATCCACCTTGCTATAAAGGCCTTGGAAGCCTGATAACCCAGCCTTGACCCCCCCCCGGCGCCGAAGGTGACAGAGCATCAGACTTGCGGAAGCTCTTGGTCCTGTCCAGATAAAACCTCAGAGCATGCCTGACATCCAGACAGTGCAGGACCCTCTCAGCATCATCCTTAGGATGCGCCAAGAACGTAGGTAAGACTATCTCCTCGTTTAGATGGAAAGAGACTACATTAGGCAAGAATGCTGGATGCGTTCTCAGGACCACCTTATGTCTGTGGAAGGTAGTGTATGGTTCTCAAGCCACTAGCGCCTGGATCTCACCAACTCTGCGTGCGGACGTAAGATCCACCAAGAGAGCTGTTTTAATGGAGACCAGCCTGATGTCCACAGATACCATGGGTTTGTGACGTTTGTGCGCCAGGGCACCCAACACCACATTGAGGACCCACATAGGGTGTGGTTTCTTGATGGACGGGTAGAGCCTGGTGAGGCCCGCCTGATGTCGCTTAACCACAAGGTTGGAGGAAGAGAATATTTCCTCCTCCGAGTTCCGGTATGTTCCTATGGCCGCCAGGTACATGTGGCACATGTCTATTTGCACCCCTGAGTGTGCGAGGTTTGCAGAGAAGGATAGCACGTCATCCAACGTGCAATTAAGCGAGTGAATCTCCTTATAGTCCGCCCAGTGACAGAACCTAGTCCATTAACATTTGTACTGGCTCCTAGTAGCATCGCTCCTAGCGCCCTGAATGATGTATAGGCTAGCCTGCGACAGCCCCAGATGTTTTATTGTGACCTGCTCAGGAACCATGCTGCACCCTGCTGCGATAGAAGGTGAGCCGGGCCCAGTGGCAGTTGAATGGGAGGCCTGTCCGAGAGGCTGAGCAGCTCTGAGAACCATGGTCTTGCTGGCCACCAAGGAGCTATCAGAATGATGCTGAGGTGACACGATTCCCTTATCTTGCAGATCACCCTGTGGACCAGAGGAGTGGGAGGAAATGCATATGCTGTCATGCAGTTCCACTGTATCTGGAAAGCGTTGCCCAGGGAGCCAGGGCCCTGCCCCTGCCAAGACATGAACTGCAGGCACTTACTGTTGAAGCAGGTGGCAAAGAGATCCACCTGAGGATGCCCCCATCTGCTGAAGATCCCCAGCAGGACCCGATCATTCAATTGCCATTCGTAATTGTCCGCTCCCAGTCTGCTGAGCCTGTCCGCCTCCAGGTTGGACTCCCGCAGGAGGTGGACTGCAGTCAAGTAGCTGTTCTCCAGGGCCCACTCCCATATGCCGACAGCTAGACTGCACTGAGGGGGGAACCTGGTGCCACCCTGCTTGTTGATGTAATACATGCTGGTGGAGTTGTCCGTTTGAATGCGGGCCACCTTGCCGCAGATGAGCAGCAGGAAGGCCTTGAGAGCAAGCCATAGAGCTTTCAGCTCCAGCCTGTTGATATGGGACTCCTGCTCCTGGAGGGACCAGACTCCATGGAAGCTGTGGTTGTCCAGGGTGGCGCCCCAGCCTTAAGGGGACGAATCCGTGGCGATGGTGACTTGAGGTGCTGCCTGCTGGAAGGGCTTGCCCGTCCGCAGGTTGCAGTCTGTGGACCACCAGACAAGGTCCTAGTGGAGCAAGGGAGGAATACTTACAAGCTTGTCTTGGAAGCCCCGCTCCAGATTCCATGAGGCTGCGAAGTGCAGCTGTAATCTCCTCATCTTGAGTCTCGTGTGCAGTACAGCCAGTAGGAACGCTGCCATGATACCCAATAGCTGCTGGTACCACCAGGCTGAGGTCACCTCTCTGCTGAGAAAATGACCTGTGGCCCTCTTGATGGCTGTGATCTTGCCCTCTTAGGGGAATACTCTCTTGGAGCTTGTGTCCCAGGTGAGGCCCAGAAAAGTCAGGCTCTGTGAAGGCTGCCGGTGAGACTTCTTGAGGATGATCGAAAATCCCAGTTTGTGGAGTGTGATCATAAGGGCGGAGGAAGTGTGGTGTACCGCCTCCGGGGATCTCGCCCTGACGAGCCAGTCATCCAGGTACGGGTAGACATTCAGTCTCACCTTGAAACTCGTTCCCCACCTGCTCTGCACCAAGGGGCGGTATTGGACAAGACACGGTTTTGTCTGGTGCAAAAGCCATTTTGTTGGGCTGCGTGCCACGTGCCAAAGTCGTGGTACTTGCCTCACTGGGCCCGGCCTCCTCCAGGACTGAGACCTACCCTGCACCTCAGGACGGGACCTGGCAGGTGTGTGGCCCTCGGCCGCATCGCCAGTAGTGCTGCATACAGGCGCCCCCTCGGTCATCTATCCAGTACTAGGGCGTAGCCCCTTGGGTGCACACCCGGTAAAAGAAGCTTGCGGTCCCTCAGCACTGTCCCCGAAAGGACTAATGACCCCTCGCCCTGGTGGCCGGTAGCTGAAGTAGCCTCGGTACCTGTGCTGTTGTGAGAACCTGACCGATTCCTCCCGCTCGGGCGTTTCCTTGGGAAGGAGTCATCCTTGTGGGGTGCGATGGAAAAAGCAGCCCTAACTTGGGCCTTGACTTATGCCTAACGAAGTCCTTCAAGTCCCCTGGAGGTGACTTCTTGAAGAGCTTCCTCCACCGAGCTATCCTGTGCTTCAGAGCATGCAGTATAATGCACGTCACATGCGGTACAACCCTCCCAGCCGTGATCGGGGCCAAGGTAGCGGAGGCAAAGAGTGTGGGGGACAGAAGTAAGGAAGAGCCCTTTGCAGTCTGGACTCCTGCTGAAGCCTGCTGATGTTGACATGCGCCGGGGAGGAGCGTGGTGCCAGAGGACCGAGTATCTGATTAAGACCAAAAAACAGAAGACAAAAGACAGAAGAAAAGTATCCGGGGAAAAGCGCGTGGTATTAAAAATTTCGAAGCCAAACTCAGGAGCGCTGGTGAAAAGTGGCCCGTTCCCGTGGATGTGGAAAAGGGGACGGAGGAGTGGTGCCGGTGGGTAGAGTCAGGGGAGCGCATGCTTCCAGGGCCGTGCCCCCCACGCGCTTCTAAATTTAAAGGGGAAGAAGGATTTTTCTGGTGAAAAAGGTTCCATCTTCCATCCGTAGTGAGAGACGCCGATTCAGTATGGAGGAAAGGGGACGGGACGTAGGAGTAGGATAGATTTTCATTTTTTTAAATGAATGACTGGTGGAAGCTGGGAGGCACCTATGACTGAATCACCCAATCAAGTCTAGGAATGTGTGGCCGTTTATCTGGAGAGGCATACAGTAATCATTGCAGAGATACTTGTTCAATTAGACTTTACCAGAGAAATGGGATGTCAGATATTTCTCTCAGCTTTGAATTTGAGAGGTATGCCATTTCAATTCATAAACCCCAAATTTAAAATACATAAAGTAAAGATTCAATGGGGAGGCATTTGTTGGTCTCCTGTAATGTGATGCTCGTGAATGTACATACTTCAAATATTGATTAAATATCAACTACTGAGTGCACTGACTTCTACGAAACTGGCAAGGAGACTGCAGAAATGTGTTGAACCACGCATGCTTTGGGTGAGGCCTTTAATAAACCATTTTAAGAGTAGATTAGGAAAGGTCTCAGTTCTCAATGAACAACTAATAACAAAAGTAACCGATAAACTATTTCAAACATTTAAGAGGTAGATGTAAAATGAAAGTGAGGCAATACACATAGGTGTATTTGTAAAGCACATACTCGCCCTCCGGTATCGTGGCACTGAATAACAGATGTTTACTACCCTACTCAACACAATACCACCTCTCTTTATCGACCTTGTAAGACTAGAGGGCTGCATGGATCTGCCAGGATTCGGACCAGTCACAAAGAAGTCAAACACAGATCCATGCAATGGATGCATTAGTTCACCGAGCCACAGACTGGTGTTCACATTTTAAATCAGTGGATGATGCCGCTTTGATGTGCTGTATGTTGCGAGTTGCAGAAAGTTGTTGCACTGAGTTAGAGACCATTATTCTCGCAGGATTTTTGCAGAGGGTGCATAAAGACCGGAAAGGTCGATTAAACCAGTTTACAGCCCTCACGACAGCTGGAGGTTCTGCTCAAATCCTTGCAGTTAGCATTGTGCACTGGTCGAAAGCTAGCTAGGGTAGACGAACGCGGGAGGTGGAATGTTGGGAAATGTCTTGCCAACATTCCAATGTTTTAATATAGGATGACAAAACAGCTCATAACAGGATATAATAGAGCATATCAATTTGCCCCATTCAAAAAGGTGCATATTCAAAACAGTGCATACGTGTTGGAGAACAGAGCAAGCATGGTCCCTGCACTCTTTAGTACTCTGAGTCCTTCTGTTATGACAATATATTAAGTGAACCTGGAGCAGACTTGGTCTACTTTAATTAGATGTATGGCACCATATTCATAACAAGCGTTTAATAAACACGTTAGACACCTTGGGATTGTGTTGCAGGATCTTCAGCAGGCCCACCTGACCTTAAAGGCTACCAAGGGCCAGATTGGTCAGGGTTCAGTACCTACCTTGGGCATGGGGGGTGATTGGGGCAAGATTCAGCATCTTCCCAGTAAAGTACAGGTTGTAAAAGAGTGGGTAACCCCCACAACCCAAACCCAGGTAGAGCTTTTCTAGGCTTCACTGGATATTACAGAAATGTCTTTGCAGACTATGGAATCATAATTGCCCCTCTGACTGCCCTAACACCTAAGAAACCAAAGAAAATAACTTGTGAGGATTGCAGGAAGGCCTTCCAAGGCTTGAAGGATTCCATTTGTCATACCCTTGTTCTCAGGGTACCTGATTATCAGAGATCTTTTACTGTGCAGACAGATGCCCCCGACACTGGTATAGGTGCTGTCCTTTCACAGTTAGATGACAAAGGCAGAGATCTTCATAAAGGTTTTCTTAGTCGCCATTTATTGGCAATCCCAAGGTGTACAACTGAGTATTTGTTTTGGTGTATACCTCTGTAAAGTACCCCGTTGCTTCTCATAGCTAGGCCCTCGCTCAATAAGTACAATAATAATAATAATAATAATAATAATACGAGCTCAGGTGGGCGAACATGGAAAAGGGATATTTTTCTATTCTCTGGGCCGTTCCGAAGCCGAGACCTTACCTCTTTGAATCTCACTTCACGGTGCAGGCTCACCATAAGCCCTTAAAGTGGCTAATGAACATGAAGAGAGAATCTTAAATCACTCATGTGGTCCATAAGCCTTTGACTACACTACTGATCATAGTCCAGTTGAACAATATAGCAATGTTGATGGGCTGTCCAGAACCTTGACTGGACTGGAACAGAAAACCCATGCAGAGGTGGATTAGACCAGACGGTTTTCAAGTCTGGGATGGCAAGGGTTAGGAAAGATTCCTCTTTTACTAACTTTCCCTCCATATTTCTATTGACCCCCAATTTGTTTGCTTTGTTTTTGAATCTGTTGTGACTTTTTGAGGGGAAGTATGCTTTCAGCTACACTCTACAGGCTTTGGCTAATTTTGTTATGGGAAAAGTGATCAGTCCTTCACATGATCAGTACTTGGAAACTGTTTCCTTTTTGACATTTACACTTTTGGAATGTTTTAACATTGCACACAACATCTTACAATGTGGATACTTTTGTATCACCATAGACTTGATGCTTGGGATTTTTGTTCACTTATATATGCGCCTAAAGACAAGGTGGTGGCAGCAATTATGTTACAATTTTTGTGATATTTCTAGTGTGTACATTCGAGTTTGCCACGTATGGCTACTAAACGTTGCTAGTGCCCTGAAATGGCCACGGCACAAGATATCTGGTCCTACTCCACATCTGTGGTGCCAAAAAGTCTGGGTGTGGGGCATGAGTGAAACCAATAATTGTGCCTGATTGGACAACTATTGGTTGTTTGAACTGTGCAGATCCGTACCATTACCCAAGCCTTCGGAAACATCTGTGGAGCACTGGTGGACTGTTCAGCTCTCCAGTGGGCTACCTTGCTAGATCTGTCGCTGTTTCCGCGTTTACACCCAGAACTTTGGTGGTCGCCAGCTTGTGGTATAAGTCGCCTTCCTGCTGAACTTCAGCCTCCCAACCTTAAGGGATCCTGTTCTGGAAGAACTTGTATAACCGCGACTGGAATGACACCTGCTATTGTCTGTTTGCAGTGGCCATTGCTGGAACTCACCTTGTTGCCATTGCTGGAACTCACCTTCCCCCGTCCAATGAAGTGTCCTGAAGAGGGCTGCATCGGTGAATCTTGCCTTTCTCCATCACCAAGGGTTGCACTCTGCTCCTGGACCAGACCAGAAGAATCTTTGCACCTGCAGCTCCTGGGTACCTCTTACCGGAACCAATGTTGTGAAATCCAGCCTCCAGTGACCCCACAGTCGACCCATCAAGTCACCTGGGAAAAATGGGAGACAGGGGGGTTAAGGAAACGCAGAGCATTTGTCTCCCCCTGTCCTCCATAGGATAACATTGAGAACATGTCTCTTTATATCCTTCCATTTCACTGACTTTTTGTCGTCGAATCTGAAAGATAAGAACACATTTTACTTACCTAGTAACTTTGTTGCTTCTCTTTGTTGCTTGTCTTCTTTTAAACAATCACCAACACAAGTAGCTTACCTGCTACAGATACATTCTGGGGAGAAGCATTGTGGCTTCTGTCACCTTTGGGCACAAGGCCCTGTCCTCCTTAGGGATTAGACTGCTGAAGTTAGGGAATATCACTTGTGACTTGGTTTCATCTTTACTGCATCAATTTGATTAGCTTTTTCGTTGATTTAAGTCATTGAATGCATTTTAAGACCCTTTGGTGAATGTTTATGATTGAGTATTGTGCAAGGTCACCTGCTCGTTTCATTTTTTTAGTGTGCGTTAGTTAAAGGCCTAGAATAAATTAAGCATTTTTATGCAATTCTGTCGAAATTGAATTGTGTGCTTCACTGTGTGGACTCACTGTGGACCCCTGACCCCCATTCTCAATTATCCTGAGAGCCTTGAATGCTCTCCACGTTCATCTTGATTGGGTTTTGGCTAAGCTCTGAGTCCCCCTGTTCACTCTAACTAGGGTGGCCTCCAAAATCTGTCCACCAAGACAGATCCAAGAAATCCCACACACTCATTTGAACAGGAAAACATACACGGAACCTTTCCTTCATGCTACTAGATCATTTTCAACCTGCTGTTCAGCAAACATTTTTAGGATGGAAGTTTTTACATAGAAAAGGTGATTAGTGAGTACAGTTGTTACTCAGTGAGAAAATAAGTTACCTTACCTGAAAAAAAGGCAATAGTATATTTGACAAATTCATATTAATATCTGAATATTACCGAACATCAGCTACAAACCATATAGTCAACACGGGCGGATGCAGGGAGGTTTAAATATGAATCTTTAGAAGGCACCAATTCTGGAGAATTATGTTTATGGGAAATGTTTCTTCTACATTCACATGCTTATTTGACTATAATAACGAGCAGTGTATACCTGGGAGGTGCGTACACAGGGTGCCTAACAAGATTTTTAGATTTTCCTTTCCTACTTGGGTGTGTGTGTATGTTATGTCTCTGAACTGGGTGTTTTTTTAGGAGCACAACGGACTCCACTTTCTCTTGGAGTGTGTCCAGTGGCTTGGTCTGGCCTCTGTTGATGAGCCTTTTTATGGGAAAAATGTTACGCAATCCAGAAACCATTTGGTTATCACAGCTTTTGCAACTATAGGACCCATCCTTAAAGTACCATAAACAATAAACTAGTTGCAATGTTTGTCTGAAAGCTTCTGCTCTCCAACTGAACAACAAATGACTCTTTATATCCCATAAAAGAAAATTGACAATAATAATACTGGTTTAGGTGGAATTCGAGATTAGCCTTCATCAGGAACCTTGCACAGGTACGTAATGCCTTTTCTGCTTGGATTTTGATGCACAACTCCTCTGCTAAGGCGGCAAGGATTTTACTGCCAGTGGTTTGAAAGGGGGAACTTTATATAACAACCCTCTGAGAAGTGTTCACACAATGGTACTCCAGGACAGGACTTCTTGACCTTTGTCATCCCTGGAGATTGCTGCCAGGTGGACTCTATTGATCCAAGTTGCACTCCTTAATTTGACAAATTAAAGGGGTAAGAAAGGTTCTTCATGCAACTTCAGTTAGGTGAGCATTGTAACACCACAAGCAAAATCGCTTCCATTCCCTGAAGTAGGCGATGATAGTGGATCTTGCTTTAGCTAGTATCCCTACCTTTGCGACAGTTGGAGAGGTCTGACTTTAGGAGCCAAGCAGCCAGATTCAGTGAACCTGGGTTGTGGAATAATATCAGGCACTTATCCCACAAAAGTAATAACAGGGTGTGTGTTCAAAGTGGAATGTGGACTGTTTTTGGCAGATGGGGTTAGTTGGTGTACAATGTATGACTGGTCAACGTAGGCATGATGAGAATAATTTAGCAGTGAAATAATTACAGTTTGACTAGCAAGCAGGGAGTCAGACATTGGTGGAATTGCTTACCAAAACACTCTATCCAATGCGTAAGAAGATGTCTTTGCAGTCATCAATTCCTATGGGAACCTGGTATCGAACACTCAATTCATGTTTGCTAATGTGTCCATGAACAGAACTACTTCGGGCACAGAGTATTTCATGCAAAATAAATTCCTTCTTTGCAGCCAATCCAAGAGTCCATGTGAAGTTTTTGTATCGTTTTTGAACAAACAAATTTGGTGACAAGCGCCCTAAAGTGGGCTAGTCAACCTTCCACTGAGGTATCAGGAAGGTTTAAGTTACTTAGCTGTCTTCTCCAGCAGAGGTCTGGCATGGATTCACATGCTCATGAATATTCCCCATCGTCAGGCTGGGAATTCTCGGTAAAAGAAAACACTAGCTTTGCTTGAAAACTGTATTTCTCCTCTAAAACAATCACTGTCCTTTGGGTCATACTGCCTCCATCCAATGACAGTCTTCCATCCAATGGCCCCTGTTGGCCATCTTCATATTTGGTAAGCAAGTAAAGTGGCAGTATGAACCAAGAAGAGCCACAGAGGGGAAGGATGAAGGGTTCTCATGTGAATCCAGGCCAGAAACATGCTGGTGGATAAGAGTAACAGGTAGGTAACAAACCTCCAGCATGGTCTTGCATGGATTCAAATGCTCATGAATAAACATTACACAGCAGTACAAATACACAACCACGGGAGGTGGCAAGGTTCAACGGAAGTAAAACAGCCACCCCTGGAACAGACTCCCCTCAAGTGAACAGGTTGCATAGCACCGTTTGGCCGACCTGGGACTCCTCCCCGAAATCCCTGTTGACGCAGTAGAACCTTGTGAATGTGTGCATGGACCTCCACGTATCAGCCCTGCAGATGTTGAGCAGTGGTACACCAGAGGGAAACTTTCGTTGCTGCGATGGAATTGGCTATCGGCCAGCCTGGAAGAGGTCTGTGAGCCAGCCAATGGCAGTGCACGATGCAGCGGAGAACCACCTGGAGATGGAAGCCTTTGACAAGGCCTTTTACATGATTCACAGGTCCAAAGGTCATGAACAATTGAGAGGTCTTCCCAAAACACTTTGTGCATGCCACGTAAAATGAAGGCACAAGCAACGTCCAGTAAATTCAAGGCCCTCTCTGCTTGCGACAATGGATTTGGGAAGAAGACAGGCAACACCAAAGATCCACCTGGTCCTGGCAAAGTTCCCACTCGTGGCAAGAACGCAGCACCCTGCTTAGCGAGTTTGCATTGGTGTTCTTGATGCCCGCCAGGTGGAAAGGTTTGAGAAACATATCCAGATGAATGGGCCAGTGCCACAGATCCTGGGACTCCTTGGAAAGGGCCGGAAGGACAGGTCCCGCCCTGCTTTCAGCTGTAGAACATGGTGATGTTGTCCATGAAGTTATCACCTTTCCCCTCAGCGACGGCAGGAAGGACTTGAGGGCCCAGAAGACGGCGCGAAGTTCCATGACATTGATGTGGAGGGCCTTTTCTTCTGGCAGTCAGAGGCCTCTGGCGTGCAGCAGTACGGTGTGGGCTCCCCAACCTTCCAAAGAAGCATCCATGGTGACAGTCTCCCAGTAAGGAGGAACTTGGAACAGGTCCCCTTCTGTGAGATGTAGGCATACGCCCCACCACTGGATCGCCTGACGGAACTCTTTGTTGAGCGAGATCTTGTCCGTCCAGCCCCCCCTTGTCCAGCCCCCCCTCCCCAAGACTTGAAGCCACCTCCCATTCAGGAACTCCCGGAGAGGCCTCATCTGTAGTCTGCAAAGTTTGCCGAGGTTGATGCAGGAGGACATCATGCCCAGCAGCGACTTGATGGCCTGCACCGTGGCGGTCTGTGCCGATGACCGGCGCTGCACCTTCCCCAGGATGGCCAACACCCTCTCTCCCGAGGGGGATGCCAAACAAGTCACTGTGTTGAGAAACTGGGCGTTCTGCAATGTCTCCAAGCATTTGGATCGTTTATGGAAAATCCCAGCTCCGTCAGAAGATGCAGAGTCCTCGTTGTGTGCTGCCTCGCCAGTCAGTGGGACCAGGATCTCAAGACAAAGATGCGCTGCCAATGAGGCCGAGCACTTTGTAAAGACCCCTGAGGCTGATTTCAGACCAAAGGGGAGTGCCTTGAACCGATAGTGACGTCCCTGGACTAGTAACTGCAGGAACTTCTGGTGGATGGGGACATGGAAGTAGGCGTCCTCCAGATCCAGCAACGTCAGGAAATCGAATTCCTCTAGTTGGCCGAGCACATGCTGCAACATGACCATCCGGCATCTCTGGGACTTCAAGTACTTGTTCAGGCATCTTAGGTCCAGCATCAATCTCCATCCTCCCGACTTCTTTCAGACAAAAAGAAAGTATCTGGAGTACACTCCTGAGCACCGGAGGTACTACAAGGCGGGCTCTATTGCCCCCCCTTTTTTTTCACATGACGTGGACCTCCTGCAGCAGCTGCGCCATGTGGTGTTCTTGTCAAGCCACTGGGGGAATATGAAGACACTTGCTTTGGAACTCCAAGGTGTGCCCCTGTTTGATAGCGTCCAGCACCCATCTGTCAGTGGTGACTGTCTTCCACGCGCTGACGAACCTCACCAGCCGGCTTCCCACTGGGGTGCACAAGTGGGGGCTCGAGTTCACAGCCGTTTCAGGCCTGTTTATGAGCCAAGCCCTGCCTTGTGGGCAGTGCCAACGCTGTCACCCACTGCCCTATGTCTGCGAGCGACCTCTGGACGCTGCTTGTGTCGTGGAGCGGGAAGGCTGCCGGTATGAGAAGGTATATCCTCTGGAGGACCTGCCGGGCTTTCCACTAGAGGAATGACGACCGGTGTGGTTACAGAGACCCCAAGGATCGCACCATCTCCGTGTCAGTCTGGATGGTTTGCAAAGACTAGTCGACGGTCTTGCCAAAAAGGTTTTCACATCAAAAGGCATATCCAGCACCTTACCTGAACGTCTGGACGGAGGTTGGTAGCCTTCAATCATCCTCGCCGATGAAGAGACTCCTTGCTGCCCATTTGGTGGAATCTAGTGTCAGCGATGTCCACCGACATAGTAATGGCATGGTCAGAGGCTACCTCCCCATCCTGGTACAGGGCCAGGGCCTCGACTTTCTTGTCCTCAGGCAAAAATTCCAAAATAGGGCCCAACTGATACCATAATTACTGGTCATAGCAGGCCAGAATGGCCAGTGCATTGGCGGCCTTAATGGTGGCCTTAATGGTGGAGGCCACTGTATAGATTCCCCTCTTGCCCATCGCAGCCAGCTTCTTCCCCTCTTGGTCTGGAGGCACCATGGACGCAGACTGGGTCGCCGCATGCTTGCGGGCTGCGGCCAAGACCACTGAGTCGGGAGAAGTTTGGGACCTTATGCAGTTGGGGTCGATCCAGTTTCGGTGGGGCGTGCTTGGGTTCTTCATCAGCGCCAAGCCCTCCTCCCAGACATCATCTAGCAAGGGGACACACATGGTCTTCCAGCTGGACTTGCGCCGCTAGTACAGGAAACCCTCCTTGGGCACAAGGTGCAAGAGGTCAGAAGTCCTGAACATCATGGAATGAAAAGAGCCAACTTCGTCCGGAGGAGAGGACATGGGGAACCCTTGGGTGCGGACAAACCCCACCCAAGGGTTCCCCATCAGCTGGCATATAGTCATCGGTGCCCGTCGCCGTAGTGTATCTGTGCCTGTGTCAGTGTGCAGTGCCAGAGGCCAGGTTCCGGTTAGGTCGCTATGTGGCGGGGGGAGAGAGGGTGGGTTGGCTGCCGCAGTGGGCCAGCTGCGTCCTTAGACTTCCTCTTTCGACGAGCTGAGCTCATGGCCAGAATCCCCAGGGGATTCTGAGGTAGAGCAGGCCCCAGTGTCGGGGGTAGTCTCTGCTGGATTTCCGACAACAGCATGTGCAGAGTTGTAAGAATATCCAGTGACACATCCCTTAGTTGGGGTGTGAAAGGAACCAAAGGTGTAGGATCGGGGCCGACGTGCCTCCTTTTGCATACAGGAGACAAAGGCTCATCCCCGGGAGGCCCCCCCACATCCTTCGTGGTCTGTATAGTATCTGGTAGATAATCCTTGCCCCCGTCAGAACTTTTATAAATCTGCACCAACTTCTATGCAGCACCACGTGGGTCCGCACCCTGCTTAGCCTCAAAAGGAGGGGACTTACTCCTTTCTCTCTCAGGAGACTGAGTGGTATGGTTAGAGGGGCTGCCCCAATCCCTGGGGAGCCCGCCGTTTTCGCTGCCGCAGCTGTAGATTAGCGTGGTGGTAAAGACACCCGTAGAGCAGCCGTCATTGTCAGCCCCTCCTTCGATGAAGATGTGGTGGTCGTCGACGATGTGGTCGCCGGGGTCTTCGTCGACATTGCCAAACTAGTCGACGAGTAGGTTGACTTGGGAGGCTGAGCAGCCGACAGGGCCGTTTTGCCAGACAGTCGTCCTGGACGGTGGCGTAGCCGAAGGTGGTAGTGAGGGGCCACCTCCATATTTCTCCTATGGCTTGTCCACTGGCGGTAAACAGTTTTGACGGAGCAGAGACTTTCTCTTGGAGGGAGCACCCCTCACCAGAAGGCTCACTGTGGAGGTAGATGGCGCTCTCCCAGAAATGGGATCTGCATCTGCAGCAAATCCAGTATCACTAGTGTTGTGGAGCTTGGTCTTCTTTTGTACTTCCGCAGGTTGGGCATCCTCAAAGGATCTCGACCTCCTCGCGGAGGGTGATGGCTCGCGAGTGTGGCAGGTCCTGGGTTAGTCATGACCGAGCCTGGAGGCAGGGTCAGGGGTCTTGCTCGATTTATGCCACGCTTCCAGTCTGCTGTCGTGATCCTTCTTGGTTTTCTTTGAGAAACCACAGCAGACTGCGCATCACTCAACATGGTCTGGATGCAGGCAATACAGACATTATGTCGATCCTCGATGCACACATTTCTCAATTAACACTTCGCACAGAGTTTGAAGAGGCTCCTCTTCTCCTCAGACATAGTGGAAAAAGCACGAAGTAGGCCCAATCCCGGGCTTTCTCAATACTTCGATGAAGATCCGGGATGTAGATCTTTGCAGACAGTGGATCCCTGCTGCCGGTAATTGACCTCCAGTCGAAGGATGAACACAAATCGGATAAAAATCGCAAACGTTTGCTGAAAAAAACTTGTATGAAGAAAAAAAATAGCTGGGAGAGCAAGAAAAGGACTTGCAACAGTAAAGCGTGCAGTAGCAGGTCCGATAGCACACCGAGTTGAGCGCTCGCTTTGACATCCGTGCAGACCCCACCTAAGCAGGATCGAATCCTGGCAGTGCCAAACTCAGCCTTTCATCCTTCCGAGGTCAATAAATGAGCACCACACACTGTGGGTAATAAGCAGCGCTCAGATGCCTGAGAGTTCGTAGCACTATATAAGAGCTAAACTAATATTATTATTAAAGATCTGAAGATGGCCACCAGGATCTCAGGGAGAGGACGGTGATTGGATGGGGGCAGTTTGATCCAGAGGACAGTGATTGGTTTAGAGGAGAAATACAGTTTTCCAGCGAAAGTGAAACTTTCTTTTACCGAGGAGTCCCAGCTTGATGACTGGGAATATTCTGGGGCATGTGAATCCATGCCAGACCCCATGCTGGAGAACATTTGCATTCTGATTCATTTGCTGAGATTTTTTAAATCATTTTACCATCATCAGTAAGCAGGGAGAACACTTTTCTTGACCCCATTTAAAGAACTGGCACAACTCCTTGCTATTTTCTCGAGTTGTCTACTTTATGAGCAGGAAAAGAGGTGCGTTGGTGGTTATTGAGTGAAAAGGAGTATTGGGGGGAGGTTCAAGAGGGTTTTTTTCAGATGCCAGGAGTTTTTCTATGATTTAGTATTTGTAGGACTCATCCAAATGTACTAGTAAGCTAGTTATTGGTGTAAAAGTTATTTTGGGCTCTAGCATGGTCCATTTCTTGATGAAAGGAAAGTGCAGGTTTGTGCCTATTGCATTTACAGTACCTGTAACCACTTTGATTACTTGAGCAGCCTTCTCCACTTCTTTACCAACCAGACATGCTGCAATGAATGTTAAGTTTAATACTTTTGCCTGGACATTGAATCATAAACCTGAACCCTTCAGCGAGGAACCCTGTTGTCCCCCAAGCCCAGGGTACTCTTCATTGCATGTTTAAAGGCTAACAGTTTCTTGAAAGGCTTCATTGGCCTCTTCTTGCCTTTTTTTGATAATAAAAAGGTATTAACTTCAGTACATTTTCCTATTAGCCCTCATCATACATTGCAAACATCACAGCTGCTTTACAAGATAGGCTTTTTAAAGGAGGCAGTTGACACCCTCTTCTGGCCCAGGCCCAACTTACATCAAGTTGTAGATTTAGGTTTAGATTATCTACAATAATGCAGTTATTCTCCTAGTGGAGTCTTGTCAAAATAAAAGTGCCTATATTAAAAAAATATATATACTATTGCCATTCTTTACAGCTAATTTACAAATAGTGTGGGGGGAAGTTCATGAAAAAGAAAGAAGGGTTCACAAAATAATATGGGCAGATGTTTCATACATTGGCCTCACGTCCACACATTTGCAGCACGGGGTAGGGCGGTTCACTCGAGCAAAGCACGCACTCTGGCTTCTTCGACATGAGGATTCATTTCTATTTCCAGCAACAGGTCCTTCTGTGCCCAAGTCTCTTTTCTCATCAAAGTCTCTTGATTCAGAGGGCCTGATGCACACAAAAATAATATACACAGTTCTGTTCTTCTTATAAGTCTTCAACTCGGGTGCTTCACCCTGGATCCCCTTAGCTGGGCTCAGATCCCTGTTATTTTACAGTCATTACGGAGGATCCCCCTCTTCCGGGCTCTTCAGATCCTACTTTTTACAAAGTTTATAGAATATTTGTTCTTTTGGGCAACTCATGGTTCACCCCAGAACCCCCTCAGGCGGCCTCAGATCTGTCCCATTTTCCAATTAGTCTCCCTCAGCCGGGCTGGGACCAATTGTAGTTCACCTTGATTTATCAAACACTTTCGAATGTGCTCAGGGATTAGCTTCACCCGTTGCAGGACCACTTCGATACAAACTTCTGTTTTACAATAAAATGTTTTTATATAGCGCTTTGGCGTAAAGCGCTATATAAACATGTAATAAATACGAATACAAATACAATATAGTCACCATTCAGTTGGATAGAGACCTTCGAATGAGCACCGACGTGGTGCCAGACCACTCTGTATATGGCATCTTGCTTGGATTCCCTAAAGTTCATTCATTCTTTTGGTTTCCAATGATATCCGCGTCGCTCTCCCTCTCTGGATTTCTTCACACAATGTTGCTGCTTGCAACCTTTGTTCAAACACAAGCTGGTTTATCATCAGTCTCTCTGACTCATCGGCTGTGCCATCTTTACTGACTTTGCTTTGTTGTAGGGGCCAATGACAGTACCACTGCAGCAGTCTTATCTCCCTGCCTTGGCCATCGACGCAGGAGATCCCATGGTACCTCCATTGCACAGTGTAGGTTTGCCCAGCTTTAGTTCCCAGTCTTAGGCTTCTTACTTTCCAAGGTTCGCGAAAACTAACTGTCTTTATAGGTCAAGGACACTTCCCTTCTTGCAACCCTCAATGGTCTCGCCGTCGTTCTCCTTATATTAAACTGCCATCTTGGAACTGCTGTTTCCTCATGTGCCTTTCCTCGCTCAGAGTGTGCTTTCGTGCTCCACCTTGTATCCATGTGGGGATGTCTGATGGAAGTCAAGTGTGTGTAATGATCGGGAGGGGGGTGGGTGCTGCAGGGGAGGTGGATAAGTTCCTAGTTATCCTACCTGGTAGGATGGAGAAAAGGTGTTACAGGGAAGGGGATACTGTGTGCCACCACCCGGTGCCCAACTTACACTCCGAGAAGACCCCCCTCATCCAGGTGATCCTCCCGTACTGGTCCAACCACAGGAACTGGATCCAAAAGCGATGGCCGTGTCCTGGCCAACTGGATGACAGATAACCGGGGACTAGCGGGAGAGACACCTTCAGGTTTCTCACAGCTCCCACTGAAACATTGCCATCCACCAGTGAAGATAGGGCAGTAGGAGAGGTAGTATTGGGATCCTGTCTGAGACCCCGTCTCCTGAGCACAAATGACCGCCACGTGGAGCTGGAGGTGCCACATCTTGAAGCGAGCTTGCTGTACCGTGAGCATGTAGGAAGCCATCAGGCCCAGAAGGTGCTGGAACCACCATGCCGAGGTGGTCGAATGGGTCGGAAAGTGTCCCACCCCCTGTGGCGGGACAGGATCCCATCGGGTGTGGGGAACCCTTGCTGAACGGTTGTGTTCCAACGCACCCCTAGGAATACCAGGTCCTGGGATGGGTACAACTGACTTCTTCTGGTTGAGGGAGAACCCCAGTTGATACAGGACATCCGACAATCTCTGGCAGGAGTGCACTACCCTCTCGGGCGTTCCCCCCCCAACCTCCCACACCAGCCAGTTGTACAAAGGAGGGTATAGATGTTGGCCCTCCAAGTGGAGAATGCCCACCGCTGCGTTCATCAACTTCATGAAGACATGAGGGGCCGAGTTCAGGCCAAAGGACAGCACCTTGCACTGAAAATTATATGACATAATCGTGAACTGCAGAAACGTCCAATGGTAGATGGGGAAATACAGGTACGCATTCTTGAGGTCCATGGAACACATCCAGTCCCCAGCACTCAGAGACTCGGTCATGTGTGCGGCAGTAATCATCTTGAAGCGTTTGAGCAGTAAAGACATTCAGAAATGACAGGTCCAGGACAACCCTCAGGCCAGCCTGGTTTTTCTTGGGTACCGCAAAAATCCTGGAATAGTACTCGGAGCCCCTGTCTGAAAGAGGAATCGGTTCTATCGCCTGCATCTCCAAGAGCGAATAGACCTCCCGTAAAAGACCCAGGCACCCGCTCTGACGAAGAGGCGCAGAGGATGGTAGAGGGAAAGGAAGAGGAAGACTGAAGCCTGTGGAGACTACAGTTAGGATCCATGGGCTGTTGAAAAGATGCTTCCAGGTGTCCTGCAAAATAGCTAAATGTCCACCCACAGGCGTACTGTGTTCCCCGACCTTGGCATCACTGCTTCTTGTCAGAGGCAGGTGTAGAGGGGGGGAGCGGAAAAACCTGCACAAAGTCCTCTGCTGCTTCCTCCTGTTGTCGCTGGGTGTACCGCGGTCCCGAAACCCCTTGAAGCCAGAAAAGCATGGGGTTTGAAAAAGCTCCACGACCTCGAAGCGCAGAACCAGGATTCACTCTTGCACGTCAGATGAGCACTTGTTTGCATCTACCCAGTCCTCCTCATCTAGGCACCAAGAAACAGTCCGCTGCTAGCTGTGTCAATGTGGGAGACCGAAGACTCCATTAGGTCCTGCGCAATGGCCCGGGCATCTGCCAGACCGACCTTGAAGGAGGCTTGCTTGTCCGAAGGGAGGCCAGGCTGAAATTCCCAAGATCCTGCCACAGCTTCTGGTTAGCCGCAGCCAAGAGGGCGTCTGTGTTGGCTTTCCATAGGTGCAGTCCTGAGAAATGGAATAACAGCGTTTGCCCAAGGACTCAAAGACCTTGTCCTTCATGGAAAGGCAACTGGAGGTGGCTGCCGTGGAGGAAGACGACGGTTTACAATATAATGAGGCTGCAGCCACCACTGAAGAATAAGGCTGCGGGTGGGAGGCAGGAGGATTGGCTCCCCGTCGGTCAGCCTGAGCCTGCTGTCCAGCTTCTTGTTGATCTTGGTGTTGGCCCTGTGCTTCTCCCAGACCTTTCTCGCCACCTACAGGACATCCTTCTGGAGGGGGATGCCAGACCGGATCGTGGTGCGCTTGCCCAAAACCTCTGCTAGCAGTCCAGCCACCTGGGCGGCTTCCTCAGACATAGGGACCCCTCCCCTCCCCCCAGGACCTGAACCATGCTGTGAAGGTGGTCATGAAAGGCCTTAACAGATGCAGAGGGTCATTGTCCTGGGCATCCTCATCACCATCGTCCCCATCTCCCCCTCCCCATTTTTTCATAGACCCAGGGGAGTCGGATTGGGGTTAATGAAACACATGAAAGGATGCTAGAGGACAGTTTGCCAGTGTTTTATGGGTTTTGTTTGAGCTCTTAGGAAGATGAGCAGGATGTGTGCTGGAGGCTGTATGATCGGAGATGGTAGTCGCAAATAAGGTAACGTGAAGGAATGTTTAAAAAGTAAACATGGGACGCCAGCGTGTCTAGGATGATCAGATGTTTATTGCTTTATCAAAAACATGGTTGGTTGCTTCTCTCCCTCCTCTTGTTTGAAGTGTTCTTGTAAAAGCCTAACACGTACTGGGTTAAAGGTTTCCTGCCAAATGGGACAAGTCATAAATTGAATTGCTTTTAAATAATGTTTAGAATGTCATGACGGATTATGGAAAGAAAGCATGTCGGGGAAAGGGATTGTGTTTGGTCAAGGTGTCCGATGGGGCTTGAGAATTTAGGACGGGGGGGGATTAGATTTCCTTGTACAGGGTTAGCCATTGGGATTTTGAGAGATGACAATGTGTGATTATGTAAATTGTTCAAATGTGTATAAAAGCAGAGACTTTGTTGAGCACTGGACGAAACCGTTCATTTTCAGCTTCACAAGGCCAACTAACCACTTCTGGTCGACAACATGCAATAAGACATGCATTACTTACCGTAAAAGCATTTCTGATGATTGTATCTGCTTAGATTCACATGCTGTGCATATAGTCCGACATCCAGTGGTCACCGCGGAGTATTGCATCTTGTCTTTCGGGGACCGAAAGGGGACGTCGGCATAGGCGTGTCTGTAACACTATCCCTATAGTGTCGTGCAGTGTATCCAAAATCCCTCACGCGCCGAGGTCCCTCTGATTGTATTTTTTCTGCCATGAGGGAGCATTATGACGAACGTGAGCGAGTACAGAAAAGAGAGAAAAGTAATAGGACGTCTATGTTCCTTCTATCTGAGCGGGGAGGAAGGGTGGGCGCATGTGAATCTAAGCAGATACAATCATCAGAAATGCTTTACGGTAAGTAATGCATGTCTTCTGATGTTTGTTCATCTGCTTAGAATCACATGCTGTGCATAGACTAGCGAGCAGTACCCGGAGTTGGAGGTGGGTTGTGAGAAGGAACAGTAGAGCAAAGATTTCTTAGTACTGCTTGTTCCACCTGGGAATCAGATCTAGAATGGGCATCTAGACAATAGTGTTTTGTAAAGGTGTGTACAGAACTCCAGGTTGCCGCTTTGCAAATGGACTCAAGGGGAACATTTGCAATGAATGCTATGGATGGGCCTCAAGTAGAGTGCTCTAGGCTTGAAGGGCAGTTTTCTCTTAGCAAGAGTGTAACAGAGTGATGCACTGGACAATCCATCTAGATATAGTGGATTTGGAAACTGCATCCCCTTCTCTTCCTGCCGCCACTGAGACAAAGAACGGATTAGTCTTTCCTAGTGGTCGAGTTCTTTCCATATAAAACATGACCACCCTGCACACATCAAGTGTGTGCAGGCTCTTCTCTGCCAAGTTTTATGGCTTTTGAAAGAATGTTGGTAGTTCTACTGACTGGTTGACATGGAACTTTGAAATGAATTTAGGTGAAAACCTAGGGTGTGTGCGCAGAACCACCTTATCTTTGTGAACTGTTAAAGGGGTCCAAGATTGAGAGCGCCTGTAGTTTACTCACTCTCCTAATGGAGGTGATAGCTATCAAGAAAGTCTTAAGAGTGAGATCCTAAAGGCTCGCTTTATGCATGGGCTCGAAGGGGGAGCCCATTAGTCTGCTTAACACAACGTTCAGGTCCCATCCGGGATCTGGGTTAGATACAGGAGGGTAAATTCTTTTCACTCCCTCTATGAAGGCTTTAATAACTGGAACCTTCCACCATGACACCTTATGTTGTGACGTAGTGTAGGCGGAGAGTGCAGCTAGGTTAACTTTAATTGAATTAAAGACTAAACCTGAGTCCAGCAGGTGAGTCAGGTATAAAACAATATGCGTGGGAGAGCAGTCAACGGGGTTGATGCTCCTGGAGTTAAACCAGATGACGAACCGTTTCCATTTACTAGAGTAGCAGTAACGAGTGTTTGGTTTCCTTGCCTCCCTGAGAATGTCCATGAATCTCTGAGGGAGCTGCAAATGTCCACATTCTATGACCTCAGGAGCCAGGCTGCCAAGTTCAGGGTCTGTGGGCATGGGTGCAGCGTTTGGCCCCTGTCCTGCGACATGTTTTACGGGCAGGGTAGTTTCACTGGTGGAGATAGTGACATCTCCATCAGATGAGCGAACCAGGGTTGGCAGGCTCACATGGGGGGCCACCAGTATCATGTTAACTGGTTCCTGGTGCATCTTGTGTGCTTTGTGAGCCCACTTCCAGATGTTCTGGGACAGCTTGGACAGACCTGGAGAGTGAGTGCCCCTCTGCTTGTTCAGGTGATATAGGGCTGTGGTGCTGTCCATGAGGATCAGCACTGTCTTTCCTTGCAGGTGTGTCTGGAAGGCCTTCAGTGCTTTGAAGACCGCCAACAATTCCAGAAGGTTTATATGGTTGTACGCCACACTTGAAGTCCACACTCTGTGCGCCGTCTGATGGGATAGGTGAGCCCCACATCCTGTGAGGGATGCGCCTGTGGTTAGAGTGGCTTCCACTGCGGGGGTGGTGAAGGAGTTCCCCTTCACGAGATTCTCATTCGAACACCGCTGCAGCGAAAGAACCAGGGCTTGCAAGAAAACCACTAGGATCGTCCCATTATCCGCTGGCCTGACACCACTGGCTGTTCAGCCACTCTTGCATTGGGCGCAGGCGCGCGTGAGGAACCAAGTAAATACATGACGCCATCATTCCCAGCAATCGCATGGCTTTGCGTACCGTCACCTCTCGATCGGCTACATATTGAGGGATCTGAAACAGCATGTTTTGGACCCTCTCGGAGGGGAAGGCGAGGCCGTCCTTTGTTCGAATTAGAGCCCCTAGGAATTGCTTAACCTGGCTGGGATCTAGACTGGACTTCTTCTCGTTGATGGAGAAGCTCAGGTGGAACAAGAGGTCTATAGTCTTTTGGGTATTTGAGAAGCATGTTTCGAAAGAATCCCCTGTAATGAGCCAGTCGTCGAGGTAAGAACCAGAATTGACAACCTGTGCAGATGAGCCGCTGCCACTGGCAGTACTTTCATGAATACCCTTGGCGCTGAGGCTATGCCGAAGGGTAGCATTTTGAACTGATAGTGTCTGCCTTCTATCATGAACCCGAGGTATTTTCTGTGCGCTGGCAACATTGAAATATAAAAATATGCATCTTTCATGTCCAGTGTTGCCATGTAATCCTCCTGTGTGAGCAGGGGGATTACTTCCTGCAGAGTCACCATACGAAATTTGAGGTTTTACAAATTTGTTCGCTGGGTGCAGATCCAATACAGGGCGCATGGTTAGATCCTTTTTGGGTACAAGGAAGCACACTGAATAAATACCTTCCTTTACCTGTGACAGAGGCACAACCACTATGGCTCCTTTTTCCAGCATTGATTCTACTTCCTGAAGAAGGATGAGAAGGTGTTCTGGTGTGAGACGTCTTCCCTTTGGAGGTCTGAATGTCGGGGACAGGCTGAATTTGATACAGTAGCCGTGGGCTATTGTTGACAGTACCCAACGGTCTGTGGTAATTCCCTCCCATGCCTGGAGAAAGCATGTTAACCGGCCCCCGACCGGAGAGGCATGGGAGGGGACCCAGATCTGCGGGTCATTTAGTGGCGGTGGCCGTGGATCCCCTAGGAGTAGAGCCCAGCCCCCTTCCTTTGCCACGACGTTGGCCTCTCTGGGCATACTCCGTGTTGTAATTACTGGTTCCTTGAGGGGAGGACCAGTTGCTGCCTGAGGCATACTGTTGCTGGGGCTGGCGTTGGCTACGAAAAGGCGTCTATTGCTAGACCCGCGCCTGTTGGAGGGCTTAGAGATCTGGCCCAAGGTCTTTAAGGTCTCATGTTCCTTTTTTGCTGTTTCCAGGGCGTCATCCACCGCGTTTCCAAACAAGTTGGAGTCCTCCAGGGGTTTATTAATGAGGGACGCCCGAGTTTCTGGCTTGAAACCTGAGTTTCTAAGCCATGCATGTCTTTTAAGGAGTATGCCTTGGACTAGGGAACGCCCAGCCGTTTCCGCAGAATCCAAGGTGTTCTTAATGATGCTTTGGTTCACTAGGGTGCCGTTGGTAACTGTGGCCAAAAGACGGGTGCGAAGTGGTTCAGGAACTTCCTGTAGGCCTTCGCATAATAGGGCCCACTGGGAATCAGCATAACTGGCCAACAAGGTTGTATTGTTGGCAATACGCGTAGCAAAAGCCGCCAAGGCCGTAACCCTTTTCCCAAGTGCATAGAGCCTCTTCCCTTCCTTATCAGGGGTGCTTCTCCAGTGGCTAGATGAACCCCCGCCCTTTTCCTCATGGTGGTCACCGCCAGAGAGTCTGGGATGGAGTGACCCAATATATAGAGGATCAGAGGGGGAGGAGCTGAAGAGTTTCTCAATTCTTGGGTTAACGCCCCTGACCAAGGCTGGTGTAGACAAAGAGGGCGCAAGGTGCCTTTTGATGGAGGCGAGGAGAGGAATGGCCTGGCTAGTTGGCTTTTCTTTAATCATTTTTTCCACAAAATCGATCTCAGGGGTAGTCTCCCCCGTATCGATCTCAAAGTGTGCTGCAGCCTTGCGTAGCATGGCATTAAAAGTGGGCTGATCGTCCACAGGTGAAGGCTCCCTAACAAGAGTAGTCTGTGGGGAGGCGAAATCCACAGTATTAGGGTCAGGTGACAAAGGAGACTGCCATGGCTGTGGGTCACATGTATCTGGGTCACATGTATCGGGGTCTACCCCCCAGCCCTCAATAGGATCTTGCAAGTTTTCAGAGTCCATGAATTGGTTTTCTTCCTGGGTGTCCACATAAGGGTCATCTTCAGTGAGGTCATATTTATAGATTTCCTCATCCTGGGGGGGTCGAAAAGTCTTGGGAATTTGGCTTGAGGGCCCGGAGGATCTTCATCCCTTGGCCTCCTAGGTGTGGTCAGGTCAGAACAGGACACAAACCTATCTATCCTGTCCATACAGGTCTCAAATCTCTCCCTGGTCCAATGGGAGGACCCGGAAGGGTCTCGCAGTGGAAAAATGTGTTCTTCCTCCTCTAAACGTCGAGATCTCTCCCACAAAGTGGAGGAAATCCCCCCCGTCGCCCACCGAGAAACCTTCTTGTGGGCCAAATGGTGGAGGAGTGTTTGAGTCTCTCCTTCGACCTAGGGGAGGATTCCAATGCTCCCCACGCACCTTTGCTAGGTTTCGGCGTCTCCTTGGCCTTCTCAATAGGCTTCTGCGATTCTCTCGCCCGCCGTTTCTGATCATCAGAGACGATTCTCGCAATGCTCTCGGCAACCATCCTCCCAGCCGGGAGCTGATCGTGTGGAGTTTTCGGCGGAGGCGGAACCTTACAGTCGACGGATGCCTTCTTTCGATGCGTCTCGCTGGCGACTGATACTTTGGGGGTAGCGCCTTAGTATTTATGGGCCCAGTTGCTAAGCACGATTGCGGCTGTGGGGAGGGCTGCCGACCCTTATGATCGGCGTGGACCGCCAGCTGGGCCGGTGTCCCCGCTGGCGCAGAGGCCTTCTTCGACTTAGTCGAGGAATGGCCAGGGGTTGTGTATTTTGTGACGTGAAATGGTCCGTCAGCGTCGCCGGGGTGTACATCCCCCAAAAGCAGGGCCAGAGCCGTGCCCATCGGGACCGGGGACAGACACCGCGGAGCGAGAGCGCTCCGTCAAGAGGTCTACAACCTCCATTGCGGAGGTTGTGTCGCCACTGTCACCCTCGTCACATTCAGCGGTCGTGGCGGCGGGCGAGGAATCAGCCTTCGACATCGCGTAGGCTGCCCACCTTTTCACCTTGCGCTCCTTCAGAGTTTTAGGGTGGAGGAGCTTGCAGGCCGCGCAAACAACCTCATCATGCTCGAGGGGTAAGCAGCGGTTACACCGCTTATGTCTATCCACGGGAATTTGCCTTTACAACTTGAGCAAAATTTAAATGGAGTCCTCTCCATAGCTTAGGACGTTACCAGTGACGACCAAAAAGGAAAGGTAGGAGAAAGGGAAAGGCATTCTCAGTATGAGACAGAAATGTCCACCCCGACCCCACTCGCCCTACTGTGTAGGCCTCGAAGGCCTGGCCACGTGGTCGGCAGCGCCGATGAGGCCGAGATCTGGAACGTTCGTTGAAGAGAGGGCCGGTAGGTGGTTTTATAAGACAATATTTAAACAAATCAACCAAAGGTCAAAGGGACAAAGGCAAAGTCTCTTTATGAGCTCCGCTTAAGGCGACCAGTATTCTGGGCAGAAAAAAACAATCGCAGGGACCTCTGCTCGTGAGGGATTTTGGGTACACTGCACGTGACTAGAGGGATAGTGTTACAGACATGCCTATGCAGACATCCCCTTTCGGTCCCCGAAAGACAAGATGCAATACTCCACTGGATGTCGGACTATATGCACAGCATGCGATTCTAAGCAGATCAAGAAACATCAGAAACATGCTTTTCTTTTTTTTTTTAAACTTGTTTTTATTCAGCTCGACAACACACAGAGATACACAGTTAATACAAGCAAATCAAGAAATCAGTTTACAACCCACAACACAGAGGCATCACTATACAAAGCATCAGATCTAAACAAAGCACAGGTGCATGTAATCAGGGAGGACTTGCAGCCAGAGTGAGGACAGTATATACCTCATAGAGCGTTACTGAGAGGAGTGTGGCGGAGAAGAGGTCTCCGAATCCGAGGCCAAGGCAGACATATAATCACGAAATCTGCACCAAATGTCCCTTGGTCTTGAATGCGAGTGTTGTATCGCCCCCCAGGCTTCCTCAGTATCATGTGCCCAGGTGACTGCCCGGAGCCACTGCGCATGTGTGGGTGCATTGGGGCGAAGCCAGCATAATACTATACAGCGAACCGCCAACATCAGACAAAGCCCTGCCAACTTCTTTGAATCACGTTTCAAACCGTGGAGGTCATGAAAAAGGCAGCGCATTGGAGAGGGGTCTATGGTGCAGTCTAATATGTCTGATATAGCGGAGCATACGTCCTGCCAATATTGTGTCAGGTGTGGGCAGTTCCAAATCATGTGTATGTAATCAGCCTGGTCAGTGCCGCATCTGGGACAATTAGGAGAGGTCTCATGAAACATACGATGCAGTCTAGTCGGTGTGTGGTGATACCTGTGTAACAACTTGAATTGCAGTAGTTTAAATCTGGAGTTATAGGATACCTCTTGGGTACGTGCACACATACGGGCCCAACGCACATCGTCAATCTCAACTCCAAGATCTTCCTCCCACTTCATTTTAAGTTTAACAAATGAGGGGGCGGCCCTGGTCTGTATTAAATTATAGAGTCTGGATACTTTCCCTCTGAAGGAATCGGATGCACAGAGTTCGGCTATCAAAGGTTCATCTGGTGGAACCGAAGGAAATTCGGGAAATTTAGTTTTTAGGACCTTCCTAAGCGAGGAGTATTGTAGCCATGCCGATGGCCTACGCTTGAGCGCCAGAGGGAGATCCGACCACTCCAGGAAATTGCCTCCCACAAAGACCTCACGAAGAGACAAGAAACCTGCCATCGTCCAACGAGCGACTATGGATTGAGGGATACAGGGGACATCAGGGAGGAAATTCCAGAGAGGGAGGTCACCATGAAACGGGTCAGGGGTAGCAACCATGTTCCACATTTTAATAAGAGCAAGTGATGTGCTCAGCACAGGGTCTATAGAATCGGGATCTGGCGGGGCTGGCTTAAAAATGAGGGAACCAATCGCACGCTCCTTAACCTTAAGTTTCTCAAGACGGACATGAGGAGGGGGATTCGATGTGTTGAACCAACAGGAAGCAAATTGGGACTGAGCTACTATCCAGTATCTAAGAAAGTCAGGGGCACCGAACCCGCCCAGTTCCTTGGGAGCGGTGAGCGTGTTTAGTTTGAGTCTGACCGCTCCAGAGTGCCAGAGAAAGGAGTTGACAATGCCGCGAAGCGTCTTAAAGAATCCCTCGCCTGGCCACAGTGGAATGTTTGTGAAACGGTATAGGAGTTGGGGCAAAACAATCATTTTTAGAATTCCTATTCTGCCAGCAAGGGAAATAGGGAGACGGGCCCAACTCGCTGTTTTGATGGTCAGAGCGGCTAGGTAATTCTGATAGTTATCAGCGCGTAGTTTCTCAGCGTGGCGTGAGACCAGGACTCCCAAGTAGGTGAAAGTGGATTGGGACCAAGTAAGGCCCAACAGGTCGGAAGGTGGTTGTGTGCTATCCTTGAGTGGGAATATGGACGATTTAGAGCAGTTAACTTTAAGACCAGAGATATGTCCAAAGCGGGTGACATCATTAAGAATTGGAGCGAGGTTCGTTTTGGGAGAGCGGATGTAGAGCAGGGCATCGTCCGCGTATAGGGAAACAATGTCTGCTTGTCCCGCTGAGCGCAGGCCTCTATGAGAGTGCGAATGGCGCATCATGTCGGCAAAGGGTTCAATTGCTATTGCAAAGATCAATGGGGAGAAAGGGCACCCCTGTCGCGTCCCTCTAGCTACCTGGAAGAGGGCGGAACACCTATCTTCAGTGCGTACTCTTGCCACTGGGTTGGTGTATAGTAGTCTGACCCAGGACCGAAAATTGGGGCCAAATTTGCATTTTTCCATGACTCGCCACAGATACTCCCAGGACACCGAATCAAATGCCTTCTGCATATCCAGTGTGACTGCCACTGCTTGTGTTCGGGGATTAATTCTGCTGATCACGTTGAAAAGCCGTCTAAGGTTTAGTGATGTGGACCTACCTGGGACAAATCCCGCCTGATCAGGGTGTACGATATCAGGCATGAACACGGCTAGGCGGTTAGCCAGTAGTTTAGCAAATATTTTTACATCGCAGTTTATTAGCGAAAGGGGGCGGTATGAGCCACACCGAGTAGGTGGCTTACCTGGTTTAAGAAGGACAGTAATCATGGCCTCGCGGAGTGAAGGGGGAAGCGTGCCCATTTCGCAAGCCTCCTCCCACAGAGCCAGCAAGTGCGGCACCAGGATTGATTTATAACGCTTATAGAAGTCCGTAGGGAGACCATCCGGGCCGGGGGCCTTCCCTGCAGCAAGTGACTCAATGGCCCTAGTCAGCTCATCCGGCGTGAAGGGTCTGTCCAGGGAAACGGTGGCGTCGAAGGATAGGGCTGTAAGAGGGAGCTCCTCGAGGTAGCCGTCGATTTCTGAGACATGGGGTCCATCCACCTTCGAGTAGAGGGACGCATAGAATGTAAGAAACTCTGTGTTGATGTCTTGGGGCGAAGTGGCTAGTGTACCGTCGGATCTCTCTATTGCTGGGATGTTGGGCACTCCAAACTCGTGCCGAATTAACCTGGCCAGCACCCGGCCCGGCCGCTCGCCCTCCCCGTAGCTGCCTGAGGATTGTCAAGGAATTTAACTTCGCGCTCAGCAAGATTGCGGAATCTATCTAGTTCACGACCCAGTGATGCCAGTGCGTCAGGGGAGTGGTCGTGTGTGTATTGGGTTTCCAATCTTGCGAGGGTCGACTCGCTGTCAGCGATGTCCTCACGGATACCCTTCAGGATGCCACTCCCCTTGGATAGGGCAATACCCCTGATATAGGCCTTGAATGATTTCCAAAGGGTAGCTCGGAGGGGGACTGAATCCATGTTGACCTCGAAAAACTCCTCAATAGATGACTCCAGTTCGGAGGCGAAGGTATGGTCAAGGAGGGCATAGGGTCTCATTCTCCACTGCCGTGACCTTTTGAGGTCATGTCCCCACTTCAGGGAAATGACCACCGGGGAGTGATCCGACAATGTTCTAGGTAGGATTGCCAGATGGGTAAGGCATCTAATCAGTATATCTGACAATAGCCATCTATCTATCCTAGAATGAGAGTCGTGGACCGAGGAGTAGTAGGTATACGTGCGAGAGTCAGGGTGCATCAGTCGCCAGGCATCTGCTACCGCCAGCCGGGGGAGGGTTGTCAGGATTGTGTGAGCTGCCTTCGATAGCTGGCGAGGTCTGGAACCCGATCTATCTAAAGTGACATCCAAAATCGTATTGAAGTCCCCGCCCCATATAATTGGGATCTGCGGGTAACTCTCAAGAAGTGATGCTAGGTTAAGAAAGAATTCAGGGTCGTCAATGTTAGGACCGTATATATTAAGGATAGCTACATTTTGATTCTGTTATGTACCAATAATGAGTACATATCTGCCGAGGGGGTCAATATGTGATTGGGAACAGCTAAATTTCAGGTTTCTGTGGATTAAGACGAGGACGCCTCTGCTCTGGGTGGAATAAGTTGTGTAATATCTCTGGGGTCCCCATCGCCTGGCAAACCTCTCACATTGTTTAGCACAAGCATGTGTTTCTTGTAAGCAAAGGATTCGTGTACCATGACGCTCTGCGTAGAGTTGTATTTGCCTCATCTTTTTGTAATTGCCCAGTCCCCTAACATTCCAGCTCATAAAAGTTATGTTGCTATCCACCATTAATATGGAGGGTATGTTTAGGTTGTGCTCTGCATATGAGGGTAGGTTCCGCAAACTGCAGCAAGAACCAACATACTATTCGATTTATACCTCTGTGTTGCAATGGTGAACCGTGCGTGATTCCTCTGGTAGGCGTCGAGACTTTTTTAAACATAACTCCCCATCCACCCAGTACCCACCCACATCCCTCCCCAAACCTGAGGGATGAGTCCCAAACCCCCCCACAACAGTAACAACTTCTCGGCATCAGCGCCTGGGGGGCTGTTAGCTGACCGAGCAGTGGCGCAACAGACTATAGAGGGTAAGCAAAGAATACATACAGCTGGAGTCTCTAACAGGCCAAGTGAGGACCGTATGAGAAGCGAACATGGTATTACCAACAAAAAGGAGACTCGATCATAACATATTAGTGCATTCCCACAAACGCTGAACATGACATTCGGCACATTTAGTGTATAATGCACCGCTAGGGTTCCAATAACCAATAAACATAGTGAGCAGATACCGCCCCGAGGGGCCATGGTTGAGAGGATGAATACAACAATAATAACATAGCAACGGGCTATCATGAATAAAGTGAAATACGGGCTATTGCCAACCCGACCAACTCAGCAAGAAACTTCCAAGGCTGGACTGAAGATGATAAGGAGTTAGCCGGGAAAGTGTTCATCCAGGAATTTAGAAGCCTCCTCTGGGATCGTAAAGAAAAAGGTTTTGTTGGAGTGTTCGATGCGCAATTTTGCAGGAAACAGCATGGAGTACTTGACTCCTAGGTCTCAGAGTCTTCTCTTCACAGCCACAAATGTCTGACGTTCACGTTGCACCGCCACCGAGTAATCCGGGTAGAGGTGGATTCTGGCCGCTCCAAGGGTAAGGTCGCCCTTGATCATGGCTGCCCGCAGAAGGGCATCGCGGTCCCGAAAGTTCAGAATCCTAGCTATAATGGGCCGAGGAGGGGCGCCTGGTTTGGGTTTCGCTGTCAATGCTCGATGTGCTCTTTCAATAGTGAATTGTGGGGATAATTTAGGAGAGTCTAGGAGTGTCATGAGAATCCGTTCCAAGTAATCTTCCATCGGTTCTGCAAGATTGTCCTCCGGTATGCCAACTATACGCAAATTATTACGTCTCGAGCGAGACTCGAGGTCATCATTTTTCTTCTCTACTACTGCCACACGGTTGGTTAGCGTGGAGACCTCGGCCCGCAGAGAGCCCAGCACATCCTCGGCAGCCCCCAGTCTAGTCTCGACCTCTGTTACTCGCCCATCCGTCTTTTCAATGTGGGCTTTTATGGAGGAAATAGACCCATTCATATCGTCTAGTTTGGTATGCAGAGTGGTGAAGCCATCACGGATGTACTCCAACAACTTTTGTGAGTCATCTGAAGTCAATGGGGCCGAGATGGAAAGGGGATCCTCAGCATCATCGGAGGGCGGCTTGGATGGCGTTTTAGCAAACATGTTTAACGAACTTTGCTTTTTCCCCGCACCGGCTCCCTTGGTCATGATTAAAACCGGAGAAGGACAGGGGTCCAAGAAGAAAATGCGTGGGCAAGTGGCGTAGCACCCGGTAGTTCGGGACGGTGGGTAAGAGCCAAGCGTCCCGCCTGTGATGTAAATTGCCCTCCAAAAGAAAAAAATTTTAGCACGGTAAATACCTGCTGCAGTAGGTCGAGTCCACAGCTGAGGAGCACAAGGATGGGGCACGGTTACCGGTAACGCCGCAACCCCTGCCCCGCAAGGCCTCAAAACACTCCGGCCCGGGCTCTCCCCGACCCCAAAGCCCGCGAGTATGTATTGCGGTGCTGATCAAGGTCCACAGGGCGGATCCGTCGATGAAGGTACTAGCGTAAATGCGGGCCGAGGCTGGCGATGAATTGGAGGGGAGGGGGGGGGGGAGAGCTCCCAGCTTGGTGAAGTGGGGAGGCAGCACCTGCCGGGGCCCAAGTGTACCAAAACAGGGTTGCACCACAGAGTCCGAAACTCGCGGGAAGCCCCGGACAGAGGTCTCCCAATGTGACGCTAATGATGGGCCCTGTAGTCCCACGCAGTCCTCCGTGGTATCTAGAGAACGGTAGGAGCTCACCGTCAGCAACCAGGCCCCCTTACCTTATTAAGGTAGTGTTCAGGAACGCCCCGGAGAGGGGGACATGGGCGGCCGTGGGTAGACGAACAAGCCCGCTGCGTAGTGCTGCGCAGTCCAAGGCGGAGGGAGCTAGCAAGTATCAGCACAGGGCAATCCGAGTCCTCCCGCCGGTCCGGTAGACTGGCTGCAGGGGCGCCCTGCGCGCCTCCGAGGCTTCAGCGCCTCTCCCACACAGAGGCCGCACACGCCGGGGCGTCGAGTAGTGGCGCGGATCCGCAACCCCCGGAGCTCTGCCCGGGGGAGAGCCAGGCGTCCGCGGCGCCGCGCCCCCAACAACAACAGCAGGGCCCACGGATGGTCTAGGGGTCTCAAATTCAGGATATCGGTAGAGTGTCAGCTCTTGCCGCGGCTGTAGTAATGATGGTTGGTAAAGCTGTATTTTAGCGGTCAAATTAGCAAAGATGTGCCCTCGTCGTCCGGAGCTTCACACTCAGGCGGCCATCTTGTTTCGGCGCAACAGCGCCCCCCCAGAAACATGCTTTTCTGACAAAGTGTATTTACTCTCTGTTGGAGCTGTTTTATTTTCGCATTGGATTTTGGAGTCACATTCATATATGTACCTTACTGAACCAACATAATAGCACTAGGACATAGAATTCCCACAACACGAGATTAATCAGAAGACTCCTACCACAAGATAAGGGTTTTCATCTAGCAGACAATTAAAGTGCCAAATTTGGGGGCCCTTGTTTAAATGGGTACCAAAGCCTGTGCCTCAGAAATTGCCTACAGTCTCTACTGGATAATTTGCCTGGTCTGTACAGGCACTGTTGGAAGAATCGGTCATTTTATGACCAAATACTTGGGTTGCAAAAATAGTAGCTTTGAGACCCTCCCTAAGGGTCACTTAGTAGTGATGATCGGCAGGGCTTATAGAGCCACTTAATTTGTGCTCTGCTTAGCAACCGACTAGTGTGGAGCAGGAAGAAGCCAACATCTCTACACCCATTCTCTGAAACAGGCACAGAAAATACAGACAGAATGCTTTCAGGTATATTGTTGCCTTCGAAAACTTCACAGTAATGTAACAAATGTGCTTATACTTCTCCAGTTACTACTGTTTTGCTCTCCGAGCGTGGACATCTGTATCTGTCCTAGCTTGTGTGAAAAAAGGATATCAAGAGTGAAGCACATAGGAGATAGATTGAGCAGGTCGTGAAATACTGACATGCATCTTTGGACTGCCAATACTATCATTTTGTGAAAGTGCTCAGTAAAAAGGCAGCTGCCAATGTGCCCCATTCATGAAGAATAAAACAGAACATTTATAGATGCACATTGTGGTAGGTTTTGGATCATGCAATTAAGGTTATGAGAAAGTGCATTAACTAAAGGGGTCCATCCTCCTGTTTTACTGCATCTTGAAAGTTAAGACACTATTAGCCTGAGGACAAGTTTTCTTTTAAAGAACTAATAGACCACACATGACACTATGGAAACAAATGAAATGAAACAAGAACACAGAAAAAGTGGGCAAGCAGAGGAGGGTAAACTAGCCCTGCAATTTGGCTTCTCCAAGACATTACGGTCCAGCCTACATGAAATAAATAGGCCTTGTGGTAATGGACAGAGATGGAGATTTGTGTGGAAAAAAAACATTAAAAAAAAGGAAACTTGTGAATGTAGAGGACAAAACAGAGGTAAAGAACTGGAGGGATTCAAGAAATGAGGACAGACGAGATTTATCGTGCAGGATTGGTGCCATTCATTTTAAGTAATTAGAAAAGGAGAGGGAGAATGGACCACCTGTAGGAACTAGGGCAGGTTCTAGAACACAACAGACAGCAACTCTACAAATGCGTCAGTCTAAGGCCAATTCAAACTTGCATCTTTCCCATTCCTTGGGCTCAAGTCTTTACCCAAAGTGCCTCTTGTTTAAGCTTATTAAGTCTGTCCTGTTCCAGACACTTGCACTAAAACACAAAGTTCAAACAGATGTGGGCAATATAACCTTAATGAGTGCTATTAGCCCCCGGCTAACTATGCAAAAACACAAAACAAAATAGCTTGTTTGGGAATTCTCCCACTGGCTGCTGTTGAAAATATGTGGAACTGTAACGTTATGCCCACATGCCCATTCCGCTTTACAAATATTGAGGATATGAACCATTTATCTTGTTTGCCCGTTCTATACCGATTTGAAGAGTAGTTTTCTTAAACCCCTTTTTAGGGCTTGTGGAATTGAATCTATTGTTAGGTCTATCTGCTAAGGATACTCTTGCAACTCATGCCTTTGTTAACTATTTACTCAGGGTTTGGAGAAGATCAAAATATGTCCAGTAGTTTGTACTGGTTTGTAATTTTATATTAAGTGGGGTTCTTCCTTGCAATGATCACAACCAGTGTAATATTTGGCTTTGAGATTTTTAGAAATATGTACCATCGATGTGTACTGTATTTAATGTTTTTATATAGTTGAATTTAACAGGCTGTGTGATTGTATACCTTATTGTGGTCAATGTTATACTTGTTTTATTCTATTTTAATAGTTTTAATTGTATTTTGTTTATCCATTGTATGCATTTGCTTTTATGGCATGATCTGCCAAAATACAGCATTAACGATGACTAAAACAAAATAGCTCTGGGAAACAGAAAAAGGTTTTTCATTTTGGAGAGGGGGGGGGGGAAATCACATTTTTCCCATACCAAACCCCCCAAAAAAAGACAAAAAAAAGCAAATTCTTTTTCTGATCCTTTTGGTTCGAATGGATTGTATTCGACCTTTTTGTATTCGAAATAATGACTGGACACCCTCTCTGGTTTCTCAGCTCTCACAGACTTGTTTCATTCTTCATAGGTAGATCTGTCAAGAACTTTTCCAGTGGCTAAATTAGATGTGGCTCATTTTCAAATGAGTCCATGAGGTGACAACCACAAACATTGGGAATGAAAGGGGATAAACATTCTGTACATTACAATAACCACAGAAGTTTCTAATTTGGCATTAGCATTACAAGTCATTATCCAATGATAAAAGAGGGAGGGAATTTACTGAGTTAAAGATTCACTTGTTGGTATTTTTGTGGCTATGAATAAAATCATTATAACTGTCATTATCAATAGAGGTTTAAAACAAACACCCCCCCCTGCCAAGTTAAACATTGATTTGGGGATCAATGTGGAGGAGCTTTCACTTGAAAGTCGACTTGCTTTACAGCTCCAATCGAATTTGGTTGGCGTCAACGAAAAAAAGCATATGTCGGCGATAGAAAAATCCATTATTGATAAACAAAAAGAATTTTCAGCTTCATTGTCTTCTTCAGAACAATCTTTGCTTTCAGCGTTCTATAAACCAATTCCCAACAAAAATAACACTGAACGATCAAACCCAGAGCAGGAAGTTCCCTCAGAGCCCGGGAATCGGGCACTGCAGAGGCAAGAGGAAACTTACGCAAGTCCACCATCCGTAGAGTCAAGAGTGCAAAACTAACACCCTGCAGACCGTTGACCAACGACAACTCACCACAAAAGTTGTCTTTAGTACATCCTGAAAATAACGAGACTCCAATGTGCACGGTGGTACCTGCTTTTCCCTCAAATGACACGAAACACCCAACTCAAAGAAATGAGTCTATGAATAATTTTGAATGTGAGGCCATGACTAAAAAATCTCAATCCATGCATGGTATACCCATGTCGAGTATCTTGGGTTGGATTAGTGCACCGGAAGTAAATGGAGAACAAGACGTAAATCAATCATTCATGTTGCAGACCTTTAAAAAGATTCCAGCTCTAAGAACGCTGGTATCCAGCGATATTATTTGGATTACGCTTCCTTATATAAAAAAAAAATCATAGGATGGTATTCGAATTGCAATCCCCAATAATTGCCAAACTAATAGGGAACCATAGAAGAGAGCTCAAAATGCTAGGATTATCTATGACCCAAATCCAGACGATTGAAGAAGCAAAAATCTTCAACGAAACTGTTCCGCCAATCGCAGTGAACACAAATAACCAATCAGTAACACCCATTACTTCTTATTCTTTCGGAAGCTGCCGGCTTGGCACAGTTGGTTGCAATTTCTGCCATCTCCAAAGACTGGACTTGGTTATCAGCACTATTGGGGTCCCAGAAGGACTCAACAAAAACCGAACACTCATAGTAGCAAAGAGCTCCTACGCATAATGTCATGGAACTCATGTGGAGTAAAAAATCTAAAAATGTGGGTATTTAGGTATGCCCCTTGTGAAATTGCAGACATAGTGTTGTGTCAAGCAACAATGGCTGTTAAGCAACTTGAAATTAGCGGGTTTGTTTCGTATTCTACTCTTGCTACGCGATTGTTGAAAGGTAGACCATCGGGTGGAATCACCATTTTGGTAAACACAGGGCTAGCTTTCACCTTGGTACTGACACGTACAACATATTCCTATATTGCGATTTTAATTGAACTAGGAATATGTAAAAACAGATCATGTTCTAATAGTCTCATTGTATTATAATCCTCTAGTTACCTCAATAACCAAATTTTTAATGATCTTGATGTTCTGTTCCATGAGGTCTTTTGCAAATGGCCTAATGTAAAAGTAATCCTAGGGGGTGATTTTAATTCCAACTGTCTCCAAGCTCCCCTCACTGAATTACAAACTCCTTTCCAAAATCAACCTCTGATGAACAGGAAAAGAGGGATACTCTTTCAGCTCTTTTTGGGCGCTGGAATATGGTCTGGCTTCCCTTTCTTTCAAAAGAGAATGTATATACATGGTGTTGAAGTAACAGAAAATCATGCATTGACTATATTGCGGTATCTGTGGAACTATCCTCAAGCTGTAGGTAGTAGAAACTGCCATGATTGAATTGAGTGATCATTGTATTCTATATTCAGAAATTCAATTAACTATCCCAACATTGGTACAAGATCCATTAAGCACTTTTATCTTGGAAGATCGACCAGGTGCATCATTAAGATGGAATGTGAAAACGTGCAAAAAGCTAAATGCAATCATTAAAATGTTCCCACTGAACTGAATGAATTGTTGTGACCCAACCATCAAAGGGACGATAACACTACAAAATACAACCATCATTACAACAGCACTTACATACCTGGTCTTGCTTAAATCAAAAGAAAAACCACAGCCTCCAGCTGTCGATTTACTTGCCGCTAGAATTAAAATCTTAAAAAAAACAAAAAATTCAGGATATTGTGCACTAACCAAAATGGGATCACCGAACTCTGAATACCAAATTACAAAAAGAAAAGTAATCAATAAATATCACAATAATATAAAGAACTATAGAATCTATCTTCATCACTCTACAAATCAAACAATGATAGCATCACTGTGTTACAATGATAGGCGATCCACTTGGGCTCTTTTAAGGGGTAATGAATATTCACGAACGGTCGAGCAATCTTAGTGCAGAAACATGGACACATTTCTGTAAGGATAAATTCGCATTACCCGAAAGATTTTCAGAACCATCGACCAAGTTCAACCAGTATTCAGTAGAGGAACTTAAGGGCTGGTCTCTAGAGGATATTACATGGGCCCTTGGAAAGCTAAATAAATCAAGAGCTCCCTGCCCGGACTGTATCCCTCCATGTGTACTTAAAGAAAACGTGCAATTATGGGCCCCAGTGCTTAAACTTCACTTTGACGAGATCATCTTGTGGTCCTCCTTCATGGTTGCAATCTGTCATAGTTCCCATTCATAAGAACGGCGTTAGAACAAACCCCGGCAATTTTCATCCCATTGCCTTGATTGATGCGAGTGCCAAGACCTTTGCTGTTTTATTACTACAGCAACTAAAAGAGATTATAAACCTTGCTATTCTCTCACCATTTCAGATCGGTTTTCGTGCCAGAATGGGAACTGTGCTGAATGCAACTGTTTTAGCGCACTTGATTGCCCAAACGAAAATTCCAAACACAGGTGCCCTATACATGGCATCCGTTGATTTATCCACAGCATTCGACTGCGTGATTAGGAATCTACTTTGGGAGAAACTTGAAGCAAAGGGGATACCACATTGCCTAATTGCTATGCTGGCTAAATTGCACCAAGGCACTTCATATCTGGTTCGCTTCAACAACTTTGGTTCAACAACAATTCCTATTCCAACTGAGGTGGGGGTTAAACAGGGCTGCAACCTGGCAGCTACCTTGTTTAACCTCTACCTCTCTGATATTGAACAAATATGGAAAGCTGAGATCACCTATCCAGCAATATTGGGACATTTGAGGATTCAATGGATTGCATTTGCGGATGATGTGCTAATTTTCGATCGTACACCATATGGCTTAAAAGAAAGCTCGTAATATTTGCAGAATATTTATACAAACACAATTTAACATGTAATGTGGAGAAATCAAGTATCTTCATCTTAAAAAACATGAAAAAGAGAATCTCTACAATGAAATGGTCTATAAACTCTATCCCCATGGCTATTAACTTGAATCTGAGATATTTGGGCTATGATGTGATAGATTCCCCCTCAAGAAAAACCTGGCTACTAAACTTAAATGCAAAAAAAGCTGTTTTGATGATACAGATGCGGATTGTATTCATGAAATACTGTAAATTCTCAATAGCACCACTCTTGCAATTCTATATGCTGAAAGTGGAAGCCATCTTATTATATGGACTTGATCTATGCTTGTGTAACATTGATGCAATCCTGGACCAAGTTCAAGGTCAATTATGGAAATCCACTCCGAGAATATCAAACTCTTTACCAAACTGTATATTGCGACAGGAGCTAGGCATCTCAGCTCTATCAGAGAGATTCCACTGGCGACAGTTCACAAACTATGGAAAAATGTTGTTTCCACCTCACCAATCGCTCTACGAGGAATTCCTAATTATGATCAAGAATCGAGCGCCTACCTCGTTGGTCACTTTCTCAAATCTCATGATTAATAAACTCGATGAATGTGGCTCAAAACCAATAGATCTCGAATATCGCTCGGTTTATGTAAAGAGACGATAATATGAGCATGATTGGCTAATCACACTGAATGATATGCATTCAAAAAAATTATACTCTGAGGCAGCCAAATTTGCTGAACACCTCGTAGAGCCTACCTGTTAAAATTTCCGGCTACTTCCTATCGCGATTTATATTTGAGATTTAAGCTCAACCAACTTCACACTTTCGAAAAAACAGTTAATTGGAACAAGCACTCTGCGACGAGACAGATTCCATGGTGTAGATTTTGTGATGGAAATATCTGCAGGGAAAATTTAAAACATCTAACCATGTACTGTGTGCACTTTGAAGCCCTGAGATATTCACTTATTGGTCCTAATGTGCTAGGCATGACACAAGAAGCCAGAGAATGGTGCTGGAAGAAATGTATGTGCGGATATTCATTTAAAGTAATTGTCTTATTGTGCATATTTCTTGAGAGTTTGGTTGTGGAATTAGACAAGAAGGAAAAAAAAAATATTATCCTATACCAATGAATTATTCATCTAACTAAAAAAAAAAAAAGAAAAAAATGCACTATTCCTCCAAGTAACATTTAAAATTTTATATGGAATTGAATGTTAACCATTTTTTGTTATGTATAATGAATTTATTAATGAATCATCAATATCTTTTATGATGTAAAAGTTTGTTAACCAAACTAATAACACAACTCTTTAAAAAAGATTTTTTTTTAAATAGAGGTTTAAATAACTTTTATAAATTCTACACTGTAAAATCATGATTTTATACTATCATTTTACAACAAGTGTACACTAATCAAATTACAACCAGCATATGAGCATTACCTCATTATTAATATCAAAGACACCTTCTTGTATTTTCTCGAAAATTTCCTTTGCTGTATTAATGAATGCCTAGTGAGAAATGGTAGAAAAAGCATTAGTAAATCAAATAACTTGAATAGGTGTGAAAGGTCACAACATTTTGCAGGTAGTACAATGATTACATTAAATAGCCAGCATGTTAATCTCACATGGCAATTAAGTATCGGTTAAAGGTTATGATCTTAGCTAGCAGTTGGAGTGCCAAGACAACTTAATTGCAACTAGGAGGTTCTGTGGAACGCCTTTGTTCGACCACAGCTGTTGCAAAGCTCATAAACTACATACTTATATGGTGTGCAAAACCTCTGCCATGTCTCTTTGCTTTATTATGTGGAATCACTGAGCAGTTTGAATTAAATAGCTTGCATACCTCTTACAATTAATAACCATGTTTTCTAGATCAATGAACACTAGCTCGTAAATATTGAGGTGGATGTAGCCCCTTAAACTTTGACAGCCAATTGGATCAGTCCTTGATCTGGTAAACATTTATTTAGACCAGGCTGAAACTGGATCCATGGTCGAGAATTGTACTAGTACACGTACATGGGAACCTTGGTTCATCTACCTTGAAGCAAGATTAGATAGATTTGCATACAATAGGACCCTTGGAGGATATGCAAGCAAATCTCAGACTGCCCACAATCGATGCTGGCTGCCAGCACCTCCTCCACCTGTCCACCATTTTTCTGCCACTTCCCACTCCTTTCTGCCTGAACCTCTCTTACATCCCTCAGGTTCAATTAATACTTGGCTGCCACCACAGTCATCACCCAGTTGCATTGCTTTAACGGAAGACAGCCATTGAAATGCAAGTGTGTATAGTTTTTCATGTGCTGGCCACTCAAGATTTTGACGGAAAAATAATTAATGGTGTAGTGGAAAATAACCCTTGGCTATTCCGGTGGATTGTTGAACAATTTATTATTAAAAGCAATAACAGAACAAAACAAACCAAAAACAGTATGAGACTTCAACGCAAGTAAGAACCTCCTTCCCTTACGAGCGCTGTTCTCTTCTACCCAAAGGAACACATGCATTTCAATGGAAGGGGTGGTCTAGACAGGAAAAGGAATCATACTGAAACAATGTTGCAAGCAGGGAACAAAGCTTGACTATGCACATTTGTTATACCAGCTGCGTTCTTACTTGTTAAGACAGTCCTATCATGGAGAACAGCACAACATGATATTTTTTAGTGAAAGTGAATATGCTTCTCAAAGATTCTCAGACGCTCTGAGGCAAGCGAGAACGCTTACACAGTATGACGACTTTGGTCTAATAAAGCTCATTTTCCTAAGAAAGCGGGAGCCTAAAGCAAGCTTACATATGCCAACACATCAGAAGCCAGAGGTGTGAAGGCGAGCATAGCTACATACTAGGCGAGGAGCCTTAATCACAAAGACATGCACAGCAAAGCCTAAAGCCTCTCCTCCAACAAGCAAGAAAATATGTTTAAACATGGCAGTTTGCAGCGTCTGCTCAATATTATAGTGCAGTGATGTGCAAGGGAGTACATAACATTTTCAATTCCAAACTTTCCCCCACAATGGTAGTAACAGAATTTAGCACTTGTAAAGACCCCCTCCTAAAGCAATACTGCCTACCACAGTGGTTATTATTGTCAAAATGTGAATCTAAGAATACTAGGTTTTAACTGTATATGCTACACCTTGACAATTACTGGTATAAAATGTTGCCAATATGTTTTCTCTCTTGCTCACCTGCTCTCTCGTATTACCTAGGGACTGAATGGTGGCGAATAGGCCTTTATTCCATCATGGACTCACAGTAAGTAGCTGCCCACCACCAACTTGTTCAACAATAACCACTGTTACCCGTGCCATGTGTGAGAAATCCATCCAATGCTGTGGTTGCCTTTTAAATTCTGTGGTAGTTTCTTTCTCATTTCAAATTTAGGAAAGTCACAATTCTTAGAAAAAAAACACAACTAGATGGCCATCTCACATACAACAAAGTGAATCGTGAGTAATCTGTATTTACAAGGGTCGGAAACCTTTGAAGTTTTGGAATTGAATGCTCTAAAGTCCACATTTAATGGTTCTCCACTCACTTTAGTTTACGGATCATTGACCTTATGTAGTAGAGCTCTTGAGAAATGCTGGTGCAAGGCCCACAAACCGGGGGCTCTTCCATCCCAAGTCCTTATGTGTGAAATGACGCAACCGGCTATCCAAAGCCAAGACTACTTAATACGCCACCACCATTTGAGTAGCCCCTATGAGGAGCAAAGCCTTTTCCATGGCTGTCAAATACGGCTTTAAAACTCCATACTTGAACCAGGGGGTACAAGCATCCCATGTAAAGCTTGAGGGTACTGATACGTTCTTTGTCAACAAGATCAATACCATCGGTACTATCAGGCTCCATACCAAAAGCTCCAAATCCTCCGACTGTCCCCTCCCAACTCCCCCAACATACCGTTCAATCCTTGACCAACATCTTTCCCCCTCGCATCCCAAGGACCTCTTATACATTTGCATTCTTAAAACTGACCTCTTGCACAACATCCACCAGACCACCATCCTAAAGAAAAAGAGAAAATAAAATGTGTCGGTCCTTCTCCAACTGCTCTTGTTAGTATAGTCCATGCCATCCTCATTGGGCCTATCCAAAACACCTTCAAAGTAGAAGATAGCTACCAGTCGATCACAAGCCTCATTAATAAAAGTGATAAGAAGGTGGAATCTTCTCTTGGGGCAGAGGCTCACACCAGTCAAATAGTCAAAAGTTGGCAGTACCACCTTAGACTGTTCAGCACATCAGACCTTTTGTGTCTGAGATAAACTGTACCACATTAGCCTGAGCAATCATTCTACCAAGAATTGAATACTGCAACACACTTTTGGCTAGGGCAAATAAAGACTGCATACAAAGACTGCAAGTCTTACAAAATGATGCCATCTAAATTGCAAAGAATGTTCCCTAGAGAACTCACATTTCCAACATTGGGAAAGGCATGCACTAGTTGCCAGTGGCTGCCCGAATATCATTTTAAGTGGCTACTCTGTTACATAAAATCTCCATGCCAAAGCCCCTGTTTATCTTCAGGAAAAGCTTTTCAAATATGTACCGAAAAGAGCCCTGCCATACTGCAACACGTATCTCCTGTGTTGTCCTAGATTTAAACGGACTAAAGGAAAGGGCAGATCATTCTCAGTCAAGGCAAGCATAGTCTGGAACGCACTACCTCCAAAACATAAGGCAGGAGGAGTCCTCTTTTCGTAGATTACTGAAAACTGCATTGTTGAACTAAATCCCCGTTTTCCGTCACTCACAGAATAGACCTCTCCATTGTCTTGTTTGTGTCTCACGTGTCTTTGTGCACCCTGATGACTGCAAACATTTGGCGAATTATAAACATAAATCAAAATAAATTTAAAAAGTTGTAACAAACTACTTAAAAAAATCTATTCTGTAAAAAGCAATTTCGTCTGCTACAGGATTCTCAATCCAGGTTCTGCCCCCAAACACTGCACTGAAACAGCCACCAACCAAGCTGTAGACAACACCCTTTAGATTCTCAATGAAGGGGACTTGTGCCTACTAGTCCTCAGAGCATTCAGCTGTGTTTGATACAATTGAACATCATACACTACTAACCTTCCTTACAGACAGGGTGGGCTTCTCTAGCACCATCTTGAAATGGTGCACATCCTACCTATCTGGCAGACAATGCTGAGCACCTCCGATATGAACGCTGCCCTGTCACCTGTGGAGTCTTTCAGGATTCCATTCTTTCCAGGTCATCTTAAAACCTACATATGGAACTGCTAGGCTCACTCCTAAGCTACACCAACATTGGGATGCACCAGACTGCAGACTATACACAGCTGTACCTAAAGGTCAAGGGCCCCGTAGATATTGATCACCTTCACTTATGTGTTGCAACCATTCACACATGGAAGACAAATGCCTATTTAAAGCTGAATCCCCACCAATACTGAACTCTTACTCCTGGGACAACCCACCAAGCAGGAACTACTCTTAGGGTGGCTCAACGAAATGGTCAACCCTTTAATTTTGGCTAGCAATCTATCTTTCCAACAGATCGCAAAAAAGGCTCAAACTACTTGGTATCCGATCTCTCTACTTTGCAAAATCAAGACCTTCCGAATTGTGGTGCATGGTCTAGTGATCTCATATCGACGTAGGCAACTCCTTCATTGCAGAGCTCCCAGCTGTTCATCTGCCACCCCCCTTCCTCCACCTCCCTTAAATCAGTACACCATGCAGCTTGCCTATCACCCCCACCTGGCACAATTCATACCGGCTCCCCATTCCAGCTAGAATCTGGTTCAAAGTGCATGCCTTACCTACAAGGCAACAACCGCTGGCATGCCGGCCAAACAAAATTATATAGCACAGAGTCATCTTTTATTCAGATCATCACCTGAATGGAAACTGGACTCGCTTGGCAGGAGTAAATTAGAAACATAAGGCATACAATAAGCAGTGTTGCATAGCAATTTGCTATTCAATTATGTAGGTTTGCTAATTAAATTGGCACTTGTGTAGCACAATTCGCTATTGAAATTACCCTGTTGAATGAATTCAAGCACCTTGCATTCCTCTCTTGCCCTCCGGTCTCCCTCCATGCTCTTTTCTCGGCTTGCTGCAAGTTCAAAGGGGCTAAAAGAGAGAGTGTGCAGCTGAAAATCATTTCCTGGGCGACGTAGACATTGTCATCGTAAAATATGTCTTGGTCCTCCTGGTCCCGATAATACTGGTCCCCTTGAGAGCCAAGATCAAGTGTACCCGAGGTGTCAACAAAATATAAGTCCTGAGAGGAGAGCGGGATCCAAGCGGGATCCAAGCGGTAGACTGGCTCTGGGAGGAGGTGCTGGGCTGAACAGTGTCCAGGCGTGCTTTCTTGGCTGCTGGTTAATCCCTAGCTGTGTGAGATGTACCCTCAAGACTCAACAGTTCTGTAGGGTGCTAGTCCATGAAGTCTACAAAAGAGGACATCTCCCTCAAGACCGTATCTAAGCTTTCTGGGGTCCACTCAGATGACTGTGGGAATACGGAGGTAGGGGTGTCCTTTAAGGGTGTAGGCTCCTTGGGGTGCATGGTCGCAGAAAGGGTGTCTGAGGGTGTAGGTGTGTCTCTAGATTTAAAGGGGGCCACTATCTTGGGAAGTGGAAGGCTTAGTCAGTAGACGCATAGAATGTATAGTAGATTGACGTCTTGGACTTTAAAAGAGGGACCACAACATGTTTTTAATGAGTTGTCTCAATTTTGAGGTGTTTGCAGGGGCTGTCGAAGTGCCTTTTGACGCATGCCTATCGGCATGCGAAAGGGCTTCTGTTTTATGCGCAGTGCCAGAAACTGACTTGTGTGTCTGTTTCGGAAGCCGGTCATGCGACATACGGGAGTGCGATTGCCCAGAGGACAGGGATGTTTTCAAGGACTTTTTTTGTTTTTACATAACTTTTTATTGTTTGAAATAAACATTGGTTAATATACAAGCATGCTGCCTTGTTTGGTAGAACATCCACAGAGTTATATTGTGAACGTTTTGTCGCACAACAGGGTGAAACAGTAATATTAAACCAGAACTTCTCATAATCAAAGAAAAGAACGCTTTGACCCTGCATCAGCCCTCCCCCACCCACCGACACCACACCTTCTGCAATTTCTGGGGACAGCCCTGGCATTATACACTCGCCTTTCTAGCGACACACACCTAATCTCTGCGGACTACAGGCTGAGTCTAGGGCGATCCGCTGATCCCACACTGCAGCAATAATTCTTTTGGCCAGTCCGAGTATTACTGAAAGAAATGTCCTTTCATATCTGTTGAACCCCACCTCTCCCCAGATTACCAGCAGGGCCATCTTCGGGTCACAAGGCACCTGGGATCCCACCAGTTGTGTTAACCTGTGAATGCACTTCCGCCAGAAAACCTGGATTTGTTCACATTCCCATATGTGGAAAAAAGGTACCCGCCTCTCTCCCACACCTCAAAGTGTCCGAATTGGCCACCCCCCCACCCCCTAGTGCACCAGTGCCGTCCACGAGTAATACATTCAATCTAAGATTTGAAATTGAATTAAGCGTAGTCACGCAGCAATTCAGATTGCACGTGGTAACATAAGGGCTGTCTCCCACTACTCTGGGTCTAGTGGGCCAATGTCCTCCTCCCATGTACCCTAGAGTCGGGTCAGTTTGTGGGCCCCAAATGCAGTCAGCACCTGGTACAGTGTCAAGGTGATCTTTGTGTCAATGAAAGCCTGGAAAAAACGGGCTTTCAAGGGACGAACACTTCGGGACCTCTGTCAGCAAGGGGAACTGGGAACTAATGGCGTGAGATCGCTGCAAGTACCTGTATTGTTCATTGCCCGCTAGCCCATATTCTGCTTAAAGCACCCCAAACGAGATGAGCTGTCCATCCCGCACCACATCAGCCAGAACCTGCACACCTCTTTCCTCCCAGCTTTTGAACTGGCCCAGTTTGACTAACTATGGGAAGTACTAAATATTCCAAAAGGGGCTTATCTAGTGTGGTCTTCTCTCCACACCCAATGTATTGGAGCGCATCGGCCCATACCTGCCAAACGTGTTGTGATATCGGAGGGAGATGCACCTACCTTCCTCCCCCCCTGTAGTTTGGTTGGTGTCTGTCCCATTTTAACTCCAACGCTTTAGGGGGTATCCCAGGGTTTCCATGAAGCCAGTTCTACACCGTCCCCAATTGTGTGGTCCAATAGTACCTACAAAGGCAAAGCAGTCCGATCCCTCCCTCCCATACAGAGCATTGCAATGTACGAACAGCGATACGCAGCTGCTGCCACCCCCCCACAGCAGCCTCTGCATCATACAATCGATGCAAATGTCGACCTGGGAACAGAAAGAGGGGCATTTTGTTGCATGTACAGAAACCTAGGCAGTGTAAGCATTTTAAAGATCTGCTTTGCCCAGCAGCATCAGCGTGAGAGACTGCAAATATACCACGTCCAACGAAAATCTGTCCATCACTGTGTCCAGATTCAGACGAAGTCAGAGGACCGTGGACTCACACGGATGCCCAGATATTTGATACCTGAGACTGAAACTGATTAAGGACAAGAGCGGGGATAGCATTATCTCCTATCTGCAGTGGGAAAAGCTTAGACGTCTGCCAGTTAACCTTCAGCATGCTGAATTCCTGATACTGCGCCAGGATAGTGGTCACCACTGGGCAAGAAATGGCAGGGTTGCTCATGTAACTCAATAGGTCACCGGCATAGAGTGAGACCCGGTGTTAGCCGCCCCCCCCCCCAGGTCCATGTGAATCCTGCCCAATTCTGGACAGCCCTGCGCTTAACTGAGTGGGTTATTGGCCAAAGTAAACAACAGTGGGCAACCCTGCCTTGTCCCTCACCCCAGGGTGAATTCCCCCAAAGATTTGTAATTGGTTATTTATAATGCGCTTAATACCCAGAGGTTTTCAAAGCACGGACCCGGAGATCAAACCTGTGTTGATCCGCATTGTCTTGCTTCCAAGGAGAGCACGTTGCCCCTGAGCTATCTTCACGAGTCAACTAACACAGGCCCCTGCCTCCAGGGATGTATAAAGCAGCCAAATCCATGTCAGAAAGCCTACCCCGAACCCTATCCGACCCATAATCTCCCAGAGGGACTCAAGAGACCATATCAAAGGCCTTCTCGAAAATCCACCACCATTAGGGCCAGTGGGTCAGATATCAAGACTAACCAGCAGTTGAAATCTGCAAAGGTTCATTTGTGTAGATCTAGTATGCATGAAGTCGTACTGGTATGGCTGAATTAGAGAATTTATCACCCCCAACAGTCGATTGGCTAGGACTCGTGCCAGTGTTTCGTCTTCCCCATTTATCAGCAAGATCGGACTATAGGAGGTACAGAGGTCATGGGGTTTCCCAGTTTTTGGGAGCACCACAATACAGGCCTCCTGAGGTCAGGCGGCAGATGCCCAACCTGCCGATACCTTAGAAATAGGCAATGCATTAGCCCGGTAACCAGGTTCCCCGAGCCGCTTCCACGTTTCCACCAGGAATTTGTTAGGCCCTGGGGTTCTACCCGACTGCAGCTGTGAGAGTGCCACCGCTACCTCCACCTCTGAGGTCAGCCTCCAACCCCAATGCCTTTGTTGCGTAAGATGCAGGAGCGTCACAGAGACAAGAAGGTTTGGTGCCTCCTTTGCAGACTCCTGCAGAGGGCTGTACAGTGTCTCATAAAAGGCGGCAAAAGCATCGGTTATATCCGTGTCTTCCATCAGCGTTTCCCTTTCGCATCTAATATGGCTCGCACCTGCCCATTTCCTCTATTCTGCCTTTCCAGTCAGACCAGCATCTTACCGGCCTTGTCCACTGGTTTGTGAATCTGGCTCTGCACAGCCAAATGGGCCAATCGAGCATTATCGAGTGCCACATTGCGAAGGGCTTCCTGTGCCGTGACCATCTGTGGAGAGTCTGTTCTCGCAGTTTTTGAGCCTCTGTCGGTGGTCCACAGCCGCCGATGTCAAGTTCCCTTTTTCAATGTCTTTGGGCTGTAAGAAGGTCCCTACTCTGCTTCCTCATCATCCATTGCCATCTTTCTCCAGCCTGGGCTCTGTGGCGTAGGCTGGTCTTTCGTCTGAGTCAAACAGGACTGGGGATCGACTAGGGTCCGCATCTTGCTGTGGTCGCCCACATAGTTGCTGAGTTTTGGGTAGCGACAGCATTCGAGTTCTGAGCCATGTCCATGCTTCCCGTGGGTTGTGGAAAAGGTGCACTGTCCCATCGTAGTACACCTTGAGCTGTGCTGGGAAGAAGAGAATTAATGTAATAACCAGAGTGAAGCTTTTACTTCATTGAGTCGAACGATTGGTGTGCCTTCTGGACATATCTGGTGTAATCCAGAAAAAACCCAATTCAATGGCCATTGTATGTGATGGGGCCGTTAGCCCACGCCATCTGCTATATGGCATCACGGTCACGGAAGTTTAGGAGTCGTGCAATGATTGTACGGGGGGCGCTTCCGGAACAGGGCGACCAGTAGGGATCCTGTGTGCTCTTTCTATAGAGAAGAAGTTTGAGAAGTGTGTAAGTTCCTGGGTAACCATTGCTAGTTGTTTCTCTAGCTGTTTGATTGCGTCCTCAATATGCAATCGGCAGCACAGGACACTTCACAGAAAATGAACAGAACAGAATTGTCAGTGATTTGGGAACATACACCCATGGTAACACTCTGGAACAATGTTCATCAATAATAGATATGTTGAGGGCCGATTTGCATGTGTAATAATGGAATATTGACAATGTTCGATCTCGTTTGTACCGTAATGTAAAATGCATACTGACATAGTAAATAGTGTTTTCTGTAAAGCTAGAGAGCAAAAAAAACAACATTAACAGCTTTGTTATCCAGTATCCCATCAATGTTAAAGTTCTATTAACTGGAAGCTTCCACTTCCAACAATGGTACCTTTACGGTTAGGAAAGTCTTGGTTAACAACTTGGAATCCAGATAGCCGAGTATCTGGACTGTAGAAAGCCAGTTAACAGAGTAGACGGTCAGGAAGCTTTGTCATCTGGCAAATCTTTTGTTTTGCGGCTCTCTGCCATCTCAATAACCAACGTTTGATAATCTGGCAGATTTGATTATCCAGCGCCATTGGTGCCATGCAGGATTACTGGAACTATTACTGTACATACGCAGAAAATGATTTTTATATTCAAGTGAATAAGTGCATTCCTGTCCCAAGTTCCCACATTCCATGCAGGAGGTCAACCAGTTCTAGTAATTTTTTTCGATTACGTAACTAGTTTTCCTTTTGCTATTTACAATTGAGGGCTACAAATTCCATAATTATAAGAGAAATCCACTCACGCTTGGAATGGGGGTATTTCTGTGTGGGTATCTACTTGCGGGGCAAAGTCAAAGACATGTTTGATGTGCGACATCTCATAGCCACTTAACTTACAAAGCATAGGTAAGCATTTCTGTATCAAAAACGAAAGTGCACACGACTACAATATCGTTGGCAAAAGTTTAATTTTATACAAATTAACACATTTTCTTGAGTGCACGAAATAAAACACCGCAATTTTACTATGTCAGTATGCATTTTATATTGCAGTACAAACGATATCGAACATTGTTCCAGAGTGTTACCATGGGTCATGTAGATTCCCCAATACTGGCAATTGTTCATTTAGCACCTTACGCCAATTCAAGTGAACTGGCCTGTGCTGCCGATTGTATATTTGACTAAAGGAGTACCTGACGCTGGCTAGCAATGATGTACATCTTGAGGTGAAAGACGAAAACCCACTACAAGCCCAGGTTGGCATTTCTAGTCTCCCCTTCTCAGAATGCCAAGCATTCGCCCTTCCTGTCACCAAATCTTTAACAAGCATTTTAAAACCCAGATGCTCAGGTTAACGCGTTAAAGAATTAACACAAGGCGCATGCAATGCATGAGACGCCCTCGTCCATAAACTTTCAATTTTTAGCAATTCCATAAAAATGTTAGGATGGATTGGGCAACATCAGATTGACAGTCGTTGAATACAGGCAATCAATAGCGGCAAACTGTAATAGAACTTCTGCAAATTCACCCAGAGAGGTTCTACTTCCCCCAAAGCCTAGATCAAATCTTAGAAAGTAAACAGCGTGAGAGGAACACATCATACCTTTCCTCAATTCCACGCTGCGAGCATTTGACTGCTGAACTTGCCACCAGAGCTTTGTTTTCTAATTAACAGGACTGATCTGTTTTCACCTTTAAAGGCCTTACAGCTCCCCAGAGTAATCAATCCACTGCAGCTCAATTACTGCAGCAGGAGCACACCACTGCTAGAAATGCGGCAGGCTCCTGAATCTATGAATATGCATCAACTCTAAGTGGGTGATCGAATCATCAGAGGGTCATGAGAATTTGCAGCAATATAATGAGAAGAATTAATCATTGCAGATTCACAAGGCACTTAGGATGCGAGTGTTTTTTTTTGTTTTAACGCCAAGCGTTTGTTAAGAGTTTAGGGGATACGTGGAGGAGGGGGGGGGGGGCGGAGGACTGGCTTTCAGCCAGCTTTGAATTGATTCACATTCTTCGGAATGAAGATTTCAATTTCACTAAAGAAAATATTTCATCTCCGTTTTCGATTAACATACCAATTATCGCAGGGATCTAACAAAAACAGGCTAATTGAAAACCATGGTCAGAAGCTCCATAAATTCACCCAACTGGGTTTCCTTATGGGGCAGTCACTTGCTTAGATTAAGTACATTAAACAGAGCCACGCATCCCTGAAAATATGTTATGATAACAATGTAAACAGACACTTAACTTGGCGCCTCCCCCTCTGTCTTTTTTAATTACAATAAACACATGTATACTATAAGGAAATCCCATAATCTTGGGATAACTCATTGCTGTTGTGAACAAGCACAAATTAATAGCAAACGTCTGGGCACTTGTGAAGTTTGAAAATAAAGGATAGCGTAAATCAGAAAATCTACACTAAGTGAACATTAACATATCAGTGATTATAATCCATTTACAGCAATGCATTATACACATAGGATGTACAGAATTAAAAAGAAATATGTAAATGGATCCCGTATTACACTCTGGCTGCGACGTCGCTATGATGTTGCTACTCTACAGGCACTATTACAGTTGTTCTCGAAGGTCACAATGCCAGCTACCAGCTGATTATTAATCATCAAAAGCAGCTCTTGCTGAGGAATCCCCAAACATTTAACCCAAATAGTCTCCTTTGTGTTGGATAACCGCCATGCAATTAAGAGTTTGCCAGATCCATAGCTAGTAATGCAATAACGGAAAAGCTCCAGCGAACATTCTTAGTATACAACCAGTCCAAATGTTCAGTAAAATAACCTTTCTTAACCAAAGACACTGAATCAACAATCACAAAAGTCTAAAATATAGGCATCACAAATCACAACTATTACCATTTCCACATAAAGCTGCCCGAATGAGCAAAGTCATTTTACAAAACCCACAGAAAAATTAGACCAAAGTATTTTTACATTATAGTCAAGGAAGAGATCCTGAACGTCTGCTGGTATTTGATATGGTAAACACGTGTAGAGAACCGGATTGTCATTTCTTGGTTTGCTGAAGCACACCTAGTCATAGAAAAGTAATAAATCAAGATTGGTGAAACAAGGTCGGTCAGCTAGTACAAAACTTTGCTATTATGGCAGGGAATGACATGCCTAGTTCACCCATTCATACTAGCTACCTATTAAATGCTCTCCTTCTGAAGTTTGCATCACAAGTTACTTCCAGTAGTGATTCATTTATTCGAGTCCATAGACCCCTTTTCGACATACATGTGGGATTTTGCTCCTCCAACAGGAACGTACCCAAAACGATTTTGCAGCAAATTATGCAAAACAGTGGTGTGGGTGTGCCGGGTCCTGCCCCTACCATACAGGTCCCCCCCAGTTTAGCAAACCGAGTAGGTAGGGACCTACCAGATAGCTAAGTGTTGGACAGGGACTGTGGGTGATAAGTGGCATATTGACGTCTGTCCAGTAGCAAGTAAAAGGTACATGCAAATATAGTTCTTCATAATGGGCATCCTCTTTAAAAAATGAATAGCTCTGCCTATGATCTCAGAACCTTTTCATAAGGTTTAAGGTACTTACCTGTAACTCATGTTCTCCAGCATGGGTCTGGCATGGATTCACATGCTCATGAATATTCCCCGTTGTCAGGTTGAGAATCCACAAGAATAGAAAAAACTGTTGCACTTTCGCATGAAAACTATTTCTCTTCTAAACCATTCCCTGTCCCCTGGGTCATACTTCCCCCATCAAATGATAGTCCTCTACCTAAGCTGCAACCCAGGTGGCCATCTTCAGATATGGTAAGCACGGAAAGTGGTAGTATGAACCAAGAAGTGCCACAGAGGGAAAGGAGGGAGGGTTTGCATGTGAATACATGCCAGACCCATACTGGAGAACAACAGTTACAGGTAAGTAACTTAAACCTTCCCCAGCATGAGGTCTGGTATGGATTCACATGCTCATGAATAATGATTACACAGCAGTACAAATACACAACCACGGGGGGTGGCAAGCTCAACCGAAGTAAAACACTCACCCCTGGAACAGACTCACCTCAAGTGAACAGGTTGCGTAGCACCGCTTGGCCGACCCGGGACGCCACCCTGGAATCCCTGTCGACACAGTAGAACTTCATGAAGGTGTGCGTGGACCTCCACATAGCAGCCTTGCAGATGTCGAGCAGGGCCACAACAGAGAACGCAGTCGTTGCTGTGATGGCTCTGGTGGAATGGGCTCTCGACCGGCTTGGAAGAGGTCTGTGAGCCAGCCGATGACAGTGCATGATGCAGCCGGATTGACACCTGGAGATGGAAGCCTTTGACAAGGCCTTTCTGTGAATCACAGGTCAAAAACCTACAAACAACTGAGAAGTCTTCCGGAAACACTTTGTGCGTGCCAAGTAAAAACTTTAAGGCACAAGCAACATCCAGTGAATGCAAGGCCCCCTCTGCTGGCGACAACGGATTCGGGAAGAAGACCGGCAACACCAAAGGCTTGTTGAGGTGGAACTCCGACAGCACCTTCGGCATAAAGGTAGGGTGTGTTCGCAGTATCACCCTTGTAGTGTAGAAGGGCAAGTACGGCTGCCTGCAAGACAGGGCCTGTATCTCCCCATCCCGCCGGGCCGATTGCCGCAAAGAGTCGCTTTTCACTAGAGAAACTTCAGTGGGGCCCGATGCATTGGTTCAAAGGCCCCCCCCCCCATGAGTTTAGCCAAGACGACACTGAGTTCCCAAGCTGGGGCCAGAGTCTTCACCATAAGTCCTGAAGAGGACCTTAGAGAACTCCTTGATGAGTCTCTGCAACCACAGGGAGGGTCTACCCAGTGTCCTGGTGTAACGGGACATGGCAGCCAGGTGTACCTTGACAGAGGCATGAGCTGGCCCAGCCTTGGCCAAGGTATGGTAGAAGCTGCAGCGCTGTGACACACAGACAAATAATCTTCTGTGTCCGGCACCATACAGAAAAGTGCTTCCACTCATGGCCATAGCACATCAACGTTGAGGAGACTCTGGCCCTGGCCAGGACGTCCTTACATTCTGCTAGCAAAGCATAATGACCACATTATAGGGCTGCAGGAGCCAGGCCCTGAGGTTCAGCGATGCAAGGTCGTGGTTTATAGTTGCTCCACCTCCTCTCACGAGAAGATCAGGAAGTAGTGGCAGCCCAATAGAAGGGGACGCAGAGAGACGTAGCAGATCCGGGTAACAGATTTGTCGCGGCCACGCCAGGGCAATGAGAATTATCCTGCAGTGACACTGGTGTGTTGATCACTCGTAGCAGGAGAGGGAATGGAGGGAAAGCGTATAGGAAAGTCCCTCCGACCGTAACAATAACGCATTCCCCATGCTCCTCGGCTGCGGCAACCTGCTCTCTCTCTCCCTACTTCCACCAAAATCCTTCTCGCAATCAACTTTTGACTAGCTTGTAGGCCAAATTCTGATCAAGTACCAGATTTAACTGATGTCACATCTCCATTGGAGACCTGAATTATCCACTTGTGGTTGCACAGTCCCTCCAAAACGTGCTCCTATGCGAATGAGTGCAGCTTCATCCTTCACACCATTATAACCACAGCTAGCATTACTTACTTGTCTACACATTTATCTATAGCCTTGCTCCTTACCTTCTGTTGTGCACCTTCAAAGCCAATCCGCAACTGCATTACGCTTGCCAGGTAACTCTACCATTAATTTGAAGTCCACCAATTCAACTACCATCGCAATATTTGGGGCGATACATTGCTAAAGCTCTGCCTTATATAAGGTTCTTAAAGTGTTGCACTGCAAACGCATTATCTAGGACGCCAACTGCACAGTAAACCCGCAAGGTGCTTTTAGGCAAACGCTATGGTCAAAAATGTACCAAAAGGATACAGAGTAAAGCAGACACCGAACCTTGGGCATAAACACCCAATTAGATAGCTTTTGGCAGAAGCATCAAGCACTTTTAGTCTTCGCATTCCCTTTCCAACAAGCAGTCAACATTGTTTGGGGTTGCCTGCATGGTAGAGCACTCTTAAAAATGCTTCAAATAGTCCTTCATCTCTAGGCAAGCAATCATTCATAGGTTTCTGTGATGGATATGAGGGAGGGATTCAGAGCCAGCTTCAACCCTGTAGGCAGATCACTAAGCAAGGCCCCAATCCCTAGGTGTTCACCCTATTGTGCCGAAATGTTTGTCCATACTGCGCTATACTCATGCCATGCCTCAGCAAAATGCTCGCCAGTCTCATCTTCTCTTTTACAGGAACGCGATGCCTGAACGAGACCAGAGAGCTGAGCAAACCGAAGGATGAGCGAGACAGATCTCTGGGGGCAAGCAGACTATGCACCAAACCAAAGAGGAGAGTGCGCCCCAGCACGGGGAATATGCTGCAAGCCTTGCACAGCTTCTGACCTGCACAAACAAAGTTGTGCAACACCCAACGTTACCTCTTGCTCACTGGGGACTGGAAAGGGACAAGGACCCATCCTCCCATTGGCCTTTCCAGGCTGCCAGCCTCAATACACTGCAAGCCCATGAGGAGAAGGTAGGTGGAGATTAGCTCCCCATTTTTGAGTGTTACACAAGCCCAGAGTGGGGAAGACTGGGCCAGAATGGCCAACGAGGATTACGCTCAGCAGACGTGAGGGGGATTTAAGCAGGAGACATGTGTGGGTTTTCAGGTGAGGTCAGTGGAGGACAACAAAGTTACTAGCAGGAGGAGTGGCAGAGTGTGGAGGCGATTTGAAGAGGTGAGGTATTGGCTTAGGAGTGAGACTGGTTCTGCAGTTTAAACGTGCGTGATTGCCAAGTGTGTAGGGAGGCTATGATATGATATGACATAACGCACCTATACATAAGTGTTTCAAGGCGCGACGAGGCAAGGGAGGGGGAACAAAGGGAGGACAGACAACAATCCTACTAGGCCAGGTGTCAGATTGCGCAAGTGCGTGGGATGGGCAAAGGGGAAAGTGCAGGGGGAAGGGACAGTGCAGTACATAGGCATAGAATAAAGACAATAGTAAAGTAATGGCCAAGGTGGCAAGTGCATATGTAAGTGCAGAAATCGGGTGGCAAGTGCTGGTGGTGGGACTGTAGGGATACAGAAACAGTCCCCAAGTGCGGGGGTTGCCAGGCATGCAGTGCTGGAGTGAATGACTGGCTGATGTGGAACCTGGGTCTGAGAACAGAGGGTGGCCAGGTAGCCAGTGCAGATACAGTTTCAGTCAGGAGGTCAGCAAGGGAGAGAAGGAGCAAAGGCAGAGGCAAAGAGAAAGGTTTTGAGGTGGTTCTCAAGTTTCAGGGAGACAGGGATGCTGTTCCAGAGGGAGCCCCGAGTCGAAGAAAGAGATCTACCACCAACTCGTTGCTTGGAGAAGCGAATGACCCTAAGGGAGTTGGAGGCGGATGAGCGAAGAGCTGAGAGTAAAGATATTTAGGAAGAGAGTTGAAGGTATTGAGGCCCCAGAAGGCCTTGTGGACAATGCAGAGGGTTTTGATATGATATATGATATTTTATTTCTATCGCACTCGTACACAAGTGTTTCAGAGCGCGACAAGGCAAGGGAGGGGAGGGGAACAGGGGAGAAGAAAACAGAAATCTTACTAGGCCCAGTGACATTGAGAACGGGCAAGTGCATGGGAGAGGGGGGAGGGGAAAAGTGCATGGAAGGGGGAAAAGTGGAAAGTGCGACGCAGAGGAGAAACAGATAAATAACAAATAATGAAGGCAACGAACAGTTTTAGTGCAGCCAGCAATTTGCAAGTGCTAGGTTTAAGGCAGCAGACAGGGTAGGTCTGATAAGTGCAGGAAGAAAAGGGGGGGCTGTATAGGTACAGATACAGACCCCAGGGCAAGGGGTGGTCCAGAGGCAGTGCAGGAGGGTGGCAAGGTGAGCAGGTACCTGGGCCCTAAGGACAGAGGGTGGCCAGGTGCACGGTGCCAAGAGAGAACAGATCAGCAGGGGAGAAGGGGAGCGAAGGCAGAAGAAAAGAGGAAGGTCGTGAGGTGCTTCCGGAACCGGAGATAGTTCTCCAAGTTTTAGAGTGGCAGGGAGGCTGTTCTAGAGGGAGACTCCAGCCGAAGACAGATCTAGCCCCAGCTCGTTTCTTTGAAACACGACTGACCCTGAGGGAGTTGGAGGTAGAGGAGCGAAGAGCTCGAGAGGGGAGGAATTTGCGGAGGGATAGCTGAAGGTATTTTGGACCCAGACCCCAGAAAGCCTTGTGGACAATGCAGAGGGTTTTGGATTTAATCCTTACATCAACTGGGAGCCAATGGAGAGATTTCAGAGCTGGAGAGATACAATCCCAGGGCTTGAGGCCAAGGACAAGTCTCGCAGTCCTGTTCTGGATTAGTTGCAGAGGGCAGAGAGTAGAGGCAGGTAGATTTAGAAAGAGGCTGTTACAATAGTCCAGGCTAGAGAGAACCAGAGCTTGGGATACCATGAGCTTCTGGGGGGAAGGAGAGGAAAGGCAGAGTACCTCTGAGGAGGTGCAGTCGGAAATTTGACTTTTTAGAGACCTCAGATGTGGGCGGAGAAGGAAAGGGTGGAGTCAAAGGTTCTTACCCTTACAGGTGGGGGTTGAAGGAGGGCCAAGGGAGGCCGGCCAGAGAGTGAGGGGAAAGGATGGTGAAGGTATGCCGATGAGGATCTCCGTCTTGCTGGCAAACAGACAAAGATCTTTGGCGGCACACCAATCTTGAATGGCAGTTAGGCAATCAGGATGAGAGAGGGAGAGGAGGTGGCAGAGGGCAGTGTGAAAATGAGTTGAGTGTCATCAGCGTAGCATTGGACATTTGAGCAGAAAGTGGCAATGCAGTGGGCGAGAGTTGCCAGGTATTGGTTGAAAAGCCAGGGCGAGAGGTTAGACCCCTGGGGAACACGACAGGTAGAGGAAGATAGATGAAAGGAAGGACCCAAGTTGGACCTCGGAGGGTTGATCTGAGAGGAAAGAGGTCAGCCAGGCCAGAGCCTGATCAGTGATATCCAGGTTTTCACAGAGACGGTTGAGCAGGATGGTATGGTTGACCGTGTCGAAGGCAGAAGAGAGATCGAGGAGGATGAGGACATAGGGAATGTTACAGTCAAGGTTGGAGAGCAGATCTTCACAGATGTTCAGGAGAGCAGTTTCCGTGCTTCTGACAGCTCTGAAGCCAGACTGGTGGTCATGGAGACAGCCAACAGAATTAGAATGAAGGTTAAACTGAGAGATGGCCAACTTTCCCAGGAGTTTGCCAAGAAAGGGAGTAATGGAAATTGGGCGATAGTTAGCTGGACAAGAAGGATCAGCTGTGGATTTCTTGAGAAGAGGATGCACATTTGAACTTGATCCTCGCAGCCACTGGGAGCCAGTGCAGATATTTCAGTCCTGGAGAGATACGATCCCAGGACTTGAGGCCAAGGACAAGTCTCGCAGTCCTGTTCTGGATGAGTTGCAGAGGGCCGAGAGTAGAGGCAGGCAGATTTAGAAAGAGGCTGTTGCAGTAGTCCCGCCTGGATAGAACCAGAGCTCTGGAGACAGTGAGCTTCTGGGGGAAGGAGAGGAAAGGTAGAATACCTCTGAGGAGGTGCAGCTGGTAGTGTGACTTCTTAGAGACATCTGAGATGTGAGGAGAGAAGGAGAGTGTGGAGTCGAAGATGACCCCAAGGTTTTTAGCCTCGCGAGAAGAAGCAGGAGGGGGGGACCAAGAATGGCCGGCCAGAGGGTGGCAAGAAAGGAGGGAGCGGGTGTGCCGATGGAGAATCTCAGTCTTACTGGCATTGAGACAGAGGTCATTGGCGGCACACCACTCATGAATAGCAGACAAACTAACAAAGATGAGAGACGGAGAGGAGGTGGCCAAAGGTAGTCTGAAAATGAGCTTAGTGTCATCTGCATAGCATTGAAAGTTGGGGCAGAGGGCGGCAATGCGGTGGGCAAGGCGTGTTGGGTATAGGTTGAACAGCCAGGGAGAGAGGTTAGACCCCTGGGGGACACCACAGGCAGAGAAAAAGATAGTGGAGAGGAAGGACCCAAGTTGGATCTAGGAGGGTTGGTCAGAGAGGAAAGCAGTCAGCCACACCAGAGCCTGACCGGTGATACCCAGGTTATCACGGAGACATTTTAGCAAGATGGCATGGTTGACTGTGTGAAAGGCAGAAGAGAGATCAAGCAAGATGAGGACACAGGGGGTGTTTGAATCAAGGTTTGAGAGCAGGTCTTCACAGATGTTCAGGAGAGCAGTTTCCATGCTTCTGGCTGCTCTGAAGCCAGACTGGTGGTCATTAAGACAACCAACAGTGACCAGTTTTTCTAGAAGTTTGCCCAGGAAGGGAGTGATGGAGATTGGGCGGTAGTTATCCAGGCAGGGAGGGGTCGGCAGAAGGTTTCTTTAGAAGAGGGGGCACGGGGGCAGGGGGGTGGTAAGAATCCAGTGGCGACAGAGTGGTCGCATAAGTCGGCCAGGGAAGGAACCAGGGAGTCGATGTGGTCCTTGATGGTTTTGGAGGAACAGCGGTGAACCTGTTTTGATAAGACTTTAATAGATCGAACTGGTCTAGGAACCTTGTCTGCGGAGAACAGGGGAAAGGCAGAAGGAGGGAGGAGAGGTGGCTGCTGAAGGACCAGAGGAAGAGCAGGGAGTAGAGGGGAGAGGAGGAGAGTGAGGATGTCCTGAGTTTTAGAGATGTAGTGAGAAGCCAGTGCTGTGCAGAGGGCCTGGGAAGGGACAGGAGAGGTAGAGACTGCAGCAGGTTTGGCCAGTTCCTTGCAGATTTCAAAGAGTTCAGCCGAGTTGTGGGATGCCACAGAGACACGGGCTTGGATATGAGCTCTCTTCTTGGTGAGGACAGAGAGTCAGTATTGCCTTTGGAGCAGGCGACAGGCCTGTTTGTCAGAGGATGTACATGAAGCACGCCATTTCCTCTCGGCCACCCTACACTTGCGTTTAAGGGTGATGTGGTCCGAGTCGTACCAAGAGTTGCACTTAGCGTTGGGCTTCATGCGGATTCTCTTGACAGGTATCAGATATAGCAGAGTGTAGCAGGGAAAGGGCTGTGTCTGGGTAAGAGTCAGCCAGAAAGGGTGCGGGGGGTGATAAAGTGGCGGCGAAAGCGTCAACTGAAACACGCTTCATGGGTCGGATGACCGAGAAAGTTGGTGGCAGTGATGGAGTTGACTTGGCCTGAGGGGTGAAGAGGGTGAGATGGGAGGAAAGGAGAAAGTGATCACTCCAGGAGCGAGAAGTGGTGAGCGGGGCAGAAAGAGGAAGTGGGGGAGGGAAGGAAAGGAGAAGAGGGTCAGGGAAGCAACGAGACCAATCGCGGCCCTGGGGGGACCTCCAAAGTGGAATAAGGGCAAGCAAAGGGCCCAGGAGGGTCACAACAGCACACAACTAACCTGGGTCGCCACGGGTGAAAAGTGGCAATAACCCCAGCCGTGCTGGAACAGGCACTAACACAGAGCTAAGCGTTCAGCCAATCAGGGGAGGCTAGTGTAAGGAATGATTGGGAATCAAATGTTAGCGTGAAAGCAGTGTGTTTGTACAGTTCAGAGTAATGTAGAGGAGGGAGTAGCAGTGTTAAGGAAGTAGCAATAGAACAGGGTGGTAGTGGGGTAGTGCAACAAGGAAAAACATTGATTGGGGGAGTCAATATCTAGGAGTGAAAACATCTAAGGGATACAAGAGTGGTGAGAGGCGTGAGACTGAGGGAAGAAGAGGAAAGCAGAGTAGGGAGAGGCGATATGGGGCATATCTTAGAAGCCTGAATTAAAAAGGTATTTTGTAAGGCACCATCCCACCTCCCAGTAGATCAACGACTGGCTATAGTAGGAACAGTTAGGAAGTCCCTGAGGGAGTTTAGTCAGCCTGCTTTTAGATTACCATTTTTAGAGCACTTCGGCTCTTTAGATAGAAGAGGGTCCACACTTCAGTAGCACTAACCTGGGGTTTAAGGACACCTGGGCTGGGCAGGAGGTTCCTTACAAGACAAGAGTGAGGGACGGCCCAAGGGCCCCTCCTAACTTCAATAAAGACACTTAAACCAACTCAGAGTTGGAGTTATGCTTGTGTCATTTGTGACACTGTCTACTGTGGTAGGCTCCGCAGTAAAGCCCTAGACTCAAACTGGGTCACAATCTTGATGAGGAAATGTACACATTCTTGGGTACCTGAAGTTGGAAATCAGGAGTTGATATATTATGTATTATATTTGATACTACGTGCAATTACAGCTTTCTACACATATATTTCACTGTTTAGTTTTGGACACCTGAAGCTCCTTTTAGAGCTAGGTATGGGATTCTCTGACATAAGACACGGCGGCTTAAATTAAGAACGGTACAATATAGGCTTGCATGTTTAGGAGCCGGGACTGCTTTTCTGATGTAATGTAGGTACATATATATATATATATGACATTTTATGACAGACTTTATATAGATTTATTGAATGTATTTTAGATTACCACAATTTGTAAACATATTTTAAATTTGTTCTTTTTTCCAGGGTGGGCAATGTATTTGCCTTTACATATGGATACATAGGTCAGCTTGTTTTTATTAATCTCTTCATATATCCTTTGCTATACATTTAATTGGCTTTGGTTGGGCATGTAGACATTTGGTATTTTAGCCGTATTGTGATGCGGTAGGACTTGACACCGCCGCCATTGGACTTAGCCATATGAGTTGCACTAGCACTTTTCAAAGAGATTGTAGTAAGAACCTAGCACTTTATGAATTGCTGCGATCATATACATAGCACTTTGCTATAAAAGTATAGTTACCAAGCTGCTAGAAGCACTATGCACTGAGATTAGGCATCTTATAGCATATTTGCACTCACTGCATCACTTTTGAGCTGGCAGTGGACTCTTATCACAGAGTCTAATCATTACTAAGCGAGTAACTAATGGGAGTCTGCATAGTATAAAGAACGCGTAAGATCATAGATATTTGACAGGGTTGACAGTTCACTACACACCCGCACTTCATAACGGCAGGCCAAACATACGCACTAGAAAAATAAAGCCAACACAGGAGTTTCCCATTGCAACCGCCTCCCGTTTACATTTATGCCATTTGCGCAGAACGGAGACGGTTTTCGTTTATGTTTTTGTATTTGTGATCGAAATGGGAAATTACTACAATACATGACGACAGTAGTTTGTTAACTATGCACATGGTTTTATTTATAAAAATAAGTTTGCATGTATGAGTGGACTGCTATGGAGTTAGACATTTGAATTAGTGTCAATATTACTTAACTGTCTTAACTACAACATGCAATGCAGACTGAATATTACATACCCTGCTTACTTGTTGACCGCCTCATAACACTGTTTCAAGATGTCTGACCTGATACCAATGTAATTAAGGCTAGCCATATACTGCATACTATCCCACAAGGGATGACCATAGTGTGTATGAGAGCTTTAAAGTCCTGTATCTATGTTTACACCCTGAACGTGACCAAGCGGTGTGTACCGCGAAACGCGTCATTTTTGCAGTGCTTTTCTTTTTTCCATGACATTATATACTCAATAAAGGAACATTTTTTTGCCTGGCATACTTCTGGTGATTGGACTTAGGGTTCAGAGAACAGTTCCTCCTCTGGACTGCTCTTGGAGTGCACAATAGTCAGGTGAGTAGGGTTAGTAGAACAAACAAAACCCTAGATAAGGTGAGGGTCTGAACAAATCATTTAATTCTAATGTGTCTGGTGGTCATATGTCATTAAAGGTTTGCACTTGGTTGACTAGTTTCAAAGAACTTTTTTTCAAAGGATGATACTCAGGACTATACCATACATTTTGGCAATATTACACCAAGTTGTCCATACAGTATTTTCAATAGAAAACTATTTTAATTCTTTCAATCAATGTATATCTGAATACAATTCATATATTTACTGCAGTCATAGGGTTAAGTGGAATCTGTAGCGCATTTAAACATTTCTCAGTTTAAAAAAAAATACGAATCTTATATCAATGAATAACTTAGTTAAGACTCATTTTTTTTAACTTCTTTCATACATTCCATACTCTTGCATTCGTTCCATTCTGCCCAACATGTTTCATTCCTCCTCTCAATTTATCAAATATATATTTGTCAGGAAATTCTTCAGGGGGGCACTACCCGCTTATCCGCAATCCCTATTATTCCATTGTTTTACTTTGTTGAATTTGCCACTTATTTTCAGATTGTTCTTCAAATCTTGTTTCTTTTACTTTGGAATTTGCATTCATCTAGTTTTCTAGGCTTTTATTTTTCAATGACTCTTCAACACCGTTTAGTCAACCCGTGTTTACTTGTAATGACATATTGAAGGTTTTAATGTAACCGTCCTTATGGGTACATTTAATTTATACCAGTTACAAATATAATTTAATGAAGAGAGATTAATTCCCCTTTCTATTTCGGCTTTATGTGAAAGGCAAAGTACTCTTACCAACCAACTTTTGGCAACTGTATTTAGTGCAGTATTTCTCAGTTGCTTTTTGCTCGGTTATGGTATTGCGCGTTTTTTTTCTTCTAACCGGTCCGGGTTGATGACAAATAACGGGAATGTCGCATTATGGAGTGTATTTGTTTTACTGGTGTTAGTTTGTTTCTGTATTATTGACCTTTTTGTCATTTTCCAGTACTTAAGAGCTCACCATTACTGCGGCCGTCATTCACACAGTAGCTGGATTGTTTCCGGGTCTACCATTTTTTGCTTCAGCGTATGCACATCCATCTGTTACATTGGTCTGCGCCCTATACTAAGAGCAACATGAAAAAGAAAACCGACCAGGCTTTAGAATACAGTGTGTTCTCTTTACACTCCTATTTCACTATGCACAGATACCGCTAAATATAGCCCCTCTGGATTATCTGTCTACATGCCAATTTTCTTACCTGTGCTTGCATACTCTTTACTCGGTCTCTTCGTATTTCCGCAATACGGATCCTCACTATGTCATACTGTTCCTATAGTGGCCACGTCCGTTGGGCATGTTCCTAGGTGCTTTTCTCTAATTGACGCATCTAGTGTATGCACGTTACCATGGAAATTGAGTATTTCGATCTCCATATTCCTCTAGCTTTATAAAAGGTACAGTATGGCAATGCATTACTTACCGTAAAAGCATTTCCGATGGTTGTATCTGCTTAGATTCAGATGCTGTGCATAGTCCGACATCCAGTGGTCACTGCAGAGTATTGCATTTTGTTTTTCGTAGTCGAAAAGGGGACGTCGACAAGGCGTGTCTGTAACACTATCCCCTATAGTGACGTGCAGTGTACCCACAATCCCTCACGCGTCGAGGTCCCTCTGTATTTTTTTTGCCCTGAGGGAGCCTATTAGACGTGAGTGAGTACAGAAAAGAGAGAAAGATAAGGATATCTATGTTCCTTCCATCCGAGCGGGGAGGAAGGGTGGGCGCATGTGAATCTAAGCAGATACAACCATCAGAAATGCTTTTAGGGTACGTAATGCATTGTCTTCTCAGGTTTGTTAATCTGCTTAGAATCACATGCTGTGCATAGACTAGCGAGCAGTACCCGGAGTTGGAGGTGGGTTGTGGGAAGGAACAGTAGAAAAAAAAGGTCTTAACACTGCTTGCCCCACCTGGGAATCGGATCTAGAGTGGGCATCTAGACAGTAGTGTTTTGTAAAGGTGTGTACAGAACTCCAGGTTGCCGCTTTGCAAATGGACTCCAGAGGGACATTTGCAATGAATGCTATGGAAGAGCTAGTGCCTCAAGTAGAATGTGCTCTTGGCTTGAAGGGTAGTTCTCTCTTAGCAAGAGTGTAACAGAGAGTGATGCATTGGACAATCCATCTAGATATAGTGGATTTTGAAACTGCATCTCCTTCTCTTCCTGCTGCCACCAAGACAAAGAACTGATTAGTCTTTCTCAGAGGTCTAGTTCGTTCCATATAAAACATGACAGCCCTGCGCACATCTAGTGTATGCATGCTCTTTTCTCCCAAATTTGAAGGGTTCTGAAAGAACGTTGGTAGTTCTATTGATTGGTTGACATGGAATTTAGAAATGAATTTTGGTGCAAACCTAAGATGTGTGCGTAGAACCACCTTATCCTTGTGAACTGTTAGAAAGGGGTCCAGGATAGAGTGCTTTTAGTTCACTCACTCTCCTAATGGAGGTGATGGCCATTAAGAAAGCAGTTTTAAGAGTGAGGTTCTTAAGGGATGCTTTGTGCATGGGTTCAAAGGGTGAGCCTATAAGCCTGGTAAGTACCACATTTAGGTCCCATCCGGTAGCTGGGTTAGCTATAGGAGGGTGTATTCTCTTTACTCCCTCCATGAAGGCCTTAATAACTGGGACTTTCCACCATGACACTGTGTTGAGAAATGGTGTATGCGGAAAGTGCAGCTAGATGAACTTTAATGGAATTAAAGACCAAACCGGAGTCTAATAAGTGAGTCAGTTAAAGAATAATCTGTGTGGGAGAGCAGTCAACTGGGTTGATGCTCTTATCTCTACACCAGATGACGAATCTTTTCCATTTGCTGGAATAGCAGTAACGAGTGTTAGGTTTTCTAGCCTCCCTAAGAATGTCCATGCATCTTTGAGGGAGTTGTAAATGTCCAAATTCTAGGACCTCAGGAGCCAGGCTGCTAAGTTCAGGGTCTGTAGGCATGGGTGTAGTGTTCTGCCCTTGTCCTGTGACAGCATGTTGTACGGGCAGGGAAGTTTCACTGGAGGAGATAGAGACATTTCCGTCAAGTGAGCGAACCATGGCTGCCGGGCTCACATAGGGGCCACTAGTCTCATGGTAACTGGTTCCTGGTGCATTTTATGCACTATCTTGTTGAGAAGGGGAGTTGGGGTAAAAGCGTAAACAAATTTCCCTGACCATGGTATCGATAGACCGTTCCCCTTGGATTGGTTCTGGGGGTACCTGGAGGCGTAATCTTGGCATTGGGAGTTCTCCACAGTTGCGAACAAATCTATTTCTGTGAATCCCCATTGTGTGAAAACAAAGACGATGTCTTCTTGTAACCGCCATTCGTACTCTGGGGTGCCGAGGGAAGTCTCTGCTGAGTTGTCTGCCAGCAGATTGAGTTCCCCTGGTACATGTTGTGACAACAGGAACATGTTGGGTTTGAGAGCCCACTTCCAGATGTTCTGGGACAGCTTGCACAGTGCTGGAGAGTGAGTGCCCCTTGCTTGTTCAGATAGTACATGGCTGTGGTGCTGTCTGTGAGGACCATCACTGTCTTCCCTTGCAGGTGTGCCTGGACAGCCTTCAGTGATTTGAAGATCGCTAGCAGTTCCAGCAAGTTTATGTGTTTGGACGCTACACTTGGAGTCCAAACTCTGTTTGCAGTCTGATGGGATGGGTGAGGCCCCCCCATCCTCTGAGGGATGAGTCTGTGGTTAGAGTGACCTCCACTGCGGGGGTGGCGAATGGTTTCCCCATTACAAGGTTTTCCTTCGACCACCACCGTAGCGAGAGAACCAAGGCCTGCAAGACCACCACTAGATCGTCCCATTGTCCGCTGGCCTGACACCACTGGCTGTTGAGCCACCCTTGCATTGGGCGCATGCGCAGTCGCGCATGAGGTACCAAATATATACATGACGCCATCATTCCTAGCAAACGCATTGCTTTGCGCACCGTCACCTCTCGACCGGCCACATATTGAGGGATCTGAAACAGCATATTTTGGACCCTCTCGTTGGAGGGGAAGATGAGGCTGTCCTTTGTTCGAATTAGAGCCCCTAGGAATTGTTTGATCTGGCTGGGGTCTAGGCTGGACTTCTTCTCGTTGATGGAGAAGCCCAGTTGGAACAAAAGGTCTACAGTCTTTTGGGTATTTGAGAAGCATGTCTCGTAAGAATCCCCTGTTATGAGCCAATCGTCGAGGTAAGGGTATACTGGGATGGACAACCTGCGCACGTAGGCAGCTGCCACTGCCAGTACTTTCTTGAATACCCTCGGCGCTGACGCTATGCCGAAGGGTAGCACTCTGAACTGGTAGTGTTTGCCCTCTATCATGAACCTGAGGTATTTTCTGTGCGCTGGCAACATTAAAATATGAAAGTATGCATCTTTCATGTCCAGTGTTGTCATGTAATCTCCCTGCGAAAGTATGGGGATTACTTCCTGTACAGTCATCATGCGAAATGTTTGCGGTTTGACAAATTTGTTCGCTGGGAGCAGATCTAGTACAGGGTGCATGGTTAAGTCCTTTTTGGGTACAAGGAAGTACACTGAATAAATACCTTCCGTTGACTGTGATAGAGGCACAACCTCTATTGCTCCTTTTAGTAGCAGTAGTTCCACTTCTTGAAGAAGAATGGCGAGGTGTTCCGGTGACAGGCGTCGTCCCCTTGGGGGTCTGTATGTGGGGGACCGACTGAATTCTATACAGTACCCGGGGGCTATAGTTGACAATACCCATCGGTCTGATGTTATTCCCTCCCATGCTGGTAGGAAAGATGTTAACCAGCCCCCGATCGGTGATGCATGGGAGGGGACCCGAATCTTCGGGTCATTTGGTGTTCGTAGCCGGGGAACCTCTGGGAGTGGGGCCCCGACCTCTGCCCTTGCCACAGCGCTGTCCTATTTGCGTGTACTGGCCACTGGTTCCCTGAGTAGGAGGACCAGTTGCCTGCAGTGTACTGCTGCTGTTGCTGCTGTTGTTGGCGTTGGCCTCGAAAAAAGCGTTTGTTGCCGAATCCTCGCTTATTGGGAGGCCTTGAGATTTGGTCTAAGGTCTTGAGGGTGTCTAACTCCTTCTTCGCAGTCTCCAGTGCGTCGTCCACTGCCTTCCCAAAGAGGTTAGACTCCTCTATTGGTTATTAATGAGTGACGCCTGGGTTTCTGGCTTGAAACTGGAATTGTGGAGCCAGACATAACGCTTCAGAAGAATTCCATGTACTAAAGAACGGCCAGCCGTTTCTGCATCATCAAGAGTGTTTTTAATGATGCTCTGGTTAACCAGAGTTCCTTCTGTTACTGTGGCCAATAAGCGAGTTCTTAAGGGCTCAGGGACTTCCTCTAGGTCTTGCCGTAATTTTCCCCATTGGGCATCAGCATAACTTGCCATTAGTGTATCATTGGCAATTCTGGTTGAAAAAGCTGCCGAGGCTGTAATTCTTTTACCCAGGGCATAGAGCTTCTTTCCTTCTTTGTCTGGGGGTGCTTTGCTGGTTGACAGCAGAACCCCTGCTCTTTTCCTTGTGGTAGTTACCACCAAGGAGTCCAGAATTGAGTACCCCTAATGTATAATGGGCCTGAATGAGAGGGAGTAAACTATTTTTCAATTCTGGGATTGACCCCTCTTACCAGTGCAGGTGTGGACAGCAATGGAGTAATTTGTCTCTTAACTGAGGCGAGGAGGGGAATGGTTTGACTAGTCGGAGGTTTTTCTTTAATGATTCTTTCTACAAAATCAGTATCAGGGGTAATTTCACCAGTTTCAATCTCAAAATGCGCTGCTGCCTTCCAAAGTAGCGCGTTAAAGGTGGGTTGATCATCAATTGGTGATGGATTCCTGACCGGTGTGGTCTGAGGAGAGGGAAGGTTTATGATGGCAGGGTCTGTAGACTCTGTTGGTGACTGCCAGGGCTGTGAGCCACCTTCATCTGCGTCTTCCTCGAAACCCCCCCCCCCCAACCATGTTAGTGTTTTCATGAAAACCTTCTATTCCGAGGTCTTGTTGGTCTTCACTATTTAAGAACTCCTCATCTCCCTGGAAGTGAGAGTCTTCTTCAGTGAGGTCATAAGTATTCATATCCTCTTGAAGGGGGTTAAATATAGGATATTTTTTTTTTATTTATTTAATGTGTTACAGTTTGGTTAATAAACTTTACACATACGTGGCAACAAGAATACAATAATGAAATTAAGATTACACAATTAAATAAAATGGCAATACTAATAATAAATAAATAAATCTAGCCTGGACACAATCATACATGCTAAGACCTAAAACAACCTAAATCAAGCCCTATATATATCACATCAGAACTCACCAGGATACGAAATACTGACAATATTAGGAAGAAACAATTTGGAGTTAGAGTTCACAATTACATAGTAACGCATAGCCCAAAAAGGGTTCTCGTATAGGTGTATCCCATCACTACTCCTAAGTGTAGATAAGGCCACCTATTCAAATCGTAATGCCCAATTTTCCCTCTATGACCAACCAGATGTTATATAAAGCAGTTAGAATATGGATATTTTCAGAATTTAGGCAGTGATGCCAAAATAATGCCTTAGAGGTTGCTGCAGAATCATGAGTATACTTTCCCATATGTTGATGTATTATGTCTGTCATACTACTACATTGTGTCAGAACATGTTGTGCTGTCTCTAAAACATTATTGATTTTACACAATCTGCAAATCCTTAGTGCCGACAGCATTTGATCTCTCCGGCCCGTGACCCATAGAGTCGGGAGTTGATCCAGTCTTAATAGGAGTACAAAGCGTCGCAGTCTTTTGCAAGGGCATAAGTTAAGGTAGTCTTGCGGTCTCATATATATGTACAACCTGAATTTCACAAATTCATAACTTTTCAATGCACTGAGGTGGGCAAAATTCTCCAGCCAGTCCCACATATCTATTCGCTTGTCAAGGGCTCTCTGAACTTGCCTGGTATAGTCCCCTTCGCGATACATCCATCCTATATCAGCAAGATATCTTAATATTATAGCAGCGGGTGAGAGGGAATTTTGTTTTTTACATATTTCCTTATCCACAGCAATCAATACTGGATTTGTTGTACCACTACGCATTTTAATGAAAAGCCCCAATCTCTTTTTCATCACTATAGCTTTCAATGAAGGTATTCCCAGCTCTAGGCGTATAATGGCCATTGGAATTCCTGGGGCTAGTCCCAAGACCCGCCGCCAGAATTTCCCTTCTATTACTTGTAGCCAGCTAAGATCTAGGTCGAACAGGGCCTCTAGTCCGTAGGTCACCATGGGTGTAAAAACCTGCACATAGAGTTGGCGAGTGCCCCATAGCGTAAAACCTCCTTGCTTGTTAGTGAAGTTCGCAACCAGCGATGTGACCTGCGCTGCTCGCATCTTCCGAGAATATTTGCATATACTATAGTCGCCGCTAGGCTCTAAATCAATACCCATATACCGATATTGTGGGGCGTAAGGGATTATGTTCTTACCCACCATAAGATTTACGTGTGACACTCTTTTATTGGTAAATCGCAATACCTTAGTCTTATCAAGATTGATAGTAAGGCCATTATGATTCATTTAGTCCTGGGGTACTCTTGAAGTGCCTCCCTTGGTCTCTTGGGCGTTTTATTTTCTGGAGTGGACATGAATCTGTCCAGCTTGTCCATACATGACTGGAATCTCTCAACAGTCCAGTATGGTAAACCAGAACGGTCTGGAGGCGAAAAAGGAGGTTCCTCTGCCTGTAGCCATCTAGGTCTGTCCCATAATGTCGAGGATAAGGCCCCTTCGCCTTCTGAGAAACCTTCTGGCAGGCTAGGGCCTTCTTTCGGCGGCAGGAGCGGTCCCTGCCTTCCTTCCGGCATCCTTGGCGCTTCCCTGGCATTGTGAGCGGTTTTCAGCGTGTCACTCGCCGTCCGTCTCTGGCCGTCCTTGGAAACTATATGCGCCAAGCTCTCGATGATTAATTCCTCCGAGGGTAGGTCTGGCGTCGCTTTGGGCGGTGTCGAGTCTCTTGCGGCGACGACCGCACTCTGACGAGGCGCGTCGCCTGTGTCTTGGTCTAGTGCCCTCGTCTACGGGCAGCCCAGTCGCTAGACGCGTCTGCGGTGGCAGGGAGGGCTTGCGGCGGTCGGTGGTGGTCGCCAGTAGGCCCAGTGTCTCCGTTGATGCTAGGGCTGTCTTCATCTTCGACGAAGACGTGCCGTAGGTTGTGTGCTTATGTTTGTGTTTTCTGTGTTCGTCAGCGTCGCCGGGGTGTTCATCCCCATAAGCAGGGCATGAGCAGAGCTTGTCGGGGCTGGGGACAGACGACGAAGAGCGGGAACGCTCTCTAGAGAGGTCTACAACCTCCAAAGCGGAGGTTGGGTTATCACTATCCTCGTCACACTCGGTGGCGGGTGAGGAATCAGACCTAGTCATAGCATAGGCTGCCCACCTCTTGACCCTGCGGTCCTTTAAAGTCTTTGGTTTAAGAAGCTTACAGGCTGCACAGCCGTCCTCTTTGTGGTCGAGGGGTAAGCAACGTTTACACCGTTTGTGCTTGTCTTTCCAAGTAAATTTGCCCTTGCAGCGGGGGCAAAATCTAAAAGGGAGTCCTCTCCATAGCCGAGGAAACAGACGTGATAACGACCCTGAAGGAAGGGGAGGGGAAAGAGAAAGGCATTCTCAGAAAGAACAAGAAATGTCCCACGACCCCACTCTCCCTGTCGTCTTAGGCCAGCGAGGCCAGGCCACGTGTTCGGCAGCGCCGAAGGATCTCCTCCGTCTAAGTCACTGCCGTCGAAGTTCTTATTCGGCGGTGAAACAGCTTCGCAGCTACGACGTCGAAGGAGGGATCTAAAGTAATGTATAATCTTAAATAACGACCCAAGGGTCGAGTACATGTTTTTGCAATTTCTCTCGAGGAGCTCCGCGTAAAGGCGACCAGTATCTGGGCGGAAAAAAACAATCTGAGGGAACTCGATGTGTGAGGGATTGGGTGTACACTGCACGTCACTATAGGGATTACAGGGTGTTACAGACACGCCTTGTCGACGTCCCCTTTTCGACTACGAAAAACAAAATGCAATACTCTGCAGTGACCACTGGATGTCGGACTATGCACAGCATGTGATTCTAAGCAGATTAACAAACATCAGAAATATTCTTTTACTGGACATTAGTTATTCTGTCCATTCATTTAGTCTTTTCTCAGTGCTTTTAGTTAGGAAAATCAGTTTTTTCTTTTTGTGTTAGTTTCCTTTTGTCTATATTGATGTCAGGTCCTTGTTTTATTTGGTATATTATAGTTCATTTAAATGTTTCTGCTTTGTGTATATATTCAATGAAATGGCTCACTAATGGCGCTGTGTGTATTCTGTTTTTTATACAGCTCTTGTGTTCAGTAATTCAAGTTTTTATCTGAATCTACTTCTGTACTCCTGCTTGTTTGGCTAGTTTCCACATGGGCTATGACCTTTGGGGCATTGTAGTCCCCAACTTTTATTGAGGGTTGGCTGTCTCTTCAATTGAAAGTTGATATTGTTTTGCTTTACTTGGTCTTTGATGCCCTTACTTCTTTTGAATGCTGTTAGGGGTCTTTTCAATGGGGGTTTCCCCATTTCCATTATTTTCCAAGTTTTAAGAATAATTTTTTTGATCTGATTCAAGAGGTTGCTGTAGGTATTGACAAACACAAGGTTGTCATCATTTCTATTAGATGTTTTCCTAGTGTGGTTTAATAGTGCTTCACGGTTATGGTTTGCTAGTTTCATTGTTTTGGCTGTCAATTTGGAGGGCTAACCTGTTTCATGCAATTTCACCATTCGTTTAAATGCTTCTTGTTTGTAGTCATTTCGATGGGTACTGTTCCTCTTTAGCCATAGAAATTTCCCTTAAGGGAAATTATCCCATACATGTCGTGGGTGAAAGCTGTTGTAATGCAGTATGGAGTTCTTATCAGTCAATTTATTATATGGTTTAACAAATAAATTCCCTTTCTCTACATCTGCTTTGATAGTGAGATCTAGGTAGCTTATTTCGTTTGTCTCGAGCATAGGTGAACTTTAGATGCCGGTCTTGTTTTACCCATTCGAAGAAAGAGGCTGCCTCTTCTTCATTCCCTGTCCATAGGATAAAAAACATCAACTATGTACCGTCACCTATGTTTTTTGAATGGGTTAGTTTCAGTATATATTGAACTCTTTTCAAAGAACTCCATATACAAGTTGGCTATGCTCGGTGGTAGTGTCGCCCCCATGGCAGTACCTTGGATTTCTTTGTAAACATTTCCATTGATGTGCAAATAGTTTTCTGTTAGAGCAATCTCCGCTCACCATAGAATAAACAATGGGGGGTTTTGTGTATCCATTGATTCTTGCAACAGACGTTCCTCTAACATATCCAATGATACTCCTTGTGGTATACTTGTATATAGTGCTACAACGTCTAAGCACATTAGTATTTCCTTATTTTGATCAAATGCTATACCTTCTATTTATTTGATCATTTGTGTTGTATCTTTAATTTACAACGTCATTTTCTTAACTGGGGGTTGCAGGTATATATCTGCTCATTTTGACAAGGTTTCTAACACGCAACCTAGACCAGGGACTATTGGCCGTCCATGTGGTTTTGTCAATGTTTTATGTATTTTGGGGAGGGTATAGAATTGATGCATTCTTGATTTATCCATTACTAGAAAATCAGCTTCCTTTTTTTAAATCCAAGCTCTTGTGTGCTTTTTCCATTTTCTGACTGATCCATTTCTCTAGTTTGTGAGTAGGATCATCTTTCAATGTTTGATAGTTCTTTGTCCTCTAGTGGGTCTGAACAACTAAACCAATTGGATACAAGGCTCTCCCTACCCCCCTCCATGTTTTTATAGGTTCCCAAGCTTCATAGATGATTCTTGGTTCTGTACAAGACCTCTAGTCTAAATACATTGGCTCAAACCTACTCTTTAGCAGTCCTGAGCCAATGATCCCTAATCTATTAAACAGAATGTGTCAATGATGGCCCAACAGTCTAAAACCTCCTCAAAAGTCCATTGCTAAAGACCTTTTTGGCTGGGTCTTTAGTAAGCCCCTGTAATCCCTTGCAGTACTTCACAAGCATGGGCCACTTGGAAGCCTAGGAAGTGAACCCGGTAAAACGCGCAGCACCAACAAGTAGAGTTATTTTCAGTCACAATCTTCAGGTATTGCCCTTTAATGCCTTGGGTGTGTGGTGCACCAGTATTAGCATCACTCAGGAGCCTCTGGCATGCCCCTAAAGATGTAGTCAGCCACACAAAACCACACTTGGGCCAGTGGCATGTGGATACGTGTGACCGGGGTGGGGCAGTGAATAGAAAATGTGAGCAACAATGGAACTTCTTACAGAGTTTAAAGTCGCAGTCTGGAAACATCAAGGTATTCTGACACGCGAGCGCACTGGTCAAACGCAGCACGTCTGGAATTATAGGGCCTAGACGCTGTGCATAACAAACGAGATTTTGAGGCATGAACATACGTAATGCCAAAGTCACCAATTATAAGAATTCTAAGCGGCCACCAATCGTACACAAACTATTCGACATTGTCAAAATCCTCTCCAAACCATCATCCACACCTTCAGTACCCTAATACACTGCAGTATTCAACTGCCTCATGGACTACTTCCACTGCAAAATAATCAGGCAAGCTCTTCCAATCCAAAAATCCCTTCTCCCAAACATTCAAACACATGGGATTCCATCCAATCGTCAGTGACACCCTCATCAGCCTAACTGCCAAAATAAAACCTGCAGACTTCCTGAATGATGCATGCCCACCTCAAGCTGTATCCAACTGCATCACCACCCTTGCTCCACACTGGCTCATTAAAATCAATTCCGGTCTCTCACATAGTAGTATCCCCATTGCATTGAAAACAAGTCTAAACCTCACCCCTCTGCAAGAAAACATCCCTCAACCCCCATAGTCCCCGACAACTACTGCCCCATTACTATGCTACCATACCTCAATACTTTATCACTACCCAACTGCAACAATAAATCACCATGAACAACCTACTCAAACCCTTCCAATCTGACCTGGACACAGCACAGAGACCGCTACACTTGATGATCCCCACAACATCACAGACATAGGACATACATCATTACTCGCCTCTCTGCAGCCTTTAACATCGACAACCCCATTCCGCTAGCCACCCACCCTTTTACAAAACCACACCCTCAAAAGCTGTCTCTCCACCATCACCAACTAGATGTCCAGTCACTTCCTCAAACTCAACCGTTCCAAAACCGAATACCTCCTTATCCCCCTCACCCCCCAGCCCCTCACCACCTCCCCCTGGCACAAACCCGTCCTCACCTTCTGGAACCAAGAACCTGTAATACACCACACACATCCCTCTCCACACCTGTCAAATCCCTTGCCTTCACCATCAACCCCCACACCTTTCCTTTACACACCACATAGCACTTCTCACCAAAATATGCACAACTACATCTATGCAAGATCAGACACATCCTTCCCCCCTGGTAACTTCTGCACCACAGTCCAAGTGCCGTTTCTGTCCCAATTCGGGCCATGGCAAAGCTTTCTCTACTGATCTCCCCAACAGGACACGTACCCATGGAAACCATACAAAGCACAGCTGCAAGACCCATCCTCCATCTACCCAAACAGTCACACTTCAACCCTGCTCTTGCCCAGCTCCACTGGCTCCTCGTATCTGACAACTGCCTTCAAAAGGACTCTGTATTGTATTCAATGCCATCCACCACAAAGCACCATCTTACCTTCACAACAAATTCAAACTCAGGCACACAAACACCAAACAAGCCAGCCAACACATTTTACACATTCCACTCTGCAAACTAACATGCACACACAAACAAGCATTTACCCACCAAGCACCCAGAGCATGAGAACCAATACCTCTGCATATCTGCACAGCACCACCTATCCATCCATCATCATTTTCAGATAGGAAAACGGGTATGTTTTGAGGCTCTAACACATAAACCCTGACCTCCTCCACTGATACCACTTTCCTATCCTAAACTTCCTATCCAATTCTGAAAACATTTTGTAGCTTCTTTTTCAACTCTGACATTTTCAACCTTTGAACCAAGACTCCAAGACCATCTGGGTAGGGCCAGCGATGAACAAAAATTCTAATAAAATAAATGATACCCCCTGCAACAAGGAAACCCAATCTCAAAGAATAAGCAAAGGTACTGGTTTACAAAGCCATCAGTGGAAAAGGACATTAGCGCGAGTGAGTGGCAAGTGAGCCATGCAAAACAACCAGCATCAACCATCTATACAAGTCCATCACCATAGATGGCATCAAAATCAAGGTAGCCAAAGAAGTTAAAACCTTAGGTTTTTACTTAGATTCAGCCCTTACCCTCAACAAGCAAGTTAATGCTACTGCCTCATCAACTAGTTACACCTGCAAACTTATTCACGCCTGTAAACCATACCTGTCTACAGACAGCTGCACCACCATAGCACGAGCCCTCATACTCTCTAAATTAGACTACTGCAACGCACTGTACCTGGGCACCAGCAAACACCAGCAAACTCCAAACATTGCAGAACAACGCCCTTAGAACAGCATTAGGCATTCCCAAAGGGCAACACATCTGATCAAAGAAGAGCCGCTAACTGGCTGGCCATCAATGACCTTATCAAACTTAAAACCCTGAATATTACACACAACTGTCTGAACAATACAGCACCTGCATACCTCAAAGAGAAATTCAGAAAGTACACCTCTGAACGTCCCATCAGAAAGGCCCAATCAAATAGTATCAAAATTCCCAACTTCAAACTGAAAAGAACTGGAGGATCCAGCTTCCCAGTACTAGCAGCTCATCTTTGGAACTCCATCCCAGATTCACTTAAAGTTACTCCTTCCTTCCATGTGTTCAAGCTAATGTCAAACTCTGGCTTCACACCAATGACTGCTAAAGGCAGAGCTCCACTAAATACTCTGTATATTTAATGTAAAATATTTGAAACTGTAACATATCCTAACCGTAATCATGTGACTTTGTAACAATTAATGTTTGATATGTAACATAAGAAATGTAAATATTTATGTACCTGTAACCCAAGACTTATTTCTTGTAAGCGCCCAGTTGCTTAACGGCCCGGTGCGCTATATAAATGAATAAACAAAACAATAGTTGGCTAACATAGGCTATGTAGCACAGGAAGGCCAGGGCCGAGTCCACGCATGTGCCCCAGCTATGAGACTTCAAATGTATATTTGTGTATGGAAAAGAGCTCCGTTTTCAGACCTGTTGAGGGCTGACATCCAACTAGAACGGCGGAAAATGGCAATAACTGATTAAAAATACGGTTTCACTGTTGCCAATTAACGATCTATCAACTAACCTTATTGCACTTACATGTTCAACCTCAGAGGCAGCCCTACAGATAAGTGGTAACAGACACATTTACTGTCGTAAAATAGGCAACTACTCAAAGACAAGCAGGGAGTAAAAACTCTGCCAACTAAAAATAGGACAGACACAAGGGCCCGTGCGCCTGCTTTCACCCACACAGCTCAACACTTTTGTTTGGATCAATAGTATACATAGTGCCACAGGAAGAAACTCCACTATAACTGCTCCAGAATGTGTAGATGTACACATATTCTTAATGTGCATGAATAACTAGGTGCAAAGAAATATAACAATATTTCCGTTTGAACTGTCAAACACTTTCTCACTTTAAAAAATGCTCCCATTTCAAATAGGACTTTCTCCCACAAAAATAATTCTCATCCAAATTTTAAAAAACGGGGACTCCCACGTCAAAATCTTAGCTGGAGCACTGCTTATAAGAATAAAAGACTTGGCCATGGCAAGATTCAATAAACTCAACTGCATGTTGAATTCAGAGTTCTGCTACAACTGCATTCACCATTAATCAAGAGAGCCATTGTAAGGGTGTTGACATTAGGTTGTCATATTACTCTGCAGTACCTGACAAAAGCAGTCAAATTGGCTGAAAATGTTTTTCCCATAAGGCAGTAATTGCCTATTGAACGTGCTCCAAATGCAATGTTTTAGAGCATAGAGCAATTGGAGGAAAGTGCTTAATAGCTACACAGCAAATAATGTTTGCACCGCAAAACCCGAAAAAGAAAATACAATACAGCTTTTTCCCATTCTTGAGACAGTGGCAGAGGAAATATTTGGCCTTAGCGAGTGCACAGCACCAGATGTTAATGCTAATGCACAAAGTGCACCAGGAAATTCAGACTGCTAACATCAATGGGTTAAACTAATATATCCCTAATGTATTCCACATTTCAACAAATTTGACATTTCATGTAATATGCCATTTTCCATAATTAGATGATAAATTGTGGGCACTTGTGGTTTACGATGTAATAACTACAACCAGCACGCAAACTCGGAGGCGAAAGGACAGTGTGTGTATTAGTCCAGATCAGTAAAGCTATTACAGAGTTACGTTATTGCAATCATTATAAAACTTCCCAGAGAACTACGTTTATAAAAACTACAGATGTTTCCGTTTTTTCAGCCACCTTATGATGAAGGCATAGCTCTTGTTAGGCAAACTATAAAAAGAAATCCTCAAATACTTTGTGGCAGAACTTTGATCAACTTAAATTTTAGCACAGGGACAAACTTATGGTGGACAGAAAAGGTAGGTTAATTTACAAATGCGTTGTTTCTATCGTTTTATTTCAGTAGGAATTGATGCAGGTTCACCATTGTGAAAAAGTTTCAAAGCATCCTTTCAAACGTCGAATGAGTAGATAGCATAACAAGGAGAAAGTGCACAACACTAGACTTATCTGTAACCAACATGGACACACAGAATTCTGCTTTCACGCGAGAAGGCCCATAAAAGTTTGTGATTTTTTATATACGTGTTTGTTCGATTTATGCGCCGGCACTTAAAAATCTGTTATTTCCATAGCACCACTCTTGGAAATAATTTGTAACTATTGAAACTGTTAACCTGAAAGCTTGCAAACTCTATGCATCATGCAAGGTTTGTTAGTCACAGTTTGGGTTCAGGTTTTTGTACCTAAATACCGGACCACGGAAAGCTGCAACTAACATGATGGCGAATATTCATCCAGTGAAAATGTCAACACCAATGGAGGCTTAGCCACCTATCCATAACAGTTAAAAATGACCAGCAGTGACCAGCCAAGAAACGCAAGGCACCTTCAATGGAAAAGTGTTCTGGACTAGAGTCCCAAGGTGCAGTCAGCCTGCGATTTAGAGGGAACAAACGCTTCAGGAGTCAATGAGCACAGAACCTACAGCACACGTATCATGTTGAAATACTGGCCTGCCAACCAATCAGGATGCCTTAAAGGAATTTTCGGGAATGCTAAAGCACGAACTTGCTTTTCCACAGCGAACGGCAGGATTCAAAGACCAGAGAACCCCTTTTCAAAAGACGAAAGCCTAGAAACAGGATTAAAGCTAGTCCAATGTTATTTATCACTCGTTCGAACAGACACAGACACTAAGTCAGACCTATGGCTGTCATCTCTGCAAAAAAAGCTTGATAACCCTCAACTCTGAGACCATATGGTCTGCACAGCTAGCGCGTGAATTTGCCTTCCGAATTCTAGCTTTTCTAAATTTGCCTTCTCAATTTGGCCAACCAAAAATAAAACAAAGCGGAATGGTAAAAGGGTTAAAAGATAATACAGAAGAACTAGTTACTCTTACCTTGTAACGTTCTTTCGATGGGATGTTCCTCCGACGTATTCCTTATCTTAGATAGAAATCCTTCAGCTTTGCTGGCCTCGTAAAATTTTTTCGCCAGAGGGCGCTGCGCGTCGATGATCGCCAAGTCGATGACCCTCGACGGCCTCCGTGCCGACGTCGACGTCATCCTGCCTATAAAGGCCGCGCGCAGCGTCCGTTGCTCAGTTCCGTTTTGTAGTCCCCAGTAATGTTTTTGGATTAGACTAATCACCTTGAAGGAGCATAGGCTGCAAACCCACAGGAAGTCATACTGCGGGGATGGATGGGAGGGTCGATAAGGAATACGTCGGAGGAACATCCCATCGAAAGAACGTTACAAGGTAAGAGTAACTAGTTCTTCGAAGGGATTGTGTCCTCCGACGTATTCCTTATCTTAGATAGACTCCCATAGCAGTGGTATTGTGACTGGAGGCGGGAGTAATAAAAGTTATGTTACCCTTCCAGAATGGACAGAGTGTAACACAGCCTTGCCGAATCTAGTTTCTTGACTAGAGGAGGAATCCAGGCTATAGAATTTGGTAAATGTATGTGCGGACGACCATGTGGCAGCCGCACATATATCTCGAATTGGCACCCCTCTTTGAAGGGCTGAGGATGTTGCGATACCCCTGGTAGAATGAGCCCTTAGATTTTGAGGAGGCTCCTTTCCTGCCAATTTGTAGCACTCCAGAATGGCTAAAATAATCCATCTGGAGATGGTTTGTTTTGTTATTGGAAGGCCCAACTTATGTCCTGCATAACCTACAAAGAGTTGGTCTGCTTGTCTGATCTTAGCCAATCTGCTGATATAGAAGCTCAAGGCTCGCTTAGGGTCCAGCCTGTGCAGTCTCTCTTCCTCCTTCCCCGGATGAGGAGGAGGGTAGAAAGAAGGTAATATAATCTTCTGAGTGATGTGAAACTCCGAGACTACCTTCGGGAGGAAGTTAGGCTTCACCTGAAGAACAACTTTGTCCTTGTAAAAGATTGTATGTGGAGGTTTACACGATAAGGCTTGCAACTCGCTAACCCTTCTAGCAGATGTCAATGCTATTAGCAAAACAGTTTTGAGGGTGAGAAGCTTCAATGAACAAGAGTGTAGTGGTTCAAAAGGGGCACCCTTTAGGAAGTTTAAAATTAGGTTTAAATCCCATAAGGGAACTTGAAAAGGTTTCGGGGGATAAACATTAGTTAATCCTTTTAGGTATTGTATTACCAATGGAATTTTGAAGTATGAAGGCTCCTCTGCAGTGCGCTTAAAGATTGATAGCGCTGCGAGATAGCCCTTAATTGTGCCAACCTGTAGGCCTGAATTAGCCAGGTAAAGTAAGAATGACAACACCATAGGTGTACCACAAGAAAAGGGTTCAATATTCTTTTCTCTGCACCAGCTGCAAAATTTGTTCCAACGGCAGCGGTATAGAGTTTTAGTTGCCGGCCTTCTGGCCGAAAGCAACACCTCCATAACATCATCCGGAAGGTCCCAATCCTTGTACCTCAACCTTTCAGACACCAAGCGTGAAGGTTGAGGGTCTTGATGGCTGGATGGAGAACCTGACCTTCCTTCTGCGAGAGAAGATCCTCTCTGTATGGCAGTCGAATTGGAGGGCAGATGGACATGTCTAGAAGGTCCGGGTACCACGTTCTCCTGGCCCAATCCGGGGCAATTAGGATCATGGTCTTCCGAAACCTTCTCAACCTCCTGATCATTTGAGGAATGACAGGGACCGGAGGGAACGCGTACAGAAGTGGGAACTCCCAGTCCACTACGAACGCATCTCCTAGAGCTCCTCTCGGGGGAAATTCCCTTGAGCAAAATCTGTCGCACTTCCTGTTGATACTGGTGGCGAACAGATCCACTTGAGGGGTTCCCCAAAGGGCGAAGATCTCTTGAAGGACTTCCTGAGCTATCTCCCACTCGTGAGAGACTGTGCTCTGCCTGCTCAGAGCGTCCGCTGTCAAGTTCTTCTCTCCGGCTAGGTGAATTGCCGATAGAGAGATTCCTTCCTGAATTGCCCAAAACCAGAGCTGCATCGCCTCTCTGCACAGTGGTAGTGAGCCTACGCCTCCTCTTTTGTTGAGGTAGTGCATGGCCACTGTATTGTCCGTCATTATTAGGACGTTTCTTCCCCGTACAGACGGCAGAAAAGCCTTCAGCGCTAGTCTGATGGCTCTCAGCTCCAACAGGTTGATATGTAGTCTGGACTCCGATGGAGACCAACGACCGCTGATGGTCAAGTCGTTGGCGTGAGCTCCCCACCCCGTGAGTGAGGCATCCGTGACTACTGTTATCTCCGGCCATGGTTGCCAAAACATTTCTCCTTTCAGGATGTTCTCCCGACAGGCCCACCACTGAAGGTCTCGGGCTACTTTGACCGGGATCCGAAGGAGATCTGTCATCCTTCCTGAGAACTGTGACCACTGAGTTCTCAGTGCCCACTGGAGGGATCTCATTCTCAGGCGAGCCTCCGGCACGAGGAATATGCAGGATGCCATGAGGCCTAGCAACCTCAGAAAGTCGTAGGCTGGGAGATATTGGGCATTCTGAAATCTGATGACCATCTGCAGAATATCTCGAGCCCTCACCTCTGGTGGCAAGGCTTTTCCCAGGGAAGTGTCCAGGACTGCTCCAATGAATTGGAGTCTCTGTGATGGTATCATCTGTGACTTCTTTAAATTGAGGGAGAAGCCCAGCTTGTGAAGGAAGTGGCAAACATAATCTAGTTGTCTCTGAGCCTGTTCCGAAGATACAGCTCTGATCAACCAATCGTCTAGGTAAGGGTAGACATGAATCCCTTCCCTCCTTAGACTTGCAGCCACAACCGACATTAGCTTGGTAAAGACCCTCGGGGCGGAGGTTAGCCCAAATGGCAGAACTCGAAATTGATAATGAGAGCTGCCAATTGCGAACCTCAGGTATCTCCTGTGCCTGGGATGGATCGGCACATGGAAATAAGCGTCCTGGAGGTCTAGAGATACCAACCAGTCCTGAAGCTGGAGGGCCTGAAGGATCTGAGAGAGAGTCACCATCTTGAACTTGTCCTTTCGGAGGAATTTGTTCAATTCCCGTAAGTCTAAGATGGGTCTCAGTCCTCCGTCCTTCTTCGGTATTATGAAGTAGGGGGAGTACCAACCCTTGTTCCTTTCCGCTACAGGTACCAGTTCTATGGCACCTTTCTCTAGCAGGTCTAAAACCTCCTGCAAGAGGAGCGGATCTGGAAGCTTCAAAGGGTTGTTCCCCGGTGGATGACTCTGAGGGATATGTAGGAAGGGCAGGCAGTAACCTTGGGCTACTGTCTCCAGAGCCCAAGCATCTGACGTAATAGCCTGCCATTCCGTCAGATGGTGAGTTAACCTGCCCCCTACTGGTGTTCTGTGAGGGGAGACCTCAGAGTGGTTTTGAAGCGGCTGATGCAGTTGCCGAAGGTAAAGTGGCTCCTGCTCCTGCGGGTGCGGCTTTCTTTCCCCTACCCCGTCCACCACGGGTAAATCTTCCTTGGCCTCTTTGAGCCGGTCGTCCCCTGCCCCTTCCATATGAGGAATAGTAACGAAAGGACCGTCCTCTCCACGATGATCCCGAAGGACGAAAGGTATTCTGACGGATAGCAGCTCCCAATGACTTGGCTGCTGCCTTGGACGTTTGCAGTTTCTCCAAACTGTCATCCGCCTTCTTTCCAAAGAGGGTAGAACCGTCAAAGGGCATATTCAAAAGCCTGGTCTGCACGTCAGAGGCAAAACCAGACTTCCTCAACCACGCATGCCTGCGGATTGTGGTACTTGCCGCCATGGCCCTGCTGATACTGTCAGCAGAATCTAGGCCAGTTTGTAGGGTCTCGCACATCGCATCTTTACCATCCCTGATGATGTTTAAAAATGCGTCCCTTTCCTCTCCTTCTTGGAGGCAGTCAGCCGCTGATGAAGCGCACTCCCAAAGGGTGTGGCTGAACCTAGCGAGCGTACAGGTCGCGTTAATAGACTTTAACGCCATGCTACAGGCAGAAAAAACCTTCTTAGCCATGGCATCATATTTTTTGTCATCCCTATCCTGCGGAGCAGTGGGGTATGCAGATGTGCTGCCTGATGAGGTTGCAGCCTGTACAACCAAGCTCTCAGGAGTAGGGTGTTTTGACAAATATTCAGGGTCAGAACTAGCCACCCTGTATTTTGTTGACAGTTTTTTATTTACTGCCGGGATAATTTCTGGCGTTTCCCAGTTTGTCAAAATCCTTCTCTGTAGAGCAGAGTGAAATGGAACCACAGGATCCTCCTGTGGGCCCTTGTCCAGTATGTCAGTGAGGTCATCCTGCTGAAAGGCAGGAGAAGGTGCAGACCAACCCATAAATTCTATGATTCTAGACATCAGAGCTCTATATGGAGTCTCCGCATGTTCTCCTGGGTCTGGTTTGATAAATTCTGCCTCAGGAGAAGTGTCCAAGCCACTAGCTTCCTGAAGTGCATCCTGAAGATTTTTTAATCTTCCTTCCTCAGAGGCGAAAGTCTCTGGCTCTGGTGATGTGGTCCTCTGTAAATCAATATCTTGGTCTGAATCCTCCCTTTCCTCAAAAATCGAGGTTAAAGGGGGATACATTGGTTTTTGGAATGGTATAAACCCCATTTCCAATGCAGAAGGAGCCATCATCACAGGCCTTGAAAACGTCGATGTCGTCGACACCGACGTGAAAGTACTCGAAGGCGCCGTGAAAAGCGTCGAGAAATGTGTACTAGGCCTCGAAGAACTCGAAAGGATCGGAGTCTTGCTCGAGAACGACGTCGACGTTCTCGGCGTCGAGTCGGAGGTCTTTTGTCTAACCGTTGGCTGTGGAGTAGCCGTGGTTCTTTCCTTCACCGGCGTCGATATCGGCGTCGACGTCGGCGTCGACTCGATCGACTGATGCGCCGATGAATCCTTCGACAACGGCGTCGATGGCGCCGACCTCTGTTTCGAAGGAGTTTTCGACGATGGCGTCGATGATGCTTTATCTCCCGATGGCTCGAGGCGCTTTCGGGTTGACTTTTCCGCCGGGTACTGCGACTCGCGGCGTTTAGATTTTTTGGGTTTTTTACCCGGGGTATCACCCTCAGCTGTCTTCGAGGGGGACGAGGCCGCTTTCTCGAAGACGCTTAGCATCTTTTTCCTGAATTCCTCCCACTCAGCTTGCGAGCTGCGTTTTGTGGGGCAATGAACTCTCTCAGGAGAACTCGACGAAGATGACGAAGGGGATCTCCTACGTCTCTTCTTCGAGTGTCTCGATGTCGACGAGTGGTGGGAGCCACTTCGTGATCTAGATCGAGAGTGTTTTTTATGGTGAGGAGACGAACGTCTCGACTCTACCGAAGAAGCTTTCGAGGAAGTTAAAGTTGACCTACCTCTCTCGAGCTTCCCCCTACGCTCCTTCAAGGCTTTCGCCGTCATGGAAAGGCATTCCTCACACTCCGAACTCTGGTGCGTGATTCCCAGACACCACAAACAGACCCTGTGAGGGTCCGTCAACGACATTTTCTTCCCGCAGTCTCGGCACTTTTTGAAACCGGACCGAGGGGTCGTCGGGTCGGAGGAGGATGCCATCGATATCGAGGTAAATAGTAGTTATTATATACGTTATCTTTGACGAGAACTGAGCAACGGTGTTCCGAGGCACAACGAAGCGCGGAAAAACGGAACTGAGCAACGGACGCTGCGCGCGGCCTTTATAGGCAGGATGACGTCGACGTCGGCACGGAGGCCGTCGAGGGTCATCGACTTGGCGATCATCGACGCGCAGCGCCCTCTGGCGAAAAAATTTTCCGAGGCCAGCAAAGCTGAAGGATTTCTATCTAAGATAAGGAATACGTCGGAGGACACAATCCCTTCGAAACGTAGTTCTGTAGGGTAACACCCAAGAAAAATCTGCTCATTTTTGTCCTACTCATCCTAAGCTGACCGATAGGGGTACCAACTGTGTCTTTACCAAGTTCCCCAGGGTCTGCAGCCGAAACAATGGTTTGGGCTGCAGCAGTCTGAGGGTCAGCAATCAAAGGGTTAAAGTATGTCGAGCAGAGTTGTCACATGCTTCATGACACCAGAGAGGAGTACCAACAAACTCAGCCATTCAACACCATAATGTTATGGACTGAAAAAGCATAAGAACCTCGTGGTATGCACATAAGAAATGTGTTTTGGGTATGCACCTTAATAACTACAAGAGCTGGAGATATGTACTTGAAGGGCTACCAACCACTGGTCAACATTTACCAAACATGGCACATCTGAAAACAGTTTGTGCAAAAGGATGAAACCTGGTTCACCACAGGTACATAATTAGAAGATGAGGCAAACTGTAGCACATTGTATGGCTCATTGTAGGAAAGACATTCTACATCCCTTGCAGGCAAGAGTCTGCTCATTGCGCTGACCAGAGGCTGTCACATCAATCTTGGATGACCTGAGTTGGCAGAGGGTGCGGGGGGGACCAGGATGGCACCAGGGCACTAGTCCTCCTGTATCTATCCACTACCTTTGATACAGTCTACTATGTGTGACGAATCTAACCAAGTCGTCACTGTTTCTCTGGGGGAAATCTCCCCTCATGTGGCTAGGGAAAGGCAGAAGCTACCTGACTGACCCTCTGGGTGGCTATCTGTGCGAGGACCACATGGGGGAGAACAATCCTCAGGGAAGCATAGTGAACAAACTAGGTCAAGCCAGACCCCTACCTGTATTCCTTGATGACACCCATTTGTCGCCCGCACCCCAAGCATGCATAGCATATTGTAGTGTGGATAAATCTCCATGTTGTTCTGAACACCAATCTTGCTTACCCCTCCCCCCCTTTCATAATACTGAGACGAGGAAGAGGGACGAAGTAAAGAGGATCACTAGAAGCGACAAGCCAACACAGCGTCCTAGTTGGTGGAGCTTAACAAGTGCAGGCACATTTAAAATTGGCACACCTGAGCAGGGTAGGAGACTTGCATCTCCCAACGCTGATTTGGATACTGCTGGCGAAAGAGGCGTGCAGGAAAGTCACACGGAGAGGGGTCGGGGGTTAGCTACACCGTTGCCACTGACAGCAGGAGCTGCTGAACGAATGAGAAGGCAAATCAGGAACCACAGAGCTGACCAGTCGCGCTCCCAGTCCTCAAGCAAGCAGCAAAGGAAACAGTGAGACGCTGAAGCTGCCAACGAACACCGGTAAGCCCAGAGAAGAAGATTGGGACACTGAGGCCTTCAAGGCGAATGCTGCATACAGTTACCAAGGCAAGTGAGCCCAAATAAGGGAGCTGGGACATGTGCCGAGATTAAGACTGTGCCAAGAAGGCCGAAGACCCAATACATTAAGAACATCATTTCCTGGATACAAAAACTAGTGAATGTTGAATGGATAAAGCCCTGGCAAGAGAGTATACCAGGGGCACAAGAAATGAAAGGAAGAATTTCCCAATTGTGAAATTTGTAGCAGTAAAAGTCAGAAAGGGAAGAACCATACCCCCTTTTCTGAAAAGGACATTTGAGGTCCAAAAAGCGAGTAACTAACTGTAGGTGTAAAAATACTACGATTAGAAGAAACTCAAGGGAAGAATCCACCGTGGGAGTGGTAAACAGATTAAAGTAACAAGGTAGCAAGAACTTAAAACCCTGGTAGGAGAGAGTAAACCAGGTGTGGGAGAGGGGAGAATACCCCTGCATGTGAATTAAAGATTGAGAAGGTTAAGGGGGACAGAAAAGCCTTCTTGAAAGTGTGGATTAGTACAAATCAGAAAGGGATGGAACATACCCCTTTGCAAAAGGACATCAGAGGTCCGAAGAGAAAGAAGTTGTATATTTGGAAAAACTCAAGGGAAGAGCTATCCCCCTCAGGGTTGTGAAGTATATTAAAGCTGTAAGAATGGAACTGGGCCTGACCTCTTTGGCGGCAGTGGTGGAGTGAAAAACTATCTTTCTATAGTAAATGTATTTATGAATCGACAAAGGGTGGCTTCTTGTGTTTGAAGAAAGCATTGGCGGAACAGAAAGCACCTGGGCTGATCCAGTGGGAAGTAAAGTGCCATAGTCTTCTTCTGAATCTGGGGGGAATCATTGGAAACCCCAATTGGTAACCCAGATAAAACAAAAAAACTATACTCCCAGGACTGGTTCAGAGTAGGATAGACCGCGATGTAGATCCTACGGGAAACCAATGGAGGAAAGCCGGAAACCAAATTCGTTGCCGAACTATCTGCAATGCTTTCCCCATTGGTTTTTCAGAGACCAATCCTTTAGATTTCGTTTGAATCTATTAAAAACGAAAGCGACCATTAAGCGAAGGGTCAATGATTTGGATGCTCAGGTCTGTAGACTTTGTAAAGAGGACAATTCAAGTCAAAATCTGCAACATTTGGTGATGGACTGTGCGTCCTTTTCACATCAGAGAGCTTCTATTCTCCGATTTGATCAACAAGTATGGTCATAGACATAAGGACTTATGGTGGAAGATTCTGCTTTCAGGTGAAAAGATTCGAATAACTTTGGCTTTCGTGAAATTTTTATTCAGAAAAGGTTGACAAACAACTGCTGAATGTTTTTTCTTATTCTGGCCAATAGTGCTCTTTTTTTTGTAAATTTTTTTTTTTATCTGTGGTTAAAGGTGATTGCAAATCACGTTAAATAAATAAAAAAAATAATATTAAAGCTGAAGAAAACTCAGGGGAATTGTCATCACCCTTGAGTGTGAAACTTTGTTGCTTCTGTACAAACCGATTAAAGTGACAATTTAAAAAGGAGTCAGAAGAACCCCAGGAGAAGGAAGGACCCCTTTCCTGGTGGAACATTATTGGTTTTCTTCACCTTTTTGAGCTTTATGTTTTGGAACATTGGAAGAAAGCTGCAGGTTTACAGCTAACAGACATCCCCATTTTCACGTTATATTAAGTTTAGTGTGTGAGGGTCAGTTTGGGGTTTGATTAAGACATCCCGACACAGTCCTTAGTTTTGTTGAGGCAGGGAAACCCATTTTAGGTAGGGATGGGTATGATTTCCCTCAAACCCCTCTTGTTTTGATAATAAAAGTCTTTAACCATCACAGAAGCTATTACTGTGTCAGAGTTTTACTCTTGATCCCTTACACAAGACATTCTACTTTTAAGACCAAGTGAGGCAGAATGCAGTGGTAATGGACTTGTTCCTTTCCATCAGGTCAGCAAGAGACTGTCTCTCCGCCACTATTTAATTCTCTAGTGTAGCTTTAGACTGCAGTGTCCCCCAAGATACTGCTCTGTCCCCATGTTTGTTCAATATTTATATCAGTACACATCTCCGTCTGATTAAGACATTTCTATCCTGATGACATCCAGCTCGTCTTTATTTTCAGTACTGTTTCGCTATCAGGACTCTAGTCTTTCTCAGGTTGTCTGTTGACTTTCCACAGTTGGATGCATACTAGATTAAAAATCATCCCAGCAAAGATCAAGATTATGGTTGTAAGCAATTAAGTAGGATGATGGCCTATTCATTTTAGGCCATCTCAGCTTGGAATAAACCTCCCAACTGACTTCCCAGGTTAGGAAATAAGAGTTATTCACTATAGTGACTTCTGTGCTCCTAGTTTACAGTCCTTTCTTCCGTACATATGGAGTCAATCCAATGGGGGACGTGGCCAGAGCCTTTTGCAAAGCAAAAAATACAAAAAAATATGGAGCACAACTGCAGGGCCGTGGCTAGCCCCGCTGACCTCACCCACTAGCGCTTTTGGTGGTTGAGCAACAGGGGGAAATCACTCTGGTTCTGTTCTGCACCCATGGTTTGGGCAGTTTCTATGCACAGTACCTGAAGGGATTTTATTTTCATTTCATAACTTCAAGATGCACATATTCTGAGACGTGGGTAAGTGCAGTCTGTAACATGCTGAACTTCTGTGCCATTAAGGAACATTTTGAGTGCGTTGCTGGGATTTATTCTTTATTCTGGAATACCACAATTTGGATCTTTTTTTAGGTTCACCTCTAATGTTCAAAGAGGTCAAGATTGTTTGTTTATTATTTATAATGCGCATCATACCCGGGGGTAACAGGGCGCAGCGGTAACAAGTATATGCGAAGCTTAGTTACACAAGTATATACAGGATACATACAGATACAAATTATATACAGAGGCATATTTATAGGCATGGTATGCAACAGGAGAATATACAGCTCATTCCCAAAAAGCTGTGTGCGAAAAGAGGTCTGGGAGAGGGATAATTATACGCTACAGCTGTAGCAGTGAGCATAGTATGATGGTAGTTAGGAGTGCTGGTTGTTGGATTTTAGCCATATGATGGCGTTAGCTCTAAACTTGTGGTAAGTTTGATCTGATCTTAGGCTAGGAGGCAGAGTGTTCCATAGTTTGGACGCTTTCACCGGGAAGCTGTTACCTCCAATTGTGGATCGTTTGAAGCTTGGTATGGCAAGACGATCTCTATTGGCAAGTCTTATTGGTCTAGTGGATATCTGCTTGTGAAATCTCTCAGCCAGGTAGATGGGTGCAGCATTGTAGGTCAGCGATAGAGTTTTTAGGAGGACTTTGTCTTGGGTTGGCAGCCAATTATTCTGTCGACTGGACTCAGATATGATCTCTTCTAGATATGCCGAGGGCCGCTCTAAGAGCATTATTTTGTAGAATTTGGATTCTTTTGATGGTGGCTTTGGGTGATCCTAGGTAAAGGGCATTACAGTAGTCCAGGCGTGAGAGGATGAGGGCTCTGGCCAGAGTAATACAACTGCTATCAGAGAGGAATGGCATACCAGTGCGTATCAGTTTGCACGTGTAGGCTGTGCGGATGCTAGGGAGTTGAACTGCTTGTTAAAGGAAAGGTTAGAATCGAGGTAGAAGCCAAGTGTTTTTACCTCATGTTCTACTTTTATGATATTGCCATCAATTGTGAATGATGAATATTTTGGACCTCGTTGTTTTAGGTTTGATGGGGTGCCCAAGATGAGGAGTTCAGTTTTATCATCATTCAGGCATAGACCATGAGTGGCCATCCATGCCTGGATGATAATATACACTCTGTTCACCAAGGCCAAATCCTCTTCATGATCCCCTGAAAGCGGGAGGAGGATCTGGGTATCATCTGCATAGTTAGTGTAGGCGATACCGAGATGATCCAAATCATCGAAAATGGGCTTAGTCAAAATATTGTAGAGTGTCGGCGAGATGCATGAACCCTGGGGCACACCGCATGTGATGGGTATGGGGTCTGCAGCAGCTAGTGGCGAGAAGACCCTCATTGTTCTGCCATTTAAGAAGGATCTGATTCAAGTAACAGCTTCATCAGAGAAGTGTGCTGCTGTATTTAGATGTTACAGAGGATAGTGTGGTCGACTAGATCGAAGGCAGCCGAGAGATCTAGAAGGAGTAGTGCTGATTTCCCGCTGTCTTTAAGCTCGTCGATTTGGGTCTTCAAATCGATGAGGGCAGTTTCTGTGCCATGCTGGGGACGGAAACCTGACTGTCTAGCTCCTAACAAGTGCTGTTGTTCCAGGTGTTTTTGAATTTGAGTGTATGCTACCTTATCCAAGATTTTTAGAAGGAAGGGCAATGTAGTAATGGGTCTATAGTTGGTTGGCGTAGCTGGGTCGAGGGTAGGTTTTTTTTTTTTTAAGAGTGGGAGTACCCAAGATTGTTTTAGGTTAGTAGGGATACTGCCCGTAGTAAAGGACGCATTAATGAGTTTAGTGATGAATGGAGATAGGTCCCGGGCAGAGTCCTTGATGAGCTGCGCAGGGCATAGGTCTCGCTGACAGTTCGAGGGTTTAAGGGACAGAATAATTCTTTCCACTTCATGGATGGAGACCTTGGTGTAGTTGAATCGCGTAGATTCATCTCTGCTACACTCACCAGTTGTGTTGGAGGCAGGGGGATCCTTTAAGGCAGTTCTTTTGCATGAAATTTTATTTTGCAAGGTGGCTATTTTATTGGCTAGGGCGTATTGGATATCTTCACACCATTTTTCATCTTTTGTGCATGTGTCAGGTGGTGCTATTGGAGTCTCTATTTCTTTAAGAATGGTGAACAGTTCCTTTGTGTTTGAGTTGGCATTGGAGATGCGTGTGTCAAAGGATAGTCGTTTTGCTAGGCATATTTCTTTTTTGTAGAGGGAGGACAATTTAGTAAGTTTGAGTTTATTGACTTCAGATGGATGTTTTGTCCATGTCACCTCACAGTTTCTCTTTTGTTGTCTTAAGTTTTTTAAAAAAGGTGTGAACCATTTCTTCAGATGAGTTTTCTGCTTACTTGGTCTTAATTTTGCTGGGGCAAGGAGGTGGTCATAATTTTATTATATTCTTCAACCAATCTCTCAGGGTCAGTGTTATCATGGAGTGAGTTGAGAGTGGGAAGTAGTCTTGGGATAAGCCTATCTATAGTAATGCTTTTTTTTTCTGGTTAGTGTAGGTGGAGCCCTGAGGGCTGTAGTTGGTGGAGGTCTATTGGTGGAGAGAATGAAGGACATTGTAGGAAATTGTATTCTTTGGTGGGTGCTAGTATACGCAGGCTTTTTGCAGATAGCAGGCACAATTTCTTAACCCTTCAGTCTCAGAACTGGGACTACTCTAGTAATGTAGGGAGGTCGTTAGTACAGAAATAAAAAAAAAAGGGTTGGACTGAGGTACCACCCGTGGCCCACCTCATTCCTATTTAAAGGTCCCAGTTCGCCTATTCTTAATCTTTACCTCACAGCTGATTCAGTTGTACATTGATTTTTATTAGGTCACAAGTTTTCCCCTCTAGTTTCAGCCTACAGGAATTTGAGGTTTAGTGCAGGGTGTCAGATTAAATGAAACGTTTTTGGAAAAGCTATAAAGCAAGCACATCATTTCCCCTTGTTTTTGTTCTTTACATATTTGATCAGGGTCTGCAATGTGAACGTATAGTCTGGTGTTTGAATAGGAATCCCATCTGACTCGTACGCAACATGCTACTGTTGATTAGGAAGTATTTTTTGGTACATGACACTGCCAAATTGTTTGCCACGGTTACGGTTTACAAAGTTTCCCCTGTAGTTGCTTGGGTTTAGGACGTCACCATCATCTTTACCGATAGGTGTGATGAGCCCTTTGGTTCAAGGGTCTAGGAACTGGTCAGACTGAAGAATGCTACTGAATAGTTCACTAGTGCTTTTTGCATTTAATTTTAATAAGGTTTTGGATACCGTCTTTTAATTCCTCAATTATTATAGGTTTAGCTATTGAGTTTTTCTAGTCTTCAATTGTCTCTGTGAGATTCAGCTATGTCAGGGCATTGTTCTGGGCCTCTGAGGTTTTCAGCAGGTGGATTGGGGGGGGCAGGGAGGGGTCTTAGTATAGGCTTCTAACGTAGTTTCTTTTATCCAGGAAAATATGTGGGGCAGAACTTGCTGTGAAGTATCTTTTAGCTGACCCTGGTTTTATTTTATGTATATACGCAGTTGGCAATTACCTGAGTGTTCATTGCTCTTTGAAAAGCAAGCCATTGATATGAGGCAGCTAAATCAGTGATCCCATAATCTATTATGCTGCTGTCTTGGATTGAATTGAAAGTAAATTGTCCAAATTGATCACCTTTTGTCCTCCCCTTCAGGGTTTACAAACCTACACACTCTAGCACAGGTGTAGTCATTTTTTTCCATTCAATTTAGTGGTGTTGTCACAGATGTGTGCTGATAGGCTATACTGCTAGGTAGGGTGTATGCTCTTGAGAATGCAGGGTTTTCTCATTGGTTTGAGATCAAGTCGAAGTCTGAATGTGCATTGACGCCTCCTTCAAGATTATTCCCCAAGTCTTTAAAACTGAATCTTGATAATTTAATCTGTATCAGTCTAAAGGGGGCATCTACATTGCACAGAAGCAAGCATTTGATTGTATATTAATAAATCTTTAGCTATTTTCATACACATGCTTGTAGGGCCCTTCTTTTGAGCAACTGCCACTGTACTACATGTGGAGTGTGCCTTTGAAGTTAAAGGAAGATGCTGTTGCGCTAACAGTGAAAAATCCACCTAGTGGTGTGGAGTTTTTTTTGACGGGTCAACCTCTCTTACTGTTGCAAAAGAGACAAAGAGGTTTGTTTCATGCAGTGCTTTGGTTTTTACTTTAGCAGATCATTATTGCTCTTTGAACATCAAATGTGTAGTGTTTTCGCCCCTCTGCTTTGTGAATTTGTGATGAAGACAGTCAGTTCTATAGACTAGTTTGCAGAAATATTTGAGATGTATTTGGAGAAACAAAGAACACCGTTTGTGGGTAGAGACAAATAGTTCATCCACTGAAAATGTGTACCTTGCTTACCCTTCCGACGATGTTCTAGCAATGAGGAACACTAACCTGTATGTGGGACCCTTTAGAGAAACTTTACGCATTACCTCATATGGAGGGCTGAGTTTGTGAAGAACAGCATTTAGATCTCATCTAGGCAAGGGGTGCATGACTGGTGGGTAACTGTGCTTTACCCCTTCCATAAAAGCCTGGATAACTGGTACTTTCCATCATGAAACCTTTTGTTATGAGGCAATATATGCTGCCAGTGCAGCTAGGTGCACTTTATGTGGGTTGTAAACTAAGCCTGAAATGAGGAGCTAAACCAGTTAGGTGACATCTTCAGAAGAACAGTTGACCGGATTGACGTATTTCTCTGTGCACCATAGCAGTGCTTTGTGTTGCCCTTTCGTGCCTCGCACAGTGTCTCCAAACACGTGGCGGCAGGTTGAATTGAACCAACTCTGTGCCTTGAGTAACCAGACTGTCAAGTTCACAGCTAGTGTGTTATGTTGTGCCAGGTGTTTCTGAAGTGGACAAAATGACATGCGCAAGACGTGCGAATACGACGGCTGCATTACCCATGTTGGGGCAAGGAGTATGAAGTAGCTTGTCAATCTCCCAGTAAAAATGCTTTTGGTGGGCGGAAAAGTATACACATCACTGACCGATTAATAGATGGTGTTGATTAGTGACCGGTGTTGTGGGTACCTGGAGGTGAACAATGGGCTTTCAGGTTCTGTTTTGTTGCAAACAGGCACATTTGTGATTAGCCCCAAACTGGGAAAATCCGAGTTTGCTTGTGTTTAGTTATCAGTCTTCAAAACAATTGTGCACCATGGCACATGCCGTGCCTGCATCAATGCCAGATGTACTGTGCGAAAACAAGAGCAGCTTTGAGTGTGTTTAGCTTTGCTTTTTTATATAAAACATTGCCGTAGTGTTGTCTACGTTAATGATTCTTTTGTTTGGTGGATGTGTTTGGGTGGTGCGTAAAGTAATTTTAATTGGCAGCAGCTCCAAAACACTTATGTGCTGTGACGCTTGCTGGGCTGTCCACTTGACTTGTGCACCCCCAAACCTGCTTTCGGTGAGTAGTAATGGTCACTTGCACTGGCTGTCAAAGGTTTTCCATTTTAACCGGTTTGTCACTGTCCACAACTGCAATGTGTGATTGAAAAACAGCGAATGCTGCACTTTTGCTGTTTTCAGTCATCATCTAGATGAGACTAAACTGCGATGTTAAGGCAGCACAGATGGACTGCTACCACCGTGGGAACCTTTATGAACACGAGGTGCTGATGCAATCCCAAAAGGAAGTACTTTGAACTGGAATCGTGGGTCCAATTTGAAGTACCGATATTTGCAATGGATTGGGAACATTGAAATAAAGTATGCATCTTTCATTTCCGAAGTTGGCCTGCAATCTCCCCGTTTTAGTGGGGGGGAGCACTTCTTACAGTGGTCATTCTGAACTTTTGAGGGTTTGCAAAATTGTTTGCTGTATGTAAATCTAAAACTGGGTATTATTAGGAAATACAGTGAATACATTAATGTGTTTACCTGGTTTCTGGGGACTGGCTTGATGGCTCGCCTTAACTTCTTCTGGTAGCCTAAGTATTTCCTAAAACCCCTGGTTCTGAGATGCATCTGTGTCAGCCACTGTTTCTGAGATGTGTCAGTGTCAGCCATTGTCCTCTTATGATGTACCTGGAAACAAAACTGATTCCCAGTTTTTATTTTTAATATCTTCTAGGGAAAAGCAGCAAGTGAGCTCTGTGAGGGGTTAGGAACGCGAGACGGACATAAAGGTATTGTTTTCTCATTATTTGCCATTTATCAAAATAAAAAAGGGTGAGATAAATAACTATCTTTCCAAACGAGAATATCTCTGCCTAGCAAATTAAAACTAAAGAAAGATGACCTAGAGTACAAAGGTCTCTGAACCTCAAACTAATACATACAACACAAGTGTACAAAGAACATTTGGCGGTCTTCAGTTCAACAAAACCGTGCAAAGGTTCAAACATAGTTTTTAGAAAGTGCTCCTTGTGAAAAGGGTTCAGCTCTCTTCCACTGGATCAATTCAGGAATACCCTTGTAAAAGTTCTGATTTAACCAAGTTCTGTTCAGTTCAACAGAAACATTTCCTTTCCATCCACTGCATCCTTCCACTTGGTAAAGTAAATATCTCTTTCACAAACACTTGTTAACAATTGCTTTGGTTTTTATTTCTTCCACGGTATCCTTCCTCGTAAGGCAAATGTCTCTTTCACATAACACTAGTTCATAAACCAAGGCAATTGTTATCCTCCACACAATGGCCCGCATTACGAGTCTGCCGGTCCGGACTTAACGTTACCAGTATAACCATACCGGCACCGTTTACCGGACCGGCGAATTCCAACCTTCGATCCTGGAAATACCACCACCCGAAACCGCCACCGCGGATTCAACGCACCAGATAACTGTGTTGGCAGACACAGCGCGACGACACCCTTCAGTTCCTGGCAATAAGTAACACCGTGCGCATTACGAGTAGAACTGACACAGAAACTCTGCCACAAAAATGGCAGAAACACCGTGGACACCGTGTTGGTATCGCCGCCACCGCGGAGATGATGTTAAACAGTGCCTGGTGAGCTGAATCAGGCCACAGGTGAACCAAATGAGCCCAGCAGGCCACTGGGAGCCTACAAAAGGGTCACACCAAGGCCAAATCCAAACACAACTATGCAGGCAGCTGCTGTAGCAGCATTGGGACTGGGGCTATTGAACCTACAGGCAGCAGTGCACATGGTGGCAGCAATGGTGCAGAGTAGGAGGCGGCGGAGGCGGCACAGGCGGCAGTTAGCAAACCCTGCACCCATGCCAAACCCAATTGTACAGCTGGCGTGGCCCTGCAGGCAGCCTGCAATACACCGCATCAGAGCCTCACTTCGGAACCTGACCCCAGGATAGATCCATACATTATACCAGCTGGACCGTCCAGCAATCATGTACATCACCGCCATGATTGAGGACATCAGCAGCCGCATTGGCATTTCGAGGGCAATTACCCCCCCCCCCCCCTTCTGAAGGTGGTCTTGGTACTGCATTTTCTTGGAACTGGAACGTATCAGCACACTGTTGGTAAGCTGCACGGGCTCTCACAACCCTGTTTCTCAAGACTACTGGGGCTAGGTACTGGATGCCCTGCTGCGCCATTTGTCGGAACACACCACCCTACCCTGTACCCTTCCCCAGGTCATTGCCACCAAGTTGGCCATTGCTGCCATGCCAAATTGCATTGGTGCAGTAGACTGCACGCACCCACATAGAGCTGACAGTACCACGTGAAATGGAGATGGTGTACCGCAATAGGAAACTATACCACTCACTGAATGTACAGATGGTATGTGACGCTGGACAAGTGATAACACATTGCTGCACACGTTTCCCGGGGTCAACACATGACTCAATGGTCCTGCAGAATTCGACATTGCTACGGTACATGGAACGCTATGCTGGACAAAGCACCTGGCTATTGGGTGAGTACAACTGCCAATGCACGGCCCCTGTGAAAGGTGGCTGGGGGATGTCCAGGGCAATGACCTGTGTGACTGGCCTGCTACAACTGCCAATGCATCACCCCCTGGCCCATGTAATGGGCAGTCACGACAACCCACACATCACAAAGCTACACGACAGGTGGGCAAGGTGTGCCCGTACATACCCTGCCAAATGAGATGCACAACCAGGACACGTTCTGGTAGCACAAGCCAATACGACATGAGCCACTTAATACACCCACCCACACTATGCACCACTGCCCCCCCCAATGCACAGGATGTGTGCACATCAGAGAATCTGCATCGACCATATCACAGTGTCTATTGACCGACTCCTCCATGTGTGTACATCACTGCACAATACCATAATCGCCAACCAATACTGGCCACAAGGGCAACTTCATATGCACAGCAAGTTGTTGGGCAATGTCCAAGCACCAATGTGGACAACAATGACCCAGGAATGGTAATCATCCACTGGTCAGACCACTGCTTGCCCCATATGGATGAATGACTAATGACATGATTGCACTGCATCTGCTCAAGACATGTATACCACAAACACTGGCATTTCCCCTCCATTTACATCCCATGTAGGTGATGCAGGATATGCACTCACGCCATGGCTGATGACGCCCGTACGGAGGCCAAGGAACAGGCATGAGGAGGCCAACAACAGGGCACACGTCCACACATGTGGCATGATCAAGAGGACATTTGGCCTACTGAAGGCCAGGTTCCGCTGCTTGAGCAGATCTGGCGGAGCACTGCTGTACAACCCAGTGAAGACGGGTAAAATAGTGCTTGTGTGTGCCATGCTGCACAATCTGCATGCGCAGGAACATTCCACTGCCCCCAGACACAGTGGATGATGAAGGAGATGAAGATGGGATGGGATGGCTCCACTCCCTCGCAGGGTGGCACAAGATGGTCAACATGCACGGGATGCACTCATTCGCATTTACTTTTGAGAGACTGCACATGAACAGCATTGCATGAATATGAGGATGCACGTTAATAAATGGACTGATTGCAAATGAAATTACGGATGTCCATTCGTGAAAGAGTTTTCAAAGGTTATTTATTGTAAACAAAGCAGGAAAGAAGGTGTATTGGATAGGAAAGCTGTGCACCTTTGCTCACCCACCACCCAAACGAACCCACCCCCAAGGGGATAAGGGGGGGGAGGAGAGGAACAAAACAATTTGACTACCTTAAAGGGTCAGAGACTGTTCAAGGTTGTGCTGGGGAGGGAGTGGGAGGAGAAGACAAGGAGGAAAAAGGGGGGGGGCAGACAAGCTTTTATCAGAGGTCCAGGGACAGTGATAAGAGTAAGTGCTAAGATAAAAAGAAAGGTGGGGAAGGGGTAGGATGACTGTAGAAGGAAGGTGGCTACAAATTACTATGCCTGACAGCAATTGGGGTAGTGCCTAATTTACACAGAGCAGGAGAGGCAGAGGAAGAGGGTGAGGGGGAAGAGGTTGCAAAAAAACAGGCGACTACAGATTACTATGCCTGACGGCAATTGGGGTAGTGCCGGAGATAGACAGAAAAGGAGGGCAGGGAGGAGAAGAGGGGAGAGGGGCAGGGATGCAAGGCAGGAAAGGGGTTGGTGGGGAGAACAGATGGGCAAGGGGAGGGTGGTAGTTGGATAGCTGGGAGAAGGGGAGCGCAAGGGGTGAGGATGGGACTATGAATGAGGCAAGGTGGTGAGGAGGGAGCCCTAAGGGTTTCAGTGAGGGGGGTACACAGACACTCGGGGCAGGAGGGGGTATCCCAGATCGGTACTTGAAAAGGGTGAGGAGGAAACACATTAGCGAGTCCTTTTAAGAATTGTATTATCAAAGGAATTTTGAAGTAGGAGCATTCTTCCGATGAGCGCTTGAAAATGGAAAGCGCCGCAAGGTAACCTTTTATTGTTCCGATATTCAGACCTCTATGTGCTGGGGTCAGAAGGAAAGATACTACTTCCGGAATAGAACATAGAAAAGGATCGACATTCTTTTCTCTGCACCAGTCGCAAAACTTTTTCCAATGGCAACGGTATAGAGACTTTGCTGCTGGCCTTCTTGCCGAAAGCAACACCTCCATAACGTCATCTGGAAGGTTCCAATCTCTGTATCTCAACCTTTCAGATACCAAGCATGAAGGTTGAGCGTTTTGACCTCTGGATGGAGAACCTGACCCTCCATTTGAGAGAGAAGGTTCTCTCTCTGAGGAAGACATACTGGAGGACAGATGGACATGTCTAGAAGGTCCGGGTATCACGTTCTCCTGGCCCAATCCGGGGCAATTAGGATCATGCGGCTCCGAAACCTTCTCAGCCGCCTGATGACCTGAGGAATGACAAGAATCGGAGGGAACGCGTACAATAGTGGGAAATTCCACTCCACTATGAACGCGTCCCTCAGGGCTCCTCTCGGGGGGAAAATTCCCTTGAGCAATACCTTTCGCATTTTCGGTTGAATCCGGTTGCAAACAGGTCTACTTGAGGAGTTCCCCCAAAGGGCGAAGATCTCTTGAATGACTTCCTGAGCCAGTTCCCATTCGTGGGATACCGTGCTCTGCCTGCTCAGAGCATATTCTCTTCCCCGGCTAGATGAATTGCCGGTAAAGAGATTCCCTCCTGAATTGCCCAATACCAGAGCTGCATTGCCTCTCTGCACACAGGTAGTGACCCCACACCTCCTCTTTTGTTTAGGTAATGCATGGCCACCGTATTGTCTGTCATTATCAGGACATTCTTTCCCCTGACGGATGGCAGGAAGGCCTTCAGCGCTAGTCTGATCGCCCTCAGCTCTAAAAGTTGATATGTAGTTTGGACTCCGATGGAGACCAACGACCGTTGATTGTCAATTCGTTGGCATGAGCTCCCCACCCCATGAGTGAGGCGTCCGTCACTATTGTGATCTCCGGCCATGGTTGCCAAAAAAGTTCTCTGAAGAAGATCCGTCATTTGACCCGAAAATTGAGGCCACTGAGTCTTTAGAGCCCATTGGAGGGATCTCGTCCTCAAGCATGCCTCTAGCACCAGGAAGATGCAGGATGCCATGAGGCCGAGCAACCTAAAAAAGCCTGGAGATTTTGGGCATTTTGAACTTTGTAAACCATCTGAAGGATGTCTTGAGCCCTCGACTTGGGAGGCAAGCTCTTTCCCAAGGACGTGTCTAATACAGCTCCTATGTACTGAAGCTGTTGGGAAGGTGTCATCTGTGACTTCTTGAAATTGAGGGAGAAGCCCAGTTTGTGGAGGAAGTGGCAGGTGACTTTCAGATGATCCAGTGCTTGCTCGGCAGAACGCGCTCTGATCAACCAATCGTCCAGGTAGGGATAGACATGAATCCCCCCTCTCCTGAGGTGCGCTGCCACGACTACCATTAACTTGGTGAAGACCCTCGGGGCGGAGGTCAACACGAATGGCAGGACTCGAAACTGATAATGTGCGTCGCCAACTACGAACCTCAGGTATTTTCTGTGTTTGAGATGAATCGGCACATGAAAATAAGCATCCTGGAGGTCCAATGACACCAACCAGTCCTGAAGTTGAAGGGCTTGAATGATCTGAGAAAGGGTAACCATCTTGAACTTGTCCTTTCTGAGGAACTTGTTCAAGTTTCTGAAGTCCAAGATGGGTCTCAATCCTCCGTCCTTTTTGGGGATCAAAAAATACAGGGAGTACCATCCCTTGTTTCTCTCCGCTGCAGGTACTGGTTCGATGGCACCTTTCTCCAGCAGGGTTAAAACTTCCTGCTGTAGGAGCGAGTTTGAAGACTTCAACGGGTGTCTCCCCGGTGGATTGCTTTGAGGTTGCGTTAGAAAAGGAAGGCAGTAACCTTGGGCTATTATTTCTATAGCCCAAACATCTGAAGTAATGGCTCGCCATTCTTGCAGATGCTGTGAGAGCCTGCCCCCTACAGGTGTTTTGTGATGCAAGTCCTCAAAGCGGTTTTGTGGCGGATGTTGCAGCCGCTGATGACAGAGAGGCTGCAGCTAGAGCTGGTTTAGCACGTTTTCCTCGTCCACCAAGAGTGGCCTTTTCTGGCCCCTTTGACTGGCCATTCCTCTTGCCTTTTCATATGAGGTGTAGTAGTAACGATAGGATCGTCCCCTCCATGACTGTCCTTCCGCATGAAAAGGCTGAGGTTGCCTAATAGCAGCTCCTAAAGATTTGGCAGCTGCCTTTGAGGTCTGCAACCTCTCAAGGCTCTCGTCAGCCTTGTTACCAAAAAGGTGAGACCCGTCAAAAGGCATGTTCAGAAGGCGGTTATGTACGTCCGATGCGAAACCCGACTTCCATAACCACGCAAATCTGCGCATTACTGTGCTAGTGCCCATGGACCTGCTTACACTATCCGCAGTGTCCAATCCAGATTGAAGGGATTCCTTCATGGCTTCCTTTACATCTCTAACGATGGCTAGGAACCCTTCCCTTTCTTCCCCTTCTGGTATGTGCTCCGCCGCCATTGCAATGCACTCCCAAAGAGTGTACGAAAATTTTGCCAAGGCACATGTGGAGTTGGCAGATTTTAATGTCATGCTCCTGGCTGAAAATACCTTCCGTGCCCAACCATCCACACGCTTATCGTCCCTGTCTGGAGGGATAGAAGGGTATGCAAGTTTGTTAGAAGCTGTGGCTGCCTGTATGACCAGACTCTCGGGAGTTGGGTGTTTGGACAGATAGCCGGGGTCGCTACTGGGCGGGCGGTATTTTGAGGCGAGGGATTTATTTACCGGAGGAATAGAATCCAGAGTTTCCCAATTCTTGGCCACCCTATTTTGCAGGGCTACATGAAAGGGTAGTACTGGGTCTTCGGTGGGACCATGGTCCAAAATATCTGTTAAATCATCCTGGATGAATTGGGCTGATGGTCTAGCCCATCCTAAGTAATACACTACCTTTGTCATTAATGGACGGTATGATGGATTGGCATGCTCTCCTGGATCTGGTCTGCCAAAGTCGTTTTCAGGAGATGTGTCAATGCCACTTGCATTGTGTAATGATTCCACCAAGTCCCTCATTCTGCTTTCTTCTGAAATCAAGCATTCTGGGACATTTGGGGTGCCATATTCCAGCCCAAAAGGTACATTCTCCTCATCAGATCTCTCCTGTTCCTCAAAAATTGAGGTCAGGGTTTTGAAAAACTCCTTTCTGGGGAGAGGCTTGAAAACCTTCTCCGGGAGAGGAGGAGGAAGAGGTCTAGTACCTGGCTCTGAGGACAATACAGCTTTTGTAACCTTATCCTTCTCTTTTTCTGGCTTCCCTGGCTTGGCTGGAGCCTTTGACACCGTGGTAGTCGACAGGGTCTGCTTCGAGGGCGTTGCGGCGAGCTTCGAAGATTTTCCCTTCGAGGTATGATGCGTCTCGGACAGCATTGATGACCTCGGTCGACGCAAGTGTTTTTCACTCGGCGTCCTGGACGGTTCCCTATCCTTCCTTTTTCGATCACCCGGGCTCGAGGGCGCACGAGTGTCGGAGCGATGACGCTCCCGGCGGCTTCTGAAGAAGGCACGTACCAAGGCTTCGCTTTTTCAAACACCTCCATCATTTTGGCCCTGAATGCTTCCCACTCTTCGGCAGACAAATATTTCGTGGGGCATTTCATCTTTTTTGGAGACTCGTCTGACGACGAGGTAGAGGGAGACCTGTGGCGCTGTTTCTTCGATCTTTTTGACGAAGACGACAAGCGATGGGAATTGCTACTGGACCTGGATCGATGCCTTTCGAGTCGAGGAGAATTCTCCTCACGGGATCTCGACTCGACGCTAGAGGTTTTTCGATTAGTTTTTTGACCTACCTGTAGGTTTCCTCTCCACTCTCGCAAGGCCTTCCCAGTCATCGCCTGACACTTCGTACAGGCCTCCATGTCGTGGCCTTCTCCGAGGCACCACAAACACTCTCGATGCGGGTCCGTGATCGACATTTTTGACCCGCACGATTTGCACTTTTTGAATCCCGATTTCAGGGTCGTGGTCGGCGTCGATGACGAGGACATATTCCGTTATTTATATATTCTCACAGAACTCGAGGCGCGCCGATGTCCGAAGCAACGTATACTGCGGAAAAACGGAACTGAGGCCAACGGGCGCCACGCGTGTTACTTATACACCCGATGACGTCACCCTTGACTGAGGCCTTCGAGGGACCATCGACTCGACGACACCGATGCACGGCGCCCTCTGCCAAAAGAATTCCCGAAGAGCAGCAAAGCTGGATGGAATACATCCAAGATGAGGAATACGTTGGAGGACACAATCCACTCGAACAAGTGTTATTACTGACCCCAAATGACATCACTCAATGTGCTGCAATATGTATAAAATATGAAAAAGTGTACTCACCTGCTTTATTGCTCTTGTTGAATTGAACCCTAACTTTGGGATTAATGTTACTGCTTTTTAAAGATAGTCTAAATATCCTTGTGTGTGTATATATATGTGTGTGTGTATATATATATATATATATATATATATATATATATGATACATTACTCACCGTAATCGTATTTCTGATGCTTGTATCTGCTTAGATTCACATGCTGTGCATAGGCCGACATCTAGTGGAAGCTGCGGAGTATTACAGTTTGTTTTTTGAAACTCGAAAATAGGCGTCGACACAGGCGTGCCAGTAATACTATCCCTAGTGTGACGTCCACTGTACCCAAGATCCCTCACGCGTCTAGGATCCTCAGATTGTATTTTTTCTGACATGAGGAAGCATGAGGAGTAGCGTGAGTACAGATAATCCAAGCAGATAGACAGAGCTAACACTGCAAGCAATCATGCGCCTTCTCTCGGAGGGGAGGAAGGGTGGGTCGCATGTGAATCTAAGCAGATACAAGCATCAGAAATACGATTACGGTGAGTAATGTATCCCTTCTGAGGCTTGTGGAATCTGCTTAGATCACATGCTGTGCATAGATTAGCGAGCAGTACCAGAAGAAGGAGGTGGGATGTGAGAAGGGTCATGATCAAACAGTTGTCTTAGAACCGCTTGTCCCACTTGTGTATCTGTCTTGGAATGAGTGTCAATGCAGTAATGCTGAGTAAAAGTGTGAATAGAGCTCCAAGTAGCTGCTTTGCAAATGGTGTCGAGGGGGACATTTGCAATGAAAGCCAGATTGGCCCCAATGCCTCTAGTAGAATGGGCCCTTGGCGTAAAAGGCAGAGTTTTTTCAGAAAGAGAGTAACACAGCTGTATACAGTTGATAATCCACTTCGAGATCGCGCCTTTAGAGACACGATCCCCCTCTCTGCCTGTAGCTACGGAGACAAACAGTTGATCTGTTTTCCTTAGCGGTCTGGTTTTATTTACATAGTAGAGGACCGCCCTACGCACATCAAGGGTGTGTAGTTTCACCTCAGCTGAGCTTTGCGGGTTCTGGAAGAAAGCCGGAAGCTCGATGGACTGGTTTACATGGAACTTAGATATAAATTTAGGTGAGAACCTAGGGTGTGTGCGTAAAACCAGTTTGTCTTTGTGGATAGTAAAGAAAGGATCCTGCACTGACAGAGCCTGAATTTCACTGACCCTTCTTATAGAGGTAATGGCTACTAAGAAGGCCGTTTTATAAGTCAGGTGTTTGAGACTACTTTTATGCATGGGTTCGAAAGGGGGGCCCATGAGCTTAGCTAGCACCACATTGAGGTCCCATCCTGGCGGTGGGTTCGAAATAGGAGGGTGAAGTCTCTTTACTCCTTCCATGAAGGCTTTAACTACTGGTACTTTCCACCACGATACTTTGTTATGGGATGTGGTGTAAGCCGAGAGGGCTGCCAGGTGTACCTTCAGAGAGTTAAAAACCAAACCTGCGTCCAGCAGGTGGAGCATGTATGTTACAACGTTGGAAGGAGTGCAATCAACTGGGTTGATTTGTTTATTCTGGCACCAAATAACGAATCTCTTCCACTTGTCAAAGTAACAGTGCCTTGTGTTTGGTTTCCTGGATTCTTTTAGGATGTCCATACACCTCTGTGGTAAATTGAGATGCCCAAACTCTATGACCTCAGGAGCCATGCTGCCAGGTTCATTGAGTTGGGTTCTTGGTGCACTGTTTGACCTTGTTGCTGGGACAGTAGGTTGTACCAGGCTGGGAGTTTGATGGGCTCGCACACCGCCATCCTGCGTAGGTGTGGAAACCATGGTTGTCTCGCCCACATGGGAGCAACTAGAATGAGCGTCATCGATTCCTTGTTCATCTTGTACACCACCTTCCTGATGAGAGGAGTTGGTGGGAAAGCGTACGCAAACATCCCTGACCAGTTCATCCACAGGGCGTTCCCTTGGGAGTCTGGCTGGGGGAACCTGGATGCAAATCCTGGGCATTGTTTGTTTTCGCTTGTGGCGAATAGGTCTATAGTGGGGAAACCCCATTGAGAGAAGAGATCTTCTACGATATCTCTGTGAAGGACCCATTCGTGTTCTTCTGGGAGGGAGTCTCTGCTTAGGGCATCCGCTAGGGAATTGAGCTCCCCTGGAACATGTTGTGATGACAGGAAGATGTTCCGTCTGAGTGCCCATATCCAGATTTTCTGGGCAAGCTTGGACAGATTTGGCGAACGAGTCCCTCCTTGTTTGTTCAGATAGAACATGGCTGTCGTGCTGTCCGTCCGGATTTGCACCGACAAGTTTAGCAGATGGGGCTCGAACGCCCGAAGCGCTCGGAATACTGCCAGAAGCTCTAGCAGGTTGATGTGGTTCTTGGCTACTGAGTGAGACCAGAGACCCTGAGCTGTGTGGTGGAGATGGTGAGCTCCCCACCCAGTCAGGCATGCATCTGTAGTCACCACTGCCTGTACTTCGGGATCGTAAAAGGGTTTTCCCCTTGCGAGATTCTCTCTTGTCCACCAGTGTAAGCTCTGTACGAGTGTTGGCGAAACGACCACTAGATCGTCTCACTGACCACTTGCCTGAGACCACTGTTTCGCCAACCATTCCTGCATGGGACGCATGCGCGTGGGGGACCAGGTAAATGCATGACGCCATCATGCCCAGTAACCGCATTGCTTTGCGTACCGTTATTTGTTGACCTGACTGATAATGTGGAATTTGCAGCGAATTCTCTCTTCCGAAGGGAAGGTCAACCCTTTCTGAGTATCTAGGATTGCTCCTAGGAACTGTTTTGAGGTGCTTGGCACCAGACTGGACTTCTTCTCGTTGATAGAGAAGCCTAATTCGTGGAGGAGGTCGATAGTCCTCTGAATGTTTGAACTGCAGATTCCTGGGGTTTCCCCCGTTATGAGCCAGTCGTCCAGATATGGGTACACTGGGATTGCCTCCCTGCGTAGGTGTGCAGCTGCCACCGCCAGTACCTTGGTGAATACCCTTGGTGCTGAAGCTATCCCGAAGGGCAGTACCTTGAATTGGTAGTGGCGACTGTCCACCTTGAAGCGTAAGTATTTTCTGTGCGCTGGGAGCATGGAAATATGAAAATAAGCATCTTTCATATCCAAGGTTGCCATGTAATCCCCCTTTTTTAGGAGGGGGATTACCTCTTGTAGCGTGGTCATACGGAATTTTTGGGGCTTGACATACTTGTTGGCAGGCCGTAAGTCCAATACTGGGCGCATTGTCAAATCTTTCTTTGGCACAAGGAAGTAAGTTGAATAGATACCCTTGTTTACCTGGTGTCCTGGGACGAGTTCTATCGCGTCCTTTTCTAGCAGAATGGTGATCTCCTCGAGAAGGATCTTCTGATGTTCTAAGGAGTGTATTCTTTGTCGTGGAGGGTGGTTCCGGGGACGCTGCAGTAATTCTATACAATATCCTGTGGACACTGTTGACAGCACCCATCTGTCTGAGGTGATCCCTTCCCAAGCCTGGGTGAAGTTGGAAATGCGTCCCCCTACTGGGGTTGCGTGAGAAGGGACCCTGAACTGAGCGTCACTGCTTTGGTGGAGGCGTGCCACCTCCCTTGTTGGGGCTGCCTCTGCCTCTTCCACGACCTCTCTTGTTACCCCTGCCGTAACTTTGGGTAGACTGCTGGTTGTTGTTCCATTGTGTACCCTGTCCTTGGGCATAGTTGCCTCTTTGTGAATTTTGGCCGCGTGGGCGACGAAAATTACTGTTCCCCCTCTGGTTAGGGGGTTTGTTGGTAAGCTGGCCAAGGGATTTGAGAGTCTCGTATTCGTCCTTGGCATTCTTAAGTGCGTCTTCGACCGCTTTCCCAAACAATAGATCGGGTTCCACCGGCTTGTCTATTAATGAAGCCTGGGTTTCTGTTTTGAACCCCGACTGCCGTAACCATGCATGTCTCTTGATAACAGTACCTTCTGCTATCAATCTTCCTGCGTTGTCCGCGCCGTCGAAAGTTGCTTTTAATATGCAACCAGACACGGCTCTCCCTTCTGCCGAGATCCGAGCCAACTGGCCCTTTAACGGTTCAGGAGCAGAGGCTATGAGCGCCGCGACCTCTTCCCATTGATGGCAGTTGTAACTTGCCAACAGGGTGGTGGAGTTTGCAATCCTTGCTTGGTAGGCGGACGTTGAGGCTACCTTCCTGCCAAACCCGTACAGTTTTTTGCTCTCCTTGTCGGGAGGAGCTTCTGACGACGATAAGGGTGTCCCAGCCCTCTTCCGAGTGTTGGTAACCACTAGGGAGTCTGGTTTAAGATGTCCTCTTATATAAAGAGGGTCAGACTGGGCTGCCCGAAAAAGTTTTTCGACTCTGGGGTTGACGGCTCTGGTGAGGTTAGGATTCACCAGGGATGGATCTATTCTACGTTGGATGGATTTAAGGATAGGGATGGTCTGAGCGACCGGCCTCCTCTCTCCCACCAACTCTTCTGCGAAGTCCCTTTCCTCCTGTACACCGTGGGTGTCGATGTGAAAATGTTCTGCTGCGCGAGCGAGAATTCATTAAGGAGGGGCTGGTTATCAACTGGCGAGTCGGTAACTGGGGCTTCGCTCTCTACCGGGGAATCTACTCTGTAAATTTCCTGCTCATCTTCTACCTCCTCCAGGTCCTCATCATCCGCATAGTATTCAGTCCCGGTTTGTTCCTCCATAATTTTAAACTCCTGGTCCCCTTCAGGGAAAGGCTGTCCTTGGTATCTGGGGTGTGGAGTAGAGTATGGAGTAGAGTAAGGCTGCACCTCGAAGGGTTCAGGTCTTTCGAACCGGGCCTTTTTACTTAGGGGGATAGGATCAGAGGAGCCTGAGGGTGTGGCCCCTTGAGGGTCATACGAAAGGAAATGTTCTGGGTTTTTGTCATAAAAATCAGCTAAGGAAGACATCCTTGACATGACCCTGTCTATGTCTTCACTGGACCATTCTTTGGAACAGGGTATGACCTTAGTAGGCAACTTAGAGGACTTATCAAGGGTACCCTTGCTGAATGTTGATGTCCCAGTAGATATATGTTTGTCTGTCTGCTTAGGGTGGAAGGATGGTCTTACAGGAGTGGAAGGCTGTGCTTTCCGCTGTTTCCCCCCCTCCCCGTGCGTGGAAAAATGTTTTCCCTGCCCCTTGGAGGCCCCAGAGACTTTCGACGCCTGGCGTCGAGGGTCGGGAGAGGCATCTGTGTGTTTAGAGCGTGGGGCCTCGCTGGTGTTAACTGCGGCCTCGGTCTCCTGGAGCGCGGCCTGGGGGTGGAAGTCGTCTTCGTCTTCCGACGATCGAACTTCCGTTAATCTAGGGAGCGAGGCACTCTTGGCAAGAGTGGATGATTGCCTTGCGTCATGAGGCGATCTCGATTGAGAGCGCCCAGAGGACACCGAGTCGGACCGTTCTATCTGTGCCTCTTTCCGAGAAGTCGACGTCGTCGAGGTTCGGTTGGACTTAGTGTGCTTAGTGTGTGAGGTTGTGTAGCGCTTGCGTCGCCGGGGGTCTTCCCCATAGCCGCCCTGCCGGACAACCATCCGAGGTCGGGGACCTGCGCTCGGCAGTCTTTCGACGCCGTAATGCCCTCGCCGTCCGAAAGTACGGCGTCGCTGCCATCGCTGAAGGCGCCCTCCGCTGCCATGGCCGCCTGCCTGGCGTGGTGGGCCCAACGCTTTGTCGAACGGTCCTTAAGTGTCTTAGGCTTAAACCTACTACACGCTCTGCAGTTCGCTTCGGGGTGGTCCCTCGGCAAGCAGAGATTGCACGTGGCGTGCCTGTCGACCCAAGGGTATTTGCGGTTGCACTTGGGGCAGAATTGGAAAGGGGTACCCTCCATATGCACCTTGAGGCAGCGGGCTGGTAAGTGTAGGAAATATATAAGGTGTACCTATATACCAAGAGTGAAGAGTATGTACCACCCCCCACTCTCCCTACTTGCAGTGCCGAGGCCAGCGGCCTACTAGGCCCGGGCCGAGGCCAGCGGCCTTCCGAGGCCCAGATCCGTCGTGCAGCAGCCGACGGTCGATGTCTTCTCCAGCCGTCGTCGAGGGTCGACGTTGGGGTGGGGAAGGATGTCAATAATAATTTTAAACTTCAATAATTAGCAAAAGTATGGCTAAGGCCAGGGGACTCCGCAAGATGCTTCCGACCAGTATGGCGGAAAAAAACAATCTGAGGATCCTAGACGCGTGAGGGATCTTGGGTACAGTGGACGTCACACTAGGGATAGTATTACTGGCACGCCTGTGTCGACGCCCATTTTTGAGTTTCGAAAAACAAACTGTAATACTCCGCAGCTTCCACTAGATGTCGGCCTATGCACAGCATGTGATCTAAGCAGATTCCACAAGCCTCAGAAATATATATATAAATAAATATGTATACTATAACTTTAAGTGTTTTAAGTGTTTACCTGTATTTACTGATTTAATTGTACAGCTCACATTACCCCTCTTTAAGGAGGAGCCTGGCTGTTCAGTCACACTACCAACTTGTGTACTACGGGCATATATTAAAAAGGTGGGTTACCTTATACCAAGAGAAGTCTTGTAAAGTCCCACGCCAGTTGGACTCTAGAAATTCTTTCCTAACAACCGCCTCCCCATGAACCGATAAGGATAACTGCAAAATGCCTTTTTACTCATGGTGGAAAGGAGGCTGGTACTTGAGTCAGTACACGTGTGAGGAGGAAGGGTGTTTTTGTATGCGAGAACCACCCCCCCTTCCTGTGCCCCGCTGGTGAAGCTATTCTTGCCCTTTGCAAGCTCTACATTGGAAGCATCTTTTTATTTTTGCCTAGATATTTCGACTTCCTCATCCTCAGAATCAGAGTGCTGAGGGGCACTTTTCTTAGAGCATCTGACAAAGGTCCCATCAGGACTAGATTGTGTGTTTTCTCCACTGCCGTGTTCATCGTCGCTGAAGAAGCTCGTTTCATGTCCTGTGATACTTTCTGAAATTGGGACGAGTGAGAATCACTTGAGGCCGAGCACTTATGTCCAGTCTTATGCTTCGGCGCAGACACTGGAACAGGTGCTTAACATTTAAACTCGAGGACTCCCAACACTTGAACGTGCAGCAAAAATCTGAAGATGGCTGCCAGAGGAGGGCCTTAGGGAGAGGGCAGTCATTGACTGGGGGGCAGTATGACCCAGAGTGCAGTGATTGGTTTAAAGGAGAAATAGTTTGTAAGTGAAAGTGAAACTTTTTTCTTTTACCAAGGATTTCTGGCCTGACGACAGGGAATATTCATGAGCATGTGAATCCATGCCAGACCCCATGCTGAAGAACTTTGTATTTTTGCCTAGATATTTCGACATCATCTTCAGAATCAGAGTGCCGAGTAGTACTTTTCTTGGTGCATCTGATAAGGGTCCCACCAAGACTAGATTCATGTGTTTTCTCCACTGCTGTGGTTATTGTCACTGAAGAAGCTTGTTTCGTGTCCTGTTATACTTTCAGAAATTGGGACGAGTGAGAATCACTTGAGGCCGAGAGCTAATGTCCAGTCTTATGTTTCGGCGCCATGTCCGTCTCGCCATGTTTATTCTTGCTCAGTGTCAGTCCTTCCACCACCGGTCTAGTACACCTTAGTGATGTGTGTGTTATGTGTATAGTCTGTGATGATTCACCAGGTATAGTCACCCACAGTACTCCCCGGGGCGAGCCCTTTCCCATGAGCCTAAGGAGGTGCGGCCGCTACCCAATAGTTCCCCTAAAGGTTGTTGAATGTGGCAGGACCTCATGGGGAGGGACTCCCATTCTGGGGACAGGGACAACCACCTAGGGTACAGCCAGTTGAACAGCGTCACACCCAAACATTCCCCACCCTCCCCACCCTTCCAAGCCACTTGCTTGATAGTAGAACAATGCATTATTCTAGTACTTGTGATACAGACAGTACTAGGACAAAGAAGAGCACAGAAAACGAAGATTACTGACCATGCTCGTACTTGTATGAGGTAGCAGCAATAAGCTCACTGACCAGCAGAGAAGGGTCTGCAACCCCAACATAAGACCTGAACATCCGAGGACAGCATCATCGTCACAGTGGCAGGGATAAGTCCACTGAAAACGCAAGAAGGATTTTGGACTCTGAAAGTGGCAAAATAAACATCAATTCGAAAGATAAACGAACTGTCAAACACCAGGAGACGGGAGTCAATCTCCTGGTGAGAAACTGACGCCCTTCCAATATATTCAAGTGACTCCAGGGAAGGGAGCTATTCCCCCCGGCATGGATGTGAACTATTTCGGAGTGTGTGGCCCAATACCAGGAGAAGCGAGTCATTCCCCTGATCCCAAAGGTTGACTGGTACAAACATTTTGTTGGAAACACAAGCTAGGGGAAGGGAGTCATTCCCCCTGGCATCCTTTTGGCAAAAGAACATTTTGGGACACTACCCGAATACCAGACGAAGGGAGTCATTCTCCTGGAGAAGGAACTTTCAGTTGAATTATTCTTTAGTTGTAGTTAAGGGATAGAAGTAGGTTGTGACACAGGACGGTGGAATTCGATTTCGATGAACATTCCGACAGATCCTTTAGTATTCGTTTGAGGCAGAGAAGCCCCTCTGACATAAGGATAGAGAGGGTTTCTTTTTACTATCAATAAAAGTTTTTAGCAACCAACATGCCACCTTTGTGTCAGCTTCCTTCTTCGACACCCTTACAAGTCTTAGAGTCACCACGGGTAGTCTCCTTAGCTAGGTCTGACACCTTACTTCTGGAGCTGATGACTGGCTTATGGGAATCAGAAGGTTCCCCAACATCGGTCTCCTCAGTTTCACTTTCTAAACCAATGCTCTCCCCATTGGCCTCGGTCTTCTGCAACTGCGGAAGGCACAATGATTGCCTCAGCCTGCATCGCGTAGGCCGTCCAAGGCTTCAAACGACCATCTTTAAGTGTCTGTTTTACAGAGATTGCACCCTCAACACCTCTCCACCTGGTGATCCAGTGGAAGGCAGGAATTACACTCTGTAATTCCAGGGACACTGATTACAGGAGGGGCACCATTTGAGTATTGGTTGGAACACAGGGAGACTAGTATAAATAATGGGAAAATTAAAAAAGGCATTGTGCGATAGTGTTACTTAATATGCAATGTCTTTCTCCGACTCTCCCTACTGTAACACCTTAAAGGCCAGGAGTAGTAATAGACTGTTGATTCTCTGAATTCAGAACAGCAGGCACCGGAGATAAGTTGCCGGGCATGGAGTCTTTGTCGAAAGGCAATCAGTTGGGGTGAATTAGTAATATTTCTCAATATTGAGCGCTAAAACAATAACTATAGCAGAACTCAGAGTAGGGTGACCAACCAGATAGCGGAAAAACAAATCTGAGGACGATGACCTAGAAAGGATCGTAGGTACTGTACACGTAATGGTAGGGATAGTAACAGGATTGCTCTGTCAACGCCTTTTTTTTTACTTCAAAAACAATGTAATACCCTGCACCAACCACTATATACCGGCCTATGCAAAGCATGCGATTCTAAGCAGATCCATAAGCTTCAAAAATATTTTTTACGAAACTTGATTGGAAATTCTTTTATTTGGGACTGCTCTACTTTACTGTTTGGGTTGCTGATGAATCACATTAATGCAGCTTTTTATGAGTATAGTCTTCCCAGTCTCACGTTACCACAAAAGGCGAAGGCGGCATCTCTCTTAACTGTGCCTGCTTTACCTTTATGATTGGGTTCACTCTTGGTTTGTAGAAGTGTGGGGGCTGAGTAGGCACATGAGCCTCTACTCATCCTTGTACTCCTGCAGGGAAGAAGTCAATTCGTCACACCCACCATATAGTCCTTTCAAAAGAACCCATTTAACAGTTTTCAAACAATCGTTGTGAAAAATAATGTAGAATCGGATTCGAATATCATGGGTGAAAAGAAATGATTTGGTTAATAAGGTCCATAGAATCAAGGATATAGGTGAATGTGCTCTGAACTAGAGATTATGAGAAAAGTCCAATGTAGATTCCTAATGGTTGTAATAAACCATTGGTACCTGGCACTATCAGGCTACCAGACGGATGTTTGAAGTCTTTGTGAATCCTCTGACGAACATAAAGCACAGGCGCCAAAGGATGTTGTGTCCAAGTATTGACTTGCCTCTTCCAATAAAATGTGTAACATTGTGTACAGGTGAGCTCTTGATCAAGTTTCAGATACACATATACACATGTATGTCATTAGGTAGCCTCAAAGATTCAAGTTCATAATATGTAGCCCATATTTACCAACGCCACCTTACTGACAGGCTTAAAAGTAATTTCAAGATTATATGATAAAGATTTTACCACATTGCAGGATACTAAATAAAGAAATCCTTTGAATCACATTTATCTAGTGTCACATGTCATTGCGTGGCCTTATTTCAATGGTATGCACTATTGTGGTCTCTAGGTCCACCAACCTTCGCTCTACCATCAAGACTTTGCTATGTATATCGCATAAAGAGTTCAGTATTTCCTATTTGTAAAACAAGTTGGACACCATCTGTTGAAAGTTAGAGCAGGGGTCTGAGCGTTCCAAGGGGGATTTATCCTAGGTTCCAGGCACAGCCTCCATCAGATATGTCTTAAGCACATTTTGAGAGCAAAGCAAGTACTTGATTTTGTGGAACAGTGATTCATGAACCAGTCGACCCAAACACCCTTGATGTGGACAACTCCCTTTGCTTCAGAAGAGTGGGCACTGGAGGTAGGCTCAGAATTCCCCTGGGGGTTCGTGGCAGAGGGAAGGAAAGGACAGACATCACTCTCCCCCATGATACGATATGATGGGTTATTTAGAACGCTATTAATACCCAGAGGTTTCTAAAATCGTACCCGGTGATCGAACCTGTGTTGCTCTGTGTCGTCTTGCTTCCAAGGTGAGCACATTGCCTCTGAGCTATCCTCCCGAGACAATAAGTCATTTATAACGCGCCTGTACACAAGTGTTTCTAGGCACGACAAGACAAGGGAGGGAATATAAGGGGCGGACAAAACAAACAATCTTTCTAGGCCTTGTGTCATTCAGATTGTACAAGTGTGATAGCTCAAAGTGCAGGGGGAGGAAGAAGGGGGAGTGCAAGGGAGCGGAAAGTGCAGCCAGGGCCGCGTTGCCCAGAGTAAGTGCAAGGAGGCAGGGGACTGTAGGGTTACAGTTACAGCCCCGCGGTATGCCCAGAGGCAGTGCAGGGGTGACTGATCATGGAGGAGCCTGGTACCCAGTGGGACTGAGGGTAACCAGGCCACCAGTCAGCGCAGCAGACAGGTAGGTCAGCAGGAGAGAGAGGGGGAGAAAGTAGAGGCGAAAAGGGAGGTCTTAAGCTGCTTCCGTAACTTCAGGTGGTCCGGCTCAAGTTTGAAAGGGGCAGGGAGGCCCCATTCCAGAGGGAGGCACCTGCAGAGGAGAGTGGTCTACCCCCAAACTCTCTACCTGGAGAAGCGTCTGTCCCTCAGAGTTAGAGGTGGCTGAGCGAAGGGCTCGAGAAGTAAGATGTTTTGGAAGAGAGTTGGATGTAGTGCGTGCTCCGGCCCTGGACAGCCTTGTGGACGATGCAAATTTGATCCTTGTAGCCACTGGGAGCCAGTGGAGATATTTCAGGGCTGGAGAGATACAGTCCCTGAACTTGAGGCCAGGGACAAGCCTTGCAGTCCTGTTTGGGATTAGTTGCAGAGGGTGGACAGGAGAGGAAGGCAGATTGCGAAAGGGGCTGTTGCAGTAGTCCAGTTTAGAGAGAATCAGGGCTCCGCAGACAGTGAGCTTTTGGGGGAAAGTGACAAAGGAAAAATACCTCTGAGGTGGTGCAGCTGGTAGTGCTCCTTCTTGGCAAGGTCTGTGATGTAAGGAGAGAAGGAGAGAATAGAGTTGAAGATGACAGCAAGGTTTTTTGCCTTCGAGGAAGGCAAAGGAAGAGGGCCCAAGGATGGCGGCCCGAGTGAGAGGGAAAGCAGGGGTCCTAAATGAGAAGGATCTCAGTCCAACTGGCATTAAGGCAGATCGTTGGAGGAGAACCAATCCGTTATCGCACATACAGTCAGGAATGACAAAGTGAGGCGAGGAGGCTGAGGGGAGCCTGAAAGAGAGCAGAGCGTCATCCGCACAACACTGAAAATTAGAGAAGAAGGTAGAGAGAAGGGGGGCAAGTAGACATTGAAGAGCCAGGATGAGAGGGTAGAGCCCTGGGGGAACACCACATGGAGAGAGAGGTGGTGGAGAGAAAGAATCAAAGATGGACCTGGTAGGGTCAGTCCAGGAGGAAGGAGGACAACCACCCCAGGGTCTGATCCATGATGCCTAGGTTCTCACTGAGTCGATTGATCAAGATGGTGTGATTGACCGTGTCAAAAGCACAGGAAAGGGCAAGGAGGATGAGGACAGAAGAAAGGCTTGAATAGAGATTAGTGAGCAGATCTTCACGGGTGTTCAGGAGAGCAGTTTATGTGCCTCCGGCTGCTCTGAAGCCAGACTGAAGGTCATGGAGACAACCACCAGATTCAGTGTGGAGAGTAAGCTGGGAGATGGGCAGATTTTCTAGGAGTTTGCCCAGGAAAGGAGTGATGGAGATCAGGCAATAGTTTGCCGGGCAGGTAGGATCAGCAGGAGGCTTTTGAAGGAGGGGTGCACAAGGGAGTGTTTGAGGAGAGGGGAAAGTTCCAGTGGGAAAAGAGTGATTGTAGAAATCAGCCAAGGCTTGAGCGAGTGTGTCAATGTGGTCCTCGATGGTTCTGGAGGAGCAGGGGAGCACATGTTTGGATGACACATTCATAGATCGGACTGGTCTAGAAACATCAGGTGTAGTCATAGAGAAGGAGGAGGAGAGAGATGGCCACAGGGGGGGAGGAGAGAGGGAGACGAAGAGGAGAGAGAACAGGATGCCCTGGGTTTTAGAGGTGAAGTGAGAAGCCAGAGTCGTACAGAAGGCCTGGGAGGTAACAGGAGATGTGGAGACTGCAGAAGGATTGGCTACCTCCTTGCAGATTTTAAAGAGTTTGGCTTTGTTGTTAGAGACCGCAGAGACACAGGCTTGGATGTGGGCTCTCTTTTTGGACAGGACAGATCGTCTGTATTGCCTTTAGGGCAGTCGGCAGGCCAGTTTGTCAGAGGATGCGCACAATGCCATCCAATTCCTCTCAGCCACCCTACACTTGTGTTTCATGCCAAAAGTTGCACTTGCAGGTATGCTTCAGATGGATTCTCATGACGGGGGCAAGGACGTCCAGAGAGTTGGAGATAGAAAGATGCACGTTAGAGAGGGCTGTGCCAGAGTGAGTCAGCCGCAGGTGTGGGAGGAGCAGAGAAAATAGCAGCTAAGACGTCCACTGACACGCGCTACAGGGGCCGAATGACCAAGAAGGTAGGTGGCAGTGCAGGGGTGGGCTTAGCCTGGGGGACAGAGCGTCATGTGAGAGGAGAGCAGAAAGTGGCCAGTCCAAGAGAGAAGAGTGGTGAGAGGGGGGATTTCTGAGGAGATGGGAACATCCAAGTTATGCCCGGCATAGTGTGTCAGACTAGAGGGTAGAATGGAAAGAGTGTCCAAGTTTGCAGAAGAGCCCGGAGGAGGAATTAGAGGCATCCAGGTGGATGTTGAGATCTCTGAGGAGAAGTTGAGAGGTAGAGGCGAGGAGAGGTCAGCCCACAGAGAAAGAGAGCGACATGGCCAGGTGGCCTGTAAATGGTGGCCACAGTCGGAGATAGGCCAGGCGAGATAGAGAACCTGCACACCAGGGATTAAAAGGAGAAGGCCTGCATAGGAATGACGGAAGCAGGGACCCACTCCAGAAAGAACCAAGCTACTCGGGCTCTGGGCAGGTTGGTTCTGGGTTCGAGGGGATCTTGTAGCCATCAGGCAGAAGAGTGTCAAAACTCGTGACTGTGAATCATGTCTCTGTGTGAACGAGGACTTCCAGGCCAAGTTCTTCGAGGAGGTGGCAAGATGTCAGAGGAGTGTTCGATAGCAGAGCGAGAGTTGAGTAGCGACGTGGAGCAGGCTGCCACATTTGAAAAGATTTCTGTGGTGGGGCACAGGCTTGAGGTACGCCCTGCAGAAGTGGTAGAGGGTCCTGAAAGTAGGCTGAGGTGGTAGGAGGAAGCATTGTAGCCAGAGAGGAAGAGGGGGGTGCCAGAGAGGCGGCAGGAGGAGGTGGCGGAGGAGCAAGAGAGGTGCTATTAGGGGTAGCAGGTGAGGGAATGAAGTTGATAAGACGTTGGAGACGCCCATCGAAAAGGAGGAGATTGGGCTGAGGGCCCTGGACCAAGACGGTGCAATTCAGATAGACATTAATGATGATCTTGGAGGAGTGGAAGGAGGCAAAGAGGGCCTCCCACCGAGTTCTACTGTTAATGCGAAAAGAGGAGAAAGAACAGAGACCATATGAGGGGTCCATAGGTCTGGGGAGGGAACAACAAAGGATGTCGGTGAGAGTGTCTGGAGGAAGCACTGATGTAGAGATCAGCAAAAGGGTGGAGTGGGTTGGAGACCAGGATGTCCCTCTTTAACTTCCTCCTTCCCGACTTAGAGGGATAGGATAGGAGAAAGAGTAGCAGTTCGATAAGATGGGGAGACAGAGAGCACCATGGAGGGTGCAAGGGAGAAGTAGGAGGAGGGAGCGGAGGAGGGGGCGAAAGAGGAGGGATGCACAGCCCAGCGCCACACAGCACAGGAAGCGATTGGGGGGGGGGGGGAATTCACAGTGGGAACACACAAAAGGGGCACACAGGTACACTGAACAGTACAAAGTGGGTGGGGACCTAGAGAGCGGGATAGAGCCTAATGAGACAAGTTAACAGTACCACAGTTACCACAACGCAAACCAGATTCAACTTTCCTAAAAAGAGGGGGAAAAAGGCCTTGTTTTTAAGCACAGAAGCAATGCCAAAGAATGGCAATTCAACATCTAGGGACGGTGCATGCTATGTCTCTGACCTCAACTTTGTGCCCCTGCACCAGGTGCAGTTGTTCGTGTCCCTTATAGTTGGCTCAGCTGACGACGGTCCGTTGGGGGCGCCAGTGTAGTTTCCCGAGCAATCTCACATGCCGAAGAGGGACACTCCAAGATGTCGCAATTAATCGTCAGAAGCTTCCTCAGAGGGGGCACTTATTTATTCACAAATCATGCTCAATGTACGTACCAATGAGCATCTGGCGCTTCAGTCCACACAACCTGGCAAATTATTTCCCCAAACCTGTTCCCAACCAACATAGGGGAGGGATTCTCTATGATGGGGCCAGTCCTGCAGAGTGTCTTGGCAACCAGCCACCCATGGCAAGGCCAGAGGGAATGCTCCAGGACTACACCTATTCTCTGTGTCATTGTTGGCAGCTCTCGGCCCTACTATTAACGTACTCCCATCACCACCACTCAAGTGTTTGGACCCCATTTCGAATACAGACGGGTGCCCGGCTGAGAGTCTGAATACTGGCACATTTCTCAGCTCCCAACACACGTGGGGCACCTCATTCTTTGGTAGACGAAACCAATTAAATGTTTTCTTCAGTTAATTTTGCAATACAGTTATTACCCTTTTTGGATATTCCATCACTTTTCTAGGGCTTTTCGGGAGCATTACTATGCTATCAAAAGCTTGGGTAACGTAGATTCTGGTTTGCATTATTGCACCGTTAGAAACAAATTAAAAGCACCAACACACCCTTCTAGGTTTCATTTGTGGAATTAGTTTATGTAATAAAGCCTCAATTTCCTACTGTTTAGAGCTCTTTTTCACACACATTCTCAAAACCGTTGAGTCTGCTATCCATAAAGGATGGTAGTGAATTATTCAGGGTAACCACATCAGAAAAATGCGGATGGGGAAGAGGGGAAAAAGGTCATGTATATTGGAACATTGCCCCTACGGGGAGAAAGGTCTACACATGAAACCATGGAAATGGGGCCTAATTACATAGTGACAGTACAATATGGTTGGCTTCTTTCTGGCAAATGTTGGCAAATAATTTTAACTGCGAAGAACAAATTACTTCCTTTCTGATGGACATTCCTCTCACAGACTCATCTTTGAAATCCATGTCCCAGCGCAGCTACTCTCCAGAAACATCGCCGCCGTCAGGGATCACAGCGTGGCTCCGCCCGATGCCTCTATGCACCGGATACATCAGGACAAGTATAGATTAATGAGCCCTGTGACCTCAGTTCCACCCTTTTTCACCTAGCACTCTGATGCCGAAGGAACGCAGAACCAACGTGTACGAGCCAGTTGCTAATAGGGGCAGGGAGGGCAATGAGGAATCCATGGGCGCAACGTCCATCAAAAAGAATTTCTGAGAAGCAAGTAATTTGTTCTCCTAATCGACTCATTCCTCTCGCGGACTAATCTCTGATAAGACTACCAAAGCAGTACAGAGTCCCACAGGAGGAGAGCAAGCATACCACCTAAACCAGAACTCTTTGAAGGACCATTCTCCCAAAACAAGGGTACTGACCAGACAGAGAATCCAAGCAGTAATGCTTTGCGAACATTTCCAAAGAAGTCCACGTCACTGCCTGGCATATGTTCCAAACAGGGACTCCACATTGAAGAGCAGGGGCAGCAGCCAGTCATCTTTTGGAATTTGCTCCAGGACCCTCAGGCACATCCTCACCCGCCAGAAGCATTATGAGATGCAGAGGATTATCCACATTGACAGGGGTCGGTTTAGTCAGATCCCTGCAGCACGGCAATATAACCAACGAAAATCTGGCAATCTGTACTGACCTCTCTCATCCGAGAGACTTAGTCACTGGGGGCCCGCACCAGGTCCAGGAGGTGGAAACATTCCTCTGCCTAGGAAGGGTGAGGTGCAGGAAAATACACAGGAAGACATACCTTTTGAGAGAGATGGAAAACATCTCGCTATCAATGGGCTCCCCTTCCTAATCATAAATGTCCTCCAAGCGAGAAATGAATGTACCCCCAGGGAGCGGGTGTACTCTCGAGGAATTCCGGCATCACCAATGTCGGTCGGCACTGGAGCGGAAGGAATGGCCAAGTGTCATGATGCCTACCCCCGGGCATCCGGATCAAGCCCATCAGCCCCGGGAGCAGGCATCCAGACATTTACAAAAACCACAGCTAGGGGCTGTCTGGGTTCAGTCCTGGCGCCGTAGGCACCAGGCTCATAATAAAAATCAGTCCTGGCGCCATAGGCGCCAGGCTCATAGACATTACTTACCTCATGCAGACCATGCTGCACATAAATCCAAGCCAACGTGAGGCCTGGATGGGACTATTTTACTACAGGGACTATTTTTTACTCGGGTGTGGTCCTGGGGAACTTCTTTCCTGGGACTACTTTGGAGGCTATTTAAACCACGCCCGAACAGCAGCACATGCTTTGTGTTATTCTGCATCCAGCAGCGTGACTCTCACCGTTCCTGCAGCCAGCATCCAGTCTTCTGCCACGCCCGCGTGCCTGCAGCCAGCATCCAGTCTTCTGCCACGCCCGCCTCAAATCCGGAGCTCCTAGAATAAAGAGGAAGAAAAGGACAAGGTTAGAAAACAAACGTATTTCAAATTCCTCACCTGATTCCGGATCCATTTCATCTCCCGACCTGGAAAGTTCATCAGACCTGCACGCTTCACTTCGCCAGCTCCAGCACGGCGCCAAACTCACCAGTTCTCACAGCATCTTTCGATCCGGCACTGTCTCCATTTCTTCGCTGTACTCCGGCACCTAGGGGCACAAGAACAACAAGGTGAGCCAAGGGAATCAACAAATACCTCTTACCACCATAGACTTACCTGATTTACCACCGGCGGTATTATTCTTCATATCTTCATATGCCGCATCTGTAAAGAGGGAGAAAAACAACACATTAACGCATGCAATAGTTACCGGACAGCGTTGGGTAACACAGACTCTTACCTGAACGCCAGCAGCAGCTACGAGACCTTCTCACGAACTCAGTTGCAACTTAAGGAAGGGGACAAGAGTGAACATCGGGCACATTGAACTTGATACTTACCAAACCCGCCTCGGACTTCAGAGTCAATGCTTACCGGAACTCCCCCAACGCCTTCAAACAGTGAAGTAACTGCTATCTACGCGCCCCTGCAAGACACGCAGGATGGAGAGCTCATCTTTTACAAACATAAGGTGAGGTTACTAAGGGGATATCGGAGGTGATTAGTGGGGGAGAGCGAGAACAGTTGGGAGGCCATCACTAAAACCCACGGTGGCTAATCCCTGTCTCCACTTGCAGGAAAATACTTCTTCGGGTCCAGCAGACAAGACTAGGCGGGCCAGTCCAGACAGTCATCTCTGCACTACGCATCACGTTGACGGAGACCGCAGCTGTCCGGGTCCGATCGACACCCCTGTGGGGTCCAGGTGAGCGTAACACCAAGGCCGAAGGACAGGCATCTGAAGAATGAGCCTCTAGGTGGGATCTTCTCAGTCTTTCACACGTTTGGGTACAAAGGTGCAAGATAATGTGATTTGACAGCATCTCTGCAGGCTCATCAAGGTGCAGTGGACTCAGTCAGTGCTGAGGCTGAAACCTTCGATCCAGAGGTCACGGATGCCAGGGCCAAGGCTGCCAGGGCATTGGCAAAGATATCTAGTATCTTAAGCCTGAAGGCCTCCCATTCCTCTGCAATAGAAGATTGGGTTGGCAAAGGAAACCGAGGAGCCTGGTCATCAGGGGAGTCCCTGCACTGGTTGCTCCTCCTCTTCGATGAGGAAGAAGAGTGGTGCCTCGAAGAACTACTGCGAGACCTAGACCTCTTGCAGTGCTGCTTTTTCTTTTTGTTCTTACGGAGCAGGGACTACAATGGACACCGGGCGACCTCAAAATAAGTTTGCTTGTCACCATTCTCCTTGTGGAGGAAGGTGAACTGTTTTGCTTCCCGTTCACAAAGCGCCCTGGGGCGCATCGACTGACACGACGTGCAATCCTGTTTATCCTACCCATCACAGAGGCAATAAAGACGGATTCTAGGAGGATTCGATATGACATCTGACGTATGAAGTCCATGGAGTGTTTAAACACCAATGTCTTTGATGGATTTGGCATGTCATCGAACACCAAAAACATGAGAAAGGCTTCGAACAAGTGATGTTTCGAAAGCGAGTAGAGTGCGCAGAAAAAAAGGAAGTAAGGTAACGGGGCGCAGCGGTAATATATACTAGCACCAACATCATATATGGCACAGGCACCTAAAGGCGAACAGCCCTGACGTGGCGCTGCACTCACTGGTGGCAGAAAGGTTTCCAAAGACTAGCTACTCTGGGAGATCGATAAATAAGAGGAACCCGTGGGATTTCGGCCCCTCATGTCGTACCACACTAGTAACCTCTTCAATCCAGAAGTAGATCAGAAGCCACTTGGATTTGATCTCTCGTATACAAGCTCAAGGTTCATGCTGTTGCCAGACTAAATAAGGGTAATTGCAGCAAACAGATTGAGGAAGGGAAGAAGTGGTATATGCAGATGAATCCCAGAAGAGATCAGAGCTTGCTGGAGTCAGGGCCTGGCTTCACAACACCACAGGAACCCAAAAAAGGAAACTGGCAGGTAGTCTGCAGTACAACAGGCATAGCACTCCGTTGTGACCTTTCAAACCGCAGCCTATCCTCGTTCTAAGGTGTCCCACGGGCCACCCAGCTATCAAGCTGATAGACCTAGATTTTAGGGTACAATTGTAACTCTTGTGGACCTAGGGTTCAGTGCTCCAGCACAGACCGTGGTGCAACAATGCGTCCTCTGGTTGTTGGCATATCAGAAACCATGCAAAACAGCAATAAAAGCAAAGATTATTTTATGTCCGGGTAGTGTAAACATTTGCCACATGTATAGCTCAGGGGGATAGCTCAAGAATGTTATGGTATTTGGGATAGATAATAAAGGTTTAAACAGTAGAGTCAAACTCGGAACACGTGGGATTCCCGCGGTAATGGTTTGAAAGTAACATTTGGCACCCGAAAAGCAGAAACCATGCTTGATTTTGTTTTGTCTGACCAGATTTGATAAATGCGTTCATCATCTTCAAGATTGTCCCTTGTATGCAATGTTGTCTTTTGGGCAGAAGAATGGGACTATGAATCAAAAATAAATGTAGATACAATTGATGGTCCTTGTAGCTATGTACCTTTGTCAACCGTCAAACAGCCCTTAGATCTAAAGCGGTACGAATTAGACTGAATTCCTTTTTAAAGAGGTCTATCATTTACTAGCGGTTTGAGAGGTTTTACGGGATGATTTATTATTACTTAAAATTCTAATAAGCCAGACTAGTGGACATCGTGAGAAAGTAGGGTTAGTCTCAACAGAGAACGCCCTTTAACACATGTTGTAGATGTCTTCATGACTGCAACTGCCTTGTAATAAATAACTTGCACGAAGGAGTACAGGAAGTTGATTTACTAGTTCTCACATTAAGCTTGTGCAGAGTACCTGAACTGTTAACTGCCTGCCTCCACTCTACTTAATCTAGTGGAATTACATAGCAGGGACTTCAGGCAAGATTCTTTAAATTCTGCTTGGAACATCTAGGCCGGTAGCAGAAGTGGAGTTTAGCTAAAGATGCAGGTATGTTTTTTTAAATGCTCATCTAATATGAAAACAGTTGGTGGTTCAGTCTAATGTACTGTGCAGTCAAAAGGAAATGATGATCTCATATGAATTGTTTCTAGGTGTTCGAGAGGAACCAAAATTGGTTAGAATTTAGTAAACCAGTGCAATTAGTTTTGGCTGCCACAAGCGTGTTTTAGCAATGACTAGCAAAGTGTACAGATGCATTGTTATGGCTTCTTAACACGTGGTCCTCCACTGATTTTGGGATACAAGAACTTTTTGTATGAATTATTTGTTTCAAATGACTTAACAGATTTATGCATAGTGTTTGGGTTGGCAATTTGTCTTTTTTTTTTTACAAATGATTTTCCTTCACTTAACACACCTTAACAGCAATGTCGTTTTTCCCGAGACAGGGGCAACCAATGATAACACATACTTGACACATAAAACCCCTTGATACTTAAGACATACATTTACATTGCAAAGAATGTTGCACTGTAGAAAATGTTGGTTGAAAAGGTGTCATAATACAAATGACAAGAAAATACAATACTTTGCACACAGTTCACATGACAACAACATAGGTTCACCAACTAATAATCCTATGAAAACAGGTGACATTCTACAAGTGTCTAGTGATATCACCATTCACCTCTAGAGTAACTGCTGGCCATATGTGATTGCCCACTTCTGTACACTAGAAGGCAGGCAAGTGCATGCATGATGCCTGCTTGCAGTAAAAAGCAATACTCTTCACTCAGAATACACAATTAATGAGGAGAGGGACTCCATTCAGTTTGTGTCTATTGCTTGTGCACTATTTCGCAAAATCACATGTACCAACACAAAGGAGGGCCTGTAGCGTGAAAGAAAAAAGATGCGGGATAAAAGATAAAGATTAAAAGGTAACAAAAAGGAGAAAAAGAAAACAGCGGGAAGAAGAGATAAAATGGTACAAAATACAAACGTAAAAGAATAAAGGGTTAAGCAGGCTCGGAATTTTCATTCATCACTAGTCATTGACAAGTAAGAAATGATGTGCTATGTGCATGTGGAAAATGCACAAGCAGGGTACATTTGTATGGCTATCTAGTTGAATAGAACATGAAATTATTCCCTCGGGTTAAAGAATACAGGAAGTCAGTAAACTATAATCTTGGGTGTCGAGATTGTCAAGTTCTTTAATGGGATGGGTTACAAAGTAGAGGTCACTGAAAACTTTGTAAAGAATTTGAAGAGAAGGCAGCTATTTGGGACAGAAATAACCGATTATGTAGGTTATCTGGGGAAACTACTTATTCATTATATGTACATATATAAAGCAAGGTTGCCCCATTAATACCCCCAATTAAAGCTACATTAAGAAACTCAAAAATTCTAATGTGGGGCTTTTTATTATGCTGCTTAGAATTGGCCAACTGCCAACGCTTTCACGGACAGGTGCTTGGACTCCAATTTCACACGCATAACGGAAACGCCATGATATATGTTGACAGTAGTATACTTTCAGATGCATATACCTCCTATGATTTGCGATATATGCACACTGATCAATTTTGGGGACTGGTCTATCTATGCTGGCAACCAATGCTACTATATGTTCAAAGTAGTAATGCAAACCTTTTTTCCACTTAATATGTTACTAACCTCCACCTATTCCAAACTGTGATGTTTAAAAACAATTTCAATGTTGTGTTGAGGTTTGGCTCAAGAAAACCCTTAAATAGATTTTGTGTTTAGACCCATTGTTTTAAAAAAATGTGTAAATAAATTGTTGTTTTTACTGTAATCTCTTCAGCCTCTCTCTTCTTCCGCCAGCATATATACACTGGCTACCTGCTCCCTCACAGCCTACCCTTTTATATGGTTAGATTAGGGGAAGCCTATGACTCTTCCTTTTTCCTTCCTATACTATCTATGCTGGTGAAAATTTGTTTATGAATTTTACTAATTATATTTGGCAAAAGATTTTTGGACAATTAAAGGGTTATATTTAACCAATAAAACACAGAATAAATAAACTAATTTTGAAAAATGGGTAGGTGTCCGCATGCATATGGAGTGCTTTATGTGCAATAAGAAATTGAAAGGGAACTAACTAGTTTTAAAAACACAATTTGGCGGCAGGACCTCAGAAGGATCTGCTACAATTCAAAAAGCTTAAGTAACGAAGGAAATGTAATAAGGAGCTGTGTGGCTTATGTAACTAAGTTGGCCTACGATACAGGGGTTGAGGTCTAAATCTATTCGAAAATATACCTGGATTACAATGAGAAACATATATACAAGAAAAAAGTTATTCAAGTTTGGAATATAATGTGTTCGTTTAGTCAAAGATTCACTAAGATTAAAATATTCAAATAAAAAGACAGAGCGACATGGATCAATGCAGGTGCTGCAGAATAGCTCAAAGCGTGAAAGTGCCTGCTGCAGAGATATGCTTGTCCCAGTAAGATAGATCAAAGGGTCTAAAAAGGGCTCCCTTTGTATGTTAACAGATTCAGTCGTGAGGGTTCAGCTCAACCGTGGCAGATGCAGCATATTGTGAGTGCTAATGTGCAAGGGCATTGCCAGGGCTCATTCTCAGGGCTGAAAGTGAATGCAGTCAAGGTCCAGCTCTCGAAGCCTTGATTATCAGGAAAAAAGAACCCCCGTAACACCCCTCCCAAATAGCATATCAGCTTAGAGTTTACTTTATTAAAGGCACTGGGCGTGATGGTCTCATTTGCTTACAGAATTTCAGTCTTGACATTTTGTTGCACAGGTGGATTGCCTGTGTTGAATAGAATGGTGAAGTAATAATCTAAGCAGAGCTGCCTAACATCTGGGATTGGCCCACAGACTAAGGGTTTTTGAGCTTTTCTTCAGGTCATGGGATAGCGCAAGACCTCTGGGATTTCATGTGTGCTGAAAAATGTTTTGTGGGGCATGCGGGAACAAAATCATGCTTTTATGCCTAAAAAAAGAATCTAACAAAGGGGGCATTACAGCGTCAAGGGATTATGTAACTCTCTGAGCTATCTTGCCAGCAGTTTCGTGAGCTTTGGGGTCTTGTCCTGACCACCGTGTTCCTCACTGCCACATAATTTCAAACAGATGGGGAATTATGTGCATAAACGGGAGGCGGTTTAACCGTGGATATCAGAGCCTACCCTTGCCCAAACGAACAGTGTTCAGAGGATGCCTGTTTATGTAATACAGGATAACTGAAGCACATGACCTTGGATTCTGGTAATGTTAGTCTTCCAATCAAGGTGAGGAGAATACAATCGTACCTTTTAACTGCCATGGGGTTTCCCCCCCAGTGCCAAAGCCTTTTTTGGTGATTTTAGTATTTCACCATTGAATGCCTTCTAATGTTTCCCGTTTCATTAACCCCTTAAGTGCCAAGGAGCTAATCACAAGGACGAGATACCTCGCCCTTGGCACTTATTAATCTATTTCTACAGGCATTTATACATTTGTCAAGTTGGTTCATTTCATTATGATTTGTGTTTTTCAAATGATCTCTTAAAATTCACACATTGTAAACATTTCTGCCAACTAAACCTGAGAAAACATGAGGTCAAGTGATAGTTGTGGACTTCACAAATTAACTCAAGTGTGCGATCCTGAGCAAATCAGTTTTTCCTTATGTGCCTTATCCACAGGTGTTCTACTGTGCACTAAATAAGCCCATAACACAATTAGAGACAGGGATGGAGGAAGAAAAAGGAGAGGAAAGAAATAGAAAAAGAAAGAGCGGCTTTAATTATGGGAAATGTTACCACATTCCCCCCTCCACCCCCAAGCCCACTCCACCCCCACCTTGCATGAATTACACTGGCTCCCCATCCCGGCTAGAGTCTGCCTCAAAACATGCCTCAACTACGAAGCAAACACCGCCGGTATGCGTTCCTACCTGATGGACAAATTAAATAACCAGCGGCATCTTGCAGTATGAGCATGACCAGACTGGAAAGTAGGCTGACTTGCCAGGAGTAAACTAGGAAAGTCCTTCTCATGCTACGCTCTAGTCCTTTGGTACTCCATCCCAGTGACAGTCTGGACTGCTCAAAGTCTCATTTAGTTTAGCAAAGGCTCTTCTAAAAACAACTTGGAGTAATCTAGATTCTTGCTATCTTGTGCACACTTTCATGCATATATTTACGCTGTGATAATAATTACTAATACACATGTGTAATGAAAACAATGCTTAAAACGACAAGCAGCAAATACTGACAAGACATCGGCACTGTCAATGGGACTGACACCGGGATGTAAATAGGTGGTGTGTCGTTAGAACCGACATAAAACTGCAGAATCATTGAGCAGATTTCACCCATGGCATACATTTCCCAGTGGAATAGTGATTTTGTTCTTTTTAGTTAATGCTGCCATCTAGTGGCCGCAAAAATCCCAAACCACTCACAATAAATTTACTCAGAATTTAGGGCTACCACCGTTTGGGAAGACGGGAGAGCGTCCCTAAAATGTTAAAGTCAATATTAAACTGTTCCGTAGGTCAATAGTAGAAATTGATGCAGAAGACAACAGATTATACATGCCAACTGTTTCATGCTTAATTTAGGGATACCTGAGAAAGACAATGACTACAATTCTTCATTCGAACTGAGATGGATGTTTGCATGCATTACTCAAGTTTGATGTTTTGATGTGTAAGAAGGAACAAGTTACTTACCTGTAACTGTTGTTCTCCAGCATGGGTCTGGCATGGATTCACATGCTCATGAATATTCCCCGTCGTCAGGCTGGGAATCCTCGGTAAAGAAAAAACCAGTATCAGTTTCGTTTCTGATCTGTCTTTCGTAGTAATAACCAATCACTGGTCTCTGCGTCATACTGACCACAGCCAATGACTGCCCTCTACCTAAGCACCGCCTCTGGCAGCCATCTTCAGATTTGGAAGCACGTGAAGTGGCAGTATGACCAAGTGAAGAGCCGCAGAGGGGTAGGCGGGAGGGTTCGCATGTGAATCCATGCCAGACCCATGCTGGAGAACAACAGTTACAGGTAAGTAACTTGTTCCTTCTCCAGCATGGGGTCTGGCATGGATTCACATGCTCATGAATAAAGAATACATAGCAGTACACACATGCACAACCACGGGAGGTGGCAAAGGCTCAACATTAAGCATCACATCAACTCAACATTAAGCATCTTACCTCCTCACCAGGCTCACCTCAGGCGAACAGGTTGCGCAGCACTGCTTGGCCGACCCTGGACTCCTCCCTGGAATCCCGGTCGACGCAGTAGAATTTCGTGAAGGTGTGCGTCGACCTCCACGTAGCAGCCCTGCATATGTCCAGCAGGGGCACACCAGATAGGAACGCCGTGGTAGCTGCGATCGCTCTGGTGGAATGGGCTCTCGGACGGCCAGGCAGCGGTCGGTTTGCCAACCGGTGACAGCACATGATACAGCCGGAGAGCCATCTGGAGATGGAAGCCTTCGAGAGAGCCTTCCCCTGATTGACAGGTCCAAAGTTCACAAAGAGTTGTGACGTCTTCCGAAAACCCTTCGTGCGGTCCACATAGAACTTCAGCGCTCTAGCTACATCCAGCGAGTGCAAAGTCCTCTCAGCCGGCGACGAAGGCGACGGGAAGAACACCGGTAACACCAAGGGTTCGTTGAGATGGAAGTTCGACGGTACCTTGGGCATGAAGGAGGGGTGCGTCCTGAGCACTACCCTCGTGTCGTGGAAAGTCAAGTACGGGGCCTTGCAGGAAAGGGCCTGGATCTCTCCCACTCGTCGTGCGGAGGTGATGGCCACAAGAAAAGCTGTTTTCCACGATAGAAACTTCAACGGGGCCGAGTGCAGAGGCTCGAACGGAGGTCCCATGAGCTTGGTCAGCACCACGTTGAGCTCCCACGCCGGGGCCGGAGCCTTCACCGGCGGGAACGATCTGAACAGTCCCTTCATGAACTCTTTCACCAGACGATGAGACCACAAGGACGTCCGGCCCGTGGTTCTGGTGTATCGGGAGATCGCAGCAAGATGAATCTTGATGGACGCATGTGCCAGACCAGCTTTGGCCAGCGTCAGCAGGTACGGCAGTACTTGGGGAGCCGTAATCCGTAGAGGGTTAATCTTCTGTGCGTGGCACCAGACAGAGAACCTCTTCCATTTGTGTCCGTAGCATTTAAGAGTCGAGGACGCCCTGGCCTTTGCAAGAACCTCTCTGCAATCGGCCGGTATGTCGTATCCTCCAAACTCTAGTGCTGCAGGAGCCAGGCCTGCAAGTTCAGCGACTTCGGGTCGTGGTGGAGGATGGCGCCTCCTTCCCTGGAGAGTAGATCCGCGTCCGCCGGCAGCTTGATCGGCGGGGACGCTGACAAGTCCAGAAGGTCCGGGAACCATATCTGCATCGGCCACGCAGGTGCGACGAGGATCATCCTGCACCGTGACCTCTTGAGCTGGTTGACGAGCCGGATTAGCAGAGGCAAGGGGGGGGGAACGCGTAGAGGAACAGGCCCTCCCAGGGGAACGAGAAAGCATCGCCCATGCTCCTCGTCTGGGGAAACCTGCTGGCGAACCTCCGGCACTTGGTGTTCGTCGCCGTCGCGAACAGGTCGATCTGGGGTGTGCCCCACCGTCGGAAGAGGCGATCCACCAGATCCTGCCGTAGTTCCCACTCGTGGCACGAGCGCAGCTCCCTGCTGAGTGAGTCGGCGATGGTGTTTTTTATCCCTGCCAGATGAAACGGCACCAGAAAAATCCCTTGGGCGACGGCCCAATGCCACAGGTCCTGCGCCTCCTTGGACAGCGCTGGGGACCTGGTTCCGCCCTGTTTCCTGATGTAAAACATGGTGGTGGTGTTGTCGGTGAAGATCCTCACCACCTTGCCCTTGAGGGACGGAAGGAAGGACCTGAGGGCCCAAAACACTGCACGGAGCTCCAGGACGTTGATATGTAGGGACTTCTCCGTCGGGAGCCAGAGTCCCCTTGCGTGCAGATTTTCGGTGTGCGCTCCCCACCCTTCCAGGGAGGCATCCGTGGTCACAGTCTCCTGGTGGGCTGGGGTCTGGAAGTCCATGCCCGCCGTCAGATGCGCGCGGGTGCCCCACCACCGTATCGCTCGTCGGAAACTCTCGTCGAGCTTGATCCTTTCCTCGAAGCTGCCCGTCGTCTGGATCCAGCGCGCATCCAGGAATTCTTGCAACGGGCGCATCCGGAGCCTGCACATGGGAATGAGGTAGATGCAGGAAGACATCATCCCGAGGAGGGACTTGATGGACCTCACTTTGGCCGCGTCGGCCACCAACATCCGTTGCACCTTGCCCAAGATGGTCCTGGTCCTCTCCTCCGACGGGGAGGCCAGAAGGGACACTGTGTCGAGCCTCGCTCCCAGAAACAGTGCGACTTGCGCGGGCACCAGGTGGGATTTGGCGTAGTTCACGGAGAATCCCAGGTCCGTGAGGAGTTGGACGGTCCTTGCCGTGTGGACCACGGCGAGCTCCCTCGTCTTGGCGCGGATGAGCCAGTCGTCCAGGTAGGGGTAGACGTGGATCCCCTCGCGGCGCAGCTGCGCCGCCACCGGTGCAAGGCACTTGGTGAATACCCTGGGTGCCGACCGTAGTCCGAAGGGAAGGGCTTTGAACTGGTAATGACGCCCTTGGACCACGAATCTGAGGAATTTGCGGTGCCCCTTTAGGATGGGAATGTGGAAGTAGGCATCCTCCAAATCCAACGACGATAGGAAGTCTCCTTCCTCCAGCTGACCCAGGACGTGCTGGAGGGTGACCATCCGGAACTTCTGCGCCTTGATGAACTTGTTCAGACGTCGCAGGTCCAGGATGGGGCGCCATCCTCCCGTCTTCTTCTTCACGAGGAAGTATCTCGAGTAGACTCCGGAGCCCCGAAGCCTCTTTGGGACGAGTTCGATGGCGCCCTTTCTGAGCATCGCCTTTACCTCCAGGAGAAGTTGAGGGACGTGAAGTTCTTTCCTGGCCACGGGGGGGACGCGCGGGCACCTGAATCCGACACGGGTCCCCGTTGATCGGATGTAGGATCGGTGGAGCTTGAGGCTCTTTTGACCGAAAGAATCGAAGTTTTTTGTAAAAAGCGCGAAAAAATAGCACTAACGCTCGAGAGCAATAGCACGAGGATCCCAACACATGAACGTGCGGTAAAAATCTGAAGATGGCTGCCAGAGGCGGTGCTTAGGTAGAGGGCAGTCATTGGCTGTGGTCAGTATGACGCAGAGACCAGTGATTGGTTATTACTACGAAAGACAGATCAGAAACGAAACTGATACTGGTTTTTTCTTTACCGAGGATTCCCAGCCTGACGACGGGGAATATTCATGAGCATGTGAATCCATGCCAGACCCCATGCTGGAGAAGTTGCCTAGTTTGTCGCATACTAAATTAGGCACATAAACAATGTGATTTATGAAACATTACCAGCCAAGCGGGCTTAAAAAGATAAACACTGGTTACGAAGGCCACCAAGCGGCCGCACTCGCCGGGAGGGCCAGGGTATGAGGCAGCGCTATAGAACCGTCTCCTACCCAGCTCCCACCGACCGAACCAACCTTGGGTCCTACACAAGTGTCAGTGAAGTCTAATTTTGTTTTTGGTTTAATCTTTTTTATTTTAAAACCAAAGAGCAGAAATAATAGTTTTGTTGCAACACCGTTGCAATCCAAGTAAAAAACAGACGTGACATTTCTCCAAAATGAATTCGATTTAACAAAGGGTGCAGTCCTCTGAAGGCAAGGTACGCCCCTTGCCAAACAATAAGTCCAATTCGGCCACTTGCGCACCAATCCCGCGCTCTCCACCATGCGCCAAGAAAGGCTGCGTCTTGCAGGCGCAGCGTCGTGACCGGATAGATCAGGTACCATCCACCCGACACAGCCCATCCAACGCACCGCTGCCAGGTCCTTCATCGCTGCCAAATGATAAGGGTCCCTCCACAAAACTTTCTATAACAAGCTGTTCAGACCTTACAGATCCGCCAACTCCCAGAAGTGGTCAGCTTGCACAGAATTAGAAAGCCACTTGAAAGTACTGCGTTCCAGCAAGCATAACTTGGCAAGTAGAGCGCTCCGTGACATCTTGGTGGGTGGGGTATCGGCTTTCCAGTGGAGGATCGGGAGTTTGCGGTTGCATAGAGCATTACGTGAATGAGCTTGCAAGTTATGCGGTCCTCATGCCATTCGACCCATTCAGCTCCAAATAACATGGGGCCCGAGATGCGTGCAACCTGTATGGATCATGCGCCAGTATGCCTCAATCACAGGGCAGGACCGCAGGACGTGCCCCATAGATCCCAGACCCCACAGCGTCACCAACTTGCTTGTGTGTGCGTGAAGCCCATCTCATATAGTTTACTAGGCGTGTAATACAATTGCTGCATCATTTTGAACTGAATCTCCACATTTATGATACTGAAGGAAACCTCAGGAATGCCAGCAAAAAAGTCGTAAATATCCCCTGAGTCGAGTGTGATCCAGAGGTCACTAGACCACATATTCACCAGTGTGCGATTCCTCCCCACATTGTTGGGAGTACAGATGGTGTAAAATGTGCACAAGTGTGGGAAGGTGGTTTTATTTTGCTCCATTTCTAATTCGTCTGTGGTTGGCCCGACCTGACTGGATTGTTCCATAGTTCACAGATAGCAAGGTCCTGTATTAGAACCAGTCTGTCTCCCCCATTTTCAGCACCTGCCAAGTTTCAAGAAAGGCTTCCATGGTATCCCCCTCAAAAGTCCATTGCCCTAATGTGCAGCCATACAGTATCTTGTTTGGGTTATATAAAGTGCTTGATCCTTGAGGAACCTATCAAAGGGTACCTGGGAATGGACCTCAGCGCCCTCTTTCTTATAGGAAAACCTTATTTTGAAGTCGCATGAAGGAATGGTAACAACGGAGTAAATTGGTTCCTCAACTCCGTTCTGATAGGATATTGCGTTTCTGGTTACTCTTAATTATATTCATGCGCCAAAAACCAGGAAAAAGAAAACACATGAACCCGATGTTTTTGGATTATAGTTTGTGGTCTAGTCCATATGACAAATGTTCTAATGATGCGGATCCTAGTGGGAGGAAACCCGAATGGACGAGCCTAATGCAGACCTCATTTTATGCCATTGCATGAGCATTGGGCCAATCATTGGGTGCGCCCTGATCCGACCAGGCAGTCTGACCAGCGGGATAGCCAGTATCTCAGATAGTAAGTGCAGTGCTAGCAGGGTGAGCTCCATATCCTTCCAGCTGGTCGCGTCCTCCGTATTAACCCACTGCTTGGCCCAACACACTTGAGCAGCCGGATAATATATGCTCCAAGCCGGCAGAGCCAGCCCTTCATCGGCCTTGGATGCCTCATCTTATTAACAATATTAACGATAGCACATCGTAGGCCAAACAGCATTTTGGTGCTGCAGCAAAGCCATGATAGTCAACTGGGAGAGGATATCAATTAAACAGAAGAGTCTTCAAAAGGCGGCAAAAAGAGATGATCATTAGTGGAACGTAGCAGCTGCGGACGTGCATTCCAGGTACTTGGATAGTGGGAGATTCTTGAGAACGCAAGGGGCGATTAGGCACATAGGGGTGGAATTTAAGCTGTAAATATTACGGCCCCACTGCCATAAAAAGCCTGGTGCACTATGCACATGGCCTTGAACTGGACTCTGAGCAACAGGAAGCCAGTTTAATAGCCTCAGAGCAGGAGAAATTTGCTTAGAAAAGGGAGTCTGGGTTACCGGCCTAGCTGCAGCATTTTGCAGGAGCTGGAGGCGGCGTATTAGAAAGAGGCTTAGTTAAATGGAGGGAGTTGCTGTGCTAAGCACAAGCAAAGCTAATGTAGGAGCATACAGCTTTGATGGAAGAAAGGCCAACACCTTATTCAGGATCCTGAGCTTATTGGTCAGATTGGCATACTGATGCAATGTGTGCCTCGAGAGACAAGGAAGATGACAACCCGACATCTAAATCCCTCACAGATGCCACTGGTGTAGGACATAGACCGAACCAGTGAGGCCAGAGGAAGGAGTCCATAAAGAAAGGGCAGATGGGGGACCCACCACCAGCATCTGTCTTGTCCCCATTCAACTTCAGCCAGTTGTCACTCATCCACTGACCCACGGCCTACAGGTATGCCCACATCCGAGAAGCTGGGCCAGGACCAGACGAAAGATTAGCAGAGTATCATCAGCATATGAATAACACCAGAGGCAGTGAAATTAGACGAGTTCAACCAACAGCTGGATGTATATGTTGAATAAAGTGAGGGACAAGGTAAACCCCTGATAAACACCACATGATAGTGCGAGAGAGGAAGAATGAAAAGGGGGGAGTGAAAGATTGGGCCAAGTCAGAGACTTGAACCAGCCCAGCACCTGCCTGGCAATCCCTGCCCTGGCCAGGCAATTAAGTAAGATGGAGTGGTCAAGGGTATCAAAGGCCGCCAACAGATCTAATAATATGAGCGCTCTCACTCCACCCCAATCGGAAAGACATGCAAGGTCATCTAAAGCCCTCGCAGGACAAGGCTGCAGTGGTGAGCAACGCAGGTGCACAAGAGACACTGCCCAACGAAACGTAGCACATTTGCCCTGTCAACGCCTATAAGAACTGAGGCACGGACCCTCTGCGGCAAAGACCTTGCAGGACAAAGCTGGTGTTGAGCAATGCAGGTGTTTGGCAGAGAAGGGGATGTGGCGCAGGCAGTGAGCGCGGGCGACTCACCCTCCTGTCTCCGGGTGTCGGGTAAGAAGGTGCGGCGAGAATTAGCTTGCTTTTCTCCATGTAACCCCCTGACCTGGTGCCCCCATCTGACCCTGCAACTTGCGCAGTTTCCTCAGTGACCTGTACCTGGCCCCCATCCCCTTGCTCGATGTCGCCCGTTCACATTACATCCTTGAAATCCCCAATCGCGTGCGCTCACTCGCACCCTAGGCCGCATTTGCTCCCTCTCATCCTAGGCCCTCTACTGGGGCCGCATGTGCTCCCTTGCATTCTAGGACTGCGTTGCTCTCTTGTGACCATAGCCGCATACGTTCCCCATGCAACCTTAGATTGCATGAGCTCCTTGGTGCCTAGGCCACGCGAGTTCCAGCACATTCCCTGATCGTGTGCACGCCTCGCGTCCTTGGTAGTGTGCACTCCTGCGCATTCCGATTGTGTGTGCTCTCGCGTCCTTGGCTATGTGCGCACCGGCGCATTCTCCAATTGCATACGCTCGCTCGTGCATAGGCCACGTGTGCTCCTCGCATTCCTTGATCGCGTGGGCTCCTCGCATCCTGGGCCGCGTGGGCTCCCACGCATTCCCAGATTGTGTGCGCTCCCTCCTGCATAAGCCGTGTGCGTTCCCTTGCATTTCTTGATCACGTGTGCTCCTCGCGCCTTGGCCATGTGTGTTCCCGCACAGTCCTGGATTGCATGTGCTCCCTCCAACTTAGGCTGCGTGCATGCGCTCCCTCCCAACTCTAGGCCAACGGTTTACTCTGATTTTCTTCTCCATGGTTTGCAGTATTCTTTCCCTCTAGTTTCCCTTGGTAGCTGTCCTGCCTTGGGTTGTTTACTATTCAGGGTTGCTTGCTTATATCGTACTGCCTGCATCCTTGCTATTCTTTCTTTACTAGGTTCCCCGGTTGATTGCTCTGTCTAGCCGGTTTTTGCTTCGCCTGGTTTGCGTCACTGCATCCCTGCTGTTCTTTCCTTTCTAGGTTCCCTGGTTGATTGCTCTGTCTTGCCGGTTTTTGCTTTGCCTGGTTGTTTGCGTCATTTTATTGCCTACATCTTGCTGTTCTTTCCTTCTCTCAGTTTCCGGGTTCGTTTGCTCCGTTTTCTAGCTGCGTTTTTGCTAGTTTGCTGGTCTATATTTGTATATGAATTTGGTCATTGTTCTTCCGCTTTGTGCCCCCTCCTGTGTCCTCCCCACATCCTAGTGTCTCCCCCCCACCCTGCCTGCCCCCTAGCCCATCTCCCACCCCTCCTTTCCACTCTCCCCTCCCCCCACTCTGCCCTCTGCACCCCCTATGGTGCTCTCCATCTGCCCTATCTTCTCTAACTGTTTTACCATCAACTACCCTATCCTTCTGACCAAGTCTGGTAGGAGGAGGCTAAAGAGGGATATCCTGGTCTCCAACCCAGGCCTCTCCATCGTCGATACCTACACTAGCGCTTCCTCCAGACAGACCCTTACCGACATCCTCTTCGTCATTCCCTCTCTCCGCCTATGAACCCTCCATATGGTCTCTGTTCTTTCTCCCTTTTCTTCTTCACCCATTAATGGTGGCACTCGATGGGAGGCCCTCCTGGACCCCTTCCACTCCTCCAAGACCATCATTTATGTTTATCTAAAGGACACCATCTTGGTCCAAGGCACTCAGGCAAACCTCCTTTTTGATAGACGCTTCCCGTGCCTTATCAAATCCTTTCTTCTCCTGCTGTCCCTTCCCTCTCCTCTTTGGCACCTCTGCCTCCCTCCTCCTTGGCCACCCCTATGGCTGCCCCTGCTGCTTCTCCGGGCACCCCGTTGCCTCCTCCGTCTGCCACCCTTCTGGCACCCACCTCCTCTCCCTTGGCTAACTTGCCCTCTCCTCCTTCCTTTTCTGCCTACCCTTGGACACCGCTACCACCTCCTCAAGGCATACCTCTGATCTGATCCGTATCCCTCCACGCAAGTCTTACAAAGGTGGCAACCTGCTCCGCATGGCTACTCAACTCTCGCTCAGCTGTCAAACACTCCTCTGACATTTGCAGTCTACTTGAAGAACTATCTGGATGTCTTCAGTCTGACCGAGACATGGTTAACGGCCAGCTCTCATGAGCTTGGCCACTCTCCTTCCTGGTGGCTACAAGTTCCTCATCGCACCCAGAACCAACCGTCCCGGTGGGAGTGTAGCCTTCATCTTCCCGGAGTGGATCCCTGCTTCTATCATTCCTATGCAGGACTACTCCTCCTTTGAATGCCTGCTCTACAGAATCTCTCTCTGGCCACCATCTACCAGCTACTCGGCCAGGTAGCCACCTTCCTCTCCGAGTGGGCGGATCTCTCCTCCTCACCTCTACCTCTCAGCTTCTCCTCCTCGGAGACCTTAACATCCACCTGGATGCTTCTTGTCCTTCTGCAGGACTCTTTTGCAAACCTCTGCAACTCCCTGTGGCTCTCAATTCTTCCCTCTGGCCCGGCTCTCTGGATCGTCTGATCTCTGGATCTTCTGATCTCCCTCCACCCTCTCCACCCCAGGCCAAGCCGATCCCAGCACTGCCACCTTCCTTCTTTGTCATTTGACCCCCAAAGCATGTGTCAGTTGAGGCTTTTGCTGTTACTTTCTCTCCTCCTTCTGCAGCTTTGGCTGACTCACATGCTGACATCGCCCTCTCTAACCTCCATCTTTCTAACTATGACACTCTTGATGTACTGGCCCCTGTCACGAGGATCTGCTTGAAGCCTAAATCCAAGTGCAACTCTTGGTACGATTCTGAGCTTGTCACCCTGAAACTCAAGTGCAGGGTGGCTGAGAGGAAGTGGAAGGCTACTGGTGCACCCTCTGACAATCTGTCCTGCCACCTGCTCCAAAGGCAGTTCAGACTGTCCTCGCCAAGAAGAGCACACGTCCGAGCCACGTCTCTGAGACATCTAATAACTCGGTCGAACTATTCAAAATCTGCAAGGAGCTGGCCAACCCTGCTGCAGTCTCCACCTCTCCTGTCCTTCCCAGGCCCTCTGCACGGCCTGACCTCATTTTATCACCAACTCTCTGGACATCCTGTCCACAGTCTTCCTCCTCCTCCTCTTCCTCTTCCTCCTCCTCCCACACCTGGGCCGCCTGTGGCCTCCTCAACTCCTACCTTCTCTTCCTTTCCCTTGTTCACCCCAGACAATGTTTCTAGACAAGTCTGATCTATGAACGTCTAGTCAAAATAGGTTCTTCCAAAACCGTCAAGGACCACATCGACACTCTTGCTCTGGCCCTGGCTGATTTCTGCGATCACTCTTTTGCCACAGGAATCCCCCCCCCCCCCACCAACCTCCAAACCCCTCTGAAGCACTCACTTGTTCACCCCCTCCTCAAACCGCCCCAGCTGATCCTTCCTCTCTGGCTAACTATCACCTGATCACCATCACTCCTTTCTTGGGCAAACTCTTGGAAAAGCTGGCCATCTCCCAGCTTAAACTTCACACTGAATCTGTTAGTTGTCTCCATGACCATCAGTCTGGCTTCAGAGTGACCAGAAGCACAGAAACTGCTCTCCTGAACATCTGTGAAGACCTGCTCTCCAACCTTGACTCTAACCGTCCTTCTGTCCTCATTCTCCTTGATCTTTCTTCTGCTTTCGACACGGTCAACCATGCCACCCTGCTCAAGTGCCTCTGTGAAAACCTAGGTATAACTGATCAGGCCCTGACCTGGCTGACCTTTCTCACCGACCGACCCTCTCAGGTCCAACTGGAGTCCTTCCTCTCATCTATCTCTATCTCTATCTCTCTCTCTCTCTCCCTCTCCCTCTCTACATGCGGTGTTCCCCAGAGGTCTAACCTCTCTCCCTGGCTGTTCAACCAATAGCTGGCTCCTCACGCCCACCGCATAGCTCTCTGTTCCAACTTTCAGTGTTATGCGGATGACAGCTTTCTTTCAGGCTCCCCTCGGCCGCCTCTACTCCTCATTCCTGACAGTCTGTCTGCAATTCAGAAGTGGTGTGCTGCTAATGATCTCTGCCTCAATGCCAGTAAGACGGAGATCCTCCTCATCGGAACCCACAATAGCCCGCTTCTAAATCTTACTGCCTCTACTCCCCATTCTCTACAACTTATCCAGAACAGGACTGCGAGACTTGTCCTTGGTCTCAAGTCCAGGGAACGTATCTATCTAGCTCTAAAATCTCTTCATTGGCTCCCAGTCAAGGGAAGGATCAAGTTAAAGACCCTTTCGGGACTGGGTCCGCACTACCCCCAAAACCCTCTTCCCAAGTATCTCCCTCCTCGAGCTCTCCACTCATCCACCTTTAACTCAGAGGGTCAGCCGCTTTTCCAAGCAGAGAATTGGGGGCAGATCTTTCTTCGGCTGGTGCCTCCCTCTGGAACAGCATCCCTGCCTCTCTCAAGCTTGAGCAGAACCATATTTGGTTCCGGAAGCAACGCAAGACCTTCTTTGCTTCCGCTTTCTCTCTTCCTCTCCCCTGCTGATGACCCGTCTGTTCCACGCACCTGGTTTACCTGGCCACCCTCTGAACTTGGGACCAGATACCCGTATTTCCAGTTGCACCTTGCACTGCCTCTTGGCCCCCTAGCACTTGTGGTCTGTATCTGTAACTTGACAGGCCACCCACTCTCTGCACTTATTAGCCACCCGCTGGCTGCACGCTCCGATTACTGGCACTAAGCCACCCGTTGGCTGCTCTCCGTTACCTGCACTTCTCCCTCTCCCCTACCTTGTGTACTTCTCCACTCTCCATACCCCGTCTTGCACTCTCCCCGCCCCCCCCTCCCTCCCTCCCTGCGCTTGCACGATCTGAATGACAGAAGACCTAGTAAGACCGTGGTTTTTGTCCTCAATTTGTTTCCCCACCTTGTCTTGTCGCGCCTAGAAACACTTGTGCACAGGCGCGTTATAAATGCCATACCATTTCATCTACAACAGATACCAGCATGCTCTCAGTGCCACGGCCTCGGCAGAAGCCAGATTGAAAAGGATCAAACAATTGAAAAGATTCCAAGAATAGAGTAAGATGTAGAGAAATTAAGGACTCCAACAGTTTAGTGAAGAAAGGGGTAAAGAAATAGGGCGAATGTTGGACAGACAGAAGAGTTCAGTGAGGTTTTCTTTAGAAGAGGAATCACCAAAGCTTGCTTAAGATCAGAAGGAATAATACCACTTGCAAGAATGGTTCACTGCCTGGGCAACCAACCAACAATGCAATAGTTGGCATAACATCTTTACATATGGCCAACAGGAGTCAAGAGGGGATGCAGATTTTAATCTGGCACTAGCCAGCATTACATCCCCCAGGAAAACTAGTGAAAAGACGACCATGGACTAGCCGGTGCAGATAGAGGATGAATAGAAGCAGGTTTGCCAGTCTTCAAATCAGACAGTGATTTGATCGCAAATAGACATGACCTTAGTGTTAAAAAAAGGTTGATAAGGAATCGCAAAGTTCTGGGGATGGGGTAATCCCAGCACGCTCGGCAGGAGAGAAGAGGAGAAGAAGATAGAACACGATAACGTGAAGTACCTCCAGCTTAAGCCGTGCCTTCCTGCCCCTCCAAATGAATTTGGACATGTGTGTATCTTTGAACATTTGCCGTATAGGAGTAGAGGGCAGCATTATCGCCAAATAGATCAACTTCGATAGGGAGTTCATTTTGAAAATGTTTATCCTGCCTGTAAGGGAGAGCGTCAGTGTGTCCCATCTAGTTAAATCCTGTTTAATTATCTGCAGGATCGGGGGATAGCTCAATTCTAGATTATAGCTCAGGGTAGCGCCGATATTCACAACAAGATATTTAATGTGGTGCAATTAGAAGGGACCAGCCTGTAATCTATTCTCCAGTAGCTAACATGACTGTTGGAATAGACTGTGTAATCCCTCTGCCGTTCGTGTGCGAGCCACCAGGCATCTCTGAGTCTAAGATCACCCATAAGGGAGCTAAGGGTGGCCATCTTGTGCGGGGTAGTACATGGAGTTGTGGTTGTGCTCTGCTAGTCCCATAGTGGATCCAAAACAACGTTCAGCTCTCCCCTGACCACTGTCAAAGCCGCCATGTAGTGAGCGCACTCTAAAAACGTGTGTGAAAAATGTTGGTGTGTCAGTCGTGGGTGCATAAATGTTGAAGGTGATGAGCTGCTGCTGAATGCCACCAGAACATATCTCCCTTCCTTGTCTACCTGCGTGTTGAGAACCTGAAAGGGGACACGCCTATGGATCAATATTGAAACCCCTCTTTTCCCCTGACATGGAGAATGCATCGCCACCCCAACCGACCCATAACCCAGATTCTCGGATTCGGTTGCATTGAGGTGGGTTTTACAAAAAGATGATGTCCCAATGGGCTTTGCCATGTAGTTGAGCATCCGCCTCCTCTTAATGGGATGCCTCAGAACTTGGATATTAAGTGTTCTAAGCGTGAGTGAAGTTATTTCATCCATAACGGAGGTGTCATGATCTCTGCTTCCAAAAGGTCAGGGTTTTCCCAACTCCCTTGGAAGCAGATCCATAACCCAGGTTCCGAGTGCCAACCAGTCCCAATTGGGACCTTTTGGACCCAGTCCTGGCGCCAGTGGCACCAGGCTCATAAATATGCCCAGTCCCAGCGCTGGAAGCGCCGGGCTCATAATGCTTGGGTGGACTTACCTGCAGCAGACCATGCTGCTTACTTGCCTGCCAGCTGAGCCTCTGATCCTCTTCTGTTTGGAACTACTTTTCCTGTTGGGTGGGGCAGGAGCCACTCCCTAGGTTCAGAACACTGGAACTCTTCTGGAAAGCAGGAACTCTTTTCTTACCTAGGCATGGCTGTGGAAGGAGACACCTAAGCACTACAGGAGGCTATTTAAACCACACCCGATGGATGAATCTTGCTTTGCGTTATTCTGCATCCTCTGCAGCAGAACGCTCATCGGGTCTTCTGCATCTGATCCTGGGCCTAAGGAAAAAGGCTTACCATCCTGAATCCAGTCTTCAGCAACACCTATAAAGACAAGAAAGAACAGGTTAGCATTACGGTCTTCAGTGACAGCGCTTCACTTACCTGGTCCATCGGCTGTCACCAACGCCTCGCGCTGCATTGCGGCATCTGAAAGACAAAGGCTTACCAACTCTTCGCACGCTCCGGAGGCCTTCGGCGCTACATCCCGCATCTGAAAGACAAAACAAGGTGCGTTTAAAGACATTGGGGAACTTTAATACTCACGTGCCATTACTCCTTTCCACATCTAACCCAGTGGGTATTCCGGCACCCTGCAGCCGCTCCGAACTTGTACCTGCAAAATAAAAAGACAGTTAGAGCGCATCGTGAAGCAGGCAACAAGCGCTTACTTACGTGCTTCCAGGCGCTTCTATTCATCACACGGGCTCCATCTTCAACTCACTTCAGCCCGTCATCCGCCATCGCCGGAACCCTGCAAAACAAGAGACATCATTACTAAAGACTTTTAAAGACATTAGAATTACTCGAAACTTACCGTTCGTGCAGTAAACGACGGACAGCAGTCCTCTGAAGTCAAGAGGCCTGCTCCCCTTATCCAGTGAAGAAACTGGTTACAGCACCCTGCCCCGAGGCAGATGGAGAGCACGGCGTTCACTTACCTAAGGTGAGAGCGTTAACCTTTGGGGTTCTACAGGAGAAGAGAAAGGGAAGAAGAGCGAGACATTCAATAACCCAGTTCATTAATCCCATATTTTCTATCTGCAGACATCTTACCCTTCGAGTCAGACATACAGTGCACAGAGGTCCAGCCCAAAGAGCCAGCCGTGTGTTACACATCACCTTTGAAGATACGGTATACGCCCAGTCAAGACCGGCGCCTCTACGGGAATCAGGTGAGCGTTACAGGAGGGGCCTGATCGACATGCACTTGGACAGTGGGCACCAACGCTACCAGCCATACCTTCAGCAATAATGGAGGCATATACGCAAAAATATTCCCAACAATATAAACACCCCAACTTAAACAACCAGATAAACCTTGGGATTGGTGAACGATTTCCCAATACAGAACTAGTAGAGCACATGCCTGGGGCCGGACGGGGTAGAACCGAGGACCATCTCTGTTCGCCAAGCATACCAGTGCCCCTACCAGGGGAGCACTGGCGATCTCACAAAACCAGTACATTATTAGAACACTGTAGAACCGGGGGAGGTTCAGATGAGCCCAGGGTGGCGAGCAGTGCTTCGCACGCCATCCCATCAAAAGTCTGTCATCTAGTCCGGCGGAGGAAATTCATGCACTGCTAGTTAGGAGCTGTGCAACACATCTTGTGTATAGCTGGGTGATATGTGGACACTGCTGTGGCACAAATGAGGGAGTTCCTCCAGCACCATAGATCACATGCTTATTAATACTCATGGGCAAGAGTCCACCTTGATCGTTTCCATCATCATCATCATCATCATCATCATCATCATCATCATTTCACCATCCCGTGCGGTCAGCGATCCGGGCCCGTCGGCCGCTTGCCTGCTCTTTTGCATCTTCCTTTCGGCCGCGATTGGCGCTGCAGCAGTTATGAAACACGGGCAGAGTGCAAACCCTCACTGTCAGTGTTGGGAAAGTTAGTGGACACCAGATCCTGCTGCATCAAAAAGTGCTAGGCTTCCTCCAGCTCCTCAAACTAGTGCCATTGTCTTTGAAGCTGTATGCACCAAATATCTGGGAATTTTAGATAGAATCTGTGCTACATGCCCTTCAGTGCCTCAAATAGGGGATTAATCCCCTAACTGCATCGGGAGACCTCGATGCAGTAGTCATTGATGATTTGGATGTCTGAGCTGCCCACACGCACAGTCCACGCTGACCAGTACGCCTTCAAAACTGCCCATTTATGCTTAAAGTTAAGCAGGTGCATAGAGATGATACATGGGCGTTCGCCCGCAGCAGGCTTAGAAGTGGCGGCCCTGTGCACTATCAAGGATATAGTTACTCAGGTCCAGGATGTGGCGTGTCTCCTGGAGGAAACCGTAGATGTAGGACTCCAAGTCAGACTCTTCTGTGTGTTCCGGAAGGCCCACCAGGTGAAGGTTTTTGCGCCGAGACGCATTTACTTGGTCCTCCTTGATTAAGCCGCCTAGATCTGTGGCAGTCCTTCCATAATTGTCTTCTAGTGAGCTGATGTGCTGCTCATTGTTGGCAGTTTGTTCCGCCTGCAAATTTATCCTGGTGTGGACATCCTGCAGGTCCCATTTGATGTCCAGGATGGTGGTGTTAAGTTTCCTGCGTCCGTTGCCCGATAACTAATTTCAGCCAATATTGCTTGCAGCTGTGTCTAGAGCTCCATCTTGAGACACCTTCAGGATGAGCAGCGTAACAGTGTGCCGGCTGCAATAGTATTGTCAGCGCCATCAGAAATGAAGTCTGGTGCAGACCATAGCATGCCAGGTGAATGCAGGGGTCAGCGCGAGCTCTTGAGGGGCAGCGATCCGGTGGTGGCAGACAGCTCCAGGGCTGCCCAGAGACAATATAGGCACCTATAGCGAAGAAGACTTGCCAGTCGTTCAGCTCAGTATCATATGTTAGAGCAGTTCATTAGGTGGGTAGCGTCCGGAGCCAATTCCCTGCGATGTAAGCTTACAGGTATAATGTAGCAGCCTATTGTGTGCGCATCATCTGGTGGCAATCTTCAGCTATGTGAGAGTGTAGGTGCACCCCTTTGTTCACGGTGTGCTTCATCGACATGAGTCTGAGTAAGCCCATTCCCTGTGTCACTGTGGCCTCATTTGCAATCATGCTCCATGGGGGGCACCCTAAATCATCTGTGCATGCAGGGCATACCTCTGTGAGCCTTATCAGAGCCGGCGGGGCCTCGGCCGCTGTGTGGCAGCAAGTAGTTGGGCTGGTGCCCTTCACCCCAGTGCCGATGATGCTGTCGCTCCTGGCAGCAAGGGCTCTGTGATATCATCAGGGGCTGAACTGTGCCAAATGGAGGCACAAGACCAGGCAACTCCAGCGCCAAAAGGGGGCCCTGTCGCTCAGTCAACCGATTAAGTGTGACCTGCAGGTCCACCTCCCAGTAGAGCATCAGAAGCTGGAATCGTGCTTTGGGTCCATGTTGCCCCCACTGCAGCTCCCCTGTAGGATCAGGCAGGGGATAGAAGGTGCGTGGTTGCTGCATGGCAGTGGGGTCAAGGCAGCCAAGAGCAGAGGGGTAACCTGTGACAGTGGCTACACTGCATCTTACGTCAGGCAACCCTCAGGGTCCCCCCGTCAGTCCTCCGTCGCTGGACTTCACCACCGCTGGTAGTCCGGGACATGGCAGCCAGCTTGTTACAGATCCGGCACCAATCATAGGCAACTGCATGGGCCAGCCAACATGCTGCTGCAGCATCAATCACACAGCCAGGTGCCTTGTGGGGCCACAATCCGTCAGTTCGCCCCGCCAGCAACACCTGAAGCCCCACATGAACTGTGACACCATAGCCTGGATCGGATCCCCCGCAGCGGATGGCTCCCGCCATCCTCCATTATGCAACGCAAGCAGTGAGCGGGAAGGTGCGTGGCAGTTGTAGGCCACCATGAAGAGAGGTCCCCTGGAATGCCCCTCACCCCCATGAGCAGGACGGCCCGAAGAGTCAAAAATGCACAAAGCCGCTCATTATTCAGACAGCCCCCAGGAGGACCAGTGTCCGATACGCATGCAGAAAGATATTCTCTTGGCAGCCATTCAAACCTTATCCAATCAATGTCTATATGGATACAGGTGCTTCAACATTGGTCATGGACTCAAATGCCTCAATGGACGACATTGACTAATGCTGAGAAAACCAATATGCCGACCACTTCAGCGATACCATGACATAGCCACGTCAGTCACGAAGTACACTCGCGGCCATGCACAAAGTTACACAAACACACACGAACACACGAAGATCATGCTTACATAGTTCTGTACATAGAAGACAGACACATGTACATAGTGTCAAAAGCTTTTATTATTTTTCTCCTTAGCCAAGGCAATGAATAGATGCAGAGCAAGCTTTCAGGTGCTTATGGCAACTAACCTTATAAAACTACAGGATCACATAAGGAGCCTAGAAGGACCAAATACGACAAACCTATGGGAAACATAGCACAGTATAGATAGGTAGAAATCATAGTACAAGTATAACGAGGATCACATAAGGACACAAGCTGCAGGATTAGAGAAGAAGGAAAGCAGAACCAGGCTGCACTGAACAGCAGGCCAGGGCTTGCAGCCAAGGTCAGAGACAAGCAACATATTCCAAACCTAAAACAACAAAGGGCCATCTGCAGACAAATTGAATAAATCCTCAAATTGCAGACCAGAAGAGCTTGATTTCATGGTCCACAACCACATGGTGCAGCCGAGCTAGACAATGGTTATTCATCCAAGGTGGGAAGATGAACGGTTCTCAGCAACACAGACATGAAGTGACAAATGGACTTGTTAATGTTGCAAAGTTGAAGGCACACTCGCAGACAAAAGTGGTACTGCTAACAGATACATTGGGAACACAGTCCGGTGCACAGAGCGCTGAGAACCGAGCTGGGTCCCAAGCCTGGGGAGACCGGTTACAGCCGATCAGGGGGACATAAATCCAGGGGTGGATGGAAGAGGAAAAGGGCCAATGGTAATCCTGCGACCCTGCAACAATGTAATAGATAGTTTCTTGGGGAAGGGGCAGGCGAGCCACCTGACATGCGAAGGCCAATCAACTAAGATCCATAGGGGAAATCTATAAATTATACCACTTTGATCACCCAAACAGAAAGAGTGATCGGTTTTTCCAGAAAGGGACCATGTTGTGACGCTACGTGCACTCCTGTATAAAGAAAGACGTTAACTGTAACCTTGCCTAAGTGCAACTATTCGTCTAATTATGTGACTTTCCTGTAATTATGAATGTATGTAACCTACTGCTCAAGATATGCGCCCGGTTGCCTCTGGGCCTGGCTGCGCTATACAAATAAAACAAATACAAATACTTTACAACAAAACGGGCCGACACGGATTTGGAAGCAGCGACTCGAGATTTTTGAACGTCCTGTATGATCCATGTTGGTTTTTGTAATAAGCGACAGTTTTAACTTGCCCTTGGCTGAGTCCTCAGTTATTGGGGGAGGGTTGTTTGGCCCTGGGAGCTGAACAGATAATCCCGTAGTAACCCTCAGACCTCTGGCATAACATACCAAGCCACCAGCCGGGGCCTGCACCTGCGATATCTCGACTATCAAATCGGCTTCCAGGACGGTATTTGGGCTAAGCTTGCCCTGACATTACCGCATCCAGTATCTGGCATCACAGAGCAGATTTCGCCAAGCAGAGCGGGATATATTTAGTTTGTCTGCCCCAGAGCTCTGTCACCCTGCGGCCACCTTGCTCCAGTGACGTTGTTCTTATTCATAGATTGACAATTGTGGAGTAAAACAATATTTTCATCTATTTTGTTACCACCAGATACATTTTTTTAAAATTTCAACTGTATGGAAAATGGCCTTTGATTGAGCAATTCCAAATATTGAGCTTTCTAAATTGGGGAAGCTGTTGGATACCGTGGCATTGAAAACTAAATGCGGTAAACACTCACCTACATTTTACAATTCCATAGTGAGCACGAGAAGGATCCATAGTGTCCGCTGAATTTCAATGTTTGATTGTGGTTTCTGTGCCGTATGTCAGATTTTATTTTAATGGCATTATAAATCGCGAAGAAACCCAGACTATAGTACAAATATAGGATCTGTGTGATTTGGCCATGACAGAATTGTTTGCAGCGGAATTGACAGTAGTAAATTACGCCGCAAATACAATTTTACTGCGGCCTGCGGCCAAACCCCCAAAATCTATGTCCCCTCAACCCTCCAATAACCCCCCCCACTTACCTTTTGCACGCACACTGCCTCTCCTGACTCTGCCCCGTCAGTTCTGTCCCTCTAACATGGGTCGGATCCATCGCCGCAGGGTACCCTTTTCTCCTTTTTCCCCAGCATGCAATGAGAAAACTAGGAATTGCTTGAGGTGTCACGCATGGAACTAGGAAACTTGGAAACTATGTAACAGAGAATATTGAAGTCTGGTAAATCTTCTATGAGTAGCGCTTCGTGTAGTGCAGGATAAAGTAGGGCTGGGACAAGTCCTGATATTTTTCAGATAAACCAGAAGCTGTTTGGCATAGATGAATTTATTGTGCCCTACATATATTTAATTGCCGTCTCCAGTGACACAAAGGCTTCATGGTTGATCTAAACCATTTCAGAACTCCAGAGAACAAACATCAATAGCAAGTGCAGTACAAATCAGATACGGCAGAGTTCTAAAAGTTACCCAAGTGAAGAAAAAAAATGGCAAAAATCCACCCACTTTTGCCATTTTGCCGAACGAGCAACATGTCAATTTTGACCATTTTGAGGCCCGAAATTGTATATTGCTGGATTTTACATTTAGCAGGCCTTGCAAATTCTTAAAAATCCCACTAGGTCTGCAGGGCAAGCTCCTTAGTTTACATACTCGACCTAAGAGAAATGCACTTGCCACAAGGTGACTGGTGACAAAATATTTACATGGGCTTTTTGTAAAATGGTGCATGGCGCCATAAGTACACTTCATATTTGGTACAAGGCTTTCAAGCATGGACAGTGAAGCTTGTATTAGCCATTTACTGACTACAAAGTGTGTTTGCAGTAAATGACAAATAAGTTTCTAACATCCCCATACTCACCAGCAAGGTAGAGTATCATGCAAATTAAAATCAACCTTTATAAAAAAAACGACTCGCCAATGCTAGTGGGCTAGTAGATTTTGCAAGCCCTGTTTAGGCATGTGGAATTTCAGCCAATTAGGGAGCCGCAAAACATTTTGGCCCTCTAATTGGCCACAATTTCACACACCCACCAGAAAAGTGGTAGAACACGCTGAAATCTGCTGAGCCAGTGAAGTGTAATATTAGGACAATTTTGCCTGTTTCGCTGGCTGTAACTTCACTGACCGCTAACCACCAACTCCAAGTAGGTAAAATGCAAAATATTATCCAGAAAGATCCTGCCTCATGTGGAGTATTGGAACCAGAGAGTATTCAGAGTCTTCCCTGGATATTCCACTATGATTATGAGACCATAATAGCTCTACTGGAAGAGGTAACCTGCAAAAAAATTGCCACTTGACTTCTGTAACAAATTCATTATCCAAACCGATGCCTCATGGTGTGAACTGTCCTGGTCTTTCCCTTCAGCTTGTTTGGCTCTTCCCATCTCCTTCTCGTACTCTCCTGCAAGTCCCTCACTGGTCTCTATATCCTGCCTCCCTTTTCATTCCTCACACCTTTCTAGCCATTACTTCCACTTTTCGCTTTCATGATCCTTTCTTTCACACTTCTGAGTCTTGCCTCTCGCACGTACATGTATATTTTAACCTTTTCATCCGTCACCGTCTCTCCACTTCTACTTCCACTCCTCCTTCCATCTCCCTTCTCCATTACACATAAGTGTCTCTCTCAAACCATCCTGTCTCTTGTATAACCGCCTGCATCACCATCAGCAAGTTTGCTCTTTTAGCCACTACTTGCACACAAACTGTCTCCGGCACTCAACGATCTGAGTTTCCTCATCACGGTTGGCTCACATTTCCATTGTTGCCGGTTTCCTGTCCAGTGCCCTTTACAGTGCCACCACCTGTGCCCTTATCGCACTCTCTCTCCTAGGCCACCTTTTATCCCCTCCTCCACGCTATGCAACTTTTTGACCTTTCCCATTCATTCCCACATCCACCTCGATCTTCTCACCTTTGTCTCACCCAGTCAACATCACCCTTCACCAACTTTTATCTATCCAGGTCTCCCTCCCACCTTCCCCTCAATCCGTCTAAAGCTATCAACTTTATTTCACTTTCACTCAGGACCCCATCCCACTCATTGTAAGACTCGCCTAAATTCTTGCTACTTTTAGTATCATTCCACCAACATGCACCATTTCTCATTCTTCTCCTTCCAGTCTCTTTCTTTTATCATAGTCATATTTCCCTCACCCCTATCAGTCTATTTGACTCAGCACATCGAGTTTCTACTTCTTCCCACGCTTCAGGCACTGGAGTGTATGGACTCCACTGTTCCACCTATCCTGCTCCCTTTATTTTATTTCCCATCCTTCGTTCTGCTTTGCCATTACTGAATAGCATTAAAATGGGTAAGGACACCTATGTTGTAGTGCTTGCAAAGAGGAAGGCTCCATCATCAAGGGCTAAATAAGGCGATTTAATAAACTGATTATCGGTGACTATTAATAACAAAACACAGTTCATGTATGTTTAGCTCTTGCTACCATGGTTTTTGCAGTGTACACAACAGGTGTTACGATTACACAATGCAATTGTATGCAGCAGGTGAAACACATCCCAGAAGTACGGCACTTAGCTTTGTCTTTTATGTGACCAGCTAACTATTGGTTAGGGTGATTTTGGTGCAAATGCACCTGTAAAAGTATGTACAAAAAAAGACGAGAGACAAATAAAGGCCAAATGTCATTACCTGGATTAACGATTATATATTTTAGCAAAGGAAATTACATTTTTGTCCATCATCCAGGTTGACAAGCATATTGAAAAGCTACTTTGTTACATTTACAACTGTTGATAAATGCCCCAGCCCACGTACAATAGTTACATGAAAAGTAGAAAGCCCTTTCACAATACTATTGCCAAATCGACTAATATTTCAGCATGATGTTCAAAGCTGTACACTTTCTTATTATGCCATTTTGTAGTCCTGGGGTTTAGACATGAACTGAAAATAAGGTGAGCACCAGGCCTGTAGAAATTAATGGTTTTGTCAGCACCATAAATAAAGCAACATATGCCATAGGCAGCGCTGGCCAATGGGCAGTCACTTGCTGTGTCGGAGATCCAGCATCAGATGTCTTACCGGATCTCGGGACCCAGCCTGGCAGCTCAGTGATCAAACCTGCTCTCTGCAAGCGCACGCAGAGCAGATTACATTGCCGAGCCCCCGACTTCGCCGAGTGACCACACACAAAGCTGGGGGCTTGGTGAAACATGCCAGCAAGGGTTCTGGTATTGCAGTCTCTCAGTCAAGATAGGGGTGGCGCGGCAGGAATATCACAATTGTACACATTTTGCTACCATATTTCGCCTTAAGTTTATAAAAGATGGCTTGAAAAGTACACAAACAAATCTATACATCCTTAAGTATATTTCTGAGGAGGGAAGACAGGAGTGCAAGTGAGTTGTGAATATTTGCCCAGGATGTCACGTGGCAAAAGAGTTTACAATCCTGGATACTGGAGCAGTTATTTTCCCCAATTGAGGCCATGTGCTGCTTTTCAGGGCACAGGCAAAGGATACATGTGGGTGGACAGTTTTGCTTTTTTTTCCGCAGAGGGAAGACAGCACCATTTGTGTGTTTTTTAGGCTGGCAATCTTGGTCAAGTGTTTGGCTACCAGGATTTCACCCAGGTTGTGCATTCCTAGTGTTGACACTTACCCACAAGACCACACAAAATTGTCATGTAAGCACAGGTCTCATATTTGGATATTTTGTTTTCTAGGGAATATTGCACTATAGAATGCTGGTGCAAACCTTTTTATATTTTGACAGCATAGTTATTGGGAGAAGCAGCATGAAATTCCACCATTTTAAAACTATTTTGAACATTTCCATTGAGAGAGGTTCAACTGCCAGCTCTGCCACAATGAACACTGCCGCCTCAGAACCCTGCCGCCTCCTCCAAACTCCACCCCCACCCCATTGTGGGATCCCCCTTTAAATTATTTCCATTTCCGCCACTGGCTATAGGAAGATCTTTGGAATGTCTATCTTGCCGCAAACACAGGGGAGCGTGAATGAGACAGATTATCAGCTGCTGATCGGTGTAGTGCAGGTAATTACACCTTTTTGTACCTTGAGCTGCCAAGACCCAGCCTCCCAGCATGAACCGGTTTTCTTTGTTTAGAACTTGCAATAACTCTGCAAGCCTGTCCAGTCGATGACTCCAGGCTTCAGCATGCCTCATTCATAATGCTCAACAGAATGTATGCTGCTCGCCTTGCATAGCGTCTGCATGTGAATGGCACCCAGGTTTATGGTGGGCTCTTCACCCGAGGCCCTGGGAGTGATTAGCACCTACCTCTGTTATGCCTCTTCCCCCAATGCGCCCCAAGCAGCCACCTGTTCGGCCCGCCCATAGGCACGGCTCTGAACAGGTCAATCGCTCACCGCCGATATGGGTAGCGAATAGGTCTGTTAAGTGGGCAGGGTAGACGGGTACACCCACCGCGCAGGTCTAGCAGCGCTGATCTCTTCAAAGAAATCAATCCAGTGCCGCTGGCATGTATAGTGGTTGTCAGTCTGAGTGGCGTCTGTGGGGTCCATTGCTTATAAGGACAAAAGACTCTTTATTCCACAATACTCACAACCTCTTTGAGTGCTTGGATCATTGCATACTTTATTTGGCGACGAGGATGGGATTACCTTGATCCCTTCAGAACCCCACAACACTCTTACTCTTCGTGTAGAAGGCAGTCTGTGCGTTCCTGCCGCAATCGGCGTGCTGACTCCAAAAGGAAGGAAGAGGGGCGAGCTGCAAACGGGCCAGGGAGAGGAAGCCAGCGCATGCAAGTGAGGGACAAGCTGCTACGGGCCTCCGTGTGGGAGAACGAGTGCTGCAGTCCAATGTGTTTGAACCCGTACAAGTTAGGAGCTGAAGGAGGAGTTGGCCACATTTCGGACTCTACATTAGGCTTTTAGCGCAGCCTATAAGCTTTAAGAGGCACGCAAATGCGCACTGGAACATGCACGTCATTGTTTATAGTCCCCTAGTAACCTCACGCTCCTCCAGGTTGAAGAAGGCACCGTACAACGTAGTGGACGTGCGGCAGCAATTTTGGAACGTGTGTTATATGGTTACTGTGACAACCAGTTTCCAACTAGCAAAACGATCGTAGTGTGCCAACAAGCGATTTCTTTAACCAAGACATAACGCTAGATGGGCATTATTTACAATACGCATTATTAAGCTAAAGGCTTACTCTAAATAAATAAAACCAATTGGAAACCCCCCCCAATTCCATGGAGAGAATGGAAAGAGTATTGGGGCAACTACATTGGAACAATTGAAAATGAAAACTTTACACAAGAAAAAGTTACTTTTACACTCTTTGTGTCCTGAAGGACAGAGAACTACCACCATTGAGGATAGGCAAATGGGATGAATTTGATGAAGTTTGGATATATACTATCCCAAAACGAATGTGGTTGTACACGGGTACTATTTCTACACCAGAAAACAGGAGCCAGATGAAACAGTTGACTATGTCAGTGAACTCAAAAAATTGGCTGCAACGTGCCATTTTGGAAGGGGATTAACACAGTAAGACCTTATCAGGGGTCAAATCTTAATACATACCAATAACAATGTGATGCAGGAAAGAGTACGGATGTGTGGAAATCCTTCACTAGACGAGACACTTGCCATAGCGAAAAAGGAAGCGCACACTATGATTTGCACCAAAGCTTTTAAGTAGAAGGACAAGTAGATTGTCACGTCCGGAAATGTCACAGCTGTCAGGCCCAAAGAAGTGAAGGACACATTAGTGAACTATAACTAGCACAAAAATAAAGACTACACTAGAGGGGGGAAATCAGAAGAAACTATACACAGAGAAAACAATAGCCAATGGAAAGTGCCATCGTTGTGGTAGGAAAGGACATTACGCCAATTCTCAATTTTGGCCAGCCTTGAATAGGAACTGCTCCAATTGCGGCCTTAAAAGGTCATTTCGGTGTTGTATGCAGGAACGAAAAGCAGGGAAGTCAAGTTAAATGGATTCAAGAAGATGATAATTACAATGATGAACAAGAAGTGGAAGTTGTTATCATAGTACATGGCAACACAAGGAGTGCTAAAAAAAGAAATCACCTTTAAGATTGACAGCATAAACACTGAATTAAAGGTAGATTCTGGTTCACCATATACCATCATTGAGACGGAAAGAATTGTGCAAGAAAGGATTCAAGCCAGAACTCAAAGCCTGATATAAGGAACCCTGGCGCATCTGAAGGTTCAACAATTAAATTGATGGGTTACCGAATGACTATCACTGAATTTAAAGAGAGACTAGCAGAAGTGAAGGGGTATGTTGCAAGAAAAGGAGTAAATGTTTTAGGTTGGGAAGACCAAGCTAAATTAAAAATGAAACTCAGTTCAGGCAGTATAGAACCAGTATCGATTGTATTACCTAATGGTGTAAGTACTAATGAATATGCGCAAGACAAGAAGAAGGAAATGTTCCCTGGAGTGTTCACAGATAACATTGTAATTAAAAGGGTACTCACATAAGATTGAGATCAGACATGGCACTAAACCTATGATACATAATGTAAGTCATCTACCTGTTGCCTTGAGAGGAGAAGTTAAGACAGAACTATGTAGGTTGAAAAGGGAAGGTGTGATTGAAGAGGTGGATGCTTCACAGTGGATCTTTCCCATAGTAGTGGCAAGGAAGGCAAATGGTAAGGTCAGGATTTACATGGAGCTCAGAGAGCTAAACAAAGTGATTGTGGAGGAAAAATAGCCCTTACCAGTTATATCACAGATGTTGAACCTAGTGGGCAATGCGGACATTTTCTCAACAATGTATTTATCAGCAGTGTATCACCAGATACAGTTGCATACACATTAGAGGCATGCTACATTTATAACACCTTTTGGATTATACCACTACATACGCATGCCATTTGGTTTAGCTTCAGCTGCAGCAGTATTTTAAAGGGTAATGACGCATTTATTAGAAGGTATACCAGGCGTACAGGTTTTCCAAGATGACATCTTGGTGTATGGTCTGGGGGAGGATGAACATAATGAAAGATTATGTAAGGTGTTAGGAAAGCTTGAGGAAAAAGGTTTGACAGTGAAATACAGTAAATGCAGATTTTGAAGAAATTAAGTGGATTAGTTAGGGCACACTATCCAAAGGCGGTTATAAACCCAGGTTCAAAGACATGGAGGCAATTGAGAAAGCACATTACCCGGGTAATAAGGAAGAATTAAATTCTTGTTTAGGTTTAGCTGAATATTATAATAAAATCATTCAAAGATTTTGAGTTTTTCAACGTCTTTCCTTTGAGGAGGGTGTCAGTGAGTTCACTCATCTTTGAATTTTTACCAGGGGCCGCCGACATGTCTTTCGATGCATTGTCGCCAGAACCTGAGGACTTTCCTGATTTGCTTGTGGCGTCAGAAACAGACTTTGGCATCTGTTTCGGACGGCCTGTTATGTGGAGATTGCGACCAAAATGGCCCACAAAACAGGGATTTTTCCGACCTTCCTTTCGACACTGCGTGTGGCGCCATGGCCAACTGTTGGTCGTGGGTGGTGTGTTTAGTGTGGCATGCAGTAAGGGTGCCTTTGCAACCAGGTGTCGCCTACATAGCAGAACCGCTGACCTGCCTGTTGGAGTCGGGGCTCACATGCGGGAATCCATCGGGTCCCGATCACCCTCAGTGTCACTTACGACGCTGCCATTGCTGGAGGCTCCCTCAACGTCCATGGCGGTCTCGGCCTGCATGGCGTGGTGGGCCCAGCGTGTAATTTTCCAGTCCTTTAAAGTTTTTGCCCTAAAAAGTCGGTAGGACTTGCACTGTTTTTCGGCGTGATCCCTAGGGAGGCAAAGGTTACACACTCGGTGTGAATCCTTCCAAGGGAACTTCTCTAAATGGTGTGTTTTCCATAGTATGAAAAGATGACAGCCTGGCGAAATAAAAAGGAAGTATAGAGGAATAGGCATTCTCCAAATGAAATGGATTATGGACCCCCCCCCACTCTACCTACGTTGGGGCCTGGCTACAAGTTAATTGAGACGAGCTGTTTGTCGACAAATGGTCTTGTCCTCGAAAGCCATTGCCGGAGAAACTGCGGTGTACGGTCGTCAAAAGGACAGAAAGAAAGTCTAACTTTAAACTTTACATAACTAATGGCGCCACCCAGAAGAAGGAACTCTGCAACTTGCGTTCGACTATGATGGCGGAAAAAAACAATCTGAGGGACCTCAACATGCATGAAGGACAATGTGTACAGTGAACATCACACTAGGGATAGTATTACTTGCACACCCTGTCAACGTCCCTTTTTGAGTTTCGAAAAATGTAATACTCTGCGGTTACCACTAGATGTCGGCCTACGCATAGCATATGATCTAAGCAGATCCACAAGCCTCAAATACTTGTACGTACACGTTATAGCTTATAGCACGCATCATTCTGTGATCTTGCACCTTCATTTTCCTACTATAAACTTAGACCTCAAAAAAAGCAGACTGCACTTTGACTATAGGCTAAACGCGGGGACTGGCTGAGCATTTCACAAGGTAATAACAAAGGAGCTCCTAACAAACTCACTCATACCTGTCATTTCCAGTAATAAGACATGAACACTTTACTTAATAATGCAACACTCACATCCTGAAAAAAAGCTCACTCAAACTATTGTTAATTAAATCTATTCAATTTAATTTCTCAAGAGGAGTTCATTGATGTGGCCCAACTAATGCTGCCTCTTAAAAAGAATCTGATTTAGAAACAATGTAGACATATACTGTGCAATACTAAAGTGCAATAAACCATGAATTAAAATACTTGTGCTGAAAATGAAACCAGATCAAAACTAAAAAAGATACAAATACAAAACTACTCAAAAATAATAATGCATACACGCAACATAAGCAAACCACGTTGAAAATAGTAATTAATACACTGAAAAAAGTTGTAAACAAACACGCATCAGCTCATTGTTCATGCATGGTTCAAAATAAATGTAACCAAGATGCACGATTTGAAATGAATTAACCAGGGAGTTGCTAACTGCTGCACTCCATTTGTGCTACTCAAGCATAGTGACCAGGGTCCATGACCAACTAATCTTATGCCTACTTCCTCACTCAATGTATGTGCGCAAGTGCCTGAATAAATGTGCACTACAAACTAGAATTCCTGACGCCTATATAACAAAGGAGTTAGTGACTCATCACTGGGACGTTTCAGCAGAAGAACAAGTTACTTCTTACCTGGTAACGTTCTTTCAATCGGATGTTCCTCCGATGTATTCCTTATCTTGATAGATCATCGCCAGCTTGCTGGCCTCAAACATTTTTTCAGTAGAGGGCGCTGCGCGTCGACGTCCCTTGAGCCGATATCCCTCGACAGTCTCCGTATCGGTGCCGATGTCATCATGCGTATAAATAGAGTCACGCAGCGTCCGTTGCTCAGTTCCGTTTTGACGTTTAACAGTTGCTTTACATGAATTGGTTATTGACCCTGAAGGAGCGTAAGCTTTAACCACAAGGGAAGTTTTACTGAGGGGATGGATGGGAGGGGCGATAAGGAATATGTCGGAGGAACATCCCATCGAAAGAACGTTACCAGGTAAGAAGTAACTTGTTCGAAGGGATTGTGTCCTCCGACGTATTCCTTATCTTGATAGACTCCCATAGCAGTGGTGCGTAACTGGAGGTGGGAGTAAAATTGCCATGTTTCCCTTCAAGAATGAACAGAGTGCAATACAGCTTTGCCAAATCTAGTCTCTTGGCTAGAGGAGGAATCCGGGTTGTATAATTTTGTGAAGGTATGTGCAGACGACCATGTGGCAGCCGCACATATGTCTCAAATCGGTACCCCTCTTTAGAGGGCCGAAGAGGCTGCGATACCCCTGGTTGAATGAGCCCTAAGATTTTGAGGAGGCTCTTTCCCTGCAAGTTTGTAACATTCCAGAATGGCCAGAATAATCCATCTGGAAATGGTCTGTTTTGTTATCGGTAATCCCAATTTGTGCCCTGAGTAACCTACGAACAGTTGGTCTGCTTGCCTAATCCTAGCAAGTCTGCTGATGTAAAAGCTCAAAGCCCGCCTTGGGTCCAGCCTATGTAGCCTTTCTTCCTCTTTCCCCGGATGGGGAGGGGGGATAGAATGAAGGTAAGGTAATATTCTGAGTGATGTGGAATTCAGAAACCACCTTTGGGAGGAAATTAGGCTTCACTTGTAGGACAACTTTGTCTTTAGGAAAAATTGTATGAGGGGGTTTACAAGATAGAGCTTGTAATTCGCTCACCCTCCTAGCAGATGTCAATGCCACTAATAAGACAGTTTTAAGGGTGAGAAATCTTAGCGAACAAGAGTGGAGTGGTTCAAAAGGAGTACCCATCAGGAAATTTAAGACAAAATTTAAGTCCCATAAGGGAACTTGGAATGGTCTTGGAGGATAGACATTGGTTAATACCTTCAGAAATTGTATTACTAAGGGTAACTTGAAATACGATGGTTCCTCTGCAGTGCGCTTGAAGATCGATAGCGCTGCGAGATAGCCCTTGATAGTGCAAACCTGAAGGCCCGAATTTGCCAAATAGAGTAGAAAATATAACACCGTTGGTGTACCACATGAAAAGGGATCTCTACACCAGCTGCAAAATTTGTTCCAATGGCAGCGGTATAAAGTCTTTGTTGCTGGCCTTCTGGCCGAAAGCAACACCTCCATGACGTCATCTGGGAGGTCCCAATCCTTGTATCTCAACCTTTCAGATACAAAGCGTGAAGGTTGAGGGATCTGATGTCTGGATGGAGAACCTGACCTCCCTTCTGCGAGAGAAGATCCTCCTTGAGTGGAAAACGAATTGGAGGGCAGATGGACATGTACAGAAGGTCCGGGTACCATGTTATCCTGGCCCAGTCCGGGGCAATAGGGATCATGGCTTTCTGGAACCTTCTCAACCTCCTGATCATTTGAGGAATGACAGGGACTGGAGGAAACGCGTACAGAAGTGGAAACTCCCAGTCCACTAAGAACGCGTCCCCTAGAGCTCCTCTCGGGGGAAATTCCCTTGAACAAAACTGTTCGCACTTCCTGTTGATGCTGGTGGCGAACAGATCCACTTGAGGGGTACCCCAAAGGGTGAAGATCTGTTGAAGGACTTCCTGAGCTAGTTCCCACTCGTGGGAGACTGTGCTCTGCCTGCTCAGAGCATCCGCCGTCAAGTTTTTCTCTCTGGCTAAGTGAGCTGCCGATAGAGAGATTCCTTCTTTGATTGCTCAAAACCAGAGCTGCATCGCCTCGCTGCACAAAGGCAGTGATCCTATGCCTTCTCTTTTGTGGAGGTAGTGCATGGTCACTGTGTTGTCTGTCATTATCGGGACATTTTTCCACTGTACAGATGGCAGAAAAGCCTTCAGCGCTAGTCTGATTGCTCTCAGCTCTAACAGGTTGATATGTAGTCTGGACTCCGATGGAGACCAACGACCGCTGATGGTCAAGTCGTTGGCATGGGCTCCCCACCCCGTGAGTGCATCTGTGACTACTGTTATCTCCGGCCATGGTTGCCAAAACAGTTCTTTCAAAATGTTCTGCTGACAGGTCCACCACTGAAGGTCTCGAGCCACCTTGTCCGGAACCTGAAGGAGATCTGTCATTCTCCCTGAGAATTGCGACCACTTAGTGCCCACTGAAGAGATTTCATTCTCAGGCGAGCCTCTGGCACAAGGAAGATGCAGGATGCCATCAGGCCTAGCAACCTCAAAAAGTCGAAGGCTGGGAGACGTTGGGCATTTTGAAACTTGTTGACCATCTGCAGAATATCTTGAGCCCTCACCTCTGGTGGCGAGGCTTTTCCCAGGGAAGTGTCCAGGACCGCTCCAATGAACTGGAGTCTCTGTGATGGTATCATCTGTGACTTCTTTAAATTGAGGGAGAAGCCCAGTTTGTGAAGGAAGTGGCAGACACAATCTAGCTGGATCTGAGCTTGTTCCGGAGATACAGCTCTGATCAGCCAATCGTCCAGTTAGGGGTAGACGTGAATCCCTTCCCTCCTTAGACTTGCAGCCACTACCGACATTAGCTTGGTGAAGACCCTCGGGGCGGAGGTCAGCCCAAATGGCAGAACTCGAAATTGATAATGAGAGCCGCCAATTGCGAACCTCAGGTATTTCCTGTGTTTGAGATGGATTGGCACATGGAAATAAGCATCCTGAAGGTCCAGAGATACCAGCCAGTCCTGGAGCTGGAGGGCCTGAAGGATCCGAGAGAGAGTACCGGTTCTATGGCACCTTTCTCCAGCAGGTGTACAATTTCCTGCAAGAGGAGCAGATCTGGAACTTTCAGAGAGCTGTTCCCCGGTGGATGACTGAGGAATGCGTAGAAAAGGCAGGCAGTAACCTTGGGCAACTGTCGCCAATGCCCAAGCATCTGACATAATAGCCTGCCATTCCGTCAAATGTTGAGTTAGCCTGCCCCCTACTGGTGTCTTGTGAGGAGAGTCCTCAGAGTGATTTAGAGGCGGCTGATGCAGATGCCGAGGGTAAAGAGGCACCTGCTGTTGCTGCTGCGGCTTTTATATTTTTACCCCGTCCACATCGGGTGAATTTTTTTTTGACCTCTTCGAACCGACTGTCCTCTGCCTTTTCCGAATGTGGAATAAAAGCGAAATGACTTACCTCCCCAAGAGATTCCTTAGGGGCGATATGGCGTTTGACGGATTGCAGCTCCCAGGGATTTTGCTGCTGCTTTGGATGTCTAACTTTTCTAGGCTGTCATCCGCCTAATTACCAAACAAAGAAGAGCCGTCAAAGGGCATATAAATAAATACATCTGAAGCAAACCCAGACTTTCGCAACCACGCAAATCTGCGGGTTGTAGTACTTGCCGCCATGGCCCTACTGATACGGTCAGCAGAATCAATGCCAGTTTGAAGGGATTCGCACATTGCGTCTTTACCATCCTTAATGATGTTTAGAAAGGCTTCCCTTTCTTCTCCCTTTGGGAGGCAGTCAGCCGCTGATGAAGCACACTCCCAAAGTGTATGGCTGAACCTTGCGAGCGTACAAGTAGCGTTAATAGATTCCAACGTCATGCTAAATGCAGAAAAGACTTTCTCAGCCATAGAGTCGTATCTTTTGTCATCCCTGTCCTGTGGAACAGTAGGGTATGCTGATCTACTGCCTGATGCTGTTGCTGCTTGAACAACCAGACTCTCTGGAGTTGGATGTGTAGACGAAAATTCAGGGTCAGTAGCAGATACCCTATATTTGGCTGATAACTTCTTGTTAACCGCCGGGATAACCTCAGGAGTTTCCCAGTTAGCCAATATTTTTCTTTGTAATGCATCGTGAAATGGAACCACGGGATCCTCCTGTGGGCCTTTAACTAAAATGCCAGTAAGGTCATCCTGTTGGAATGCAGGTCAAGGTGTAGACCAACCATGAATTCTATAATCCTTGCCATTAGAATTCTGTACGGGGTCTCGGCATGTTCTCCTGGGTCTGGTTTGGCAAATTCTATTTCTGGGAAGTATCTAACCCACTTGCCTCATGTAAGGATTCTCGAAGGTCCTTTAACCTATTTTCCTCAGAGGTATAAATTCCTCTGGTTCAGGTGTTGTAGTTCTCTGCAACCCAAAGGGTCTTTCTTGATCTGAATCCTCCCCTTCTTCATAAATTGAGGACAAAGGTCTGAAATAATCAGACCTTGGAAGTGTCTTAAATCCCATTTCCAGAGCAGAAGGGGCCAAATTTGTCGTAATTGGTTGAGAAAACATTGACGCGGACGTTAAAGGCTTGGAAGACACCGGAAAAGGCATCGAGAAGATCGGAAGAGGCCTCGAAGAACTCAAGAGGATCGGAATCCTACTCGAGGTTGTCGATGACATTCTCGAAGTCGTGTTAGAGGCCCTGGGTATGACCACTGGCTGCGAGGTAGTGACGGCCGTGGGTTTGTTCTTTTTCGGCGTCAGTGTCGAAGACGGCGTCGATTCAATCGACCTATGCGTCGATGAGCCCTTCGATAATGGCGTCGATGACGCAGACCTGTGCGAAGGGACTTTCGACAATGGCGTTGATGGCACTGTGCCTTTGTTCGAGGGTTTGTGACGCTCTCGAGTAGTTTCTTTCGCCGGGTGCAACGACTCGCGGCGTTTCGATTTTTTGGGTCTTTCACCCAGGGTATCACCCTCAGCTGTCTTCGAGGGGGTCGAGGCCCCCTCGAAGACGCCAAGCATCCTTTTACGGAATTCCTCCCACTCAGCCTGAGAGCTATGTTTTGTGGGGCAGGTGACTCTTTCCGGGGAAACAGAAGACGACGAGGAAGGGGATCTTCGATGTCTCTTACTCAAATGCTTGGATCTCGAAGAGTGGTGGGAACTGCTTCGAGACCTAGAACGAGAATGTTTCCCGTGTCGGCGAGGAGACGAATGTCTCGACTCTGCCGAGGAAACTTTTGAAGGAGTTTTAACTGTCTTACCTCTCTCAAGCTTCCCCTTACGCTCCTTCAAGGCTTTCGCCATCATGGACATGCAGTCCTCGCACTCTGAACATTGGTGCTCCGATCCCAGACACCACAAACAGATCCTGTGAGGATCTGTCAACGACATTTTCTTTCCACAGTCTCGACATTTTTTGAAGCCGGACCGTAGAGTCGTCGGTTTGGATGAGGAAGCCATCAAGTAAGAGTTGGTATTCGAGGAATAATGAAGAATATACCTGACTAACGAACTGAGCAACGCGATTCCGAGGCCCACGAAGCGCGGAAAAACGGAACTGAGCAACGGACGCTGCGCGAGTCTATTTATACGCATGATGACGTTGGCGCCGATACGGAGGTTGTCGAGGGACATCGGCTCGAGAGATGTCGACGCGCAGCGCCGTCTACTGAAAAAATGTTTCCGAGGCCAGCAAGCTGGAGATGATCTATCAAGATAAGGAATACGTCGGAGGACACAATCCCTTCGAATATATGTTTACAGCACCACCTTCTTCGTGGGTAGTACTTCATGGATCAACCCTGCAAGCAAACATGTAAGCTTGTAGCATAAGTAGCTCTGGCTACATGTAAAATATGATTATTAGACAGTGTGTGTGTTGCCAAAGCCAACTGATCAACAACTGACCTTATCTTGAAGCTCCAAGCACAGTCACCAACGCGACCCTCATTCCCAGTCAAAGGGCAGGCTAGTGTAGGAATTGATTGATTTTTTTATTTATTATGGGCCTATACACAAGTCTTTCAAGGTGCAACTAGGCAAGGGAGAGGGAACAAAGGGTGGACAAGACAACGATCTTACTAGAGTCTTGAGGAGCTTCCGGAACTTAAGGAGATCCGGCTTAAGGCGGAGAGAGGCAAGGAGGACTCTCACCTGCAGAGTTAGAAGTAGATGAGTGTGCCAAACTGGATTTTAATCTGATGTGTTATCGTGAGATAAATCCATTCCATTTCGTTCATGTACGCATTTTGACCGTGCATTTTACTAGAAAAATAAGCTACATTTTACAATGGGTAGCCTTAGCTACAATGAGTGCCATATTAGCTGTCAGTCATGCATTTATATGTAATTATGTATACTGGTCATAATAGTATAGTGCTTTAAAGTGCTTCTACGAGCTAGACCGAGAGCTGCTCTGTCTGTTCCATTCTGAATCGACTTCACTGTGCGCGATTTGTTGATGTACAGTGTGAGAGTGGAATGATAACGGACTCTTCTCTCTGGCCTAGCAGAAATAAATGACCTTGTCGCAGGAGCAGGCGAAGGAAGGAGGGAATGTGCCTTTTCGGTGAAAAGCACACTAGGAGAAAGATTGTTTTGGGGTTTGCGAATATGCTGTCTCCGTCTCCATGTTATGAGCAAGACACAATATGATGTCCTGTTTTGAGAACATAGACAAGTCATGTCAAATTTTTGCAATATGCAATGATGGCGAAATTGTATGTATTACGCACACTGCCATTTGCGTCATTGCAATGTATAACTGTGGGGTTTCTGTTGAGTCGATTCTGTCTGGCTGTCTGAGGAGAGTGGGAGTTTGGCATTTGGGGAAAGCAGCAGACTCCTCAATAAATCAGAGGGGAGTCTCTCTATGTCTCTTGGATGGGCGTCATGATGTGTGTGGCTGGGAGAACTGCTGTTAGAGAGCTAGTGGGAAGGGGAGGCGTCTCATTAGGAGCTTGTGTGTGGACAGGGAAATGCTGAGAACTAGCAGGGGTATTGCTATTATGCTAAAGATACAGTAGCATAGCTCAGCTGGTCTGAGAGCTTGTTGCAAAGAGACAGGCAAGAAGGGCTGGGAAGGTTGCAGTAGCTTGCACTTATGCTTAAGGAGTGCTGATTTTGCTCGCTTATGTAGTAATTTGCTGTGATTAGTGTCATGCAAGGCATGAAAAAAGTATGTTAAGAATTGAACCGATTTCTGTGTCTCATTTCATGGTTTGTTTGTTCAATAGCATAGCAATTTTGCTGTAGTTTCTCAGATGCATCTCAGTAACAGTGCACCATTGTTTTCTAGTTTCACAAGCACAGGGCTCTCGGAGGAAGGTATTTGGGAAGAAAGTTGAAGGTAGTGAGTGCCACGGCGACAGAAAGCCTTGCGGACTATGCAGAGGGTCTTAAACTTGATCCTTGCAGTCACCGGGAGCCAATGGAGGGATTTCAGGGCTGTAGAGATGCAGTCCCTGGGCATGAGGCCAAGGATAAGCCTTGTGGTCCAGTTCTGAATGAGTTGAAAAGGGCAAAGAGTAGAGATAGGCAGATTGAGAGAGAGGCTGTTGCAATAGTCCAGCCTAGAGAGATCAAGGGCTCTGGAGACAGTGAGCTTCTGGGGAGGAGCGAAGAATACCTCTGAGGAGGAACAGCTGGAAATGGGCCTTCTTGGCAAGGTCTGTGATATGTGGAGAGGAGATTGGAGTCGAAGATGACCAAGCTGTTTTGCCTCACAAGAGGGTGAGGGCAGAGGGCCCAAGGAGGGCGGCCAGAGTGAGACGAAAAGAGGGAGCAGGGGTCCCAATGAGAAGGATCTCTGTCTTACTAGTGTTAAAGCGTTAAAGCAGAGACCGTTAGAGGCGCACCTTGCCTGAATAGAGGATCGACAGTCAGGGATGAGCAAGGAGGAGGCCGAGGGTAGCCTGACGAGAGCTGCATGTTATCCGAATAGCACTGAAAGTTGGAGGACAAGGTAGATCTCAGGAGGGCAAAAGGGGCCAGATAGACATTGAAGAGCCGGGGGTGAAGATAGAGGTCTGGGGAACACCACATGTGTAGAGAGAGGTGATGGAGAGAAAGGACCCAAGCTGAACCTGGGAAAGTTGGTCCAGGAGGAAGGTAGTCAGCCATGCCAGAGCCTGATCCGTGATGCCAAGGGTCTTGTGGAGAGCAGTAATCGGGATGTTGTGGTTGACCGTGTCAGAAAGGTTGAGGATAAGGAGGACAGAGGGAGAGCCGAAGTGAAGATTAGAAAGCAGATCTTTACGGGTGATCAGGAGTGCAGTTTCCATGCCTCAGGCTGCTCTGAAGCCAGACTGATGGTCATGGAGATGACCAACATATTCAGTGTGGAGGGTTAGCTGGGAGATGGCAAACTTCTCCAGGAGTTTGGACAGGAAAGGACACGTCAGTTCTAGGACCTTGTAACACGAGAACATAAATATGTGCTGTAGTTAGGGGCATATAGCGTATACCGACCTGATCCCTGAATCTATTCAGCAAGTACGGTCTCCTCCTTACCCAAGAGCAAGATGGAGTATGCACAGCTTTCATCGTATTCTGACGGCTCACAGTCGCCAGAGCTTACTAAACCAAATTCTGCTCATTTAAGAAAAGCAAAAACAAAAATGGAAGTCATGTAGACCCACTTTTATTGTGTGCGACTAACCAGCCCTTGCAAGTCCCCCCAGTTCTATCTAAAACTAATGCTTGTGCTGCTATAACTCACCTCAACTTGCTTTTAATCATCCATTCAAAAATCAGTAAATTACTTCCTTTATTGCTGGCCTCAGAGTCTTTCCCTCGCGATATGAAGTTAACCCCGTCACACTGAAAAGACGGGAAACCTATTTAGCACTCCCCTTACTTCAAAGCAATCCTATATGGAATAGTAAGTGCAAAAATTGAAATTCAAGTGGCTACGGACATTTTCAATGTCAGCGACAAAATGCTGCTTAACGTATGTGTTTTCATTTGAGAACAACATTGCACTAGAATGAAACCTGGATGCCAGGTGTGGTCTCTAGAACACCGATAAACGGTGTTCTTTTTAATTAATCAAAACAGACTCCTGTTTTCTATGTGTTTTAAGTTGTGAAAATGCAAAGCAAAGAAAGCAATTAAAAGAAATTTCATTTGCGAAGCTCATTTCCCACCATACATTTTCGTGGCAGGATGAAAACCTTTAGGGCCTGCGTAGTTGGAGTGAGTGCCAGCAGGTTTTGGGAAGCCGCCCTTGCGCGTCTGGTAGGTTGGTAGCAGGTAAGACCTTTGGAAAACTAAAAAGGGGTATACAGGCAATACACGGCTTTGTGCAAAATACACTATGATAAATTCAACCAGTTGTTTTAGAGGCAGCACATGGAGGGTTTTTGTAATCTGTGCGTTATGGTTTGACTTTATTTTAGTTCAAAGGCAAGAAGGTTTGCATGGTGTTTTGCCCTCTAAAGATTATTGAGAATTTATGACGGGAGACTAGCAGACAGGATTAATCAATTCAGAATAGGACTACTGCTAGAACAGACAACCTTTGGGCACCTGGACGAAGGGGAGGATACCAAGCACGAACTTCAGGTGATATATGGTAGACTGAGTAACAACATTTTTGAGGTGCAACAGACAGTTTAAATACAAGTCACATATGTTCAAGATAGACGTTTGGTTTGGGGTATGGTTCCCTGTAAGGAAGCCACGAAAGTCTGATGTCTGAATCGCCAGGCCCACTCAGGAGGATTGATGTCTTTGTGACATTTAGGAAAAGGCAGTTGGAAGCCATCTATCTTTGTATATGAAGTAGATAAATTGCCACCATCTGCCAACATGCTGAATTTTGAGATGTAGTTGAATATTTTAAGAATGGAAGTGTAAACCAAGCTCACAACTTTAGTATTTGGGAAAGGGGTACATGTAAACACTGGGCAGTATCAGTGATAGGTTGCCAGAGGTTCTCCACAACGGACCTTGGTACACAGGGACTAAAAGGACCCAAATGTACTTGGTGAGTGCATGCGGTCAAGGAGACAAACCATTTTAGGAAAGCGCCTTCAATAACAATCCCCTTTTCGAACAATGGCAAAAATCGTCTTCCCAGTGATTGGGAAAGATTTAAGCAAGTCAATAGATCCAATATTTGTTCAGTATGGGGCTTTGTTTTCTTTTTGATGAGGAAATGACTCCGGATACAATATCTCCTTATCCAGTTAAATGCATCACCTCTGCTACACCAGATTCCATATATAATCATCGAAGAGAAAGAAAGCAGTGTGAAAAAGCCATGTGTTCACCAGTTCTTTAAGTGAAGGACTCTGCACTCTTGAGTCATCTCCAGTACACAATGTGAAACATTTTCTCATTGCTTGAGAAAAACAAATACAAGAATGTTAAATGTCCCATAATAGTTTTAAAAGGTTTTGAGAAACAAGGGCGGCTGAGAACACATGCCCTGCAGATATTCTGGCAGGAACATTCCAAACCCTCTATGTGGCGAGTATTGAGAACAATTGGCAAACCAGGCAGTTAGTCTAGAGATGGGCCTGATCTCCTTATCCGCTCTCATTGAATTTAATAGGGCAAAGCTGTATATAACATTTTTATTTGCTTGTCCCGATTCCCATTAGCTAAACCGAGCTATATAGTCCTCTTTTTATGGGCTGTGTGGGTAAGGACCCAAAATATCAAAAATAAACAATTCCACAAAAACGGCTTCCTTCCTCTAGGCTATGAGCTTGTATATAACAACTGTCTGCTACACATATACGTTACCCATTCAATGTACAGGTAGAGACACAAGACCTTGTAAAAAAATTTCACATTTTAATGTCTATCACATTCATAAAAACTATAAAACACACAGGTACATATAAAAAGGAAACTTAATGGTTCACACAAAAAAAAGAAGCATCTTTGAGTATGCGTCTGAGCATCACCGGTCAGGTTTGTATAATCAAACAACACTCTGGACACACTACAGTAATGCGTTCGAAAAATATATTCTCCTCTTCTTTGGGAGAAAATAGACGTGTCAACACCGAACATGTGTTTCTAGAACCTATGCAGTACTGTCTAAGAATACAACCAAATCGATTTCCTTTGTAATTCTTCATAGATTCGGTCTTCAGGACACCGTTTCTTTCTCACGTAGTCAAGTTGAAAACGTGTTGCATACTGAGGACACCCATGTTGTACCCACAATTCAATCTAAGAAAAATTAAAAAACAAGGCAGACATCTATATCAAATGTCATGTGTGATATCATATAACAAGACACAGCTGTTATCTACATACACTCATATTACTTATTAGCCCTTGGACCAATGATCTAATCAGGCTATGGTCACACTTTGATCAAAGCCAAAAACAAACTGCCAACATCAGTGTGGTGCTTCATATATGGATCCGATTTCAAATTACATATCTATATCACATATAATTACTTAGTTTCTATACATAATAGTTCACACCTGAGAGACATGTACACATACAGTATCTATTATTCACCTTGTGCATTTCATGTTCACTCACTTCATAGATGTTACGTGCAATGCTTCCACTTTTTAGCTGCCTCCTTCTAGGCACTATAGAAACCTCCTTAAAAAAACGGTTTCTGCTGTATGGCCACGTCCTCCTAACTTAAGTGAGTGAACATGAAATTCACAAGGTGAATAGTAGATACTGTATGTGTACATGTCTCTCAGGTGTGAACTATTGTGTATAGAAACTAAGTAATTATATGTGATATAGATATGTAATTTCAAATCAAATCCATATATGAAGCACCACACTGATGTTGGCAGTTTGTTTTTGGCTTTGATCAAAGTGTGACCATAGCCTGATTAGATCATTGGTCCAAGGGCTAATCAGTAATATGAGTGCATGTAGGTAACAGCTGTGTCTTGTTATTTGATATCACACATGACATTTGATTGGGTGTCCTCAGTATGCAACACGTTTTCAACTTGACTACGTGAGAAAGAAACAGTGTCCTGAAGACAGAATCTATGAAGAATTACAAAGGAAATCGATTTGGTTGTATTCTTAGACAGTACTGCATAGGTTCTAGAAACACATGTTCAGTGTTGACACGTCTATTTTCTCCCAAAGAAGAGGAGAATATATTTTTCGAACGCATTACTGTAGTGTGTCCACGGAGTGTTGTTTGATTATACAAACCTAACCGGTGATGCTCAGACGCATACTCAAAGAATTGGGAAACAGATGCTTCTTTTTTTGTGTGGAAACCATTAAGGTTCCTTTTTATATGTACCTGTGTGTTTTATAGTTTTTATGACTGATAGACATTAAAATATTTGATATTATTTGAAAAAGTCTTGTGTGTCTACCTGTACATTGAATGGGTAACTTATATGTGTAGCAGACAGTTGTTATATACAAGCTCATAGCCTAGAGTAAGGAAGCCGTTTTTGTGGAATTGTGTTTATTTTTGTCCCGATTCCCTCCTGTTTATTTTTCAAGTTTTCTTGGAGGGTGGGAAAACTGGGGTTCTGAACAAATTTAAGGATAGAAACCTTCAATTTTTTGAAAAAATCGGTTGGACACCATGTTGGGAGTATGGTGAAGGAGTTTTGCTTAAATTCCTCAAAATGTGCTTAGGAAAAATAGGACTTGGTAATGAGCCAAGTCACAAGTATGAGATCATTGGCCTCTTTCTCGATTTTGTTTGAACACAAACAGCCCCAAAAGTATCAGAGGCTCTTGTCCTCACCTAACACTTGGAGAATATTCCTGAATATACGATTTAATCGACTGGATATTCTTGAGAACAAGGGGGCCTGGGCTGGTATTCCAGTTGAGTAGAGGACGTATATGCTATGTCTTGATGTGAACTCCATCGAATCAGCTAGACATGTTTTGACTAGTTGTCCAAAGATGAGATCTGTGTACGAAATGGATTTTGCCAAGCGTGTGCCTAATCCCGAGCTCAACTCTAGTGAACATTTTTGGCTGGGGTGCCTTGCTGGCTATAGTAAAGGGCTTATCATTGCCATCACTCAGGTTTGGAAGAATGTGAACTAACACTTGCGGAAATTTGAAGAGGATGTCAAATTATTAGCAGATCTGGAATCCTCTGTTGGATGCTACGATGTTTGATGCTGTTTCTCTTCCCCCGATGACTTATTAGTATTATTATTATCAATTAGTTGTTTGTACAAATAAGGAACAAGTTACTTACCTGTAACTGTTGTTCTCCAGCATGGGTCTGGCATGGATTCACATGCTCATGAAAATTCCCCGTCGTCAGGCTGGGAATCCTCGGTAAAGAAAAAACCAGTATCAGTTTCGTTTCTGATCTGTCTTTCGTAGTAATAACCAATCACTGGTCTCTGCGTCATACTGACCACAGCCAATGACTGCCCTCTACCTAAGCACCGCCTCTGGCAGCCATCTTCAGATTTGGAAGCACGTAAAGTGGCAGTATGACCAAGTGAAGAGCCGCAGAGGGGTAGGCGGGAGGGTTCGCATGTGAATCCATGCCAGACCCATGCTGGAGAACAACAGTTACAGGTAACTAACTTGTTCCTTCTCCAGAATGGGGTCTGGCATGGATTCACATGCTCATGAATAAAGAATACATAGCAGTACACACATGCACAACCACGGGAGGTGGCAAAGGCTCAACATTAAGCATTACATCAAACTCAACATTAAGCATCTTACCTCCTCACCAGGCTCACCTCAGGCGAACAGGTTGCGCAGCACTGCTTGGCCGACCCTGGACTCCTCCCTGGAATCCCGGTCGACGCAGTAGAATTTCGTGAAGGTGTGCGTCGACCTCCACGTAGCAGCCCTGCATATGTCCAGCAGGGGCACACCAGAAAGGAACGCCGTGGTAGCTGCGATCGCTCTGGTGGAATGGGCTCTCGGACGGCCAGGCAGCGGTCGGTTTGCCAACCGATGACAGTACATGATACAGCCGGAGAGCCATCTGGAAATGGAAGCCTTCGAGAGACCCTTCCCCTGATTGACAGGTCCAAAGTTCACAAAGAGTTGTGACGTCTTCCGAAAACACTTCGTGCGGTCCACGTAGAACTTCAGCGCTCTAGCCACATCCAGCGAGTGCAAAGTCCTCTCAGCCGGCGACGAAGGCGACGGGAAGAACACAGGCAACACCAAGGGTTCGTTGAGATGGAAGTCCGACGGTACCTTGGGCATGAAGGAGGGGTGCGTCCTGAGCACTACCCTCGTGTCGTGGAAAGTCAAGTACGGGGCCTTGCAGGAAAGGGCCTGGATCTCTCCCACTCGTCGTGCGGAGGTGATGGCCACAAGAAAAGCTGTTTTCCACGATAGAAACTTCAACGGGGCCGAGTGCAGAGGCTCGAACGGAGGTCCCATGAGCTTGGTCAGCACCACGTTGAGCTCCCACGCCGGGGCCGGAGCCTTCACCGGCGGGAACGATCTGAACAGTCCCTTCATGAACTCTTTCACCAGACGATGAGACCACAAGGACGTCCGCCCCGTGGTTCTGGTGTATCGGGAGATCGCAGCAAGATGAATCTTGATGGACGCGTGTGCCAGACCAGCTTTGGCCAGCGTCAGCAGGTACGGCAGTACTTGGGGAGCCGTAATCCGTAGAGGGTTAATCTTCTGTGCGTGGCACCAGACAGAGAACCTCTTCCATTTGTGTCCGTAGCATTTAAGAGTCGAGGACGCCCTGGCCTTTGCAAGAACCTCTCTGCAATCGGCCGGTATGTCGTATCCTCCAAACTCTAGCGCTGCAGGAGCCAGGCCTGCAAGTTCAGCGACTTCGGGTCGTGGTGGAGGATGGCGCCTCCTTCCCTGGAGAGTAGATCCGCGTCCGCCGGCAGCTTGATCGGCGGGGACGCTGACAAGTCCAGCAAGTCCGGGAACCATATCTGCCTCGGCCACGCAGGTGCGACGAGGATCATCCTGCACCGTGACCTCTTGAGCTGGTTGACGAGCCGGATTAGCAGAGGCAAGGGAGGGAACGCGTAGAGGAACAGGCCCTCCCAGGGGAACGAGAAAGCATCGCCCATGCTCCTCGTCTGGGGAAACCTGCTGGCGAACCTCCGGCACTTGGTGTTCGTCGCCGTCGCAAACAGGTCGATCTGGGGTGTGCCCCACCGTCGGAAGAGGCGATCCACCAGATCCTGCCGTAGTTCCCACTCGTGGCACGAGCGCAGCTCCCTGCTGAGTGAGTCGGCGATGGTGTTTTTTATCCCTGCCAGATGAAACGGCACCAGAAAAATCCCTTGGGCGACGGCCCAATGCCACAGGTCCTGCGCCTCCTTGGACAGCGCTGGGGACCTGGTTCCGCCCTGTTTCCTGATGTAAAACATGGTGGTGGTGTTGTCGGTGGAGATCCTCACCACCTTGCCCTTGAGGGACGGAAGGAAGGACCTGAGGGCCCAAAACACTGCACGGAGCTCCAGGACGTTGATATGCAGGGACTTCTCCGTCGGGAGCCAGAGTCCCCTTGCGTGCAGATTTTCGGTGTGCGCTCCCCACCCTTCCAGGGAGGCATCCGTGGTCACAGTCTCCTGGTGGGCTGGGGTCTGGAAGTCCATGCCCGCCGTCAGATGCGCGCGGGTGCCCCACCACCGTATCGCTCGTCGGAAACTCTCGTCGAGCTTGATCCTTTCCTCGAAGCTGCCCGTCGTCTGGATCCAGCGCGCATCCAGGAATTCTTGCAACGGGCGCATCCGGAGCCTGCACATGGGAATGAGGTAGATGCAGGAAGACATCATCCCGAGGAGGGACTTGATGGACCTCACTTTGGCCGCGTCGGCCACCAACATCCGTTGCACCTTGCCCAAGATGGTCCTGGTCCTCTCCTCCGACGGGGAGGCCAGAAGGGACACTGTGTCGAGCCTCGCTCCCAGAAACAGTGCGACTTGCGCGGGCACCAGGTGGGATTTGGCGTAATTCACGGAGAATCCCAGGTCCGTGAGGAGTTGGACAGTCCTTGCCGTGTGGACCACGGCGAGCTCCCTCGTCTTGGCGCGGATGAGCCAGTCGTCCAGGTAGGGGAAGACGTGAATCCCCTCGCGGCGCAGCTGCGCCGCCACCGGTGCGAGGCACTTGGTGAATACCCTGGGTGCCGACCGTAGTCCGAAGGGAAGGGCTTTGAACTGGTAATGACGCCCCTGGACCACGAACCTGAGGAATTTTCGGTGCCCTTTTAGGATGGGAATGTGGAAGTAGGCATCCTCCAAATCCAACGACGATAGGAAGTCTCCTTCCTCCAGCTGCCCCAGGACGTGCTGGAGGGTGACCATCCGGAACTTCTGCGCCTTGATGAACTTGTTCAGACGTCGCAGGTCTAGGATGGGGCGCCATCCTCCCGTCTTCTTCTTCACGAGGAAGTATCTCGAGTAGACTCCGGAGCCCCGAAGCCTCTTTGGGACGAGTTCGATGGCGCCCTTTCTGAGCATCGCCTTTACCTCCAGGAGAAGTTGAGGGATGTGAAGTTCTTTCCTGGCCACGGGGGGGGACGCGCGGGCACCTTCTTTGAAACTCGAGCGCGTGGCCCCGGGCCAGGGCGTCCAGCACCCAACGGTCGGTGGAGATGGGCTCCCACACGCTGACGAAGCCCGCCAGCCGGCCTCCCACCGGGGTGCTTCGGTGGGGGCCCGACCCCACGGCCGGTTCAATCCTGCTTGGACGCGGCCTTGCCGCCTTGACCTCCTTGGCGACGACGGCGGGGTCCGCTAGACTTGCCTCGTCCTCTGTAGGCCTCTTGCGACGACGAGCGGGCCGCTTGACGGTAGGAAGCGAAACCGCCGCCGGAACCTTTGGAGGTGCCCTTGCCTCCGCCGCTCCGAAAGGGCGTCCGTCGTTGCTGCAGAACTCCCAGGGCCCGGGCCGTCTCAGTATCCGCCTTGATGGCCTGAAGGGAATCGTCCACTGTCTTCCCAAACAGGTTGTTCCCGTCGAAGGGCATGTCCAGGACTCTGGTCTGGACGTCCTGCCGGAAGTCCGTAGCTTTGAGCCATCCACGACGTCGAAGGCAAACGCCGTTGCCCAGCTGGCGGAACCCAGTGTCGGCGATGTCCGTCGCCACGGTGATGGCGTGGACCGAGGCCACCTCACCTTCCTGCAGGATCTCCAGGGCCTCCGCCCTCTTGTCGTCCGGCAGAAAATCCAGCAGGGGAGCTATCTTGTACCACAGCTCCCTGTCGTAGCGAGCCACGATAGCCAAGGCGTTGGCCGCTTTAATCGTCGTCGCTGCCGACGAGATGACTCTACGTCCCATAGCATCCAATTTCTTTCCCTCGCCATCCGGCGGGGAAGTCGATGTGGAGGCCGCACCCCCCCCCGCTTTCTTCCTGGCTGCCGCGGAGACGACGGAATCCGGGGTAGGCTGCGCCCGGAGGCATAGGGCGGCCGTGTCCGGGACCCGGTACTTTTTCTCGTACCGGTCTCTTCTAGCTGACGTCGTGGAAGGGTTCTTGAGGAGGGAAAGGCCCTCATCCCAAATGTCGTCCAACAGAGGCACTGCGAGGACCATCTTCCTCTTGGCCTCGCGCCGCTGATAAAGGAAGCCTTCCTTTTTCTTCTCCTCAGGGCAGAGTTGGAAAAGCTCGGAAGCCCTGGAGATCATGGAGTGGAAAGATCCGATCTCGTCGGGCGGAGAAGCCCTGGTGGGAGGCGACGACGGAATATCCTCGTCGTATGCCTCGTCGTCCGTACCCGTCGCTGCCGTGTCAGTCCCCGTATCATCCCCTCGGGTGGACGGGGAGGAGGGCTGGACGGGGCGCGACGGTTGAAAAGGAGGTGGTGGATGGATCCTTCTTTTCTTGGTAGGGGGAACACCAGAAGGTCCCGGTTCTGGATCCCCCGACGGGAGAGGTTCCTCCGTCGGTAACGGTAGCCTCGTCCTTATCTCGGAGCATAAGGACTGTATGGCCAACAAAATGGCCGCCGAGTTGTCTTGCGGCGCTGGCAGAGGGGAATCCGACGGGCGAGCAGGGGCCCCGTCGGTATCCTCGACGATGTCGTCGTCGTCACCTGCGTCGGGGTCCATTCCGACGGGCTGGCCTTCTTCCACGCCTAGGCCGTGGCTTAAGACCTCGATCAGCTCCTCTTCTGAGGTTGAGGCCGAATCTACGACGACGCCCTGCCCCCCCTTCTTCCCCACGGAGGGTTTCACGGGGGTCCTATCGATGGGCACAAAAGAAGACTCCCTCCGAGGAGGCAGGGAGATTCTGGGCCCTGAGGTCGCCACCACTGGTGCAGCCTCCACAGGCTGAGCCAGGGCCGCCGCGACCGTTTCGATAGAGGGCTTGGTCGGATGGATCAAGGCCTTCACCACCTTAGGTGCGCTCACCGCCTTATCCTTGAGGGAGGGGGCACTGCCACGCTCCTCCTCTGCCTTAGAGCTCGACCGGGGCCTCTCCAGGAGCTTCGCCGGGTGCTCGGCCTTCCTCTTACCCGACCCAGAGCGTTGGCTCGTGGTTGATGGTGCCGGGGAGGGTGCGCCCTGCCTGGCGCCCGTAGAGCCCGACCGTTCGGCGCTCCCGGTGCCAGCGGACTCGCGGTGCTTGGCCTTATGTTGGGCCCCCGTCGCCGGGGCGCCCTCAAAGGTCTTAGAAGACCGCTCGGATTTCTTCTTCTTCTCGCCAGACGGGCTCTTACCCTCCAGCCAGTTGGCGAGACGTTGATGGCGGTCCTTCATGGTCCGTTCCGACATGTTGCCGCAAAACGCACAGTCCTTCTCCACGTGCGTCTTGTCCTCATGAAGGCAGTAAAGGCAGAAAGAGTGTTCGTCCTCCTTAAAGACGTTCTGCAGCTGGCATCCAGGGCAGACCCTGAACAGCTTTCCGGGCGTCGAGCTTCCCTTCTCCTGGGCCATCTCTCTTCACCCTTGAGGGGCGCAGACGAATCCGACACGGGTCCCCGTTGATCGGATGTAGGATCGGTGGAGCTTGAGGCTCTTTTGACCGAAAGAATCGAAGTTTTTGTGAAAAAAGCGAAAAATAGCACAAACGCTCGAGAGCAATAGCACGAGGATCCCAACACATGAACGTGCGGTAAAAATCTGAAGATGGCTGCCAGAGGCGGTGCTTAGGTAGAGGGCAGTCATTGGCTGTGGTCAGTATGACGCAGAGACCAGTGATTGGTTATTACTACGAAAGACAGATCAGAAACGAAACTGATACTGGTTTTTTCTTTACCGAGGATTCCCAGCCTGACGACGGGGAATATTCATGAGCATGTGAATCCATGCCAGACCCCATGCTGGAGAATTAATTTTTGTTTTATTAATTGGAATTTTATGTGATATTTTATGTTGGAGAATTTAAAGGATGCCATTAATGTTGCATGTTCTTTTTCTGTTTTTGCTTTTGCGTTATACTGTATACCTTTTAATCTCTGATCTTAGGATGAATGTATATCTAGTGCAGTTACAATGAATCTATTTTATTTTTTTGTACAGTATTTCAATATGCATTTATATGGATTTGTGTACAAGTTTTATAACTAAATACACACAAAAATAAAATTGAAAAACAACCATCCATCACTTGGATTGCACCATTCTTGCTGAAAGTAATGTTCTTGTATAAAAATAATTTTTTATCTCAATAAAAGATATGGGAGACTTCTCATCTGTGTAAGGTACTTGCTATAGTGATTACTGTACTCCCGAGTCTGTAGTCCTCTTTTGTCCACAGTAATGGGACGTCTGGACCACAGAGATGGCACCCGAGTCAATTTTGCACAGCAAACTCTGAAATGTAACAACGAACACACGCACTGCTCCATGCCTTGCCCAGTCCTTTTCCATCTGCCTACACTGGGAATAACAGATCGAAAACATTATTGGAGAAAAAGATAGGATGTATGAATGAAAACGGACTAGCAGAACAGTAGTCACTAGGGTGTGTAACTTTTCCTCCATACTAATGGAAGTTTACCCAAGCATATATTGATACAGAGGCTGGACTAATATTCAGCCAAAAAGGTTGCGCAAGACAGCTTACATCCACAGAGCAGCATTTAAAAAAAGGACAGAGTCAATGATTACCTTGCTACTTTGCAGGCAACTTCAATGGGTACATGTCCTTGAAAGGCCACAGAAACCATATTCGCTCTAACTGCTCAGGCATGGAGACATTTAAGAGAAGAATGATCTGGCAAAGGGGGCGCTGCTGCACAGCAACATGGCTGCTTGACAGAAGAGCTCCTCTCCGGCAATGAATCATTACTAAAAATACCCTATATATGAACCCCCCCGAACCACAAAGACCACGGAGCGGTCGTCGCTGGGCATACCGATACCTTTACACGCAACGGGTGAAAACAGTCGCTGCATCCCTGAATACGGCCAGGGGTGGGGAGGAGCAGCTCCGGACCGCCCCGTAGTTCCACACGAAACTGCGTGAGAACTGCAGCTTTCATCCGCGCATGGGCCTCTCCGGGGGCGGAGCTGGCCAAGCGGATGGCACAGACCGAGAGCGAGGGCACTGCTGATCCGGTCCGCTGTGGGTGCGGGAGGACGCCGGGAGAGGCTGAAACAAGGCGGAAATTATCCGGTAGGAGCAGCGCCAACCCCGCACCCCCCCTTTTTTTCGGCCATCTTTCTGCAGTCATCCGGCGGCCCACACGCGCCTCTCCTGGCGTCCCTCCTGCGTCCGCTGTGCTTGCCGGGGCCTCTGCTGCACTGGCTCCCACACCACGAGAGGAGCCGCCTCCCTGGGGAAACATAACTGTGGATGCCGGGGGCACAACTGGCACACCAGTATCCCACTAACCTGACTGCAAGCTGGGACAATATAGTTAAACTGTACCTAGACACGCAATCTCCTCTACAACAGCACACCGGAGGAGTCATTAAAAGCAACCCCTCTATCATCATCATAGGGGATAGCAAAGGTGGATAACTGGGCTGGTGGAGACAAAAAGAACTCACCATACCATGGTGGGATTCAGGCGGATACCGGACCACTTGGGTACCACACAACCTTGCATCTCACCCCAAGGCAAAGGAGAAGATATCACCCAACTGGATCCATATATGTTATGAGAGTGTCAGATACAGGCTCAATGCTACGCAGAGAGGAACCAGTGTACCCATACACAAGCACACCACCTAATCAGCACAACATCCTCAACCAGGGAAAATCCTCCTATGTGTAAGGCCTACGGTGTGGCAATATATAACAGCCACACATTGCCCCCGAGGCACTCATAACCGGAAGGCGAAATATCCTACAAAACCAAGAAATAACCTCACGGTGCAGGGATACGTGGGAGGACACAGCCCACTCTGGAAAATGGTAGCAAACCACGCTAACCAAACCCATAATTCCTGTTCAGCTCAAAATTGAAGGAGTCAATACTGGACTAAACAATTGACCTTGCAAGCAAAACCTAGTGAAACAGGGAAGGGTGAGGAGGGCCCTGGCGCCAACAACTGCAAAATAAAGGGCTGAGAAGGGGATAAGAACCACAATCCCAGTATATTCGGTCTCGTGGTCGCACTCTCTGATCACTCCCCGGTCACAATTGAGGTATCCATGCACAACATAAAGCGCCCCATCCCGCGATGGAAAATGCCCCTAAATATATTAAAAGACCCGAAGATTGTAGAATTGCTACACGTGGACATGGAGGAATTCTTCCAATTGAATACAGGATCAGTGAGCCAATGTTCCACCATATGGAAAACATTCAAGGTCTGGGTGCAGGGCAACTTAATCTCTAGAACCACTGGACTCCTCAAATCTGTCAGGATAGAACTAGATAGAATGGAAGCCTATCTGAAGACACTCGAAACCACCTATAATGCAACACACAACAAACATACACTAGCTGACATCAATTCTTACCTTCAAAACTTCAACGACCTAGCAACCAAAGAACAACAATACATGGCTACGCCAGTCAGAGCCCGGTGAGACGGAGAGGGCAACAGAGCGGGACACCATCTGGCTCGCCTACTACAGAATACGCACAGCCACTCCCCAATCACCAGTATCCTAACAAACGAGGGAATAGCAATACATGGGGAAGAAGACATCAACATTGAATTCGCTGACTACTATAACACACTATATGCCAACCAGGACACACGCACTCAGGAGGAAATAAAGCGATACTTGAATACGGTCGACCTTCCCAAATTCTTGTTAGAAGACAATCTGATCCTTGAACAACAAATCACTAGCGAAGAGATTGCTGAGGCGATCAAATAACTAGCAGCAGGCAAGACGCCAGGACCAGATGGCCTGAGTTCTGAACTCTATAAAACATACTCCACGACACTTGCCTCGATCCTAACCCTAGTGTGGGAGGAAGCCATGAGCACTGGCTCACTCCCCGACACACTGACGGATGCAGTCATAACGGTACTGCTGAAACCTAGACGCCCCGCACATGACCGCTCCTCCTAGCGCCCACTCTCCCTGATTAACACAGACGCTAAAATATACGCAAAAGTACTCGCTACCAGACTGTTGCCTAAAATGACGACACTAATACATCCTGACCAGTGCGGCTTCATCCCAACGAGGTCCACCGCTCTAAACCTACGCAGATTATTTAGCGTCATATCACAGATCAAACTGGGAGTCTAGGCGGTGGCAGTATCATTAGACGCTGAAAAAGCTTTTGACTCGGTCTCATGGATATACATGTTCGAGGTCCTTAACAAATTCAGATTTGGCCCATACTTTAAGCAATGTGTCAGGCTGCTCTACAATGCACCCAAAGTCCTAACAAACCGCACACTATCCACCCACTTCACTCTACATAGGGGCACTAGACAGGGGTGCCAATTGTCCCCCATTCTTTTTGCCCTCACGATTGAGCCGGTGGCGGCTGCGATTAGACTGGAACAAGAACTCAGGGGCATAAAGATGGCCGGCGCCCATCAATCCATATCATTATATGCGGATGATGCATTATTATACATACGCAAACCAGAAACGAATCTAGTACTGACAGTGATGGAAGACTTCACTGCACACTCCGGTTACAAAATCAACCCAACTAAATCTGAAATCTTCCCACTGACACAGGCCACTATCTGTCCGACACACACCTATGGTTTGAGATGGGCCCCCAATCATATCAGATACCTAGGAATCCTACTATCCAGAGACAAAACCTCCCTATTTAGTGATAACTATGAACCCACACTACAGACCATCTATACCAAACTCCAAATTTGGACCAAACTTACCATATCACTTGCAGGCCGAGTCGCAGTGCTCAAAATGGTAGTGCTCCCTAAACTCCTGTAGATCTTCAGCAACGTCCCAATATGGCCAAGCAAACCCTTCTTCGAAAACCTACGCTCCATGGCGACCACCTTCGTATGGAACGGCGGAGCTAACAGGCTGAAATGGGACAAACTATTAGAGCCCTATGAAATGGGGGGCTTTGCCGCACCCGACTTTGAACTGTATTATCAAGTGGCGCAGGCACAATACGCCAAATACTGGCAAGACTCAGCCGAAAATGTCCCCATTGAACGCCACTCGGTTCGCCCATCAGACCTAAGAGCAATAATTTTAACGAAATCTCAGACGAATGTAAATTCAACCCCGCATCTTGCCCAATCGCGGCATGTGCCGCAATCAGCAAACGGCTCCATATTGAAACACCCTGTGACTCACAAGCCCCGTTATGGAACTTTCCAGGCATTAAACCAACGTACGACATAAGCATACAAAAGACCTGGCTCCCGGAATAAGAGTTCAAAATGAAAGCCATGTTCCCAGATGGTAGGTTCGTAACCCCACAGGAATTTGCAGACACAGTGGGGAGTAACCAACTTGTCACCCTGCAATAGCACCGCATGAAGGCAGCATTCAAGAAACGATGGCCTACATTCCCACTAGAATCGCCTGAACAACCGTGCTATCAATCACTGTACTCACAAACAGGTACAGGGGTATCCATACTATATAACATAATTCAAACGCACACAAAATCATCCAACATCAAAACCTCATGGGAAAAAGACATCGGGGCAACAATAGAGGAAGGAACATGGTCCAGGTACTGTCTCCTTACCAAGAAAATTTCGCTGAATGCAGGCCTAAGACTCATACAGTTCAAAATACTGAATAAACTCCACTATACCCCAATCAGAATGGTGAATGGTGAAATTCCATAAATCTGTATCCGGAAATTGCCCGAAATGTAACAACCCCTCTGCGGATGCATTCCACATGTACTGGGCCTGCCCCTTGATAGCCAAATTCTGGCGTGAAGTTGGGAACATCTTAGAAGAGAACACAAATCCCAGCGCAGTTCAAACCTCAAAAATACCTCTTCGGCGATATAGGGAAAACCCCAGAAATAACCAGGAGACTGTTCAATGTAGCCTTTGCAGTAGCCAAGAAATGTATCCTCCAAAATTGGAAGAGAACCATGCACCACGCATAGAACAGTTCCTTAGAACCTTAGCATATATAAAGGAATGTGAGGAAACCTACATAGGAATGGTATCCCCTCCTTGTAGACCGAAAGATATCTAGTCCCCGTTTAGAGCATAACTGGGCACCACCCCATCGGACACGGAGAACTCTGATGGTGAATGAACTCTCAATAAAACTCATCAACCCGTAACCACAGTATGAGCAAAATGTTGTAAACATATGTATGTGTATGTGTCGAAGTGCTCTGGGAGAGAGAAGGGGGGAAAACTTTTATTGTAAAATATATGCGATCAGATGTCAAGGGGAAGTTGAAGCATGTGTGATGTGATTTGCAAGCCAAAAAAGAATTTAAAAAAACAGGCTCTCAGAGCATGTGAGCACTTTCAAATCTTCCAATGAAGTCTAGATAAAAACCTTTCCCAGCAATATTAGTTAAAAACCAATGCATCACCCATGAGGGACAGTAAGAATCAAAGTCAATGGATTAGAAGAGTCTGCACGGGGCCAGGTCAGCCAAAGACAATTGGAGCAAAGTCTATGGAGCTGGGGCATTTTTCTTAGATAGCAAAATGACTTTCACAAAGTTAGAGAGTGTGTTACAGAAAATCACTGCAGGGCCACAAGCTGTTACACTTGTGAAAGTTAGAGCTGCAATCAACTCTAGAAAAGCAGCTACTGCAAATCTCAACTGAGAAGAGCAAGTTACAGATGAAGTAAGTACCCCCAACATCAGAACAGTACCTTTGGTTAGAAGAAAAGGATCCAGCTGGCTTCTGTCTGGTTGCAGCGATTCAGATGCTGTGTTCCTGGGCCTCAGTCATGGGGACAAGAGGGAGGGCGCCTGGAGGACTCCTGCACAGCAATTCAAAGATCGGTGGCAGCTACGGCGTTCTTAGGATCAGCGGCATTTTGCGGTTTTAGCGCTCTGTAAATAGCACCACCTCGGATCTTGGACACTAGCTGAGCTTCCTTCACTCCCTGAGTCCAGCACTCTGGTGAGATGACTCTAGCTTAGGTCATCCTTCGGGAGGGTCCTCAGGAGACTACTGGAGCTTTTGGCTGGCTTACAGACATTGCACTCTATTAACGGATATCTCGACCCCTGGCACGCGGTTCTAGCAGCAGCAAAGAAGTACAGCCAGTGGGGAAGGTCTTCCAGCAAAGTCAGTCTACGGGGTTAGTTGGTCCCACTAACCCAAATGAAGACATTGTTCCGTCTGGAGCTTCTCTTGTAGATTGAAAAGTAGTTTCAGCACAGCAGCAGGGCTTCATCGGGCAGTTCAACGGTCCAGGAGGATGCAACAAGCTTCGCTCACGCTTTCTTCATCGGGTTGCTCTTCCCAGTACTCGACTCAGTCTTCAGTCCAAGAAGCATCGCCTTTTATGCAGGTTTCTCCCATTCATGCACAGCCTAGCTGTCACTCACACAGCAGGGTGGCTGTCCTACAAGGACAGCCATCCAGCCAATCAGGACTGGGTGCATTCAAGTAACCACTGAGACAAAGGACAGGGGAGTTTCGTCACCTCTCCCATTTCCTGCCGTTCCAGACACACTGGAGCCAGAGGCGGGTTTCAGCACTGAAGCCTGCCACAGGCAAAATGAAAAACGGGCTCCCACCTGGTTTGGTGCGCAGAGTAAAACCCAAGAAAGACCTCACAAACAAGAAATGGCAAAAAAGAAGAAGACCGGCCCATTTTGACCCAATGGTCACCCATGGGTACTATACTGCAGCTGAGGATTCAGCCTGTGGTAGAAAAGCACAATGGTAGGAAAATTAAACCACTGCCACCAGCCATTTAAAGTAGTGAGGGTAACCGAATTCTTTTTTTACATGAGTAAGTAGGAAAAGGGGCTACTAAGTATCCTCCCAGCAATCCTCATAAAATGGTGTGTGCTGGACCTAGAAAGAAAGAAGGTAAGTAAAGTCAATTTCACTTTACTATTCTTGGGAACAGTAGTTCTCACAAGAAAGGGTATTTAAACCTTCAGAGAAATCTAAAGGTTTTCTCTGTGACACTGCACTGAAGGAGCTGTGTGTCGCCATACAAAAAGTAGATGCCTATTGAGTTTGTCAGACTCCAAAAACAAAGGAAACAGATAATCCAAATCAGATCAAAATACCAGAGAGTGAGAAACAAAAAGGGCTCACGTTTTCCAGGGTGAAAATTAAAAAGTCCCAAAGACCAACAGAAGAGCTGAGGTTCTCTAAGGTTGAAGGGAATTAGCACAGAAGAACAAGTTACTTACCAACTGTAACGTTCTTTTGACTGGATGTTCCTCCCACATATTCCTCATCTTGTGATATTCGTATTCGCCAGCTTCGGAATTATTTTTTCGGCAGAGGACGCTGTGCACGTGGCGTCGATGTCCCTCGACGGGCTAAGTACCTTGTCGACGTCACCGTCAGTATAAATAGCTCGTGCCGCACCCCTTGGCTTCAGTTTTGTTTTTGAGGAAATATTCGAGGAACACCCAGGCGTGTCCCGTGACTGATACTCTTCGTGAAATGAAAGTTTAAGAAAGGCAAACTGTACTGCTGGGTAGGATGGGAGGGTCGATGAGGAATACGTGGGAGGAACATCCAGTCGAAAGAACGTTACAGTAAGTAACTTGTTCTTCGAATGGATTTTGTCCTCCCACGCATTCCTCATCTTGTGATAGACTCCCATAGCAGTGGCAAATTTGGAGGTGGGAGTACTAGTTATTGTTCTCATGGATGGAATGAAGTACTGCCTTAGCAAATAAACCCTCATTGGAGGAGGAGGCATCTAAGCAATAATGCTTGATGAAGGTATGCATTGATGCCCATGTTGCAGCTGAACAAATATCTGCTGCAGGGACTCCCCTCTTCAGAACCGCAGCAGTAGCCATCCCCCTAGTGGAATGGGCTCGAAGCCCATCCGGTGGGTCTTTTCCCGCCAATCTGTAGCACTCAATTATAGCAAGAATGATCCAGCGGGATAAAGTCTGTTTTGTCACCACTAAACCCAATTTATGGCCTGTATAACCCACAAAAAGTTGGTCATCTTGACGTAACTGACATTCTTGAAATGTAAAAACTGAGGGCCCTTTTGGGGTCCAGTCTATGTAGTCTCTCCTGTTCTTTGCCCAAATGAGGAGGAGGATAGAATGCTGGTAAAATTATTTTTTGTGACAAATGGAAGTCAGAAACTACTTTTGGTAAGAAAGATGGTTTAACTTTAAGAACTACCTTGTCCTTGTAAAACGTAGTATATGTGGGTTTACATGAGGGAGCCTGTAGTTCACCAACTCTGCGTGCTGATGTTAAGGCTACAAGAAGAACAGTTTTTAGTGTTAGAAGCCTCAAGGGACAGGCGTGCAGAGGCTCAAATGGTATACAAGTTAGAAACTTAAGTACTAGATTTAAATCCCAAGTTGGGACATGAAACGGTACTGGAGAGTATACATTAGTAAACCCTTTCAAGAATTGAATGATTAATGGAATTTTGAAGTAGGAAACCTCTTCCGAGGAGCACTTGAAAATGGAAAGCGCAGCAAGATATCCTTTAATTGTTCCAATCTGGAGCCCCAGATTGGCTAGATGCAGTAGGAAAGAGCCCCATTGGGGTGCCACATTGAAAAAGGGTCCACATCCTTATCATTGCACCAGTTACTGAATTTGTTCCAACGACACCGGTATAAAGATTTTGTTGCTGGCCTTCTGGCCGAAAGCAAAATCTCCATTACGTCATCTGGAAGATCCCAATCCTTGCATCTCAACCTCTCAGAAACCATGTGTGAAGGTTGAGTGTCTTGACCTCTGGATAGAGAACGCGACCTTCCTCTTGTGAGAGAAGGTCCTCTCTTTGCGGAAGATGTATTGGAGGGCAGATGGACATGTCCAGAAGGTCCGGGTATCACGTCCTCCGGGCCCATCCGAGGCAATTAGGATCATGGTTTTCCTGAACTTTCTCAACCTCCTGATTACTTGAGGAATCACGGGGACTGGAGGAAATGCGTACAGCAGAGGAAACTTCTAGTCCAACACGAACGCATCTCCTAGAGTTCCTCTAGGAGGAAATTCCCTTGAGCAGTACTGTCCGCACTTCCGGTTTACCATGGCCACGAACCGATCCACTTGAGGGGTTCCCTAAAGGGCGAAGATCTCCAGAAGGACTTCCTGAGCTAGCTCCCACTCGTGGGAGACTGCTCTGCCTGCTCAGAGCGTCTGCCGCCGTGTTCTGCTCTCCGGCTAGGTGAACTGCAGATAGAGAGATTCCTTCTCGTATTGCCCAGAACCAGAGCTGCATTGCCTCTCTGCACGCTGGCAGTGACCCTACGCCTCCTCTCTTGTTGAGGTAGTACATGGCCACCGTGTTGTCTGCCATTATTAGGACATCTTTTCCCTGTACAGAGGCAGGAAAGCTTTCAGCGCTAGTCTGATTGCTCTCTGCTCCAATAGGTTGATGTGTAGTTTGGACTCTGATGGAGACCAACAACCGCTGATTGTCAGATCGTTGGTATGGGCTCCCCACCACGTGAGTGAGGCGTCCGTTAATACTGTTATCTCCGGCCATGGTTGCCAAAAAGATTCTCCCTTGAGGATGTCTTTGTTGCAAGCCCACCATAGTAGATCCTGAGCAACTGCGCTCGGGACATGCAGAAGATCCGACATACTCCCGGAGAACTGGGACCACTAAGTTCTGAGGGCCCACTGAAGGGATCTCATTCTCAATCTGGGCTCTGGCACCAGAAAGATGCAGGATGCCATGAGGCCGAGCAACCTCAGAAAATCAAAGGCCGGCAGATGGTGGGCATTCTGGAATTTTGTAACCATCTGCAGAATGTGGAGAGCTCTCATCTTGGGAGGCGAGGCTTTGCCCGAGAAAGTGTCCAAAACTAACGATAAACTGGCGGTTTTGGGATGATATCATGTGGGACTTCTTGAAATTGAGGGAGAAGCACAGGTTGTGAAGGAAGCGACAGGTGATTGACAAATGTTTGAGCTTGTTCGAGCGAACATGCTCTGATCAACCAATCGTCCAGCTAGGGCTAGACGTGAATCCCCCTTTCCTGAGACTCGCTGGCACCACCGCCATCAGCTTGGTGAAAACCATCAGGGCAGAGGTCAGCCCGAATGGCAGAACTCGAAACTGATAGTGAGAACAGCCAACTGCGAAACTCATGTACTTTCTGTGCCTGTGATGGATTTGCACATGAAAGTAAGCATCCTGAAGGCCCAATGATACCAACCAGTCTTGGAGCCACAGTCGCCAGTTCGATGTTCTGAACCTAGGCACTAAGGACAAATGTGGTGAGGATCTGTTATCGACATCTTCGAACCACAGTCGATACAATTCTTAAACCCAGTTTTGGGTGTAGAAGGAGTAGATGAAGATGACATTTTCTGACAGAAAATTTCGAAGCACACCATTCGAGAGCGAAGCAATCGGAAAAACGGAACTGAAGCCAACGGGTGCAGCAGAAGTTATTTATACTGATGGTGACGTCGACACGGTACGGAGCCCGTCGAGGGACATCGACGCCACAACCTCGTGCACATCGCCCTCTGCCGAATTTTTTTTCTCCGAAACAGCAAAGCTGGCGAATACGAATATCACAAGATAAGGAATACGTGGGAGGACACAATCCATTCGAAATGAGAATTCTCCCCAACATGATCAAAGAGGGCAAGGAGGAGAGGAGCAAGACCATAAGTTTAAAAACAATAGTGAGAAAGTAAAAAAAGAAGGCAGAGTGAAGAAAAGAGATACAGGGAGGAGGTAATGGAGGTATGTGGCCTTAGAGAGAAGATTAGAATAATAGGCGAGTTGTATGCAGGATGGAGAAGGTTGAGATAAGAAGTAGGGAGACCAATCAAGAGTGCAGAATAGTCAATACAAGAGAAGCTGAGAGATACGTTTGGTAGCATAGAAAGACAAAAGGCGAGCAGGACAACTGTTGAAGAGATGAAAATGGCAGACATGAGCGGAGTTAGATGTGTAAATAGAAAGATGGAGTAATCAAAGAGGACACCAAGGTTCCTAGCAGAGGACAAGAAAGGGAGGGACAGAGGGGGAAATGGCAGAGTGGAAAAGGATGGGGCGGGCAAGTGTTAGGGGGAATGAATAGTAAATCAGTTTAAGCAGGTTTGAGATGGAGAAAGTGGGAGGCCATCCAAAATTGGATGGCAGAAAGGCAGTTGGAAACAGTTTGGGAAATCAGTGAAGGAGGAGAATGAAAAAAGATTGGAGTGCCATACGCATAGAAATTACATAATAGAGAAGAAATTAGTTCAGATAAGGGGATAGTGTAGAGGGACAAGTACAGAGCCTTGGGGAACTCCATGAAGCATCAGATAGGGAAGCATTAACACCAGCCCAAGAGAGTAGGTACGGTCCGACAAGTTGGATTGAAACCGTTTGAGTACTGAACCGCAAAAATCGAGAGAGGAGAGGGAAGATAAGAATGCAATGATTAGCAGTATTGACAGCGGCATAGTAAGCAGAAAGGAGAGCATTTGCAACATGAAAAAGAGCAGCCTCTGTAGATGAGGGTAGAAGGGAAGGAGGAAAACCAGACTGGAGAGAAGGAAGGAGTAAGAACATTCAGGTAAGAGGAAACCTGTTAATAAACCATGCACTCGAGCATATTTAAGATTTGTAAAGGACAAAAGCACAAAGATGTGGATGTGTCACTGGCAACAAGAAACCCAACCACCCCTTGCTACTGCCAATTAAGCGCCAGATACCCTTTTAGTCTGCATGTTCATAATGCCCAAGGAGAAGAAGTTGAGAACACATGCTAGTAGGCAATATTTAACCATGTGATTTGTTCTTCTAATGGCTACATTGCTTTCAGATTCCTCACCGCTGAAAACTCCCAAGGACATGCCGTACAATTACATGAGGTGGGAAATGTTTGAGGAAGAACTAAAACCTTTGATGCACCGACATTTCAACCTTAGCATCCTCTCTGCATGAGTGTTGAGGTGGTAGTGTTTGTACAAGTCTAGCAGAGGCAAACCTGTGAAGGGCAGAAGTGTTGCTGCCCGACTCTTCGAATAGACAGAGGGATTGTGGGATCACCTCGTGGGTCAGCTCACAAAAAGCTTTGATGCAAAGAACTAAACATTGTGAAATGGTTTGCTTGGAGACTCGAGAAGTCTTTCTGTGACTTCAAATAACTAGTCATCAATCCTGAGCTCAGGCTTTTAAAAACAGATCAACAAGGAAGGTCAGGGGTTCATTGTATGAAATAGTTTACCAACCAGAAGGTGTTTTTAGGTTGTTGCTGATAAACTGTTGAACAAAATTAATCACCTCTTTAAAATGCTTCACAATTACAGGTAACAAAAAAGTAGGAATCAGCAGGTATGGAGGGAAAACTTATATCAGGCCGAGCCCCCAGAGAATCACTAGCGATCAGGGCACCAAGAAGTGACCTTCTTGCACTTCCTGTTTTGGCTGAAGAGCACTGGTCACGTTGGGGAAACCCACCAAAGTGCCAAAACATTTACTACACTCACAGTAGTTGTACACAGTAAGCAACAAATTACTTGCCTCTTCTACATTGGAAGCAGTTTTTGCTGATGTTTCCATAAAGATGAGGCCATGTTCTCGTGCAAATGCTTCACCCTCTTCTCTTTTCACTTCTCTTCTTGATTCCAAATCACTAAGATGTGCAAATTAAATACAAATTCTGTTACACAAAGAAAAGAAAACAAAAAAACCTGAAACTTGCAGAGGAGAATAGCAAAATATACTATAATGTTAACCATTTATATACAAACTGGGAAGTATCGTGCTTAAGTAATCTGCTTTATTGAGTAATAGCATCATTTTGTCATCTCTGAAGGATGAAAGACAGAGGCGCACCTCCTCAACCGCAATAAAACGCATACCGATTACTCAGATTTGCCAATCAGGTGCACTAGCCCATTGACCCTACTCACAGAAATTACGTGCAACATTGCAACTGTTATAATGAAAGAACACCAACACATACAGTGAACTATTTTCATAAGTCAAAAAAACATTACTATTGACCGTGTACTGCAGCAAACTTTGGTGTTCCCAAAAGCACCATATTGGCTGCAATTGTTATAACTTTTATACCCAATTAGCTAGAAGCTTTCTGAGACAGCAAGCTCCCCCCTAACTCTGAATGGCAGGACATTCAATTTGTTTTAATGTATAGCTCACATGTCACCTTTGGAAGCTTTGTGGCATCCAGGGAAATACTAGATATATAGAAAATAAAATGGCGACATTGAAATCCGGAGATTAACACATGCAAAAAATCAATAAATAAATAAAAATAAAAAAGAAATCAGATTTTAAGTACGCATCAGCGAGTCAAGTAGTATTAATGTGTCAAAGCTCATGAAGAGGAGACTGTAAAGAATGTACATGCCATATGTGACGACTTAACAATTGTTGCTTTTCTGAGAATGATAAGTCACCAATCCCAAGGTCCACTGGTGAAAATTACATTAGGCCTCCAACCGCTTTAGTTTTGCTGTGGGTATAGAGCTAAAAGAAATAAGAGATTCAGCCTTCAGAAGTCTGATCCATGCACCTCTGACAAGAAGGTCGAACAAGGGATTTAGAGGGTATGCCGAAACATAGTCCAGATGGCTTTTATAAATGTCATTTAAATGGACTAGCACAGAGTTTTGCAGATCAGATCCTGAATGAACAGATTGTAAGCCTCGTCTGAGATGCGAAAAGCTACCAGTCCCAACAGGGATCGGAGTTAAAGGGGCGTAGTTTTAAATAGAGTTTAGTGCGCTGAACTAACCATAAAGACCTAATGGATGGTAGGTCAAGCTCGCATCTTTAGTCATCAAGAGGCACAGTATTAGGGACACCCAATATTGAACTCCATTACCCCTCAATTTCTTCTAGCCATGTAGTGTGGCCTGTTGAAAGGGCCCCCAGCCCATATAAAATGGCTGGGGATAATGCTCTTTGTGTGTAAGGTAAGGAGGCCTTCTATGTTAAAGGTTCCTTTCCTGGCAATACTTTTTGATTATAAGGCATCTTTTCATAACTTTGGGCATGATGAATTCACCGTAATAAGGGGTCGCCAGTCTGATTTAACAGGGGAGCCTAGACTTATAGGTATTTATTTACTGTTGCCAATGTTGCATTTGCAGATTTCCAGTTGAAATCGAATTCTTTTCTTGACCTACCCACAATTATCAAAATGATTGATTTAGCAGGATGGATCTTCATGTCATTAGCAGTGGCAAAGTCATGAAGAGCATTCATGGAATGCTGGAGACCTATTGGAGTGAGGTAAAGTAACACTCTCGTCAGCATAAACCAAACACGGGACTGTCTCCCTTCCACAATTAGGGGGAATTTTGGAGGAAGATCGAATTGCATCGTCCATATCAGAAACGCAGATATCAAAAGGCAGGGGGGGCAAGCATGCAACCCGGCTTAAGGACTTGGTTTGTTTCAATTAGCCGAGTGATGGCACCATCTTGACTGTTGTCTCTGTATGCAATAGCCTTATAAAGTAGAGCAAATAGGATGAATGGGACGGGAGACGCAGTCAAAAGCCTTCAAGCAGTCGATGAAACATAATAATAATTCCTGGTCAGGCCGACTGAGAATTTGCTCCACCACGCAATGTAGCGCACAAATATTATCCGCTCTGCTGTGCCAACGTCTGAAGCCAGCCTGATGCTTTTTTAAAGATATTTCCCCTCAACCCACTTGTTGAGTTTTCTTAATATTAGGTAAGAGAATATTTTTGCACTGGAGTTGAGCATTGCAAGAAGCCGATAGTTGGAGGGATCCATCCTGTCCCCATTTGGATCTACTCGGACCAGGATTTATTCACTCGAGCTAGGCGGTATGGCACCCAATAAAATGATACCATCAAACAGTTGCTTCAACAGAGTGGACCAGAAATTAGGATAGGCTTTTTTTACTACATTAGCAACTGTGTCCAGGCCAAGGGCTCGGGAAGCCTTGAGCTTGTGAATGAACTCTAAAATATCCTATACTTCAAAATCCTCCATTGTATTGCAGGCCAGGTATGGAATTTCGAGTCCAGCCCCAGCTATATTATAGTTGTAGTAAAGCTTGATAATCTGGTTAATCCTGGCCGATTCCGAAATGGGGTGATGCCCCAAAAATACAGTGCCCACTAGTAATCTATAACCATACCAATTTAAAAAATAAAATGTTTTACTTTGGTTATTAGCATTTTTGCAAAACAATAACAGGGACTTCCGGAATAGCTCTGTGACACTTCATATATTGTCAATTAACAATCGAGCTTTCCCCCACTATCCCTGTTCCCCCTACGCATCCCAATCCCCCCCCACCCCCCAACTGAGGTTTCCTCGAACTTAAACCTCAGGAGCTTGATGGGCGGCATTGTGCTTTAGCGCTGTGACATTCAGAGCAAACCTCTTCGCAGATGCCCGAGAACTTGCCCGAAAATGATTCTCGTAGTGATCTATATCTTGTCTGCTTTGCGCCGGATCGTGGGTCTCCCCTCTGCGCTCCTCACCCCCTGACTCTCACCTCCCGTTTTCGGTGACCACCTTCCCCGTTTCGGGTCCGTCAAGGCATTAGTATTTCAATGAACTTCCCATCCCCATGATTGTCTCACCCCCGTCCCAATTTGATCGAAAGTTGCTCGAGTCATCATTGACCATTGCAGTCAATTTGTCCATGAGGAACATGCTCTTCTTTCTTTGCCACTCCTCTTTAGACGGGGTCACCAGGCTCTTCAATTTCTGCACCAGGGCCACCCTCCCCGCCCTCAGCATTGTTTCCCACATTCTGGGGTATCTGTATATGTCTGAGTCCCTCAAGGGCCGGCATAGTAGTATCGTCAATGGATCTTGTGGGAGCATGTCACTGGTGACCTCTGCGATCCAACCCCTCATATCCTCCCAGTACCTCTGAATCCGCAGACAGTGCACCCACATGTGTTCCTTGTTCACACCTAGCCACATCCCCTCGAGCATTTCAGAGAGACCCCCAGGAACATCTTCGATTGCTTTAGTGGGTCTCTGTGCCATCCCTGTAGGAGTTTGAAGTTGTGCTCCATGACTATTGTGAATAGATTCCTACGAAAGGCTATTTTGAAAACCTTGTTCCATGCCTCATCTGAGAGAGCCTCCCCTGTCAGGCCATTCCAGTAGCTACGGAACCCTCTCCTTTCTGTGAGACTGTTGGCATTCAGTATCTTATACAGTTTTAGACACCATCCCTTTTCTTGACTTTGCAGTCTCTACATTTTCTCAAAGGGAGTCCAAGGTCTCCCGAGTCTTTGCCCCAAAGTCTGTTCACATAGGATGCCCTTCAGCCAGAGATATTCAAATATAGGGATCGACCCCTGACCCAACATCTCTACCATTTCCTCGTATATCAAGAAGTCTCCCTCCCTCAACAGCTGGCCCACACTTTCCATACCCCTGTCAGACTAGACTGCGCATTCTTTAATTCCCTGCTACCCAACCTGAGTGCGGGCCCTAGGGCGAAGTTAACGGGGAGGTGGTCAGGTGGTTGGTTTGTGCCCCCTCTTTCCAGATTGACCAGAGTGCCCCTAGCGTTGGGTGGTTCTTTACCCTAGTCGAAATGGTCTTTCGCGGAGCCCAGAGTAGTTCCCGCACCTCATGTGGGTGAATGTCCATGTCCTCCAGGTAAGTCCAATAGGTACCTTTGCCCTCTCATGTGTTCTAGGAGCACCCTTAACTGGGCTGCACAGAAGTAAAGGCGAAAGTCCGGTAGCCCAAAGCTTCCTTCCTCCCTAGGAAGGGTGAGAATAGTCCTCAGGATTTTACCCTGCCAGACAAATTCTTGAAATGATTTCTGGAGATCTTTAAAGGTCTGGTCGGGACGCGCGTGAGAACCAATTTCTTTTTTTACTGTTGCATACTTTCAATAGGCGAAATAGGAACTTCCAGTGTGCATTACTGACCGAGCATTTGTGGTGTTTTAGCCAATTCTTATAGCAGGTGGAAAGGGAGGCTATTTGAGACTCCCTGTCCACACGCAACAGACAATCCCAAGAGAGGCAACCAACTTCCAATAGTACTCTTTCTTTTGATGTATGAACAGGTCAAACAGCCCCTAGTTACCTTTGTCATGGCAGATTCATGGTTGTTGTAACCTTAACATTCACAAACACATCCATTATGTCTCCAATATCCCACTTTTTTTGCTGCCAATAGGTTTTCGGGATCGTATTGACCAGTACATATCAGCAAATTTATTTTCTTAACACTGGAGTCAGACCAAATGAGGGGGTTAGCATGGAAATTTACTTTTACATCAATACAAGAACGATTAGATCGCTTGGGTTCCGGCAAGGTCTGAAACAATGTTCGAAGAGCATGGTCACCGATAGTGGTGAAACTAGTGTGCAGAGTGCTATATCACCTCCACTGAATGGAGTCATCAAATACATAGTCAATGCAGGTGGCAACTTATCCATTAGTCCAAGTCTTCTCAAGCAACTTGCCCCCGCACTCCTCCCCAAAACCTTTGTGTTTAAGCAACAAAAAGGTATTCAAAAATTGTTGCCACCCACGATCACCCAAGTTTCTCAGTACCTTTGAGGAGCAATAGGCATCGTCGACAACATTTACTTACAACGTCCAAGGGAGAAGGATAAAAGGCATTAAAATCACCATTGAGGATCACATTTTTGCCAGGATGCTGGTCTCACCATTGGAGTCGTAACTTTTCAATGGCTTTCTATGCGGTTTTAGTAGCTACGCCTCCAGGAGGATCGTAAAGGTTTATAAATCAGGCACCTGTTTGTTGGATTAGAGGGATCCTTGAGGACTGCAGACAAAACATGCGGGACCAGTGGGTCCTGCAGTGTATTCTTTTAATATAAATTGAACCTTAGCCCCGATTGTCTGCCCCACAATAGGGCAGCCCCTCGGCTTGGAGTTGCTAGTCGACAAATTATACTATAACCATCAATACTGAAGTGGCTGTTCGCCATATTATCCAGAAGGAGAAAGACATCTCTAGGTAGTAAATGAGAAGAACCCTAAGGGTGAAAAAAGAAAGGCTCTGAATCCACCGATGTTCCAAGAGAGCCATTTGATGTGATCTGACGGTCAGTGCTTCAGTGATTACTGGCACCCAATAGGCCCGGAATCAAGCACTCAATTTTTCAACATCTGGGGTGATTTTCCACCGGCTTATTAAAAGAACAACGCTAACTGACTCTTTCCGTACTAGGACTACCACCTGCTGTGAGCCGCTCCAAATGATGGTCCAAAACCTCTGCCCCAACATTTATACATTTGTCCATTGGGCCCTGCAGAGCGACCTGGAGAACGGTGCCATCTTGAAGTGTCCTAGTAATGATAGTCTTTCCAGGAGAAATTTGCTTTTCCGAAGTACATTGACATTTACTAGCTGGTTTGATGCCTTTAGAAAAAGTCACTGCTTTATGGGTTATCTGCATATTACTATTAGTGAACAGAGTCCGTCTCCGGTGCATTTTTTTCCTGGCCGTATTGGGCTGCGGAGAAGCAACAATAGAGATGGCATCCTTCTCCAACAGCAAAGGAGATACCGGGGTGACCACAGGCTCCACTTTAGCTGTCATCATGGCCCCTATCGGTTCCAACGCACTTGAATTCGAAGCAGGATCTCCCACGTAGCTATACAGGATGACAAAACAGAGGGGGGGGGGTCTTTGAAACTCTCTACCAGCACGAACACAGCCCATTGACTTGTGCTTGGGTGGATGGCCCCTGGGAGAGTCTCAACCAAATCTTTAGCTCACTGTTCTTTTCACAGAGAAGAAATGTCCCCACATATCAGTCTTTGTCCTGCCCTGGGGCAGTCCAGCACCAAAATGCTAGGCAATTCTCCTCTGAACAAGAGTACCACAGCATGACGTCGATCACTCGGGCAAGGATTCGCTTCATGTCGGACTGCTCCGTAGCCATTTCTTTTAGCATAGCCCGAACGGGGCTTCCACAGGAGCTGCTATAGCGCTCGTGAGGGGGAGGGGGGGTTGGAAGTAAGGTCTTGAGATAGGAAAACTGATGAGAAAGATGAAGAGACCACCTCACTATTGCTAGCTGAGGAATCAGAAGGGGGGGCAATTTTGTCAAAGTCTGGAGTGGTTGAGAGATGGGTGCCAAATGTGTTGTCAGAATGCTCTGAAATGTCATTTATCGCATCCACTCCAGCCAGAGCATCCCTTTTGCAGGCCGAGACAGAGATTCACTAAATTATAAGTTACTCACCGTAGTGAATAACGTACTCTTAGGCCTTCGTTAGTCACCTTTCCTCCATACTGCATGGGGGTCCCTTCCAAAGGACGGGAGACAGAACCTTTTTCACCAGAGAAAAACAACTTCCCTTTTAAATTTAGAGGCGCGCAGGGGTGCGGTCCTGGGAGCATGCATTGCCCTGATGCCGCCCTTCGGGCCCACCCCTTAGTGCCCATAGACGCATTGACAATCGATTAACATTGCCTAATGACACCAGTTTTATTAGGGGGGAGGATGGTGGGACGTATGGAGGAAGGGGGACTAAGGACTAGAGTATGTTAGTCACTACGGTGAGTAACTTATAATTACTCTTGCGTCTCGTCCCCTTTCCTCCATACTGCATGGGCGATTACAACTTAGTGTAGCCCCAGCATGGAGAGGATACCCTCCTTAAGCAAATAGGTTTCTAAGAACCGCCTGTCCGAAAGCCGCGTCTGATCTAGAGCCGGCATCCAAACAGTTGTTCAATTGCCTGCTCCCAGTTTGCTGAGCCTGTGCGCCTCCAGGTTGCATTACCTCGGAAGGTGGACTGCCGTGAGGTAGATGCTCTTCAGGGCCCCTTCCGGCATGCTCACCGCCAGCCTGCACCACAGAGGGAAAATGGTACCTCCCTGCTTGTTGACATACATGCTGGTTGGGCTGTCTGAGGACAACCTTGCCCTAGACAACCAGAAGGAAGGCTGTGAGAGCTAGCCAGATGGCCCTCAGTTTCAGCCAATTGATGTGGTACTCCTGCCTGGTCCAGGTGCCATGGACGCAGGGTGTCCAGGGTGGCCCCCCATCCCTCGAGAGTGGAGTCCGTAGTGCTGGTGACCTGTGGGGTAGGCTGCCAGAAAGGTTTGCCCGTCTGCAGGTTGCAATCCCTGGACCCCATGTGAGGTCCGGGTGAAGAGAAAGAGGAACGTTGATCATCTCCGCCGGAGAGCCCAGCTCCTGGTTCCAGGATGCTAGGAAGCGCCGCTGTGTCCTCCTCAACCTGAGTCTCGTGTGGGGGGACGGCCAGAAGGACCACTGCTCTGAGACCCAGTAGGTGTTAGCACCACCAGGCCGATGTCACTTCTCTGCTGAGGAAGTGCGCGGTGGCCCTCTTGATGGCCGTGATCCTGTCCTCTGAAGGAAAAACTCTCGGAGCATGTGTCCAAATGAGCCCCAAGAAGGTCAGACTCTGTTCATAAGAGCGTGGGAAGTGCAGTGAAACACTTCTGGAGATGAAGCCCTGACGAACCAGTCGTCGAGGTACAGGTACATGTGGTGGCCCTGAGCCTTAAGGAGGGCCGCCCCTGTATTCATCAGCCTGGTAAAGACCCTGGGGGCCGAGTTGAGGCTGAAGGGAAGCACCTTGCATCTGAAATCGCAGCCCATAATCCTGAATCGTAGAAAAGAATGATGAGGCTGCCAAATCGGGACGTGTAAGTGCACAACAATTAGATCCAGGGAGCATGTCCAGTCTCTCTGCCATCAAGGCTGGCGTAACCATCTTGAATTTTTGTAGGGGTAGGGAGATGTTGAGGGTGGAAAGGTCCAACAACTCTCAGGCCATCCTGGTTCTTCTTTTGTATGGCGAAAATCCTGAATAAAAGACCCAGCCTCGCTGGGAGGTTGGGATTTCTTCCACTGCCTGGCTCCGAGGAGCGACCGGTTCTCGGTCAGCAGAAAGCTGCCAAAATTGCAAGTGAAAGGCAGCCTGCCCCCCACTGGAGACACGTGGACCCAAGGGGCAAGTCATGCCTCCTTTCCCTCCGAGGCTGTTGCGGAGGAGGGGGATTGGACCGCCCCTTTGCCCCCATCCCCTTTGTGGTTTCCTCCAATGCTGACTAGGAAAACCGTCAGGTTGTCTGGACCTTCGTTCCTGGAAGCCTCGGAACCCGCCAAACGGCCACCCCTTGTCGAAGCGTTGCAGCGACTGGGTGTAGGCCTTGGACATGGCCTTAGAAAGAATAAAGACTTCTCGGTTGGCAAGCTGTCCTTTTTATTCAATTCCTCCTCTGTGGTGGAGTGGAAGAGGTCACTGCCCTCGAAGAGAAGGTCCAATATGCGTTTCCTGGACATCGGGATTAACTTAGTAGCCCGGAGCCAGGCAGTCCTTGTCATGTCCATGGCAATGCGGATGGCACAGGCAGAGGTATCGATGTGGACCACGAGGGAGCTTCAAAAAACCATACGCTACCAACCTGTATTCTCCTAGTCCCGCCCTGAAGCAAGTTTGGCTCTGTGCCGGAGGTTCTCTGGGAGGAAGTCCACAGTTTCCCACCCGAGCCCTTGGTTAGCAGCTGCCAACATGGCATCTGTGATGGCGTGCCGCAAGTGCCAGGAGGCGTAGGTGTACAGCTTCTTCCTGTACATCTCCAAGAACTTGCTTAGCAGCATCGAGGAAGGGGTGGCTGAGGAAGACTGAGGCTTGGACTAGAGTGACGCTGCAGCCATCACTGAAGAGTGCGGTTGAGGATGCGCTGAATGCAAGAGTGTGTCCCCATCCATCTGCCTGTACCTAGCACAGAGTCGCCGATTGACAGGCCGGGCCGAGCGTGGCTTGCGCCACCCCCCCTTACTGGCCAGGGCAACTACGTCTTTCTGCATTGAGATCCCCGTTTTGGTAAGGGGTCTTGAGGAGAGGACTTCTGCTAAGACCCCCCCCCCCTCCCCGGGCTGCTCTACCTCAGGCTGAGGAAGGCCCAGCTACTCTGCCAAACCTGCAAGGTGTTCATGGAAGGCCCTGATGGAAGATGACGTGTCGGGGTCCTCCTCGTCCGTGTCTGCCAGGCCGGGGGTCCGGAGCTGGTGGAGGAGTGCTGGGCGCCGTGGGCAGTGGAGTGTAGACCGGAGCCGGTGGCTGTTGCGGCAGCTGTTTGTGGAACCGCCGGTACTGTGGAAGGCCGAGGAGCTGGAATCGGAGGAGCTGGCGGGGCAGCAGAGTCTGCGCTGGAGCCTGTGGTACCAAAGCAATCGGAGGAATGACTTTGGGTGCCGGTGGGGCGACCTGAGGGAGCATGCCCGTGACGGCCTCCCGGAGGATGCGTCCCGCCCCCTCTCCGGGGAGTTCGCCTCAGCCCTCATAACCTTTGCAAGGAACTTTTCTTAGGTGGCAGGTGATATATTGACAGAACGGTCCAGGGCATCTGGGGCCGGGGCACTCTCTGACTGGGGTGCAGGGGAAACCTACCCTTCGCTGCTGATGGATAAACTGTAGGCCACACACCTGGTTGACAACAGTCAGACCTTGTGACTCCTTCCTCCAACTGCTCAGCAAGAGGGGATATCGGATGAGCGGCCATCTTGATTGGCACGTCAGCCAATTTGTCGAGCTGCATGGCACGTGCCAAAGTCGTGGTGCCTTGCTCGCTGGAACCAGCCCCGTCCAAGACTCTTGGTGTTGCAACCCAAGGTATTTCCTGCACCTCAGGCCGTGACCTGTAAGGCGTATTGCCCTCGCCAGTTCTGCATATATGCGGCACCTCGGCCATGTTGCCGGTACTAGGGCGTGGCCCCTCAGGTGAAGAACCTTTTCCGGTCTATCAGCACGGTCACCAGGAGGATCCACTGACCCCCCACCTCAAACTGCCGGCCGGTAGCTGACTTAGAATCAGTACTCGTGCTGGTATAAGAACCCGAGCGGTCCCTCCCACGCGGGCGATTCCTTGGAAGGAGTCTGTTAGGCAGAATCATATGCAGTACCCCTTTGGAACACTACACACAATTAAGACTACAAGTGTAAGTACAATTTCACCTTTGGTACAAGCCTGTACTACATAGTAATGGGGTAGCAGTGACTGAGCAGCCAGACTTATCTCAAGAGTAAAGTGAGCAGTACAACAGGTTACACAAAGGACCAGCAAATACAGTGATTCAAACACTTACTCAAGGTTTCTTGGTAAAAGAAGATACATTTATTTACACACAGTCATTTGGAAATTTCCCACTAGTAAGAGCAGCTCAATATCACAATCTAATATACAACCAATCAGTTTCTGAACAAGTTCAGCTCCCCTGAAGTGGGAGCAAAATGGCACTTCAGTTACTTTAAAAGGTTGTAAAAAGACAAGGTGATAAGAATCAACAGCACAAATAATTTTTCATAAGCAGGGCAAAGGGTTTCAGTTCACTACAACCAGCAATTCAATTCAATAAGCCTGGGCCAAAGTAAATGGTTTAGAGTCTTGTATAGGATAGCACAGTTCTGGTATAAACCGGTTAAGTCTTTGCCACGGATCTTAGAAGAATTAGGTCAAAGTTAGATGTTGGTTTACGGAAGGACAAGCCTTCAAAGTCAGGAAAGTTTCACAAACTTTCACTGCAGCCAAACGGGGTTCTGCACCGCACTTGCACAGTACCTTGTAAGTGAAGAAAAGCTGTAGCTGAGGCAGTTGTTCCTGGCAGTTCCTGCAGATCTCGCTGTTCCTGAGCTTCAGTCGTGGGGACAAGGAGGACGTCGGGAGGTTCCTGCACTGCCCAGGGAAGAGGGCACAAGCTTGGCAAAACGTCGGTTTCAGGTGTGAGTGCCTTTAAATCCACAAACTGGTTTCCTTCCCCCTGGCTATCCGGTTTTCAACAGCACTCTGAAGAAATTCCGACCAGGTTGGGGACGGTGTCCAGGTGGCTTACGAGTTGGTTGTTCACGCCAAACTCAAGGGAAGAAGTTAACCTTGAAGGGATTCTCTGTCGATGGAATTTCAGGCAATTCGGACCTGCAGCAGGGCTTCACCGGTGGACCAGGAGTTGCAGCAGTCGTCTTCCTTCAGCTCGTCTTCGTTCTTTCGCTCTAGTGGTCGACTCTGCTTTTTAAGTCCCAGAGACCTGCTTTTAAACAGTTTTCCTCCATTCATTCCAGCCTGGCTGTCACTCGCAGAGCAGCCGGACAATCACGCCAGAGTGCATTCAGGTCTCCTAGGAGACTAAGCACAGTCGGGCACCTCCCTCACATCCTGTCCACCCGAGACACTCAGGCGCCAGAGGAGGGCTTCAGCACTGAAGCCCGCCAAAGGCCAACGAACAAAGGGACCAAACCTGGTTTGGCGCGCAGAGACAAACACAAGAAGGACCTTTCCAAAAAGAAATGGCGAAAAAAGTTGACCAGAGTCTGCTTTTACAGCTAGGTCTTGGGCGCAATATTGGAAAACATGGCTGACCTGATTTTTAGCTACCGGTGTTCGCAGTCGGGAAAAATCATGGTAGTTTGTTTTAAACCACTGCCACCAGCCATTTCAAGTGGGAAAGGGTAACATTTGACTGTTACATGAGTGTTTAGACTCAGGGGAAGCTAGGCAACCACTCCAGCACTCTATAGGAAGATAGTGTGTGCTGGGTCAGTAAATTTAAAAAGACTAGTAAAGTCCATTTAACTTTACATGCTCTGGGAGACAGTAATCAGTCCGAGAGAAGGTATTTAAACATTGGGGAGTCTGAAAGACACCCCTGTGCCACTGCACTGAAGGTGCTGTGCGACACACAGAAAAAGATGATGCCTATGGAGTGGTTTTAAAACTCCATACCAAAGCACACAAAAGTAAAACACATCAAAATACACGGAGGAGTGGGAAAAAAGGCTCACACTCTTCCCAGGTAAAAAATCAAATCCTAGAAATCCAGCAAAGTTGCTGGGGGTCTCAAAACGTAAGGGAAATTAGCACATTCTTGAGAATTCTCCCTAACAGTCTCCCTTGCGGTGTGCGCTGGAAAGAGCTCCCTCCACCTGGCTAGTCGGTTCTTCAGAGACCTCAAGAAAAGCGCGTTACACGCGGTACAAGCTTGCCAGCTGTGGTCTAGACCAAGGAACGTAGGCAGAGGGCGAGGGTGTATGAAGCTGGAAAGGGGCCATCGCAGGATGGACACCTACAGAGCCCTGTAGACATCGACATGCGCCGGGGAGGAACGTGACGCCTGAGGACCGAGACCTGAATGATAAAAAAGACAGACAGAAAGACAGAAGAGAAGTAGTATCTGTGCATGGAATTACATGGCCGAAGCCAAACTCAGGAGCGCTGGTGAAATCAACCTGTTCCCGTCGACGCGGAAAAGGGGACTGAGGTGTGGCGACGGAGGGCGGAGTCAGGGCAGCACATGTTCCCGGGGCCGCACCCCTGCACGCGTATAATTTTAAGGGGAAGAAGGTTTTTTTCTGGTTAAAAAGGTTCCGTCTCCCGTCCATAGGAAGGGACGCTCATGTAGCATGGAGCCACCGTCGCAGCCACTGAGGGCAGAAGCCCCTGCTGCTGTATGCGCCGAATCAAAGAGGATCAGCTGAGTCTGCCGCACCCGCCGTAGCCTTGGGGGTAAGCTTGAGGCTCTCTATGCTTCACTTTGGACGTTATCAGTGCTAACCATCCGACTTGCCCATTAACCAGCCCACTGCAACTGCAGGCTTCGAGCACCACGAGGAAGCCAAAATGGTAGTGCCCTTATCCCGTGATTTTTATTATTGCCACTACGCTGCCTAGCAACGTCCGCTCAGCAGCTGATTGGCCGCTCTAAGATTACCTCGCCTACATCCGGCCTCCACTAGCACCGGAAGGCGAGAGCCGAGGTCCACCCACAAAGGACCACCACAAAAGGACAGAGCACCTGTCTTTGCCTGTCCATTACACCGTCGCAGCCGCCGAGGGCAGGAGCCCCTGCTGCTGCATGCATCGAATCCAGGAGGATCAGATGAGTCTGCCGCACCCTCTGCCGAATCCAGGAGGATCAGCCGAGTCTGCCGTACCCTCCATAGCCTTGGGGGTAAGCTTGAAGCTCTCTATGCTTCCCTTTGCACGTTATCAGTGCTAACCTACACTTGCTCTGCCCATCTGACTTCCCCATTAACCAGCCCACTGCAACTGTGGGCTCCGAGCACCACGAGGAAGCCAAAATGGCGGTGCCCATATCCCGTGATGTTTATTGTTGACACTACGCTGCTTAGCAATGTCCGATCAGCAGCTGATTGGGCGCTCTACGATTACCTTGCCTACACCCGGCCTCCACTAGCACTGGAAAGCGTTTGCCGAGGTCCACCCACGAATGACCACCACAAAGGACAGCGTGCCTGTCTTTGTCCGTCTTGCTGCATCGTCGCAGAGTGCAAGCCCATGCCAGACTGACTGTCGCTAAACTGTATGCCATCTACCGGCGGTAAGCGAAATAATCACTTGCTGGACATCTAACTTCTCTTACGCGCACATGTACTCATAACCAACCTTATTGCCAAATGCCTAGAAATTGCGCTTCAGACTTCGCCCGATTTGTTTACGGCAAATCCCAAAATCAGAGCCAGGCACGCTGCCTAAATCATTCCTTCTGCGCAACTGTAGCTGCACAACTATCATTCTGACATCATGCGCCTGCCCCTTCGTGAACAATGTGAAATGTCTTCATGAACTCAAATGTATTCTGCCCAGTGTCACATCATAATGTTCTATGCCTGCTATGTGAAGTGATACCAGCTTATTTTGCCTCGACTATATGTAGTGATACTGTGCTCACACACTCCCATGCGTAGTTATATTGTGCCCATGCCTTCGCGGCAAACTTAATGTTAAGTGATCTCAAGTATTAACTGTGTACTGTTAAGCTAATACCCACCCAACTGCTAAGCCATTACCGGAGTATACATGCACTTGTTTTGCCACAGTATCCAGATTGTGCCTATATTGATGTCTAACTCGCATTTTCTGTGAACTGCACAACACGGATGAAAAACTGTTGCCTACCTTGCTGTGTTGTACTGTCACACAATTGTGGATTACATTAGTATAAGATTTACTGCAAAAAAAGTGTTACCGACCATACTGTCACTGTATCTAGACACAACTGCAATCCTGTATTAACGGCCTCCTTCCCACGCTCTCCTACATATCTAACCACACTGCTCTGTTCGCCATTTTCTTTCTACAACTCCACTCGAGTCATGCAGATCCTCCACAAGTTCGCTTGCTCTCTATCATATACCATCATTTCTATACTCGCTTTCGTCCTCACTCCGTCCGTTCACTACCCCATCAAGACTCACACCAACATCACTTGCATCCCCCACCACCACATCTCATCACACCTCTCCTTCCACTCGATACCTGTGCTCTCCACCCAGCCGCAACCATGCCCACGCTCCTTCACACACTCAAACCTACCCAAACACAAAGCCTTGCACTGCGCACTTCACCTCAGACGCACTAAACTTAGAACTCGCACCCTTCCACTAGTAATCCGCTCCCACCCTACAACCACTACATCCCATAATCTACATCTAGGATCACGCACCACCTTCATTAGCTCTCCACACACTCAACATACACCCACACCTAAAAGTTCACCCTCATCTCAGCCATCTAGACCCATCCACCCCACTCCACCCATAACCATGAAAACTGCCAACCACCATACCTCCAAGACCAAATGCTCTCCTACACCACTCCTGAAATGCGCCCTTCTTAATGTACTATTTCTCCCGGCGCATGCCCTAGAAATCTATGACCTCTTAGACACCCTTAACCTGGACCTATTGACTATCACTGAAACCTGGCTACACGAAGCATCAGGTCCCTCAGTTGCTCTTGCACTCCCGCCAGGCTACACCATCCACAGACAAGACAGACCAGCACACATAGGAGGCGGAGTAGCTCTCATCTCCAAAGAAACTCTCCCTTAGACCCATTAATCACCCCAGGGACAGCAACTCAGACACTATCAGTCATACTTGCACTATCCCCATACAGTACCATCAACATTCACATCCTCCACCGCCCCCCTGGCCTCCCACCAGATTTTCAGTGTCACCTCCTGCATCTACTCAGCAACAACATCAAAGGAGGATCCACTAAGACCTTACTTCTTGGAGACTTAAACCTCGGTACTAATGACCCTAAAGATAAAGCTGCCAGTACCCTCACCAAGGAACTATAGTCTCCGGCCCCACACATACCAAAGGCCGCACCCTAGACTGGGTCGCCGACCACAACTGACACTCCTCCATTACCGCTAACTCAGCGCTGCCTTGGACCGACCACTATTGTATCGAGTTCAGTTTTCCAACTTCCTCCAGTACTAAAATCCTCACCCAGCCTCTCCAGCTCAAGTGAGAAGCTCCAAAAAACTTAGAGGGCAGCCTTCGCTCACATCTTAACATCCCAGCTCTAGCCCCACCCTTCTCCAATGACCCAAACACTGTAGCAGACATCTACAATGATGCGCTATCCAAAGCTATCAACTCCATTGCGCCACTTGTATCCAAAAAGGTTAAAAAAAAAAAACTACACATGAACTCCTGGGTCACTGATGAATTACAGTCCTTACGCTCCCGCAAAAGGGAGGCGCAAAAAACTGGATAGCACACCCTAGCGATAACACAAAAAACTGCTTCAACCAAATGTCCCGCCAGTATAAAGATGCCATTACTAAAGCCAAAGCTAAATCCTTCAATGTCCGTATTACTAATGCTAAATCTCAGTCCAAAGAAATCTTTGACACCTTCAAGGAACTCATCTCGCCACCTAACACACCGGATGAGATTATCAAAGACGAAGCCTGGTGCACAGGTATCGAAACTGCCATGCTAAACAAAATTGCACTCCTTCAAAATAAAATTCAGGGTCATCACAAAGCCTTACCAAAAACTCCAGGACCTACACAACCAGTCTCCTCTCCCCCCTCAACTAACACCAAACCACTCTGTTTAAAGACATCACAGAACTGGAAGTCACTAATCTCCTCAGAAATCTAAAACCGTCTACGTGTAAAGGAGACATCTTTCCCCCTAAACTCATCAAGGACTGTGCAGACATCCTTGCCCCACTTATAACAGCATTCACACAGGAACTATCCCCGACAGCCTCGAAGAAGCATGGGTTCGCCCCTTTCTAAAAAAGCCCACCCTTGACCCCACCCAACCAAATAACTACAGACCCATAACTACGGTGCCTTTCCTCCTCAAAGTCCTGGACAAAGCCGCCCACTGCCAAATTCAACAATTCCGTGAAACCCACTCCATTCTCGGAGAAAGGCAATCAGGGTTTCGTAAAGGACATGGCATGGAAACAGCACTGGAAGACTTAAAAAACCAGATCACTCAAATCATGGACAAGGGCAAGCCAGCCCTACTGCTACTCCTTGACCTCTCAGCTGCTTTCGATCTTGTAGATCACAAGACGCTTACCTCACACCTTACACACTCAGCCAACTTCTCCAATGAAGCAGCACTTTGGGTCACTTCCTTCTTAGAAGGCAGGGCAATGAAAGGGTTTTCAGACAAAGCTAGTGCTGCCCCAACCACTATCCACTGTGGAGTCCCACAGGGATCATGCACTGCACCCACCCTCTACAACTTGTTCACAAAGCTCATCTTCGACAAGCTTGACGCCCTAGGTATCGCGTACACAAATTGCGCTGATGATACCCAAGTACATCTACCTCCCACTGGCTCATACACCAGAGACGCCGAAGCACTTCACACAATATACTCCACCATCCAGGCTTGGATGGCAGCCAACGGCCTCTGCCTTAACGGGGACAAGACCGAAATCATCATCCTAGGCCTAAAAACGACATTAGCCAAACTTGACAATTTGTACTCTAACTTCACCATTGACAACACCATCATCCCTGTATCCACCTCAGTTAAGACCCTAGGCGTGTACTTAGACTCCACACTGTCCATGTCGAGACAGGTTAGCGCCATCACCTCCTCCTCAGCTCGCACAACCAAACTCATAAATGAAGTAAAACCTTACTTATCCAAGCCCAACTGCCTTACCATAGCCAGAGCCACTATCGGGGGGATAAACTGGACTACTGCAACGCCCTTCTAGCAGGTACATCTAAAAACCTCAACAGACTTCAAATTACCCAAAATAATGCGCTCAGAGCCGCACTAAGCCTTCCTAAAAGAGAACACATCCCCAAGGCGAGAAAGGCAGTGCACTGGCTCCCTGTCCAAGAACGCATCAGCTTCAAGATCCTCACACTCGCACATAAATGTCTAAGCCTCACAGCACCTTCATATCTGGCGCAAACCATAGCCAAACCTGCACACAAGACCTATCAGGACCCATCACTCCAACAAACTACTCACACCCCACATCTACAGATCCAAAGGGGGAGGACTTGGCTTCCCCTATTTAGCCCCAAAGCTATGGAACACACTACCCACAGACAGATCAGAAAACTCTCTCCTCACCTTCCGCAAAAAACTCAAAACCTTCCTCTTCATTTGACCCCATGTATGTTCTTTCACATCCCCATATATGCCGGGTTATTTCCTCCTCTTTGTAAATACTAATGCACTGCAATTGTTATCCCCTATGTAACGAATCTGTCTGTAACCAGCACGACAATGCCTCCGGGCTACTGCACGCTCAACAAATTCGAATAAAGGGGACGGGACGTAAGAGTAAAGAGTTATCAATAGATGGTGAGATAATAAGTCCAGATGCGGTTATGATGAGACTTGGCCGAGAAAGACGTGTGAACTGACTGTGCTTCTTTTTCCGTTGCTTGGTTGCCCATACCAAAGAAAACCGTTATTTTAGATTGTGCGTTTGGGGTGCTATCAATTTTGTCCTTCTTAGTGCGCGGAATGTCAGTGTTCCAACATTGCGCTGCTGCGGGACTGCGCAAGTGTTTGCCAGAGCACATGGGATTACCTTGCAGCGCATACACACTGGGTTTAACAAATATCATTTTTCTATTTTTTGTATACTAATAAAGATTGATTCACCACAGCTCCTGTATCTTTCTCCGCCACAAGGCAGTTAGACACTCAAATGCATGTGCGCCGACGCGCATCGGGCTGCTATGAGTGCGAGTTGGGTCTGGATAGGCGAGAGCCGAGCCGCAGGATCAGGGAGGCCAGAGCAGCAGGTAGCCGAAAAATTGATCCACTTCAAAAGTAGCATGCAGGTCCAAGCAAAATCCAAGGTCCAAGCAAAATCCAAACAGTTAGGAACACCAGAACATCCACACAGAGTACCAGAAAGTAAGGCACACTTCACTCGCCAACGTAGTTTCATTCTCTGAGCCCAAGTAGTTCGGTTTCAGCCATGACGCACACTCCAGCTCCTGCCTCTGCATTTCCCACTCGTACAAATGATCAGGTGGTTCTAAAAGTAGACCACAAATCTGTTAGACGTACATTTTGCACACTTCTACCATACCAGAGGTCACAGTGCAAGACGCCAGTCAAACACTAGGAAGAGTTGAATTTAGAGAAAGCCAAGACACACTTACCAAGGACCTGTTGGTCTTTTTACTGGATCCCATTATGCAATCATTTTGGTACATCAGCTAACGGTAAGAGATGCAATGCATTCAATATATGTGTACAAGTGAAGCTAGGAAACCAGAGTAGAGAGCAATCATGATAGCACACCTGGATACCGCAATACAACTTAACAACCACACTCCAACAAACTACATACACTGCCGAACCAGGTGAGCAGAATGTCAATGAACATTTGAAAGTGTGTTCACAGGAAAGCAGTAACTCAGAACACACTGAACCGGTTCCATGTGAAGTTCTCACCTGCAAAATGTCAGGGAGGTGATTTCTGTTCCTGACTCCCTAAAATACTTTGATCAATTATTCTAGGAGGGGTGTTATTTACGAGATTTATACTGGATACCACTGTACCATACACTAAATTTACTGGAACAAAGGCATGGTGCACATACAAAATATTTCCTTATCGCACTGAACACCAATGAGCATCTTCCCAACTTTGGCATTCCCACGCACAACATAGGTTTAGAAGGCTGTAATAAAATACAATGGTGGTCCGAAAGGGATAGGAATGTTGTGGATGAATGCTGTGCTAGTCCAATATGTTCTGCCTGTGGCAGGATGTAATGTTTTTAGCGCCAAGTCTTAACAGGGTTTTTTGCACTACCATTTCCCTGAATGCAGTTTCAGATTTAGATAGGTTAGGGGTAGCTAACCTGTTTCTATTTTGGCCTACAGCTCCCATGATCCATCATCAGTAAGTATTCTGGTGGGGCAGACTGGAGCTGTAGGCTAGAATATCTGGAGGGTGACAGGTTGGCTGTTCCTGGTCTATATATAACTATTACCACATTGGAGAAAGTTGTAAAGAACTACAGAATGTAAGACTCTCTGCGTTCAGGGAATGACCTGCCATAGAACATTATGGCAGAACATTCCCTGAACGCAGAGAGTCATACAATTCTGTAGTTCTTTTCAACTTTCTCCAGTTCATATCATAGGCGTCAGGCTTGCAACAGTATTTTTCCTTGCTTTATTCCATGATAACCAGCAGCTTAATGTTGCCATTGGGCTTGGGCACCTGCAGCCATTTCTCTTTCTATTCAGCAAGGGTCTCTACAGTGTCCCATGTTCATACTTTACAACAAGCCACAAATTCTGTAGTGTTTTTGTTTCCAGATTTCAATTGAGGTCTCATCAATGTGGCATTTGAACTTGCAATCTTACCAAACACTTAACAATGCTTTTCAAGGTTACCTCTTCTGCACTCTAACACCATACTTCAGTCAAAGTTGCGAGAGAGCAGGAGCACGAGAGACCACACGTATGAGAGTCAGCATGTATGAGATAGTTAGTTTGCGTGGCCTTGCTGTTCTTCCGGAGTGGTGTGGCCACCGTGCTCTGGAAGGCAGATGCGACGAAATGACTACTGCGCTGCAGGAGTACAGGGACGAGCAGTGGCTAAATTCACTACTCAGCCTCGCAGTACTGCTAAACCAGCATTGATCCCAATCAAAGTTAACATACAGACAGCCCGACTGGTACACCTCTTTCGCCTTTCGTGGTGACATGGGCTGGGGCAGACTATACTATTCAGGATGAACGCGAAGTAACAGTAGCAACCCAAACTTCAATAACACAAACAATCCAAAATTATAGAAGGTCCTATCAAGTTTCTAAAAATATATACTTTAAACAACAAAAAAATGCAATTAACTAAAGCCACTTCCCACTCGAGCAAAGAGAACACAGAAAATTAAAACATATCTAGTATGGCACTTTGGGTACTAGCAGGGTGTTCAGGCAAGAACAAATGATGTCACTTTTCAAAGTTATATGCTTGAAAAACGAAATGTAAAAGGGGGCATACATGTTACTAGGATTCCAGAAAGTGGACCAGGGAGACATGATTTCTTAACAGTACATTATTCTCGTCTTTAGTCTTTATGCGGCTCAATCAGATCATGCCAGGCTTTTTGGCGCTTCAGCTGTAGTCGAACCGATATCGAGATGGATCCAGTCGATGCAATGCAATTACACTGGTAGTTGGCATTCGAAGGTGCAGGTTCCTGAAGAGTACGGTCGGCGTTCGAGACAGCGAAACAGGGTCTTCAACAATTCAAGTAGCAGTCGAGTCGGCAGCGAGTCGCACTTCTGATGGGTTGAGTCTGCGCTTTTGAAGGAGTATGATGTCTTCCAGCAGGTCAAGTCGGTACTCATGTTAGTTGCTCCCTACAAGGAGAAGCCTGCAGTTTGGGTTATTCACAACTGTCTGCAGCAAATGGTCGAGCTGGCATGTGTGGCTTGAAATGCAGCAAGTGGTTCGAAGTTGTCTTAAGAGTGCCAAAAGTAGCACTGAGTCCCGTGGTGGATAGAAGGATATCGAACACTGTCAAAGTAGCTCGAAGACTGTTCAAAGCAGTGCAGTGCAAGAGGATTCCAGCTGCTTCAGAGTGCTGCGAGTCCCACTCCATAGACTCTAGGACAAGGTCCAGGGAGCTTAATTGGCACCTACAGGGGGGGTTCCTTCACCTTCAGTGTGCAGCCTGATCCATATGCTGCTGGCAGTGTGGCAGGCCTTGGGCCACAGCAGTTCACCCTCAATGTGCTTTATTGGATGTTTGGAGAGCGAAGCGTTCCCCTGCCGTGAATGCATTCAGGTATCACCTCGATGGAGGACTCTGGAATGGACTGCACTCCTAGAGGTCCAAAGATGTATTATTCTTCCTAGGGTTCAAAAACAAATCAAGTCAGGCGTGGGAAGCCCCTTACTTATAAAAAGTAAAATGTCAGAGTCCAAAGCAAGCCTGCTGTAAGCAGCCCAATCCCTCTTGATGTAACAAGTTACTCTTGCCTTCTGGCGGCATACTCAAGGTGCCTTGTCATGAAGGAAATGGAAAGAATGGGAAGAAAGAGCCCCGACAGAAAACCAAGATGGTGGGGCCGCTTTCGCAGGCCTGCAGCCTTTTTCTTTTGTTTTTTGTTGGGGGGGACTGCGGGGGACACCCCAGCAGCCCCCAGCACTGAATGCGTCATCTGGTGGAACTTTTCGGCCGTTCGAAATTTTCGAACGGCCGAATATCGGCCAAATCACGCATTCAGACATTTATTTCCGGTCATTTTGGCCTAAACAGGGTTGAGTGGGGACAGACAGGTTAACCATGAATCAACATTGCCCTGACATAGGTAGGCCTGCGCTCACAAGGTTGACACTTGCACAATGTTGAATTGCTGTGGCTGTGATAATTATGTGCTTTCATCAGTCCTCCATGCCACAACTAGACCTACTATTCAGAGAGTACGGCAGACAAGATTTTAGATCAGCGGTGCAAAGGTTAAAACGCTGCCTCTGCTTGCAGTGACCTAGGGCCACAGCAGCTGAAAGGGATGCGCAGGTTATCTTTGAATCTGCCTTGTGCCACTGAAAAGCAGGAGCTGCAGAGGTCAGGAGACTGGTGCAGTGAAGTCACATGGATGTACTATGTGCTTGACTTTGACCTTATAAATGGACATTCATTTCCAAACCGCAATGAAAGTCTATGTTGCTGTAAGATCAGTTAGAAAGCAGGCATGAATTCTGCAACAAGATGAGCTCACTATGAAAAATAGTTGTTTTATTGTTCGCTTAAGGACAAGCTGAGAAGGGAGTTGGAGATGTGCAGGTGCAGTGATAAGGGGTGCTGGGAACGAGCGTGTGGGAGACAAACAGGTTTTCTCCACTACTAGCTGTATTTTTCCACTCTGTGCCTCACATGCTTGCTGACTGTCCTTTGGGCGGGGACGGTTGGTAACCTAGGAGGGGCGTGGATTTTTACCCATAAGAGGAGAGGTATCTTGGTGATAGATTGAGAATTGGAACCCCAGGTGAGGCAGTCTTGCTGCGAGGGAGGACACTCTGCTCCAGACCCCGTTAGTACCCGTGATCTCTCCCACCTGCCTTGGGATTGGGTTGTGTTGTCGTGGCCGAGATTAAGTTTTCTCTTGCAACTACACGAACAGTGAAGTAGAACTGTTGTAACTGTCCTTGCTTGTGTGTTTATGTATAACCACTTATATGTATGATTAACTGCATTTATACTATTGGTTGTTTGTATTCCTATGTGTGAATAAAGGGCCTGTAAAGAGCCAATTATATTTCAATGAATGGTCTAGGTATGTATTATTGCCTTCTCCGGTCCAAGAACTTTTTAGTCCGTGTAATATAGTGATTGGCCCTATAGTCAATGCATGGGTCATAAAAGCAAAACCACTACTTATCCCTACCTATTGTTGTGCACGTTTCAGCCCTTTTATCCTCTGGACATTTAGCTGTTCCTAGATGCCCAGTACATAGCAAAATTATTAAGCCTAGAATTCCAAATACTAATGGTGCCGATTCTTCTAAACTTAATGGATGCTGCTAAAAGCTCCTTCAGCTGTTGCAAACACTTTGGCAATACATGACCCCACTTTATATCAACGTGATATTTTGTGGGTTTCTAAAAGCGGATCCAGTTTTAGTCCTTGCAACAGCTCCTTGATTCACACGACCAACTAGAAAGTCCAGCCAGTGGTCAAGGAGTACATTTTAAAAATCAGTATCAAATTAGTGTTTTATATTTTATTATTTCCAATTACATTTTCTACTTTGCAAATGTGGTTAGGTTATTTATATTTTTGTTTTATCTTATGCCATCTATACCTCACACCACTAAAACATCAATGTCCGATTTCCTTTGGCTTGTAATCTGTGGCCCATTCTAATATTCCTTTTTTGGGTGATTTTTAGTTTACACTGGGACACAAACAGGTGACCCTCTGCACATTTTGCTTCAATACTTTATTCAAGGGAAATATTCATGAATTTGTTCAGTCTGATAACATAAATACAATATTTTGGATTCATTTCAGAAAACATGGTTATCCCCTTTTTCCTTCAGATTAGTCTTATAACATCTCAATTCTTCTTTGACCAGATAGCAGTTCTACTTCTTTAAACACTCAATCTCTATCGGGTCATTCATTTTAAAAGGTCTCCTCAGTTTCATTGAATGAATTCTTCCATTCATATCTGCAACAAATATATTCCCCTAATTTCTAGAGGGGTTAATTATTTTCCTCAGAATCTCACTCTTTACCTTCCTGCCTAGCCAATATGCTTACCGCACAATGAATACTGAAAACAAAAATATTGTCTCATATACCCCCTTGTATACTTCAAAGCTCGGGGTTGAAAAATCACTAACTTAGCCAATGCAGTGAGAAACAGAGTTGAGCAAAGATCTACAATAAATGAAATAAAAATGATTCCCCTCCCTCCCAACTTCATAGCCTCTGTGCAGCCTAGAAATTGCACATCATCTTTGGCAAATCTGCCGATTTTCAGACCTAAATCATCAATGTAGCAAACCGGCTCTACAAATTAACATTGTTAATCCCTCTAATAGCACACTTTTCTTAACCACACAAGGTTGATCTTTTCAACACTTAAAATGCCCCACATACCGAGGTTATGGTCCCCTTAGTCTACTACATCCATTATCACAGCTTTCTCTTGTTCAGTTCCCATTTGGGAAACTCTTTTCTCTTTCTGAATCAGAGGTTATCAATCTTGTTATCTATGAAGGCCACATCCTATTCTAAAAATCCCCTTTCAGCATACTTGATTGGGTTTATCCAAAAACCAGTCTCTTTTTCCCCCCCATCTCTAATGGATGTCCCTTAATCAAGGGGTTTGCCAATGTTGCCTAAATAGGCAATAGCTGTCCTTGGTAAAAAAAATAACAATTACAAATATAGTCAGGCCTTGATCCTTTCAATCGTGTCATCTATCGCCCTACCACTGGCCTACCTTTTTTGGAAGGCTTTCTAGAGAAGCGTGCAGCAGTTTTACTATCCCATTACCTATAAAATCACTCCCTTTTGCAGTACAGTAGGCTGGATTGCTGCTGCGGGGGTGTGGTGGTCTGCTCATTATCCTAAATAGTTCAGTGGTGTTTTAGAAAGTCAATCATGAGGTTCCAGTTAACATCTTATTCTCCCAGCTGGGTTTGGACATATCCGTATTAGCTTGGTTCTCCTAACTTGTGCAATCATATACCGTGCAATCATATGGGAGCTGCCTAGCCAGATTCCCCTGCCTACGCAGTGTGTAAATACTCAATGTTTGATACCATCTTCCCTGTTTAATATCTAAAGTAAGCCAGTGGCATCCAGTTTTACCTTAGAGTGTCACTCGTTACTGATTAGGGGCAGTGTGCACCATGCAGGATTTCATGCCTCAACATTCACTAAAGAGTTTCCGTGGGTTTCTTCAGCTTCATGCCCCACTTAACTTTTTCATGAGTAGCTTGTCATCACTCCAAACCGGGTGATCTCTGTAAAATCTTTTGGTGGCACTATTCTTTTCAATCTGTACTTTAAATAACCTTTTTTTGTTAGCCACTCTCACAATCCTGTTTTTTTCAGTTAACTTTAAAAAACGTCAAACATGTACTCCCCCTTGGACTTTTGTGCCGAGCAGTTTCAAGTTTGGATGGCAGAAATGATATCTTCATGGGACTTTGCTCTACCACTTTTGACCCTGTGAACATTTTGCAATCCACTGCTGTTCTAGTCTCAGGTGTTCGAAAGTGTGAGTATATCACCACTGTGTTGCTCTCTTCAATGACTCTAAATTCACTGCAGATCATTTTCAAGATGTTGCTTCACATAAAAAGCAGTGATAATAGCTGACAAAGTGAGGATTGACAGAAGATCAAGACTTACCAGAAGCACTGATATTTAGCTGTTAGTTATTCAAAGCTTCAGCACAAGCTTTTTTTGGCACTAGTTCCTCACACGTTCAATGTCATGCCTTCCCTCATTTTCTTGAGGTTAGGAAGGCTCCCAAACCCCATTTGTTTCAACCTGCCTAGCCCCTTAATCTTATTTTCTTTTATTGAATTTTAGGATTCTGCTGCTGTTGCATATTTATACTGTACATAAAGTATTTTTACAAATGCATTTTCGAAAATGTAAATTGTTGTGCGCAGCACCCCAATGCCTTTAAGTCTATGTTTGTGCTATAAGATTGTAAACTAAAATAAACTGGGCAAGCAGTTTTACAGTGAGGCTCAAAGTATCATCCACTGTTACATTGCACTTGGGTTCCCACTTTCTATTTATAACAGGGTTGGAAAAAGGTTTTATACATATTTGTGGAGCTATGTCTTAGCACATACTGTACAGATGAAATGCCTACCTCTAGGTTTGTACAAGGAGTAAAATACTGGCTTCTAGAATATAGTATCCTCTGGCTAGATTATTAGGTTATCCAGTGATGTGTCCAAGAACTTTTAACTTAATTTCATACAACTTGCCTCAGCATGCCCCAATACTTGAACTCGCAATTGACGAATGACAACGTACTCTTGCGAGTAAGAACGTGTGTGCTGTGTGAATGCATACAACTGAGGGTAGAGTGACTTTATGATTGGCGGGTAGCTTGCAAATTAAAATGTTTGGCTCGGACTTCAGGATCTGTATATGGACCGATAGTGGGTTATTGCAGCTGAAACGCATAATGCCAGGGAGGAACACACCAAGCAAGGACTCTTACAGGACCAGAAAGGGTAACTGTTGCAACAGTTGGTTAAGAGAGTGCAGTCATAGGTAAGGGTGCTCTTGTGAAACTCGAGGATGAGGTTCTTAAAATAGTCACTCACCCTGGTAGACATTTTGTCGTCTGGGTGCCTTGTGAAATCTCCATGGGGGAATTAGGCACTATGCGACCTAGGAGCCCATGGTCTTGGAGTCCAAGCCTGGGAAGGCATGGAAGGGTAGCTGGTGTTGGACTACCAAATCACAAAATATGCATCTCCTGTGCCTCTGAACCAGAGTCTTGAAACTGCTTTTCTTTTCTTTGACAGAACACAAAAGTATATACTTATATGATCTTCCACCTGGAGGTTAGCCTCCCAACAACCTTGGTATAGGTACACCAGGTCAGCAAATATCTAGGTGAGGATGTTGGACTGTGTGTCTAGAAGGAAGAGCCCTTTCGAGCAGAGGAAACATGATGTAAGCCCCATTGGGAAGTTCATTGAAACAAAACCACAGAAGGATATGGGAGCATGTTTCACAAGACTGAACCTAGACAATGGGTCTCTGGAGTAACCTTGTGAAAGCATCACAAAGCAGGTGCTGCAAAAGTCAGAAACTAAAGTAACTGTAACCATCTAGGAAGAACCAGTCACAAGGGGATACTAAACTAGAGATAACTATTTTACTCACCTTCTGGTTTTTAGCGTCTTTTAAGCTGAGCAAGCAGAAGAGACAGGTTTTCAAATACTTCAGCATACAAGTAAAGCCTGTTCTTGGGATGGGGAAAGGGGACTTGCAATAACGGAAGATCAAAGGAACTGGATACTTAATTGTGCCGTTGCACTACAGAAATCTGCACTGAACAGCCCTGGCATTGTTAAAGCAGAAACGATGAGGCATAAATAAAGTGAAGAAACTGTGGACCAGAGTGAAAAAAGCCACCCGAATACAAACTAAAAATATACATGCCAAAGCAGATCACACTCTGCAATACAACACCAATTAACCAGGAAGTGATTCCAGTAGGAAAGCAGAGGTATGCCTGAAGGGAATCAGTGGGAGCAATTGACGAAATGAAACTGCATAGAGGCTCACTTACTTGTGGTTGACAGTAAATGCTGCATCTTAGTCAGAGGATTATGGCTATCCCAGGAATCTGGGGGAAGAGGAACAAGTCTTACTAGGGCAGTGTACTTTCTCCCATTCCTTATTGCGTCACTGACTGGATGACCGCAGGTCCCTACTTTTGTTTGTTTTCTCATGGGGAAGATTTGGCCAAGTCGGACACTAAAACATTCTAGATGGGTTGGAGTTGCTACTTACTGTGACATGTTGAAGATCTTATTCCAATGTAGAACTGCACCCTTTCAGATTTTTTGAAAGTGTTAGCTAGTTCCATATTTGAAACCTACAGCACAGTAACCTAGGCACACTTTTCCTTCCCATGGTCATGTGCGGTTCTATGCGATTTTAATGAAAACATTTCAGAGGTAGGTTTTAACAAAAATTAAAAAACAGAATGAAATCACCAAATTCTTTTTTCTACTTTGGGGAGGTGGGGTCCCAATCCCCTATGATTTTAGGACCCCTCCCCAAACATTTTAACCCCTTACCCCCACCTCCCATATATAAACTAAACAATTCAGTGTTTTTTCGTTATTACTGTTTCAGTAAAACATCTCTCTGAAAATGATTGTCAAACTCAATGGATACCGACTGCAGTTACCAGGTGTTGAGACTGCAGGAAGAACACACATCTAGTCCCCTACACTGATTTAAGATGTTTGGTAAGTGCACCTCTTCCATTTTGGGCATACTCACAAGTTACTGGAGGTCGTCATGGATGAGCCTCAGGTGGCAATTTCAGCGATTTTAAATCCTATGCAAATTCACCATTTATGACACTAATGGCTTTTTCCTAGAATGCAAGCGTTAAATAGAGGGGACATATGCCAGACTATGGAGAGTCTTAGCACCTTCACCTTCAATTCTCATCCAGAATTGAAGAATCCCTGGGGTGTAAAGGGAGGCACTCAATATCCCTATGGTGAAAGAACAAGGGTAATTTTAAGCATATTTACAATAGGCAAAACTATGTTTTTGTAAACTGAGAAAAAGTGGCAAAATGGAAGTGTTAAATAATAGAGAGGCTATGATATCACCACAAGAGACTGGACCATCAGCAGCAAAGTTTAAACTATTCATCTAAGCGAGCTTAGAATCAAGCAAATTCCATGCTAGTTTGTCTAATCAAATTCTCGTTCTGGGATTTGGAAAAACTGATGACTGGGCAGGGATACTAGTGGTGAGGATGTCATCCTTGATGCAGAGAAGGAGGGGTTTGTTCACAATCGTATCCGAATCCAGACTAAAAGCCATCAGTATGTTTCACGACATGTAATTCTTCAACAGTGAATTGACTGCACACTAAAAATTCATAACAAAAGGAAGAGAAAGTTGATGATTTTTAATGGACTTTTGATCAACATCAACTTATTGCCTTGAATGGCCATACCTGTGCCTTTAAATACTTTATCTTTGCATCATTTCTCCATTTACAATATAGAGGAAAGGGCTGCACTAAAAATTACCTTTTATTTCCAATCAGCATAATCACCATGTTGGAATTTGAATGCTGGCGTGCGTCTTCAAGCCACGTTGTCAAGTGGTTGAATGTGTCCCTCCTGTGCATAAATAACAAAAGTATTTATTTACACATACAAAATAATACATTTCAAAATGTGACTTCATCAGTTTCTACACTAAGATAATCATTGATGTAACCTGGTAACACATGGCTAAATTCAGAACATGTCAAATATTTGTCAAAAAGGAGGCCCAAATGATGCATCTTTCTTTAGGTCAAAACTGCCAGCCGAATAACTCGCATGCTGTCCTTGCCCATACGCCAGATTGCCCTAGGCAGAGTTCTGCAGTCAGCAAAGAAACAAAAAAGGCCTGGTATACAAGTGGAGTAGCAACCCCTTCCCTTTGACATATATAAAAGTGATCTGAAGAATAAGATGTTGGGCCCTCTAACTCGGGGCTCTGCAACATTTGGGTCTGCAACATTTGGGTCTCCAGATGTTTTGGACTACAAATCCCATCATCCCTCGCCAGTATAGCCAATAGTGAGAGACCATGTGAATTTTAGTCCCAGAAATCTGGAGGCCCACAGGTTGCAAACCCCTACTCTAACTGTATGTAGTCTCAGCCATATTGCCTGCCAAATCTCATCAGTACTCGGGGGAGAAAGGTATTCCTCAGGCCACTTTCAACTGAGCAACGAAGGGGAGTGATACGTTTATACGACAAATGACTGGGGTCATGCATAACTCATAATTCTGATGTAGGCAGAGTATGAATGTTGTTTGTGGATTCCTGGTGAACTATTTGTCATGACAGCTAAAACTGCACCAACTGACTGAGGCGGTGCAGGAGAACAATGTAACCCAAAGAAGTATGTACCCTCGAAATAATAAGTTAAACTGTATTACAAGTCCTGCCTCCCTTTGGGAAGTAAGGTGGCCGATTAAGGTTGACGGATCCATCTAGATTTGCAACATCTGGATCTTCACCGATTCCCTTTGTTTATGTTTACGTTTATTGAATTCATATATCGCTTTAAGCCAAAACACTTTACAATATAACAGGTACAAAGTGAGAGAAGCATATTTACAAACATGAACAGGTCATTAGAACAATAAGAAGAACTATTTACAAGGGGTGCGGGGGTGGGGATAGGGTCAAGGAGGCAGTAGGTGAAGGGAGTTACGGTGTAGGAATTGAGGTAGGGGGAGGGAGGAGGGGAAGGGAATGGGGTGTGATCTGGTGTCCTCATTGCCTTTAAGTAGATTTGTTACTAATTTAAGGTCAGAGGGGAAGGAGAGAGGATGGTGGGAAAGAAGGGGGCAAGGGTAGGAGAGGAGGGGTAGGGAAGTTGGGCGGGGGAGTGTAGAAGATGAGCTTTCAGGGAGTGGCGGAAGGATGAGTAGGTAGGGGTGGAGCGGATGGAGAGCGGGAGGGAGTTCCAGTGTAGGGGGGCCAAGAGTTGGAAGGAGCGGAAGCGTGAGGAGGCACATGGGGCTGGGGGTAAAGTGAGGAGGTAGAGATTTGCTGAGTGGGAGGGGGAGTAAAATGAGAGGAGGGAGGAAAGGTAGGGGGGAACCTTGTTAAGGGCGCCCTCTACATAAACATAATTCATAAAAAAGGGTCACTAAACAGATGTGAGGAAGCTCTTAAAAGAAATACGCTCCAGGCCTACAATAGATATTCAGGCCAGGAGCTGACCAATACGGATTGCAAAATGCTAGGACTCATCACAAAGTAAAGGATATTGCGTCCAGTAGTTTGAAAAATATGTTTCCCAAAATGATAGCTACATCGCCCATGCATTTGCAGCACACAGGCCTTTCAGGACTGAAAAGCTACCATTCATTTTTTTTGTCCGATGCAAGCGATATTCACGAATATTCAGGGTAATATTTGGGGTTAGCCGAAAAAGGAAAAGTTGAAAAAATGCCATTTGGAGGAGGAAAAAGAATGAAATGGCATCAGGCTGGAGGGGCGTGGGGGGTGCGCAAGAGGACACCATGTGAAACTGGGGAGTTGAGGGTAAAGGGGGAGCATGAGAACAAGTTCAGAACTTGAACGTTTTCACATATTCAAGGTTATTTTGTCATATTCAAGGTTATTTTTTAAAGTGCGTCACACCTAGGGTAACCGCAAATATTTTTGAAATATTCAGGGTTATTTGTAGTTCATTGCCGATTTAACCAGAACATGTGGACACGGCCAAAGGCCATGGCTAGTGGCCCGTATAAAAACAATGGTATAACAAAACCCATGAAATTCACTGAAAAAAACCTTAAAGTGCAGTTAAGTTGAGCAGATTCAACAACTAAATACTTGAAATTCAGTGGGTGTGGGGAGTCATGACCAGCCTAATTCTGCACGATCCTGTTGCAAATCCAATGGGCACATACATATTATAAGAGAAGGGAGTCACAATGAAATACAGAATGGCATTTTGGGGAACAAGACATTATGCGAGACATCAACAGGAGTGTGCAGAGTTAAGCTGGTCATGACTTCCCACATCTGCTGAATTGCAAGGGTTTTGTTGTGAAATTTGCGCAACTTATCTTTACTAAGGTTTTTCCAGTGAATATGTTTGTCCCATATATTATATATAGACTATAATAGTCTTCCAGATTTTGTATCGGTTTAGATTTGCATTCTCTGCATAGGCCGACATCTAGTGGTTGGTGTGGAGTATTACATTCGAAATCGAAAAAAGGGATATCGACAGGGCGTGTCTGTAATACGATCCTTAGTGTCACATGTACTGTACCCATGGTCCTTCACACATCAAGGTCCTTAGATTGTTTTGTTTCCACCATAGTATTGGTCGCATTTTGCAATTTCAGGGCTACTACTCTTCACTGAGCCTTTACATTTATAGTATTTTAATAACACTTCAGATTACTGCCTTCGGCGATCACGCTCAACGCAACTTGCGGCACTCTCCGACAACTCTTCAGGCTTCGGCCTACACAGTAGGGAGAGTGGGGAGGGCAAACATTTAGTACATTTTTAGAGAAGGTCTCCATACATTTCCCCCATAATGCGCTTCGTCTCGTCACTGTCCCCCACCGTTAATAAGGAACAAGTTACTTATCTTTAACTGCTGTTCTCTAGCATGGGTATCTTACATGGATTCACATGCTCATGAATATTCCCTATCATTAGGCTGGGAATACGCAGTAATATTAAAAGCTGCTTTGCTTTAAAGTTAAAAACTGCTCGGCGCTTTTACAGCCTGTTGTCACTTTGGGTCATGCTGCCCAAGCCAATGGCATTTGTCCTCCTCAGCTCAACCCCAGTGGCCATCTTCAGATTTAGAGGAGCATGTGAAGCGGCAATAGGAACCAAAATAGCCATAGAGTGGTATATGCGAGGGTTGCATTTGAATCCATGTAACACACCCATGCTGGAGAACAGGAGTTACAGGTAAGTAACTTGTTCCTTCTCCAGCATGGGATCTTACATGGATTAACATGCTCATAAATATGATTATACAGCAGTACATACACAACCATGGGAGGTGGTGCAGGCTCAACAGAAACAATACAATAACACCTCTGGAACACACTCCCCTCAATTAAACAGTTTGCGAAGCACTGCTTGGCCGACACTAGACTCAACCGTGGAATGTCCGTTGATGCAGTAGAATCTTGCGAAGAAACGAGTCAACCTCCACGTGGCAGCCCTGCAAATGTCTAGCAGAGGAACACCGGACAGGAACGCCGTAATAGCAGCCACAGCTCTGGTGGACTCAGTCTTCCTGGCACCGGCCCGTTTGCAAAGCAGTGGAAAAACGTGATACAGCCAGAGAGCCACCTGCAAATGGAAGCCTTGGAAAGGGCTTTCCCTTGCCCCCCCAGGGTCAAATGTCACAGACAACTGAGATGTGCAGAAAATCTTAGTTTGCGCAACATAGAACTTCAAAGCAGGCGCCACGTCCAGAGAATGTAAAGCCAGTGGTTCAGGAGAGTACGAATTGTGGGAAGACGACAGGCCCAACTAAAGGGTTGTTAAAATGAAAGTCTGATGGACCTTTTGGCATAAAGGACGGACGAGTCCATAGCATCACCTTGGACTGATGGCAAGACAAATAAGGTGGTTAGCAAGAGAGTCTGTAATTCTCCCAGACGTCTGGCTGATGTGATAGCCACCAGAAAGGTAGTCTTCCAAGACGAAAACTTTACAGAAGCAATGTGAAGAGGTTCAATAGGAGGACTCATCAAGTTTAACAAAACAACGTTGAGGCACCTTCACAGGTGGGAACACCCTTCAGGAATTCTTTAACAAGTTTGTGACACCAAGGCTTGCCTGGCGTTAGAGTGCATCGGGAGATAGGAGCCAGGTGTGCCTTGATAGATGCGTGAGCAAGGCCTGCCTTTGGCTAGGGAGAGCAGGTATGGCACGATTTGAGGAGCTTTTATGCGAAGGGAAAAATACCAGCGAATTACACCCTAGCGAGAAGCGTTTCCATTTGTGCTAGTAGCATCAAAGTGTAGAGGGTGCCCTAGCTTCAGCCAGAATATCCTTTCATGCTGCGGGCAATGATTAATGGACAAAATCTAGATTTGCAGGAGCCAAGCCGCCAGTTCCAAGGACCCTGGGTCATGGTGGAAGACAGATCCTGCCTCTCTGGAGAGAAGGTCTGGAAGAAGAGGCAGCTTGGTGCATGGGGCCACAGACAGGTGGATAATGTCTAAGTACCAGATCTGCCTGGGCCTTGCAGGAGCAATTAGCATCATTTTGCAATGGGTCTCTTTGCGTGCCCTTATCACTTGCAGAATCTGGGGAATCGGCAGGAATGTGTAGAAAAAAATCAGCCATCGCAGGTGAATGAGAAGGTGTCCCCTAGACTCCTTGACTGCGGGCACCGGCTGGCAAACTTGGGGCAATTTGCGTTTTCTGCCATGGAAAATCGATTTGAAGGTGACCCCACCTGGAGAAGAGGAGAACAACTTGATTCTGATGAAGCTTCCACTCATGGCAGGATCATAATTCCAGGCTGAGCAAATCTGTAATGGTATTGTGAATGCCCGCCAGATAGATTTTAAACATCTTTTGATCCATCAGCTCCTTTCGACATTGCTTGGGTTTCCTTGGATAAAATGGGGGAGAAGGTTCCCCCCTGCTTTCTGATGTTGAACATGGTGGTATCGAAAATGCTAAACTACCTTGGCTTGAAATTGAGGTTTGAGAGCCCAGAACACTGCTAGCAGCTCTAAGATGTTGAGGTACAACTCTATCTCTGGTTGCCACAAGTCCCTGGCGGGAAGTTGATCTGTGTGAAATCCCCACCTTCCCAGTCACTGTCCCTGTGGCCTGATACACCAGAAGGAGCAACAGAGAGCCTTGTGTGAGACGTTGACCAACGGACCACCATTGCAGGGTCTTCCTGAACAATGGAATGAGGGTGTTCTCGTCGTTCCAGGAGCCTGATATTTAATGCCACCTGGCATCCAGGAACTGATGTAGAGGTCTCATTTGCAGCCTGTAATGAGGGACCAGGAGGGATGCATGAAGACATCATCCCTAACAGCGATTTGATGGAGCCGACAGATGTCACTCGAAGAGTTGAGGGGCTGTCGCACTTTGCTCAAGAAGGCATTGACCCTCTCCTCTGAAGGCGAAGCCAGACAAGTCAGTGTGTTGAGACGTGATCCCAGAAAGAGGATTCTGCGATGGCACCATGCATGATTTTGGAAAGTTGATCGAGAATCCCAGCGAAGTTAGGCGCCTGATGGTCTCTTCGGTGTGCTGCAAGGACGAGAGCGGGTGCGGATCAGCCAGTCTTCCAGGTAGGGGTAGATCCCTGAATGCCGCAGATGGGCTGCCACTGAGCCAGACACTTTGTGAAGACCCTCAGAGCTGACTTGAGGCTGAAGGGAAGAGCCTTAAACTGGTAATGTTTGACAAACAGGAGGAACCCTCAGTGTCTGCGATGACTGCCAATATAAAGTTAGGCATCCTCTAGGTCTAGGGTGGCCAGGAAGACTGTTCTAGTTGCTTGAGCACTTGCTGTGAAGTGACCACCCAGAAATGCGGGGAAATGAGAAATGTGTTGAGTTGTTTTATGTCGAGGATGGGCCTCCAGCAACCAGACTTATTTCTCACCCAAAAGTATCTGCAGTGCACCCCGAAGATGCTTTGGCACTGTCTCTATTGTCCCCTTCTTTAACAGTGCCTTGATCTCTTGCAAGAGCAGAGGCAGGAGTTGCTCCGGTCTAATAGTGGGTGGAATAGAGGGGCATTTGTCCAGGAACACGAGGGTGCGACCTTGCTGGACAATGGTGAGCACCCACATGTTGGTGGTAATGTGCGCCTCTCGATGACAAACTGCGATAGCTGGCCTCCCATTGGCGTGCTGAAGAGGGGGACCAGGTCCTGGACCCGATTAGGCCTGTTTCATCGTCTGTATCCTGGAGGATGTTCCATGTCAACACACTGTACCCCGTCTGTAGGACTGCAAATGCCCTCCGTACACCTCTTGCATGCTGGAGCGAAAGGTTGATATGCTGATCTGTAGTCCTTTGTGGACCTGGAGAAAAGTCCCTTGGATGGACGAAAGGACTGCCTTTGTTGTTGAAGAGTACCCAGCGACCATGCTCTATCTGTATCACCTTTATGGACTGTAGAGTGTCATCTACAGCCTTACCGAAAAGGTCCACGCCTTCAAGCGGCATATCAATAACTTTCGATTGTACGTCAGGGTGAAAGTTAGTGGCCTTCAACCAGCCTTGCCTGCGGCAATGTCCAGACCGACTGATCGCGTGTTCATAAGGCCAACAACTCCTTGTCCTCCAGGAGGAAGTCTAAGATGGGCCTCAGCTTATACCATAGCTCCCTATCATACCTGGAGAGTATGGCCAAAGTGTTAGCCGCTTTAATGGTGGAAGCGGCAGTGGTGGTGATGCATTTCCCAAACGCGTCCAATTTCGTACCCTCCTGGTCAGGTGTAACCCTGCATTGAGAGGAGCGATCAGTGGAACTCCTCACAGCAGAAACCACAGAGTCGGTGAAGGCTGGGCACGAAGACACTTCAGGCAGAATGAGATATGTATTCCTTCGCTAGGCAATCCTCCTTTGGAGGGACGAGAAAGGAGTTTTCATGACCAATAAGCCATCTTCCCATAGATCATTGAGCAGTGGTATTGATACAACAGACTTCCTAGAGGACTCGCTCCTTTGGAAAAGGAAAGCCTCAATTTTATTCTATAATTTTGCTGCATGGGTCAACAGTGCAAGAAAGGATCCAATCTCATCATGAGGTTCACCATTAGCCGGAATCGGATCCTCAAACTAATCTATACCTTGAGTGCCTTGTGAGGTGTCAGTGTCCCGATTAGTGCCTGTGTCTGTGAGGCTAGCCGCAGGGACAGAAAACAGCCTCGGAGGAGATGGAGGAGTATGTCCTAAAAGTGGCCTCATCCCAGAGGGCAATGGTGGACTTCCAGAGGGAGCAGGACTTGATGGCAATGGTGGACCTGCTGGAGACGGGCGCTGCTGCAGCTAAGAAACCAAGGTGTACAGAGTATACAGGATGTCCAATGCCCATGGGGTCAGCAGCCAAAGTCACAGTTGGCAGAGTTGGTTGTGGCTGCGGAGAGCAATGAGGTAGTTGTGCCTCAGAAGAGTGATGAGGAGAATGGGGTCAGAGAATCATCAACCTCTTCCAGATCAGAGGAGAAAGACCCTAGAGGCTTGTCGTCGGAGAGAGTGTCTTCATGCAGCAATTGAGCAGGAGGTAACGCTCCTGGAGGAACTAGCGACGACAGGGTGAAGAGTGGTTGAGCCTTGGTTGGCCTATGGAGAACAGAGACACTTGGAAGGAGGCAGACTGGAGCCTGTGGCATTGTCAACATGTGGGATATATTTATCCACTCAGCAGTACTCTTCCCCCCCCACCCCCACATCCCATCAAGCTACACTTCAGGAGAACCAGCAAAATGGCTGCGCTGGCTCCTTTGAGCACCAGGCAATTGCATCAAAACTGCGTTTTTGCAGCTATAAAAGGATGGCTGCACTGTTTTGCCAAACAACATTGAGCAAGTTGGAACAGGGAGCACCCCGAGAAAGGCTGCCACGGTGTGTTCTTGTGTGTACTAAAGAAGCAAAATGAAAAGCTGCACCGCTTTGCTGCTAGCCCAAGGTTTCCCAGTGAAACAGGGAAATATTTTACAATTAAAAAGATGCGAGCTCTGATGCCCTTTTCATCTGTTCTATATTACTCTGCTTTTATCATTAAGGCCCTGCCATGGCCATCCATATTCAGATTGTGCCCCAGCAGGGGAGAGCATTATTCCTGAATGGCAGGCTGTGTCAGACCAAATCTGGGAAATCAACAGAAACGTCATTTCAGCGCAGGGAAAAACGCTAGACTTTTGGGCTACAAAATGTCATAAATCACCGCTTCAAAAGAAACCCTAGCTCTAAGAGCATGTCAATTTCAGTGGACCTTAGTCTTAAACAGATTGCTGTATAAGTGAAACGGACTAGGGCTGCAAAACAATGTTTGGAATCCAGATGAGAGAGAAAAAACAAATTTGAAAGGGAAATCCCAGCAGCATTCACCACCACTCCGGTGGTGATAGTGCGCTGTACAAATGTCCTTTAACATTAACGTGTCAAAATGGGTTTTGAAAACCAAGAAAAATGCCTGTTTTTAAAGTACAATGTTGAAAAGGGTTTTTGCTGGGAAACATATGGTATGTTTTATTTCAATAGGCTTGCTTCTGATTCAGAACAAAATAAAATAAAGAATTAAATGCATTGGTTTGACAGCGGAAGCTCCAGAACAGGTTTTTCTGCTGGCTAAACTGAGGCCTTCCCCCAACAGGAGCCACACTAGATTCTGGGACACCTACCTGTTAACTGCTACCTTTGAAATCTTTGAATGGACCAAGACAAAGAAATGTCACACGCTCGTCAGACATTTGTCTGGGCTTCAGCTTGAGACAATAGATCTGGGACACCCATATGTGAAGTGGACAAAGTGTCAATAAACATTCAATCAAACTGGGAAACCCCCCCCATGGCCACCCTGGGCTGAAACAGTTGGTGGTAGCTGAAGAAAAAATATTGTCTCAGTTGAAGGACAAAGGCTGACCAAATACTATTCGATGAATACACTTTTAAGACTGTTAATTCTGTAATCGGAGAGCGCAGAAATGTAAAAGTTGTACAGTTTAAATGTGATTTTCGTGGCTTCTGAACAAGATATTGCGGCCGTCCATAACATGTATGGGACACACACCAGGAGAATGTAAATCATGGGGAAAGTACGTATGGTGGAACGTTAAAAATTAATAGAAATATGCACTATGATAATATGCACACACACCTAAAGTTGTGGGATTTTGGGTGAAGCGGTTCTTACGAAAAACCATTAGAAGGGTGAAACAATGGCATACAGACCTGGGAGTGGAAACACCATGCTCTGTATAAAATATGTAATCTGCGTATGTAATTTGGTGAAGTCCCACAACTGTACAAATGTGTAATAATGGCAAGAATGATTTTTGGCAAAAAGCACTGTGGCAAGGCTTTGCACCTCATAAAATCACAACCCCTAAACTGAGTGCCCTCTTAGAGTAGGCAACCAACATTGGCTGACCTCTCCAGTGTTTGGGGGTAGGTCTAGTTTAGTTCTGCCCAACCATGAACCGGATTAAGTCACCTGCTTTATGTAAGTGGTGGGAGCTCACAGGGACACTCTCTCTCCTGAATTTCCAGTGCCTGCGTATCCTGACATTCCAGATAACCTTTGCAAGATTCCAGACTCCGAGCAAAGCCAAAGCATAGCTGATCCTATCCCAGCAAGGCCATTGATCCAGAAATTCCACTAAAATCCTAATAACAAAGGGGAAAAGCTGTGGTACCCTTTTGGGAGCATCCTGTGACCAGACCGGCTTTTTGCCCACTACCTGCATGCCCGCTGTACCCTTGCCATCATCCAGTGACCAGACTTGCCCAGCTGTTTGCTGTAAGGGGTGCCTGCTATACTGTGACCAGAATCTTGAGTCCAGAACCGGTTGACTGTCCAAATCCCCAAACTCAAGTGCAGATTGTGAGTATTTCCCAATCCCATAGCCACACATCTTGATATTTTGCCTGGGTGCTACTCCTCAAGTAATCCTATCCATACCCTGGTAACTTGTCCAAAACTGTCAGAATTCTCTGTGCATCTGATTCCTAGTGTCATGATGATATATGACATTTATAACGCGCCTATACACAAGTGTTTCAAGGCGCAACGAGGCAGGGGGGGGGACAAGGGGAGACAGACAGCGATCCTACTAGGCCAGGTGTCATTCAGATCGCGCAAGTGCAAGGTGGAGGGGAAGGGAAAAGTGCAAGGGGAAAGGGAGAGGAGAAGTGCAGTACAGGTTTAGTAGAACCAGATAATTAATAAGGGCCAGCCGGTGGCAAGTGCAAGATAAGTGCAGACAAGTGCTGGGAGGAGGGGCTGTAGGGATACAGAGACAGTCCCACAGTGCAACGGTTGCCAGGGAGGCAGTGCAGGGGAGAGTGGCAGGGCCACGGACCGGGATAGGCGAGTGGCCCCGTAGCAGATTCAGTGCAGTTTCAGAAATATTAACAGAGGAGAGGGGGAGAGAAAGCGGAGGAAAAGAGGAAGGTTTTGAGGTGCTTCTGGAACCAGAGATGGTTCTCCTCAAGTTTCAGGGAGGCAGGAAGGCTGTTCCAGAGGGAGGCCCCTGCTGCGGAGAGAGATCTACACCCAACTCGTGGCTTGGAGAAGCGGCTGACCCTGAGGGAGTTGGAGGTGGATGAGCGAAGAGCTCGAGAAGGAAGATATTTAGGAAGAGAGAGTTGAAGGTATTTTGGCCCGAGGCCCCAGAAGGCCTTGTGGACAATGCAAAGGATTTTGAACTTAATCCTCGCAGCCACTGGGAGCCAGTGTAGCGATTTCAGTCCTGGAGAGATACGGTCCCTGAGCTTGAGGCCAAGGACAAGTCTTGCAGTCCTGTACTGGGTGAGTTGCAAAGGGCGGAGAGTAGAGGCAGGCAGATTTAGATAGAGGCTGTTACAGTAGTCCAGCTTCAAGAGAACCAGGGCTCTAGAGACTGTGAGCTTCTGGGGGAAGGAGAGGAAAGGAAGGATACCTCTGAGGAGGTGAAGCTGGTAGTGTGACTTCTTAGAGACGTCAGATATGTGATGAGAGAAAGAGTGTGGAGTCGAAGATGACTCCAAGGTTTTTAGCCTTGCAGGTAGGAGCAGGAAGAAGGCCAAGAGAGGCCGGCCAGAGAGCTGCAGGGAAGGAGGGAGTGGGTGTGCCGATGAGTAGAATCTCAGTCTTACTGGCATTAAGGCAGAGGTCATTGGCGGCACACCATTCCTGGAGAGCAGAAAGACAGTCAGAGATGAGGGAAGGAGAAGAGGAGGCCGAGGGTAGCCTGAAAATGAGCTGGGTATCATCCGCATAGCACTGAAAATTGGGGCAGAGAGCGGCGATGCGGTGGGCAAGAAGTGCCAAGTACTGGTTGAACAGCCAGGGAGAGAGGTTAGGTCCCTGGGGGACACCACAGGTAGAGAAAACGATGTCAGAGAGGAAGGACCCCAGTTGGACCTGAGAGGGTCGATTGGAGAGGAAAGAGGACAGCCACGCCAGAGCCTGACCAGCGATACCCAGGTTATCACGGAGACGGTTGAGCAGGATGGTATGGTTCACAGTATCAAAGGCAGAGGAGAGATCAAGCAAAATGAGAACACAAGGAGTGTGAGTCAAGTTTCGAGAGCAGGTCCTCACGGATGTTCAGGAGAGCAGTTTCCGTGCTTCTGGCAGCTCTGAAGCCAGACTGATGGTCGTGAAGACTACCAACAGATTCAGCATGGAGATTAAGCTGGGAGATGGCCAGTTTCTCCAGGAGCTTGCCCAGGAAGGGAGTGATAGAGATTGGACGATAGTCAGCCGGGCAGGAGGGGTCGGAGGAGGGTTTCTTAAGAAGGGGGTGCACAAGGGAATGCTTGAGGGGGGATGGGAAGACTCCAGAGGTGAAGGAGTGATTGCAGAAGTCAGCCAGGGCAGGAGCCAAGGAGTCGATGTGCTCCTTGATAGTTTCGGAGGAGCATGGGTGGACCTGAATTGACGAGACTTTCATAGATCGGACTTGTCTCGAAACCTCGTCAGCAGAAAAAAGGGGAAGGGCAGAGAATGAGGGAGGAGGGGTGGCTGCAGAAGGGCCAGAGGAAGAGCAGGGAATAGAGGGGCAGACGTGATAGGAGGAGAGTGAGGACAGGATGTCCTGAGTTTTTTAAATGAACTGAGAGGCCAGTGCCGTGCAGAGGGCCTGGCAGGGGACAGGAGCGGTAGAGTCTGCAGCAGGGTTGGCCAGCTCCTTGCAGATTTTAAAGAGTTCGGCCGAATTATTAGATGCCGCAGAGATGCGGGCTTGGATAAGGGCACTCTTCTTGGTGAGAATGGAGTGCCGGTATTGCCTTTCGAGTAGGCGGCAGGACAGTTCGTCAGAGGATGCACATGAAGCACGCCATTTCCTCTCTGCCACCCTGCACTTGCGTTTAAGGGTGACGAGATCCGAGTCATACCAGGAGTTACATTTGGCTTTGGGCTTCAGGCGGATTCTCATGACAGGGGCCAGGATATCAAGAGTATCAGATATAGCAGAGTGAAGAATGGGGAGGGCTGTGTCAGGGTGGGAGTCAGCCGAACGGGGTGGGGGGGGGGGGGACGAGAAGGTGGCAGCGAAAGCCTCAACTGACACGCACTTCATGGGTCGGATGACCGAAAAGGAGGGTGGCAGTGATGAGGGTGGCTTTGCCTGTGGGGTAGGGAAGGTGAGGTGTGAGGATAGGAGAAAGTGATCATTCAAGGAGAGAGGAGTGGAGAGAGGACAGAGGGGAAGGTCAGAAGAGATCAGAGCATCAAGAGTGTGCCCTGCAGAATGAGTCGGCCCAGACGGGAGAATAGAGAGTGAGAGAGCGGCGCAGAGGTCGCGAAAGAGTACAGAGGGGCGACCGGAGGCATCCAGGTGGATGTTGAAGTGTCCAAGAAAGAGGAGTTGAATGGTTGAGGACAGGAGTGAGGAGGAGAGGTCCGCCCACTCTGAGAGGAAGGAGGAAATTTGACCAGATGGTCGATAGATAGTAGCCACGGTAAGGGACTGGCTAGGAGAGAGAGTCGGCAGACAAGGCATTCAAAAAGAGGAGTAGGTCTGTGTAGGCGTGACAGAGGCAGGAATCCACTCGGGGAAGTTAAGGGCCACACCCCCCCAGCACGGTTGGGCCTGGGCTCAGAGAGGATTTTGTAGCCGTCAGGTACGAGTGTGTCAAAGCTGGTGACAGAGCTGGCTGTGAACCATGTCTCGGGGAGACCGAGGACGTCAAGGTCCAGTTCCTCAAGAAGGTGACAGATGTCAGAGGACTGTTTGACGGCAGAGCGAGAGTTAAGAGTGGCAATGTGGAGAAGATTGCCAGCATTGAAGGATTTCCGGGGAGGGGTACAGATCAGAGGTACACCCTGCGGAGGTGAAGGAGCACAAGAAGGGAAGGAAGAGGCTGCAAGGGGAGGGGGGGGGGAGAAAAAAGTGCTCAGAGCGCTGGAAACAAATGTTAGCGCCATTCTTTCATTCACCCCATTCTTTCATTCACCCCATCTTGTAACTCATTAGCAATATTTGGAATAATTTAAATTCCCACATAGATCTGAACGAGGGGTGAAAGGGTCAAGTTGCAAATTAACCTTGTATCGTACCGTGTCTTTCTTTAGCAATATAGTCTAGTAATTTAGTTTAAGTAAAACTTGCATTTCCTTTTCAAAACCGATTTTCTTTTTTTAACAGCTCTATTTTCCTAAAATCGAACCTCATTCCACCTTGAAAGTCTCATTCAATTCTCCAGCTATAGTCACTCTTTCACATTCATATTGTCCCTGTGATATGCATCTATCACGCAGCCTAAAACTGCATTCCGATTGTGTTTTAATCCAGTTTTTAAAAGAAATAAAGTTTTTGATATTTAAATCTACAAAAAAAATGCAACTTTTCCATGTGCGATTTGGCTGCACTGTGTTTTCAATTTAAACCTGCTTTGTGAACTGTATGCCTTTTGTGATACCTTAGCTTATTGTTGCTAGTGATAAAACATCCCTGAGAATGTGATAAAACATATGTACATCATCAGTTAATTACACATATAATTATTTGTTAAAGTCCAAGTGTCATTTTAGGCCATTGCACATTTTGTGAGGGAAAGTCGGATTTTGATTCTGCTTGCTGCCTCATATCCTCGAACACCTGCTGCTTCTTTCTATTCACTCAGAATTTGAGTAATTGTGGGTTGAGGGAACATTGCAGGGGGAAACCTTAACTTGGGTGCCATCTATCCCAATTCAAAAAGTGCTCCTATTCATTTGTGCTTTAGATATGTTCTTGTAGAAGGTTACCCAAGTGTATTTCAGTGGTTTTCATTGTAATTATCACCCCATTGGTGACTGCTGCTCCATAAAACGACTGATTTACTTTGAGAGTAAAATAAATATTGTATTTCTACCAACCAGCCTGGTTCACGCTCCATTATGACCCAGGGTATTTGTAAAAAGGGTGTGTGAGACAGGTCGGGTATCTGCTCAATTTGAATTCGTTGAAAATAAAGAAAAAAGTATTCTAATTGAGCGCTACATCCTAGGCTAAGGGAAAGAGTCCTGATCCAGTGTGTGACGCCCTGTTAGAATCCGTCGCAAATAGAGCTGAGATGGGACGGATGGGGTGGCCGTAGAGGTAGAGCAACCTTGTGGATGGTTACCGTAGTTGTGGAGGTAGTCGCCGCTGGCGCAAGCTGTAGATGTAGTCAAAGCGGTCGATGAGACAGTAAATGGAGAAGCCGTCGACTAGGTGGAGACGAAGATTTTGGTCGAGGGACAGGTGACGATGAGTTCATGAACTCTGAGACTTGAGTTTCGATGACCGGATACGAACGTGACCCTTGGAGTGACTGCTCATGGATGGTGCTCTACACGTCGAGCAGAGAGGTCGCCTTGGGAGACGTCGACAGAGAAAGTTTTAGAAAGGAACTTCTTGTCCTTTTTAGGCCTCTTCCCCAGGGAAATGTCCTCAACAGATCTCAACCTCTTAGTAGAGGGAGCGCCCTCAGCGGATCTGCCAACTCAGGCAGAGGCATGACTTTTCACTGAGGTGTTGTCAGAGGCCGTGGCAAACTCCACCAGTCAAGCCACCAACCTTCTGTGATGATCCCGCCGGGTTCGAAGGAGAAGAATTTGCAGATCGAACAATTGTCCCCATTGTGATCTGGGTTCAAGCAGTAGAGGCATTTATCATGTCGATCGGCCACAAAGACGTTCTTCAGGTTGCATTTGGACCAGGCCCTGAAGACTATTCTTGCTGGCATCCAGCATGCTGCGCGGTGAAGGCCCAAGTCCAAGGAGAAGGTCTAACACGAAGAAAGAAGATCCGACGATAGAATGAACGTTAACCGGCAACGGGTACCCACCGCCAGAGGTCATCAATTTGACCGGAGATGAAAAACTATTAATAAATTCCACAAAAATAGAATATTGAGATTTTTGAGAAGTGAAGTCCGAAAAATCCCAACAAGAAAACGTGCATTAAAAATCTGAAGATGGCCATTGCCGGTGGAGCGGAGGACAAATGCCACTGGCTTGATCAGTATGACCCAAAGTGACAGCAATAGGCTGTAGAAGAGCCAAGCAGTTTTTAACTTTAAAGCAAAACTGCTTTTAATATTCATGGGCATGTGAATTCATGTAAGATCCCATGCTGGAGCATGGAAAAGATTCCTTTTCAATTTTGCCAGTCATGTAATCGAAAATTTCCCTGGAAGGACAAACATAGCACGTGTAACCATGGTCTTCCTAGAGACGGCCAGGAGACTAAATGTGTAGCGTGTAAGCTATTCAAGCCAAAAATATGTAAAGATCAGCAGCCAAATCACTGGGCAGACTAAACGATGCAAGCTCAGGCATCGACAGAATATCCCACCAGCGAGGATGAATCAGAGGCAGAACAGGATAGTCTCTGCAGTATTAGGGAGGCCGGTGAGATTGCCGAGTGCCAGTCCCCAGCTCCGAACGGCATGCATCCCGCACTGCTATGGAAGTTCTCCTGGCGACAAAGGCAGACATATATTAAAGGCAGACATATATTAAACACACGGTAGGGTCAGGGTTGGCGCATGGGGCACCGACGCACACGAAACACTATTGGACACAGACACCTCACCCTCAACACACATTTTGATGCAATCGTCAAAAAGTTTAAAGACTGCAGCCTGTTTCATCACGTGCAAATTCATGACAATCGCACAAGCAATTGAAGTGCAAACCATTTTTTTTTTTTAAAAAAAAAAGGTAATGGTCATCTTTTAGCCACTGGGTCAGAATTTTTATTTTTAAGGACAGTCATGGTTGCTTTTTCATGTGCTAGTTTTCTGTTGCCCAATGGGTCTAAATTCGAAATAGGGTATACATTTGTGGTTGTGGTGTTTTTTGTGTGCACTTTAAATTGCTCATCAGATTGTCACAAATTTGCACACAATGAAACTCACGATTGTTTGTGATGGATTTGCACTTCAGCTCACTGAAATTTGATTGTGCTATATTTGTGTTGAACGTGTTCTCCTTCCAATATCACGTACATATGGATTAATGGCCATTTACCATGAATGGAAGCCATAGGTACGATTGATCCCATGATGGCAGTTTAACCGTGACTGCATTTCAATATGCCGCCTACATTTGTAGAAGAGCAGAATGTTTTGTTCTATTCTTTAAGTCACTTGACTTTTAACTTCACATGCTCGGATGGAAGGTCCCGTCAACCTTTTTAAATTGTGAGCTTTTGTAAACGGTTATTGACATAACCTGAAGTCCTTGTATGGACGGAACGTGTGGCGACATTTAAAATGTCCTACATGTAGTGTGTTCATACTATGATGTACCTATATCCAGCTTTAGAACTGCTGAATTGAAGAAACTTGTAGTCTATTACACACTGACATGAACAAGTGCCCGGGGGGGGTTCTTAGAAGCCTGTGATGGTTGAGAGCATTGCCGCAACCCATATGAAGGATTTTCAAAGCTGCCCCCCGGAGGCACCCCTTGTATTTAAAGAGGATGAGCGCTTCGTATAAGAAAGCGGAATTTAAAGATATACATCATACATTACTTACCGTAATCTTATTTCTGATGCTTGCATCTGCTTAGATACACATTCTGTGTTTTGCATAGGCTGACATCTAGTGGTAGGTTTGGAGTATTGTATGACTTGTATTCGAAGTTTGGGCAGGTTTGTATTACTATCCCTAGTGTGAAGAGTACTGTACCTCTGGTCCTTCACGCGTTGCGGCCCCTCAGATTGTTTTTTTCTGCCATTGTGGTTGGTCACTCTTACGCGAAGTCTGTAGCTTTCGCTACTTTGATATTATTAAGTTAATTGTCCACTTTCTCACGTCTTTTGACTGACGCATGTTATGTTATTTGGCATTTAAATAGCGTTCTATACATCATTGGTATGACCTCAAAGCGCTGCTAGGTTGAACGCCCTCAGGGACCGTAGTCCAGGTCAGTTGAGAGAGTGAAGTGTCATAGGGTGCTTGGGTGCACCAATTATGTGCGCAGCTGATGCAAGTGCCCGATGGTAGCTGCAGACTAGCATTAAGTGTGGTGGTATTTGATATCAGTTGAATGTTTGCAGGATGGACATCAAGACTGGGTTATGGCTGCATTAGTCCTGTGTAGGACGCATGTGTGCAGCTAGGCCGGTTTTCATGGGGTGTAGCTGTGTTTTATTAGAATGATGAGGTGTTCGTATGGGAGCAGCTAGGCCGAAATTGATCGAGGGGTGTATCTGCACTCTGTGTGTTGGTGTAGAGTAGAGAGTAAGCATAGTGATATGGGAGGTGAGAGTTTGGGTGTAGTTATGAGCTAAGGAGCTTGCTATTCCGGATTTCAATTGCACGTTTGCTTAATAGTGACTAAATAAGTGTATTCAGTGGTGTCATAGCTCGGGATCTCATTGAGCATTTGTCATCGGGTTGCAGGTCTTAGTTGCCACGGATGGTTATAGTCTGCATTACGGAAAGAGCCATGTTTTTAGAGCTTTGCGGAAGGCCATATAGTTGTGGGTGTGTCGAATATGTGGGGGGAGTGAGTTCCACAGATTTGGGGCCAAGGTTGAGAAGGCAGATCCTGCGATCCTGGCAGAGTTAGAGGTTGGATCACTAGAAAGAGGGTAGTGCTTCATCTCTGGGTGTGAGATGGGAGGCACTCTTCTCTTGTAGGTACGTTGGGCCGGTCTTGTGCACTGCTCGGTGAGTGATGCATAGGGTCTTGAAATTGGCCCTTCGTCCGACTGGGAGCAAGTGGAGGGATCGGAGAGCGGGTGAGATGTGGTCTGTGTCCCAGAGAGAGGAGCAGTTATTCGGCAGCGTTTTGGATTCTTTGGAGTTTGTCGAGTTGGTATGCCGGTGCTCCGAGGTATAGAGAGCTGGCATAGTCCAGTCTCGACATCACAATAGAGATAACTGCAGCAAGTCTATTGGGGTAAAAGAGGTAGGAAAAATGCATCTGAGAAGTTTGAGATGGTAGTGACAGCATTTTGACATGTTGTTGATCTGACAGGAGAGGGTTAGGCCTGAGTCAACAGTGCAGCCTAGGTATTGGACTATGGCGGGGGGTGGGAGGGGAGCTATGGGAGTGGATGTGGGAGAAGGGCAGAATTGCTACACACCATGATTTCAGTTCAGTTTTATCAGGGTTCAGGAGGAGGTGGTTTTTGGCATCCATCTGTCAATTTGGGCATCAGCGTAGTTTTAACAGGAGAGGTTGTGCATGCAGATGATTCCTGGTAGAGCGGTCATATAGAAGTTGAACAGGAGAGCAGATAGGCATGCGCCTTGTGGTACCTCAGAGTTCAGAGTGAGCAGTTGAGACAAAAGGGCAGAGGAAGGTTATGTGTTTCCTGTTGCTGAGGAAGGAGGCAATACATTTGAGAGCAGTGCCAAGGATTCCTAGGGAGTGGAGGCAGTCAAAGAGGATCGAAAGGTTAACCGAGTCTAAAGCTGCAGAAAGATCGAGGAGAATCAGTGCTGTGCAGCCCTCAATCTGCAGTGACCTTGAGATCATCCCAGATCGAGGTCAGAGTGGTTTCTGTTCCATGTCGCAGTCTGAAGCCTGATTGTGCGGGGTCGAGGAGACCGTTGGATTCTACAGAGGAGTTGAGCTGGGAGCATGCAATGCCGTCAATGAGTTTCGCGAGAGGTGTTGGAGATCAGCCTGTAATTCTTAGTGTCAGGGTGCTCAAGGGATGCCTTTTTTAGAAGTGGCTTGACATGCGCTATTTTGAAGGCTTCAGGGAAGATGCCAGAGGTGAGGGAGTTTAGTATGGCTCTTGCATGTTCTCCTGCGCAGGCAGAGGAGAACATTTCTTTCAGGCCAGAGGAAGGGCAGGGGTCGAGGGGTGACCCGCAGGGTTTGCTGGCTGATGGAAGGTTAAGGAACTAGTCACTGGAGACTTGAAGGAGTCGAAAGTAGGTAAAGTGGGCGTCGGGGCAATGGGATCAGGAGGGGTCAGTGAAGGTGGGCGGGGTGGGGGAGCAAGGGCAGTTTGGTGTTAAGGGTTGCATCCTGTCAAATGCAATGTTGTAGAAGTGTAGCGAGAGGGAGCGACTGAGTGGGGGGTGGAATGGGTAGAGGTGCACTTGGGTTTCTCAAATTCTGATATGATCGTGTGGAGTTCTTTGCTGCAGTTGCCACAGTTCAGAATTTGCTTATTATAATAGCCTTTTTTGGCCTTTCAGATTTCTAATTACGGTGGTGCAAGGTGAACATGGACCTGCTGAGACCGGTTTTAGATGCTCTCCATATGCGTTCGAGAGTTATTTTGTTTTTTGGCAATCCTCAGGTGGGGCATGAACCATTTGGGACGGTCCTTTGCGTGAGGATGCGGGGCAAGAGGGGGTGAGAGGAATTAGTGAGTCTTTAAGCAAGGAGTCGAAGGAATCGATGGTTAAGGGTCTATCACAGGGTAGCGTTGCAGGGGGACGGAGGGAAGGAGTGGCTGGGATGTCTGTGCTGAGAAGAAGGGAACCAAGCAGTGTCGGAAAGGAACAAGTTACTTACCTGTAACTGTTGTTCTCCAGCATGGGTCTGGCATGGATTCACATGCTCATGAATATCCCCCGTCGTCAGGTCGGGAATCCTTGGTATAGAAAAAATCATTATCAGTTTTGTTTCTGATCTGTCTTTCTTAGTAGTAACCAATCACTGGTCTCTGGGTCATACTGCCCCCAGCCAATGACTGCCCTGTCCCTAAGCCCCGCCTCTGGCAGTCATCCTCAGATTTGGTAGCAAGTAAAGTGGCAGTATGACCAAGTGAAGAGCCGCAGAGGGGTAGGCTCAACATTAAGCATTAGATCCAAAACTCAACATTCTTACCTCCTCACCAGGCTCACCTTAGGCGAACAGGTTGCGCAGCACTGCTTGGCCGACCTTGGACTCCTCCCTGGAGTCCGGATCGACGCAGTAGAATCTCGTGAAGGTGTGTGTCGACCTTCACGTCGCAGCCCTGCAGATGTCGAGCATGGGCACACCAGAAAGGAACGCCGTGGTAGCGGCGATCGCTCTGGTCGAGTAGGCTCTCGGACGACCGGGCAGCGGTCGGTTTGCCAACCGGTGACAGTGCATGACGCAGCCAGAGAGCCATCTGGAAATGGAAGCCTTCGAGAGAGCCTTCCCTTGATTCACAGGTCCAAAGTTTACAAACAGCTGTGATGTCTTCCGAAAACTCTTCGTGCGGTCCACGTAGAACTTCAGCGTTCTAGCTACGTCCAGTGAGTGCAGAGTCCTTTCAGCCGGCGACGAAGGAGACGGGAAGAAAACTGGCAACACCAAGGGTTCGTTGAGGTGGAAGTCCGACGGCACCTTGGGCATGAAGGAGGGGTGCGTCCTCAGCACCACCCTCGTGTCGTGAAACGTCAAGTATGGCAGCTTGCAAGATAGGGCCTGGATCTCTCCCACTCGTCGTGTGGAGGTGATGGCCACGAGAAACGCTGTTTTCCACGACAGAAACTTCAACGGTGCCGAATGCATAGGCTCAAATGGGGCCCCCATGAGCCTGGTCAGTAAAACGTTGAGCTCCCACGCCGGGGCAGGGGCCTTCACCGGCGGGAATGATCAGAACAATCCTTTCATAAATTCCTTCACCAGTCGATGAGACCACAAGGACGCCCGTCCCGTAGTTCTGGTGTATCGTGAGATGGCAGCCAGATGTATCTTGATGGAAGCGTGAGCTAATCCAGCCTTGGCCAATGACAGTAGGTACGGCAATACTTGAGGGGCCGTAATCCGCAGAGGGTTAATCTTCTGTGCACGGCACCAGACAGAGAACCTCTTCCATTTATGTCCGTAGCACTTGAGAATTGAGGACGCCCTGGCCTTTGCAAGAACCTCTCTGCAGTCGGCCGGGATGTCGTCCCATCCAAACTCTAGTGCTGCAGGAGCCATGCCTGCAAGTTCAGCGACTCTGGGTTGTGGTGAAGAATGGCACCTCCTTCTCTGGAGAGAAGATCTGCGTCCGTCGGCAGCTTGACTGGTGTGGACGTTGACAAGTCCAGAAGGTCCGGGAACCAGATCTGTCTCGGCCATGCCGGTGCAACGAGGATCATCCTGCACCGGGACCTCTTGAGCTGGTTGATGAGCCGGAGCAGCAACGGCAGCACAGGGAACGCATAAAGAAATAGGCCGTCCCAGGGGAACGAGAAAGCATTGCCCATGCTCCTCGGCTGGGGGAACCTGCTGGTGAACCTCCGGCACTTGGAGTTTGTCGCCGTCGCGAAGAGATCGATCTGGGGTTCGCCCCATCGTCGGAAGAGTCTATCCACTTGATCCTGGCGCAGTTCCCCACTCGTGGCACGAGCGCAGCCCTCTGCTGAGTGAGTCGGAGATGGTGTTTTTTATTCCTGCCAGATGAAAGGGCACCAGAAACATCCCTTGGGCGACAGCCCAATGCCACAGATCCTGGGCTTCCTTGGATAGGGCAGGGGATCTGGTTCCGCCCTACTTCCGGATGTAGAACATCGTGGTGGTGTTGTCGGTGAAGATACTCACCACCTTGCCCTTGAGGGACGGAAGAAAAGACCTGAGGGCCCAGAACACTGCGCGGAGCTCCAAGATGTTGATGTGGAGCGACTTCTCCTCCGGGAGCCAAAGGCCTCTCGCGTTAAGATCTCCGGAGTGCGCTCCCCAACCTTCCAGGGAGGCATCCGTCGTCACTGTCACCTGGTGAGCTGGGGTCTGAAAGTCCGTGCCCGCTGACAGATGAGAGCGGGTACCCCACCACCGAATCGCCTGACGGAACGTCTCGTTGAGAGGGACCCTGTCCTCGAAGCTGCCCGTCGACTGGACCCAGCGGGCGTCGAGGAACTCTTGTAAGGGGCGCATCCGAAGCCTGCAAAGGCGCACCAGATAAATACAGGAGGACATCATCCCGAGGAGGGACTTGATAGATCTTACCCTGACCATGTCCGTGGCCAGCAGACGCTGCACCTTGCCCAGAATGGTCCTGGTCCTTTCCTCCGACGGCGAGGCCAGCCGCGCCACTGTGCCGAGCTTGGCTCCCAGAGACAGGGCGACTTGCGACGGAACCAGGAGGGATTTTGGAAAGTTGATGGAGAACCCCAGGTCCGTGAGCAGCTGGACGGTTTCGCAGTGTGCTCCACGGCGAGCTCCCTTGTCCTTGGCCGAATGAGCCAGTCGTCCAGGTAGGGGTAAATGTGGATCCCCTGTAGGCGCAGCCGCGCCGCCACTGGTGCGAGGCACTTGGTGAACACCCTGGGTGCCGACTTCAATCCTAACGGGAGGGCCTTGAACTGGTAGTGCCGCCCTTGGACCACGAACCTGAGGAACTTTCAGTGTCTTTTTAGAATGGGGATGTGGAAGTACGCTTCCTCCAAGTCCAACGACAACAGGAAATCGCCCTCCTCCAGCTGTCCCAGCACGTGCTGGAGGGTGACCATCCAGAACTTCTGCGCCTTGATGTACTTGTTCAGTCGTCGCAGGTCCAGGATGCGGCGCCATCCTCCTTTCTTCTTTTTTATGAGGAAGTACCTTGAGTAAACTCCGGAGCCCCGAAGCCTCTTTGGGACGAGCTCGATGGCACCTTTCTTGAGCATCGCCCTTACTTCCAACAGTAGTTGAGGGACGCGATTTTCCTTCCTGGCCACGGGTGGAACGCGAGGGCACTTCTTCTGGAACTCGAGGGCGGGCCCTTGGGCCAGGGCGTCCAGCACCCAACGGTCGGTGGAGATGGACTCCCACACGTTGACGAACCTCGCCAACCGGCCTCCCACCAGGGTGCTTCGGCGGGAGCCCGACCCCACGGTCGGTTCAATCTTGTTTGGAGGCCGTCTTGCCTCCTTGACCTCCCTGTCGACAACGACGGGCACCACCTGACTTGCCGCGTCCCCTGTAGGCTTCCTGGGACGAAGATATTGCCGCTTGGCGGTACGTGGAGGAGCCACTGCCGGATCCCTTGGAGGCACCTTGTCTGCCTCCAGAGCTCTGAAAGGACGGCCGTCGCTGTTGGAGCACTCCAGTGCCCGGGCAGTCTCCGTGTCTGTCTTGATGGCCTGAAGGGACTCATCAACCGCCTTCCCAAACAGGTTGTTCCCGTCGAAGGGCATGTCCAAAACCTTGCTTTGTACGTCCTGGCGGAAATCCGTCACCTTGAGCCATCCTCGTCGTCTCAGGCAAACGCCGTTGCCCAACTGACAGAAACCGGTGTCGGCGATGTCCGTTGCCACCGTGATGGCGTGGTCCGAGGCAATCTCACCTTCCTGTAAGATTTCAAGGTACTTAGCCCTTTTGGCGTCCGGAAGGAAGTCCATCAGAGGGGCGATTTTGAACCACAACTCCCTGTCGTAGCGGGCTACGATAGCCAGGGCGTTGGCCGCCTTGAAAGTCGTCGCTGCGGATGAGATGACCCGTCATCCCATCGTGTCCAGCTTCCTGCCCTCGCCGTCCAGCGGGGAAGTTGATGTTGAGGCCGATGCCCCCCCAGCTTTCTTCTTTGCCGCCGCCGAGACGACCGAATCCGGGGTAGGTTGCGCCCGAAGGCACAAGGGGGCACCGTCAGGGACCCAGTACTACTTCTTGTACCGGTCCCTCTTTGCCAGCGTCGTGGCAGGGTTCTTGAGGAGGGCGAGCCCCTCATCCTTGATGTCACCAAGAAGTGGTACGGCGAGGACCGTCTTCCTTTTAGCCTCGTGCCGTTGGTAAAGGAACCCCTCCTTCTCTTCTGGGCAGAGCTGGAAGAGCTTGGATGCCCTGGAAATCATGGCATGGAAGGATCCAATCTCATCGGGCGGGGACGCCCGAGCAGGGGAGTGACGGGGGGACACGTCCCGTCGTCGCCTCCATCGTCATCTGTACCTGTCGTAGCCGTGTCCGTGCCTGTATCATCCCCGTGGGTAGTAGACCGGGGGAAGGCAGAGCAGGCTGCAGAGGTGGGAGAGGTGGCGTAGGATGCGTCCTCTTCTTATGCGGTGGACTTTCCGAAGGTCCCGGCTCCGGTTCCACCGTCGGGTCTGGCTCAGGTACCTCCGTCAGGGGGAGGGGCAACCTTGTCCTTATCTCCGAGCATAAGGACTGAACCGCTGACAAAATGGCCACCGAAGTGTCCTGCGGCACTGGAAACGACGGGCGCGAGGGCTCTTGAGGAACCTCGTCGGCGACACCATCGCTCTCGTAGTCGCCCTCGTTGGGATCCCTCCCGATGAGTTGGGCCTCTTCCATGACTTTGATGAGCTCTTCTTCAGAGGTCGTGTCCATATCCACGATGGCCACCTGCCCTTCCCCCAACTTTTCCAACGAGGACTTCGTGTGGGTCTTCTCAATGGGCCTGAAAGACGACTCCCTCTGCGGTGGCAGGGAGACTCTGGGTCCTGAGGTCGCCTCCACTGGCGTAGCCTCCACAGGCTGAGCCAGGGCCGCCGCGACATCCTCAATCGAGGTCTTAGCAGGGTGAATTAAGGCCATTGTCACCTTCTGTACGCCTGAGGCCTTCACCTTGGGGGGAGGGTCCGAGCCTCGCTCCCCCCTCTGCCGGAATCTTCGAGACCGACCGGGGCCTCTCCAGAAGCTTCGCCAGGTTCTCGGACTTCCTCTTACCCGAGCCAGAGCGTTGGCTCGTGGTTGATGGCGCCGGGGAGGATGCGCCCTGCCTGTCAGCCAACGAGCCCGACCGTTCGGCGCTCCCGGTGCTTACGAACTCGCGGTGCTTGGTCTTTTGTTGGGCCCCTGTCGCCGGGGCGCCTTCACAGGACTTAGAAGACCGCTCGGACTTCTTTTTCTTCTTCTCGCCTGACGGGCTCTTTCTTCCCTTCCAGCCAGTTGGCGAGACGGAGGTGGCGATCCTTCATTCATGGTCCGCTCCGACATGTTCCCACAAAACACACAGTCCTTCTCCGTGGGCGTCTTGTCCTCATGGAGACAGTAGAGGCATAACGAATGCTCGTCCTCCTTGAAAACATTCTGAAGCTGGCATCCAAGGCAGGTCCTGAACAGCTTCCCAGGCGTCGAGCTTCCTTTCTCCTGGGCCATGTCCGGGGTAGGCCTCGGAACTTCTGGAATCCTCCAAAAGCATAACTCGACGAAATCTTCACCCTTGAGGGGCGTAGAAAACTCCGAAACGGATCCCCATTGATCGGATGTAAAAACGGTGGAGCTTGAGGCTCTATTTAACCAAAAAATGAGAAAAATCTCCTGAAAAAGCGCGAAAACGCAGCAAAAGCTCGAGAGCTACAGCACGAGGACTCCCAACACTTGAACGTGCGGTAAAAATATGAGGATGGCTGCCAGAGGCGGGGCTTAGGGAGAGGGCAGTCATTGGCTGGGGGCAGTATGACCCCAGCCAATGATGTTTTCTATACCGAGGATTCCCGGCCTGACGACGGGGAATATTCATGAGCATGTGAATCCATGCCAGACCCCATGCTGGAGAAGGTAGCGATGCAGGTCTTTCGTGGTGGTCTCCGATGTCGGTTTACTACGTCCGCTGTGGCTGCTCCACGAAGATTAAACTTGCTGTTGACCTCAACAAGGCCTGACTGAAGAAGATAAGACCCATGGCAGTCGAGGATGACTTTCAGTGGTGACAGGTGTAGTGGCAGAGGTAGGTTTCAGGTTTTCACAGTTTACCGACTTTTGGTCCTTTGGTGCTGCAGCCGCAACACGGACCTCAGGATGGCTTCTTGAGAGCTGGACAGGACCACTGGATTGGACTGCAGACCCTCACCAAGTCTGGACACTCGGGACATCATCTTTGGATTTTGTTGGCAGGAAAACCACTGGACACTTCACGGCAGGCAGTGACCCTGGCCCGTCTCCGGCATGGACAGATGACATGGCAGGAGGAATGCTCCTTTAAGGTTTCTTCAGTGATCTGGAACTGTCACAGCTACGGGTATCAAGCAGCACTATGCCAGGATACCAGCTCTTCTGGGTGATACTCAGCAACTTAGCTTCCAGCCGCCATGAACACTACTCCGGACTCTGGGCGACACAGATGACCTTCAGGCACTCTCTTCTGGACCCACATAGATCCCTTCTCCAGATGGCAGGCAACCAGGACTGGCTTCCAGGACACTTCAGGTGAAGAGCAGAAGTTGCACTATGTCCCCTCATAGCTATGGAAAGAGGCCGCCTATCCAGGTCCTCTGGTTCTGTCCTTTAATCAGCACGGCAGCTTTCAGATTAGATGAAGAGATGCAGCCACAGACTTCTTCCTCCAGCTGGATTTCAGGATGCAAGCTTAAGATGACTTCAGCTTCTGTTTCAGTGTGAGGCCCCCGGTTATACAAAACACTCCCATTCAGTCAGGCTGAGCCAGGCTCAGTCAGCCAATCACACAAAAGTTCATTCCTGCAGGCAGACCCCAATCAGGCTCACAGGTATTCGGGCCATTCACCAGAAACCAGACACCCGCAACATAGGATGTGGATTGGAACCTACTCCCCAGCCTTTCAGGCCAATACATTGCATTCATTACAGTTTCAGTGAGGGCTGGCTCAGGCATTGTGTCACATAACCAAAACCAGACACTCACACCACATATGTATATAGACTACTCACTCCATTCAGGCAGGCTTCACCCCAAGAGTGTTTCCACAACAAGCAACCCCAGGAAAGGCTCGAGGCAGTCTGGCAGCAGACAGACCAAGAGCCATATATGGTCCATCCACGTAACATCCATTCAGGGCAAGGGAACAGAGCCAGAGCTTTGTAGGACTTTCAGAAACAAGGGGGTAAGGCAAAGAAAACCAAGAGGCCACCAGTGGCCATCTTGCCTTTGTGTAGGAATCCATTGATTTCTATGGCAAGCCCTGGGTATCCCAAAATGGAGGCTACCTAGAGCCTCTGTTACATAAGCTGCCACCAGCCCATACCTTGCACTGTGGCCAACACACATGTACCCAAAACATACAATATGGGTACAAGGGTGTACAAGTTACCAGAGTTGTCCGCTCCATGAAGGTCTCTTCTAAACAGGTTTCCCCTTGCTCATCCAGGACCATCAAGGATAACATTGCTCTCTAGCCCCTGCACTCGCTGATTTCTGCAAATCACTCTTAACACTGGATCTTTCCCGCTCCTCCCTTAAGCACTCCCTTGTGCGCCCACTCCTGAAACAACCTTCAGCAGAACCTACCTGCCCTGCCAACTACTGGCCTATTTCCATCACCCCCTTCCCGGAGAAGCTGCTGCAGAAGTTGGCATTGCCCAAACTCAACTCTCACACTGAACTTGTTGGTGGTCTCCACGACCATCAATCTGGATTCAGAGCATCCAGAGGCATAGAAACTGGTCTTCTGTCCACCCGTGAAGACTTGGTCGCATCTCTGAACTCCAACTCCCCTGCTGTTCTCATCCTTCTCGAGCTCTCCTCTGCCTTTAACACAGTCAACCATTCCAACCTCCTACACAGGATCCACAATACCCTTGGTATCTCGGAAGGGGCACTGGACTGGCTGACATCCTGTCTGACATTTTTTCGCAAATCATCCTGGGCACCTTCTCTCCTACTGCCTTCTCCACCTGTGGTGTCCCCCCAGGTTTCTATTCTCTCACCTTGGCTCTTTAACATCTACCTTGCTCTGCTTGCACGCCTCATCTCCTCCAACTTCCAGTTTTACGCAGATGGCACACAGCTCCTTTTCAAACTGCCTGCTGACCCTCTTGCAACCTCCATCATCCCCAACTGCCTATATGCCATCCAGTCCTGGTGCACCTCCAATGATCTCTGCCTCAATGCCTGTAATACTGAGATCCTTCCCATCGGGACCACTGCTCCATCCTTGTTCCCTTGACTCTGACCTTCCTCATTGGACTCTCCCCGGCTCCTCCTCCTGAAGCCAGAAACCTTGGAGTCATCTTCGACTCCTCCCTCACACTCAAGACATTGCCAAGAAGTCCCACTTTCAGCTCTTCCTTCTCAAAGGAATTCTCCCTTTTCTCACTTTCCCAGAGAGGCTCAACATTATCTAAGCCCTGGTTCCCTCTAGGCTTCACTATTGCAATAGCCTTGTGAATCTACCTTCTTCCACTCTGCGACCCCTTCAGCTAATCCAGAAGGGGGCAGCAAGACTTATCTTTGGCCTTAAGCCAAGGGACCACATCTCTCCCCCCTGCCCCCTAAAAGACTACATTGGCTCCCGGTTAAATGTAAATCCCTCTGCATCATCCATAAGGCTGGCTGGGCCCGAGGACCACACCATCTTCAACTTTATCTTACTAAATACTCTCCCTCAAGACTACTACGTTCCTCTTGCACCAACTCTGTGTGTAAAGCGCTTTGCTAAACAGAGTGCAGGTGGTTGATCGCTTTCCTCAGTTGGCTCCCTTCTATGAACAGCCTTCCCCTGCCTCTGCACCTTGAGCAGGATTTCCTTAAATTCCGGAAGCTGCTCAACACTTTCCTCTTTACCTCCTTCCCTTCTTCCCGTAGTCCACAGCTGTAGGCGCTCCCTTAAGTATACGCAATGTTAAGTCCGATCCTTGTCATGTATCTGTGATCAGTTATACCCTCCATGCTCTTCGAATGGCAAATGTCTGTGCTGCATTATATACTGTATTATATATTGTATTCACATGTATGCACCTGCCTGTGACAGGCAATGTAACTAAGCTTCGAGACTTCTTGTACTGCTGCGCCCAGCTGCCTAAGGGTTTGGTGCGCATTATCAAATTAATAAAACAAATCTGTATTCTAATCCAATAGTCCAAGGGAAAACAGTAGTTCCAGAGAATGGTTATGTTCACTTTCCATTTAATGTGAGGCCCAAGACAAAAATCAAAAGGACTGTATTTTCAAAAGCTATTTTTCTATGGCAATGAGACAAGCCATGAGTGGTGCGACAGATTCATGGTCACTTAAGGCACGATAATAGGCCAAATATTACGATGTCTATTTGCGCTGCAACTCTAACGTCCATTTGAACTCCTACAGAAGAGAATTTGTGTATCACTTGCTTGCAACCACCTTCCCAGTGCTAAGAATGTGACATACTTGTTATGAATTAATTTATTGCTAATTGACCATAGCAATGCAGAGAAATGTACGCAGCAGGAAAGGGGTTAAACGTTTTTTCGTCAATATATACAGAAATATTTTAGACAGCAATTAACAATTGCAAAAGTCCATAGCCCAAATGCTCCCAGTTTACACTTTTTCTCTGTGACCCAGAGTAAGCCTGGACACCACCAATCGCAAAACCCATTACTGCTCATTTTTCGTCCAAATAAACGATCCATCGGCCAAATCAGAATCAGGTCAGCTTATCAACAGAAGGCCCGAAAATCAGCCTTTACACTGCCTACAGAGTTTTAAAGTGATTGCCAAGAGAAATGTATCGCTCTACAAAACAACTAAAACGTGCGACTGAGCTTTTAAGTAACAAGTTTAAATAGCAAAATTTGATTTACATGCTAAAAAAGTAAAACAGTAATCCTAGTACTGAAATCGTTACCACTCTAAGTAAAACGGTGGAGAGAGACCAGTACGGGAGGTACATGCAACTAAGGGGTACTTTATGAGGGGAATCCCTATGTATAAATCAACCTCCACGCCCTGCCGACACTGCAGATGGAGAAACTTGACTTGGTACAGGCGTTACTATTCAAGCATGGGGGAAATAGTGATTGGAGATTTCAACGACACAGCCATGCTAGAGCTGGATTGGTCGTCACATGGCGTCAGGATCAGCAGCCCACACACACAATTGCACACTACCATCGAGGCCACTGCGCTCAGACATCTGAGGGAACAGAGGCATTCCTTTTATTCAAACGTGCACACATCCGTCTCATGGTTAAGACTACTTTATGCTACCTGGCACACTAGCGGGTAGGGTAGAATCAGCCACTCTCTCCCCAGAGGCATCTCTGACTATGCCCCTTTGATCATTAGCATTACATGTAGGGAGAGCAAGCACACAGGGCCAAAAACTCAATGCATTCTACCTTATAAACCGTGACATAGCAGACCAACTTCACAAGGGAACAGAGGAATACTTCCACATTAACATAGGAACTGTCGATAGCTACTCTACATTGTGGGAGGCATACAAGTCGGTCATGAGGGGGCAAGCCATTCAGGAAATCTGACACTTCAAGAGGGAAAAGCAGCCACAACTGCTACAGTTGCAGGCAGACGTGGAGGCAGCAGAGAAGAAACACCTAGACCAGAACACACTGGAGATGAAGAGGGGCCTTGTTAGGGTGGCGAGTCTCTACAGATCAATGGTGCTAGATGAGGCCAAAGTGGCATACTGGGATAAAAGGGTTAGGATATATACGATGTAGGGGACAAATGTGGGAGAATGCTGGCCTTGCTAGAAAACTATAAGTTACTCACCGCAGTGACTAACATACTCTTAGTCCATAGTCCCCCTTCCTCCATACTGTAAAAAATCTTCCCCTTTAAATTTAGAGGCGCTAGAACATGCGCTGCCCTGACTTTGCCCACCAGTGCCACTCCTCAGTCCCTATAGATGCATCGACAATATTAACGTTGCCTAATTATACCAGTTTTATTAGGGGGGGGATGGTGGGACGTATGGAGGAAAGGGGACTATGGGCTAATAGTACATTAGTCACTACAGTGAGGAACTTATGACTACTCTTACGTCCCGTCCCCTTTCCTCCATACGGTATGGCGATTACAACTCAAGGTAACCCCAGGGTGGAGACGTGACCCTTAAGAAAACAAGTTCCTTAATACTGCATGCCCGAATGCCACGTCTGACCTGGAGCCGGCATCCAAACAGTAGTGCTTACAAAAGGCAGAGGGAGTGGCTCACGTCGCTGCACTGGTAATGAACTGCCACGGAACGTGTCTCTGGAATGCGACCACCGTGGCCTTGGCTCTGACAGCATGGGCATGCATGTTTGCCAGAAGCGGCTTGTACTGCCCCTCATACGCCTCCTTAATGGCTGCCACCATCCATCTTGCTATGGAGGCCTTGGAAGCCCGATATCCTGGCTTTGAACCGCCAAAGGTGATATATAGAGCATCAAATTTGCGGAAGCTCTTGGTCCTGTCCAGATAGAACTTTAGCGCTCTCCTAAAATCTAAACAGTGCAGAACCCTCTGTGCATCGTCCTTGGGGTCTGCAAAGAAAATAGGGAGTACTATCTCCTCGTTTAGGTGGAAGGCCGAGGCTACCTTAGGAAGGAATGCAGGATGCGTTATGAGGACCACTTTGTCCCTGTGAAAGGTAGTGTATGGCTCAGAAGCCACTAGAGCTTGTATCTCAGTGACACGACGGGCAGACGGAACACCCACCAAAAGGGTTGTATTCATGGTGACCAGCCGGATGTCTGCAGATGTCATATGCTCAAAAGGCTTTTGCGCCAAGGCGCCCAACACTATATTGAGGTCCCACACGGAGCGTGGCTTCCTCATGGGCGGGTAGAGCCTAGTGAGTCCTGTCAAATGTCTTAACCACCAGATTGGCAGAAGAGAAAACATCCTCCAAATTCCGGTAGGCTCCAATGGCCGCCTGATAGGTGGGGCATGTGTCAATCCGCACTCGAGTGTGCTAGGTGTGCAGAGAAAGACAATACATCGTCCAGTGAGCAAGTGAGAGGATCTACTTCCTTGGACTCAGCCCAGTGGCAAAACCTAGACCACTTGCTTTTGCACTGGCTCCTAGTGGCATCACTCCTAGCACCCTGAATGATGTCTAGATTAGCCTGCGAGAGGCACAGATACCTCAGAGTGACCTGTTCAGGCACCACGCTGCAAGGGCTAACTTCTGTGGGGCGGGGTGTATCACCCTGCCCCCTTGTTGGTCCGACAGGCTGAGTAGCTCCGAAAACCATGGCCTCGCCGGCCACCACGGAACTATCAGAATGATACGGAGGGGCCGGGACTCTTATCTCATCTTATCAGTGCTGATAAAATCGCTCAGCGGATTGAGCACTCGTTGCGACCTGAGCGTGATCTGCAGGTCGCAGGGTCGAAACCCGGCAAGGCAAACCCAGCCTTTCATCCTTCCAAGGTTGATAAATGAGTACCAATTTCGGTTGGGTGATATTGTATGTAAATATGTGCTCTGTAAAGTGCTTTGGATTAAGGAGCTATATAAATAAAACATGATTATCATCTTGCATATCACCGTGTGCACCAGTGGAGTGGCAGGGAAGGCCTCAGCGTTCATGCTGTTCCACTGAATCTGTAACGCATCGCCCAGTGAGCCTAGACCCTGTCCCAGCCAGGATTTAAACTGAGGGCACTTCCTGTTGAACCAGGTGGCAAAGAGATCCACCTGAGGATAACCCCATCTGTTGAAAATCTGCTGAAGGACATGGTCGTTCAACTGCCATTCGTAATTGTCTGCCCCCAGCCTGCTGAGCCCCTCCGCCTCCAGGTTTGACTCCCCCAGAAGGTGGATCGCCGTCAGATGAATTCATTCTCCAGGGCCCATTCCCAGATGCTGACCGCGAGGGTGCACAGGGGAGGGGTCCTGGTGCCACCCTGCTTGTTGAGATAATACATGCTGGTGGAGTTGTCTGTCTGAATGAGGATCGCTTTTTCTGCTGATGAGCAGTAGGAAGGCCTTGAGAGCCAGCCAGATGGCCTTCAGCTCTAGCCAATTATTGTGTGCTTCGTGTTCCTGCAGAGACCAGACTCTGGACACTGGTTGTTCAGGGTAGCCTCCAGGGACGAATCCATGGTGATGGCGCTGCAGGTTGACGGAAGGTCCTGTCTATCCTCAGATTGCAGTCGTGCTCCAACAGACTAGGTCCTGGTGTAGGAAGGGAGGAATGCTGATGAGTTCCACCTGTGAGCCCTGCTCCTGATTCCACGAGGCTGCGAAGTGCAGCTGTAATTTCCTCATCTTAAGTCTTGTGTAAGGTACCGCCAAGAGGCAAGCAGCAATGATAGCCAGGAGGTGCTGGTACCACCATGCTGAAGTCAATTCTCCGCTGAGGAAGTGGCCAACGGCCCTCCTGAGGGCTGCGATCTTGTCTTCCGAGGGAAAACTCTCTCGGATCTCGTATCCCAGATGAGGCCGAGGAACGTTGGACTCTGCGTTGGCTCCAGTTGAGACCTTTTGAGATTAATGGAGAATCAAAAGTCTTGCAACATGTTCATGAGGGTGGAGGAGGAATGCTGAACCACTTCTGAAGAACTCGCCATGACCAGGCTGTCGTCTAGGTATGGGATAGACATTGGGCCCCGAGAAGGGCTGCTACTGCGTTCGTAAGTCTGTTAAAGACAATTGGGGCTGAAATGAGGCCAATGGGTAGCACCTTGTATTGAAAATGGAAGCCCAAGATCCTGAACCAAAGGAGGGACCGATGGGGCTGCCAAATAGGGACGTGTAAATACGCGTCCTTCAGATCCAGAGAGCATATCCAGTCTCCCATGCACAGTGTCTCTGCAATAAGCGCTGGGGAAACCATCTTGGGAAAGGTCCAACACAACTCTCAGGCCCGCCTGGTTCTTCTTGTGTGTGGCGAAAATCCTGGAATAGAAGCACATGCCCCACTGGGAGGCTGGGATTTCTTCCACTGCCTGGCTATCTACGAGCGATCAGAGTTGCTGGCCCAATCTGTGGGAGGAGAGAGGAAAGGGGGTACTGGTAGGCTGTACCCCATGGACACTACTGATAGGATCCAGGGGTCCGCAAACCTTGCGTGCCAATTGTGTGCGTGGAAGCCTGCCCTTGCCCTGAAGGGAGCGTCATGCCTTCTTTCCCTCGGAGGCTGAGGAGCGGGACTGAAAGACGCCCTTATTCCCCTTCCTCTGCTGCTTGCAGCAGTGTTGGCTTGGAGATCGGTCAGGCTGCCTGGACCGGTGTTCTTGGAAGCCCCGGAACCCGCCGAAGGCCCTACCCATGTTGGAACGCTGGTGCGTTTGACTGTAGGTCTGGGGCATGGACTTTGTGAGGATGGATAAAGACTTTGCAGTCTGTGTTGGAATGGAAGAGGTTGCTACCCTCAAATGGAAGGTCAAATATGCGTTCATGGACGTCCAGGTTGAACTTTGTGGGCCAGAGCCAGGCCATCATGTGCGTGGCGATGCAGAAGGCCCGGCCTGAGGTGTCAATATGCACCACTGTAGACTCCATGATATCTCTAGCCACCATCTTCACTTCTGCCAGCCGCACCTTAAAACACACCAGACTGCACCGCAAGTTCCGGAAGGAAGTCGGCTATTTTCCACCAAAGCCTCCGATTAACAGCTGCGAACATGGCATCCGGATTAGCCTGACGAAGGTGCAGAGAGGTGTTGGAGTAGACCTTCCCATACGCCTCCAACATCTTCTCCTCCTTACCTAGCAAAGCCAAGGACGTGGTGGCCGATGACTATGGAGGCTTCGGGTATATGGAAGCTGCGGCAGTCACAGAGGAGTGTGGTAGAGGGTGTGCTGACAACTAGAGTGTATCCCCCCCGTTCAACTGGCGTCGAGGCGCATGTTTGTGGGCTATGCCGAGTGGGGTTTCAGCCATCCCTTTTTCGCCAGAGCGACAAGGTCCTTCTGCATCGGAATATCTGTTCTAGCAGCAGGGCATAGAGTGAGGACTTCGGCCAGTACCCCCGCCTACGGTTTGTTCAACCTCTGGTTGTGGAAGCCCCAAGTATTCCACCAAACCTGCAAGTCGATCATGGAAGGCCTTGGCTGACGTTGGCCTGTCTGGGTCGTCCTCATCAGTGTCCACTAGGGTGTCTGACCAGACTGGGGCCGGCGGAGGAGTGCTGAGAGTCGTAGGCTGAGGTGTGGGGATTGCAGCCAGAGGCTGCTGCAGAGGCTGTTGTGGAACGGCCTGAGCTGTGGAAGGCAGGGGAGCCGGAATCGAAGGCAGCTGGGGCTGCCCATGGGCCCGAGACACCAGAGCCCTAGGAGGAATGACTATGGGTGCTGGCAGAGGGACTGGTGGTCGCATGTCCCTGATAACATCCCAAAGGATGCAGCTCATCTGAGGTGACCCCATCAGCGTGAGGAACTTCTCAACTGTCCTCACAGGCTGGTGAGGTGGCAGGGGGTACTGACGAAGTAGCGGCTGGCAGCTGGGGCCTGTGCATACTCTGCCTTGCCGGTTGCAGGTGTTACCTGCCCCGCGATGAAGACAGATAAGCTGTAGGCCACGTACCTGGTTGACCCCAGTCCCACCTGGACACTCAATCTCCTACCTGGACACTCGATCTCCTACCTGCTCCCCAAAAGGGGTCGGTGTCTGACGAGCGGCCATCTTGTCTGGTGCAGTGGCCATCTTGTCGAGCTGCATGTCACATGCCTGCGTCGTGGTGCCTGGCTCGCTGGGATTGGCCTCCTCCAGGACTCTTGACGGTGGAGCTTGAGGCCTACCCTGCACCTCAGGACAAGATCTGGCAGACGTAGAGACCTCGGCTGAAACGCCAGTAGTGCTGCGTACAGGCGCCTCCTCAGACATTTGTAAATTACTAGGGTGTAGCCCCTCAGGTGTACACCCGGTAAAAGAACCTTGCAGTACCTCAGCACCGTCTCCGGTAGGATCAAGCGACCCCTCAGCCTGGCGGCCGGTAGCTGGATGAACCTTGGTACCTGTGATGGTGTGAGGACGGGTATGGTCCCTCCCGCTCAGACGCTTCCTTGGGAAGGAATCACCCTTGCGGGGTGAAATGGAAAATTAGAGGCCCTGCCTTGGACCTTGATCTGCGCTTGACGAAGTTCTTCAAGTCCTCTGGAGGCGACTTCTCGAAGAGCTCCCTCCACCTTGCTAACCTGTTCATCAGAGCACGAGGTGTGAGCATCACACGCAGTACAGCCCTCCCAGCCGTGGTCGGACCTAGGCAGCGGAGGCACAGAGCGTGGGGTTCGGATGTAGGGAAGAGCCTTTTGCAAGCTGGACACCTGCTGAAGCCCAAGGACGTCGACATGTGCCGGAGAGGAGCGTGGCGCCAGAGGACCGAGTACCTGGTTAAAGATTAGAAGAAAAGGCAAAAAGAAAGACATTATCCAGGGAAGAGCACGTGGAATTATAAGGCCGAAGCTCCACCCGGGAGCGCTGGTGAAAACGGTCCATCCCCATCGACACGGAAAAGAGGAGTGGTGCCGGTGGGCCAAGTCAGGGGAGCGCATGCTCCCGGGGCCTGACCTCTGCACGCCTCTAAATTTAAATGGGAAGAAGATTTTTTTCTGGTGAAAAAGGTTCAGTCTCCCGTCCCTAGGAGGGACACTCATACAGTATGGAGGAAAGGGGACGTAAGAGGGAGGAAGGATCCAGCTGGGGAAGAGAAATCCTGCCTGTGGGAAGGGGTGGGGGGAGACAGAGGTGGCACGGAAAGGGGAGGAGTTCACCAAAGCTTTTGCCTGACACTATCATCAGCTGTGTAGGGAGAAGGGGACGTCTGATGTGTGAGACGTCAACTACCTTAAGGAGATCCAACAGAGGTTGGAATTGAGCAGAACTTGGACAAGATCCAGAGAGCGGTGAGCCAGCGCCAAACCAAGAAAACCCCGAGACCAAATGGGCGCCCAAGAGAATTCTGGAAACGAGCTGGATCCGAGGTGAAGGGGATAATGTTTATAGAAAGCCTTACCAAAGGCAGTTTGCCGGTAGATTTAAGACAGGCATTGATAGTTTTTTATATGAACGGAAAACCCCCTGAACGATGTGCTTATTGCCCCATCTTGCTGCTCAATGGGGAGTCCAAGATACTGGCAAAGCTCTTGGCGAACAGGCTAGGTAAAGTGATGCAATGTGATCCATTGGGAACAACGTGGGTTTTGCAGGGCAGAGTTACTAGAATTAACCTCAGAAGGGTTAACAATGCCCTAAGCGAGTCATCACGATTGTTGGGCCCGCACGCTGTGGTGGCTCTTGACTCGGAAAAGGCCTTTGACTCTGTACAGTGGGACTACCTCTGGGCGGTTATGGAAAAAAATTAGAATCGTCCCCAAATACATCAACTGGGTTAAATTACTCTATGCTAATACGGAGGCCAGGGATATACATCTAGATCATTCACGCTACAGAGGGGAACCAGGCAGGGGTGCCACCTCTTGCCGCTTTTGTTCCTACTGGTCACTGGTCATGTAGTCTATGGCAGCAAAGTGAGATCTGACCCCTGCATCATATGTTTCTCTTGCCCCGGGTGACCGGGGTGGGGCGGGGGGGTTGTAGACTGCATCTCACTATAAGCAGACAATGTTTTGATTTACATGGGAGACCCTAAGGTTACCAACTCAGCGGTAATGGAGGTATTACAGAAATTCAGACTTAAGTGGTCTCTGTATTAACTGGGATACGTCAAATTATGCTGGTGAAGGAGGAGAAGGAGGCCATACCAGACAACTGCCCTCGAAAAATAGGCAGGGAATCTATCAAATACCTGGGTATCCGAATAGGGACAATCTGGATCAAGAGGTTGCAAGGTGACAGCAGGTACTGGGCAGCCCTCCCCATCTCGATGATGGGCAGGTTCAACCTGATAAAAATGATGGCATTACCTAGGCTCCTTTATGTCCCTCAGAACACTCCAGTGAAGATCCCCAAAAGGTGCTCTGAGCCATAGAAAACATTCAAAGGGAGATCATATGGGGCATATCTACTCCGACAATAGCACACGGACTAGATCGGTCTGGGAAGGTGGGCTGGGATTTCCTAACATACAGAAATGTTACTGGGCTTCTCATTTCATGGCAATGAATGAGTGGGTATTTGGCAATAGAGCGCTGGCGCATATCAGGTTCAGAGAGGGAAGGAATTGGTATCCGCCCTCCCCTGCAATTGATATAAGGCCATCCTCAGATACAAATGACCAACTGGGTGTACGCACACTTGCAACACTGAGGGATACACTTAAGGCAATGTGTTGGGAGGGTATTGTGACATTGGAAGCACCACTGTGGGTTAACGATCTTCCAGATGTAAATAAATTGGGTCTCCAAAATAGGAGATAGCCACTGGGGGCGGGGGGGGAGGGAATCAGGAAACTACAGCATGTCATAGTACAGGGCCAACTGTCTTCTTTCTAATACATACGGTCTAACGCACAGAGATCGTTATACGTACATACGACTGCAACATGCTATGACACAAGAACAAAGATAGATGGGATATCCCTGAACGCTCTCCTATAGAAGCCAATCTCTTGGCAGGGGAAATCGCGGGAAAAGCAACTACTGTGCTCCATCATGTGATAACCAATTTCACCTCAAACCTCTGGCCAAACTGAAAGGCAAATCGGAGGCAAACATAGCGGAAGAGGAAGATTGGATAGAGGTTGTAGGCTCATCCAGGGAAGGTTGTATAACATGCAGGCTGTGCATCGTTCAATATAAAATACATATATATAAAATGTGTGCAAATTGTAGCCCAGAGAGGCTACATTGCATGGGAAGGGCGGCTGACCTGTTCTGTTTTGTTTTGCGGTTAAAGAGCACAACCAGCAGATTTTTCCACACAATTTGGGAATGCTCCACTACACAGGTGCTCTGGCGCTCGATCGATGAATCTGGAAATTGCATCCCTGATCTCCCGTGCCAGACTGCCCCAAACTAGGGCTGCTACACATCTAGGTTGACACAGGCATTAACCCCAGGGAACAGAGCCTTATCAAGACGGCTCCGATAGGCAAAAGTGACTTGGCAGTTTGCAGGGGTAGTCCCATCACACCAAGTATACATAAATGGAGAGAGGGGGCGGACTACTGTTGTGATTTGGAACAGAGGGTATACAGGGATAGGGGTGCCCCCAGAAACACGTACAAATCTGGAGCCAATGGATAGAGGCGGTATGAATTGGTGGAACACGAGGCGGTTAGGCCGGATCATGGGTCAAGGGGAGGTGGGGGGGGGGGGCTTATGGATGTCTTAAAGGGGAAGGGGCTGGTAACTGGTACCACGGATCACAGAACATCGATCAGCGATGTGGGATTGTACTGAATGTTGTCTCATGTTGTGTTGTTTTACTTCCCTGCAATGGAAAAAAAACAAAATCAATAAAATATCTTGGAGAAAGATAAAAAAGAAAAAATGTTTTACAGTGTGTACTGTGTTTTCTATAGGAAAGAGGAGCATTTAGTTATTCAATCTATCTTCACGTATACAAGATTTTATATTAATAAACTGCATGGGTGACCGTGAATTACACACCTTGTAATGTCATACACCAGTAACGCTCCAGCAGCCCCTCTGTAGTACGACCTTGTGATGGAACGAAAGGATTCCTGCCCAGCCTAGATAAAGCAAAAAGGTTGCATTGTTTTAGAATAGGTATGCGTTGCAGAAAAACAAACCAATAAGCAGTTGAATTTTCAGTTTTTCTATGCAGGCTGATGAAAAGGAGACGAGGATGCATAAGGAAAACACATTCTTGTTGATGTCGAGACCCATAGTTCGTACTCTAGAAAAAAAATTCTTTAACAAAACTTCGAAATCTTTTTTGGCAAAGCCAGACTACCAAATTGCCTGAATGGCTTCACAATACATAATCACCCCCTTAGAGCACAGAATGGACACCTAGCAACTAAACTCGAAAGACAAATCTGAAAGGAAGCAAATAACCCAAAGGTCCACATTTGAATTCAATAACCTGCTTTCTGGGACACTAGAAAAAATTAAACCCATTGTCCATAAAGGATGAACGACATCTTAACGCCCACCATCTGCTGGTGTAAATGTTGTTAGCAGGACAAAGAACATTTTATGTATCGCTAGGTTCAACCAACAGTCCACAGAATAAGTTTGGGACTCTTCATGTGACCATTTTGATGCAAGAGAAAATAAAAAATTTAAATGTTGCGGTCCATTCCATATCCTGCACAATATAGCAGTAGGCATGCTCCAGTGAACTAGTTTCCTTTTTGATAATTCACTCTTAACAGAAAGCTAAACAACTCATTTTACACCGACAGGAATATAGAAGCAACATTATGCACAATCTGCAAGATTGTGCATCTTTTGGCAGTGCGCTTTGTAAATAATTATCCGTTTATAGGAATTTCAGACTGGCAACACTTCTTTCTATTATATTGAAGAACAATGACAGATCTACAAAACGCAAAGCTATTCTTGATGTGGAGTTGCGCATTAACTCATTGTTTACATTTCTTCTTTCTTCCATTGCTACGAAGTAAAGTATGTTGGAAAGCATCAACAATTAGGAAAGAACAAATGATAATCACCACGCCTGACAAAGAACATATACTTTCTTTTTGTAGTTGCTTCTTGCTTGACAGTAGACTGGCCCCACATTATTAGACAGTCCTGGGATACTTATCCAGTGGATCACTCAGTTGTCATGGGCTTTGACCTACCCTCCACGAGTCCTAACACCAATAAAATAGACAGAAGATACAGTCCAACTAACAAGATATTGAATGACAGATTTTAAGAGGATGTGCCCCCAATTCATTCTATTGAGCAGGAGTCACTGAAGACAGTGAAGTCGGGAACAGGGTTGGCCACTTTTAAGTGAGGGACAATATGGTGGAGAACTAAGTGTAAGAGACACTAGTGGTCTCCTGGTTACAGCATTTTGTCTGCTGTATGCATCCCTGGTTGCAACTAAATAGAGACGAGTCGGTATCAGGTAATAATATCCCCATATATATGGTTGCCGTAAATAATATCGGCGGGAAAATGTCGTGGCAATATTATTTGGGTGACCATATATATATGGGGACGGGGCAAAAAAAAATCTTTTTAAAAAAAAGAAAAAAAAATAATGTTTGGGGGTTGCGGGGGTGTCCCCCGCATGTTCCATGCAATGTTGCCACAAAGAAACGGCCATTTTTCGGCGATATTTTTGCATGGCGAGATTTTTGTGGCGGCATTATTACATGGAACCGACGAGTCACACTTTCAAGGCGGTGCATGGTGCTGAACGACAGAGCGCATATTGCCAGCCAGCCATGATCCCTCAAATTCCCCCTGCCTCCAACCCCAGGATGAGATGGAAGGTCTGACTTTGTTGCAACAATGACAATGAACCCTGTCCCCCTCTGCGCAGCCGCAGGCTCTAGACCGAACCCAACACAGGCCTCATATTGCGAGCCCCAGGCCCATAGTGGACTACCTTCAGAACGTGGCTGGTATCGCATTGAAAATTCCAGAAAGGCCCAATAAGGCGAAGGAGCATGCCACAGACCTTAAGCCAGCCAAGCAACTACACAGATCTTTGCTGAGCATGGGGCATCAATGTGCCTCTTCATGCCAAACAAGGCTCAGGGGGAGATGTCAAGTGCCACACACAACCACAGGTGGTCGCTATACCAGCTCAAACAGCAATGATGGGACCCAGCTCTTCCATGGCATGTTCCATGCCGGTAAAATACCTCAGCGAGTTGAGCGCTTGCTGCTGCGTTCTGTATGTGATCTTGCAGGTTTTAATCCCAGCAAGACCAACTCAGCCTTAAGTCGATAAAGGAGTATCAACTTCGGTTGGGATAATGAATGTATGTATGTAATATGTTCTATGCACAGCACTTTGGAAAACCGCTTTATAAATAAGACCTACATTACTCACCATAATTGTATTTCTGATGATTGTATCGGCTTAGATTCACATGCTGGGCATATAGTCCGACATCTAGTGGTAATCACAGAGTATTGCATTTTTCTTTCTAAGATCAAAAAGGAAAGTCAACATGGCCGTGACCAACACTAACCCTAACGTGACGTGTAGTGTAGTGTACCCAAAATCCTTCACGGGTCGCGGTCCCACTGGTTTTCAATTAAATATGTGCTCAGCCACTGGCTTTACATATTACATACATATTTACATATATTCTGATAAGACAAAACTTTAAAAATCTCAAACAATCTAAAACAATTTGTTAATATCCTCTTAGAATAAAATACCAGCCGACAATTCTCTTAAAATGGATAAACTTAATTTGTAAAATTTCATCATATGATATATAAGAATATCATTTCCACCCAGGAGATTCTGCCTCATTGTCTCAAAATGTTCTACCTTACATGAATTATCATATCGCTTCAGATAGTTCACTCAACTAGTTTAGGCTTTCACAATCACTCATTAGGTGTTTAGCTGTTTCTATCTTTTCATTACCACATAATCGACATAGTCTCAGCATTCGTGTAATTCCAAGTCTAGCTCCCAGAACTTCCATAGTATCACATTTGTTAAATTTAAACAGCAGATATAATCTCACTGTCGTCGGGTGGGGGAACGCTTTTTGATAATTGGGTATTCCTCCATTTATAGACCAATTTTCGAGGAATAACCCATCCGCAGACACAGATGCTAAATGTATCATGTCTCGTTCTTTTGCTTGAGTATATATCGCCATTTTCAAAAGACTTTTTGCTTTTACATGTGGTACAAACATCCATCTTAACATATTCTCCTTAGCCCATTTGATATATATCATACATATGTTGTGAATAGTTTGGAGTTTACAAAAATTCAGTCTTATTGAATATTTTCATCAGGTATACCATAAATGTGTTATTATTCAGGGTATATAACTTCACAAACATTGCCGATTTATATTCTAAAATGTCGCTGGCATATCCAAAATTGCATTCAAGTAAAAGGTATTCACATGATACATTAGTTGGCAGTCTAAAAAGCGGTCTTAAAATATTTCCTTCAAACTTGTTAAGATCATTTTTAAAATTCTTTCCCCACACTTCAGCTCCGTATAGAAGACATGAAACAATTTTAGCAGAGAACAACAATACAATCGTTTGCACAGAAAACCCACCCTGTCTGCCTTTAAATTGGTTCAGTGCACCTGCTATTTTTTTACATTTCAATTTTGTCTCTGACCAGTGTTGATTCCATAGCAACATATGGTCTACGACGACTCCTAAGTATTTATACCATTCCACAAGTTCAAGCTGAGTCTTATTCACAAACCACTTATAGGTGTTAGATCGACTCAGTTTGCTGTTACCTAAGAATGCCATCACCTTTGTTTTACCAATATTTATAACAAGACCACTTTTCTCTAGATATTCTACCAATGCATTCAATTTAGTTTGTAGTCCAGCAGGGGTATAATCTAGTGACACTAGGTCATCTGCATACCCAAGCCAACCCAATTGCAATGAAGAGATCTTAACATCATCAGTTCCTAATCCATTAATTGAATCTGGGATATCTGCCAGGTAAAGGTTGAACAGTGTTGCGGCCAGGGTACAACCCTGCTTAACACCACGACAGGTAGGTATCGCTTCAGATAGTTTACCTTCTCCATCTAACCTAATCCGTACAGGAGGTATCTGAATATAGTAGTTGGATCATATGTAGGAGCCCAGACGGGATCCCCATTTTCTTAACTTGATCCATAATTGCCTCTTAGAATAGTGTCAAATGCTGCACTTAGATCAAAAAATAAAGCATATACAGGAAGTTTCCGTACCGCCCATGAATATTCTACTGCAGTCACTAGATTGACAATATTATGGATAGTTGACGATTGAGCTCTAAAACCAGATTGATTACCTGGTAACATGTTATTATTACTAATCCATTCATTCAATTCATTCAACAGCACTTTAGCGAATATTTTAGCAGGAATGTCTAACATCTGGTAGTTTGCAGGTTCTTTCCAATCTCCTTTTTTATGGACCGGAAGAATTATACTTTCTCGCCATGAATTAGGGATATTCGCATATTTTCCAATCCAGCGAAATAATGTGAATACGGCTTTCGCCCACAGCTTTGGCGCCATCCGTAAAAGGGCATTACAGGTCTGGGCCTGTTGCCCTCGAGATTTTTAATTGCTCTATCAGTTTTGTTAAACTGTCAACCGTAAAACTACCATGCCATCTAGCGTTAACTATTTCACACCCTTCACTATTGGGGCCATCTAATCCAAGTGTATTTCTAACATGTGTAATCTATAGATTTTCAGGTACACCATTAATAGACAAACAGCTCTTTGTTCTATTGATTGCAGCCCACATCGCCTGATGATCATTGTTACGGGCATGTGTAGCAATACCGCACCAGATTTCATTAGCCTTAAGTGTACGATATTGTCTATGCCAGCTATGATGTTTTTTGGCAGCTTTTATCAGATTAGTTGCATCACTCGTTTGGGCATTCTTTATATCATTGATTCTATGCCTAAGTTGTTGTTTTGCCTTTTGAATTGACCAATCAAAAACAGTGTTTTTTTTACTAGAATGATTCCATCTTTCATTCGTGCCAACATTCTTTTTGTGATTTGAGACCGCTTTGATATTATTAACTACCTGTTCAAATTGAATTATTATTTCATTAGTATATTCCTCGGCACATTCAGCCATCTGCTCATTAAATAGTTCGATTCCGGCTTCAGCTATCACTTTGGCTTTACCTAATTAAGTAGGGTTCTATGTGATCCGATTTGCTGAGCTGTTCATTTCAATATTGCCGTTAAGTTGGTAGGAGGTCTCTTCTTTAATACATTTCATCAGCAAATAGAGAAGAAAGTGACCATCTTCCACTCTAACACCAATTGACATATCAAACACTAAATCATTGGCACTATCGTTCACCATTATATAATCAATTGTGGATAAACTTCGACCATTCACACGAGTCGCGCTACGATTAGGATCACTACATGTAATAAAATTCAGCATTTTCAGGTGATACTTGAGAAAGCCCAGGGTTTCCTATGTCTATTTGAAAAACCATGGACTATCGGCCCCAAACAGACATCATCATTCATTACATTCTCAGGTATCACTATCTTTGCATTAAAGTCGCCAACTAATATACAGGGCAAGTCTTCTATCGCTTCATTTAAGATTTTGGTCACCGTACCAAGGTTGATTTTATTAAACGCCCCATTCGGAGGGTTATAAATATTCACTAACAGTTTGGGTATCTCGGGTATGTTAGTCCAAATCTCTACTGCCAGCACCATTTTTGTGGACCATTTTGTATTCTTCCCAACCCATGGGTGTCTAATGGCTGTAAGCAATCCACCTTTTGAGCGGCCTCTTGGTCCCTTCACTGCCAGAAATTGTATAGTGCACGTCACAAGGTTTGTGCAACCATGTTTCTTGTAATGCGATCATACAAAAGGAATCAAGATTCACTAGCAGCCAGTCTTCAGCTATATAGTGATGGTTACCTCTTGTATTCCATGATAGCATTATACCTATCTCGTCAGGGACGTTGTTCAAAATGACATTTGAATGCTATGGGTAGCCATTGCCAATATCCATTGGTCTCTATGGTATTCGTAGGTATGTCCGACTGTTTTGCCTTCATGTCTGTCAGACTCCCAGCTTTATTTGCATCAGAGTTATTCATTCCTCCACTTATTCCCCCATTTATATTAGAATTGTGTGTCGGTATAATTGACACATTATCTTCTTTTGTAGTTCTGTTTTTAATAGGTTTCAGACCGGACAATATCTCCTGATATTTAACTTTTTGCATTTTTGTTTCCTTACAGGAGTAACCAAGTTGGCTAAATAAATCACTATGGATAAGGATGTAATCCAAAGTGACATTATAAGTACACCACACATTGGTGATGGCCACGCTTGGTGTAACTAATTGGTCTACTATCTTGAAATCTCTAGAAGATATCATCCGTAGTGGTACAATGGCTGCGCATAGCTCTAGTAGGCGCCTTCTATTCAGTATCTCAACTATATCAGACTTAGCAGTAGCCTGGAACTGCAGAGCTCTGACATAGTTAGTTGGGTAATTTTTATGGGTAGAGTAGCTATCATCTAACATAGTCTTCGTTTGCGCGCATGGCAATTCAGTAGTAGAAGCATCCGCTTTATTTCTCTTACCCATTTTTGATTTCATATTATCTGATTTGTCTATGTTGGGCTCTACAAATAACCTTTGCATGTCTAGCAGTATTGTATCTGCTATACGCCCTTTCTTTTTTATTAATTTCTTCTTTTTGGTCGTTGCTAGCCATTCATCTAACGTTGGGCGTATATTAACTGGTACAGGTCTCATATCTTGCAAATTTGGTCTAGAGTTCACATTTTTCAATAGCCGTTTTTTTTTTTAACGGGTCTTTCGCTGACTGTTCATGTATGTACACTATGTGGTCTCCAACAAAATTGGGTTCTTTAGTTAGTGGAATCGGTCTAGGTGGATTAGGAACATTGAGGGTAGTGGTAGAGAGAAAAGGGATAGGCTCCTCTACAATACTCACACCAATCGCCGCTTTGACTATACATCAATTTTTGTAACTCTCCCACTACCACTACCACTACTGTACATGGCAGCTTGAGATATAGCTTTCTTTTTCGGTAGTCTACTCTTTTTTAGTCTCCTGGCAGCCTGTTCAAAATTTGCAGCCTTGGCCATATCAGGAATAGTATAATCAGCTGTCTCAGTGTCAACTGACTCTACTAGCTGCAGCTAATTTATCTATATTTGCCATTAGCGTCTTCTTGGCTCTGTTAATGCTCTTATGGAGTAGGACAGAGTGTCCATCTAGCTTACGCTCAATAGTATCACATTTGTCTACCAGATTAGTTATAGCAATCTCCAACGCTTCTAATATTTCCTCAGAGCTCTTAGGGACAACGCTCAAATTAGAAGGGGAAACTGTTATCCCTTCGCTCATTATAGACAGATTAGTCACCTTAGCAGGTACACTTTCCACACCTTTATAGCTCTGCATTTGCCCATCTTCATGTGTAATTATTCCAGTGATTGGGTCAACCACTAATCTATTTTGTGGATTAGGTTTATCAAAGAAGATCGACTTTTCGCGTATTGCAATCGTTGTACAATCATTCACTATGTCACTCTGGAATCCATTCACACATCTCTTTTCATTATTCATGTGCTCTAAATCATTAGGCTCTTGAGGTATTTCAAGAAACAGTTTAGCACCAATACACGGTAGGCTACTTGCAAGTTCTTCAATTAACTCATTCATAGTATTTACCTTATCTCCAGCACTCAACTGGGCGGGAATTACTCCACTCGCTGAATCAATTTTATTGAAAAAGCTGGTCATTTTGGCTAGCTTACTGTCGGTAAGTAGACCTGGTTTGGAGATGATTTTCCGTTTGCACGCTCTACTCAGTCTATTTCCAGACTCTAGCTGGGGAGCTTCAACTTTCGATTTCATATTGTGTTTTAGGACTCTATCTTGGGTACTACCAACTGATCGTAATTCCATACAATTTGCTTTCAACAGCGTGACTCACACGGCTCAAGTGCCACTTTCTCTTAACAAATCTGAATTTGCCAGGGACCAATAGTATTAAAAACTATGGCACACTGCACGCTGCATAAAGCAGCAAACAGCCAACAGCGCTACGTAGAAAAGCTACTTCCGGAAAGCGCGTGCGCCGGAAAGCGCGCAGATGGTTGAATAAGTAGATTCCTTTGTGGAGGGAGCGGAGTTACAGCTGTATATTCTATAAATCAATAGAATATTAATCAGTATCCAAATAATGTCCACAATAATGTCCACAGGGTCTACTTTCATCAAGGAGAACATCCACTGTCTTTGGAGTGCTTCAAAGGGCACGTAAACATGGATCGTACCGTAGCAGCGTACGACTAATTCAGAGCAGCGCTTCCTCCCAGCCAACAGCACTACTTAGAAAAGCTACTTCCAGAAAGCGCGCGGTTGTTTTTGCTCTGCCATGGGGGAGCCTTACAGAATGCATGAGTGAGTACAGAAGAAAAGAAGGTGTAATATGTCCATGTTCCTTCTACTCCAAGAGGGGAGGAAGGGTGGGCTCATGTGAATCTAAGCAGATACAATCATCAGAAATACTATTACGGTGAGTAATGCACGTCTTCTGATGCTTGTGAATTTGCTTAAAATGTCATGCTGTGCATAGACTAGCGAGGAGATGGTAGTGGGATGTGTGAAGGAACAGTAGCAAAGAGATGTCTTAGCATCGCCTGTCCCACCTGAAAAATCAGACTTGATTGTGTCTAAGCAGTAATGTTGAGTGAAAGTGTGAACAGAGCTCCAGGTAGCTGCTTTACGAAGTGAGGCAGACAAGTGGCAGTCTGCAGTAGGCACATGGCAACGGCTTCTGTGGACATATACTCCTTGACACTGCTCTACTCCAGAAGCCTTCACCAAGTATAACTGTGACCCTTTCTAAATAACCTGTGAACTCTAACAAGAGCCCTCAACCAAGTTCCCGGCAGGGCACCTGCAGTTTGCTTACCTTGGGACTCCCCACTGCTTGGTTATCGAGTGGACCAGTGCGCTCTATAGTAGCTCACTTGCCCGCTGCACAAGAGGACCTGGGTAAAAACGGTGCCAGTAGGGGATTTAATTTGGAACGCCCAGGGTCCACCAGGAGCCTCTCCCCTGGGGCTGACATTGGACAAGCTCAGTCTCTTTCTTCGGACAAAGGGGGCGTAGGCTTCCGTTGTGAAACAGTCCCTTGGAAATGTCCGTAAACACATGCATGTGTGCAGTTGGTGGGCGCAAGGCCAAATGTAACAACAACAATACGGTAAAAAAATGCTGTCTCTTTCAATCCAGTAACAGCATGGAGGCGACCAACTCCACGGCTCAACTGAATGAAGCCCTGCCAGGGCTGATAACGGCTTTCTTTCCCGTAGCATGGATTGAAGTGGTGGCACAAATTAACAACATCGCGCATGAGCCCCCCGACCTGCCGGTCTTCCCTGATCTCAGAGCTGGAAGTTAGCTCCAACATGAGCAACAGACAATAACTCCCTCCTGGACCTTTGCTACTCTGTCCAGGATAGTCTGCTGGGGTACGTGAAGCCAGAATTACCCTGTACTACCAACCTCGAAGCCACCTTAGCTTCAACTAAAGATCCTACTCAAATGAATCAGACCCCGGATGTCAGGCTTTCAAATTCCCCTAACATGTGCCCCGATTTGGATGTTTCCATCTCCTTTTCCACACATTGTCCATACTGACCAGCTCACCGTCAACCCTACAGTTCGCAATGAAAATCCTGCTTAGGTTTGTGGCTGTATACATGCCAACCAGACTGGGCAGAAGGAACAAGTTACTTACCTGTAACTGTTGTTCTCCAGCATGGGTCTGGCATGGATTCACATGCTCATGAATATTCCCCGTCGTCAGGCTGGGAATCCTCGGTAAAGAAAAAACCAGTATCAGTTTCGTTTCTGATCTGTCTTTCGTAGTAATAACCAATCACTGGTCTCTGCGTCATACTGACCACAGCCAATGACTGCCCTCTACCTAAGCACCGCCTCTGGCAGCCATCTTCAGATTTGGAAGCACGTGAAGTGGCAGTATGACCAAGTGAAGAGCCGCAGAGGGGTAGGCGGGAGGGTTCGCATGTGAATCCATGCCAGACCCATGCTGGAGAACAACAGTTACAGGTAAGTAACTTGTTCCTTCTCCAGCATGGGGTCTGGCATGGATTCACATGCTCATGAATAAAGAATACATAGCAGTACACACATGCACAACCACGGGAGGTGGCAAAGGCTCAACATTAAGCATCACATCAACTCAACATTAAGCATCTTACCTCCTCACCAGGCTCACCTCAGGCGAACAGGTTGCGCAGCACTGCTTGGCCGACCCTGGACTCCTCCCTGGAATCCCGGTCGACGCAGTAGAATTTCGTGAAGGTGTGCGTCGACCTCCACGTAGCAGCCCTGCATATGTCCAGCAGGGGCACACCAGATAGGAACGCCGTGGTAGCTGCGATCGCTCTGGTGGAATGGGCTCTCGGACGGCCAGGCAGCGGTCGGTTTGCCAACCGGTGACAGCACATGATACAGCCGGAGAGCCATCTGGAGATGGAAGCCTTCGAGAGAACCTTCCCCTGATTGACAGGTCCAAAGTTCACAAAGAGTTGTGACGTCTTCCGAAAACCCTTCGTGCGGTCCACGTAGAACTTCAGCGCTCTAGCTACATCCAGCGAGTGCAAAGTCCTCTCAGCCGGCGACGAAGGCGACGGGAAGAACACAGGTAACACCAAGGGTTCGTTGAGATGGAAGTCCGACGGTACCTTGGGCATGAAGGAGGGGTGCGTCCTGAGCACTACCCTCGTGTCGTGGAAAGTCAAGTACGGGGCCTTGCAGGAAAGGGCCTGGATCTCTCCCACTCGTCGTGCGGAGGTGATGGCCACAAGAAAAGCTGTTTTCCACGATAGAAACTTCAACGGGGCCGAGTGCAGAGGCTCGAACGGAGGTCCCATGAGCTTGGTCAGCACCACGTTGAGCTCCCACGCCGGGGCCGGAGCCTTCACCGGCGGGAACGATCTGAACAGTCCCTTCATGAACTCTTTCACCAGACGATGAGACCACAAGGACGTCCGGCCCGTGGTTCTGGTGTATCGGGAGATCGCAGCAAGATGAATCTTGATGGACGCATGTGCCAGACCAGCTTTGGCCAGCGTCAGCAGGTACGGCAGTACTTGGGGAGCCGTAATCCGTAGAGGGTTAATCTTCTGTGCGTGGCACCAGACAGAGAACCTCTTCCATTTGTGTCCGTAGCATTTAAGAGTCGAGGACGCCCTGGCCTTTGCAAGAACCTCTCTGCAATCGGCCGGTATGTCGTATCCTCCAAACTCTAGTGCTGCAGGAGCCAGGCCTGCAAGTTCAGCGACTTCGGGTCGTGGTGGAGGATGGCGCCTCCTTCCCTGGAGAGTAGATCCGCGTCCGCCGGCAGCTTGATCGGCGGGGACGCTGACAAGTCCAGAAGGTCCGGGAACCATATCTGCCTCGGCCACGCAGGTGCGACGAGGATCATCCTGCACCGTGACCTCTTGAGCTGGTTGACGAGCCGGATTAGCAGAGGCAAGGGAGGGAACGCGTAGAGGAACAGGCCCTCCCAGGGGAACGAGAAAGCATCGCCCATGCTCCTCGTCTGGGGAAACCTGCTGGCGAACCTCCGGCACTTGGTGTTCGTCGCCGTCGCGAACAGGTCGATCTGGGGTGTGCCCCACCGTCGGAAGAGGCGATCCACCAGATCCTACCGTAGTTCCCACTCGTGGCACGAGCGCAGCTCCCTGCTGAGTGAGTCGGCGATGGTGTTTTTTATCCCTGCCAGATGAAACGGCACCAGAAAAATCCCTTGGGCGACGGCCCAATGCCACAGGTCCTGCGCCTCCTTGGACAGCGCTGGGGACCTGGTTCCGCCCTGTTTCCTGATGTAAAACATGGTGGTGGTGTTGTCGGTGAAGATCCTCACCACCTTGCCCTTGAGGGACGGAAGGAAGGACCTGAGGGCCCAAAACACTGCACGGAGCTCCAGGACGTTGATATGTAGGGACTTCTCCGTCGGGAGCCAGAGTCCCCTTGCGTGCAGATTTTCGGTGTGCGCTCCCCACCCTTCCAGGGAGGCATCCGTGGTCACAGTCTCCTGGTGGGCTGGGGTCTGGAAGTCCATGCCCGCCGTCAGATGCGCGCGGGTGCCCCACCACCGTATCGCTCGTCGGAAACTCTCGTCGAGCTTGATCCTTTCCTCGAAGCTGCCCGTCGTCTGGATCCAGCGCGCATCCAGGAATTCTTGCAACGGGCGCATCCGGAGCCTGCACATGGGAATGAGGTAGATGCAGGAAGACATCATCCCGAGGAGGGACTTGATGGACCTCACTTTGGCCGCGTCGGCCACCAACATCCGTTGCACCTTGCCCAAGATGGTCCTGGTCCTCTCCTCCGACGGGGAGGCCAGAAGGGACACTGTGTCGAGCCTCGCTCCCAGAAACAGTGCGACTTGCGCGGGCACCAGGTGGGATTTGGCGTAGTTCACGGAGAATCCCAGGTCCGTGAGGAGTTTGACGGTCCTTGCCGTGTGGACCACGGCGAGCTCCCTCGTCTTGGCGCGGATGAGCCAGTCGTCCAGGTAGGGGTAGACGTGGATCCCCTCGCGGCGCAGCTGCGCCGCCACCGGTGCAAGGCACTTGGTGAATACCCTGGGTGCCGACCGTAGTCCGAAGGGAAGGGCTTTGAACTGGTAATGACGCCCTTGGACCACGAATCTGAGGAATTTGCGGTGCCCCTTTAGGATGGGAATGTGGAAGTAGGCATCCTCCAAATCCAACGACGATAGGAAGTCTCCTTCCTCCAGCTGACCCAGGACGTGCTGGAGGGTGACCATCCGGAACTTCTGCGCCTTGATGAACTTGTTCAGACGTCGCAGGTCCAGGATGGGGCGCCATCCTCCCGTCTTCTTCTTCACGAGGAAGTATCTCGAGTAGACTCCGGAGCCCCGAAGCCTCTTTGGGACGAGTTCGATGGCGCCCTTTCTGAGCATCGCCTTTACCTCCAGGAGAAGTTGAGGGACGTGAAGTTCTTTCCTGGCCACGGGGGGGACGCGCGGGCACCTTCTTTGAAACTCGAGCGCGTGGCCCCGGGCCAGGGCGTCCAGCACCCAACGGTCGGTGGAGATGGACTCCCACACGCTGACGAAGCCCGCCAGCCGGCCTCCCACCGGGGTGCTTCGGTGGGGGCCCGACCCCACGGCCGGTTCAATCCTGCTTGGACGCGGCCTTGCCGCCTTGACCTCCTTGGCGACGACGGCGGGGTCCGCTAGACTTGCCTCGTCCTCTGTAGGCCTCTTGCGACGACGAGCGGGCCGCTTGACGGTAGGAAGCGAAACCGCCGCCGGAACCTTTGGAGGCGCCCTTGCCTCCGCCGCTCCGAAAGGGCGTCCGTCGTTGCAGGACTCCAAGGGCCCGGGCCGTCTCAGTATCCGCCTTGATGGCCTGAAGGGAATCGTCCACTGTCTTCCCAAACAGGTTGTTCCCGTCGAAGGGCATGTCCAGGACTCTGGTCTGGACGTCCTGCCGGAAGTCCGTAGCTTTGAGCCATCCACGACGTCGAAGGCAAACACCGTTGCCCAGCTGGCGGAATCCAGTGTCGGCGATGTCCGTCGCCACGGTGATGGCGTGGTCCGAGGCCACCTCACCTTCCTGCAGGATCTCAAGGGCCTCCGCCCTCTTGTCGTCCGGCAGAAAATCCAGCAGGGGAGCCATCTTGTACCAGAGCTCCCTGTCGTAGCGGGCCATGATAGCCAAGGCGTTGGCCGCTTTAATCGTCGTCGCTGCCGACGAGATGACTCTGCGCCCCATAGTATCCAATTTCTTTCCCTCGCCGTCCGGCGGGGAAGTCGATGTGGAGGCCGCACCCCCCCCGCTTTCTTCCTGGCTGCCGCGGAGACGACGGAGTCCGGGGTAGGCTGCGCCCGGAGGCATAGGGGGGCCGTGTCCGGGTTCTTGAGGAGGGAAAGGCCCTCATCCCAAATGTCGTCCAACAGAGGCACTGCGAGGACCGTCTTCCTCTTGGCCTCGCGCCGCTGATAAAGGAAGCCTTCTTTTTTCTTCTCCTCAGGGCAGAGTTGGAAAAGCTCGGAAGCCCTGGAGATCATGGAGTGGAAAGATCCGATCTCGTCGGGCGGAGAGGCCCTGGTGGGAGGCGACGACGGAAAATCCTCGTCGTATGCCTCGTCGTCCGTACCCGTCGCTGCCGTGTCAGTCCCTGTATCATCCCCTCGGGTGGACGGGGAGGAGGGCTGGAAGGGGCGCGACGGTTGAAAAGGAGGTGCTGGATGGATCCTTCTTTTCTTGGTAGGGGGGACACCAGAAGGTCCCGGTTCTGGATCCCCCGACGGGAGAGGTTCCTCCGTCGGTAACGGTAGCCTCGTCCTTATCTCGGAGCATAAGGACTGTATGGCCAACAAAATGGCCGCCGAGTTGTCTTGCGGCGCTGGCAGAGGGGAATCCGACGGGCGAGCAGGGGCCCCGTCGGTATCCTCGACGATGTCGTCGTCGTCACCTGCGTCGGGGTCCATTCCGACGGGCTGGCCTTCTTCCACGCCTAGGCCGTGGCTTAAGACCTCGATCAGCTCCTCTTCTGAGGTTGAGGCCGACTCTACGACGACGCCCTGCCCCCCCTTCTTCTTCCCCACGGAGGGTTTCACGGGGGTCCTATCGATGGGCACAAAGGAAGACTCCCTCCGAGGAGGCAGGGAGATTCTGGGCCCTGAGGTCGCCACCACTGGTGCAGCCACCACCGGCTGAGCCAGGGCCGCCGCGACCGTTTCGATAGAGGGCTTGGTCGGATGGATCAAGGCCTTCACCACCTTAGGTGCGCTCACCGCCTTACCCTTGAGGGAGGGGGCACTGCCACGCTCCTCCTCTGCCTTAGAGCTCGACCGGGGCCTCTCCAGGAGCTTCGCCGGGTGCTCGGCCTTCCTCTTACCCGACCCAGAGCGTTGGCTCGTGGTTGATGGTGCCGGGGAGGGTGCGCCCTGCCTGGCGCCCGTAGAGCCCGACCGTTCGGCGCTCCCGGTGCCAGCGGACTTGCGGTGCTTGGCCTTATGTTGGGCCCCCGTCGCCGGGGCGCCCTCAAAGGTCTTAGAAGACCGCTCGGATTTCTTCTTCTCGCCAGACGGGCTCTTACCCTCCAGCCAGTTGGCGAGACGTTGATGGCGGTCCTTCATGGTCCGTTCCGACATGTTGCCGCAAAACGCACAGTCCTTCTCCACGTGCGTCTTGTCCTCATGAAGGCAGTAAAGGCAGAAAGAGTGTTCGTCCTCCTTGAAGACGTTCTGCAGCTGGCATCCAGGGCAGACCCTGAACAGCTTTCCGGGCGTCGAGCTTCCCTTCTCCTGGGCCATCTCCGAGACAGGGCCTGAGAAGCTTCTGGAGTCCTTCGAAGTGTAGCTCGACGAAATCTTCACCCTTGAGGGGCACAGATGAATCCGACACGGGTCCCCGTTGATCGGATGTAGGATCGGTGGAGCTTGAGGCTCTTTTGACCGAAAGAATCGAAGTTTTTTGTAAAAAGCGCGAAAAAATAGCACTAACGCTCGAGAGCAATTGCACGAGGATCCCAACACATGAACGTGCGGTAAAAATCTGAAGATGGCTGCCAGAGGCGGTGCTTAGGTAGAGGGCAGTCATTGGCTGTGGTCAGTATGACGCAGAGACCAGTGATTGGTTATTACTACGAAAGACAGATCAGAAACGAAACTGATACTGGTTTTTTCTTTACCGAGGATTCCCAGCCTGACGACGGGGAATATTCATGAGCATGTGAATCCATGCCAGACCCCATGCTGGAGAATGTGGAGATTTCCGCCCATGTAAATGTTGGGCACCCCTTTGCCCCATTCCAGCAACTTTCAGTTTTGCCTCCTAAAGCACTGCTGAAACACGGCTACTCAAATGATATCCCAAAAATAACAGGCACTGGCCCGGGTGCAGAGCGTAGTGTGTAAATGGGAGAAGAGATGATGAATATCTCGGGGACAGCTGCCCCCAGGGACGGCTCTGGCCATGCTCCTATCGACGAGACTCGCAGGGAAAAACGACTGGCTAGCAAAGCTTCCTTAAAACAAAACTTGTTGACAAAAAAGGCTGGGATCGCCCCCCTTAGGCAGACTGCCCAGGGGAAAAGAAAAATATTTAAAAATGCGCAGAAAAAGGGCGCCCGCCAGAAAAAGGACAGGTAAAAGTACCAGCACCCTAACCAGCTGGATCTTGCCCAGTGACAAGTCAAGAGAAGACAGCGATTTGGAGGACTGTGGCCGTTGTGGAAACGCCAACAGGCAAGGTGAGATGAGGCTGAATGCCTGTTCCACTCCTGAGAATCCGATGCCCATTGAGGTTTCTAGCCCTCCTCTTCGGCTGGCTGCAGATATGGTGACGTCAGGGGGAAGAGCGATCCTGACCTGCCTATCTTCACTATTAAACAAATCCACCAGTCGAAGCGTGATAGGTGGGTTAATCATTCTGAGTTTCTCTCCTAGTTACATCAAATACCTTTGCTGAGGGTTTTAGTCTCTGAAGACTTCGCCTTTGTTGAACCGCTTAAATGCCTCAATGCCAACGTCTCCAGAATTCACTGCATGTTCTCCTACTCAATCTTGCTGATCTGCAACCACAACGATCAACTGTACAAACTCTGTATTGATCTGGACATTGACACAGACTCGCGACCCTGCTATTCCTATTCCAGGGAGGAAAACCTCTCCCAACCATCAGATATCTAAGCGGAAGTCGGAAACTCGGTTGGAGGGGGAGGCTAACATTGACTAAATACAAAGATTTCTGCAATGGTTAACAGCAGCCTTCCCAACACTAACTACGAAGGACCAATGAAGGCTCTCTATTTGCTCCTGGAATACCAGGTGGTTTACTCACCTGACAGACTGGTGCATCATTGCATTGCTTGGCAGACAATCATATCCTTATGCTGCAGGAGACCTGGTTGCAGGACCCTTGGGTCGATGTCTTGTATATTAGCCAGGTCTTTGCCAAACAAATTGTGGGTGGTCGGCCATATGGTGGCGGTCAGACACCCCCTGAAACTGCTTGGAACCATCCAGACTGACTCCTTGGACTAGTTTTGGTGGAAAAATGTGCAGTTATTGTTGGGCCAATGAGTCCCCATTATTGGTGGTCTGCCTGTATGACCCCCACACCCCCAGGGGGTACGCAGACAGCTGGTATACAGAAATCTTTGGCAAATTTTTTCGCCTGATGGTTATGTGGAAATGGGGGAGGTTTCATCATTATCGGGGTGGGGGCAGGGGGGCCTTCAATGCACACTGTAGATGCCCCCATAGTACTGACCCTAGCAGTAATGTTGCCAGCATTTCTAAAACGACCTTACCTTATCAACATGCACAGGGTGTCAAATGGTTGAACTTCCTCTCGGATTGGAATTTGTATATGCTGAACAGTCGCTTGAAGGGCGACATACCGGGTCTGCCTCCATGAAAGGTGGGCAATAACCAAGATACGCTGGATTATTTTTTCACCAATCCAGCTCTCCCTTCAGATGAGAATACAGACTAACTAGCGTAGTGACCATGCCACCCTATTCTTAAAGGTTGAATTGAATAAGTCTACTGTTGTGCATCCCCAGTTAGGGAAACTACGAGTCAACCATCCTGGTAATAGAGTGAGCTGGTCTGAGAAAAACATCCTGCTTGCTAATAGCCTCTTCTGTACCAGCCACAACTCGACCTCTGTCAATATAACCAATATGACGGTGGATGAAATTGAGGGCTGGTTTTCAACTACAATTCTAGCTGTAGCAAAACATCTCCCTGCGCAGCACTCTAGTCCGCCAAACTCCACCATTATGACAAAAGGATCAGAGATTGGAAAAGGGAAATGAGAAGGGAAATTCGTGAGGCAAAAGTCAAGATCTCTGTGCACAGACTCTCTGACAACCTTAAAATTATTATTTTTTTAAAACGGTATCGACACTGGGTGCAATGGTTCTACTATTCCCTAAAACAATGTGGTTGGCAAAAAGATGGTTGCAGTGCTGTGCTCTGGTGACATGAGTAAAATATGGCAGGCGCTGAGCGGGGCAAAAGGTAGCTTGTCCAAAAACATTATTAATCCTGTGAGCGAAGCACAATGGATCGCCCACGTTGAGACTACCTCTCTCCAGTTCAGAATCAGGTCATGTCAGGGAATTGGCAAAAGGATCGATTCAAGATACACCGGGAAGCCATCTCCTTCAAGAATGGGAAGCTTAAATCTTCCAAAGCGCCTGGTCCGTATGGCCTGGCAGCCTTGGTGTTAAAGAAAAATGCTCCTGAGCATTGGGCAACAATACTGGAAATCTTGTTCGAGAAGGTGATGCAGGAAGGGCAGTATCTCGATCTCATGGCTACCAGCAATACTTATTCCCATGTACAAGAAGGGAGACCGGCTGCTACAGGCTAACTATCGCCTTCTGGCTGTGCTAGATGTTCCCAAAAAGCTGCCTCCTTTCTATCGGATCACCTAGAGATATGGCAAGATTCCAATAGGATTCTGGATCGTTTCCAGACGGGCTTTTGCCTGTGAATCTCCACTACCCACAACCGGAGGGCTATGGATTCATTAATTGGGGGCACAAGAACTAGGGGAGGCCACGGCCTGTACACATTATTTATGGACTTCACGTCCGCATTTGATCTGGTTCCCAGGGAGAGGCTTTGGGCTAAACTAGCAGCCAGGGCTGTCCATCTGTCCTATTCCACTTATTGAAACTGCTTCACTCTGATAATACTGTGCAGGTGAGGCTGGATAATGAAGGGACATTGTCAAGGCCTATGGCCAGCTCCATTGGGGTTAAACAGGGGTACAGACTGGCCCCTTTCTTGTTTAATATGTACTTAGCGGACCTGCCAGAATACCTTGAGAGGCTGGATACCTGCCCGCCCAGGATTGGTTTGGCCCCTGTCCAATATCTTGCCTATGCCGATGACCTGGTCCTTATGGACATGACCTTTGCGGGTATTAGAAATCTAGCAGAGGGGCTGTGGAGTTATGCATATGAAAACAAGCTAATCATCAATAGGCAAAAGACCCAGGTTATGTTCTTCACTCAAAAAAAAAAAAAAAAAAAAAAAAAAAAAAAGAGTCGCCCGTCCGGCCCTTAAGATGGATGGTTCTTGTGTAGATTACACTGAGAGCTACAGGTAACTGAGGGTGGAGCTGGAGAGTAGAAGAAACATGTCATGTCAAGCTGCCAGCGAAAGGAAGGCAATGCAACTAATGGTGCCGATTGTTGCCTTCAGCAAAAAGTCTGTGGGGGTCACCCTCAATGGCATTTTCAAGCTGTACAAACAGTGCTTCTGCACGGCTGTTCTTATGTCTTGGAAGCTCTAACCCTGGTTGACTTGTCTTGGGTCAACAGGGCCGAGGCTCGCTTTGGACTTCGAATATTGCCCTCCCACCCCCCCAATATCCTGATGGAAATCATGCACCTGGAATGGGGCATTTGCTCGATGGCTCCCATGCTCCTACTGAAACGTGGCCTTATATACTTTAAGGCCCTTACCAATCCACAGTGTGACCTATTAAAATTGCTGGGTTTAGACATGGTAAACAAAGTACAGTCAGGGTTTGCAAAGTCCACTTGAAGTATTTTCAGTGATCTCGGCTGGGCCTCTGATTGGGAACTTGGTTACTGAGAACTCCGGAAGGAGTTCAAGGGAAAAATGTTGGACTGGGACAGGCTAAAGGACCATGCCCATCTCCTGGGCCGGAAGTCCTACGGGTTTACATCCTATGTTCTATATACCCCTTGGAGAGCGCAGCGATATCTTATTTTGTGCCTCTCAAAAAAATGTCTGTAGGTTTCTATTGCTTTTTCGTATAAATAGATTGGGGGTCATTCCGAGGTTGGAGGTAAGGGATTACCGGCGCCTGTAAGGGCACCATTGGCGGTATTCCCTTACCTCCGTATTCCGAGTTCCCTTTGCGGGTCCCTCTTTACCTCCTGCTTTTAGCAGGAGTAAATTACGGGACCCGCAAAGTGACCTTGGAGTAAATTACGGCACCGTAATTTACGGTGCCGTAATTACCTCCTTCCCCATTCCCATTGAGCCCTATGGGGGCAGAAATGGGGATGGCGAAGGGCTATGGTGAATGGGGAATTACCGGTCCATCCAACCTTGGAATGGACCGGAAATTACTCCATTCACCATGCCGGTATTCCATGGAGTAAATAGCTCCATGGTTGCCAACCATGGAGCTATTTACTCCATGCCGTAGTCCTAACTCGGAATGAGGGCCATTGCCTGTATTGAGGAACACTGGGCCTGCCAAGAAACTGAAACTGTCTGAAAGATTCTGTCACCTGTGTAAAAATCATGACTGCCCTGAAACTGGAAAGCACATACTGACAGAGGGCCCCATTATGCTTCCCATGATTGAGTGAAATTTGGGTGATTATGTCCATAATTTGCCCTCTATCAGTGAGCGGGCCTTCTGATTTTGGTGCCTGAATATAGGAAACAAGAGCCTGCAGCTGGCCCTCTCTCGTGTTTGGATATCATTCAAACAGCTGCTGGTGTCTCAACTAGAGCCTTGACTTGGGTAGAGTAATTGTTGCTGACGAGGTCCGTTAAGAAAATCCTGCTGACACGTGTGCGATTGTTTTGCCAGTATGACTCTTCTTTCTGGTTGCTCACTTTAACTTAGTTTGTCTGTTTGTCTGGACGCTTGTTCGCGTGCCAGGAATTCCTGATTGCAAATTCCGCACAAATTATTAATTTGGAATCTTCTTTGAATTGTGAATCTTATTCTGTATTTCACGTATATTTTAAGAGGCCTAAAGTTCAAATTCTGAATTGCAATGTATTTACATGGCATTTTCTTTTTTCAAAATTCCTTGTATTTTTTATTTATCTATATTATCATTATGGATTTTTTTTTCCTTTATGTGTAAAGTCGTTGACTGTATCACATTAAAGTATAAATACAAACATAAATAGAATCAAGAGAACCATTTGCAATAACGGCTATAGTAGCTCCTGTGCCTGGAGTAGAAGGAGCACTAGACGTAAAGGGTAAATGTCTCTTGGCAAGAGAGAGACAGTGTGATGCATTGAACAATCCATTTAGAAATAGCCGACTTAGATACCGGTCACCTTCTCTACCAGCGGAAATAGAGACAAATATTTGGTTTGTCTTTCTTAGTGGTTTAGTCTTCTCAAGGTAATATACCACTGCTCGCCTAACATTTAGTGTATGGAGGCTTCTTTCAACTGAATTGGCGAAATTCTGAAAGAACGTTGGAAGTTCGATGATGATATCGCATTTGTAACACGCCTGTGCACCAAGTGTTTCAAGGAGCGAGCAATGGATTGATTCGAACTTCGATATGAATTGAGGCGCAAAGAGTGGGTGTGTGCACAGCATCACCTTGTCATTTTGGTCACAAATGGGTCTTTAACTGAGAGAGCCTGCAGTTCACTAACTCTCCTTATAGGAGGTTGTAGCCACTAGGAAGGCAGTCTTATAGGTGAGGGCCCAAATGCTGGCCTTATGCATGGGTTCAAAAGTAGGTCCCATTAGTCTTGTAAGAACAACATTCAAGTCCCATTCGGGTGTGGGGTTAGAAATAGGAGGGTGAATTCTCTTTACACCTTTCATTAATGTCTTAATCACAGGAATTTTCCACCAGGAAACCTTGCTCTGAGACGTGGTGTACATAGAGAGGTCAGCAAGGTGGACATTTAGGGAGTTGAAAACAAGTCCCGGAATCTAAGAGAGGTTAGATAAAGGACTATATCTTAAGGTGAACAATCAATAGGGTTGATATTTTTAGTATTGCTCCAAATGACTAAACCTTTCCACTCATTGGGAATAACAATGCCTGCTGTTAGGTTTCAGTGCCTCTTTAAGTAGGTCATACATCTCTGGGGTAGTTTGAGGTGGCCAAATTCTATGACTTCAGTAGCCAAGCTGCTAATTTGAGAGATTGGGCGCACGGGTGCAGTGTTTTCCCTAGGTCTTGTGACAACATGTTGTATGGGCAGGGCTGTTTTCTGGGAGGGAAGATGGACATTCTTATGAGATGAGAACCATGGCTGTCGAGCCCACATTGGTGCTACCAGGATTAACGCTGGTTTAAACTAAGCCTACTGCTGGTAACTGCATTCATAACTAGCCTACTGCTGGTAATTGCATTTATTCGAACTAGCCTACTACTGGTAATTGCATTTATTCAAACTAGCCTACTGCTGGTAATTGCATTTATTTGAACCAGCCTACTGCTGGTAATTGCATTTATTTGAATTAACCTACTGCTGGTAATTTGCATTCTGAACTAGACTATTGGGTATAGCACTTCGAAACATGGCCACACTAAGAAGAGTGACTCTCACTATGGCCACCATCCTCCCCCCTTCTTCCACAATATATCACCCTCCAACCTCCCACCCAACATTTGGCACAAATCAACTCCCTTGACACTGACCGCAGCCCCTCCAGTCGAACCACCGCTTTCACCAGCTGAATGCATCTACAAATTCGCTACCCCTCCTACAGCGCTCGTCCCATGCCCCACACATCTGAGAAACACGACAAGGTTCCCGCTCCAACACGCCCAACGACACTATTCTCTACATCACATGCTCCACACTCTTGAGAATTGCTAGACTAGGCTCCAGCACCGTCAGCATCAAATCCAAATCTCCTATAACTCTCACCCCACACAGAGGGGAAAACAAATCACATCCTTCCCCACTAGTAGCACTTATAGACACTCAACGACCATATTCTCCCCATGCCATCTGACCCCCCACTAGATGAGTCAGCAACTCTTGCCACCATCAAGGGCACCCTTATCAATGCACGATCACTAGTTGCGCATATCCCGGATATTGCTGACGTGATCACATCCAACATTCTGGATTTCCTTGCAGTCACGAAAACATGGCTACATCCCGCTGCTGGCCCTTCACTCTCTATTGCCATCCAAGAGAACCATTCCATCATCCGAGCAGACAGAAAATCCGGGGCACGTGGTGGTGTGGCCATCATTGCAAAATCTAACCTAAACATTAGAGAAGTTACCAATCTAGATATGGCATCCGCAGAACTCCTATCTTATAAACTCCCACTCTCTAACTCCCAAACTATTCTATTTCACCTCATATACAGACCCCCTGGTGCCATTACCTCCTTTGAGGAAGACCTCTCACACCTACTGACAGCTAACACTAAACCAGCCTCGCAAATCATCCTAATGGGCGACTTCAACCTTGGCCTTCAAATAATAATAATAATAATGAATGCTTCCGCGATCAATGATATCACACAACTAGGTCTCACATAACGCATTAACAAACCCAGACACACTAAAGGCAGAAAGCTGGACTGGCTGGCTGACGCCAACTGTGACATCTCCCTGACGGTCATCACACCATGCTCCTGGTCAGACCACCATCTTATCACCTTCGCTATACCTAAAGACACTCAGAAAAATGAACTCGCAACTACCTCACTGCAAAACCTAGCCAAGAACAAATGCAATATCACCATTGAGAACCTTAGAACCCTACTACCTCCCATCACCAACACTGATCACTATCACCAACACTACTCCTACAGCCCTAGTCGAACTCTACAATGACACACTGGAACAAGCTCTGAACCAAATAGCACTTAAATTAAGAAAGATCAAACCAATGGCACACATGAACAAATGGTTTACTGCAGAATTAAAAGCACTTTGCCATATCAAAAGATCAGCTGAATCTAGCTGGAGAAAAGCCCTTTCTATCCCCACCAACAAAAAATTCACCTGTGCAGAAGTCACTTATAAAACTGCTATCATAGATGCCAAAAAAGAGATATTCAACACAAGAATCCACAATGCAAAATCAGGCACGAAAGAGCTACTTTCTATTCTAAGAATTGGAGTCACCAGTGCCCCCTACTGACGACTGCATCAAAGATAAAGTATGGTGTAACAACATCCAACAAGCTCTCTCAAATAAAATAGCTCTCCTGCAAGCCAAGATAGAATCTAAAAAAGCCAATTTTGCCTCCAAAGACTATCCTAGCAACACACAAAGTTCACCCCATCCCAACTGCCCCCTCTTCCACTTCTCTCCAGTCGGAGGATGAAGTAGTTAACAGAATTGCTAGTCTAAAACCATCTAAATGTCAAGGCGATTTGTGTCCAGCCTCAGTCATCAAGGACAGGGCCAAAGACCTAGCTCCCTTCATTACCGCTTTGATCAACTCATCCTTCAAGAAATCATCTGTCCCAGACAACCTCAAAGAGGCATAGGTTCTACCTCGTCTTAAAAAACCTAACTTAGACCCCAATATACCGACTAACTATAGGCCCATCACGACTGTCCCCTTTCTTCTGAAAATAATGGACAGAGTAGCTTGCCTCCAAATACGACATTTGGAAGACAACAACCTTCTAGGCCTGCGACAATCCGGCTTCAGACCCAGGTATGGGACGAACAGCCCTGCTGGAGTTAAAAATCCAAATGCATTAAGCCAAAGATAAGGGCAATCTGGCCGTCTTGCTCTTGTTGGATCTGTCTGCAGCCTTCGACCTAGTCGACCACCAAATACTGATGAAACACTTCTCGGCTGCTGCATTCCCCCAGAATGCCACCAACTGGATTCGGTCTTTGACAGAACAATCAGGGTGTTCGCCTCCTCTGCGGCGGCAGACTCTGTCCCTATCCAATGTGGAGTCCCTCAAGGATCATGTATTTCTCCTACGCTTTACATCTTCACCACGCTCCTCTTCGACCGCCTTGATGACTTGGTCGTCACATACACAAACTATGCTGACGACACAGGTCCTCATCACGCTTACAGGAAGCTATGAGGAAGATGTTGCAAAACTAAATGAAATCTACCACGAAATCCAAGCATGGATGGCTACCCACAGCCTCTGCTTAAACAATGACAAGACAGAACTTCTCGTCAGTTCCCAGGCCCGTCTCAACAAACTCGACCCTAGATACCAGGCCTTCACCATTGATGATAACATTATAAAAGTCTCAAAAGAGGTCAAAACACTGGGGGTGTACATCGACTCCACACTTTTGCTCAAAAAACGAATTAATGCAACTATCTCTTCCACGGCCTATACTAATAAACTTATTAATGCCTGTAGACCGTTCCTACCAATAGCTGCATTACATTGGCCAGGGCGCTGATATTGTCCAAATTGGACTATTGCAACATACTCTTCCTTGGATCCACCAACCTCAATCTGAATTACAGATTCTCCAAAACAATGCCATCAGGTGCGCCCTCAAACTCCCCCGCAAGGCCCACATCTTCACCACCAGTAAGGAGATTCAGTGGCCCCCTATCCGTGAGAGAATCAAACTACGTTCACTCGTCATCACACACAAATGCCTCTCCCCGACAGCCCCACGCTACTGGTCAAACACATTTATGAGAAAACTCGTCTAGACCTACTACATCCCCATATCTGCACCAACTTAACATCCCAAAGTTTAACCTGAAAACGGCGTGAGGAGCAAGCTTCCCTTTGTTAGCAGCTAAATGCTGGAACGCACTCCCCATGGTAATTGGAGCCGACACTTTGTTCTTGACCTTCAGAGCTAAAGTGAAGGAGCTGCTCACTACTCAACAATTGATTGTTACCTGATCTTAGCTCTTTCTTACATCCGGCTAAACCATTGCTCTCCAGTAACTGTAAAAGACAAACTTGTAACCCGGTCTCTTATAGAACTGTCCTACCTCATTGTTATCATGGACTACTATGTAACCTGGTCCCTCATGGTATGTATTGTACTCCACTGTTTGCATCTTATGACATATGTATCATAATTGACTGCCTCTTCGCATGTGCAACTATCTGTAACCCATTCTGTTCTCAAGGATAATGCGCCCAGTTACCCCAGGGTTTGGTTGAGCTATACAAATAAACAAACTAAACTTAACGTGACTTGTTCCTGGTGCATCTTGTGCACTATCCTATTAAGGGGATTTGGGGGCAGGGGGTACGTGGGCAAATCTCCCAGACCATGTCATCCAGAGACCATTCCCTTTGGGCTGTTTGAGGGTACCTGGAGGCGTAATCTGGGCATTGGGTGTTCCTCAGTCGCAAACAAATCGATGTCTGGATGACCCCATTCGACATGGAGTAGGATATGTTCTTGCAATCGCCACTCGTGCTCTACGGATAAGTGCACATCTCTGCTAAGCACGTCTGCTAGAAGATTGTGTTCCCCTGGAACATGTTGCGGTGGTAGGAACATGTATTTGAATGCCCACTTCCAAACATTCTGTGACAGTTTGGATGGCCATGGAGAGCGAGTGCCCCCCATTTTGTTCAGATAGTAGCACATGGCTGTGGTGCTGTCTATGAGGACAAGAACTGTCTTCCCTTGTAAGTATGTTTGAAAGGCTTTCAGTGCTTTGAACACCACCAGTAGTTCCAACAGATTGATATGTATGGATGGTACTGATGGAGACCACATGACGTGTGCCGTCTGTTGTAGGAGGTGTGATCCCCACCCTGAGAGATGCGTCTGTGGTGAGAGTGGCTTCTACTGCAGGTATGGTGAAGGGTTTCCCCTTCAGGAGGTTTTGACAAACTAATGCAGAGACTGAGCGAGGGCTGTCGAGACAAGCACTGGATTGTCCCACTGATCGCTTGCCTGACACCATTGGCTCAAGAGCCACTCCTGCATGGGGTGCATGCGGAATGGCATGTGAAACCAGGAAGATGCAGGATGCCATCTCCAGTAGATGGCTTTCGGTACGGTTATCCGGAGACTGGCTACATACGGAGGGATCTGGAACAAAGTGTTTTGAACCCTCACGTTGGAGTGGAAGACGAGGCGGTCTTCTGTCGGAATTAGTGCTCCTAGAAACTGTTTGACTTGACTGGGGACCAGACTTGGTTTTCTCTCGTTGATTGAGAATCCCAGGTTCAAAGGGAGATCTACTGTCTTGTGAGTGTTCTCGAGACACGTTCCGTACGAGTCTACAGTTATGAGCCAGTCGTCGAGATAGGGGTACACTAGAATGGACTGCCTGCACAGGTGAGCTGCTAATACTGCTAGTACCTTTGTAAATATGCTTGGAGCTGAGCCAATGCCCCAGAGGAGTACCTTGAACTGATAGTGAGTGGTCTCCATCTTGAACCGGAGGTACTTTGTGTGCTGGAAACATTGAAATATGAAAGTATGCATCTTACATATTCACTGTGGCCATGTAATTCTCCCCGTTGCAGCATTGGCATTACCTCCTGTAGAGTCGTCATCCTGAACTTTTGAGGTTTGAAATACTGGTTTGCAAGATGCAGATCAAAAACAGGGTGCATGGTTAGATCCTTTTTGGGTACAAGGAAGTATATTGAATAAATATCCTCGTTTACCCGACAATGTGGGACAACCTCGATCGCTCCCTTCTGCAGTAGGATCTCAACCTCTTCAAGTGGGATTTGTAGATGTTCTGGTGACAACCATCTGCTCTTGGGTGGATGGTAACTTGGTGGTTGAATGAATTCTATGCAGTAACCACCGCTGACTGTTATGAGTACCCACTTATCCGAAGTAATGCCCTGCCATGCGTGGGTAAAAGATGTAATCGCCCTCCTACCGGGGAGACATGGGAGGGGACCGGCACCACCAAGTCATTTGTTGGCTGAGGTTGGGGAGCCTGTGGCTGCAGTTTCTCCCTCTACCCTTTCCGTGCCGAAATTCCCATTGTTGAGGACTGGAAACTGCTGGAAGGGCATTGTCTGGAATACCAACGAGCCCCTCCTGTTCCGTAGTTCCCTTGGGAGGAGCAGGAAAAGGATTGCCAGCGAAAAGACCGGCAAGTGTTAAGCGCACATCGTTGGACAAAGGGCTTGGTTGAGATCTGGTTAAATGACTTCAGCGTCTCATGCTCTTTTTTTTTTTTTTTTTTTTTTTTTTTTTTTTAGAGGTCTCAAGGGCCTCATCGACCGCCGTATCAAAGAGAGCAGAGTCTTCTACAGGTTTATGAGCCTGTGTCTCTGGCTTAAATCGCGAGTTTGTGAGCCATGAACGGTGCTTTAACAGGGTCCCTTGTGCGATAACGCGTCCTGCTGTCTCAGCTGAAACCAGGGTATTCTTGAGACAGTTCTGCGTCACTCGACTGTAGGCTGTGCAATGTTTTGAGGCCCTCCTGCACAAGTCCCCATTGGACGTCGCTATAGGCCTAAATGCCTCCCCTGCACCTTAAATTCATTAACACCAGCTCCACTGGTATTTTATAAGAGCATAACCTATATATTAGTAATATTGGCGTGCACCCACCCTTCCTGTTTATTTTCACTGGATCACTTCAGTGAGTGTGGCACACTTTATGGGTAGCATCCCATCCTGTTCTTTGGAAACCCTTTAACTAGAATGTAATTTTCCCGCATCAACGAGTTAACCGACAAACATGCCACAACACTAGCATTTCATGCAGATGTCGCTAAGCGCATCCTATTGCTCAAAGATACTGATAAAAGTCTACAGAGTACAGCTGGCCCGGACAAATTGATCTTCCAACTGGAAAAATTAATCAGACGAGAGATCTTGCAGAAACTCCATGCGACCACTCTCGTGGAATATTATAAATCACAAAAAATACATAGATGTCTAAGGTTCTACTTAAGACCGAACCTCTGCAGTGAAAATAAAGCTTTTGTGGCCAAATGGGACCAAATTCTAAATAAATGTTCACTAGACCTCATCCTACTCACGATTGAGGAATTATCCAAATCTTTAACTACAATTGACACAGATTGATGCCCCGAGAACGCAACTTTCCAAATTCAATCAGCTGAAGATCTTACAGACCTCTTAGAATAAATTAACGTCAAACTCAGTAGCTATAAGACCGACATCAAACAAAGGAAACTTAGAAAGTTCAAATGCGACACATTTGATTACCTGAATGATATGATCTACACGTGGTAAGAATTCTACCACCCTCATAACCTCAACAGAAGTAGACCACAACACCCAAACTCGCCAAATTCCGGAAGTGACAGCAGCAGTTTAGGAGAGCCTACCGGACAGGCTACAAGTCAACATCACCCCACTAACCAAGGGGAAACAACAGGTAACTCTCCTATAAGACCAAGTGAGTCACAAACAGGTAATACACCAGGTGCTTTGGGTGGGTTTTTTTTAGGCCTAAGGGACCGACAAAGAAAAACAAGACTAGGGAAAAAGACCCCAAAAAGGAAGGAACAAATAAGTGAAAATTTGATAATTAATATCTCGAGTAAAATTCTATCGAGTGTTCAACTATACATCTTGAACCAAGGTCTATCTTTCGTCCCCACTTGTAACACATCACTGTTTGAGGAAAAGGTCTGCCTACACAGGCTACTAAGGAAACTTGGATTGAAAATGTTCTTTGAGGTCGAACCAGGTAGTGAGTCCATCAATCCTGATGATGATAGTCTAGAACTACGACCAAAAAGTATGTTTGATCCCCAGATGCAGAATTCTATTCTAGATCTATTTGAAAAAAGTGTACTAAACGACCTGAAGAGGATCAACTATCATAGAACCTCACTGCTTAACATTAAGAACAGCCAACTGGAACATGTTGAGACACTTGCCAGAGATGAAGATCTTGTAATTAAGCCAGCTGACAAAGTTGGTGCTATTGCTGTAATGGATACAACATATTATACAAACTAATGCCTAGAACAATTGAATGATAACACTACCTGCACCAAACTAGATGGCGATCCTCTCTATAAACTAAAGAAAACAGTGGATAACGCATACGACAATCAATGGATTAGTGAAAAGACAAGCCAATTCTTACCCAACAAACATCCCATAACACCGGTTTTCTATGGCCAACCGAAAATCCACAAAAACAGCAATAATCCACCTTGAGACCCGGTACCGACAGTATTTTCGACCCACTAGCCATCTACATGGACTGTTTACTGCAACCACTTATACAAAACATACCCACGTACCTCAAGGACAAAAACAGATTTGCTGAACGGTCAGAAGGAGATTTCAGCACTTAGCCAGAATGACTTCATCTTCAGTATGGACAAGTGTAGTTTATACACTTCCATGCCTCATGGCGAGGGCATAAACTCGGTACTATGGCTTCTCTAATGCCACACATGGTTCCTAGGGATAGTTTCGAATGGCAAAGTTTCTAATAAAAATGCATAGAAAAAATGCATTTTTTAAAAAGAAATGTCCCCCCAACCCCTGTGTTTTTACCCCTTAACACCCATTTTAGTAAAAAAAACAAAAAAAAAAACAAAAAAAAAAAAAAACACACCTTTACCTACAAAATACATGCATTTTTTCCGATACTTTTGTCATTCAAAACTCTGTTTTCGAAATAACGCCTGGAGCAAGGGGGCAATCCAGAGTTTGTTATTGAACTGTTAGGAGTGATACTACATAACAGTTACTTTCGCTTTCAAGGCAAATACCCCGTGCTCGCAGAGGTACCGGTTCTGTTGAGGGGGCACAGGGAGAGATTGTCGACCGTAACTCCTCTGTTACCGGCCTTGCCGAGGTTCCTCCTTTGGAGGCTAATTCAAGGGACAGGATGTCCAGAAACATCCAAGTCCCCATAGTACCGGCTCTGCCGAGGATCCTTGTGTCAAGGCTAAAATTTCAGTTAAGTCCCCTGACCAATCTGTGGAGTCAACTGCCTCATCTACACATGTGACGCAGTTCTCAGATGTTCACAAAATGGCGGGCCTTCCCGCAAGGACTATGGCGGCCATTTTTGATACTTCCCTCACACCCACGCTATCGACGGCAGGTGCTGGGAACCTTCTTTACGGTAGACAACCTTTTCCACACGACAGTGTGAATCCGTTCCGCCCTTCCTACAACTGGCGTGCTCGGATGCCACTACCACATTTGGTCTTGCTTCCTCCTCCATCTGCCCCATTGGTCTATGTAGATCCGGTTAGTGGTGGGCTCTCTTGGCAGCCCATCTCACTGCGTCCATAGGGTTATGCTCCTCATGAGAGGCCTCTGCCCACTTCAGCGCTTAAGGTCTCGGCAGAGGATGCCTTTTTTGGGCAATGTCAGTTAATGAACTCTGATCCCATGGAGTACTTTAAGGGCCTTTTTAGAGAAATCTGCCTTCAGACTGCGTTGCCTACCCTGACAGTTCCTGTCACTCTGCCACCCAACACTCCGCCGGCTCTTCCGCCACTTCTAGCACTGCCTCCCTTGCCACCGGTGGACAAGACCCCGGCAGAACGTGATGTCAATCTGACGCCGGTCGCATCGTAGCTGGGGGACCCGGATGTTCTAGACGACCCTTTGGCAGATCAGAACAGTGAGGACCAGCCCCGCTCTGTCAGAGCATTTCACGACCGGGTACTAGACATGTCACTCCTTGACATACCAGTGCCTGAGGCACCCGCTCCGCAAGAAGGGGCGCTAACCTTGTCTCCACAAGAGTGTACCGGCCTGTTCCTTCAGAGAGACGTCGGGGCCAAGGCCTGCAAGGTCTGGGAAAAACCCCACACCAGGCTACACATTAACAAAAGGATTGACGGGCATTACAGGCTTCGCACCTGCAAGGAAGTAGCCTTGGCGTCATGTCCACTCCCGTCCTAGACGGTGGTAGCAGCCACCACTCTGCAATCCAAGCCGACCTCTGCGTGTTCTGCATATGCGGCTAAAGTTCTATCCAAGGAGGACCAATTGCTCGATTCCTTGGGCAAGAAGATTTTTGCCAATTCAGTGCTGCAATTGCATCAGGTCAACGCAGAGCTCATCCTGGCGGCGGCGAATACGAAACTGGAGAGATTTGGCTAACTTCCAGGAGTTCATTCCTGTTGACAGGCTAGAAGACTTTAAAGGCGGCTTGTCAGACGCCAGGGTGTTGGCGCACGATATGCTAGAAGCTTCTGCGCACCATGTTGACACCTCAGCTCATGGCCTCATGTGGGGGCGGACACCTCTTATCAGGCTTGGCTTCATGCAACAAAGTTTTTGAAGGAGGTCCAAGATAAAGTTCTGGACCTGCCTTTTGATGGCAAAGAGTTATTTCATTCTTCAACGGATGATGAGCTCACCAAGACTAAGGCGAGCACGCAAACTGCCAAGTCTATGTCGCTGCTCATGAAGGCCCCAGTCAAAGGTTAGAGATCTGGGTCCCTATCTCGATCCTCTTCAGGGTTTAGAGGTTTCCACGATCGCAGGTCGCGCAAGACTGATCCTCCGCCGGGTAACTCTTTCCGGAGGCAGCAACGTGGCCGGTTTTTCTCTCAATCGTCAGCCTCCACTTCGAGGACAGGTAGTCTCTCCACCGAAAAGTCTGCAAAATTATATTTTTTGGTGGGAGGACGAATCTCGTCTCATCTGGAGGCGTGGCAAACCGACACCGACGACAGGTGGGTTTTGTCCATCGCTCCGGCGGGCTTCCGCTTGCCCCTTCCCCCTACACCACCCTTCAATCCTCCCTTTCAGCACAGCCGAGGTCCAGAAGCTTCTAGATCTCAGGGCGGTGGAACCCGTTCCCCTAAGGGAACAAGGGGAGGGCTTCTACTCTAGTCCGTTTACGGTGCCAAAACCCAACCAGGCTAGCCTGCGCACCATTCTAGACCTTTCCCAGTTCAACCTTTCTCTTCCCCAAGAACAATTCAAGAGGATTACGCCCTGCCAAATAAAGTCCTTTCTTCAGAAGGGCGACTGACTCAGCGTTGTGGACCTTCAGGATGCTTATATGCATATCCTGGTCTGGAGCCCGCATCGGAAATATCTGCGGTTCTCCCTGGTCTCAGCTCTGCGGCGTGTGTCTTCGCAAAGATGTCAGTCATTGCGGCTTTTTTTTAAGGCAACAGGGTATTCATGTGTATCCATATTTGGACGACTGGCTTCTGCGCAGTCCCTGTCCGGTGAAAGCCTTGAGCAATCTTCAGTCCCTCCTTCAGTTCCTTTTCAGTATTGGGCTGTCGGTGAACTGGCGGAAATCCTCCATGACTATCTCACAGGACCTGATATTCCTGGGTTTCCGTTGGAACACGATCGACTGCAGGGTATACTTGACGGTGGACAGGATGGCGGATCTGTTAACCACGTGTTAAGTCTTCATTCAGTCGGAGAGCATGGCCGCCTGGTGGTTCCAGAAGCTTCTCAAGATGTGACTTACGCAGTTGGCTCTTCGTAGCTCCTGGCTCCAGGCGGTGGACCCGAACACCAAAATGATCCCCGTTCCACCCTACATGATGACTGATCTCTTTTGGTGGTCGTCTTTCAGCAATCTATCGGTAGGTGCGCCTTTTCAGGAGCCCTTCCCTCAGGTGACCATTACGACAGACACCTCCCTTATCAAGTGGGGAGCGACGATGGATCATCTTCAGGTTTTTGACCTGTGGTCGCCGCAGGACAGACAATTTCACATAAATGATCTGCAACTTCCGGCAATTTTCCTGGCGCTCAAAGCTTTCAAGCCAGGAATTGTGAACAAGGTGGTCCGCATCTGCACAGACAACGCGATATCCATGTTTTATGTCAACAAGCAGGGGGGTACCAGGTCACCTCCCCTTGTAGACCAAACAATTCAGATTTGGTAATGGGCCATTCAGCACAGTGTTTGGCTATTATCGGTACACATTCCGGGCCAGCTGAATGATGGCCGACTCTCAGCAGGCGAGCAGTGGTCAGCTACGAGTGGGAACTGAACACGGAGATCCTCTCCGACCTTTTTTGCCATTGGGGCACTCCAGAAGTGGACCTCTTTGCGACGTCAAAAAGGAAACTTCCTCTTTATGCTTTCAGGAAAGGACTCAGCGAGTCTTCCCTGGGGGATGCTCTCGGAATTCCGTGGCACAACATGAGGGCCTACGCCTTCCCGCCTCCTCTTCTGATTCACTCGGCGTTATGCAAGCTCAGGAACACGTCAAATTGCACTCTCCTGTTCATAGCCTCGTGGTGGTGAGCCAGATTCTGGTTTTCGGAGCTTCAGCATCTGTCAGTCTGCTCACCGATCAGGCTTCCGCTGATTCCCGACCTACTTCACCAGAGCGATCAACAGATGTGGCACACCTCCCCATAATCGTTCAGCTTGACGGCCTGGTGCCTGAATTCAAATCTTTAGAAAGCTTCAATTTGTCCGCAGATAATGTGCGTGTCATCCAGGCAGCAAGAAAGCCTTCGACGAGGTCTCAGTATAGGAGTAAATGGCTTTGTTTCTGTCACTGGTGTTTAGCGAAAAAGCTGGACCCCAGAGAAGCAGTCATCGATACGGTCCTGGCTTTCATTTCTCATCTGGCAGCTTCGGGCATGCATGTCTTGTTGGACTTGTCGGCTATTGCCGCTTACCTGCTCCTTTTCCTTGACAAATCCAGTCATTTGCAGGTCTATTGCATCTATATCCACCTGTGCGCAACCCGCATCCCAAGTGGGATCTTAATGTGGTCCTTACTGCTTTAAGCCATAAACCCTTCGAGCCCATGGCTACGGCAGACTTGAAATTAAATTTCATGGAAAATTGCCTTTCCGATTGCGGTAACTTCGGCAAGGCGTGTAAGTGAGCTTCAGGCCTTGTGGGTAGAGCATCCATTCCTCACCCTTCACAAGGATAAGGTTGTCCTCCGGACCAATCCTTTCCCTCCAAAGGTGGTATCCGATTTTCATCTGAACCAGTCTATTTCCTTACCAGTCTTCTTTTCAGAACCGGCTTCAGATGACAAAAGGGTTCTGCATAATTAGGATGTAAGGCGAGCTGTTAAGTTTTATTAGGACAGAACATCTAATCTTGGCAGCTCTTTGTTTTATTTTTGTTTTATTCGTAATTATTTAGCGCACAACAGCCCGAGGACATCGTGGCACTTGTTACAGTACACAGCTTAGTTACATGGTCATTAGAAATATATATACAGGTTGCAATATAATTACATGGTCATTAGCAGTATATATACAGGTTACAATATAGTTACATTACATTTGTGTTATATTACAATATACATGGCAGAAGTGGAGGAGGCAGTCGTCCACTTGCTAGTTGAGGAGAGTGGCCTTGAGGTTGTTGCGGAAGACAGAGATGGAAGTTTCAGCTCTAAGGGTGGCAGGGATTGAGTTCCAGAGTTTTGGTGCAATATAGGAGAAGCCTAGACCTCCCACTGTGGCTCTCTATGTGTGGTATGTGTAGCTGGTTGGTGTACTGAGCTCTGGTGGGGCGAGTGGATGTGGTCCTTGATATTGCTTCAGATAGGTATGCTGGAGCGGTTTTGTTGATGCATCTGTGAGTGATGGTGAGGATTTTCTGAGTAATACGGTCTTTGACCTGGAGCCACCGGGCTTCACGTCTGGCGTGGGATATATGGTCTCTTCTAGGGATGCTCATGGCGGCTCTGAGGGCATTGTTTTGTGTGGTTTGCAGTCTGTGAATGTATTTGGCAGAGGTGCCAGCTAGGAGAGCATTGCAATAATCGAGTTTGGCTCCTATAGTTGCTCTAGCTATGGCCAAGCGGTTGGGGATGGATAAGTAGGGTTTAATGTCATTGATGAGTTTGGTGCTGAACGCTGATGCAGACGCTATGGCGCTGACTTGTTTGTTCATCGATAGATTTGCATCAATGTGAACACCTAGAGTCTTGACAGAGGATGATACGGAGATGGATGAGTTGTCTATGTTGAAGTTGTTGTATTGGGGGGATTAGTTTCGGTAATGTGTTTGTCTGGCCCAGGATGAGAATTTCAGTCTTCTCCCCGTTAAGACAGAGGCCATTGATTGCCATCCAAGCTTGGATAGTGGCATAGATGTTGTGAAGGGCCGTGGCGTCTTGGTAATAGAGTCCAGATAGGGGTAAAAGCACTCGAGTGTCGTCTGCCTAGTTTGTATATGCAACACCCATGGAGTCAAGTAGGTCGAAGAGGGGTTTTGTGAAGAGGTTATAGAGGGTGGGGGCTGTAATAGATCCTTGGGGGACATCGCAGTTTATAGTGGTAGGATCTGCGTTAGCTGTGTCGGAGTAGACTTCATGGCTCTTTCTTCAAGGGAGGAAGTGATCCAGGATGCTGCTTGATTAGAGAAATGGGATGCATGGGTGAGGTGGGTGGTGAGTGTTTGGTGATCTACCAGGTCAAAAGCAGCTGATAGATCGAGAAGGAAGAGCAAGGCAGGTTTGCCTTTGTCCATGATCTGTGAGATTTGATTTTTTAGGTCTAATAAGGCGGATTCTGTTCCATGCCCGACACGGAAGCAAGATTGTCTTTTGCCTAGTATGGAGTTAGCTTCTATATATGATTGGATCTGGATGTGAGCTGCTTTGTCTAGGATTTTTTTAGGAGGAACGGGACTGTCGTTATCGGTCTGTAGTTGTTGGGTTGCGCTGGGTCAAGTGTGGCCTTTTTTAGAAGTGGCCGCACCCAGGCTTCCTTGAGATTGTTTGGGACAGTTCCTGTTTGGAAAGTTGCGTTAATGAAGGCAGTAATCAGGAGTGCTAGGTCATTGGCGCATTCCTTGATTTTGGGAGGGCAAACGTCTGCTTTGCAGAGGGTTGGTTTGAGGTTTTTGATGCGATTAAGGACCTCAGGTTCAGTGACGTCTCTGAAGGAGAATTGAGCGTGATTGAGATTACTACGCTTGTCTTGACCTTCGGAGACACCAAAGGAAAGCCGGCCTCGAAAGCAACCATTTCCCGATGGATTGTTTCCTGCATCTCTGAAGCTTAAACCGTTCAGGGCCTTCAGTCTACGAAGGGAATTCATGCCCATCTTGTGCGGGACAAGGCAGCTGCCATTGCCTTCCAAAAATATGTTCCCTGGGAAACCAGTGCCAAATCAGCTACATGGGCTTCCCCATCAGCTTTTGTGAAACATTACTGCTAAGATCTGAGCTCCAGGGCTGATGCTCACTTTGGGCAAGCTGTTCTTAAAAACCTCTTTCAATAAAGGAGTTCCATCCACCCGTTATTCTGTAAGGAGTGCTTGGTAATCTCCCAAAAGTATGGAAGAAAGGGGACGGGACGTAAGAGTATAATAAAGATACTCACCGTAGTGACTACCTTAGTAAGTCCCCTTTCCTCCATACGCCCGCTATCCCCTCTAATAAGTATCCTCTATTATTGCTTAAATGGTCTCAGACCTGGCAATAGAAAAGGACTGAAGGAAGTGCGCGGGGTGGAGCGAAGGAGGGCAGGGTTACGGCCGCGTGCGGTAACCCGCGTAAAAAGAGGAACACATTTTCAATTTGATGCTTTTTTACAAAAGTGCTCCAGTCCCGTCCTACAGAATGGAATGTCCCAAAAGTATGGAGGAAAGGGGACTATGGACTACGGGTAAGGTAGTCACTACAGTGAGTAACTTTATTATTCTCTGGGACCAGTCAGGAGCGATCTGGATCAATGTGGTTCCGAACAGGCGCAACCTGCTGGGAACCAGAAGAATGACGGGGATTGGTGGGAATGTATAAAGGAGGTCGAAAATCAACTTGACTGTCAGTTTGTCCTCTGGAGCTCCCCAGCAAGGAAATTCCCTGGAGTAGAACAGCTCCCACTTCATGTTGGTAATGAAAGCTAAGAGTTCCACCTGGGGAGTCCCCCCAATGGGAGAAGATCTTCTCCAGAACTTGTGGAAGGCTGAAGTCTGTCTGCTCAAGGGACCCGCTGTGCCATTCCCACATCCAGAAAGGCATTTCCTTTGTTCCTCACTTCAATAAAACGACTTCCTTCGACTAGTCAGGAAAATTAAACAAACTATTCTTTGATTTATTAGAGTCAATGGAATCACAAGTTGAGTCAATATTTAGAATTACATCCTAAGAGCAAATGTATGCCAACGCTACACAATTCTACTTCAGACACCTTTCAAAAATGTATACTGAATGATCTCAAAAAATGTATTACAAAAAAAATCATAGACTCCCCTGTGCGGTACAGGTTTTGGAGTCATTTGGGGACATCTCGGGTCTGAAAATAAATAAGAATAAATCAGAGATCCAACACTTAGCAGGGAACATAGAACCACTGGAAAGGGGGACGGGATCATTAGGTCTAACAATAGCGGAAGAAGGCATAAAATACCTGGGCATAACACTTACACAAAAAGTAGATGCGCTTTACAAACGGAATTACCCACCTCTACTAACCAGTGTAAAAAAGATTTGGAACGCTGGTGCCCGCTAAATATCTCATGGTGGGGGAGAATACAATCAGTAAAAATGAACTCACTCCCTAAACTGTTAGATTATTTCCATGCCCTTCCGATTATAATCCCGAACCCGTTCTTTAAAGAGCTGGCAAAGACGGTCTCACGGTTCATATGGAATAGGAATCCCCCAAGAGTTGCCAGAGCTGTCCTCACGACCCACGTCAGAGAGGGGGTGACTTGCACTCCCACACTTCAGAAACTATTACCACGCAACGCAACTCTGGGTTCTAAAAGAATGGCTGGGGGACAACCAAATATCGATCTGGGTAACGCAGGATAGGGCGGTAGCAAGAACCCCCTAGAAGATCTCTTATGGAAACTCAAGCAACATAGACACCCAAACCTTCGAATCAGCGAAATCATGAAAGCCACATTGAATGCCTGGGACGAGCAAACGCGGAAAGGAAACATAACCACGACAACCGTGCCATTCACACCGATTTGCAGGAACCCATAGTTCCCACCGGGACTAGAACACGGGGCCTTCGAAAAATGGGAAAGGCAGGGTGCAGGAAAATCAGGGAAATGTTCCAGGACAATGAAATAAGATCTTACGCAGAATGCAAGACCATGTGGAACCTAACGAGTGCGGACAGTAACAAATATGAACAGCTGAGACATTGGCTAACGACGCCGGAGATGATCCAAGCGGCGACCAGGGAACCGACGAGTTTTCAGAAATTCCTCCTTACCAACACAGGAGATAAGAAGCTAGTCTCCACACTATACAACTTCATAAACAAGCAGGAAGAAGGTGCAAAATGGGCATACATGAAAAAAATGGGAAAAAACTCTGGGGGAAGAAACTACGAACCACCAATGGCAGGCGCTTTGGGCTGACATCCCTAAACTAACAAGAGCAGCCCAGACCAGGGAAATGTGGATAAAAATAGTCACACAATGGCACTAAACACCGGAGAGGCTCAACAGCATGTATCCAAATATGCCAAACCAATGCTGGAGGGGCTGCACTGAACCAGGCACCTGGAGGCACATTTGGTGGGACTGTTATAGGGTCAAGGGTTTCTGGACAGAATTGATCTCAGAAATGAAAGATATTCCCAGAGGCGAACCTGGTAGGGGAGAAGGTGTGGCTGTGCAGAATGCAAGACCAACAAATCAGGAAATACACCAAGGCGCAACAGAGAAGTTTCATGGGCCTGGTCATTGCGGCCTCGGCCACAATAGCACAGAGTTGGAAGAAGCAAGACCCACCACTGATTTACACATGGCTACAAAAGGTCTGGTCGTAAATGACAATGGAAAAAATCACGCATAACCTTCAGGGAACACAGGACTCCTTCATGAAAGAATGGGGTGGTGGGGGGGCTAGAATACTTGCAATCGGACTTCATGGTGCAATGATGCCCTCATAATATTAAAATAACTGACATATTCACCTCATGGATAAGCCCGAGGACAACAGAACACTGATACTTCATCCGGAAGGGGGGTGGGTAGGGGGAGGTGGGACTTCTCGGGGGAATGTTGGTATTTTGTGATTGGTTTATATTGTGAAAACAAAAATAAGTAAAGAAAATGTAAAAAATAATCATAAGATTTTTTTACACAGAGAACAAGCTTAAACTCAAATACAAGAAGGAAATTGAACATCAACTTTGCAACACAAATACATATATGGAAGTTGATTGCGATCCAGCTGTTCAAGTGAGGACAATTATCAGATCTGTACTGGATGAAGCAGAGTGCAATGAATTCATCAATCACCACATGAAGGCTTTTTTGATCAACGAACATTCGATAATGCCAGTCTTGTACATTTTACCAACAATCCACAAGGATCTGCCCAAACCGCCAGGACATCCAATAATTGCGGCAACAGTCTGTTGGAACCTTTAGCCAAATATATTGATGTCATCATTCAGCTATTTCCTGACCAAAATTCCCTAGTCTTTACACCAATATTACTCATCAACATGGAATTGAAGCAGTAGAATGGTTACTCCTGGCAACACCTGAAGGTCCTGCACACAAAATCTTTGTCTAAAGTCTATTGAAGATTGTGTTAAACAATAACTTTTTCAGATTTGAAGACCAGTATTTTATTCAGATAGCAGGTACATCTATGGGCTCAGCGATGGCCCCCAGTTATGCCAACACATATATGGCATATCTGGAACAAGAACATATCCTGAACAATGACAACTGGATGGAACACCTTAAGTGTTATTATCGTTACATAGACGATATCTTCAGCATTTGGACAGGATCAACGCAACTACACACATATTTTGATTTCGTCAACCATATAACTCCAAGAATTAAATTCACTATGAAACAGAGTTTGAGCAGACTTTCTCGATGTTGAAGTTTATGTACAAAATAATTGTTAATTACAACAGTTTACACAAAGCTGACAATAGTATTCTACTTGCTACAAGTTTCCATCCAGAAATCACGATTGAAAGTATTCCGTTCAGTCAATTTCGAAGGTATCGATGAATTACTTCAGATAACCAACAATACATCCAAAAATGTTGCGATTTGTCGAACATCTTTCAAAAAAGAGGATACTCCATGAGTAAAAGCCAACAGGCTGCCCAGAAAGTCAAAGAAATCACCCATACTACGCTACGAGTTTAGTACAGAAAGTGAAGGACTCTTGGCTAATTTGGTTTGTGGGACCACCTATTCACACCAGAATTTAAACAGATCAAACAGATCCTAAAATCCAACTAGAACATATTGCTTCTCGATCCCATTTTAGGGAAACTATTCCCAAAATTGCCCAAGTTTGCCTACAAAAAGAGTCAATCTATTTGTGACTTTGTGATCAGAGCAGATATTAGTGCACCAAAAACAAACAAGGGATCCTTTAGGGGCACTCTACCATGCATGAATTGTCAACACTGCAACAATATCATAAAAGGTCAAACTATTAATCATCCTTACAGAGGCAAACCAGTTACCTTGAAACACAACCACTTGTGAAACTATGAATGTAGTTTACGGGATTAGATTTACTTGCAGCATTTACTATGTAGGAATTATTACCCGGAAAGCCAAGACGCGTTGGACAGAACATAAGTCCAACATGCAAACCCACCACTCAGACAGATCTCCAGTGGCCAAACACTAACAAATTCCATCATTCAGTGGCCCAAATGCAGGTTATGATACTGGAACAACTTAGACAACCGCAAAGGGGAGGAGGCTAAGTGAGGATGCTACCCCAGAAAGAGATAGCGTGGATTGAATGCTTGGACATACTAACCACGAGAGGGATTAACACAGAGTATGACCTTGACCGGTTTTCTGAAGTTACAATACCTACTGATAATACTTTCTCTGCTAACTGTCCATCCTTGTAGCCTTGTAGCGTTTTCTCATTAAACAGCGTACGATACTAGTTTAAGCCTACAATATTGGGCCATGAACTTGTATTGTACTATGTTAGATAATTTGAATCAATAAGATCATTTACACCAAACCAACTGGCTTTATACCATGGTTGTATAGTTCTGACTTACACAGTACTGTATTATCTATTTTATGTTTTACCCCATAAAAGGGCATAGGAACGAAATATGCTTGCATTTACAGAACTAATTTACTGACATTTAAAATTTTAGTTAAAGTGTATATCACAGATCTATGTATCAGTACCATATTGTGTTTAACAATTCGAATCGATGGACCTTGTACATCAAATGACGATTTATAGATCATGGTTAACATTATTTTGACCTGTACATGATCACCCGCCTTTCTGATATTAGTCACCTTAACACTGTAAAGGCATGGAAATGGTGTTCCAGAAATTGTAGTTCTGTGTTTAACTTTGAGAATGGCATGCCAGTTATTATCTGTATAGGCACTGAAATTCTGTACCAGTGAGCATGTTTCTGTGTAGAATGACATGCAAGCTAACATTAGTTCTTGTAGTTGAAACACAAGTGAGATAACTATACCAGTTGTATTTATTTTGAATACAGCTGAATCGACTTCAAGATGTCTTTCACCTGCTTTACATTTAACACCCATCCACAGGAATGTCTGAGAATTGCATCAGGTTAGCCTATTTACCTGTGCAACATAACATCCATTGTAAAATGGTCACTTATTTAGTTTGCCTCTTAAACCTCAACACATGCGTAAGAACGCGAGCACATGCCAGGGCCGAACGTTGCTACATGCCCATGTGTCATGTGACTATTTACTTTAAAGCAAACGCGGGCCGGGAGGCTGCGTTTTCGCTGCTGTCCCTGCCTGCGCTGCGCTTCAAGATCACCTCAAATCTAGTGAGTATCATGGTCCAACGGGATATACTTTTTTAAAATTAGATATTTAGACCTGTCACTGACTAAATAGGGAACTCTGATTTACATTACAGCTACATCTGGTGGGAAAAAAAGTGTACAGCAATAGGATATTTGAATGCCTAGGATCATAGCACAAAGTAAGTTAATATCCCTTACTTTTATATTGACGCAAGCAGGCGTCAAACCAGAATATTATCAGTCATTAAACTGACCCTATATTTTAACTCCATAGGGACGGTATTACATCTTGTGAGCTTAAAGGAACATCCAAACTGGTCTTAAGTGACATCCAATACACACCTTTATGGTGTGAGACGCATTCAACCGCAATATCAGGTTAGTTTTCCCTCTTGTTTGAACTGCACTCTAATAAATCTACAAGTTATTATTTATGCTTGTACAACTCACTTATTCATTAGTAACTAGATTTACATTTTTAATTTTTCAGCAATGTTTTGAGTTCATATCACCTGAAAAAGAGATTCAATCTCAAAACGCGCAGTGATAGAAACCTCCATTAGGACAGATTCCTGCCCTTTGTCTACAATCAACATTGGGAGCTTTTCATAATGAACTCACTATTAACTAATGTTTTTTCAATTTGATGACCAATTGTATTTTTGTTTGTCATACTGTTCAAGTTATGATAACAATTAAGTTTTGACGGTACTCGCTTAGAATTATGCGATTTCACTTTTTGTTTACCTAACAATATGACATGCATTACTTACCGTAAAAGCATTTCTGATCGTTGTATCTGCTTAGATTTACATGCTGTGCATATGGTCCGAGATCCAGTGGTAACCGTGGAGTATTGTATTTCGTCTTTCGAGAATCGAAAGAGGACGTCGACATGGGCGTGCCTTAACACTATCCCTATGTGACGTGTAGTGTACCCAAAATCCCTCACGTGTCGAGGTCCCTCCGATTGTATTTTTTCTGCCAAGAGGGAGCCTTGTGACTACTGTGAGTGAGTACAGAAAAGAGAGAAAGTGGTAAGACATCTATGTTCCTTCCATCCGAGCGGGGAGGAAGGGTGGGTGCATGTGAATCTAAGCAGATACAACCATCAGAAATGGTTTTACGATAAGTAATGCATGTCTTCTGATGTTTGTTAATCTGCTTAGAATCACATGCTGTGCATAGACTAGCGAGCAGTACCCGCAGTTGGAGGTTGGTTGTGAGCAGGAACAGTAGAAAGAAGATGTCTTAGTACTGCCTGTCCCACCGGAGAATCAGACCTAGAATTGAGTGTCTAGGCAATAGTGTTTTGTAAAGGTGTGTACAGAACTCCAGGCTGCCGCTTTGCAAATAGATTCAAGGGGAACATTTGCAATGAATGCTATGGATGCCCCAGTGCCTCGAGTAGAATGTGCTCTAGGCTTGAAGAGCAGCTCTCTCTTAGCAAGAGTGTAGCAGAGTGTAATGCATTTGACAATCCATCTAGAGATAGTGGATTTGGAGACTGCGTCGCCTTCTCTTCCTGTCGGCACCGAAATACAAAACTGATTAGTTATTCCAAGTGGTCGAGTTCTTTCCATGTAGAACATGACAGCTAGGCGTACATCCAGTGTGTGCAGGGTTCCTTCTCCCAGGCTTGAAGTATTTTGAAAGAACGTTGGTAGTTTTATTGCCTAGTTCACATGGAACCTTGAAATGAGTTTAGGCGCAAATCTGGGGTGAGTGCGCAGAACCACCTTATCTTTGTGAACTGTTAAGAAGGGATCTAGGATCAAGAGCGCTTTTAGTTCACTTACCCTCCTGATGGAGGTAATAGCTATTAAAAAAGCAGTCTTAAGGGTGAGGTCCTTAAGGCTTGCCTTGTGCATGGGCTCGAAAGGAGCCCCCATAAGCCTAGTCAACACCATGTTTAGGTCCCATCCGGGAGCCGGGTTAGAAATGGGAGGGTGAATTCTTTTCACTCCCTCCATGAAAGCCTTAATAACTGGTATCGTCCACCATGACACTTTCTGTTGTGCTGTAGTGTAGGCTGAAAGTGCAGCCAAGTGCACCTTTATGGAGATGAAGACCAGGCCTGAGTCAAGCAAATGAGTTGGGTATAACGCAACGTGTGCGGGAGAGAAGTTAATTGGGTTAATGCTCTTCGAGTTGCACCAGATGACAAACTGTTTCCATTTACTGGAATAGCAGTATCTGGTGTTCGGCTTTCTTGCTTCCCTGAGAATGTCAATACATCTCTGAGGGAGATGCTGGTGTCCAAACTCTATGACCTCAGGAGCCAGGCCACTAAATTCAATGTCTGCAGGCATGGGTGAAGGGTCTCTCCCCTGTCTTACGACATGTTGTACGGACAAGGCAGTTTGACTGGAGGAGATAGGGACCTCTCCATCAGATGAGCGAACCGGGGTTGGCGGGCCCACATGGGGGCCACCAGTATCATCGCGACTGGTTCCTGGTGCATCTTGTTGAAAAGGGGAGTTAGGGGGTGGGGGGGGGGAAGCATAGACAAATTTCCCTGACCATGTTATCCAGAGTCCGTTCCCCTTGGATCGGTTCTGGGGGTACCTGGAGGCGTAATCTTGGCATGGAGCATTCTCCAGATTTGCAAACAGATCTAACTCTGGGAAGCACCATTCTGCGAAAACATTGGAGACAATGTCTTCGTGTAATCGCCATTCGAACTCCTTGGGCTACGGGAAGTCTCTGCGAGTACGTCTGCCAGTAGACCGAGTTCCCCTGGAACATGTTGTGATAGTAGGAACATGTTGCGTTTGGGAGCCCACTTCCAAATCTTCTGGGACAGTTTGGTCGGCCCTGGAGAATGAGTGCCACTTTGTTAGTTCAGATAGTACATTGCCATGGTGGTGTCTGAGGATCAGGATCGTCTTCCCATGCAGTTGTGTCTGGAAAGCTTTTAGTGCTTTGAACCCTGCCAACAGTTCCAAAAGGTTTATGTGGTTGGATGCTACGTCTGACGACCAAACTGTGTGTGCTGTTTGTCAAAGCAGGTGAGCTCCCCGCCCCTTAAGAGACACGTCTGTGGTTAGAGTGGCTTCCACTGCACAGGTGGTAAAGGATATCCCGTTCAAGAGGTTTTCCCCTCGACCACTACTGCAGCGAGAGAACGAGGGCCGGTGAGGAGACTACTAGATCGTCCCACTGTCCGCTGGCCTGACACCACTGGCTGCTGAGCCACTCTTGCATTGGTCACAGGCGCGCGTGAGGAACCAAGTAGATCCATGACGCCATCATTCCTAGCAGTCGCATAGCCTTACGTACCGTCACCTCTCGACTGGCTACATATTGAGGTATCTGAAACATATTTTGGACCCTCTCGGAGGGGAAGACGAGGCCGTCCTTTGTTCGAATTAGAGGCCCTAGGAGCCATTTGACCTGACTGGGGTGTAGGCTGCATTTCTTCTTGTTGATAGAGAATCCCATACTGAATAAAAGATCTATCGTCTTTTGTGTATTTGACAGACATGTTTCGTAAGAGTCCCCTGTTATGAGCCAGTCGTTGAGGTAAGGATAAACCGGGATGGATTGCCTGCGCATATGTGCTGCTACCACCGCTACTACTTTTGTAAATACCCTTGGTGCAGATGCTATGTCGAAGGGTAGTACTTTGAACTGATAATGCTGGTCTTGTATCATAAATGAGGGTTTTTTTGTGCGCTGGCAACATTGAAATATGAAAGTATGCATCTTTCATGTCCAGTGTTGCCATGTAATCCCTGTGTTAGCAGAGGGATTACTACCTGCAGTGACACCATGCAGAACTTTTATAGCTTTACAAACTTGTTCGCTGGGCGCAGATCCAAAACAGGGCGCTGGTTAGATCCTTTTTGGGTACAAGGAGGTACACTGAATAAATACCCTTTTACCTGTGCCAGAGGTATGATTTCTATGGCTCCTTTCTCCTGTAGAGGTTCTACTTCTTGCAGAAGAATGCGAAGATGGTCTGGTGTCAGCCGTCTTGCTCGTGGAGGTCTGAATGTTGGGGACCGGTTGAACTCTATAGTACCAGTGGGCCACGGTTTTTAGAACCCACTGGTCTGTAGTTATCTCCTCCCATGCCTGAAGAAACAATGTTAGCCGGCCCCCGACTGGGGAGGCATGGGAGGGGACCCGCATCTTCGAGTCATTTTCAGCCGAGGCCAGGGAACCTCTAGGTGTAGAGATCCAGCCTTTTCCTTTGCCACAGCGTTGCCCCCCCCTTTGGGGATACGGGTTGTTGTATCCACTATTTCTTTGTGTAGGATTCCAATTGTTTCCCGATGAGTATTGTAGCTGAGGGAAGCGTTGGCCACGAAAAAGCCGTTTGGATCCAGAACCTCTTCTCGTAGAGGGTCTTTGTGTGATCTGGTCCAGTGTTTTTAAGGTGTCATGCTCCTTTTTTGCGTTTGAGGGCCTCATCCACCGCTTTCCCAAACGTTGTATTCTTCCACTGGTTTGTTTATTAAAGACGCTTGCGTCTCTGGCTTAAATCCAGAGTTCCGCAGCCAAGCATGTCTCTTTAGGAGTGCACCCCGAGCAAGGGAATCGACCAGCCGTTTGGCGGAATCCAAAGTATTCTTAAGAATGCTCTGGTTCACTTGTCTGCCTTGAGATATAGTGGAGAGGAGACTAGTACGGAGGGGTTCGGGAACCTCTTGTATGCCTTCCTGTAGTAAAGCCCACTGGGCATCGGCGTAGCTGGCCATCAAGGTATTGTTGTTGGCAATGCACGTTGAGAACGCGGCAGCAACCGTGATTCTTTTTCCCAGGCCATGAAGTCTTTTATCTTCCTTATCGGGGGTGCCGTGCCAGTTGACAAAGGGACCCCTGCCCGCTTCCGTGTCGTAGTCACCACCAGGGAATCTGGGGTGGAATGCCCTCTGATGTAAAGAGGGTCTGATGGAGAGGAGCAAAAGAGTTTCTCTATTGGCAGGTTCACACCACTTGTGAGAGCAGGTGTCGATAAGGATGGAGCCAGACGTTTTGTAATTGATTTAAGGAGGGGAATGGCCTGGCTGGCCGGTGGCTTTTCCTTAAGGATATCTTCCACGAAGTCAGCTTCGGGGACTGCCTCACCCATAGCAATCTTAAAATGATCAGCTGCTTTACGCAACATTACGTTAAAAGTCAGCTGGTCATCCACTGGCAATGGTGGTTGCCTAGTGGGAGTGGACTGGGGAGAGTCCAGGGACAGGACATCAGTGTCTTGATGATCTGTGGATTGCCATGGATGGGGGTCATCCCCATCTGGACTTTCTTCCCAGCCTTCTATGGGCTCATGCATGTCTTCAGGAGTGATGAAATCTTCATCCTGGGTATGAGCATGAGTGTCCTCTTCTGTTAAATCGTAATTATATATATACTCTTCAAGAGGGGTCAAAAAGAGCTGCACGGAAGGTAACGACTATAACCAGGTGCAAGATATAGGACCCCCCCCCCCTTTTTCACAAATGATTTTAAGACTGTCTATACTCACTTTTTAAGTAAATTAAGGCTAAATAACTAAAATATCAGCCATGTACTCATAAGTATTAAGAAATTATGACCTCACGACTGCAAGACCAACTTCTGGGTTTTCTCTCCTCAGGTAGATGGGATGACGGCTTCTCCGATCTCATCCATATCCTGATCTTACCAAGACAGGCCTGAAATCACGGTCCTGAAGATGATGATAAATGACAATCATCAAAACCGGTCGACCATTTTTAACTAAGGATATCCCAAGAAACCAGCCAGGATACCCTCCTAAAAAAATGAACTAAAGTATATTTGTGGAGGAAGGACCCTCCTAAAGTGCTGCTGTTTTATGGACTCCAAACACCTGAATTGAAATGGAGTGGTAAAATATTAAGGAAAACCAACCACAAAAACAATACTGGATAACAATTTAAAAACAAAAAAGCCAGATCTAACAAAAAATTAATCAAGAGGAGACCAGAACAACAGAGCGGGATTTATGAATCTTTTTAATTACAGAGTGATCCGTGACTTGGGGACCACATACTTCTTCCGAAGGTCAATAAAAGAATAAAGGTCTTATGACCAATGGAAATAGTTGCCCCTCAAATGCGGCCCCAAGATCCTCTGAGACACTAACTCTGAGTCTTACCCTCAGATGGGCAGAAGACCACACCACCCCACACCTAAGGACCGAAGCCCGCACACGTTAAGAGGGCTACCCTAGAAGAAATGATAATTGAGACCAAACACTGAATGGTATCTAAATAACCAATTGCCTCCACGCTAAAATAAGTGGACCCCACGAAGTGTTCTTGTGTGTGAAAAATATGTTCAAAATAACACTTCAGGTTGAACTATGAACTACAATCGAACTTCTCCCTGAGTGTAATTTGGTTGCCTGCAGAGTGAATTAGAGACCAAACAGTATATCTGGGGACCTCTCACTGATGGAAATCATTCAGAAGGTGAAGTCGAAACTTGATGCTTGATCTGAAAGCCGAGCCGGAAGAAGGTTGACTACTGTTACCTTCGATGTAATCTGAAAGCTGCTGTGCCACCGAGGACTGATCCAAGAGAGAACCTGGCTAGGAAACCTCTCCCCGAGCTACGAGGGACCATCGTGCACCAGCTAACCTTCACCAAGGATCCCTGGACATCAGCCTTCGAAAGACTGTCGACCGGAGACATTGCCCGGACATCCGTCTACTGTCGTCAGCCAGGTTTCAGGGGACTGCCGTAACCGATGGAGGCCCGTCAAAGCCGTGTTGCCCAGAAGCAGGGACAGCTAGACGCCGTGCCGCCGACGACCGGAGCCACAAACGCTCCATTGCCTAAGAAAACTTTGAAACAAGGACTCCCTCGCTCATCACCGACAACTGCTTTGTCCCGCCAGAGAAAGTCAAGGCCGCTGACGAACAGAGGAGAATCTGCCGGTGGGTTTCCCGCCACCAGAAGACCTCAAAGACGCTGACGATCCAACACCCTTGCTGGGCCAAAGTTCTTCATTGACTCTTTGCGCAAACAAACTATCATCATCGAGATGCACCGTACGCCTCATCTTCACAGGACATCCACGACCAATGGTCGACGAGCACCGCCAGGACCAAAGCTGCTGCCTCAACGCCTTTGTTCACTATTTCTTCGAGGGATCTCGACGATCCGTGGCTCAGGTCTTAAAGGGAGTCACTCAAGAAGGATCTGTCGACGGTCCGATGTTGAACTCTGCTAAACCAGGTACATTGGGATTTTAGAACTTTTATAGAAGTAAACAAGACTCTTATAAGTAATATATGGACTGGGCTTGTGTTATATCTTTATTTTACAGGTTGCCAAGGTGGGGGGGGGAATCCTCATGCATAACTATGCCTAGTGGTAGGGGCCCAGTATTCTGCCAATTGTTTAACCAATTGTTTTCCTCCTATGTCTATTGGTGATACCCTTTATTAAAAGATTTGTATGCAATTTGAACTGTCTACAGTTGATGCATTTTAATGGAATCTAAGAAGTAATTGTGGTACCACATTGAGACTGTATATATTTATTTTAGATTTACCTGAGCACAAAGTGTGTTATTTTGATTGTGTACATTGCTTGAGCCTTATTTATATAAAAAACTGTTTTCACTAACATAGTGTGTGGACAATTCTTTGTGGGTGCTTGGGGACTACACTGTACTCAAGAACCAGCCTGCATTACCTCCTTAGAGCTTAAGACTTGATTGCTCGTCTACATTAACAAATAGAGAATCTTAGTTGGGGTGCTCTGTGCCTCTACTCTGCCAAATAGAGAGCAGGTTTACAGATACCCCCCTTCAGTCTTTACACATAGTCCACACACTGTTGGGTCTGACAGGTGAGTGCCCCAGCAGATCTGACATGGGTTGGCAACCACCATCACCTGGTGATCCTAAGCTACCTGGTTCGAGACCTGAAGAAAGTCTGGAACTGTGACCATTGGCAATGGCGAAGCCACTAAAGTGATCTCATGAGCAGCCTCGCTTCTGGCACCACAAGGATGCAGGAGGCCATGAAGCACAGAAGGCAGAAAAGCAGAGGCACCAGTTCATTCCTGTTATTGAAGGACATGGACCATCTGGAAGATGTTTGCCACTCGATACTCGGGCGGACAAGTAGGTGCTCTGACACTAGTTCTCGGGAGCGAGCTCAGACGAGCCAGTTGTCCAGGTAGGGAAAGACATGAATGCCTTCCCTCCTGAAGCGAGGTGCTACCACTGTCAGCAGCTTTGTGAAAACCCCAGGAACCGAGGAAATACTGAACATCAGGACCTCGAACTGGTTTTGTCCCACTACAAACCTCAGATACCATGAATCGGCATATAGAAGTAGGCATCCTGATGGTCCAGGGAAACCGAACAGTCCTGCAGATCAAGGGCTTTCAGAATCTGGCCTATAGTAACCATCTTGGAACTTGTCCTTTCGTATGAACAAGTTCATCAGCCATAGATCCAGAATGGGGTGCAATCCTCCGTCATCCTTCCACACCTTAAAATGGATGGAGTACCACACTCTTCCTCTTTCTGAGCGTGGAAACAGCTTGATCATGCTTTTCGCCAGAAGCTGACACAGCTCCAAGGGGACGGGTCTGGAGACAAGAGGGTAGCCAGAGGACCGTGGTCTGGGGGCACTGTAGAAATGGGAGACCTTTACCCTGCCAGGGGACTTGTTCAGCACGAAATAGCCAAAGACCAAGGAAAACCACCCCCCGACCCTCTCCCAACCGCGGAGACGCGTGGTGGTAAAACAAGACATTGAGATTTGGCGCCCTGGGATGTTGCAGGGACAGAGGCTGTGGCAACGCCACACCCTCTCGGCACCTCTCTGCCTCGACGCCTTCTCCCCCCACCCCCCATCTCTTGGGAAGCATCACCTCTTCCTGGGGCAGATTGCTCACAGCCTCTTGGAGCAAAGGCAGTAAAGGGGTGAAAACCCCTGCCTGAGACAACCGGTTGTGTGTAGGGCGTTTGCACAGCAAGCCCCAAGGACTTCACTGTGGGTTTTGATGACTGAATCTTCTGGAGGGTGCAGCCTTATCTCTGAAAAGGTTGTTGCAGTCGAAGGTCATGTCCAACAATCTGGCTTAGACAAGGTCCACAAACCAAGACGTCCTCAGCCCAGAGTGGCAGCTGACCACCTTGCTGGTGGCCATGGCCCTACCCTGTGACGTTCTGCGACGTCCTCGGACCTCAAATTCGATCAAAGTGAGATCCTGACAATTATCAAAAACCTTAACCCCTCGAGAGCACCTGGACCTGACGGGTTGTGAAACTACACCCTGAAACAAAATCTAGACGAGTGGGCTAGTTTCTGTTACATACTATTCAATAGAATCGCTGCCTCCTGCTGAACTCCAAAATCGTGGAAAAGTGCCATCATAGTCTGATTTTTAAGAAAGGAGATAGAACGAAACCGAAGGACTACTGTCCAATTGCACTCTTGGATGTTTTAGGAAAAATGTATGCGACAACTCTTCTACGAAGACTAAACAAATGGTGCCATACAGCTAACCTCAAGGATAAAAGACAGACAGGACTGTGGGATGCATTCTGAATCTGCTGATCGTGAACATCTTAAAAATGGAAACCATACGGTCTGGCAGAAAAACTTACCTTGCGTTCATTGACTTTGCACATGCCTTTGATAGCATTGACCTGAGATCATATGGACCAAATTATCCACCTGGAACTGCCCCATAAGATTCCTACTAGCAATAAGAGAGCTCCACACCGAAACAAACATCAGGATTAGGCTGGATACAGCTGGCAAACTATCTGACGCAATATTTACCTATTGTGGAGTGAAACAAGGATGTCCCCTGGCCTCCATAATCTTCAACTTATTTCTATCTGACATAGACTCGACCCTCGATGAAGCACATTCCTTTCCTCGAAAATAAATGATCATGCAAGTCGACTACTCTACGCGGATGACCTAATTTTATTGTACTTCACCCCTGTAGGCCTACAAAGAAAATTAATGGCACTAGAAGATATGTTCAAACCAACGGCCTCAGCATTAACACGGCCAAAACAGAAATTCTGGTACTTGAAAGACCTTGGAGGGAAAATAGAAAGATCAAGCAAATCTTGTTTGTTTTTAGAGAAGACATCTCTCCAAATTACATTCTCTTATCAGATACCTAGGAATGATCATTAATTCAAATATTAATGACGCTCCATGGGTTGCCAGTGTGAAAGCCAAATGCCAGCAATTGGCAAATCAAGCATCTATCGAACACAAAAAGTATGGTCAATACTCGCTTCTCCCGGTATTAGCTTTTTACAAACAAATGGCAGTTCCAGCGCTTACATATGCAGCGGAATGTGCTCTAGGTGCCTCTCATCAAGTGTGGAACACCCTGGAAAACACCTTTTGGTCTAAAGTTTTACATCTACCACGAGGGACGCCCACAGCTTGCATTCGCTATGAACTTGGTCTCATATCTATCCACCCCAGAATTTGCTGGAACATGTTAAATCTGTACTGCAAAGTGACAAATGAAAATACTCCTTTGCAATTCGAGATTCGACAAAACGCGGAAAACTCTACAGAACAAAACGTGCTGACAACTTGGGTTGACCTCTGTAAAATGATCCTAAAAGATCGATACTGACATTACAACTCTCCACACCAACCCAAAAAAAAACGTCTGTGGAGATGCGATTGGATCGCAACAGAAGACCAGAGAAGAAATCACAAACTAATGAAATATGTGCCCAGGGAAAGGACATTTAACGAGATTCAAAACTACTTGAAGCTCTTTCCAGACTCCCGTCGTCGAGATCTTTACTTCAAATTTCGTCTGAATCTATTTAGGACCCAAGAGAGAATGCTTGTGGCAGAAAAGCAAGACAATCGTAAAGGTTTGCAGACTATGTGCTTTGCATGATGAGGCCCCGAAACATCTCACCCTGTTCTGCACAGCTTTTTGCACAGACAGAACTAACCATCTCAGAGAATTCATCTCGAAAAGACCACTTCGAAACGCTGATGACTGGTGGCAAGTACTGTTCGACGAAACAGAAAGAAAATGAACAGTTGCCCTAACATTTTTCTTGGATGTCTTGAATCAGCAGCTTAATTGTGTAGATGAAGCCTCAAAGACAAAAGAGATCGTAGTCAACCCATAACAATGTGTAATAGCTTCTGGATTGAAATGTAACCATGCAATGTAAAAACTTACATGAATGAAAGCATATTTTAAAGGTTTGTAATAAACCATATAAAATAAAAAAAATAAAAGAAATATAATTGTAATACTTTATTAATGATTGGTGTGAAAGGTTTTTGTAAAACTATATTGCACTTAAAAAAAAAATATTCAAAAAAGTTTATGTATGGGTTTCGAGACCCTTGCTGGGGATGGTGACAGAAATGGAGGTGGGAGCCATCACCATCTGACCATGCCCCTATCACGATGACAATCAAACAGCCATTATACACTGTAGGACTTTGGAGATGGACATATCCGGCACACATCTTTGAAGAGGAGTCTCTGAGGAGGGAAATGAGGGAGGGGGATAGACCATTTCTTCCAAACAAATGAGAGCCAGGATGTAAGTCCTCATGATATGGGATGCCTTCAAGGCCACTATAAGAGGGAAAATAATAGCGATAAAGCCACGCAAAGACAGAACTTCGGTACCTAGAAGAGGACCTAGAAGCTAAGCTGAAGATAATCATGCTTAAGATGGTGGCGAGGTCCACAGGGGAGATGAGGAGGGAATATAGGACAGTCCGAGGCCAACTCAGAACCTTACAAACAAGTAGAGCGGTCCCTCATGCATCTCAAACTGAAATCTTATATCAAAGCAATTAAAGCAGAAAGACTCCAGCAAGGATGCTTGGGAAAAAGGAAATGGAAATGACTATCTGAAGATTTGGACGCCAGGTGGGGGAAGAGCGGACAGACCAGACATCCATCAAGAGGGAATTCATGATATCTTATGGGGAAGCATATAAAACAGATGACCGAGGAGCAGGGCCAAGTAGGGTACCTGGAAAAATGCAGCTTGTCGAGGATAATAGCCCAAGAAAGGGCAGACTTGGAGAAAGAGATAGCCAGGGAAGAAGTTTACAAAGCCATCACCTCACTCCCCATCAAAAAAGCTCTGGCACGACTGTTTCAAGTCGACTTTTACAAATCATACAAGGAGGTCCAGGCTCCTGGCCTGGCCTACCTGTTCAACAAATTCAGGGCGGGGGGAGGGGTGGGCAGGGGATAACACCCTCAATGGAAGCAGCAAAAGTGGTGCTACTGCCCAAGCGAGGAAAGAACCAGACGGCATGCGGCTCATACATGCCAATAACGCTCATTAAAACAGATGCCAAAATATATACTAAAATCTTGGGAAGTCGCCTAGAACCTCTTCTCCCCAAATTAATAGACCTGGATCAATCAGGCTTTATATGTGGCAGACAGACTCGTGACAATACTAGGAGAATCGGTCACATCATAGAAAAAGTCAAATTGCGTACATCGGCCCTGGTGGCCACATTGGACGCGGAGAAAGCCTTTCACTGGGTCAAGTGGCGATTTCTCTTTCTCACCATGCGCAAAACGGGGTTCGGAGAGGCCTTTATGCTTAAAATAGCTGCTAACTACTAAAACCCCTCCCTATGCCTACTCATAAATGGGGACCTTTCCGACTTGGTGGCAGTATCAAGAGGAACAAAGCAGGGTTGCCCCCCCCCCTCCCATCTCCGTTATATGAAATCCACCTAGAACCTCTCCTGAGCACGATAAGAACCACAAAAGACATAGAAGGGGTTCCCTTTGGGGGGAGCTAGCACAAGCGGGCAGCTTTCACTGACATGTTACTAAAAATAACCAACCCAGAGGAATCCCTACAGGCAGTGGATAAGGTGCTGGCCCAGTTCAGGGAGGTCGCCGGCCCAAAAATAAATAGGAGCAAATTCGAGATACTGAACCTACATACACCACTGGAGAGGGAAGGGGAGATGCAATCCAGATTTCCTTACTCGTGGGCCCCCGACAAGATAAACAACCTGGGAATTTACATCATCAGGACCACAGACCAACTTTCCTTTGCTAATTATCCCCTACCGTCCCCCATTGGAATCCATCAAGAAAATGCTTCACAGATTGAGCACCCTGGCCATAACCTGGATGAGTAGGATCAATGCCCTGAAAATGGTCATCCTACCAAAATTGCTATATGCGTTTGTGGCAATCCCCGCAAAGGTCCCAATGTCATTCTTCCGAGCATTACGTAAACATATGCAGGCCTTTATCTGGGAACAGAAGAAACCAAGAGTATCGCACAATTTGATGTTGCTGACCAGGAACAGGGGCAGTAGAAAGGAGGGGCGGGGGGGGGTCCGAGAAGCCTGACCTCATAGCCTAATACCGCGCAGCTCAGATTAGAGTCATTAGGGACTAGACGAGGGACGACCAAGGAAAAAGTGGATAGGGCGGTGGTAGGATCACATTTAGAGAAGGTCTTATGGCCACCTAGGGAAGACAGACCCCGTAACATGTACTGCAGTGAAATCGGATCCCTGGTAGGGAACACATGGGATGAAGTGGTGAAGCAATTTAAGATCACATCGTACCCATATGCCCTCTCCCCGATATTTAGGAACTCACAATTCACAACATGGTGGACCGGGACGGGATTTTTCAAATGGCAGGAAGGGGGATGCCAGAAGCTACGGGACATGTGTTACGCTCACCTGGATTCTACAGGGGCGTCAAACGAAGCTGGACTGCTGCGGTCTCCACCAGTGTGACTCGTAGCAAAGTGATGATCGACTGCACTTGCCCACTCAGTTTAGTCTGCCTGGCCACAAGAATATTTTCCTAAAAGCAGTAAAGGGGATTAGCCACCCGTGGTAGAGAGGTTACACTAACACTATTTTCCCTGAAAACTTCCAGTATTCCCCTTCATAAAGTCTCACCTTATTGTTTGGAAGGATGAACTCTCCATCCTGCGTGGAGTGCAGGGGTGCGTAGAAGTTCAGTTACTTCACTGAGCCGAAGGTATTTGGCAGAGTTCCAGATAACAATGACTCCGAGGTAAGTAGTGTGTAAACCCAATGTATAGTTCTTTTAGAGTTCAAATGTCTTAATTCACTCTTGCTCCTTTTATACCTTTTTACTTGCAGCGTGATCCAAGGAGTGAGTTTGCCTCAATGGATGAAGGTAGCGCTAGGTAAGAGTCAGTTTGTACCAAGCACTGTCTAGCAAGTAATATTGTTCCAAATGTAATTAACCAATCGTTCTCTATCTTCTTTGCAGGCGCGGCGCCTTGCCGAAAATGTCTAACGTAGGATGGTGACCAGCGCTGCCTCGAGCAGTAAAATTCTGAGTATGTATCTTGCGGTAAGTAAAAGAATGTCTTTGGCGGTACCCCGCTAACCTTTTGTTTGTTCTTGTCTTTTCAGATGCTGATGTTTTGGGCAGCGATTCAACGGGTGCTGTGCCGGGTCGTGGAGATGCTCCGAAGACAGGCGAGTATGGTGCTGCGCTGCAGCTGGCAATGCGACACGGTTTATTTTAATGTCTTTTTCCTTTATCCACAGGTGCGGCTGCTCCAAGAAAAGATGATGACCAAATGGAAATCTCCTTGTTCTAACCTTCTCTTCTTCTTTCCTTTTCTCTAGGATCGGCTCCGGACACAAGACGGGTGTGGCTGTAGACTGGATGCTGGACTGCAGACACGGTGAGCGTTACGCTCCTAAGATGCAGAAGAACGCGAAGCGTGTGCTGCTCTTCGGGCGTGGTTTAAATAGCATCAAAAAAGTAGTTCCCAGGTAGGAAGTTCCAGTACCACACCCAAGCAGCAAAATAGTTCCTAAAGGAAAGTAGTCCCTTCATGGCCTCATGATGGCCTGTACACAAGTTCTTTGCAGGATGACCTGCATAGTTTAAAGTTGGCAATATGAGCCTGGCGCCTGTGGCGCCAGGACTGAACCCATATAGCCCCTAGGCAGGGTTTTGGGAGTTCCTGTGTCTTCTTGGGTGCCTGTTCCCTGGACAAGTTTCAATTGGACTAGCCTAAATTGAGCTGGGATGGCTATATCAAGCAGGCACATCAAGGCTTCCTGCCAATCTTCCAGTTACAGTGTACCCACATCATCTTCCCATTTCTGCTTCATTTTAAGGAGGAATGAGACTGGAAGTTGAGGATAACCTGACAAGATAGCCCTCTTAGGGATCAGCTCATTGTTGATGTTGGCCTCTATCGGGGACTGTGCCGGGAGATCATACCCACCCCGGAATTGCATGACAATAGCATTTTCAAACTATGTATACAAGAAATGATCATTTGTTGATCGTGAAAAACGTTGTTGAAGCAGTTCAAAGGGCATTAAGCGTTTCGCAAAAATACATCGTTCAACAAGCAAATGCTTTGAGTGTCAATCTCCTAGCGAAGCACAGTTCATGCATTTTAGGGAGATCTTTATTGTCACATAGGGTGGCACTTAACATTATCACTACTCGCCATCCCAGAACCCGGTAGACGCTCAGGACTTTGGCCCTTTAAGAGTGGAGGAGATTATTACTGTTGCACTTGCTCTCCATGAGCCCCTTTGAACTTACAGTGAACAGGAAAAAAAGGGTGGAGAGACTCCTGAGGGCAAGATAGAAATGTAGGGTGAGCTGTGCTTTCATTAAACAGGGTAATTTAAATAGCAAGCTGTGCTATACAAGGGTCAGTTTCATTTGCAAATCAACAGATAATTGCTATGCGACACTGCCTATTTTATGCCTTGCAAACTCACTATAAATTCAGGCAATCTGGATAAAAATGATGCATCAATGGCATCTCACCCCCAGCAGGTTGTCCAAATTCTATCAAGCGTTGTCCAAGTTATGTTGGAGGGGTTGCGGAGTGGAAGAAATGTTCAATCACATATGGTGGCAATGCCCGAAAAATCCATCCATTTTGGGGGTGATTCAAGGAGCAATAAAGGAAATACCAGGATTGGAGGATGAGGCTAGCATGGGACTATTTATAAAGGGCCTGGGCGGGGGGCTAGAAAAGCTGCCCACAAAGGCTCAACTGAATATTAATGTAATCCTGGTGATGGCCAGGGCCCTGTTAGTAGCTCGCAAATGGAAATCAAAAGAAGTGCCCACGGAACACAAACGGGTGGGGAAAATAGCAGCTATGGAAAGGATAACACGCAATCAGGGGGGATCACCAGAAATTCCTCATGGACTGGGACTTGGTGATGCAGTTCTAATTAAAGACTAAGGGCCTCATTACACGGTAGGCCGTAAGGGTTTACCGGTACCGGTATTTTACCGGTACCGGTAAACCCTTACCGCCTTACTACGAGGTCCCTTTGCGGGTTGGTACATTAACGCCTGCTTTTAGCAGGCGTTAAAAAACAAATCCGCAAAGGGACCGGGGTGCTAATTACAGTACCGCAATTAGCGGTACCGTAATTAGCGCCTTCCCCATTCCCATTATGCCCTATGGGGCAAAAATGGGAATGGGGAAGGGCAATGGAGGAAGGAGGAATTACCGCCTTCCCAACCTTGGAAGAGGGCGGTAATTCCTCTTTCCTCCAAGGCGGTACGGGTAAATTACCAGCATGGACCATGGCGCTAATAGCGCCATGGTTTACCGCCTACCGTGTAATGAGGCCCTAAGAGTACTTGGTGCCCAAGGAAGATGAAACTTCTGGGACTTATCTGACAAGCCACCCCTACAAGGGTCGCAAAGGATGGGGGAGGAGGAAGGGAAACAAACGAAAAGGGAAGATAGGAAATAGATCAGGAAAAGTGATAAGAAAGGCATGGAGGAGTTCAAGATTTAAAGGGATTAAGCGGGGCGGGCTTGGATCATAGGCGGGGGCCGAATAGAACACTCAAGACCTGGGATGGGGGTTGGGGGGAATTAGTTTTGTGTGGTACTTGGTTTGATATAAATGCCAATAAAAAACTTAAATGGAAATAATAGCTGCAACAGTTGACAGTCAAAATCTATAAAGGCTCACTATCCAAATCAATTGATATTTTAAGTTTGTGCATTTGTGCCAAATTTGGTGCATTTCTTTCACAAAATGCACAATTATCATGGATGTTGTGGCTATGCCGCTCCACTACAAAGTATTTATGAAATTTATTTTGGAATGAGACCAATAGAAAAAGTTTTTATTAGCACACTGACTAAGATGGGAAAAGGGGGGGGGGGTAGAAGGTCATTTTAAAAAATGGTCTACAATATGCATTTGAGAAATACATAACTTAACATAAGACAGATAAAACGAATTCTGCTAAATCCTTTTCATTCAAACAATGAGAGCAACAAAAGCTGCAGGTCAATGCTTTAAACCCTTCAGAACCCATTTGGCATAGCTCGTGAAAAAAAATAATCAAACTTTAAGAGAAGAACAAATTATTTACCCTAGTAATGCTCCTTCTACTGGATGTTCCTCTCACGTATTCTCATCTTCGGTATCTTTCATCCAGCATCAGCTGCTGCAGAAACTGTTTTCTCAGCAGAGTGCGCTGTGAGTCCTCTCTCAAAAGCACAGACGTTAGCGAGGCCAAAGAATGACCAAACAATGGAGGAGAGGAAGGTTTAATGTGCAGAAATTCTCCTGAGGGGTAGGATGGGAGGGGCGATGAGAATACGTGGGGGGGAAGGAGGGGACATCCAGTCGAAAGAACTTAGTAATTTGTTCTTCGAATGGATTGGGTCCTCCCACGTCTCCCAAAATCAGTATGCTACTGCATGTGGGAACAGAGACTTAATCCACACTCTGTAAAACAACTTTTTCAAACCTCGCCTCCTGACCCAATGCATAGTCCAGGCAATATTGTTTTGCAAAAGTACGAAGGGAGGACCAGGTTTCAGCACTACAGATGTACTGCATTGGAACCACCCTCTACAGCCGAAGAGGTAGCCAATCCCCTAGTCGAGGGTGCCCGTAATCTAATCGGGACATCGTTACCTGCTAGGTGGCAGCATTCCGATATGCAGAGGATAATCCAGTGGGACAAGGTCGGCTTGTTAACAGCTAAACCTAGATTGTGACCGGCATACCCCACAAAAAACTGGTCGTCCTGCCTAAGCTTTGCCATTCTAGAGATGTACAAGCTCAAGGCCCTTTTAGGATCAAGACAATGAAGTCTCTCCCCATCCTTAGAGGGATGTGGTGGCAGGTAAAAAGGTAGGATGCACAATTTTTTTGTGCCAGATTAAGTTTTGAAACTACCTTCGCAAGAAAGGAAGGGCAGACCCTAAACACAACCTATTCCTTGTAAAAGGTGGTCAATGGGGAATTACAAGATCAAGCCTATAATTCACTGACTACATGCAGAGGTAATGGCCGTTAAAGACAGTTTTGAGAGTCAGCATCCTTAAAGGACATGAATGAAGGGAGTACCCATGAGAAATTTTAACACAAGGTTCAGATCCCAGATGGGAACAGTGAACAGAACAAGGAGGGAAAATATTTGCTAGTCCCTTCAGAAATTGGACAATAGGGATCTTAAAAAATGATCCCTGCTCTGACAAACGCTTAAAAATAGACAGCGCTGTCAGATAGTCCCTTTTAGTCGCATCCTGTAGCCCCTGAAGGGCCAAATAAGGTTAACAAAAAATAATTTAAAAAAACAAAAAAAAGAAGAAGAAACGACAGCACCACCAGTATGTAGCAGGTGAAAGTGTCTACTTTTTTAGCTCGCCGCCAACTGCAAAACTTCAACTGCAGCAGTACAGAGACTTGGTTGCTGGTCTGCTGGCCGAAAGCAACACCTCCATTATGTCCTCCGGGAGGTCCCAATTCTTGTATCCTAACCTCTCAGAAACCAGGCGTGAAAGTTTAGTGTCCCGATTTCTGTTTGAATAATGTGACCCCACCACCCCTTCTTCCGAGAGCAGGTCCTCTCTATGGGGAAGATGAATTGGTGGGCAGATAGACATTTCCAGAAGTTCTCGGTACCAAATCCTCCTGGCCCAATCCGGGGCAATCAAGATCATGGTTTTGCTGAACGTCCTCAACCTCCTGATGACGTGAGGCATGACGGGGACTGGAGGAAACTCATATAGGAGTGGAAAGTACAAGTCCACTAAGAACGCATATCCCAGAGCGAGCCTCTCGGACGAAATTCCCTGGAACAGAACAGGTCGTACTTCCTATGGACACTGAATGCAAACAGATCCACTTGATGAGTTCCCCAAAGGCAGAAGATATCTTGACAGACTTCCTGGAGCTAGCTCCCACTCGTGGGGGACTATGCACAGCCTGCTCAGAGCATCCACCACCGTGTTATCCTCTCCGGCTAGGTGAACTGCCCATATGGAGAGACCTACTTGAAGTTCCAAAACCAGAGCTGCATTGCCTCTCTGCACTGAGGTAGTGACCCTACACCTCCTCTCTTGTTCAGGTATTGCATAGCCAGCGTGTTGTCCGCCATTAGGACATTCTTTTTCCGTACAGAGGGCAGAAAGGCCATTAGCACCAGTCTGATTACCTTCAGCTCTAAAAATGGAGACCAACAACCACTGATTGTCAGATCGCTGGTATGGGCTCCCCAACCTGTGAGGAAGGCGTCCATAACTACTGTAATCTCCGGACATGGTTGTCAAAAGGGTTCCCCCTTCAACACATTCTCCTCTCAGGCCCACCACAGGTGATCCTGCACAACCTTGATTGGGACCTGAAGAAGATCAGTCATTCTGCTGGAGAATTTTGAACACTAGGATCAGAGGACCCACTGAACAGACCTCATTCTCAGACAGGCCTCTGGCACCAGAAAAATGCAGGATGCCATGAGACCGAGCAACCTCAGAAAATCAAAGGCCGCCAGACGTTGGGCATTTCATACTCCCAATACTCCCAACAAAAAATAGGAAAAAGACATGTAGAACCTTGCGCCCCAACTTTCACCCTCACAGCTCTATGGATATTTTTGGACCAGTAGTGCAAGTAGTCCCACAGGAAGAAACTACTATTGTAACTGCCTGATTGGAAGTAGTAAGCATGCAGCTTTTAATGTGCATGAATAACTAAAAACTAAACTAAACTAAAAACTAGATGCAAAGAATTATTACAAAAACATTTGTTTTTTCAGTGAAAAAATATTTTTACTTGCTTATAAAATACTCACATTGGGAAGTGGAGTTACATTTTTACACCCTAAAAAATCATTTTACTCTTACTTTAAAAAAAAAAAAAAATATATAGGGAGTAAAATACTCCTCCAAATCTTATCTGGAGCACTGTGGTGAGCCCTCAACTCAGGTGGTGAGACTTTCCCTAAGGAAGCATCCAGGACCGCGCCAATGAATTAAAGCATCTGAGAAGGTACCATGTGAAATTTCTTGAAATTGAGGGAGCAGCCCAGCTTGTGGAGAGTGTGGCAGGTGATGCTGAGATGCTCTTGGACCCGTTATGGGGAACGGGCCCTGATCAGCCAATCGTCCAGGTAGGGGTAGATGTGAATTCCCTGCCACCATCGCCATTAACTTGGTGAACACCCTTGGGGCGGAGGTGAGCCCTAATGGCAGAACCAGAAACTAAAAATGAGACCTGCCAATGGTGAACCTCAGGTACTACCTGTGCTTGCGATGGCTGGGCACATGAAAGTAAGCATACTGAAGGCAACATCAAACGCTGCAGGTAGAGGGCCTCGATGATTAGGATTAAAGAAAGTTTGACAATCTTGAACTTGTCCTTCCTGAGTAATTTGTTCAAACATCTCAAGACTAAGATGGGTTTCAATCCTCTGTCCTTTTTGGGGATTAAAAAGTGAGTGGAGTACCACCCCCGGTTTGTCTCTGCCACAGGCACCGGCTCGATGGCACCTTTCCCCAGCAGGATGGCAATCTCCTGTAGAAGTAGCGGATCCGGGAGCTTGAGGGAGTGACTCCCTGGCGGCCAATCGGGAGGCCTTCTCAAGAAAGGGAGGTAGTAACCTTGGGCTACAGTTTGCCAGGCCCCAAGCATCAGAAGTAATGCCCCGCCATTCTTACAAATGATGACTCAGCCTGCGCCCACTATGTTTCCGTGGACCAAGGCCTCAGAGGTTTTGGTGTAGCTGTGGTGGCAGCTGATAAGGAGACTGTAGCTGTTTGGGTGGTTTTACTACCTCGACCTAGTCCACTGCGAGGAAATCTTTGGCCTCTTTGAGTGGCCTGGCCCCACGTCTTTCCAAAAGATGAATATCGAAAGGACCAGCCCCTCCAAGGAGCTGGGTGGGTGTGCTGTGGCTAGAAAATTGAGGCACAAAGCGACTTTGCAGCTGCCTTTGATGATGGGAGCTTTTCTAAGCTCTCATCAGTTTTGCTGCCAAACAGTTGGTAGCCATCGAAAGGTATGTTTCCCAACTTCGCCTGAACATCAGGCGCAAATCCAGAGTTGCGCAGCCAAGAGAACCTGCTAGCTGTCATCGCCGGCTGACACCGTCAGCTGAATCAAGCCCCGTTTGAAAAGACTCTCACATGGCCTCCTTCCTATCTGTAATTATGTTTAAGAAACCATCCCTTTCCTCCACTTCTGGGATATGGACTGCAGCCATACTTATCACATCCCATAGTGTGAAGGAAAACATGGCCAGAGTACAAGTAGCAGTGAAAGATTTTAAAGCTGTGCTACTAGCAGCAAAAACTCTTGGTCAAAACTCTTGCGCATCCTCACGCAAAGGACTGTCCTCCAAATGGTTCACACACCACCTGAGGAATGCCAAAAAAATAAAAAACAACTAGAACGCAAATGGTGAGCATCTAAAACCGACCTCAGCAGATCCATGTTCGCCCTACACCACCGTAACTACAAATCTGAAAGGCCAAAAAAAGCCTATTACAATAAACAAATTCTCAACTGTGGCAACCACTGCAGCAAAGAACTCCACATGATCAAATAATTCGTGAAATCCACCCCCACAAAATCACTCTGAAACTCCTAACTACATTTCTACAACACCACACTTGACAGGATGGCAACACTTAACACCAAACTGTCCTTGCTCTCCCCCCTTCCAATCCCTGGCCCGCCTGATCCCACTGCCCCAACGCCCTATCTCCCTACTTTCGACTCCTTCAAACCCATCTCCAGAGACGAATTCCTTGCCAGCAAACCCTCTGGGTCGCCCCTCAACTTCTGACCCCCCCTCTGTCTTGAAATAAATATTCTAGTCTACCTGTGCAGGAGAACATGCAAAAGCCATAATAAATGACTCCCTAGGAATCTGTGGAACTGCTCTTAAATGGATTGCCTCCTTCCTCAGCAAAAGGAAACAAATAACCCTCCTCTACCCTTTTGCCTCAACTGCTCGCTCAGTGAACACTGGAGTACCCCTACAGTTCAACCTCTATTTGACCACTCTACCAGGAATCATCCACACGCACAACATCTACTGTTACAACTACGCTGACGATACCCAAATCATCCTAAGAATCCCCAAAACATGCACCAACCCCTGTCGCAACCTTGAAGCTAGTCTGCGCAATATTGACTGAGGGATGATGACAAAAAAAAATAAATAAAAAAAAATACTTTTGAACCCTGAAAAAAACTTAAATCATGGTGTGTGGCAATACTGTCATTCTCCTACATCTGCTCCCATGGCCCCCGTTCCGAGGCCCACCTCCCCCCACCTCTCCGATATAGTCAAAAACCTAGGCTGCACTATGGACTCTGGCCTAACCCTCTCCCGTCAGATCAACAACGTGTCAAACTGCTGTCACTACCACCTCAAACTTCTCAGATGCATTTTTCCTGACACTCCTACCCGAACAGACTTGCTGCAGTTATGTCTATTGTAATGTCGAGATTGGACAATGCCAACTCCCCAAACCTGGATGCACTGGCATACCAACTCAAACTCCAAAGATCCCAAAACGCTGCTGAAAAACTGCTCCTCGCCCTGGGTCAAAGACCACATTTCACCCGTTCTCTGAACCCTCCACTGACTCACAGTCAGACGAAGGGTTACCTTCAAGACCCCATGTATAACTCAACGAGCAGGGCACAAGACCGTACCAACATACATACAAGAAAAGATAAAACCCTAAATCTCATCTCGCACCCTGCGATCAAGCACTGCCCTCTTTCTAGTCATTCCAAACTCCAACTCGGTCAGGGTCAGAGGATCCGCTTTCTCAACCCAGGATCCAACTCTGTGGAACTCACTCCCCCAACATATTTGACACACCCAAGACTATATTTTGGTAATCAGGGTTTTTTCTCCCCCCGCAGGAATCTCAAACTTAGGTGGCCTCTGTACCTAATACGCACTCATGCACTGGAGGTGCACTGTTCTGTAATGTGGTAAACTAGGGCTGGCCGCTCTCGCACTGCCTGCGTGCTCTCGTATCGTCTGTCCTCCTCCCCCACTCCCTCCTACTCCATGGTGCTCTCTATCTCGCCTATCTTCTCTAACTGCTTCTCTATTGACTACCCTGCTCTCCTCACTAAATCTGGTAGGAAAAAGTTTAAAAAGGACATCCTGGTCTCCAACCCAGGTCTCCCTATCGCTGACACCTACACTAGTGCCTGCTCCAAGGAAACTCTCACTGACATCCTCTTTTTCGTGCCTTCGCCTGACCTATGGACCCTTCATATGGTCTCTGTGCTCTCTCCTTTCTCCTCTTCTCCCATTAATGGTGGCACCCGTTGGGATGTCCTCTTGCCCTCCTTCCACTCCTCTAAGGCCATCATTAATGTCTACGCTAACGGGACAGTCTTGGTCCAAGGCCCTCAGGCCAACCTTCACCTCTTTGACAGACGCTTCCCATGCCTCATTAACTTCCTTTCCTCTCCTGCTGTCCCCCCTCCTCTGTCCTCGGCTACCTTGCCTCTACCCTCCCTCCCTGACCCCTCTCTTGCTCCTTCTACACCTCCACAGGGCGTACCTCTGATCTGTACCCCTCCCCGAAAGTCCTTCAAGGATGGCAACCTTCTCCACATTGCCACTCTTAACTCTCGCTCTGCAATCAAGCATTCTTCTGATATCTGTCACCTTCTTGAGGAACTGGACCTTGATGTCCTCGGTCTCACTGAGACATGGTTCACGGCCAGCTCTGTCACCAGCTTTGACACACTCCTACCTGACGGCTACAAGATCCTCTCCGTGCCCAGGCCCAACCGTGCAAGGGGGGGGGTGTAGCCCTTATCTTCCCTGAGTGGATTCCTGCCACTGTCACTCCTACGCAGTCATACTCCTCTTTTGAATGCCTTGTCTGCCGTCTCTCTCTCTCTCCTAGCCATTCCCTTACCGTGGCTACTATCTATCGGCCACCTGGTCAAATCTCCTCCTTCCTCTCCGAGTGGGCTGACCTCTCCTCCTCACTCCTGTCCTCAAGCACTCAACTCCTCTTTCTTGGTGACTTCAACATCCACTTGGATGTCTCCTGTCCCCCCACGGGACTCTTTCGTGACCTCTGCGACTCTCTCTCACTCACTCTCTATTCTCCCGCCTGGGCCTACTCATTATGCAGGGCACACTCTTGATGCTCTGATCTCTTCTGACCTTCCCCTCTCCGTCCCTCTCTCCACTCCTCTCTCCTGGAGTGATCACTTTCTCCTATCCTCCCACATCACCCTCCCTACCCCACTGACAAAGCCACCCTCACCACTGCCACCCACCTTCTCGGTCATCCGACCCATGAAGCGCGTGTCAGTTGAGGCTTTCGCTGCCACCTTCGCACTCCCCCTCCCCATTCTGCTGACTCCCACCCTGACACTGCCCTCTCCATGCTCCACTCTGCTATATCTGATACGCTTGATATCCTTGCCCCTGTCATGAGAATCCGCCTGAAGCCTAAAGCCAAATGTAACTCCTGGTATGACTCGGAGCTCGTTACCCTTAAACGCAAGTGCAGGGTGGCAGAGAGGAAATGGCGTGCTTCATGTTCATCCTCTGACAAACTGGCCTGCCGCCTGCTCCAAAGGCAATACCGTCTCTCCGTTCTCTCCAAGAAGAGAGCCCTTATCCAAGCCCGCATCTCTGCAGCATCTAACAACTCGGCCGAACTCTTTAAAATCTGCAAGGAGCTTGCCAACCCTGCTGCAGTCTCTACCTCGCCTGTCCCCTCCCAGGCCCTCTGCACTGCACTTGCCTCTCACTTCATCTCTAAAACTCAGGACATCCTGTCCTCACTCTCCTCCTATCACCTCCCTCCCTCTCTTCCTGGCTCTTCCTCTGGCCCTTCTACAGCCACCCCTCCTCCCTCCTTCTCTGCCTTTCCCCTTTTCTCTGCTGATGAGGTTTCCAGACAAGTCCGATCTATGAAAGTCTCATCCAAACAGGTTCACCCCTGTTCCTCCAAAACTATCAAGGACCACATCGACGCCCTGGCTCCTGCCCTGGCTGACTTTTGCAACCACTCCTTCGCCTCTGGAGTCTTCCCATCCCCCCTTAAGCACTCCCTTGTGCACCCTCTTCTTAAGAAACCCTCTTCTGACCCCTCCTGCCCGGCTAACTATCACTCCCTTCCTGGGCAAGCTCCTGGAGAAACTGGCCATCTCCCAGCTTAACCTCCATGCTGAATCTGTTGGCAGTCTTCATGACCATCAATCTGGCTTCAGAGCTGCCAGAAGCACGGAAACTGCTCTCCTGAACATCCGTGAGGACCTACTCTTGAACCTTGACTCCAACACTCTGTGTGTTCTCATTCTGCTCGATCTCGCTTCTGCCTTTGACACTGTCAACCATGCCATCCTGCCCAACCATCTCCGTGATAACCTGGGTATCACTGGTCAGGCTCTGGCGTGGCTGACCTCTTTCCTCTCCAATCGACCCTCCCAGGTCCAACTGGGGTCCTTCCTCTCTGACATCTTTTTCTCCACCTGTGGTGTCCCCCAGGGATCAAATCTCTCCCCCTGGCTGTTCAACCAGTACCTGGCACTCCTTGCCCACCGCATCGCCGCTCTCTGCCCCAACTTTCAGTGCTATGCGGACGATACCCAGCTCATTTTCAGGCTACCCTCGGCCTCCTCCTCTCCTTCCCTCATCTCTGACTGTCGGCTATCCAGGAATGGTGTGCTGCCAATGACCTCTGCCTTAATGCCAGTAAGACTGAGATTCTACTCATCGGCACACCCACTCCCTCCTTCCCTGCAGCTCTCTGGCCGGCCTCTCTTGGCCCTCTTCCTGCACCTACCTGCACGGCAAAAAACCTCGGGGTTATCTTCGACTCCACACTCTCCTTCTCTCCTCATATATCTGACGTCTCTAAGAAGTCACACTACCAGCTGCACCTCCTCAGAGGTATTCTTCCCTTCCTCGCCTTCCCCCAGAAGCTCACTGTCTCATGAGCCCTGGTTCTCTCAAAGCTGGACTACTGTAACAGCCTCTATCTTAATCTGCCTGCCTCCACTCTCTGCCCTCTGCAACTCATCCAGAACAGAACTGCGAGACTTGTCCTTGGCCTTAAGCCCAGGGACCGTATCTCTCCAGGACTGAAGTCTCTACACTGGCTCCCAGTGGCTGCGAGGATAAAGTTCAAAACCCTCTGCATTGTCCACAAGGCCTTCCGGGGCCTGGGGCCTGGGGCCTAAATACCTTTAACTCTCTTCCTAAATATCTTCCTTCCCGAGCCCTTCGCTCATCCGTCTCCAACTCCCTCTGGGTCAGCCGCTTCTCGAAGCAACGAGCTGGGGGTAGATCTCTCTCCGCGGCAGGGGGCTCCCCCTCTGGAACAGCCTTCCTGCCTCCCTGAAACTTGAGGAGAACCATATACGGTTCCGGAAGCACCTCAAAACCTTCCTCTTTGCTTCTGCTTTCTCTCTCCCTCTCCCCTGCTAATTCTTCGCTGAATCTGCACCGAATCTGCAACTGGGCCACTCTCGCCGACCTCGGTCCTGGGCCCAGCCACTCTGCACTTGCACTGCCTCGCTGGCAACCCCTGCTCTGCGGGACTGTCTCTGTATCCCTACAGCCCCCGTTCCCAGCACTTGTCTGCACTTACCACCAGCTGGCCCTAATCATTTTATTATATATACTTACCTTGTACTGCACTTGCCCCTTCCCCTCGCGCTTTGTCCCTTCCCCCTGCACTTGCGCGATCTGAATGACACCTGGCCTAGTAGGATCGTTGTCTGTCTTCCCCCGTTTCCCCCTTCCTGCCTCGTCGCGCCTTGAAACACTTGAAACGCTTGTGTATAGGCGCGTTACAAATGCCATATCATATGACCTTCCATAAAGCTCTAAAAACGTGGCTCTTTCCGTAATACCGAATATGACCTTCTGAGGCGACTGGGTCCTTGCTACCTGATGAAAAATGCTCAATGAGATCCCGGGCAATGACGCCACTGAATATGCCAATTGAAACACTATTAAGCAAAACGTGCACTTGAAATCCGGAATAGCGAACTCCTTAGACCATAACTGCACCCAAACACTCACCCCCATATCACTATGCTTACTCTCTACTCTACACCATCACACAATTAAAATGCAGCTACACCCCTCGATCAACTTCGGCCCAGCTGCTCACATATGAACGTTACTCCATGAACACCTCATCATTCTAATAAAACGCAGCTATAGCCCATGAGTAACGGCATAGCTGCACACATAAGCATACTACACAGGCCCAACGCAGTCTTGATGTCCATCCTCCAGACTGCACACATTCAACTGATATCAATACCACCACACCTAATGCTAGGCTGCAGTTACCATCAGGCAATTGCATCAGCTGCACACAACTGGTGCACCCAAGCACCCTTTGACACCTTACTCTCAACTGACCTGGACGACGGTCCCCGAGGGCGTTCAACCTACCAGCGCTTTGAGGTCATACCAATGATATACAGAGTGCTATATAAATGCCAAATAACATAAGGTGTCAAATCTTTTGTCACCCTTTCGAGTGGTATAGTTGGATAGGCAGCAGCCCTAGATGAGGTGGCAGCCTGGGCTACCAAATCAGGGGACGGATGCTTAAAATTCAGATCCACACACGAAGGCGTATACTTCCTTGTGTGATCTTTAAAAACTGCAGGGTTAGTATCTGTGGCTTCCCAATCGGTCATTACTCTTCTTTAGAGCAGTATGAAAAGGTAGGATGGGATCTTTCTGAGGACCCTTATCCAAATATCAGTTAGGTTATCCTGCTCAGAAACTGGAGCAGTCCTTCCGCAACCTAGATATTCTGATACCCTACTCATAAGTGCCCTGTAAGAGGCATCTGCATGATCAGAGAGATGTGGGCTCGCAAACTCCACCTCAGGAGAGGTGTCAAGGCCACTTGCATCCCTCAATGAGTCTACAAGATGCTGCATCTTAGACTCCTCTGAAATAAAAGCCTCAAGAACATTAGGTGTCCCAAATTCCAAGCCAAAAGGAGGGGTGTCCTGTTTGGAAGCCTCATCCTCCTCAAAAATTGGAGGACAGACTCAAAGTCAATTCTTGGCTGAGGTTTGTAAACCTTCGAGGGTTCGTCAATTATGTCGACGGCTTCGTCGAAGACCTCCATGTCGAAGTAGCTGACCAAAGACTCATTAAAGCAATCTAAGGATGAAGGCTAGGCCTCTCCTTCTCTCAAGGTTTTGAGTCTTTAAGGGGTTGTTTTGGGCCCAGTTACAAGGGCGCAAAAGCAGAAACCTTTTTAAGACATCTTCTCAGCCTTACAAGGCTCGACAGGATTAGAGCTCTTCTTCGGCTCTCTTGAAGGGGCGGAAGAAGCAGCATTCTCAAAAATGTTCAACATTCAGAGGCAAAAATCCTCCCATTCGGCTTTAGAAAGAGACTTACATGGACAAACAACTTTGCTATTGGAGGATGAAGAGCTCAATCTATGACGGAAGACGAAAAGTGATACAATCTACTCCTAGACCACGAGCACTTAACATACTTCCAAGGAAACCTTTTTGAAGGAATTGTCGATGTGGACTTGGAAGGGGGCCTACCCACAGCGAGTTTCCCCTTCCTTTCCTTCAGCACCTTTCCAGTCATGCACTGACCGGAACGGCAGTCTTCTATCTTGTGTTAAGAGTCCCAGGTACCAAAGACAGATGCAGTGTAGTTCTGGAATGGACATCTTCGACCCACACTGAGCACATCTCTTAAAGTCCCTCTTAGGAGTTGACATTTGAAAAACAACCATTGACACAAAGTCAAATAACCAATACAAGGTGAACTGTGCAACAGAAAAATTAAACTAGATAGATAGATAGATAGATAGATAGATAGATAGATAGATAGTTATTTCAGCAACGTGATGCTCGAGAGCGGATGAAGGCCATCAAGGGGGCACGAGTCGACGACGCATAATGCCCCGTGCTGAGAAAAAAAATTATGAAGCAACTGATGCTGGATGGACGATATCAACGATGAGGAATACGTGTGAGGACACAATCGTTTCAAGTGCTAGATTTTTACACACCTTAAATTGTTTAAGTCTATCAGGAGGATGTGAGGGACACGTTGAATCTTCTGCAGAAAAAGGACCATAATACATAACTGAAGAAGGTGTTTTAGATACAATCACAGTGCAGAGTGATTCATACAAAAAGGCACAGCATGTTCAGTCTGGTTCAAAAACGTTTGTTGGTGTTCTGGTACATACTTGGGGCAAATGCAGAAACAACAATACAAGGGTTTTTCTCAGGGCCTGACCCCTCACTCGCATACCCTGGGAGATGCGTCTTCCTGCTTTATTGGCAGTGTTTGTAGTTTGCTCGAGTAGTGTGGGGAGATATCCCAGACCTGCAACCCAGAATGGGTCTTCCTCACCGGGGTGTTCAAAAGGGTGGGCCATAGTTGTCTCCACTGCCCACAGCTTTATGTAGATAGGCCACCCCTCAGTTTACACTTGCATGGTCCTAGATCCTTTCATCACTTCCCTTTCTCAGGGTTTTGGCTCTTTATTCCACCAGTGTAGCCTCTATTTCCACCTGGTTACCATGCCACATGCTCCTACCATTCGGACTACTTTGCTCCTCTCTAAACTGACTTCTACTGCACCTCCACAACACAATGGCACATGTTTGTAAAACCCCACCCACCCCCCTCCTCCCTGCCAGTGTCACCATTCAGACTCGGTTTGCTTTACTAGCCCCGAACAGCTCAGTCGTACCAAGGTTTAACACACACTCCACTCCTGTCCAATCCTTATTACAACCCCACTCCACTTCTGAAACCAATCTAACTGTCTCTCTTCGTTCCAACCGCTGTTGCGCCACACCTCCTCCACCTTACTCTCAAGGCTTCTCTTTCCTGTAAATGCTTCATGGCACTAATCTGCAGGAATAAAGGAGAGCAGTATAACACTGACCAGAGTAAAATTCAGCATAGGCAGTTTAAAAAGAAAAAGGTTTAGCATGCCTCCACCTACCATGTTATGAGGGCTAAGAGGTGCCACAAGATAGGCGACCAACAGATTAATGTATAAAGTTTCCTATCGAATATTATAAACAACATGTATGACATCACTTCCCAGTCAACACTGACACACACACACTTAATAGAATAACAGGATTAAAGACTAAGTGGGTCGACCTGTATGTTTGGGGGCGCTTACGCCCTTAAATCTCCTCCAATGGCTGGCTGTGGAGCAGTACTATGTGGTAGAACCCCAAATGCCACCAAGAAACAAAGTTCAGTAAGAATAATCAATACTGTAAGTCTGCACACTGCCAAATAAAATCTGGTACAATTAAGACATCAGATAAATTATGCAATGGTGCTGAATGATGTGTCTAACAATTAAGCTTCTCAAATCCATTCTGTTTTCCAATGTCATTCTGAATATACATCAGGAAACAGAACGGATTTGAGAAGCTTAATTTTTTAGACGCATCATTCAGCACTATAGAGCCTTGAGAACGACCAGAGGCCGCAACCCGTGTCGGCTGACTATCTGAATAAACCGATCGCATTATTTATCTGATGTCTTAATTGAACCTGATTTTATTTGGCAGTGCCCAGACTTGCAGTACTAATTATTTTTACTGAACTAAACAGAATAACCGGTCTCTTCCGGCAGAGCCGGATTCAAAAACTAGGAAGTCTGTCACACATCAAATGGCAGAAATAAGAGTAAAAACTCCATGCAACTCTTAGCACTTTTCGGCAATAAAACGGATGCAAAAAAAAAAAAAAAAGTTGAATGAATAATTTATTAAACATTTCTTCTATCCCTTGCCATAAACAGGGTACTGCCGGAGAAACCCAATACAAACTGTTTCAATACCATATGGCAGTGACCATGGAGCACCTAAAAGCATGAAAACATTTACACAACGGGCACACTGGGGAATGACCTGTCAATAAGACAGTTAGGGCTAATTGAGGAGACACCTACTGTTACATGTTAACATCAGGATGAAGGGTAAGGCAGATGGATCTGACAAAATCCAGTGTTGTCCTGAGCTTTAACAGACAAATACTTTGATGAGAGAGGAACATTTAAGAAGCCACTAGATGCTCACCATGAAAATGTAAACTGAGACGCTTGAGGGGTCTGTGAAAACACCGAATCTCTTTGGATACAAATATAGTGCTCCTTTCTTTATCTGGGCATTTAAACAACTTATAAACCTTTAACCCCTTAAAGTAACACTTTTTTCCTTGCTTAAAATCCTCTACACAATCCAAGTCTCCCTTAGGTGACAGTAGGCCACAATTCACTGCAAGCTATGCATGGATGTAGCCCCAAGTATTCTCTCGAAGGGAATACCTGACAGCAGAAAGCCATATAATAGAACTGGTTCCATGTTCGTTCATCCCCAGGTTTTTTTCAAATGAGTTTGACAAAAATGTTTTAAAAAAATAAAAAAAAAATCTGTCCCCTCGCCTATAACCACCTTTTATATCTCCTTAGCCACCCCCATATAATTTTCGATTTGTTTTTTCGTGAAAACATTTTCAGCTGAAAACCCATCATAGAAAAACCTGCCGATGAAACAACGTCATACCATAGAGCTCAATGACTGAATTGTATGTTCAGGTGTCCCATCCCAACCAGGGTGAAGAAAGCTTCTGGGGTTTTGCAAGGAAAACCCTTTGCAATAGGACATCATCTGAAACCCTTAACAGAAGCAACAGATCTTAGACGCCAGCTAATTGCTCCCTTAAGAACTCCACTATAAGGCCCAACTGTCAAAATGATGCGCTCTTCACATCAGTCACTGGTTACATCCAAAACAGCACTGCTACCTGATGGGAAAAATCAGTGTAGTGATAACTAGACTTAGTTGAATTGTTTAATACAACAGTTTACAACTAGGAAGTAAGGAAAGCAAACTCTCTACCTCAGAGATTGCAGGGAGAATAGATATATCGGGCATAGAACTACATGGAATAGACCCAACATTCAGAAAGCGGGTCAGCATGGACAATGTAAAAATGTGGGTGATGAGCAGACAACTCGATCCCTCATCTCTTTAAACTAAGCAGCTCTACTCAATCAACTGGTGTACCTATGGTCACATCTTCCAAGTGCAGTAAGAAATTGACAACGGAAGCAATTCTGTCGATCATTTTTAATTCTGCATTTAGGAGCAGTCTCATTAGATAACCTGAAGAGTCCATTGGAAGAACAGTGAAGTTACAAAATGAAAACAGAAATATAGGGATTAGCATTTAGGTCATAATACAAGGGTTACATAATAGCAATTGGAGCTGGCAGCACATATTCTGGAATTGAAAGCACAACAGTGAGTTACGAATATTACACTCAATTTCAGGCCTTTTACGGGGAAGTCTGCGAGCTTCTGTGTGCCTCTGAGCTCCATTATCAAAATGTCATACTTATACATTTTATCAAAGGAGCTGTAAGGCAACATGAATTTATTATAATTGGAAACATTGCTTTGCAAAAGATACTCTTCTTATGTGTCTAATGCAGTGGCCAACGTTATATTACAATCAATACATCAAGAAGGTACTTGAGTTTGTATGTACTTACAGTATCCCATATTTGAAGTTTAATCTGTTTTGAATCAATTGTTATCATTCGAGCACCAAATTCAACACCTGTCAAAAAAGGAATACATAAAAGTAATTTGTGAGATGGTTTACACAAAAGCAAGTAAAGCAGATGGCAGTTTAGGTAGAGGGTATATGTGTAGAAAATGTAGAATTCATGGCTTCATAATGTGAGTTTGAGCACCTTATATGTTGAGATCACTGGACATTCAGGGTGCAAAGAACTTACAATGCAGCATCTACCATCAATTCTTATCAATATTAATGTTCAGGTCTATGCAGTCCTAAAAATGATGCACTGCCAAAACATGAAAAACAAAGAAAGGTTAACCAGAATCGCCTCGAAAAAGATGAAAGATTACTCATGAACACTTACTAGTGGGGAAGAGCAAGAGAGGGACAGAGTGGGCACGACAGGGCGCAAGAGAGTGAGGGCGGGCGCAAGAGACAGCGAGGGCTGGCGCGAGAGAGTTGTATTAGGCTATGGTGCTGCTTGTTTAAACGCAATGCTGCAATTGTTCTCAGTTGTGTGACAAATCCACACATGTCCTACGCGATAGTCCCTCTGGAGATGGTACTCAGTGGGAGGATCACATGGGAAGGGATATCCGTATGGGACCATGGACTATCTCAGGAGAAAGCGGTATTCATCCAACTCCTGCCCCTCCTTCACTCCCACCTTCTCCATCCTTTCCCTCCTCTACTATGCATTTCTCTAGTGCCACAGAAGTAAGCAACACAGACGAGGAGAAATAGGCAGGAGTTAAAGAACTCCATAATAACCACCACTGGGACAAGGAAGAGGTGTGGAGCAATGAAGCACTCTGTGGAACCAACTTGAGCAGTCTAGACAGACTACACCCAATATGAGCACAAGGGTAAATAAATAAAAGCGAAGGACTGACCAGAGAGAAATCCTCCAGGAGGAGCCAAGGCCCAGGAAGTATTCCGGCCTGCCGTGAGAGGAGACTGCTAACCGGGACAAAGAGACCTCTCCAGAAGCATCTCGATTCAGTCTGCAGATCGATGGAAGAGTTGGAAGGAAGGAGGCCAGGCGGAAACCAGACGGTCATGGAGAGAGCCTGAATGGAGTTGTTTGAACGCTCCATCCATACAGAAGAGGCCCAGCATTGAACCCGAAGATACCAGGTTTGTAGGGGAAGATTCGAAAGCATGGGAAACCTGAGAAGCAGGGTCGGGCATCCATATCCATATTAAGAGTGTACTCAGGAGACCCCCGGCCGGCCCATATAGCCGAGGTTCGCTCCGAGTGTTCTTTAAGACAAGATAGCTGCACCTTCAGATGGATGGGGGTGCAGATTTATTACTCCAACACCAATCAATAAGGACAACTCAATGGTTTGGCAAAGGGAGTCCGTTTAATAACAAGTAAAAAAAGTGGGGAGTCATGGCAATCAGCAGTGATGCGATAGTCCGTCTCACTTAAACTCCAACGAACTTCATACAAGCAGTGACATTTATACTCAAAACCTGTGACATGTAACACTCAGTTAACATGCAATTCTATTGGTTAGGAAAAGGTAACAGGTACTATATCTGTATATGGTAACGGAGTGAGGTGATTGGGTACACACTGTCAGGTGGGTGTCTAAGCCCTCCCTTCAAACAGGACTACTGTAGAGGTCACAAACTACGACGTCCCATTGGTTCTACCAACTATAGGACCCTAGATTATTTGGTCGATTGGGTTGGCATCAACCCCATGCATACAGTTCCACTTTGCTTAGCAGCATGCAGAACGGTCAGCCAGGTGCGATGTGCCCCCTAGTTACCTGGCCTTCCTCCAATTAAGGTTACAATCAATCATCACTTCAGAAACTATGTCAATTATTTTATTTACTGTGGTTGGCCTCGAAACTGCATCTTCTGTCTGGAAATGTTTTGATAACTGTCGGAGCGGATGCGAAGCGTAGGTGTGAACCCGTGCTCCTTCGCGCTCGGCTGGTCACGTGTTAACCACACCGTGAATTTTTCTAGTTTCTCTCAGTTTGTGCATTTAATTCTTATTCGGCTTACCACCTGCCTATGCCTCCTTATCTCGACCTTTCAAAGACAGGATATTCTGTTCTTAAGTTTCAATTATATGTAGCTACTGTTCGTTCCTTCTATTATGACCTTGGCTCTCCTGGCACGAGTTGCATCTGCCGAGTTTCGATTCAGCCGCCTCTTCTCGTTTGCTGGAATACGAATCTTGACTTGTTTGGCCTCTAGTAACCCAAGTTGATTCTGCTTTTAGTGCAAAGTAGAATCGCACTTATAATGCTGTGCTTCGTTTTGAGGTAGATTATGTATAATGGCGCTTGCTGCTCTATTCTTCTACTTAGCATAGCAAGCCATACTGTTTTCTTAGCTTTTTTGCGGTTTGTAAGCATATGTACAGGCGTTACCTGGTTGAGTATCTTCATCCTGCTTACAGATTAAGCTTCTTTGTATTTCAACATCGTTTTCTTCTTCTAGGTTCACGATATCCTTATTCATGGCGTTTCGTCTTTGTGTCATCCTTGGGTCGTCATTCCTTCTATCTGCGAATCTGTCCGAGTCCTGGTGACGTTACCATTCATCTTCCATTAAGGCCTTCTTGGTTTCTTCTGGGTCGGTACTTAGGCAATCTTCATTTCATCTCATTTGCTGGTAGGGTTTTTTCAATGGATACCTTACTGTCCGTGGTTTCCTGGGTACTGGCACTTCAATAGGTGTTGCTCTTCTGATGGGTACTGGGCAGAGCCCTACTGCGGCTCTCTGCTGGTTTATTTGCTCATAATGCATCACATTTTGGTGTGAACGTTCCTGGTACTTCAAAATGGGCGACTGGAGTACAGGCTTTATTTGGGACCTCCTCTACAAGAGAATTCATAAAGTAAATTTAGGCATAAAAATACCTGTCAGGGTAGTGAACCAGGTGTACTACTGAGGAAGAGAAGCACAATCCCTCTCAGTCGTCGCAGTACCTGGAAGGGAAGCAAACCAAGTCTACCAACAGGGGTCTGAGAGCCTGCATCTAAGACTGGAAGCATGAGAAAGGCCAGGGGAAGGGAGACATTCCCCTTGGTGTTGCACCAGAAACCGGAAAGCAGTCAGGGGACAGGAAACATTCCCCAGTCAGTTGAGACTGAAATTTTACTTCAAAGAACCTTCCAATTTAGAACTTTATACTTTTTTTCTTGCAACTTGGGGATAAGGAAACAACCCCTCAAGGAAACCTTACCACGTTGGGGAGCTTTATTTTATTATCCAGAGGGAGGGAGCTATTCTTCTGTGTTTAGTAAATGTATACAATGGAATTCGAGAATGTAGGGGATGATTAGATTTCTTCAGGGTTGGACATTGTCAAGGTATAGCCAAGGGGAGCTGGGTTAGTTTGAAACCAACCGCTACCAGGAGCTACTTTATACTCCTGTGGCATGTGGTGAAATACAAACCTAGCTATGCGATATTAACTGTGTATGTTTGCGAATGTATATAAATGAGAATAAAGCACACCTAAGGGGCATTTAGAGCCTATTGGATAATATAAAATGGACAAAAGGTTAGTCTGCATCTTGCGCAAAGTTAGATTTGCTGCACATTATATAGTAGCTCCTGGTTCCCCAGAGGTAGCTCCTGCTTAAATGGTTATGCCCAATACCCAGGAGCTGTGTTTTGCTCCTGGTCAATAAATACCAATTTTGACCCCCATTTCTTTGTATAGGGTTAGCCAAAAGGGATTGTGGCATAAAGTAACTGGTTTGTATAATTATGTTCATCATATAATTTTGTGTATAAAAGCTGTAACTTTGTTGAGCATGTTAAGGAATTGTGTCACAAAGCTGACAAACCCTTTCCGGCCGTTTACATGCAATTTAACTTGCTTTTCTGACAACATGCATTCACTCTCTTTTTGGAGTTTTTTGATTTGGGTTTACGCTTCTACATTTGGTGACCCGCAACGTAATCTCCAGGCCTTCCGAGACGCTGGGGGTTTCTTTGCCGCACAGCTCGACTACAGCACAACTGTGCAGGGGACCAATCCACATGCACACTAAAGCGGGATTTGCAGGCGCCATATTGGTTAAATGCATGCCTGCTCCCTAAGGAGTGGTGCAGTAGCTCAGCTGTGCAGAACACTTTAAGGGACATAGCATAGGAGGACACATTATGTGCTTGCACTTTGCGGGAAAACCGAGGTTAAGAGGGAACTTTATTTGGGATTATGGGAATGAGTGTGGTTGAATGGAGGCCGAGAGGTCATTGAGGATGAATGGAGTCAGAAAGGTAGTTGAGAGTGAAGAGAGAGATAAAGGCAAATGAGTATGGGGGAAATGCATGGAATTGTGAATTGGTTTATGTTCCCAGTCCTTTTTTCCATGTATTACTCGGTTTATTATTTTCTTTTCCCATTGGTAGTAAAAGTAGTGAAGGGCTGTAGTTGTGGTCCACTATACTAAGGACAAGCAGTCCTTTCCCCATAGAGGGGTGTGTGCAGGTGTACACTCATTTTTTTTCGACTGAAGGAGATACGAGGAGGATGTATGGTATAAGTTACTGTGTTTTTTAATTGATGCCATGTTTGCCTTCTATGTAGAGGCATTTAGTGTGGGCCAGCGATAGCCCAGAGCAAGGTGATTGAGGTGTGTTTGAGAGCAAAGTGAGGGATTATTGAGGGGTATAAAAAAGGTGGGGGTTAATAAACTGGGCTTTTGTTTAAGGAATCATTATTTTTTGGAGTGCTGGAGGATCGGCGAGTATGGGACTAGTTGACACTCCCAAGGTACAAGGAAAACATTTTGACGTACCACAGTAGGTACAGGGAGCTAAAAGGTAGGCTGTATTAATCTTAGGCCCAAGAAGGCACGCATGACAAGGGTGTCCTCGAAAATATGTATACTTCTTTATCAGCAAAATGAATGGGGAAGAAATTGAAGAATAGGAAGAGCATAATTGAGTTGTGGACCATACTGAAAGGGTAGCAGAAGAAAGGAGAGGAACATGGTGGGGTGGGGGACCAAGCAGAGAGCAATTACCGTGGACCAGCAGAAAGTTTGCAGAACCGCATTCTTAAATGAAAGGGAGGAGGGGAGATCCTGAACCTCCAGAGATGGCAGAGATAACTGAAAAACATTGGTAGCTGAGATTTCCCTAATCTTGTGGAGCACTAGGTAGTTTTGATGTAGAATAGAATTAAACCTGATATGGGTCATGTTTCAGTGATTATTTTTTGGCCACTTTAACATTATTACAACATTTTAGTATAAGTACTGTGACGAATCTAGTAATATCGTCACTGATTCTTTGGAGGGAAAATTCCCTTACATGGGCAGGGAAAGGCAGAAGCTACCCAACTCTGACTCTGGGGGAAGCCATTTGCAGAAGGACCACATAGGGGAAGACAAACTCCAGAGGCAGGAAAATGCGGGTCCAAAATAAATAACCCTGCAGCCATTATTTCAAATGACACCCATGGGCCTTTAAAAACATGCCTGTATGGCTTATTGTGGGATAAGGAATTCTGGGGGTTTCTCAGTCAAACACTGGTTTACCTGCCTCTCCCCCCAAGCCATTTATAACACTGAGATGCGGAAAAGGGAAGATGACTAGAAGTGGTAATCCAACGCCACGTTCTAGTGTGGAAAAAGTTAACCAATGCCAGGGAGCTTTAAAATTGCCACAGTTGACCAGAGTATGAGAGAGAGGGAGAGAGGCAGAGACCTAAAACAGTTTGCAACTTGTCACAACGCCAGTCAGAACGCCGGCAGTGAGCAGACTGAGAAGCAGCACAGAGGCGGACACGAAAGGCACCAAAGAGACCAAGACGACAGGAGTTCACTGCTTTATGGCCCAGGGAGTAGAGGACGGTCAAAGCAAGAGCTAACCAGCTGACGGAATGCACGCCCAGTCAGCAGACCAGTACAGAGGAAGGAGTAAAGACGCGAGGAACGCCAAAGCCACCCGGTAAGCTCAGGGAGCTGAGAGTTTGCAGCACATGCTTTTTGCTCACTGTACCCGTCACAGATGAGAAATATCCATTTGCATCCGCCTGCTACCTTTTTCAAAATATTTGCGAGGAGCTTGGGGTTGGTCACCCCGAGTTACCTTGGGGCAACCAGACGTGGACTCCCTGCTCACTGTGCTCAGAGAGGCACAGCTTCACCTCACTGATGAGGCCCAACAAGGCTGAAACGCATGTATGGGGTTGCTGTTGGTACGCTTGTTCAGGGAGGAATCGCCATAGCATTTCGGTGCTGGACTGCCCATGTGGGCGGGACAAAGACTGATATGCAAATGGTTATTTCCCATCTGTGAAAGGTACTGTGAGCAAAAAGCGTGTGCTGCAAACTCATCTCAGAACAGGTTATCATGCTATGTTCTTTCTGGAGAGGAGCGCCTGCTACCTTTTTTGAAATATAAATACGAACTTTGTTAAGAAAAGGGTTGGTGACCAAATATTGGAAAAATATCGTTTTGTGGATGAAAAAGAGTGAATGGAGAAAGCAAAAGCCCTGGCAGGTTAGTGAACCAGGCTAACAGTGATTCTGGGAATCACACCCAGAAGGGAGAAGAGAAGTGGATCTGAAATTGTAGAACTGTGATAAACGAATGCAAAAGGGAAGACTCGTACCCCTTTTAAGGATCAATAAGAAAGTTGCAAATGCCCTGGCAGGAGAATATACCAAGGGTAGAAAGTGGAACAGCAAATGGAACAGTGAAGGACCATACCCCTTTGTTAAGCTAATAGAGAGACAGTGTGAGAAAATGAACATTCAAAAGAAATGTATTTAAAAAGGAAACTCCAGGGAAGATTCATCCACCTGGAGTAAAGTCGAACTTTGTTAGAGTATTCAACAAAACAAAAAGAATCAACGGAAGCAGCTTTTTCCTTAAAACTGTGGAAGTGTAACAAGTGGAGAAAGTCAAGGGTGGAGTCATCCCGCACCCCCTTTGAAACTCAAGTGAAATACTGGGAGAGAAGCGAAACGCAGGGGAGGAGCCCCCATCGTATTTGTTTAGAACATTGTTGACCTTTGCCACCAGATACAATGAAAGACTGGAAGACATCTAGGGAAGGGAGGATCTCTTTCTTTGGCAGAACCTTTATTCCATTTCCATTCGGTATCTTAAAACTTTATGCTCAGAACTTTGAAATCCCCTTCTACGTATTATATTGAGTTTGAGCTAAATAAATCAAAGGGGAAGTCTTCTTGCTCCAGAGGAAGGACTTCCTTCCCCTGTACAAAAGGCAGTTCTTTTCTGGACCAGATTCTCTTCATACGGTGACAGCCAACCCTTGGCTGTTGGAGAAGTATCTTGCTTTCCCCTAGCTTTCCTCAGGCTTACAAGTCAGTTCCTTGGTGTCCCTGACCCTGGTTGGCAGTTTGCTTCCTCTGGCCAGCTACTGCACTCCTGAAGAAGAGCCTGGATACTTACCAAGCTGTAATGGGTCCTTGGCCCTTGCAAGCAGACCTGCTTCCCTCCCACCAAGTACTTCCATGAATAAGCGTTGCCTGATGCACTTTCCAGGCTGTAGTGGATTAGACAGGCTTGGTTCACTAACCTACCAAGTACTGTGTGGACCCTCCAATTGTCCTCGTTAGGGTACGAGACCTAGTCTCGCAATTCCGGGTTCATTCTATCCTTTTGTAGACTTGGTTCACTCTCGTGCCAAGCCTTAGTCCATGTACGATTTGGCTGCAAGTTCCACACCCGCCTTTGCGACCATCTTCTTGAGATCATCGTTTGCAGAATTCACTTCCCTCGGTTTCTCTCAATGCGGGATTCACTTCCCTTACTTTTCAACAATTAGTAGATCAAAGACTTCAGGCTGTACAGGGATTTTGCTAGACCTCCTGTATGACCACTTTGACCTATCTTGGCGGCCTTCCTACAGCCTTCCGGTATCTGTAGTTTCGCATTGACAGGGATCGACCAGAGTCTCTGGAGTTAGCACCCACGTGGTGCTGGTTCCCTCTGCAGCTGTTGTCCTTTTAACACTTTTACAGTTCTTTGAACTTGGTTCAATTTGCCACTTTCACGCAACACAGCCCGGCTCTTATTGTTTCTCCCTTCGTCTCATCGGATGAGATGAACCACTTGGCTTTCCTTCTTTCAGAGTCAAGGCCAGTATCACGGTTGCAAGATTCTCCCTCGTTCCTGCTCATCGGCGTAGGCTTGCCCTATGTACCGTTGACAATTGCTGCAAGACACTTTTGCTATTGTTTACAGTATTATGTCCTTTTACACAAAGGTTCTACGGGCCTCGGATGAAAAGGGCAAGGTTGCTTCTCTACTTGCCACTCTCGATTGGGCCACCTTCCTCGTTCTCTTGAACTGTTGTGCCTGGTTAGCCGTCTCATCGTGCTGTGTGCCGTACTCTTACTGTGCTCTTGAGCCACCTTTTATCCCTGTGGGGAAAAGAAAGTCAGGTATTTGTGATTCAGGTTAATTGCCTGACTTTGCCCGACCCTTGAGTTGGGACATTGTTCTGCTCACCTAGTCTCTGCGCAGACGTTGGGGCACGGTTGCAGCCCTCCCTAAACTTGAATCACGCCCTTCAGGCATCTCCCTCAGTATAAAAGCTTTGAGTGTTGGTACGTGGTGATACTGCTCCTGCGTGGAGAGAACAGTGTGTGAATGTGCCAATCTGTGATTGTTGTACCTTCGAACCCTTCACCCCAAAGTACGGTTTCTGTGAGCATACGCCGGCCCATAAAGCTCACCTGTGAATTATGGAAGATAAGCTCTCCGTCTTGCGCCTTCTGGCAGGGGCGCGTCGAATGGGATCCAGTTCCTTCACTGATCCCTGATAAGGATTAGTCCAGTCCAGCTGCAACTATGCTTCTCCTTCTGATTGGCAAGTCTTTCTTGAGGTCTTGTGATGCTGTTCATTCCCGTTTAATGTCTTTATATGTTGCTCCTATTTATGCCCGCAATAATGTCTCTCTTCCGTTTTCTTCCCTTAGATGGAAATGCGGCCTCAATGCAGCTGTGAGACGCGAGACGTGGCCGGATGGAAGATGGATGCTACTGCAACGTTCGACAGCAGGTAAGTGATGGTTTAAGGAAAAGCGCAAAGTATGGCGAACCGCAACCTTAAACTGACTGTTTTTTCGATGTCTAACCTGGTCTTCGGTTTTTCCTTGCAGGCACTGATGTCGACGATGGAGCGTGTCGTGCTGCGGTGCCAAGATGAAGATTTTGGCGTTCCGGAAAGTGTAAAGATAAATACTTGGTTCGCCGAAGAGATGTACAGGTAAGAACAGCTTCCCGCAGTTGGTAAGTATGCTAGCTGGAAACAGGATGTCCAGGAAGCAGGATCTTCAAAGGCAAGTCCGACCTCAGGCGACGGTGAGCGTTACACTGCTTGCAAGTGCAGAATAACGCAGAGCGTCTGCCTTGAGGATCGGGGCAGCTTATATAGTCGATATCGTGGGCACGTCCATTAGGGCCGGTTTACCAGCCACACGCTGCCACTCCTAGAGAGTGAGCACGTGTGAAGGCAATCCATTAGCAGCCACACCCAAGATATACACTTGGGGCTGCTTAATTGATGGAATGTTCAAGGTTAATGCATCCTGCTTAATGGATGAATGTTCAAGGTTAATGCATCTGAAGTGCAATGTCCATAATAAAAGCCTTTTGGTGTTAAATGGATGTTCTTGTTTACTTTTGTTCATGAGCCTGGCGCCAAAGCCACCAGTACAGTGTCCACCCAGGTCTCCTGTGCATCTGACCCCTTCATGCCTGTGCCCCCGACTTCATGACCATGACAGCCATGTCAGGTAAACAGGTTGCATATTCCATGATCTGTCACACTGTAACGAAGTGTTCAGTTAGAAAAAGAGGGTGGTAGATTTTTCAGGTATCCTACAGGGTCAGCAGGGAAAAAGGTTTTACATGGAATTATAACCCTAATATTAGGGTTTGTGGTGATCTCGGAAGGGTATAGTTTGTGAAATAAACAGGAGGGTTTGTGGGAATTGTTGGTTACCTTTGATTGGGAATTCGGAAAATGATCAGAGGGACAGAATTGGTAGGGTTTGTGAAGCAGGGAAGAACTTGGATCGTGAGATGAACAGAGGGAATTGTGGGAACTGTAGTGTTTTGTCGGGAAAACTGGGTGTTTGGGACAGAATAACCAGAGGGATGTGGAAAAGAATGTCCGGGGTTTGGGTGCAGGTGGGTTTGAGATCTTAGGGGTTTTGGTTATGTACAGAGGGGTCATTGGATTAGAGTAAGAGAGTTTTAGTGGGAGGAAGACAGCCCATAAAGGTCTCAGGGATCTCACCCTAGTCTTCTTCCTCTAACATACCACGTCTCCCTTTGGGCATTCTCCTGGGCATAACCCCGGGCGGGCTCCCCTACCCAGATGATCTTTCCCTGCTTGTCTGCCTTCAGGGTTCGGACAATTTCTTGGCCACCTGCTCCCCAGGCAATTGTGCCTTACAAACATGCACACTTGACATCCATTTCGAGTATGTGAGAATGCTAATAAAATGTGGCGTAGGACACATACTACACTTAAACATAATGAATCATATATAAAATGGACAAAAGGCTAAAGTGTGCGTTTCATCCGGAAGTTGCAGTGTGCTGGGTACTCGCTTCTGGATTCCCAGCAGTAGCTCCTGCCTACTGGGCGATACCTTACACCCAGGGGCAGGTTTTAGCTCCCGCTCATCGAATCTTAATTTTGAACCCTGCCAGGTGTAATCATACCGAGAGTAAGGCAGAAATATATGTCAAAGGAAACGGATGAGGGCATAAAGCAGATCATAATGTCACATGAGAACAGGGGAATACAGAAGCATTTCTTGCAAATGCAGGAGTTGTTAAATGCAGATTCTGTGATGTCAAACCCACAGCGTATTCCAAAACGGCAAAAGGGGAGAGGGGGCTTTACAAGGGATGACATGGCACACAGTATCACATGCAACTATTACTAAAGCGAATGGAAGCATTATCATAGACCAACAGTAGGGGATGTGGAGAAATGCGCAGTATAGAAGGAAAGCACATGTTTGCAAGAAGAGACAACAACACAGAGTTAGTAGCCAAAGAAGCAATTTGTTTGCCAATCGTGAGCAATTAGAGAACTAGTGATTACTCCAGATCCCTAAAACAGCCCTTGGTGCCTCACTAGTGTACACTGTGGAAATGCAGGCAAGAGTAGCACACAAAAAAGAATGATTTCCGGATACGAAGGCAATATGCTCTGACTTTTTCTGGAAAAGGAAGAAAAAAAAGGAAGTGCAGGTAAAATACTTATGCCTAGAACTTTATGTAGGGTAGCATTAGCTCAATTGTATTTTTCAGCACATACACGGTGAAGGAGTACATTGAAGTATTACAGGTACAGTATTAATTCAGCTGCATAACACAGTTTAACGAATACAAAAATAAAGCATGTATTTTTACAGAAACAAAAATCAAATTCATTTGGGAGGGTCCCCCAATCCCTCCTCCTTTCGTCCATGTTTAAAACTGCACCCCAACCCCCCCACCAGAATTAACCCATTACCCCACTTTTTTTTAAATTCTGTATTTTTTCATTGTTTCGTTTAAAATTCATTTTTTATTTCTTAAAATCACTGGATACCATTTTTACATTGGGCATTGTTGAATAAATAATTAATTTTAGAAAAATTGTATTGCGTACTGTTTGTATTATCTAAGAATAGATCACTACTGTACATTGTAGCAATTAGTGGTAGGTGGATGCATGCAAACATCTCTCACACCTGCCCGCAGAACTTCAGATGAGCACAATTCAGCTCAGGTTTTAGGTGAGACGTTCCAGGGATAATTTAGGGATTTAATAAAATATGTCAAAGTTATCTCCGAACAGCTCCAACCACATATACAACAGCCATCAGCATCTGAAGGCAGCAATCCAGAGTCCCTTTAGCAACTTCAACTCTTGACAGGAGCGAGAATGTATATTACAACTCTTGTCCGCCGTTGGTATCAACTGAGGTTTCACATGCCATTTGGGTTGTTTTTGCAACTCCCAGTGGGACACTAGCACCAACCCACATCCGCAAGACCAAGACATAGTGGAGACAAACCCAAAAACGAATAAATTAGTTATTCCGAGGAGATTTGTGAAATTATTTAGATTAGGGAGTCCTTGTGGACAAAATGAACGAGGGTTTTTCTTCAGCCACTCAAGGAGCAGCACACAGGTACAAGAACGTTATAATGTATATTTGTCGTTTTTCTCTATTGTCTTTCTTTATTTGTGACAGAAATTGTGCGGGTTGGGATTGGACAGGGTAGGAGTGAAAATATTGATAACGTAGCAGTCATTGATGTATGGTTGCATAACAAAAAAAAGAAAATCGAATGCCGGGAAACGCTGGGCACTTTGAAATTTGGAGACCATCTGTAGAAGGTCTTCAACCCTCACCTCGGGTGGCAAGGTCTTTCCCAAGGATGTATCCAGAACAGCTCTGATGAATTGGAGTTTCTGAGAAGGTGCCATATGGGAATTCTTTTGAGGGAGAAGCCCAGTCTGTGAAGGGAGTGGCAGGTGGCGTTGAGATGATCATGGACTTGTTCGGGAGAATGCGCCCTTATCAGCCAATCGTCCAGCTAGGGGTACCAAGACTCGTCGTCACTACCGCCATCAGTTTGTTGAAAACCCCTGGGGTGGAGGTCAGCCCGAATTGCAGAACTCAAAATTGATAATGAGAACTGCGAACCTCAGGTATTTTCTCTGCTCGAGATGAATTGGCATGTGAAAATCAATGACACCATCCAATCCTGGAATTGGAGAGCCTGAAGGATCTGAGAAAGTGAGACCATCTTGAACTGGTCCTTCCTGAGGAACCTGTTCAAGTATCTCAAGTCCAAGATGGGTCTCAGTCCTCTGACCCATTTGGGTATTAGGAAATAAGGGGAATACCAACCCTTGTTCCTCTCCGCCACAGGCACCAGTTCTATAGCTCCTTTCTCTAGCAGGGTTAAAATCGCCTGCACAAGGAGCAGATCTGGAATCCTCAAAAAGTGGTTCTCAGGTGGATTGTTCTGAGGTCTCTGTAGAAAAGGAAGGCAGTAACCGTGGGCTACAGTTTCCAAAGCCCAAGCATCCGAAGTAATGTCTCGCCATTCTTCTAGATGCTGAGACAGTCTGCCTCCCACTGGTGAATTGTGACTCCAGACCTGAGAGAGGTTTTGAGGCGGCTGATGCAGTGGTAGATGGTAAAGATGCCCCTGCTTGAACTGGCTTTGAACCACTTCCTCGTCCACCATGGGAAAATCTTCTTTGGCCCCTTTAACCAGCCATTCCTCTCGCCCTTCCAACTGAGGAGTAGTAGCTAAAAGATCTACCCCTCCAAGGTTGTCCACTAGGTCAAAAAGGCTGAGGTTACCCAATAGCGGCACCTAAAAGATTTTGCTGCCGCCTTCGAGGTCTGCAACTTCAAGACACTCGTCAGCCTTGCTGCCAAAAAGCAAAAAGATAAGACCCGTCAAAGGGCATGTTGAGAAGTCTGGATTGCACATCCGGTGCAAACCCTGACTTCCGCAACCACGCAAATCTGTGAATAATGGTGCTAGTAGTCTTGCCTCTGCTGATGCTGTCAGCAGAATCCAGACCTGACTGAAGAGACTCTCACATGGCTACGAAGCAGTCTTTCATCCCCTTCAGGAATGTGCTCTGCGCCATGGAAATGCAGTCTAATAGAGTGCATGTAAATTTTGCAAATGCACATGTGAAATTGGCAGATTTGAGTGCCATACTTCCTGCAGAAAAGACCTTCCTTGCCCATCCATCTATTTGTCGTCCCTATCTGGAGGGATGGTGGAGGGATGGTGGGTAAGCCGCTTGCTTAGATGTTGCAGTAGCTGTCTGCACCTCCAGACTCTCTGGAGTGGGGTCACTACTGGAAGGGCGATACTTCTTGGTCAAGTTTTGATTTACAGCCAGATTGGTTTCCTGCGTTTCCCAATTCGTTGCCATCCTTTTTTGCAAGGCAATATGAAACGGTAATATAAGATCTGACCGAGGACCCTTATCTAGGATGTCTGTTAAATCATCCTATTCGAATGGCAATGGATGCCTAACCAACCCCATGGAGTCCAGTAGCTTGGGCATGAGTTGTCTGTAGGATGCATCAGCATGCTCCCCAGCCTCTGGTCTCCCAAAGACCAACTCGGGTGAGGTGTCCACCCCACTTGCTGTCTGTAGGTTGTGAGAGGTCTCTCAAACTTGACTAGTCTGCTATAAAACTCCCTGGTACATTTGGTGTACCATATTGGAGGCCAAATGGAGCCATGCCATCTGATTGTGCATCCTCCTCATATATAGAAGAGTCTTAAAATAGTCTTTTCTTGGCAGATGTACATAAGTCTTCTTAGGTATGAGGGGTTTTACAAACAAAGTATTTGACGCTGGAGGTGTCGTGGAAACATTTTTCATTGGCGCCATAGGCTTTATTAGGGGAGCGCTTGGCATCGAATGCACCACCGGCGTCGATGGAGTCGACGACCTGCCCTTAGGCTTTCGGTTCGACTGATCCTTCAATGTTATGTCATCGGATCGAGGCCTAGACAGCGCCACATGTGCATCTGGCCTTCATCCCAGGCTCGAAGGCGCGCAGGATTTAGGTCGAGCCTTTTCCTTCCCAGCTTCTTTCGTAGGTGCAGTAAGAGCATGGCTTGGAGATTTATGTTTTTTTTATATTTGGAGCATCTCTGCTCTGAAGGCCTCCCACTCGGCCGGAGTGGATTTTTTAGTTGGACAAGATACCCTCTCAGGGGAAGTGTCCAATGATGAAGTCAAAGAAGGCAACCTATGGTGCCTTCTCTTAGACTTCTTCGAGGACGATGAGGAGTGATGAGAGCCACTCCTCGATCGCCTAACCTTCTTCCTCCGCGGAGAGTCGCCTCTCAACTCGTTGATCGAAAGTTTTTTGGCTGGGGTAGGAGATTTAGGGATTCGACCCACCTTCAATTTCCCCATTCGTTCCTTCAAGGCCTTTCCAGTCATCGACTGGCACTTGGAGCAGTCCGAGGTGTTATGGTCTACCCCCAGGCACCACAAACATGTGATGTGGACCGATCAATGACTCGACTCACAATCACAAGACTTTTTGAACGCGGTCGTCGGGGTTGTTGGTGTCGACGAAGAAGAAATGTTCTCTATTCTCTTTCGAAATAACGAAGTCGCCACATAAGTGAAGAAGCGCACCATAATTCTCGAAGCTAAAGCTATAGTGGAAAACTGAACTGAAGCCAATGGGCGCTGCGCGTGCTATATATACTGTCAATGACGACATCCTCGAGACAGAGGCCCTCAAGGGACATCGAGTCAACACCATCAATGCACAGCACCCTCTGCCAAATTTATTTTTGCTGAAGCTGGATAACGAATATCAAAGATGAGGAATATGTGGTAGAACACAACCCATTAGAAATTAAGTGTGGACGGCGGCTCACTATATAATAACGGTCCTGCAGATGGCTCCCTCCTGTGTGAGTGAGATTAAGGGAGCTGGACCACAAAGGGAACAAAATAAAGACCAGAAAAAAAGAAAAGGCAGAAAGTACATTATTGGTGGCCCAGGTTAGATGCATCTATAAAAAGGCAGTTATAACAATGTGAAGATAGCAACAAATCGGACAAAAGTTGTCAAGCAAGTGAGTAGCCATTGCCTCAATCTAAACTTCCAGAGCTGGCATGAAAGGTGCATTTTATGGAAGGAGTGTTCCATGGATATCTTACAGTGCGATGAACAAGGCACGAGCAGATTAAAGCAGGTGATCCGGATGGTCTATTTACTTCCCAAATGGTTAGAGATGAAGGTTGTGAGGAACTATCCACCAAGGATTTGTATGTGTTCGGATTTGAGAGAGGCTTTCAGCCAACAGGACTGATTAGGATAATTATTTTACCGGTAAGGAAATGGGGAATGCTTTGGACAGAATGGCATTAAAAACAAAAGCAGCAATATATCACCCTAAGGCCAAAGGAGATATAGCCACAGTGAACCAATGTCTTGAATGAGGTGGTAAAAATGGCAAAGTAGGGCAGAGGGAATTCTAATTAAGTGATTGTCAAGGATAACTACAATGAGATTCCTGCCTCAAGAGGTACATCTGAGGTAGGTTTTCAAGGGTCTGTGCAATGTAGAAACCCGCCAAAAAAAATACATTAGGCGAAACCAAGGAGCAACAGGAGTCAGGTTTGTTTCCACACAATAGTGACACAGACCCAGGAGAGTAACCCCTTGCCAAGAGGCCCCTTGAACACAGAATTCTTAGTGCATATATAAGGTTTTACACAACGAGTTCATAATGGAAAGTCAGCAAGATACATGGAGTTGTTTCATTAACATTGAACTTCCTAAACGACCATCCACATACCTTGAGTGGCATGGCCGAACAGCACCCTTCTAGGTCTGTACAATTCTGTTCAGCATACTCATGCGACTATCTCTGCTTACAGCAGACCTCTCCATCATAGGTAATGGGCCGTGGTTTGGTGCCAAACTCTCTATGTGTCCTCCTATTGTGGTTTTGGGGCAAGATTATCTCATCCTCCAGTGTGGTTGTACCTGGGCGCTGGGCATAGACTAATGTCTCAGCTGTACAGCCATTTGAGCATGCAGATTCTGGTCAGCCAATCACATTACTGGGTGATCGTGCCTAGTCAAATCCCTATTCATGGCTGTGGTGCTTTTCTGCCCAGAAGACATGCACGATCATTGCTCATAGGAAAACAAAATAGTGTGTGTTAACAGCAGCTTGGATGGAGAGAGAACATGTGTTAAGGCATGAGGCCTGGCACCCTGGTATAGAGAAGTACCAAGTAGGAAGTAGGAAAAAAAAAGCCTAAAATGAGCTCAACATTTTTTTTATTATTATTGTTTTGTGCTTATAGTATTACATTCCTTACACACATTTAATAAACATTTTAACAAAAATCAATACTTTTATTAATAATCGATAGAATTTAATCATTAACAATAGATAAAAACCATTTAAAATTAATCTCAATTCATCCAGTGACTTCAATTTTTCCAGAAATTGTTTCCATATGTAAAATGAGGCAGCAGTTAGTCCCTCTAAAAATAGTTGACCAAAATTGGTCTGTAGGATAATTATTTCCAATACTACAAAATCTACTGTATCCCTTCTTAAACTGGAGAAGCAAAGCTTTGCAGCCAGTAAGGACATGGCGAGCCGTTTCTATATGAGCAGAGCATAAACCATTTCATCTGTACCTCGTCTTCGGGAGGGCTGGAGACCATCCTCTTGTCGGCTTCAGGAGAAGCGCGACCCTTCTCACATGCTGCCTTTCTTCTGGCTGGTAAGCCCGAGCTGCGTCAACATAATTGCTTTTTGAATCGGTCGGTGCACTTGTTCCTGATATTCATGTCTGACCTCAACACATCTATTGCAATCCATCGATCGGCTACTAGTAGCCCCTGGAGCCACCGAACTCGATTTTGCTGCTCTGAATCTACACCATGCGACCATTGAAAAATGGCCACGGCTGTGCTGTGTCCACGTTGCTAGGTCACACCCCCAGCCTGCTCGGAGTATCCGATTGGCAGTGAAATCTTATTTGGCCCAATCAACGTCGCTGGCAGGCAGGAGCCGGCCTCACACCAGAAGGCCCACAGTAACAGGCCAGAGCCTGCCTGTCCGGGCTCCGGGGGACGTTACCCTGCCCATTTACGCCTCTCCCCGTGCGACTGAGAACCTAACCCAGACTATCTGCCATTGTTTACCCTGCAACGTTACGATCCTCAGCGCTACTACAGACCACGCCTCTGCCGATCTCACCTGATACTGCGCTAAGGAAAGAATCTGCATTGGCCTTGGCATAACTTTGATTGCCTTGCAACCAAACGCTAACTGCTGCATGCTGCAAGTATGCATCTTGGAGACACATAATCTGCTTAAAACCACCATTACAAATGTTTCATTAAATGTAAGCAGACCTCTGCCCCGCACAAGCTTCACCTTTTACTTTGAAAGTGACCTTGCATCACGGCAACTGAGGTGCCTTTACCCATGTGTTCTTTTCTCTGCGGAATGCCCTAACGCAATACTCCTGCAACTATCTCGCCCAGATTTGTGCTGCGCCTCTGCTCATCATCATGTTATGATCTAGGATTGTCCATACTGCCTAATGTGGTTATCCAACTATATGCTAGCTTAAAACAGGATTACTGTTATCCGTTACTCAACAAGGTGTACAGTTCACCAATGTACATTCTCTGCTCTTACTCCTATTGCCAGTGCAAACTGATTTAACCATATTCTGATGTAAACTGATTTACGCATGATTCAAATTACGTTTCAATGTTGATTAATGTTGCCTGAACTTTCGTATAACTCGTCTTATGCATATCATAGCTGTTAGGCACCATAGCGAGACACATTCCTTCTTTTCAGCCTATATAGCATACCTGCCACTGCTCCATGTTAGACGTCTTGCTAGACCCCATTGGCATATTACTTTATCCACTACCCTGACTTCTTATACGCACTAGGCCAACCACCGCTCCTCACACTTCTAACAACTAGCCACAGTTCAAAATACGAGACACCACACCTAGCCCAGCATTAGCTTGCCCAGTCATTCATGAACCTGCTCTCATTAATTATCACGAGCATTCTAAACACATTTACTTTGTTATTTTGTATCTACAATGGCATTATTTAAAACAGTCTCCACTGCTATTGGCAAATTTAACACCACTCAGATACACACTAGAGCCTATACTTCATGCAGAACATCCAGCATATCTTATCTATGGCCTTAAGACTACCACTGTCAGACAGTATCAGGCCTACCACTTTTCTACCCTCCCTCGGCCTACAGACAACCAAACCTAATCGCACTGCCCTAATCGTGCTAAGCAATTCTCTGCCACTCACACCAACCCAATGGATCAAACTCTTTGCCACAAGACCCACTCCCAACCAACCTTGTCCAACAAAAAATCAGGAATGCCAGACTTCTAGATTCATGACAGCAAGCCCCCGACCAATTGATGGCATAGGTAAAAACAAACCGTAAACCCACGCCTACAAATTTAAAAGCAATTAAGCATATGAACAGCAAAGTCATTAATACTCCAGCTCTGCGAGAAAACACCACTACTATTAACAACAACAAAAACAAAAAAACAGATAGCACTACCTTCTCCATCAAGGGAGTGCTCAAACGACAGATCCCTGCCAGCTCATGCACTTTATATTGCAGACCTTATAACTAAGAACAACCTTGACTTCTTAGCCATAAGAGACCTGGCTTCATGCTGCGGCAGGGCCTTTACTCTCACTCGCCATACCAGACGAGTACACTATCATCAGACAAGCTAGAGAATCCTCTAAAGACAGCAGTGTTGCCTTTTCTTGTAAAAACCCTACTAGGCCTTCGGTCCATACCCAACCAAACATTCCCTACAGGGGAACTACTATTGATCAAGCTACCCATCACAGCATCACAAATTACAACCATCCACCTTTTGTTTAGACCACCAGAACCACTTGCCTCCTTCGAGGAAGACGTTACTACACTTTTTATAGCAAACACCAAAACAGGGTCCCAAATGATGCTATTATGAGACCTCAACCTAGGTCTGCACGACCCCAAAGACGACAAAGTTCTAGCGGTCGCTAACACTATATCTGAACTAGGCTTCACATATCATATCTCTAACCCTACCCACAACAAAGGGAGAACACTAGATTGGATCGCAGACATCAACTGCAACACTAATATCCTTTCCAACACACCCTGTGCCTGGTCTGACAACCATATTATCCTATTTACCATACAGGACAGCAACAGTCCTAAACACTGCAACCCACGTGCACCTCCTACACTTACTAGGAATAACCACAACATAACAGTAGAGAAACTACTCCCATCCTTAACCACCCCATGCACAACGATGACCCATCCTCTCTAGTTTATCTGTACAACAGCACACTACTCAACGCCATCAACACCAGCGCCACTGAAAATGCGGAAAGCCAAACCCTGCTCCCACTTAAACTCTTGTTCACCCTGTAACTTAGAACCTTGTGCAAAAATAAGAAAACTGCCGAAACACAATAGAAAATCCTTCCCACAACACCCAATAAAAATACATTTATAGAAGTCTCCCTCACTTATAAAGCTGTCATCCTCCAATCCAAAAGCGATTCTTACAATATTAGAATCAAAGCAAAATCTAGCACCAAAGAATTATTCAATATTCTTTGGAACCAGCTGAGACCACCAAAGACCTGCACCAAAGACAGTGGCTGTTGTACCAATATACAGAAAGCGCTACTAGACAAAATTGAGCTTCTTCAAGCCAAAAATGAAAAACCTAGCCTTAACGCTTGACTCTTCCCAAATCCTACCGTCTACATCGTCACCTGATCCACACCTCTCTCCACCAAGGACGTTGAGGACACAATAATGAACTTGAAACCATCAAGATGCCAGGCGGACATCTGCCCAGCAAGGATTATTAAAGAGGCAGTGAGGTATCTCTCATCCTTTATTACTTCAATAATTAACGTCTCGCTTGAAACTAGTATAGTCCCTACCAATCCAAATGACGCCTGGGTCCTTCCCTTATTAAAGAAACTGACGACTATCACATTTGACTCAAAACTACTAAATGACCTATCTAATCATACAAGCTTGGATGGCTAAACACGGACTGTGTCTTAATGATAAAACAGAACTACTCCTGATAGGTTCCCAAACAAGACTCAGACTGTATAAACAGTTAAACTTGTTTAATATTGATGGAAACAACAAAGGTAGCAAGGAAGTGAAAACGCTAGGCATTTACCTTGACTCCTCATTTACATTGACAAGACAGGTCAATACGACAGCCTCGGGCACAGCCTGCACCTGCAAATTAATTAATGCTTGCAGACACTTCTTGTCCGCAACCAACTGCACCACTATAGCCAGAGCGTTGATCTTATCTAAACCAGACTATTGCAACGCCTTATACCTTGGAACCAACCAACACAACTTATAAAAGTTGCAAATACTCCAAAATAATGACTTCCATCTGCTATGCACATCCCCAGATCTCACCATATATCAGAGCTGAGACGCAATGCTCACTGGCTGTCAATCCATCAAAGAATTGTATTTAAAACCTTCTCACTCACAAACAAATGCCTTTCTAACCGAGCACCTACATATTTGAGTGACACATGTTCACGTAACCTCTGACAGGCCAACAAGATCTGCACAACTACAATGTCTTAAGATCCCCAGATTCAAGCTTCAGAAGGCATGGGGCAGCAGCTTCCCGGTTTTAGCAGCAAAAATGTGGAACACATGGCCAATAGCCCTTAGATCAGAATCATCTCATTCCAAGTTCAGGAAAAATGCGGCTTACAATGCAGGAAACACAATAATCTGTATGTTTTAGGACCATGCTCACCTTTGTACCTATCTAGGATGCACTTTATTCAATTCCTGTACTCAATTCAAGTACTCAATTCCTGTATTGTCTCAACTGTATGTAAATATGTAACATATGTTACTGCAAGAAATACGCCCAGATATGTAAGGGTTTGGTTCGCTATATAAACAAAATAAAAACCTACACGTACATTTCTCTCTAGATATCCACGTACCAATGTGTTCTTGCACTGGTAGTATATATTAATATGCAGATGTAATATAAATCTGCATAATTTTACACTAGTCCACTTGGTAAGATAACTCAGCAGGGAATTCAATGGAAAACTCTGCTTTACATATTCAGCATACCTTTTTTTCTCAGTCATCTGTTCTACAGTTTCCACCTTATTATATACAGATTTCAATGTAAATAAACTTTTAGTCTTAAAATGCTCTGTATACTCCAGTGTTAAAATGTTGCCGAAATACATTTGTTGTAAGGCAAATTAGGGTAAACTCCTCTTGGCCGAACTATCTGTTCACCATGTTCTACCAGAATATTCCTCAAAGTACAGTGCATCCAATTTCAGCCGGGTTCTTATGTACAAAATGCAACATGTTCTCAACGATGTCAAGCCCAACTAAAGACGCAGGGCCTCGACAGGCACTGTCTGAGGTACTCCTAGCATGGTACGCAATAAACACCCTTCTAATTGGCACAGCCACAATACATAGCTCTCTGGTAGAGTTTCCAGGCAATACATTATTGCTGGTAGCATGCTTTTCACATAGGCCTCAATATTGGCCCCACATCTCATGTTCATAAAATTCCTGATGACCTGCCACCTACCTAGTGTTTTCAACCCGCGCTAACTCCTTCTATAAAATGATTACTCGGTTGTGAGGAAATAAGACTTCCTAGATAAACATAAGAATTTGCCAAGTCAATTTTGACTCCTCCAAGGTAGCAGCTGGATTTTAAACTTTTCCGTCGTTTCACACCCATAATCATCAGTTTTATTTTCTTTTAGTTTAACTCTAATCCATTTTCCTCTGCATCCATTTCTAGACAGACCATAGATCTTTGAAGGCCCAATGGAGTTTGGTCTATTATTATTATTATTATTATTATTAATAATAATTTTTATAATGTGCAACACTGCCTCAGGCATCAGTGCACAGAGGAAAGAAAAGAAAAAGGTCAAGACACGAGAGCGCCGTGCAGACACAGACTAGTCAAAGTGTAGATGACTGAGAAAGGTAATTGACCTGGCACAATTATTTTTACTGAAACTAGAAAAGACCAAACTTGCTCTCAGAACCTGTTCAAGTGGAAAGGTGTTGATGAAATTGAGGGTCTGCTTCAGAAGGTCAAAAACAAAACAAGATGTTTTTTTTTTTAATTTATTTTTTATTGAAACTTTTATTGAAGCTATAAGATCACAACTTTAAAAAGTCAGTCAAGCATAACTTTTGTTACATAGAAGAAAACCTAAACATCTGAAAAACTTCTTACACCCAGCCATCAAAAAAACATTAACAGAATGACATTGTGTCATGTTTCCATGCAATATCTAGGTTGTTTTAGACTGAAAGAATGCATAAACCTGCAAGGATCAGGTCCAGTTATCAAATAAAGACTTGATTAGGAGTTCGAGTGCTAATAAAATTAAACAACTGGATTCAAATTCTAGAAGTGCCAATGCAAGAAAAAAAAAAAGAGGAAGTGGTTAGCTGAGCCTCAAAACGCAAGCAGAGAGAGTCCAAAAAGTTGACAACAGCACATGTTAATTGTATATCATGTCCGGCAATCACACAGCCCCACCAGTTTGCCATGTCACCGTCAAGTGGGGCAAATTTCCCAAGATGGCATTGTCGTTGAATATTTAGCCCTGAATGTAATGTTAATTTAATACCATTTTCAATAAAATACCTGTGTTGTGTGGCGAATCGGATATAGGAGACAGAAAAGACATGGTTCAAACGTACACGTTTTATTAAAGAAAAAAGAATGCCTCACCTATCCCTGCAACTACGATGATGGAATTTCCCCAAGCTTAAAAAATAAACTGGTGCTAGTCAGGATATCTGAAAGAAACGCAGTCCTCCGTCCGAACATGATCTACCGTAATAACTAACCCTACTATTAACATAGGAAACAAATTTAGCATAGCAAAATATTAATATCAATCTAAATTCCCCCTTCCCAACGACCCATTTCTTGGCTTGCGGGGGCTGGTTCCTGACCCATGTGCATCTTTGGCTCTTTTCCTTCAGGCCTTGACCTGCTGCTTCAGTTCAAAAGAAGTCCTTTTTCCGTTGTCTTTTTGAATAGGGGACTTCAGACGCACACACAAATGTCCTCGTCATTTCAAAGTGATTGTTCCTCAATTAGAGTAACTGGTACTGTAAACCGGCTACTTGCTTCATGCAATAGGCTCTTGACTTAGGTTTACAACCAGCTTCTTGCTCACCCCTGCAGAGTCTCACAGTAACCAGTGAGAAACTGAATTTCTTGGCCTGGGTTGGGACTTCTAGCTCTACAGCCAGTCACAGCTGGTTACTGTTCTCACCCTTCTGTGAGGTACCCGTTTGCTTAGCACAGCAAGGGCTATGTGGCCTTCTTGTTACTCTTATCAGTTAGTGGGTTAACTTGCTGCTCAGCCTCCCTGGGACACCTGGACTTGGTTTCGTAAGCACCCCCTTGTGGGGTATTTCTGTACCTCACCACCCGCCCTCCTACCACTCCTCTGTAAGCTGCGTAACTGGTTCTTGGTGGCGCTGATCTGGGGGAGACGGCTTATCTGGTTGCTGCAGAACAGTGGGCTGCCGTCTTCATGCTCGGATCTTGCAGTTCTTCCTGTCTGCGACTGGCAGGACTCGGCATTGGATCTGCTGAATGCCGGTGTGCAGTGTCTGCAGCTGTTCAGCAACGTTTCACAGACTTCAGGTTTCCTCCACCAACCACGCTAAATGTGTGCCCCTCCCCCCACACCCGCTCCACCTCCAGAATCAGATCTCTACTCTGCACTCTAGTGCAGGATTCTGCTTTGCACCCTCCGGCTGGCTCTCCCCCTGCATGGAACTCTGATCTAGTCCCTCCCTGGAATAGGAGGGGAGACACCATTGTTTCTGCTCTTCAAACATAGAATTGACCAGAGTGGGGTCAGGAGCCAAGCCATTCATTTTAAACAGGCACATTATTTTACTATTCAATTCCCACATAACCACCACACATTTGGGATTCTGCTTTCAAAGGAGGTGCAGTCAAACGTTTCCCTGGGGTTTCCTTGTCACTTAATGGGGTGGGTGGAGGGGGGAATTGTTATGATGTAAGTTAAAGCCTAACATTGTAAGCAAGTTATGTAAATTCTTGTTCATACCTAGGTTAAGCATAAACTCCACTATGAGCTCACTGAATTCTAAGAATGTGCGTGTAGAATGTTTTCACTTAGATTGTAGAAGCAGTTGTGTTGGGGCTTCCGCTCTGACCAGGCCTGCTGTCGCTTACTTAAGAATAAATCTTCAGTGTGCATTACTGCTGTCTGTGGAGCCCTTGATTTCCTCAGGAATCTCCCTCCGCGAGATCCCACTTGCCCTGTCCCCTAGGGGATGTGGAGCATTACGGGCTCACCTCCCCAGTCTGAAAAGGGGGTGACCCCTGATTGTAGAGAAGGGACAGATTCCTTGGATTCATCACAGTTGTCAAAATATTTGGATTATATGGTCAAGGAGTGAGGAGAGTGATAATAGTTATGATAGAGTCAGTCACAGGCTGTATATGTCCAGAGGTCTAAGACACATTGAATCCTCTGATGTCACAATATGTTAAACTTACATATTCCATATGTGGCAGTTCTAGAAGCTGTGGGAGATGGCCAGACTAAAGTTAGGAGCTGTGGTTTTCATGAAGGTTTTGTAACAAAATAAAAATACTTAAATATAGCTTATGTTTGAAGTAATTTTAATTAAAAAAAAATAATAATAAAGAAAACTTACCAATCGTAAGATCGTGCACTGGCTGAAACCTCTTGTCTGTAAACTGTAATAATAAGCATGATTTCCCAACACCTGGAAGAGAGAGGTTTTAATGTAACAATCAAGTGGAAACATGACAATCCCAAACGAACAGATCTCAACATGCTTTTTACTGTTTTTCAAACACTGAATGCACTTAGTCAAACAAAAGGTACTCGGGGGGGGGGGGGGGGGGGGGAACGAAAACACCCACTGGACAGAAAAGAACACATTACCTTGGGTAATGTTACTTATGATGGATACGATTTCCTCAACAGATTTCGCCTTTACTTTTTAAGACCACTCCAGTCAGACCTGATCCGGAAAGCCTCAAAAAGCCCCCAGTTTGTGCTGGGGCAGGCCCTGTCTGGCTCCATCACGATTTCATGTGCAACACAAAATGGAACGTAGCTTGCACATATATGGAAGCACTCATGCTCCCCATACCAAAGTTCCTTTCAGTCCGCAGAAGCCAAAAAGAACTATAGAACTGAAGAAAAAAAAAAAAAGGTCACTAATAAGCCCAGTTAAGGGGTAGGTGGGAGAGTAATGAGGAATTTGGCAGAGGAAAATCGTATCCATCAGAGAGACTATTACCAAAGTTATATAGTTAAATAGTTTATCGTTAAGCAATTGCATTCATCACACAGACGACTCCAAAAAAAAACATACTCCAAACTAGAACTGCTACAAAATGGACAATTCAAAGTAGGTCTCCCCTGCCAACGAATATTAGAAGTAATGATTTGTTAAAGTATTCAGCATTTATTAAGTGGCAGCAACGTAACACGAAACTTCAAGGCAAAAGTAGCCACCAGACACCCCTGATCGAATGGGCAAGAAAGCTCCTTGTTCATTAGCTCATAGCAAGTTTGGATAAACAGAATTCACAAATGGTTTGTTTGTGGAGGATCTCACGCTTTCGTAAGTCAACCAAAGCAGCAACAACAAAAGAAAACATTATTGGTTGTTGTCAATCTGGCACCCCTTGGACCAAGACACAAAAACGGAGTCTAAAGAGGGAAGAAGGTGTACTTTTGAGAGAAGTTAAATGCAGAGATCACGAAGGTCTCATAGTCCGGTCACATTTTCTTTAAAAAAAATGGGGTCTAGAGAAACGGATTGAAACTCACATGGCCTCGGACAGCAATAGCAGCCAGGAGCTCGACCTTCACAGTGAGGAGCATCTGGGGCCAAGAATGCATAGATCTGCAGGAATCCCCCATAAGAAACAAGTGTAGAAGGTCAAGTTCCAAGACCAAGTGAGAAAAGGTTTTGATCAAAATGAGTTGCCCAACCTCTCAAAAACTGCATGAATGTAGTAGTTGGCAAGTACAATCCCACCTCGGGGGTTTTCAAACACAGATTCAAGTATCTGAAGAGACCTGAAATGTCGTTATATTAAGGCAATTCCTGACAAAGAACCAAAGGAAGGCAGGACTCAAAAGTTTATCATTTATAAAGCACATGGTAAACAATAATATGTGTTGCGATTGTGTCTGCCATTACCCTTATTACCTACAGTGCCCCCGAAAGACCGGTTTACACAACACAGAATATTGTTTACCACGTGCTTTGTAAATGCTTGACACTTCTGTGCAATTTATCATATGTCATATTTCTTCTGTTTTATCATTATATCACATTATGTTATGCCGTTTTAATTTCATATCCTGTTTGTCTAAGCTTTGGCTTCACGACTTGCTGTTTGTCAGGTCTTCAATTTGTGCATATGTTAATTTTAAAGGTTTTTATACCGCGCACAGGTGCCACTTGGGTGGTCCCTCAGCACTCTGGTGGATTTGTGAAAAGGAGGGGGTTGGGTTAGTGCGAGGGGCGGGAGAAAAGAGCACGAGAGCTGTGATGTGCTGTTGGCAGCTTCAGTTCGGATGTACCGGTCGCTGAGCTTGGGTGCGAGATTCGGACATCATGTGGTGTTGTGCAAGTTTGTGGGTGCTATGTCTTGTTACAGTTGCAGGGGGTTGATTGTTACTATTCACAATTCTGTCTAGATGTGACGCAAGCCAATATGCACAATTTTGTCTAGATGTGACACAATCCATTATTCACAATTTTGTCTAGATGTGACACAGTGTAATATTCACAATTCTGTCTAAATGTGACAAGCGAATGTTCACAATGTTACCCCATTCATAGCTGGCCAGAATGTAAACTGTGGCTGACTATCCCAATTGGCTTGATGCTACGTATGGTAACCTTACACATTGAGGATAATTTCAGAAAGGCTACCTTATACAAGTGGGGTCACTGCAGACTATAGTTGATAAGCAACAAGTAGGCTGACTGCCTGGGACTACCTTTGTCAATGACCACCATGGAGAACTCTTATTTAACTTAATTACCTTTGTTGTCATATGCTCTTGACTTGGCAGTTTTTGATTTATAAGAGCACAAACAAAGGCAGGTTGGCACAATAATGGGTTCAATACTTAGCTGGTCCATCAATGGGCATACAACAACTAAGTGAAAAGCTCTACAAGCAATAACATCACATCAATAACATCTTCAGATTAGCTCTAACTTTGCTACCTCAGCTTTTTGGTAACCATGCATAGATGTTCACAGAAGTCCAGTTTAGATGAAGTATACGCCAGCCTCCCGCTACCTGCAGAAGACTCGCACCCCTTAGGGGAAGTAAGAGGTCCCGGAGCACTATTTCTTGTGAATGCGGGTGGAGCATTTGGTGGTGGTGGTGAGGCTGGTTTTTCTTTGTTGATGGTGAAGGTGATGAGGTGGTTGTCAGTCCAGACACAGGGTGTGTTGGAAATAAATGTGGTGTCGCAGTATAGCTCTGCTAACCAGTCAAGGGTTCTCCCTTTTTTGTGAGTTGGTTGAGAGATGTGATGAGTTAATCCTAGCTCTGAGATAGTGTTGGCGACCATGTTTGCTTTGTCATCTTTGGTGTCGTTATAGCCGAGTTTGAAATCGCCTAGAATAAGTATCTGTGAGTTGGGTTTGGTGTTGTTAGAAAGCAGGAGAGCAATATCATCGTTGAAGGAAGAGCTGGGGCCAGGCGGTCTATATATAAGATGGATGGTGATAGTGTGTGTTGGTTGTGGATAGTTTGATGGGGAGTAATTCTGCAGATGGGAGTGTTTGGTTGAGGATGTGTCTGATATTGAGGGATATCTTTGCTATGAAGGCGACGCCTCCGCCTTTAGTTGTTTGTGTGTCTAGGCGGTATATGGAATAACCGTTTGGGATGGCTAGTGCGAGGGTAGGTCCTGATGCTCGTGAAGCCAGGTCTCGGTGATAGCTAGGAAGTCAAGGTCATTGGAGGTGATGATGTCAACTATGTCGAGAGCATGTGCGGCTAGAGATCTTGCGTTAATGAGCGCACCTTTGATAGTTTGGGTGGTGGGCTGTGCCTTTCTGTTGAGTAGCAGTGGGGTGGATACCAGTGGGGTGGAGTCATTGGGAGAGGGAATGTGCGAGTTGTCAGGAGGTGCTAGGATGTGTGACAGGAGTAGCAGATTTAGGTTTGCGTTGTGCTTTGATGGGAGTATGTGTTTGGTGTGTCCTAGAACCTAGTCTTAGGTTTCTGGTCATGGTTGTGCAGGGTAGGAAGGTGGAGGGTCTGAGAGCATGTGGCTTAGATGGTGCGAGTGGATACAGTATTGTGTGTAGGTGTTGGGATGAGTCTTTATTGACCATGCTGCAATGATCTGGAAGGCAAGGTGGTAGGAACCAAGTTGGGGCTATGTTATCGGACAGTGTATGGTTTGGCATTGTGGTGCTTGTGATGACGCGTTGACCTTTGCTGGGGTGGTTGCAGGTGGGGACCGTGTTGTGGAATATGAAGTGAGATGTGTGGTGGATGGCTATGTTAAGGAGAGATGTGAGATACCAGAAGACATTAGGTGTCATTCTCGTGTCTGGCATGGTGTGGCAGTCTCCGTTGAATGAGAAGGTTGGAATCCAGATGCAGGAGGTAGAAGAGAGTGAACATTGAGATAGGCAGAAACGTGAGAAAAGACAGCCTGCTCAAGAAGTTTAGATAAGAATGGAAGAAAAGAAACTGGATGAAAGTTAGCAGGAATAGAGGGGTCAAGAGATGGTTTCTTCAAAAGAGGGAGAATTAGTGCATGCTTAAAGAGAAGGAAACCAGGAATTAGAAAGTGAAAATTAAGTGAGAAGTTGGACACATTTGGGGAATAAGAGTAGAAAGATCTTGCATCTCTCATAGCTGCTGTCACAGGGTCTAAATGTGACAGAGTCAGAAGCTTGAGACCATGCCTGTGTCAAAGCCATCTGTGTCTTTCTCATTTTCAACCTCACTAATGATACCACCAGTACACAGTCAGCCATTTACCCCAGTTGTCAATGAAACAACTACACAATCATGTGTGTTGATTGCAGGAAAAATAGAACAAATCTGATGTCGGCCCAGCAATCCTTGTGGTGCCCCGTCTCCAAAATAGATGACTGTATCCCAGGCAAATGCCAAGAAATCGGCCGTTTATAAATTAAACAGCCACCTTAACTTCACCCCCTGTTGTGCAGTATGACCAATGACAACATCACAGAACATCTTTGATGACATCACTGATAAAAATCACTGGTGACATTTACTCTCTACTCGGCCAGAGTAGAATTCCTGCACACGGACACAATTGTATTACATTAATGGATGGTTCTTCAATCGCAGATCCTGACCTTGGACAGCTGGTGCTGTCTCTGTGCTGGACTCTATGGTTCTCGCCATAACGTTACTGCACCCCGTTTCTACCCCTGCTGCGAGACTCAAGTATGACCTATATTGCCATTTAACTCCTCTTCTTCCTTTAATCTTGCCCTAGGTGGTGGGATACGACTCCGGGCGGCAGTGGGTCTCCTCTAGCTCTCACTCCTTCATACTTGTAGTATCACCTTTTACCAATCTACTGGAAATTAAAGCTTCACAAGTAGTGATATGATATATGTGTAGCTTTTGACTACTTTTCACAATGTACTCATTGTTATGAACTATTCTAAAATACTAAAATCACATATGTAGAAATGTAAGAGTGATCGAAATATGTACCTAGAGTGATCTTATGTCTGAGGCCATCAGTTAAAAAATCATTGTTGTCGTAATTATGTTATTATGTTATTAGTGATGGCTACATTGATGCTATCATTGAAGTCATACATGATGGTATTAGTGATGCAACCACAATATGACCACAATTACATCACTAATGACATCTAGGACATCAATGATGAATCACCAATTACAACACAACCGGCCATGGGCAGTGATAACGACATTTGGCCATGCCCACTGTATATTTTAACACAAAGGGTGCCGGTATAATCTATGAAGTCATCATTGTGGTCATAGGCTGCGGGAAGGGGGTGCAAAATTAAGGTGGCTTAAGCTGAATTTCAGAGGTTTTCTTGCATTAAGTTCTCACCTTAACTTCCCTGCAACTAAAGCTTTTTCCTTGAAAATAAAACACACACACACACACACATATATATATATATATATATACATATACACACACACATACACACATATGGGATACATTACTCACCGTAATCGTATTTCTGATGCTTGTATCTGCTTAGATTCACATGCTGTGCATAGGCCGACATCTAGTGGAAGCTGCGGAGTATTACAGTTGTTTTTCGAAACTCGAAAATGGGCGTCGGCACAGGGCGTGCCAGTAATACTATCCCTAGTGTGACGTCCACTGTACCCAAGATCCCTCACGCGTCTAGGATCCTCAGATTGTATTTTTTCTGACATGAGGTAGCATGAGGAGTAGCGCGAGTACAGATAATCCAAGCAGATAGACAGAAAGGTAAGACTACAAGCAATCATGCGCCTTCTCTCGGAGGGGAGGAAGGGTGGGTCGCATGTGAATCTAAGCAGATACAAGCATCAGAAATACGATTACGGTGAGTAATGTATCCCTTCTGAGGCTTGTGGAATCTGCTTAGATCACATGCTGTGCATAGATTAGCGAGCAGTACCAGAAAAAGGAGGTGGGATGTGAGAAGGGTCATGAGCAAATAAGTGTCTTAGAACCGCTTGTCCCACTTGTTTATCTGCCTTGGAATGGGTGTCAATGCAGTAATGCTGAGTAAAAGTGTGAATAGAGCTCCAAGCAGCTGCTTTGCAAATGGTGTCAAGGGGTACATTTGCAATGAAAGCCAGAGTGGCCCCAATGCCTCTAGTAGAGTGGGCCCTTGGCGTAAAAGGCAGAGTCTTTTCAGAGAGTGAGTAACACAGCTGGATACAGTTAATAATCCACTTCGAGATGGCACCTTTAGAGACGCGATCCCCCTCTCTGCCTGTAGCTACGGAGACAAACAGTTGATCTGTTTTCCTTAGCGGTCTTGTTTTATTTACATAGTAGAGGACCGCCCTACGCACATCTAGGGTGTGTAGTTTCACCTCAGCCGAGCTTTGCGGGTTCTGGAAGAAAGCCGGAAGCTCGATGGACTGGTTTACATGGAATTTTGATATAAATTTAGGTGAGAACCTAGGGTGTGTGCGTAAAACCAGTTTGTCTTTATGGATAGTAAAGAAGGGATCCTGCACTGACAGAGCCTGAATTTCACTGACCCTTCTTATAGAAGTAATAGCTACTAAGAAGGCCGTTTTATAAGTCAGGTGTTTGAGACTGCTTTTATGCATGGGTTTGAAAGGGGGGCCCATGAGCTTGGCTAGCACCACATTAAGGTCCCACCCTGGTGGTGGGTTTGAAATAGGAGGGTGAAGTCTCTTTACTCCTTCCATGAAGGCTTTAACTACTGGTACTTTCCACCACAAAACCTTGCTATGGGAAGTGGTGTAAGCCGAGAGGGCTGCCAGGTGTACTTTCAGTGAGTTAAAAACCAATCCTGCATCTAGCAGGTGGAGCATGTATGTAACAATAGTGGAAGGAGTGCAATCAGCTGGGTTGATTTGTCTACTCTGGCACCAGATAACGAACCTCTTCCACTTGTCAAAGTAACAGTGCCTTGTGTTTGGTTTCCTAGATTCCTTTAGGATGTCCATACACCTCTGTGGCAAATTGAGGTGTCCAAACTATGACCTCAGGAGCCATGCTGCCAGGTTCATTGAGTTGGGTTGCTGGTGCACTGTTTGACCTTGGTGCTGGGACAGTAGGTTGTACCAGGCTGGAAGTTTGATGGGCTCGCACACCGCCATCCTGCGTAGGTGTGGGAACCACGTTTGTCTTGCCCACATGGGAGCAACTAGGACGAGCGTCATCGATTCCCTGTTCATCTTGTTCACCACTTTCCTGATGAGAGGAGTTGGTGGAAAAGCGTACGCAAACATCCCTGACCAGTTCATCCACAGGGCGTTCCCCTGGGAGTCTGGTTGGGGGAACCTGGATGCAAATCCTGGGCATTGTCTGTTTTCGCTTGGGGCGAATAAGTCTGTAGTGGGGAAACCCCACTGAGAGAAGAGATCTTCTACGACCTCTCTGTGAAGAACCCATTCGTGTTCCTCTGGGAGGGAGTCTCTGCTCAGAGCATCCGCTAGGGAATTGAGCTCCCCTGGAACATGTTGTGATGACAGGAAGATGTTCCGTCTGAGTGCCCATATCCAGATTTTCTGGGCAAGCTTGGACAGATTTGGCGAGCGAGTCCCTCCTTGCTTGTTCAGGTAGAACATGGCTGTAGTGCTGTCCGTCCGGATTTGCACTGACAGGTTTAGTAGATGGGGCTCAAACACCTGAAGCGCTCTGAATACTGCCAGAAGCTCTAGCAGGTTGATGTGGTTCTTGGCCACTGAGTGGGACCAGAGACCCTGAGCTGTGTGGTGGAGATTGTGAGCTCCCCACCCCGTCAGACATGCATCTGTAGTGACTACTGCCTGTACTTCGGGATCGTAAAAGGGTTTCCCCTGTGCGAGATTCTCTCTTGTCCACCAGTGAAGGCTTTGTACCAGTGTTGGCGAAATGACCACTAGATCGTCCCACTAACCACTTGCCTGAGACCACTGTTTCGCCAACCATTCCTGCATGGGATGCAGGCGCGCGTGGGGGACCAGGTAAATGCATGACACCATCATGCCCAGTAAACGCATTGCTTTGCGTACCGTTATTTGTTGACCGGACTGATAATGCGGAATTTGCAGTAGTATATTCCGAATTCTTTCTTCTGAAGGAAAGGTCAACCCCTCCTGGGTATCCAGGATTGCTCTTAGGAATTGTTTTGAGGTGCTTGGCACCAGGCTTGCCTTCTTCTCGTTGATTGAGAAGCCTAACTCGTGTAGGAGGTCGATAGTCCTTTGAATGTTTGTCCTGCAAATTCCTGGGGTTTCCCCCATTATGAGCCAGTCGTCCAGATAAGGGTACACTGGGATTGCCTCCCTGCGTAGGTGTGCAGCCGCCACCACCAGTACCTTGGTGAATACCCTTGGTGCTGAAGCTATCCCGAAGGGTAGTACCTTGAATTGGTAGTGGCGACTGTCCACCTTGAAGCGCAAGTACTTTCTGTGCGCTGGGAACATGGAAATATGAAAATAAGCATCTTTCATATCCAAGGTTGCCATGTAATCCCCCTTTTTTAGGAGGGGGATTACCTCTTGTAGCGTGGTCATACGAAATTTTTGGGGCTTGACATACTTGTTGGCAGGCCGTAAGTCCAATACTGGGCGCATTGTCAAGTCTTTCTTTGGCACAAGGAAGTAAGTTGAATAAATACCCTTGTTTACCTGGTGTCCCGGGACGAGTTCTATCGCGTCCTTTTGTAGAAGAATGGCGATCTCCTCGAGGAGAATCTTCTGATGTTCTAAGGCGTGTACTCTTTGTCGTGGAGGATGGTTCCGGGGACGCTGCAGTAGCTCTATACAATATCCTGTGGATACTGTTGACAGCACCCATCTGTCTGATGTGATCCCTTCCCAAGCCTGGGTGAAGTTTGAAATGCGTCCCCCTACTGGGGTTGCGTGAGAAGGGACCCTGAACTGAGCGTCACTGCTTTGGTGGAGGCGTGCCGCCTCCTTTGCTGGGGTTGCCTCTGCCTTTACCACGACCTCTCCTATTACCTCTGCCGTAACCCTGGGTAGACTGTTGGTTGTTGTTCCACTGTGTACCCTGCCCCTGGGAATAGTTAGATCCTCTCTGGGAATTTTGGCCGCATGGGCGACGAAAATTACTATTCCCTCTCTGGTTAGGGGGTTTATTGGTTAACTGGCCAAGGGACTCGAGTGTCTCGTATTCGTCCTTGGCATTTTTCAGTGAGTCTTCGACCGCCTTACCAAACAGATCGGCTTCCACCGGTTTGTCCAACAATGATGCCTGTGTTTCTGCCTTAAAACCAGACTGCCGTAACCACGCATGTCTCTTGATAACAGTACCTTCTGCTATCAATCTGCCTGCGTTGTCCGCGGCGTCGAAGGTTGCTTTCAAAATGCAACCAGACACGGCTCTACCCTCTGTGGAAATCCGAGCTAATTGGCCCTTTAACGGTTCAGGAGCAGAGGCTATGAGAGCCGCGACTTCTTCCCACTGATGGCAGTTGTAGCTGGCCAACAGAGTGGTGGAGTTAGCAATCCTTGCTTGATAGGCGGACGTTGAGGCTACCTTCCTGCCGTAACCATATAGTTTTTTGCTCTCCTTGTCGGGAGAAGCTTCTGACGAAGACAAGGGTGTCCCAGCCCTCTTACGAGTGTTGGTGACAACTAGGGAGTCTGGCTTCAGATGTCCTCTTATATAGAGAGGGTCAGACTGTGCTGCCCTGAAAAGTTTTTCAACCCTGGGATTGACTGCTCTGGTGAGGTTTGGGTTCACCAGGGACGGATCTATTCTCCGCTGAATGGATTTAAGGATAGGGATGGTCTGGGCAACAGGCCTCCTTTCTCCCACTTCCGCGAAGTCCCTTTCCTCCTGGACACTGTGGGTGTCAATGTGGAAATGTTCTGCTGCGCGAGCGAGAACCTCATTTAGGAGGGGTTGGTTATCGACCGGGGAGTCGGTAACCGGGGCTTCGTTCTCTACCGGGGAATCTACTCTGTATGTTTCCGGGTCATCCTCTTCTTCTTCCTGGTCCTCATCCCCATAGTAGCCCGTCCCGGTTTGCTCTTGTATCATACCAAGTTCTTGGTCTTCACAAAAGGAAGCCTCTCCTTGATACTGCGAGTATGGAGTTGCGTAGGGTTGCACCTCGAAGGTTTCAGACCTCATCGGGGTCTCAAACCGGGCCTTCTTACTCGGGGGGGATAGGATCAGTAGAGCCTGAGGCCCCTTGTGGATCATACGAGAGGAAATGTTCTGGATTTTTATCATAAAAATCAGCTAAAGAAGACATTCTTGACAAGACCCTATCTATGTCTTCACTGGACCATTTTTTGGAACTGGGAATGACTCTCTCAGCAAGTCTATGGGATCTATCTTGAGTAGCTTTGCTGGTTGTGGACCTATCAGCAGACCTGGGTTTGTCTGTCTGTTTAGGGGGGGTGGAGTGTTTCCCAGGTGTGGAAGAATGTACAGGTAGTTTCTTCTGCTGTTTTCCCCCCTTCCCGTGCGTAGAAAAATGTTTTCCCTGTCCCTTAGTGGCTCTGGAGTTTTTCGACGCCTGGCGTCGAGGATCGGGAGAGGTGTCCCTGTCCTTCGAGTGTGGGGCCTCGCTGGCTTTAATTGCGGGCTCCGACTACTGGAGCGCGGGCTGGGGGTGGAAGTCGTCTTCGTCTTCCGACGATCGAACTTCTGTTAGCCTAGGGAGCGAGGCACTCTTGGCAAGAGTGGATGATTGCCTGGAGTCATGTGGCGATCTTGATCGAGAGCGCCCAGAGGACACCGAATCGGACCGTTCGGTCTGTGCCTCTTTCCGAGAACTCGACGTCGTCGAGTCTCGGTTGGACTTAGTGTGTTTAGTGTGTGTAGTATGTGAAGCGCTTGTGTCGCCGGGGGTCTTCCCCATAGCCGCCCTGCCGGACGACCTTCCGAGGTCGGGGACCTGCGCTCGGCTGTCTTTCGACGCCGTAATGCCCTCGCCGTCCGAAAGTACGGCATCGCTGCCATCGCTGAAGGCGCCCTCCGCTGCCATGGCCGCCTGCCTGGCGTGGTGGGCCCAACGCTTCGTCGAACGGTCCTTAAGTGTCTTAGGTTTAAACCTACTACACGCTCTGCAGTTCGCTTCGGGGTGGTCCCTCGGCAAGCAGAGATTGCACGTGGCGTGCCTGTCGACCCAAGGGTATTTGCGATTGCACTTTGGGCAGAATTGAAAAGGGGTACCCTCCATACGCACCTTGAGGCAGCGGGCTGTTAAGTGTAGGAAATGTATAAGGTGTACCTATATACCAAGAGTGTAGAGTATGTACCACCCCCCACTCTCCCTACTTGCAGGGCCGAGGCCAGCGGCCTACCAGGCCCGGGCCGAGGCCAGCGGCCTTCCGAGGCCCAAATCCGTCGTGCAGCAGCCGACGGTCGATTTCTTCTCCAGCCGGCATCGAGTGTCGACGTTGGGGTGGGGAAGGATGTCAATAGATTATTATTTTATATTTTAGCAAAAGTATGGCTAAGGCCAGGGGACTCCGCAAAATGCTTCTGACCAGTATGGCGGAAAAAAACAATCTGAGGATCCTAGACGCGTGAGGGATCTTGGGTACAGTGGACGTCACACTAGGGATAGTATTACTGGCCTGCCCTGTGTCGACGCCCATTTTCGAGTTTCGAAAAACAACTGTAATACTCCGCAGCTTCCACTAGATGTCGGCCTATGCACAGCATGCGATCTAAGCAGATTCCACAAGCCTCAGAAATATATATACACACACACTTTTGAATCATTAGTGTAACATAGTTGATACAAAAAGAAACATGAAATCCACCATAACAAGTCAACGTAAATACAATACATTCAGAAATCCTCAAAATCAGTGCTATCATAAATGCCAAGTTATTGCCTTTTAAACAGCGCCGCACTCAGAAAGAAGTAGGATGTACTTATTGTCTTGCTACTGTGAACAAACATACTAAAGTGCAGCATATACAAGTCCACAAGCTTATTGCAAGACATGAACAGGTGCCTACATGTTTCTATAAATCCAGACTGGAGACATAAGAAGCAAATACGTTTTTCCCCTAGGTCTGCAAATTCGGGGACCAAGGACAGTGAGGCAGGGCAATATCTTAAGGCAAAGCAGCATTAATTTACACCTATGCACGCAAGAGGGGACCATCATCAAGTAACTTTTTGACTTACTGAATTTGCATGCGATAGTTATGAATTCTTGAACATTTCAAATTTTTCAACAGCTAAAACATTTAGCATGAAATCCCACAGCTTCACTCTATTGATCCGTCCCTTCCTCAAAATAACATAGCGTAATCCCCTAGAGGCCTCAGATCAAATTACAATTTGTTTCTTACGAAGGATCGTGATGCATCTATTCATTGGGCATATATCAATTTCTGAAATGTTCACTAGGAACTGATTTAGAGGCATACATCTAAAACAATGAGTTCCATTAAAATGAGGAGTCTTTTTAACTTGGACAAGACGCTGAATTAAGTAAAGCCAAGTTTGAGTCTTATCAACTGTACACTGATGGAATTACGGTATCTACGCAAAAATAAACCCTCCAGATGGTCAAGCCACTCCAAGCTAGCTAGAGAGGAACACTATGCCATACAGTAATGATATTAGGCTTGGTTTATAAATGCAAATGAAGCCACCATAGCTGTAGCCACCATAGCAATGAATAATGCATACACTGCATACACCTGTATAACAAACAATACTTATCCACTTCGTCTGTAGCTTGTATCCGCTTAAAATCATATGCTTTGCTTTTTTCCGAACTTGTCCAGCTGTGTTTTGTACCGTTCCATCACTTCCTTGTGGTAAGGTTGGACAGGCACATGTGATTGTAAGCAGATACAAGCCACAGAAGACAACTAGTGGGTACGAAATATTTGCCTGTGGAGGCTTGTGAATCAACTTAGATTCACATACTTTACATAGAGTAGTCAGCAGTACCCAATAAAGGTGGTTGGAAAGCTTAAGGAACAGTCTAAATCAAATGCTTTAGAATGGTCTGTCCGAACAGGGATATGCTCTTGCCTGTGTCCACACAACATGGCGTAAACGTGTCTACTCAACACCATGTTACAACTTGCATCTAACAGTACGTTTGCAATGCAAGCCAACATTGCACCAGTGCTGCATGTAGAGTGTGCTTGAGGGGTGAATGAGGGATGTTTGCTTGCAAGGGTATAGTAGAGCTGTATATAATTAACAATACATATTGCATGGTGGCTTCGATAACTGAATCACCTTTTCCTGCTGCCAAAAAATAAAAAGAAAAAAGAAAATAAGGAATTGGTTTGCTTTCTGCCATTCCACGGTTCTACTAGGGTAGAACAAAGCTTCTCTACGAACATCCGGTCTGAATACCCCTTCTTCTCCATTCTGTGGTTTGGGATTAAAGACTGGTAATTCAATTGACTGGTTGACATGTAATTTTGAAATGTATGTTTTTGAAAAAAGGTATATGTGTTCATACAAACATTTAATGCTATGTATGGTGACAAAGGGCTCCGAGTCTGATGGAGCTTGAAGTTAATTTATCTTCCGGATAGATGCAACTACAATAAGGAAAACACCTTGTAATTAAGCTTTCTTAGAGAGGCTTCATGCAATGGCTCAAAATGGAGGCCCTATTAATCTTTGAAGCACTGTATTTAGATCTCAGGCAGGGCATGTGGGGTGCGACTGGTGGGTAAATGCGTTTTACACCTTCTATAAATACCTCGACTACAGGCACTCTGCAACATGACACTTTGCAAGGTGGTATATGCTGCCAAGTGGACCTAGCGAGAGCTATAAACTAAGCCCCAGACAAAAATATATAGCAGGTAGGTTATCTGCTGATCAGTCAAATCGGTTAATCAGTTTCTTTGTACACCCAAGGACTAATCACTTCCACTTGTAAAAGTAGCAGAGTCTAGTATTAGGCTTCATTCCCTCTCGAAAGATGTCCATGCACAGGGGGCAAGTATAAATGACCAAACACGGACTTCAGGAGCCAAGCAGTGAAGTAAGTAGTGCACGAGCATGGATGTGTGAGTCAGTAGGTCTCAAGCTGGGAAGGGTTGGGGGAGGAAGATTATTTGATGCACACAGCAACATGCTCAGGAGGTGGGAGTACTGTGGTGGCTCACCCCCATTGGCACAATAAGAATCCGCGTTAGGTGTTCCTGATGAAATTGGTGTACTCCGTTGCTAAGTAATGGAACTTGGTGGAAAAAGGTATGCAAATATTCATGACCATTTCATTCATGGTATGTTCCATTAAGGATCCCTGTTGCAGGTAGCTTTACTTGAAGTTTGATCATTTTGCATTCTCTACATTGCAAAGAGATCCAATGCTGGCTGACCCCAGACCTAATAGTGTATGCTTGGTCCTGGGTTCGCATACAGGTTTTTATTTTGGATACATTCTTTTTTTTTTTTATTTACAGCAAGCTCAGATGGGCATTCCCATCCCTCAAACAAACAATTGAATAAAACGGAGTAGAGCAGTAGGTCGGTCAAAGAAGAAGTGAGGAGCAGATGGGTGCATCAAGCAACAATCGACAGGTCGGGTCATCATAAAGTGCATGAGTTCCATGATTGGGGTACACAGTTCCTGATAAGGAGCAAGGGAGTTCCCCGAGGGGTGGGCGGGGGAGGGGGCAAAGGGGGTCGGTGCTTATGCCCAAATAGTGCTCTGGGTGTCACCAGGTTATGCGGTGCCAGTCCGTTTACCCCAGACATTCAAGAATTTACCGGGGCAGCCCCTGGCCGAGTAAACGTTTTTCCAGAGACGCACATCTGTCCATCTACTCAGTGTGGGTCCATCAGGCGCACCCAAGTGGTGGCTATGAGTCTTTTAGTGAGGCCCAGTGCAACGGCAAGGAATGTTTTTTCCGCTCGTGTGTTCACCCTCCCCCCCCCTCAAACACCCAGCAGTGTGGCCTTAGGTTCCAGCTGTGCTGGCGTATCTAGGACCGCATTAATTTCATGAATGCATTCATACCAGAATCCGTGTATGACCTCGCATTCCCACAGCATGTGGTAAAAGGTGCCCGTCACCCTACGATATTTAGGACAGTCAGCGTCTTCCACCAGCCCCCATTTAGCCATCGCAGCCCGTGAGTGACAGAGCTGGTGAAGCATTTTGTATTACATAAGCCTTAGTTTGGCGTCTATGCCTATTTCACGAGGGAACATTAGTGCCTCCACCCACTCCTCCAACTCCAGGGGGCCTACCAACCTTTCCAATCTCTCACGCAAACGTATTAAGTCCTGGGACCCAAATGCAGTGATCACTTGGTACAGTGTGGATGTGGGTTTCGCCAGAATTCTTGCGTGTAGGACGTTGACCTCCAGGGGAGAGCTTTTTGGGATGTCAGGGAATTTGGCATGTAGGGCGTGTGCAAGTTGCACATATCTGCAAGTGTCACCCGCGGGAGGCAGAACTCCTCTCGTAGGGCCTCAAACGGCTTCAGATGTCAATCCTGTAAAACCTCCGTTAAGGTCAGCATCCCCCAGTCCTCCCAGGTGGGAAAGCAGCCCATTGTCATGACCTCCAGAATATACCCATTGTCCCACATGGGTTGGCCCATTGTCGCCCGCCTCCCCCATCCAATGTGTTGGAGGTCCTCGTTCCGCACCAACCACATTTGTCGTATCATCGCTGGAAGGTCAGCCACAGCAGTGTCTGTTCCATATAGAACCCGGAGGGGCTTTCTCAGGCTCATGCGTCTGATCTCATTCCAGACATGTGGAAGAGCAGAATCTGCATGGAGCCAATCATTCAAGATGCCCATCTGTGAAGCCCAGTAGTAATCCCAAAGAAAGCGTATGCCCAGCCCCCCTCCCAATCGGACCGCTGCAGCGTGGTCAAGGCGATACAGGATTGTTCCCCCCCCCCCTCCCAATAGGAGTTTCCGGAGAGTAGGGTCTATGGAGGAGAAGGTCTTGCAGGGGATGTGAACAGGAGTGTTCTGCAGGACAGAGAAATCTCGGGAGGGAAAGCATTTTGAAAAGAGCGGCCCTCCCCAGCATGCCCAGGGAGAGGGATTGCCAGTAGGCGATATCCGTTTCAAGCCGGCTCACCACTGGTTGAAGATTAAGCCGAAGAAAATCATCGGAATTGGGGGTTACCTGGATGCCGAGGTAGACGAAACTCTGGATGTAGAACGAGTAAGGACAGTGCAGCATAATCGCGTCAGCCCCCCCTTGGAGCGGGAAAAAAAGATAGTCTTCTGCCTGTTAGTTTTAAGCCCACAAAACTCCTGATATTTCAGAGAGGATTCCGGTGATCTCAGGGCACGAGACCCTAGGGTTGCTCATTTAAATGAGCAGGTCGTCCGGATTGTGAGGGGCTCTATGCCAAGTATAAAAAGAAGGGGGGGGGGGGGGAGAAGGAAGGGGCAACCCTGCCTGGTTCCCCTACCCAGTGGGAAGGGTCTAGAGGAGATCCTGTTCACCTGCAAAACCCCTTCAGGGGCAGTGTATAGTAGTTTGACCCATGCCATGAAGTTAGTCCCAAACCCCATGCGGCCCATAATATCCCATAGACTGAAACGAAAGCTTTTTCGAAGTTCACTGCGAGTAGATCCAGAGGCTCCTTGATGGTGGAAGCTTGGCTAACTGCGAAGTGGACCCTTCGCAGATTCATCCTAGTGGATTTAGCCGGCATGAACACACATTGCTCTAGGGGTGGACTAGGGAGTGGACGACCCCCAGCATTCTGTTGGCCAGGACTCAGGCTATGATTTTAGCCTCCCCCGTTAAGGAGTGAAATGGGTCTATATGAAGCGCAGAGGTCTGGGGGTTTCCCAAGTTTGCGAATTACAACAATTGCGGCCTGCCTGTGGTCATGTGGGAGCATTCCGTCAGTGCAGGAGCGTAGCAGCATGCAGTGGATATGACCCACCACTGAGTCCCCAACTCGCCGCCAAGTTTCCACTGGAAAGCCCTTCGGGCCTGGGGTTTTCCCTGCTTGGAACTGGGACAAAGATACGCGACCTACTCTTCCGTGACCTCTGCTTACATCTTTGCAGTCTGAGCCAAGGAGAGCCTGGGGAGCTCGATGGAGTCCAGGCAGTGCGGGGTTGCCCCTGCAGATGTGATTTCCCTGGAGGCGTAGAGGCTTTTATACAAGGTTGCAAAGGCGTTGGAGCAGGTTCCCTTCAACCCCTTGGATGGCCACGACATGCCCACGTGTATTTCCCTGCCGTTCCAGCCATGCCAAGGCCTTGCCGGCTTTGTCCCCAGTGGCATAAATTTGACTGCGCATGGTCAAGTGAGCAGTCCTAGCATTGTTTAACGCCAGGTTCTTAAAGATTTCTTGGGCCGTGATCATTGCCTCTTTGGACTCCGGTGTGCCGGAAGTTAGAAATTCTTTCTCAGTCCAAGCTGCAGCCTCCTCCTTTTCAGAGATTTCTAGGGTTTGACACAAACGGTGTGTTGTAACCAGAGAGAGGGCCTGCCCCCAGAGAACCACCTTATATCCCTCTCAGAGTGTTATGGGGCTGGCAACCGAGCCTTCGTCCCATACGTGTTCTTGAACCAGAATTCCACTAATGTTGTCTGCAATACAACTATGCTCTATTGGCTCATGAGGAGCCTGGATGAGTAGGTTCTTTCTGATGCACCAGAACCATATGATTTGTCCGAGAACAGATCGCGTTTGAATTTATGCCACCCTGTATATGGAAAACATGGCTGTGGTATTGTCTATGTTGATAAACATGCTCGTTTTACGGTAATGCTTGGACAGAGCAGTTGGTCATCATGACCGCCAAGCGCTTTGGCACATTTATCTGCAGAGTCAGCTGCTGCTCTGTCCATTTGCCCTGCATGGTGAAGTTTCGACAGTGCGCTCTCGCCCGGCCAACTGGTCAATGAGGCATCTGTTGTAATGGTTACCTACACTAGCAGATTTGTAAAAGGACTGCCTTTTAGTTGCCTCTCTCCACCACTGACTGCATTGGACACCTTTTGTGACGCCACCACTAGATTATCCTATATGCCTGACCCCTACAACTATTGGCTTGCAAGCCAGTGCTATATTAAGCGCATGTTCAGACGTGCATGGGAAATGAATAAAATGCATGGCACCATCAAGCCCAGCAGCTTCATTACATTTCAGACTTCTGCCAACCGGCTTTCTAACAAGGGAGCTGAGCTAACTATGCTTGCATATTCGAGAAGGATAAGCTTATTGCCTTATTATTTGTATGCAAGATAGAAACTAAAAAGATATTTACTTTGACATGGTATGAGGCTTCACTTCCGTTTGTGGATTGAAATGCAGAGTTGTTGAAGGAGATATCATGGTTTCCTGCATGTGTATGCGGCAAATTGCTGCGCTCTCACCAGTTATTAGCAAGTGGTCCAGATAAGGGTAAACTGGTATGTGCTGCCACCACCACAAACACCTTTGTGAAGACAAGGAATCCCAAAAGGAAACACCTTGAACTGAAAATGATGGTCTTGTACCTTGGAGCACAGATATTTTGGTTTTCTGGGAACATTGAAATATAAAAGATTGCATCTTTCATATCCAAAGTTGAAATGTGATCCCATTTTATAGAAACAAAATTACCCCTCTGAGAGTAGTCACTCTGAACTTTGTGGCTTTACTTATTGGTTTGCTAGCCTGATGTCTAGTAAAGGCCTTTTGCTTTTGTCATTTTTGCACACAAGAAAATACAGCGAGTTAACGCCTGTGTACTTGGTTTAATTGGCACAACCTCGAATGAGCCTTTTTGCAGCAGCGCTACAACCTCTTCTGGAGCAGTAAAATGTCTCACTGCACCTTCTTAGGTCTCAAGAATAGCTCCACGATTTACTTTTCATAATGTGCTCAAAAGCCACTTGCTAGTACTAATCTCTTCCTATCCATGGTTGAATGATGTTAATCACTCCCCTACAGGTGGAAGTATGGTAGACCTGAATTCATAGTTTTGCAGCAGAGGCGGACGCCTCTTTGGGTGTGGCCACTTCCCACACACTTACCCAATGTTGTTGTTGTGTAGCTAAACTGTTGCATTCCTGTGTTTTAGGACCACCTGTTGCTTGCTGGCTGGCTATAGTCACCTGAAGATTGACCTTATGAGTGGGGAAGAAAGCCATGCCGATTGGAGACTGCTTCCCATTGTTGGTACAGTCGCCTAGTTATTGGACAGTGTTTTTAGTGCATTGTGGGTTTTTTCTTTAGCCATTTTCAAGGGTTATCAATTGGTTTGTCTAACAGGTTTGCCTGTGTCCCCGACTTGAAGCCTATTCCATTAAGCCAAGCATGCCTCAAATGTTGTAGCCCCTGCAACCTGATGGCCGGTTGCCTCTGCTGCATCAAGGGCACTTTTAATAACTGAATTTGTTGTCCGCTTTCCTTCCTATAAAATATTTTGGAAGGCTGGCTTACGAAAGAATCTGGTCTCTCCTTAGCCTAGTCCTTCATTTCATCCCACTGTGCATGATTGTATTGCACCATTAATGCTGTAGCTTAGGCGATGTGTTACGAAGAAGCTGACAGTTTTTCTGCCTAGAGTATATTTTCTTAACCACCCTTTCTGGAGTATTAGTGAGTTGAGGGCAGATTGGGGCGCTATTTCTCTTATGCGTGAAAGTGACAAGGGAATCTGAGGCCAAGTGACCCCATATGCAGGAGAGAGTTTCTATTTCTTCTTGATTCTTGGGTTCACTGTCTTTGTGGCCACCGGATTAGTGAGGGGGCAATTCATATTTTAAATGATCCTGATAGTGATGCAATGGAATATTTTTTCGCTTTCATGAGGTCTTTGATAAAAAACTTACTGCACCCTGGAGGAAGTTGATTCTCCCAATTTTAGCTAGTAATGAAATACGTATGACAAGTTTTTTTTTTATTGCAATTTCTCCTGACATCACATTAGCAGTTGCCAATTTGGTTATGCATGATAAGTCAGATGTAAAACCTTGTAGCAGCATTAAGTGTAGAGCTCCGATTTCTCTATAGGTGTAAAAAGTGTCCGGTAGGTATTTCGAATCTTTTTCTGAAGATTTACTACTAAAGATGTGTATATGTACATTGTTTTTTTATTTAATTATTGCATTTCTTGCTTTAACAGAAATGTATGATTTCTGAACATGGAAAAGATTGAATTGCTTTTTGGCATGCCCATGTAGATGACGAATCTGCATAATCCCTCCAGCTTTTTCTCCAGTCCACCGAAGCCAGATAGATCAACTGCTGAGAACTGTGCGAAGGGACTTGCTGCAGGTAGAAACTGAAGACCTCAATGTTGAGCTAACCTGGAAGGTGGGCGAGCAGGTGTTGAAGAACATTAAGAAAGATATTATTGTTGCTGCTTTACTAAAGACGCTTTCTTTTTGCTTTGTTTTCAATCCCAACCTGAATTTGTGGAAGTAAAGCCTTCAAGCTAGAGCGCCCTGGCTTTGTGCTGATTTTTATGGGTGACTAAATCGGTCCATAAAATATTGGTGCATAAAGCCTAGGGGCATCATTCCGAGTCTGGCAGTAACCCACTGGACTCGGAACACTTTTCCGGGACAAGTCCCGACAGCCCAGGATGTCAGGCGCCAGGAAATAATGTTCCCCATTCCTGTGGAATCCTGTAGGACTCCATGGGAGTGGGGAGATGGAAGCACCGGCACTGTTATTAACAGTACCAGTGCTTCCGTGAAAACTCTGCGGGCGGGTGCTGTTACGCCCAGCAAGTCATACCTGCCGGGCGTACCAGTCCCCGCCTGCAGTCGGGAGTGTTTTGGTCCGGGAAAGTGCCGGTATGTTGCTACCGGCACTCATTTACGGACCGCCACAATCGTAATGCGGCCCTAGGTCTCTATGGATTTCTTGTATTTCACCCTAAAGTGAAAAATTGTATCCTTATACCTTTGTGCTAACTTTAGGAATACAAATACAATGTGTCCAGGATGGGCTGATGGCAGTGGATGTTTGCCAAGTGTGGTTTGAACTTTTTACTTGTGCACTTTTGCATTTGCAGCAAATGGCTACTAAGAGTGGGTAGCACTCAAAGAGGGATGTGCCGCAAGATTATTACCAGTCCTTTCGACATATTGTTCATTAGCATGCTTTCTGCCAGCTCAGGGCCGGAATTACCTTCGATGGAATGCCCTTTCCTGGAAAAGCAGATTTCATGGGCCAAAGGGTGGCCTGTGTGTATGTGGCTGGATGCTGCAGCTGGGACTGCATGGTCTCAGTACACATCCTGGTGCTTGAATGTCTGTTACTGGGCAGGATTGGATAGCCACTGCAAGTTTGAATGGTGCAGATCCTGACAATTGGTGGACTGGGCAAGTTTCCAGTCCAAATCCTGGACAAAAAGGAAGACTCCATGCAGACATTCAACTGATCGGAAAAAATACCCCTACAAAGAAGAGCAGCACATTGACGCCCCACAGAGGACTCCTGCAGCTCACCAGCACCAACTCCAGTGAGGTCCTAGTGAAGCCCTGCTCCTCTGCTGACCTAAAAAAGACTTGTCATTGCTTGGACCCATGGACCGGTGCGAACAAGCAGCTTTGACCCCCCTGCTTTAGGATCTGCGCCTTTGGAAGTGTCCTTGGGCCAACCAGTAGACTGACCAGCTGTTTCATGGGCCACCTGTGTAGCTGCTGCCGTTCTGAGTGCATCCTTGGGACTTGCAGGATCTTCAGCTTGAAGAGCAAGAGGTCTAGTCCTATATTTTCATCCTTCCTGCATCTATGGAAGCCTTTCAGGGCACGCTCCTTTGGTCGTCCATTGAAGAGCACCCGTCTCTGGCAGGCTGTGGTGACTCATGTTGCAATCAGTCTTCTACGCTCCCTGGAGATGTCCCGAGGATGCCTACTCCACAGATGTCTTCATCTTTTCTTCAAAAGTGTGTTCAGCTGGAAGGTGCCTGTAACTAAGCACTGCAACAGACAAACTAAATCCAATGTCCGAAAGAGACCTCTGCACCTGCGACCCGTGGGTCCACCTCGACCGGACCAAGCACAGACGATTGTGTCCCCAACGGATTCCGGAATGTCAGGCGTTGTCTCTGGAGAAATCGAAGTCGGGGGGGGGTAATAAAACATACCTGTTCCATAGGGTTCCATGGGCCTAAAGTCCTGTCCCCATCTCACCCTTTCCAGACTTTGGTTGGTGGAAGACTGGTAAACGATCCTTTCCTAGGCCGATCCTAGTGCATTGGGATTACGCGAGTCCACCGGGCCTTGTATAAAACCAGACCCAAATATCTGCAAGCTAAATTCATTCAATATGTTCCCTCACATTGCCTGCGCTCTTCTTCCATGTTGCAGATTTGGTGTTCCCAATTTTAAACTTTCAAGTGTAGGTGGTCGCATGGTCGCGGCGCAGTTATGGAATTCCCTACCTCTGTCCCTGCAGGAGATTACTGACCACCTTTCTTATCGGCGTGCCCTGAAGACCCATTTTCATCTTGCGTTTTTACAGCCTCCTGACTGCTTCTGTATAGTTTAACCTATGAGCACCATGATGCCTTAGAAAGTGAAGGTAGTGTTTAATAAATGTTCATAACAAATCATGCTCTTACTCCACAACTTGCCATCTTCCAGCTGAACAACATCCCTGAACACTCCTCACTACCAATGGCCCCTTAAATGTACTCTCTCCTTTCAACACGCCACAGGGCCTACAAACCCATACACTTCACCTTCTTCCACCCTGATCAGGTGTGCTTTCTTTTCAAGATCATACCTCTTCTTCATTTTTTCATTTGTACCATCCACTTGCTCTCTCAAAACCTGTTCATCCCATGTAACAAATGTCATCCGTCCTAGCCATGGGGGACACACAGAGGTAGCTGCCTTCTTCTCAACACTTCAAAGGGAATCGACCCTGTTGAGGAATGTAGGGATATCCTGTACGCATACACTGTCCTCCCAATCATTTCCCCCTTGCACAGCCATTCTAATGCTCTGTATGAACGTCCTGTTAAACCTCTCAATAACCCCATTTGTGGATGGGTGGAACAATGAGGTTCTGTGATGTTCAACACAAATGTTTTTCAGAAATTCTTTAATTATTCTTGAAGTAAACTGAATGCTGTTGTCTGCCAACATTTTACCTGGAAACTGCTCACGCTGAAACACCTCATCCCAGAGGGCAGAAGTGATTCTGAAGAGAGGATTTTCCAATCCTTAATTAGTACCTCCAATGCTGAAGCTGTAGATGAGTTGAAAAAGGAGGAGCTTAGGCTCAAACAAATGGAGATCATGATGGTAAAAATGAAGTCGGATATGACTGAGAAAGAAAGTTTCCAGCTGGAATTGGACCAGCTGAACAGGGTTACAGGTTCGTCAAGAGGGTCCGAGAATGGTTTTGGGTCCTCCTCTCATTCAAAATTTCCTAAGGATCTGTTGAATGTTCATGATAGAAAAGAAATGACAAATTGATTGACTGACTGAGCATGCTTGTGAAGTAAAAGAAGCGAAGGAGTCAGACAAGATTGCTGGCTGCGCAGCAGACTTGCTCAGAATGGCTGCAGTGCTATTACAGAGCTGTTGGAAGCCCGAGAGAATTGATTTTGAAAAATGAAAGGAGGCTCTGCTCAAAGTTAAGGAACGCTTTTGTCCAGTACTTAGAGAAGTTTATAGACCACAAGAAAAAAGAAAATGTTACTTCGGTGACCTATGTAAACGATTCTTGGAAGAACTTGAGTAGATGAATTGAAAGCTAAAAGGTAACAACCTTTGAAGGCATCATAGGTCTCGTTCATCTGGAACATTTCTTTGCTTCTTGCTCCCCTGAGCTCTGACAGCAATTTGCACATTCTAAGGCAGGGGGTCTCCAACCTTTATCTTGGCAAGAGCTACTTATAGTTAATGGCCAATAGGCGAGAGCTACTGGGGTGATGTCGTCCAAGATGTTTGTGCGGTTTATTTGCTCTTTATACAGAAAAAGGAATAACATATGCATTTTCCATTATATCGATTTATTAATAACTTCAAAAACCTGTTTATTTCATTCTTTTTTTACTAGAAGCAGTCTCCTAAAAATTGCCAAGCATATCATAATGTAGGAAACTAATCAGGACATTCAATGTGGAGGTTCCATGTAATAACGTTCCTGCAAAAATGCTGCCTGTCGAAAAAGTCGCCAACAAAAGGCTGTTTTTTGCTGGAACATTATTCCGTTGGACATGCATGGGACACCCCTGCAACTCCTGTTCCCTTTAAACCCATATATTTGGTCACCATATATAATGTCCCCACAACCTTTTCCCGGCAACATTATGTATAGCGAATATGGGATACATTACTCACCGTAATTGTATTGCTGATGCTTGTATCTGCTTAGATTCACATGCTGTGCATAGGCCGACATCTAGTGGAAGCTGCAGAGTATTACAGTTTGTTTTTTGAAACTCGAAAATGGGCGTCGACACAGGGCGTGCCAGTAATACTATCCCTAGTGTGACGTCCACTGTACCCATGATCCCTCACTCGTCTAGGACCCTCAGATTGTATTTTTTCTGACATGAGGTAGCATGAAGAGTAGCGCGAGTACAGATGATCCAAGCAGATAGAAGATAGATAAGATAAGACTACAAGCATCCATGCGCCTTCTCTCAGAGGGGAGGAAGGGTGGGTCGCATGTGAATCTAAGCCGATACAAGCATCAGAAATACGATTACGGCGAGTAATGTATCCCTTCTGAGGCTTGTGGAATCTGCTTAGATCACATGCTGTGCATAGATTAGCGAGCAGTGTTAGGAGGTGGGATTTGAGAAGGGTCATGAGCAAATAAATGTCTTAGAACCACTTGTCCCACTTGAGTATCTGTCTTGGAATGGGTGTCAATGCAGTAGTGCTGAGTAAAAGTGTGATAGAGCTCCAAGTAGCTGCTTTGCAAATGGTGTCAAGGGGAACATTTGCAATGAAAGCCAGAGTGGCCCCAATGCCTCTTGTCGAGTGGGCTCTGGGCATAAAAGGCAAAGTTTTGTCAGAAAGAGAGTAACACAACTGGAGACAGTTGACAATCCACTTGGAGATGGCACCCTTAGAGACGCGATCTCCCTCTTTGCCTGTGGCTACGGAGACAAACAGTTGATCTGTTTTCCTAAGCGGTCTGGTCTTGTTTACGTAGTAAAGGACCGCCCTACGCACATCTAGGGTGTGTAGTTTAACCTCAGCCGAGCTTTGTGGGTTTTGGAAGAAAGCCGGAAACTCGATGGACTGGTTTACATGGAATTTAGAAATAAACTTAGGTGAAAACCTAGGGTGTGTCCGTAAAACCAGCTTATCCTTATGAATAGTAAAGAAAGGATCATGCACTGACAGAGCCTGAATTTCACTGACCCTTCTTATGGATGTAATGGCTACTAAGAAGGCAGTCTTATAGGTCAGGTGTTTGAGACTTGTCTTATGCATGGGCTCGAATGGGGGGGCCCATGAGTTTAGATAGTACCACGTTCAGGTCCCATCCTGGGGGTGGGTTAGATATAGGAGGATGAAGTCTCTTTACTCCCTCCATGAAGGCTTTAACCACGGGTACCTTCCACCACGACACCTTGCAATGTGAGGTGGTGTACGCTGACAGTGCTGCCAGGTGTACCTTTAGTGAGTTGAAAACCAGTCCTGCGTCCAGCAGGTGGAGCATGTATGTCACGATTGTGGAAGTAGTGCAATCAACTGGGTTGATTTGTTTATTCTGGCACCAGATAACGAATCTCCTCCATTTGTCGAAGTAGCCATGCCTCGTGTTAGGTTTCCTAGACTCTTTTAGGATGTCCATACACCTCTGTGGTAAATTGAGATGTCCAAACTCTATGACCTCAGGAGCCATGCTGCTAGGTTCATGGAGTTGGGTTGAGGATGCACCTTCTGACCTTGTTGCTGGGACAAAAGATTGTACCAGCCCGGGAGTTTGATGGGATCGCACACCGAGAGTCTGCGTAGGTGTGGAAACCACGGTTGTCTCGCCCACATGGGAGCAACTAGGACAAGCGTCATCGACTCTCTGTTCATCTTGTTCACCACCTTCCTGATGAGAGGAGTTGGTGGAAAAGCGTACGCAAACATCCCTGACCAGTTCATCCACAGGGCGTTCCCCAGGGAGTCTGGTTGGGGAAACCTGGATGCGAATCCTGGGCACTGTCTGCTTGTGGCGAATAGGTCTATAGTTGGGAAACCCCACAGAGAAGAGATCTTCTACGATTTCTCTGTGTAGACACCATTCGTGTTCCTCTGGAAGGGGATCTCTGCTCAAAGCGTCCGCTAGAGAATTGAGATCCCCTGGAACATGTATGAGTGCCCATATTCAAATTTTCTGGGCAAGTCTGGACAGATTTGGCGAACGAGTCCCTCCTTGCTTGTTCAGGTAGAACATGGCTGTCGTGCTGTCCGTTCGGATCTGCACCGACAGGTTCAGCAGGTGGGGCTCAAACATTTGAAGTGCTCTGAAAACTGCCAGAAGCTCTAGCAGGTTGATGTGATTCTTGGCCACTGTGTGAGACCAGAGACCCTGAGCTGTGTGGTGGAGATGGTGAGCTCCCCATCCTGTCAGGCATGCGTCCGTCGTGACTACCGCCTGTATCTCGGGATCGTAAAAGGGTTTCCCCTTGGATAGATTGTCGCTTGTCCACCAGTGGAGGCTTTGTACAAGTGTTGGCCAAACGACCACTAGATCATCCCACTGACCACTTGCCTGAGACCACAGTTTCGCTAACCATTCTTGCATGGGACGCATGCGCAGACGCGCGTGGGGGACCAGGTAAATACATGATGCCATCATGCCCAGCAAACGCATTGCTTTGCGTACTGTTAACTGGCGACCGGTTTGATATTGCGGAATTTGCAGTAGTATATTCCGAATTCTTTCCTCTGAAGGAAAAGCCAACCCCTCTTGAGTATTTAGAACAGCTCCTATGAACTGTTTGGAGGTGCTAGGCACCAGACTTGATTTTTTTCTCGTTTATGGAGAAGCCCAATTCAAAGAGGAGGTCGATAGTTCTGTGAACGTTTGTCCTGCAAATTACTGGGGTCTCCCCAGTGATTAGTCAGTCGTCCAGATAAGGGTACATTGGGATTGCTTCCCTGCGTAGGTGTGCCGCCGCCACCGCCAGTACCTTGGTGAATACCCTTGGAGCCGAGGCTATCCCAAAGGGCAGTACCTTGAACTGGTAGTGCTGACTGTCCACCTTGAAGCGCAGATATTTTCTGTGCGCTGTGAACATGGAAATATGAAAATAGGCATCTTTCATATCCAATGTTGCCATGTAATCCCCCTTTTTTTTTTTTTTTTTTTTAGGAGGGGTATTACCTCTTGGAGAGTAGTCATGCAAAATTTTTGGGGCTTGACATACTTGTTTGCAGGCCGTAAGTCCAATACTGGGCGCATTGTCAAATCTTTTTTTGGCACAAGGAAGTAAGTTGAATAAATACCCTTGTTTACCTGGTGTCCCGGGATGAGTTCTATCGTGTCCTTTGCGAGAAGATTTTCGATCTCTTCGAGTAGGATCTTCTGGTGATCTAAGGAGTGTATTCTTTGTCGTGGAGGGTGGTTTCGGGGACGCTCTAGTAGTTCTATGCAGTATCCTGCGGACACTGTGGACAGCACCCATCTGTCTGATGTGATCCTTTCTCAAGCTTGGGTGAAGATGGAAATGCGTCCCCCTACTGGGGATGCGTGAGAAGGGACCCTGAACGGAGCGTCACTGTTTGGTGGAGGCGTGCCCCCTCCTTTATTGGGACTGCCTCTACCCCTACCACAACCTCTTTTGTTACCCCTGCCATAACTCTGGGTAGACTGCTGGTTAGTGTTCCATGGAATACCCTGGCCTTGGGAATAGTTTGAGCCTCTTTGGGAGTTTTGTCCGCGAGGCCGACGAAAATTGCCATTCCCTCTCTGGTTAGGGGGTTTGTTGGTTAGTTGCCCTAGGGACTTGTGTGTCTCGTACTCGTCCTTGGCATTCTTCAGCGCGTCCTTGACCGCCTTATCAAACAATAGATCCGGCTCCACCGGCTTATCTATCAATGATGCTTGGGTCTCGGCCTTGAAACCAGACTGCCGTAGCCAAGCATGCCTCTTGATGACCGTACTTTCAGCAATTAATCTGCCGGCGTTATCCGCGGCATCAAAGGTTGATTTTAAAATGCAACCTGACACGGCTCTCCCGTCTGCTGAAACTCGTGCCAATTGGCTTTTTAAGGATTCTGGGGCGGAGTCTGAGAGCCGCGACTTCTTCCCACTGGTGGCAGTTGTAACTAGCCAGCAGGGTGGTGGAGTTGGCAATCCTTGCCTGGTAGGCGGAAGTGGAGGCTACTTTCCTGCCCAAGCCATAAATGTTCTTGCTCTCCTTGTCGGGGGAGCTTCGGACAATGACAAGGGTGTTCCAGCCCTCTTACGGGTGTTTGTAACAACCAGGGAGTCCGGTTTGAGATGTCCCCTTATATACAGTGGGTCAGATTGGGCTGCCCTGAAAAGCTTTTCAATTCTGGGGTTTACTGCCCTAGTGCAATTGGGGTTAGAAGGGAAGGGTCTATCCTCCTTTGTCATGACTTAAGGATAGGGATGGCCTGAGCAACAGGTCTCCTTTCTCCCACCAATTCCTCTGCAAAGTCCCTCTCTTCCTGAGCACCTTGGGTGTGAATGTGGAAGTGCTGTGCCGCTCTGTACAGGACCTCATTCAGGAGAGGCTGGTTGTCGACAGGGGAGTCGCTAACCGCGGGCTCTTTCTCTACCGGGGAATCTACCCTGTATGTATCTGGGTCCTCCTCCTCCTCCTCCTCCTCCTCCTCCTCTTGGTCCTCATCCCCATAATAGCCCGTCCCAGTTTGTTCTTCGAACATGCCCACGTCTGGATCCTCAAAGGATGGATCTTCCTGATATTGAGAATAGGGCTGTATATAGAAGGGGTCTGAAGACTGAGTTGGTGCTTCACCCCGGGACTTCTTACTTGGGGGTATTGGATCCTTAGAGCCTGAGGGAATTGACCCCTTCTGGGGTATAAGAGAGAAAGTGTTCCGGGTTTTTGGCATAGAAATCTGCCAATGATGACATCCTTGACATTACTCTGTCTATGTCATCACTGGATCATTCCCTTGAACTGGGAATAACTCTTCCCTGGAGTGCTTTCCCTGTTTTATCCCGACTAGACCTACTGGTTTGAGCAGGGGCCTTATGGACAAGAGACTGAGACTTGTCCGTCTGTTTAGGTGGAGTAGAATGTAGTTTAGGAGTGGAAGTAGGCTGGGACTGCTTACTTCATTGTTTTCCCCCCTCCCCGCGGGTGGAAGAGTGTTTCCCCGATTTTTGGGCCCTATCAGAGCTTTTCGATGCCTGGCGCCGAGATTCGGGGGTAGAGTCCCTGTCTCTGGAGAGTGTAAGGGATTCGGTAGCAGCCTTCGCGCTGCCTGCAGATGCAGACTCCTGGAGTGCGGCCTGGGGGTAGAGGTCGGCGTCGTCCTCCGACGACCGAACCTCAGTCACTAAGGGGAGCGAGGCACTCTTAGCAACAGTGGAGGGTTGCCTGGTTTCATGAGGCGATCTCGAACGCGAACGCCCAGAGGACACTGACTCGGTGGACCTTTCTCTAAGTGCCTCTTTCCGAGAACTCAACGTGCGCGTCGAGTCTCGGTTGGACCTTTGTTTGCTGGAAGTGGTGTGGGTAGCGCTCGTGTCGCCGGGTGTCTTCCCCATAGCTGCCCTGCCGGACAACCTTCCGAGGTCGGGGACTTGCGCTGGGCTGTCCATCGACGCCACATTGCCCTCGCCGTCCGAAAGTACGGCGTCGTTGCCATCGCTGAAGGCCCCCTCCGCGGCCATGGCCTCTTGTCGCCTGGTGTGGTGGGCCCAACACTTTCTCGAACGGTCCTTAAGGGTCTTTGGTTTGAACCGACTGCACGCTCTGCAATTCGCCTCGGGGTGGTCCCTCGACAAGGAGAGGTTACACGTGGCGTGTCCGTCAACCCAAGGATACTTGCGGTTGCACTTGGGGCAAAATTGAAAAGGGGTACCCTCCATACGCACCCTGTGGCAGCAGGCTGGGAGTGTAGGAATATAAGTAATGCACCTATATTAATCAGAGTGTAGGATATGTGCCACCCCCCAGTCTCCCTACTTGCAGGGACGAGTCCAGAGGACTTCCGAGGCCCAGGCCGAGGCCAGAGGCCTTCCGAGGCCCAAATCCGTCATTGTAGTTCGACGGTTGACTTTTCTCTGATCCGGAATTGAGTGTCGATGTTCGGAGACTCGCCGTATAGGTGGAATAAACAGGGAATATATAGCAATATTTGCAAAATCTGACTAAGTCGGGGAACTCCGCTCAGTGCTTCCGACCAGCATGGCGGAAAAAAACAATCCGAGGGTCCTAGACGCGTGAGGGATCATGGGTACAGTGGACGTCACACTAGGGATAGCATTACTGGCACGCCCTGTGTCGACGCCCATTTTCGAGTTTCGAAAAACAAACTAATACTCTGCAGCTTCCACTAGATGTCGGCCTATGCACAGCATGTGATCTAAGCAGATTCCACAAGCCTCAGAAATATATATATCATTACCCGATACCATGTGAAGGCTGACACTGCATGCTATCCACCAGGGCTCAATCTGGTGTGTAGCTTGAAATGGCAACAGCACTCAGATGCTGTCCGACAGTATCATAGTATGATTTCAAGAAGTTAGTCTGAAAAAAAAAAAATCAGATTCGCAGAGATAGGCAATCACATTGGTGGATAGAGCAGATACCCTTCTCGGCATAGTGTTTGCACCCAAATGCACACCTGACATGAATTCAGGACAGTTTTCAAAATCACTTACAACAGACTCTGCCATGGGGGTCACCGTACACTTTACAATTGCACCATCTGTAAAAGTACATTTGTTTTTCATCAAATAATTTGCACCTTTGAATAATGTCTCCAACAGCATTTGCATTGCAGCAAATTCCTTTGGGAAAATTATTTTCATAATTTGCATGTATTATTGCAAAATTCCTATCAACGTTACTATTTTTTTCCCCACTGTAACTTGGGCACCGTACACTGGAAGAAAGTGAATTGACTTCCTACTCTAGATTTTAAATAGCACATCTTTTGCCTTTTGTTGGGTGGTGAATCTGCATCTAGGATTTCAAAAAGGGTAGTTTGTTTTTTGGGGCTGCATGTGCAAAAACAATCTGAGGAGTTTCAATCAATGTGGTATACAATTTTAAAAACAAAAACCAGCATATACCACATTTTGCTTTGTCAAAAAATAAAATCCAAGTCCTGTTTAGCATATCTCAATTCATGCATAATGCACCCAAGGAAAAGTAAGCCAAAGCCTACGTTGTTGATTACCCTTAAAAGTTTGTATGTTGAAATAATTGTCAAGATTGAAAAAATGAACAACATGCGAAAACCATGTGATCAAGTCATATGCAAACACAAGTGTAAATTACAGGGCTAAAACAACATTGTTTTTTTTAGTGATGACTTAAAACATGCACGAATCCTATAACAATGCAACTAGAAAACAAATCGCTACATTAACATTTTGAGCTAAGAGTATGGTTGTAACGATGGCGGCTTATTCATAATAGATGTCAACATGTCACCCGGCTCCCCTGTATGAGGGAGGCAGTATCCCAAAGAACAGCTGACAGGATCGCTGCCTCATGCTGCAGGAATCATGCAGGTTATTCTAGTGCATGACCAATTAGCCATGCTTGGCTTACATGTGCAGCTCTCAGACATATTAACATGAGTCATGTATTAGAGAATCACTGATAAATAGTATTGTGTTTTACCAATTTCTTTGCAAAAACAGTGCTCATAAATTTCACCATTTAAGCCCAGTATTGAAAGGCTTGGAATACCTTGTCAGAATTTGAACACATGCGTAGAGGTTTCCCATAGATCTCTATAGACTCCCAGTTTGTGCAAATAGCCAGAGGATTCCCATGTCTCTCCTCAATGTTCTCTCCCTGTATTCACCTTCCTGTTGTGTAAAGTGCTCTGTTACTTAGTAACTAGGTTTAAGATATTATACATCTGTAAACATCAATATTCACACCACTGCACACTTTTCCCACCCAATTACTTCACTTCTACCATTGTTTCGTAAAACATGGGCTGAAACTGAACTCTCTCACATTAAGTATTGATAGCGCATGTCACTTTACATTCCTGTTCGGTTTTATAAATGTAAGTGGACAAGGGTCCAGAATGCAGTGCAGCTAGTAGTTTTCCAGGTTTACTTAAATGTAAAATTGCTGTTAGCGCTTGAATTCCTATTTTGGGACATCCACAGAGGCGGGCTCCTCCATATCATGGCAAATCCCATCTTAAGCTTTAACACAGTTTGCCTTAAAACTACTCCCTTAAAACAGGGAACTCAATATCGGCAAATTACATTTTTTTAAAAAAACAGTTTTACCATAAACACACAACGCTTGATGTACTTTTTTTCTTGCAAGCTGGGACTCACAGGGATGGTCTTTTCTATACACTCACGCACACACAAACGCAGAGCAAAACAACGATTACAGCTCTACCTTTATTTTCCCATTCCGATTGAAAGCCTACAATTACCAGCATGCAAAATAATACTAACTGAAATAAATCTAAAGTAATACAGTGAGACTGAAACGATCACAGCTTCAGCTTTGGTTTGTTTTGCATAGCATGCAGATGTATGCACCCATGCCCTTTCTAAATCAGCCATCATTTGCACCTCTTGGTCACAATGGCCACAACACACATTTTACTTTTGTAATTGATAGTTAACCCCTTGTCAGAACACTGCCCGAACCCTTCAAGCACAGATGCCTCCCCTCCTCGCCAGGCAGACAGCTTTTGACAGCAAGATAAGCACACAGTACTAATTTTGGTGTCTGATGCAAAGAGCTACTGGGAAGCCTCAGTCGAACTACCAGTAACTCCTGATCTACTGGTTGGAGACCCTGGTGAGGAGTTAGATCCAAAGAAACTGGCCATTGCAGCTGATACACGGTTGTGCCATTAGTACAAGAGTGCTTCAGGTAAGCATGGGGGTTGGGGGGGGGGGGGCAGAAGGAGAAAGAGGGTGAGCCGGCTCCCATAAGACCTACACCATGTTTCATAAGGGGAATTAATCAGATGGAGAACATGTAAAGGGTAGTGGGCCTTAGCATCCAAAGCACCAATGTGGGCACAGTAAGCCTTCAAACATACAAAGATCCTGAGGATCTTGTGTAACAAGTGACCATGTCGAGGAGGACTCCAAACGTAAGATTAAAACCTTGGGGGTCCATTCTGTAAACATGGCATTTCCTCATGATGAGGGAGGTATGTATGCTCACGGGACCAGCCTTCACTTCTGATTTGCGCTGAAGCAGTTACTCTAGTGTGTCTTGGGTTGTGGGAGACACAAGTCACTAAAGCCTATGCTTCCATCCCTGACTAGAACAAGATATTTTAAGAATAGTATACTGGTAGATCGTACAGATATAATTCCTATCGAGAACACTGGAACTAGTCTAACTATGGTGGATTCCACTTTGGCAAAGCCAGAGGCTCCTCTGAAGCCCACTATGTCAGTTGATGCCACCACTCAAAAATTCCCAGTAATGCTTGGCAATATGGCAGGAAATGGAGGAGTGGTAGAAGTTTGTTTAAGTGACCAAAGCTGAGTCCCAAGTAGAGTTTGGCTGGTAAACTCTCAAAGTCTTAGGACATGTGGGCGACAGCAGAAAGGTCTCAAAGAAAACGAAATTGACTAAGCCCAAGGGGAACCCCAAGGCCAAGGAGTCAAAGGTTTCTAAAAAGGGGAAGAAGAGTGCTTCCCCAAGTACCTTCAACTGAAGTTGCGGCATCTGACCAAACCCCTGAACTGGATGAGGAAGAAGAGTTGCCAGAGGTTTTCAATTCCCATGATCACGAAGAGCTGCAGAGTTTATGTGCAGGAAGTGGACCCTCCAAGGAAGAATTCAGTCGAAGAGTGTCCATCTCTGCAAGGACTTGCGAGACTGGCATGTTCCCAGTTGGAGCGAGAATCCCCAGGGAAATATAGGATCAAATGGGAAGACAGGTTACTGTACAGTGAACTCAGTCCACAGGAGGAGACCATAGGAGGTTGGTGGTCACTCAGTATGCAAGACCCTTCCTCCTGCAGTTGGTGCATTAAGTCCCCCTTGCAGGTCCAAGAGGACTAATGAGAGGTTATCCATGCATTTATGTTGGCAAGCAGTAGTTCACTGCAGGAGTTGCACTCCTTGTCAATTGTCTGGCAAAAGTGGAACAAAGCTCTGGGCTCCACTGGGAGACAGCTTGCTTTTGGCATCAAAGCGGCAGTTCAACAAAACTTTTTTAATGTGGCGAACAAACAGTCAGGATGGAAATGGAATAGTCAGTTTATTCTTGTTTTCGGATTGGATTTTTTTAAATCAAGGTAAACAGTAAGCAGCCAAGTGAGCAGTGTGAGGTTTTCATTTTGGAAAGAGGTACAGATAAACGCAGCTTTTAAACAAAAACAAAAAGAAAAACACATAAGCCCCGTGGGTTAACCAACACTCCTGCACCTCACCCCACATACCCATTTAGCTTAGGTGCACTTGTCCATGCAAACCAATTGAAAAGGGGCACATCCAGCAAGGAGGCAAGCTGGGTATGCCCAGCCAGTAGATTATGCACCTCTATTCACCCAGGATTTTGCCCTGAAACTAACATGCTTTCTTGCACAGTGTGCATTTGTTTTTTCATTGATTTTCCTTAAGAAATGGTAAAATGTCTGCCGTTTTCCATAAATTTACATCACATACTTAAGCATTTGTGAAGTGGTCTTTAAAAAAAGAAAAACACAGCCATTCTACTTAAAAACGGCACATCTTGCCTTTCTCCTTCTCGAGTGCTCCATCAAAATCCATTTTTAAACTGAATCTTTCTCGTGTTCAATTCCATGGTTATGCCACAACATATTTGTTTGATCTATGCAGTTTGGGAAAAATCCTGATTAATTTATCTCCACGCTGATAAATTGCAGCAGATTGAAGCTTGGGGCCTGGCCTTTTAAGATGCGTTTCCTAGAATGGGAAAGAGGATATTTTTACCACTAGGTCTCTGTCTAGCTTCCACTTCATCTCGGTTGTGCCCCACTCGATGTACTCTTAATGAAGATTTCTTTGGAATTAGAGGTATCCAAAATGTAACTTAAGGGTTTTTGCACGCACCTTGTTCGATCAGATTTTTCTGAGCTCTCTACATTTTAAATGAGGAAATTGTCCCAACACGATCTGTTCTCCACGTTTTTACACTGAAGGACTAATTCAGAAGTCACCCCAGCTCCTCCACTTTCTAGTCTGCCTCATCTTGCTGGTTGCGGACTTCTTCCAATGCATTATCATTTCTCGCCACTATACGACTCTTGGTAAGTAAGAAATGGTGCGTTGTTTCCATCTATATAACTGATGTGACGAGTGACACTTTTATGGCTAGCTAGTAGCTTTCAACTTGAATTTTTGCCCCCATGAGCTAAGGACTGTATCTCACTCCGCATAGTAACCATTTTTAAGTTGGCAGTTAGCTGTTGAATCTGCTTTTGGAAAGGTTCAGAGGGCATGACCTGAAATGACTGAAGACACTGCTGAAGCTCTTTGGTCAGCACCAATGACAAAGTTACTCACCGTAGTGGCTACCTTACTCCTAGTCCATAGTCCCCTTTCCTCCATACTTGTGGGACATTCCGTCCTTCAGTAAGGGACCGGAGCACTTTTTTAAAATAGCATCAAAAAATTGAATTTGTTTCTCCTTTTATTTTTACACGGGACCACCGCACATGACCATAACCCCGCCTTGCTGAGCTCCTCCCCACGCATCGCCATTCAGTCCTTTTCTATCACCAGGTCTGAAACCATTTAAGCAACAATAGAGGACACTTATTAGAAGGGACGGCGGGCGTATGGTGGAACGGGGACTACGGACTATGAGTAAGGTAGTCACTATGGGGAGTAACTGTCATACTCCTACGTCCCGTCCACTTTCCTCCATACTTGTTCCCAAGCACTGACCATAGGTGTTACGGGGTGGATGGAAATTTCCCTTATTGGAATAAATTCCTCAGAACTGCCTGTCCAAATTGGGCTTAAGCCCACAAGCTCAGGTTGAGACAGTAATGTTTGCAAAAAGCCGATGGGGAGGCCCACGTAGCCGCTTTGGCAAAAGACTCCCATGGGATGTACTTTAGGAAGGCAACAGCAGCCGCTTTGCCCCAGACCAGATGTGCATGAATGCCTTTAGGTGGTTGAAGGCCTTGAATCTTGTAGGCCTGGGAAACAGATGATGCAACCCAGCAGGAGATGGATGCTTTTGAGGCTGGTTTCCTGGTAACAAATAGTTGGAAAGAGCTTCTGAGTTCACTCGTCCCGTCGAGTTAGAACTTCAGAGCCCGTCTGACGTCTAGGTTGTGTAGGACCCTTTTGGCATCAGGAAGAAGACTGGTAAAGATATATAGACTGGTTCAAGTGAAATTCGGAAACCACTTTAGGAAGGGTGGGTGGATGCGAAGCACCACCTTATTCTTATGAAGAGTTAGGAACAGATGTTCCACAGAAAGAGCCTGAAGCTCACTTATCCATCTAGCAGATGTAACCACAATCAAAAAACCTACTTTCCAAGACAGGTACTTGAGTTCGCTAGTAGCCATGGGTTCAAAAGGCTTATGACATAACGCAGTGAGGATCACATTCAGATCTCATTTGGGATGAGGGGCCCGAACCGATGGACAAAGATGATGACCTGTAAAGTGTCTTTTGATGACTGTATTAGCCAGCGAAAAGGAGCAGCTGTCCGTAGACAAAAGCCACAATGGTGGACAAATAAGTCCTGCATGATAAGACATGCATGCCAGAAGCTGCAATGTCAGATACAAAGGACAAAACAGTGTCAATGGACAAAACAGTGTCAATGGAAGCATGAATGGGATCGAGCTCTTTGGCTAGACACCAATGGCAAAAACTGAGTCACTAGCTCCTGTATCTCGTATAGGGCTTTCTTGTTGCTTGAATTATATGCATGTTGTCCTCTGAAAAGGTTGAACTGCGCTACAGTTCGGAACTCGCGCACCAGGCCACCAAGTTGAATGAATGTGGGGAGGGGTGCCACAACTGTTGATTGCACTGGTGACGGTCGGGAATCTGTGGCAACCTGATTGGAGGGGACACCAACAGGTACTGCAGGTCTGAAAACCAGGACCTGGTTGGCCACCAAGGAGCTATGAATAGGAGAGTGCGGTTCAATGCATTCCTGGGTTTTCAAAGTGACCGCTGAATAAGTGGCAAAGGAGGAAATGCGTAAGCTTTCATGTTGTCCCACAGGATCTCAAGGGCGTCCACCAAGGAAGACACTCCGAGCCCGTCCCTGGAAGCATTTAGAGGAAGTTTCCTGTTCAGTGATGTCGCAAAGAGGTCCACCTCTGGGGTACCCCATTGCTGAAAAATCTTGGTAATAACATTGGTGTTCATCTCCCACTCGAACGCGTTGCAGATTGGCGGCTGAGGGAGTCTGCAGCCACATTGATGGGACCCGGGATGTGCACAGCTTGGAGCCAAACGTTGTGTTGGATATCCCAATTCCAAATTTGGATGGCAAGGTCCTCCAGGAGGGGAGACTTGGTGACCCCCCCCCCCCCGTTTGTTGATGTAAAACATTGCTATGGAATTGTCTGTGTGATTGTGAACCACACTGTTGGTGATAGAGGGATAAGCCTTGTGCGCCAGTAAAACTGTCAGGAGCTTCATATAATATGGAAGCGCCGATCTAGAGGCGTCCACAAATCGTACAACTTGAGCAGGCGCAATGCCACTCACCACCCCAGAAGGGAAGGAGTCTGTCGTGACCGTTGCTTGTTGGCAGGGCTCCTGGAAGGAGGACCCCACTGAAAGGTTGCTGGCGGATAACCACCATTGTAGATCTGCTGTTATGCAGGGAGGGACTGGAATAATCTTAGAGTTCGTATCTGTAGCCTGAGAACAGCAGCCCTGAAGAGCAAGCTGAGTACGCCTCATTTTCAATCGTGCAAAATGTAGAGCCAACACACAGGAGGCCACAAGACCCATGAGTTTCTGGAACCACCAGGCCGACATGTGGGAGCAGTGCAGGAAAAGCTGGCACCCGGTTTATGGGTCCGCTATCCTGTCCCCCGTCAAGAAAACATTGGTACCGACAGTATTCCAACAGAAACCTAGAAAGATCAGGTCTTGAGCAACCACCATAGACTATTTCCACCAGTTCACCGACAGTCCGAAAGAGCTAGAGGAGAGACTGAAGGTTAGCCGTAGCAGCTTGTGGGCAAAGACTGCGCAGGAGCCAATCATCCAGATTAGTATATACATGAACTCCCTGCAGTCTGAAGAATGCTGCAATGGCCGCCATTATCTTCGTAAAGACACGGGGCACCAAGCTGAGACCAAAACGGTAGCACACAATGGTTCCGTTACCACGGAGTACCGCAGATATTTCTGATGCGGCTCAAGATCAGGATATGCATGTAGGCATCCTGAAGGTCTACCACACTGAGCCAATCGCCCTTCCGAAGAGTGGACTTTATCTGGCTGGGTGTAATCATCTTGAATTTCTCTTGGGGTAGAAAGAGATTGAAATTGAGGAGGTCGAGGATAGTGCACAGGCCAGCATGGTTGGGTTTGGGCACTAAACAGACGGGAGTAGTAACACACCCCTTGCTTCTGCAAAAGGAACAGGCTCCACTGCTCTGGAGGCCTACAAGTTTCTGTACCTCAGCTCTGAGGGAGGGCGACCCAGTCTGCTGAAGAGGAGGGTGAGAGGGTGGGGTAGGAGGGAGAGGCAAGCAGAAGCCCGCCAGGGAAACAGAAAAAAACCCATCTCTCTTCTATGATGGTCTGCCATGCCTCCAGTTGAGACGATATACGTCCTCCCACCGATGGAAAACAATTTAGATGGTTTATCAGCGGGGAGACCACGGGTTCCTGAAGAGGAGGCTGTTGACTAGAGAAAAACCGGCCACCTTGCATCTGCTTACGGAGAGGCCCACCAGCAGGGGTGACTGCCTGGCGCACATGGCGGTCCCGGAACCCTCTGAAACCAGAGAAGGACCTACTTTAGGACCCCGATCTCTAGTATAAGCGGTTTTAGCAGGGGTTTTGGCAAGAACTAACAAAGACTTAGTTGTTTGAGTTCTTGCCTTAGTTTTGGTGAGCTCCTCATCAGTGGAGGAGTGGAATAGTTCCTTACCTTCGAAGGGAAGATCAAGTACTCACGCTTGGCAGGAGAGGTCGACTCCAACCATTAGACCCCGAGTAGAAGTGTCAACATAATGGGCCGCGGCTTCCAGCAGGTCCTAAACCAGAACCTTGGCATCGGATAAGCTGCCATTAAAAAATCTTCGAGCCTGTCAAGAGGAACCATTCCTGAAACTCTGCAAGCTCCTTCGACAGCTTGAGATTTGCAGCCACAAGGATGACCTCGGTATTCGCAGCTGAAGGGCCGAACAGGAAAATACTTTTTCCTCAAAAGCGTCAAGACGCTTGTCCTCTTTGAAAAGGACTTGGGACACTGTTGTGGAAAGGACTTGGGACGCTGCCATGAAGGATGCAGAGGAGAGCTTAGATTGGAGCGTAGCTGCTGCCACCAGTCGGTGAGGGGTGTGGACATGCAGTCAAGGATATGTCTTCAGACGCGTGTAGCTTGTAGCAAGCATCATTTTCTAGTTAAGATGCAGCCCGGATTGAGGTTTTTCCCAGTCCTTGCAGGCTTCGGCCAGGAAATCCTTTTGAAGGTAAAGGCCGGTGCGCTCCTGTGACGACAGACTAAAGGCTCCAGAAAGTACACCACCTTGGGGAGCCAGAGGTTTGGGTATTGGGATATCTAGCAACGCCATCATATCCACAACCCGGTTGTGAAAGGCTCTAATAGGAGTGTGGCGGGTCATCTCTATCCTGTTCTGCTTGATCTTCATCCAGTGCGGCAGGATCAGAATCTGGATCCACAGCGCATGGTACCTCAGGCCCCGTGGGCAGGCTTGACTGCACAACAGGAGTCTTTAGCACCGGTGAAAGTGGAGGCAGATGAGGCAGTGGGGATGGGGGCCCCACTGGAAGTGGTGGAGGAGGTGGCTCTACCAGGACCTGCAGAGGGATTGCCAGAGCAGGATGCGGTTCAGGTGGCTTTGGATACATTTCCTTGAATAAATCCTTAAAGGTAAGCCTTCATGGGATCAGAGTGCATAAGCGTCTGACACTTGCCAAAAACGCATCCTCAGAAGAAGGCCTAGGCACTGGAGTGGTTAGAGGCCGCTCTAAAGGGGCATACACCCAGGACTTTAAAGAGGATGGCTGTCAGGATGGCCCTCCACCAACTGGATCCATATATACCAAGGGAGCAGACGTCGGAGGGAGCGAGACTGTATGGGGCAGCGGAACCAGAGCACACCAATACATTGGAGGGCAGAACAGAATCTTATTATACACAAAACGTAGCAAAGGATGCTCAGCCTCAAAAACAGGCCCCTCGGTCCCCGACGTTGAGAACATTGGTGTGAGAGAGGTAGTCAAAGTGGCAGCTGCAGACCGCGGGTGTTGGACCACCATTTTGTTACTGCCCGAGGTGAACTGCGTCACGCGTCAGTGAGGTTGTGGTCACCACAGGGGTATCAGGGGGCTTGTGTTCAATTTTAGTCCTGTGACAGGGAACCTCGGCAGAGCCAGTACTCTAAGACGCAAGGTGTTTAACCGGCTTCTTTGCCCCCTTAGCAGGATCGGTTGGACCACAGGCCTGAGTGTGGGAAGGGTTAGGGTCATTCCCTGTAGCCAGAGCGCTTGGAGAGGCCCCCTCGATCTTGCCAGTCTTGCCCCAAGTCGAGGATCCTCAAGGGTTACCCAGGTATGTTTAGTCGCCTTAACGTGACCCTCGAGACAAGTCTCGGTACATTTAGTTCAAGATTGGAATTACCCCAGTGACAACAGTCCCAGAAATACTGGGCTTAACTTTAGCCCCAGATGGGGGAACCTCAGATGAAGATCCAATCCTGTCAGCCCCCTTATGGGGAACCTCAGAGGAAACTCCTGAGTCCAGGTTAGATCACTTTCCGGATAATTCGGAGATCCCTGGTACCAGAGCCACTTGGGCCCCTCCTGGAACCAGGAGACCCCTGGCTGGGGTGCCCTAAAAAAGGAAGGAACTTACAGGCTACTTACTTTTTTCTTCAATGAACTGCTGTAATTGTGGAGGTGGAATCTGCAGGAACACCTCCTCCCACTAGACAAGTCGGCGCCGTAGTGCCCGACACAGAGAGGGAGTCGCAGTAGAAGCACGAGTCCCACTGGTGTTTTGGGCCCAAGCACTCCAGACAGAGTGGGGATCCGCCCTCGTGAAACGATGTACCCACGAAGAACAGGACACGGATCCCAGATGCTCCAGCAAGGACTGGAGCAAGAAGACCATGGAACGAGAGCAGGAATATAAAGGACAAGGGAACAAAAGAAAAATATTCCTTCAGATGCAAGTGCGTCTGACCCAGACCGCACAGAGAAAAGGACTGAAGGGTGATGCGCGGGGGCGGAGCTCAGGAAGGCGGGGCTGCTGTCACATGCGGTGGCCCCGCCTAAAAATTAAGGAGGCTTGTAAAGTGCTCCTGTCCCGTCCCAATGGACCGAATGTCCCACAAATATGAAGGAATGGTTACGGGACATAGGAGTATGAAGTTGGTTGAATGCCACCAAAGCCAAAACTTGGGGCATCATGACCTTTCCTGTACTTGTCCGTCTCCATACTAGATCCGTCAGATTGTGCAAACCCTCTTTTCTGCCACACCAACTTATCACTTTGTGGCGCCTGGCCTTGCATTTCTACTATTTCAATAACAGGAAGTGATGTATATGGAACCTGCAATTATAACTGCATGTTTACAAACGCTGGATGCTCAGGAATATCTGATACTGACAAATAAGCAGCCCGTTTAGCCACAGTGTCTGCTGCTTCGTTTGAGAGAAACTAAATCCACAGCACTTGTGTGGGCGGCGCCTTCACTATTGCGGCGAGCGTAGGCTGTGAAAGAGCATGGATCAGCAGATCCAACAAAGCTGCATGCTGCACCGGGGACCCATCTGCTCTACGGAATCCCCGTCTAATCGATCTCGATAACCCGGAATGAATATTTGTCGTAACATAGGCCACGTCAGAATATATTGTTACTTGGCACCCGTGTGCTGCCACAAACGCTTCAATGTGAGCAATCAATTCCCCTGCCTGTGTGGAATTATGTCTTGGTAGTCTCTGCTGCAAAACAACCTTGTATTCCCCGTCAACTAAACGTAGCACTGCTGCCCCAGTAGGTCACTGGCCTGTCTGCTGGTCAATAATTGAACCGTTAATCAAGAGCACTTCTCCGTCATCTAAAGCATAGTCATGTCCCTTGGGAATATCGTCCTCAGGACCTTCATAGGTGATACAATCCTGCACCTCATCGTCAGTAATGGTTTCAGTCAAAAAGGTAGCTGGATTCACTTTTTTACAACAACAATGTGGATAGACTGGCTTGAAAGAATCACTTCATATGGTGAAGTCCTTTGCATAGTCAAGGTAGATTTTGACCTCTCTAATATCGCAAAAACAGTGTACACCACGTACAATGTCATTGAGCACCCCATGTCAAAAGCTGCATATTTTTCAATGGCGAAGGCGGCAGCAGCAGTCAATGCTTGTTCGCACGGGAACTGTCTTTGCATGACAGAATCTAGCATTCCACTATAATAGACCAAAGGTGTATGGCCCATTGTGCTATGCCAAGTCAACACTACAGTCATCATCTGACCATCAGAATGTGAGAAAAGGTGAAGCCATTTTGTATAATCAGGGGTACCCAATACAGGAGGAGTTGAAATCACATCTTTGAGCTTCTGGAATTTAGTAACCATTTCATCAGTCCAATTAAAAGTGTTTTTCATCCGCTGTGCTTTTTGTGCGCCTGGAGCAATGGTTTAGTGTATGACGTGTAATCAAAAATCCATGACGAGTTGGTGTAGTTGTCAACTATGTAGTTCGTCCTCAATGCCGTTGCCGAAGATCTTGTGGGAGAATGGCTAACAAAGGACAGAAAGAATATGCTAGATTTAATTTTTATAATCAAAAGGAGATAGCCAGAAGGAACTCCGCAATATGCAACAGACAATGATGGTGGAAAAAAAACAATCTGAGGGACCTCGACACGTGAAGCACCATGGGTACAGTAGACATCACACTAGGGTGTGGTATTACTGGCACGCCCTGTCAACGTCCCTTTTCAAGTTTCGAAAACAAATGAATACTCGCACCTTCCACCAGATGTCGGCCTATGCGTAGCATGTGATCTAAGCAGATTCCACAAGCCTCCAAAAAAAAAATATATATATATACATACATACATACATACATACATACATACATACACACACACACACACACACACACGTTGATGCCACTTACCCTGGAATAATCTTCTCAATAAGCATATTCTCTTTTTAACCACTCTAACAAATGCCATTTATGCCAGCACTCTGCACCTGGTAACAAAGTGGCAGTTACTTACATGCACTGGCAACATTTTAAAGTTCCACATACCAAGTGCCACTTAAAAATGTTCTACAAATCTTTCACATCAGCTTTTGCTTTCTTTAACAAAATACACACAGTGCTGCCGTAAATGCACATATGCATTTTTTAACTTTCAGCAAAATCCTCCTAAAAATAAACTTCAATGCGCACCAATTTTCATTTCTCAGACCATACGAACATCAAAGTTTAAAACCTTTCTCATTACATCCCTTATAGTGCCACCATTCTCCACCTGCTCTCACATACGTGTGTACTGCCAAACCGCCCAATTCATCAAATGTTTCGCACATTGCAGAGTGATTTTTCCACTACTAAAAAGTAACTTTGCGCTGCCAACACAAACCCTTATTCATGGTACTGTGCAAAATGTATTTTTGTAGTACAAAGTCAATACAAACTCCCGTTATACTGCAAAAATGAATTGGTACTGACTTTCCACTCAAAAATACACTTTGCACAGTTTCATGAATCAGGGTTTCTATCAGCAGTGTAAACTCACTTTTCAGAAGGGCAAAGCACCAAGCTAAAAATTCCATTAATCAGCCCCACAGTACATATATACAACACTTCTCTTTACAAAAAAACTATTGTTCTTTACCAACCACTACTATAACACACCAAACACTGCTCCAGCTACAATCTGCCATTACCACTGGGCCACAGTGTTTACTATTCTTTAAAAACACTGCAACACCTTACAAATACACTGCACCACAGAGAACTTCTCTTATTAAAATCAACACTAACATAACCTAGATATGCATATTTTTTTTACATACCATTTTTGTCCCACTCCTGATAATGTCACAAACACTACTCATACAGCCGCGTTACGGGATTGCTGGTAAAACCCACCGCTAGCTGGCATGTTGCCATCAACCCTGTATTACCGTTCCTACCACCTGACATCCCAATGCTACTGAAATATCAGAGTCAGCGTCAATATAGCAACTTCCGATTCCCATACAGTCCGAACGATGCCAGCGCTTCAGTGTAACACCTGCTGGCAGTATAGTTCCTACCACTAAAATAAAGAGTAAGCCGGTGCAGAAAAGCTTAAACCACCTTCATTAACTCTTTCCCCCCCAATAACTTCTACTACCTTAATAAACTCTAGTACTTCGCCATTACAACATATACCCACTAACTTTCTTTTACAATTACAGGAAAGAAGAAGATTGAAGAATACAGCTACTGAAGAAAGAATATTCTTTTCTACCCACCAACACTGTATTTCACCATTACTACTTATATTGCAACATTCACACTTTTTCGGTTCCCATCTAAACACTGCTCTTTATTCAAAACACTGCCCATTCCTTACTACCCAACATAGCCATCTCAACAACTTCTAGACCACAATTTACTTCCTTAATATTCCATACCCCTATGAACATAAGGTCCCAATTCCAACGCAACCACTTTGAAACTCTTTGCATTCGAAATCACTGACACACATTAGTGCATACACACAACCCTCACACCTATGCAGTAAATCACACCATTATAACCACTGTTTTCCTCAAAACATCACAATGTCCCTACTTAAATGACCTATTAAACGGTCATTTAAAGGGAGACATACCAGTAAGGTGAACTTGGAAAAGGGGGTTGCAAAGCAAAATATTAGATTCCATGTCAAGACAGGAGGCAAACATTATGCTTTACTTTATTGCTGCCACCTCAGCACTTCAAATCATAAACATTTAAACTGGGTATTTTCCTGTTTTCTTCCAGGACTGCATGAAAAAGGTAAATGCAATGTTTAAAAGTTCAAGAAATCTTCCTTTTAGATAATACTATGCCCATGAGCCTCCTAGTCCCTGGCAGTCCGGAGGCTCTTCTCCTCCACCTATCAGGTGCTTGGCCGGGGTATAACATCCTCTAGCCCCAGGTCCTTTCTCTTTTGCTGCCATAACAGATAAGTGATTACATTTGTACTGAGAGAGTATTCAGTCAGCATAACGTTGTCACATTTCTATGGAATGCAGGCATTTACTTTGTTGAGAATAAGTCTTTATAAGTTAAGGCATATAGTATCACGTAACGTTGTCATGTTTACATAGTGTGTGGGATTTATCCGTCAGTGGAGCGTTAGGATAATTTCATTGAATAAGTTCTTCTACCTAGCTCCATTAAGCAAGGAAAGCAGTTCAACGCGCGCAAGCAAAATTACCTCTTGGAAGGAATAGTTTGTGGTTATGCCGGGGAGTCGGGGGTCGGAGCCACGAGCGAACGCACTCGTAGTAGGCACCCGGCCCTGCTCCTCACATTTCTCTTCACTCGCACAGTGAAGATCGCTAGGACCCAGAGGAGCAGGGAGGCTCTCAAGCTTCCCGGTAGCCTCTGGTTCGGTTTTCGACGGACACATTCATTGCGAACACTGCAGCGGATTGCATAAAGAGCTAGAGTCGGAGTACACAAAGAAAAAAAAAAAAAAAAGGCATCTGTCTGTATTTAGTGCACTGAAGGCACATAGTGTCGTTAGCTGTCTACTCTGCAGAGGAGCCTAATTCTCACAGTTACTGTTGAAAGTTGGGTCTGCCAACCACTAAGGATCATGGCTCATTATGAGGCTCCAAGAGGGTCCCAATCAACAACTCCAAAGTGGAGTGAGGAGGAATGGGGGAAGAGCCCTTCCAGCAGGAGACCAAGTTTTCACTCAGTTTTAAAAAGGTGCTTGGTGACTCACTATCTCAAGCAGTCTCCCAAGGGGTAGAACCCCTAGCACAGAGGCTAGATGTAACGCTTACCTGGACTCCTCGGGAGCGTAATGCCTTCTCAGCCTGTGAACCTGTACCTGGGCACTTTTTGGATTCCTTTTCTGTAAAAATGATAATAGAATGGCTATAGCATCCAATACTGAGAAGGCGCAGCCTAATATATATAGATAGTTCGGCAAGTCTCCCCTCTCACCTGTGTTTATTATGTGTGGAGCTCTCCATCCTGATTTCTACAGGGGTGTGTTGAAATGGAATACCATGGAGTCTTGGAATGCTGAGGGCTCAATAGTCTTTTGCCTTGAAAATGCCTATACTTTTCCAGAAAATGGCTTTGGGTAAGTAACTTGAAATTATCCCTACGTTGGAGAGATCTCTCTTTCTAATAATTAACCTTTCTTTTGCAGGTTGCCTGAATTCGAAAAGGTTTTATGGCTGTGAAAAACTATGAAGTTAGGCTGAGGTAACGTTAAACAACTCAAGTTCAACTTTGCGGAATAACTGCTGTCTTCAGCAAAAGGGCGGAAAACAACTGTGCTGAGAGAAACTTGCAATACCTTCGGTACCTAAGCTTATTTAACTTTTTTGTATTTTTTCTATTGAGTTTGTTAATTAAATACCTCTGTTTATCTGCATATTTCCAGAAAGCTGAGGAAAATGCTTTCGGATGGTGTTCAGGCGGAAGAAACTTTGGACTGAAGATGCTGTGGTTTCGACGAAAACTGCGGTCAGAAGATGCTGTGGGAGGAACGGACATGAGCTGCTGCGGTAATAAACAAACACTGCTAACTGAAGATACTGCTTCGAGGAATACTTTGGTTTGGTCATTTTTTTCTATAAACTATGAGATTATGTGTTTTTTTTCTGTAAAGCTAATGTTTTATATTTCTCTCCTTTGACACGTTTTGTTGAGGAGAAAGCTTTGGTAGCGTTACCCGCTGTCAGCGGAGAAGACGCGAAGCAAGCGTTTCAGCAGAGGCGAGGCTTAAGTAGCTCCCTCTGTAAAAATCAATGGAACGCGCTGTCAGATATGAATGGATCTTGTGGCAGCCATGTTTGGAGTATAATGCCAATGTTAACACACTGAAAGTCCATAGGAACAGATGCTGGGAGTGGTGCAAATGCCATGTATGCCAGGCTAACACCCACTTTCGTCCCAATGACAGAGATAATGTTCCTGGCTTATCTGGGATACCTGAAAGTACACTGTGCTCATTGGCTGGGATCATGACACTAGACATGCTGGAAGCATTGATGGCTGAGCAAAGGGAGCAGCTAGCATCAAGAAAAAGACGGGCAGACAGCCCTGGAGAAAGCACGTCAGCTGGACACCCCCCAAGGACGGGTTGAACAAAAGGGGTGTAAGGTGGCTCGGAAGAGGAAATACTCTTTGACCCTCCCACCCCCGAGCAAAGTGGAAAGGGCAAACGCTGTTCCCAAAGGACAAGACGGCCCGGTGGCCAGATTAAAGAAAGCCTTCCTTACAAAAATGGCAGAACGCCATAACAGATCCCCTGCCACAGAGGTGAATAATTTAGGGGGAAATGATGAGGGCTACTCGCCCGATGACGAAGGCGGAGAGGAGGAGGATGTCCTCAAAAGGGCCCATCGAAGAGAGCATTGCCCCAGAGGAGGAGGTCAATACAGGTGATATGCTCCACCCTGAAGCCATCAGACACCCCAAGTCGTCAGAATGGTGCCATCACCTAGGGTCGTTTTGTATATGACTCCACATATTAGAAAGCCCCTAGACAGAGAAGTGCGGCTGGAGATGCCGGGCAAGTTGGCAGAAACTCCGGACCTCGACCCAAAGATGGTCACCTTTGTGACCAAGGCGGCGAGGGACCTTAGGAAGGGCGTAGACCGCACCTGGAGGGGGGTGTCAGGCTAAGGTCCTAGGCCTAGCCGGGCCGTTGGTCTTCTACGCTAAATCCATAATTTTGGCCAAGGACACAGGATCACCAGTTGATCCCCAAGCTCTGGGTAACTCGGCGCAGCGCACAGTATGCCTCCTAGGCAATGCCAACTATGCCCCCTCTTCGGAAAGCAGAGGTTACAATATATGTACCGAAAACTCAGTGACCTAACCTCCTACAAAGCTGGAGAAGGGGCCAAAGGGCTGCTATTTGGAGAGGCATTTACAAAAGAGATGGCCCAGTTCATCGGAACTTATTCAGCATTGGAGAAAGCGCAGAGCTCCATTAGGAAGATATTCCCAGGGCAAGTTTTTCCCCTGACCGGACGTCACCGGGGGTCGGTCGCTATAACTTCCAATGCAGACCCCCAAGGGCCGCTCGCTCAATATTGGGAGGACAGCAAGACAACTTCCTCCCGACCAAAACAAGATTCCCCAGAGGTCGTAGAGGAAGGGGCTCCTACCGACAGCAGAGTGCCGAAGCCGGTGAGTACAGTATGCGTGCATGTGGGGGGGGGGGTGGCACATGCACTTTTTGAGTGAATGGCAAGCTTTATCGAGCGATGCTTGGGTGCACCAAGCGGTAGCAGGTCTATAGTTGGAATTTGCAAGCGACCCCATACAGAGAGTAGAGCCTCAACCAATACACATGCCACAAGAAGAAGCAACACTATTGCAAAGCAAGCTGTTAAATCAGACAAGAACACGATAGAGCGCGACACGCAAGGGGGAACGGGATTCCTCAGCAATATGTTCCTGGTTCACAAGGCGGAGAAAATAAGGCCGGTGATAAATTTGAAGAGCTTAAACGAATGGCTTGTGTACAACCATTTCAAGATGGAGGGTATTCACCTGCTTCGAGACCTCCTACGTACAGGGGATTGGCTAGCGAGTTTCGATCTCAAAGACGCATAAATCACAATTCCGATAGCGACATCGCATCGGAGATTCCTGCGGTTCCGATGGAACAGGGAGGTATGGCGCTACAAGTGTCTCCCATTTGGCCTAGCATCCGCTCCTTGGGCATTTACCAAACTGATGAGACCTGTGGTTGCAGCCATAAGAGAGAGAAATACGGATTATCCATTTGGACAACTTTCTTGTGCTGGGGCCAGACAAAGTAACACTCACAGAGAATGTTCGTTGGATTTTCAATCTATTATGTTAGCAGGACTTTGTATTAATCTTCGTCAAGTCAAAGCTTAAGCCGGTTCAGAGGATAGAGTTCTTGGAGTTCACAATAGATACCTCAAAGGAAGTTCCCAAACTGCGAGCCACAAAGTGAGAGCTATCAAGAAAGAGTTCAGGACAGTCATAGCAAAGAAGATTATTTAGCTTCGGAGTCTAGCGAGAATATTGGGACTGCTTGTGGCCTCCATTCAGGCAATTTTTCCCGGACTTCTCCATTACAGAGTCCTTCAGAGGCTCAAGATCAGGCATTTACAAGGAGGAGTAGGTTACCACCAGCTTGTGACCCTATATCAGGAGGCGCTCAGCCAACTATATTGGTGGCTTCAGAATATGGAAGCCTGGAACGGCCGAACAATTTCCGGCGACATGCCGACTTGGTGATGAGCCTGACGCAAGCAGATCAGGCTGGGGAGCAAGGTGCAGACAAGCGGAGACAAGTGGGAAATACTCCTAGCGGGTTCATTCGCAGTTTGCGCTTTCACCAAGGACAGGGTCAGATGTTGAGTCTTGCTCAAGATGTACAACATCTCAGCCGTACACTACATAAACAAGCTAGGAGGGACCAGATCCAAGATGTTAGCGGAGTTAACAAAGAATTTCTGGCACCATTACCTTCAACACCATATAGCAGTAGCAGCAGAGTACCTGCCAGAGACCCAGAACAGAGCAGCGGACTGAACTCACGATATCTTGTAGACTCTAGTGACTGGAAGCTACATCCTCGAATATTCAAACGGTTGCAGGAAACTTGGGGGCCCCTAGACACTGATCTATTTGCATCCAGACTGAACGCGCAGATGCACAAGTACTTCAGTCGGAGGATAGACCGGGGAGCAACGGAACGGATGCCTTTTTACACCAATGGAACAGAGCAGTGCCCTTTGCCTTCCCGCTGTTCATGCTCACGAGAGCGCTAGCAAAAGGCTGCAGAGAGCAGGCAGAGATGGTAATGATTGTACCGTTTTGGAAAATCCCAGGTCTGGTTTCCAGTAGCGATGGAACTTTCTTCGGATTTTCCAAGAATAGTTACTCATCGGCAGGACCTTCTCGGCCCAACCGGCCTACCTCATCCGCTGATAGAAGCGCCCATGCCACACCTGCAGGGTTTCAGGAAGCGATGGGAGTTGCCAGACATTTCACAACTCGTTGCAGATTCTATCAGACACTGTTGGGCGCCTTCCACCATTCGGAGCTATGGCGCCTCTTGGGTCCATTGGGCCCAATGGTGTGCGGAACATGGTTTGGATCCCATTTCAGCCCCTGTAAACCACATTCTCAATTTTCTAGTGAATAGATTTTAAGACGGTTGTGCTTACAGAACGCTAGGAGTCTGCAGTTTCAGCAGGGCACGATAAAGCAGAACACCCTGGGGTCATGCAACTCCACAAAAGGAGTTGAAGCTGAAGAGACCGCCAGAACCCAAATACACGGTGTTATGGGATGTCAGATGTATTTCTAAGGTGGCCAGAGAATGGTAGCCTGTCTCGTTCACAGCTTTCAGGGAAGTTAGCGATGCTGCTAGGTTTGGCAGCATGTCGCAGAGCGTCACATGTTAAGGCACTGCAGATAGACAGGAAGGCATTTTATCCAGAAGGAGTAGCTTTTAGCACAGCAAAGAGAACGGAGAGCGATTCGAGAATCATTTCCTACACCTATTTCGCAGAGGATAACAAAATGTACGTGGCGCAATGCTTAAAAGATGAGGAGGCGACAGCGCATCTTAGACCACAGGGTGTAACACAGCTACTTATAGCCCGTAGAAAGCCCCATCACGCCGTAGCCAGAGCAACTATTGCTAGATGGGTTAGGGAGGTGATGCAATGGGCTAGTATAGATTTGTCTTTGTTCAGCTAGGGGAGCGATGGCGTGTAGGGCCTTCGCAGCTGATTTCTCATTACAAGACATAATGAAGTCAGTCAACTTTTAAGACATTTTATTTCAAGCCTTTATCGGAAACAACTAATAGGGTGGTAGCAAGCTTTGAACAAGTATAATGCTTGCCTCCTGTCTTGACATAGAATGAAGATTGCCAGGTTTACAGCGCATGGTAGTCTTGATTCCATTAAAGACACAGAGGCGAGCATTACCACCCAGAATGGCAAAAGTCTTAATGGTTTATTATGTAATTGTATACTGTTCAAGACCTTTAGCGCATTCCCGCCCTCATGGTTCATTTTCCATTCCTCGTAGGAGACGAGCAGAAAGCATCTTGAGGGAATCGTATACTTGGATCATGAGAAGGCACGTTGTCATGTTGGACCAGTGGAGCCGAAGTATCAAGGGACCTGTTGGAAGTTCCTGGCGTTGGGCTAGTTAGTTTGAATAAAGTTGAACGTTTTTAGGAGAAGCGTTATTTGGCAAAGAAAGAGGAAAGGAACTGGGGCTAGAGGATCTTATTCCCCGGGCAAGCACCCGATAGGTGAAGGAGAGGAGCCTCAGGACTACAAGGGACTAGTATTATCTAAAAAGGAAGATTTCTTGAACTTTTAAACATTGCATTTACCTTTTTCTCACAGTCCCGGAACAAAACAGGAAAATACCCAGTTTAGAGATTTATGGTTTGAAGTGCTGAGGTGGCAGCAATAAAGAAAGTAAAGCGTAATGCTCGCCTGCATGTCTTTAATAGAACCAAGACTACCCTGCGCTCCAAATCTGGGCAATCTTCATTATATTTCTGTCTCCAATAATTTCTCTCCATGGTTGATGACATTTGACGTTATTTTAACTAATTGTTGTGATCATAACCTCCTTAAATGTACCTGTTCGTTGACAAAAGGTCAAGTGTCAAAAGCTCTATTCCACTGTGGTTGGTGTTTCCACTAGCAGAAACAGGCCGATAATGAATCCTTAAGAATATCCCCGTTGACTATGGATTCCTAAACTACATGGAGCACACATCAGACGGAGGTCTAGCGTCTGCGTTAGATTATCATAGATTTTAGCGCGATCCGAAAGTGGGTTTGAGGAGAACATTTGTTCATAGACATTCACCGTAGGATTGTTGAAGGCTAAAAAAATAAACGGGAATTAAGGTAAATGAAGGGAGACAACTGTGGCCTCTGCGAACCATAAAGGAAGATTAGGCAGTAGTATAGAAATTTGGTCAAGTCATGCAAATGTGCAATGCTGCAACAGGACTCAAACTATGCTGCAAAAAATACTAGGAAGGAGAACAGGAAAAACGTGGCAGCTAATAAACTTGCTTGCTGTAACTCAGGTCATTTCCAACTGACAGAGCATATATATATATATATTTAACAGCTTTCAAATCCATCAAACCATCAGCATCCAAAAAGTTGAATTAAAACACCTCGTTATTCTCATTTAACAATTTAAAAGTTTCTCCCATTTGGCTCCAAGCAAGTCATGCTGGGAGACTGAGGCAAACAAATGACGCGTTTCGCTACCGCTGGTAGCTAGGTCACATGATCTTGCTTGCATTTGTCCGCCCGATTTATACACACATATTTAACATTTTTCTCTAATAAACTGATCCTCTGGTTTCATTTCATACAAAACCGTAACCAAATGCAGCAGCGTTTATGTATCTAAGGCAATGTAGCCTTATCTATGCCGGCGATTCACTCCATAACTTCCTAGAATATTAAACTGTAAACAATTAAAATAGGTGATTCGAGTGCACAGTAGGAACAACGCAGCTACGTTGGAATACACCTGGAGACAAACGGCGCAATTTACAGGAATGTACACCCTTTTCAGGCATCACAATACAGATAATCTGCCTGCATTAACATTGGACATGCTAAATGTAGTTTAAAATCTCTCCAATTACTTTTCATATGCACTGCACACCATTCCAGTCTCCAAGTAAATTGCCATATATGTTTGAAATAAGGTGCTACATGCATAACATTGTATTTGTCTCAAAGTCTAACATTCTTCAATTACTATAAAGTGCGTAGTGCCGCCAATTTTTAGTGCTATATACTTATGGTTATCCTGATAAATTTTAAAGGGCGCAGTGCTTTTCACATTGATGTTATGTTACAAAACTGTCCAATGTATTGGCCCTTCTTGAACAAAATGTTGATTGCTTTAAATTTACATTGTACATTTATACTATGGAGGTTGCATTTCTCGCATCATGGCTGTTTTGGATTTTGGTAGTCTTCAATTACTATAAAGTACATGGTGCCACCAATTTTATAGGGCTATTTCGTCCTAACCCCTACCTTAAAGAGCAATATGCTTATTATCTTAAATGATAATAAAACGCACAGTGGCTTGCACATAAATATTACCAATACATAACTGAAAATTCGACTACTTCCAACATGATTTCCCTTTCTAGATAAAGTGCAAAGTGCTTTCACTTATATCTGAGTCTTATTGCATCTATAAAGTGATTTAGTTTGAAAGCCTATTAGTGCACAATATCTTTTGATTTATCCAATTATTTTTAGCATAATGCCTCCGATGTGTGTACAATTATCCACCGATCTTTATACTAGGTACTACTTTGTCTACAGAGTTACATGAAAGCTAAAAGGCCCTAAAGTGTGGAGGCATTAGCGTCTATGTTTTCATATGGTATATGGCTACCAGGTGCCCGAGTCTTTATATAGAGTCTCCATGTCTTGATAGGCCGCGTATAATGCGTAGTGCTCCTGGCACCCGAGGATATTTCGCTTCTTACCTTCTCTATAGAAAGCTCCATACCTCCAATCTTGCCTCTTAAGTAAAGGGCTTTGTCCTATGGATACTAATAGTAAATTATATTATACCCCTCAATTTATCTTGTGTAATACTCAATACAATGAGCATATTGCTCGATAAGAAGAGTGTGGACTAATAGGCAGTTTTACGTTAGCAATCACCCGCTAATTTCAATGTTTAATTCAAATTAATTTTCTTGTGAATCTCCTCTACAGTTACTCATGAGTAGGTGTGTATTTGTACTTCAAGTGGGCAATATTTTAAAATTACACTAAATAACTTCACAGTGAAAGGAATTACTACATTTAAGAAAGAGAATCTGCTCATTACCTGGTTACATGGGGTCTCATGAATTTTATCCTATATTTACACAGACTTAGGCCTATCAATTTCTGAATAATGCATCTTACCGACTTTGTCAAGATATATCGCTCTCTTTGAAACTGAAGGCTAGTAACTTTCAGGCCCTGTGCCAGAAAGGGCTGACAAAAGCTATGCTAAAAAAAAGTTCCTGCACTTTGGGGTACTTGCAAGGCATACATTTGTTTCCCAAAATTGATTAGCAGAGTTTGCTAATTAATACTATTAGCCAACAAACCCATTTAATTAGCAAAGTTGTACAAATATCAACAATGCCACACAGAGGCCAGCCCTGCACAGTGAAACTTATTTGACATTTACTGAAAATGTCAAGTTTAAATAAAAGTTTCAAACATCCACTGCAAATGGTATCAGCCCTTCTTAAAATCTACTAGACTATGCGCGTGCATGAGAATACTTTAGTCTGGAGCCCAACTAGAGTGATGGTAGTTCAGTAGATCTATAGAAGATGTACAAGCTGGATGTAAATCGCTGCCATGTGTAAAAATCTTGTTAGCTTGGTCTATTACAAAGAAAGACTGTTGGTGTAGCAGGCAGAGAACTGTGCAAACTAGGTGGAATATTGAAGTTAACAGTCATCTCACTTTCTAGCTGGTATAAAGCAACAGCGTGATAAGAATGTCAAGGAGTACTGGATCAGCTCATGAGTTGAACACAAGTTGCAAGCTTCATGTAACCAATAGGTTACAGAACTAGGTTTGCCACCAAAAGCATGTGACCGTGTGCATTTTCAAAAGCGTCCACTCGTCAATAAGATGCATCTTCCCCAACAAAATGAAATATAGTTGACACCGATATTTAAATACAAAATCTACACTTTACTGTAAAGCATGGAGACAATGCAGTGTTTTACAGTAGCAACGCATTATGTAACAAATTACATTTTTAGAAATGGAATTGAATGACTGCATAAAAAGAATATTGAGTTAACACATACATATACTGGTCTTTGGCAGACATGATACGGTTAGTTTAATAAAAGGTATTATCCAGATTACTTCTGGTTTTCAATTATTTGAAAAAGAAGAACAAGTTACTCTTATTGGTAACGTTCTTTCGATGGGATGGTCCGACGACGTATTCCATATCTACGACAGTAATCACCACAAGTAATCACCACAGCTGTGCTGTTTCGGAAAATCTTTCTGCGTCTGCGTCCTGCGTCGATACGCCGTCCTCGAGGACCTCCTCCGACAGCCGACGTCATCAGATGTTATAAGTAGGACGCACGACGTCCGTAGCCTCAGTTGTAGTTTTTTCCGAAAACGTGTGGCACCAATCTTCTGCCAGTATGACCACAGAAAGCCTTGAGAAACGTAAGCTGCAATCGCAAAAGAAATTCTGTAGCGGGGTAGGCAGCGATATGGAATACGTCATCGGACCATCCCATCGAAAGAACGTTACCAGGTAAGAGATTAATGTTACGCTCACCTGGTATCCACGGGGACGCCACCCAGCTCAGGGGACTCTGGTGCCGTTCTCAGCCGCTTCCTGGTATAATCAGCGGGGAAGTTCTGCCTGGAAAACAGGTGGGCAATGTTCAAGACTGGGCAACTGGGGTAAGAGCCTCCCAAAACCCTGTATGCCCGCAGCCCCTCCCCGGACCTTTCCTCACCTTGTTATGGGTTTTGGCGTGCTCTCCGTCCTGCCTTCTTGGCAGGGGCGCGTTGTCCTTTGTGGGCGAGTGCGATCTAGTTACTTCACTGATGCTGCCCTTTAGAGTCTTTCAGGTAGGTCTTATTACTGTTATACTATAAGCCTTTCTTGGATTCAATAATGTCTTGTCTCCCTCTCCTTAGGTGCGCGGAAGCTCGCTGTGGAACGTTGGCTGAATTTGGACTCACCAGCAGGTGATGGTGTTTCGAGGGAGTCTTGATGCAGTAAATAGGCACTATGCGCAGTGCTATGATGCCTTGCCTTTGCTAACCTGTTGTCTTTTGTTCCCGTAGGTTGCGGTGCTCAACCGGAGCAAGAAGTCCCAAGGCGGTGCTGGTCGATGGGCGAGAGGTAAGCTGCCGGCACAATTGTAAATGTCGAATGTCTTGTTTCTCTCCTTTTGCAGATCTGACGTTCTGGGAGGCTCGCTGTTCCTTGGATGCTGTTTGCAGGAGCAGAGGGCAGCTAGCGGTGGAATCACAGGTAAGCTGCTGCTAATAACTATGTCCCTTTTGTTTTTCCAGGTGCTGTTCTTCCGAGGTTCGCAGATGCTGCTGAACACGATGAACGTCAAGTTGCAGGATTGCAAAGTAACGCGAAGCGTGTTCTCCAAGTCAGGTGTGGTTTAAATAGCATCAAGAAAGTAGTCCGGGTAAAAAAGTCCCTAGGCTACCACACCCAAACACTATCCCGCATAGCTTGGTTCCAGGAGCCAAGCTATGTGGATGCCTCCATGTGGACTGGCATTGAAATAAAGTAGTTCCCAAGCACAAGTCTTCATTAAGTATGAGCCTGGCGCCAAAGGCACCAGGACTGGCCCCAAGAGGCCCTAGGCAAAGGATGCCCAAGCTTGTTGGGGGCCCGAGCCGAGAGCCCTCCTGGCCCACTGGCCTGCCGGGGGGGGGGTTTCAGGAAGTGGGTCCTGACAAGTAACTTGTTCTTCGAAGGGATTGGGTCCTCCGACGTATTCCATATCTATGACAGACTCCCAAAGCAGTACCAACGTAAGGAGGTGGGAAAAGAATTTAGAATATAGAATTTTAGAATGCCAAATCAAATCGCAGGGTAAAGGTCCGCCTTGCCAAAGGCCAGATCCTGCCCCCGGATAGAATCGAGGGAGTAGCAATGTACAAAAGTATGGACTGAAGCCCAGGTGGCTGCATCACAGATGTTACGAATGGGAACACCCCTCTGAAGGGCAGTAGAGGCAGCCATACCCCTGGTAGAATGGGCCCGTAAGCCTACCGGAGGGTCCTTACCCGCCAAGCGGTAACATTCGGAAATTGCCAAGATGATCCATCGAGACAAAGTCTGCTTAGTAACAGCTTGTCCCAAGAGTTGATCGTCAACTCTGACCCAGACATGCGTGAAAAGTAGAAGCTGAAAGCTCTCCTAGGATCCAGCCTATGGAGCCCCTCTTCTTCCTTACCAGGATGTGGAGGCTGATAAAATGCCAGAAGAATAACCTTCAGGCTTAAATGAAATTCCAACACCACCTTCGGAAGAAAGGAAGGACGAACTCTAAGGACAACCCTGTCCTTTTGAAACAGCGTGAAGGGTGGCTTAACTGAAAGTGCCTGTAACTCATTCACTCTGCGAGCGGAAGTGACAGCAACTAAAAACACAGTTTTAAGTGTTAACAGTCTCAAAGGACAAGAATGCAAAGGCTCAAAGGGAGCACCCATTAGAAACTTGAGAACAAGGTTCAGATCCCAACCGGGCACCTGGAAAGGTGACGAAGGGAACACATTCGTGAGCCCTTTCACAAACTGAGAAATCAAAAGGGATTTTAAAATAAGAAGACGACTCAGACGAGCGCTTAAATATAGACAGCGCTGCCAGGTAACCTTTAATGGTAGCCACTTGTGGGCCAAAGAAAGCAAAAAAGACAGAACGACAGCAATGTCACATGAAAAAGGATCCACATTCTGAACCCTGCACCAGTCGCAGAACTTTCTCCAACGGCACAGGGACTTTGTAGCAGGTCTTCTGGCCGAAAGCAACACCTCCATCACGTCTTCAGGGAGGTCCCAATCCTTATACCTCAACCTTTCAGAAACCAAGTGTGAAGTTTGAGGGATCTGACCTCTGGATGGAGAACCTGACCCCCCCCCCCCCCCTCCCGTGCGAACAGATCGTCTCGGTAGGGAAGACGACGTGGAGGGCAGATGGACAAGTCGAGAAGGTCCGGGTACCACGTCCTCCGGGCCCATGCTGGAGCAATGAGGATCATCTGGGAACCGAACCTCCGTAACCTCCGCAGCACTTGGGGGATGACGGGGACTGGAGGAAACGCGTACAGCAGTGGGAATGACCACTCCACCACGAACGCGTCTCCTAAGGCTCCTCTTGGAGGAAATTCCCGCAAGCAGAACCTTTCGCACTTCCGGTTGACACTGGAGGCAAAGAGATCCACTTGAGGGGTCCACCAAAGGGCGAAGATCTCCAGGAGAATCTACTGAGCCAACTCCCACTCGTGAGAGATCGCGCTCTGCCTGCTCAGAGCATCCGCCGTCTCGTTTTCGTCTCTAACCTGATGAACTGCCGAGATCTAAACATCCTGCTGGATTGCCCAGAACCAGAGCTGCATCGCCTCCCTCCACAGAGGAAGTGACCCCCCCCCCCTTTTTGTTGAGGTAGTGCATGGCCACTGTGTTGTCCGTCAGGACAGTCTTTCCTCGCACAGTCGGCAAAAAAGCCTTCAGGGCAAGCCTGACGGCCCTCAGCTCCAACAGATTGATATGGAGTCTGGACTCCGACAGACACCAACGACCGCCAACTGTCAACTCGTTGGCATGAGCTCCCCATCCCGCAAGGGATGCATCGGTCACAATCGTCACCTCCGGCCAGGGTAGCCAAAATGGAGCCCCTTCATCAGATTGCCTTTGACAGCCCACCACGGAAGGTCCTGGGCGACCGAGGGCGGTACCTGAATGGGGTCCGACATCCTGCCGGAATACTGAGACCACTGGAGCTTGAGTGCCCATTGCAAAGATCTCATCCGCAACCTGGCCTCTGGCACCAGAAAAATGCAGGATGCCATGAGGCCGAGCAATCTCAAGAACTCGAACGCAGGGAGACTCTGGGCATGTTGAAACTTTAGCACCATCTGCTGAATGTGATGAGCTACTCACCTGGAGAGGAAAACACTGCCCCAGGGACGTGTCGAGCACTGCTCCGATGTACTGGAGCCTCGGAGTTGGCGTCAAGTGGGACTTCTTTAAGTTGAGGGCAAAGCCCAGCTTGTGGAGGGAGTTGCAGGTGACGGACAGATAATCCAGGACTTGCTCGGGAAAGCGCGCCCTGATCAACCAATTGTCCAGGTAGGGGTAGACGTGAATCCCCCCCCCCTTTACTGAGCTGCGCTGCCACCACTACCATGAGCTTGGTGAAGACCCTCGGGCGGCGGTCAATCTGAACGGCAGGACCCGAAACTGAAAGTGCAAGTCGCCAACCGCGAACCTCAGGTACTTCTTGTGCTTTGGATGGATCGGCACATGAAAATAAGCGTCCTTGAGGTCGAGAGACACCAACCAGTCCTGAAGTTGAAGGGCCTGGAGGACTTGAGAAAGAGTAACCATCTTGAACTTGTCCTTCCTGAGGAGTTTGTTCAAACCGCGCAAGTCCATGATGGGTCTCAATCCCCTGTCTTTCTTGGAAATCAAAAATAAGGGGAATACCATCCCTTGTTCCTCTCCACTACAGGTACCAGTTCTATGGCGCCTTTCTCTAGCAGGGCTTGAACCTCCTACACAAGGAGCGGATTCGGACTCTTCAAAGAGAGATTCCCCGGTGGATTGTCGTGAGGCCTCTGCCGAAAGGGAAGACAGTAGCCGTGGGCTATGATCTCCAGAAGCCACACATCTGAAGAAATGGCACGCCATTCTACAAGATGCTGTGCCAGCCTTCCCCCAACCGGCGAAGCATGGGCCTCATGGCTGAGCAGAAGCAGCGTTGCCTGAGGGCAAAGAGGCAACTGCTTGCGCGGCCTTGGCACCTCGAGTACCTTGTTTTCCACCTCTGGCACTCCTATGGTTGCCCCTTTGACTTGCAGCTGCTCTCGCTTTACTAAAGGATGAGTAATAACGAAAGGAACTTCCCCTCCATTGCTGTCCCCTAGGACGAAAAGGCGGAGTTTGGCGGACTGCAGCACCCAACGACTTCACTGCAGCTTTGGAGGTCTGCAACCTCTCGTGAGCCTTGCTGCCAAAAAGATGTTCACCATCAAAGGGCATGTGGAGGAGCCTGGCTTGCACATCAGGAGCAAACCCCCGACTTCCTCAACCACGCAAACCTGCGTATCATGGTGCTCACCGCCATGGACCGGCTGACACAGTCTGCCATGTCCAAACCCGACTGAACGGACTCGCACATGGCATCCTTGCCATCCTGAATAATAGCAAGAAAACCATCCCGTTCGTCCCCTTCGGGAATATGTTCAGCCGCTAAGGAAATACAGTTCCACAGAGTGTGCGTGAAACGTGACAAGGCACATACGGAGTTGGCCGCCTGAAGAGCCATACCCCCTGAAGAAAACACTTTCTTCGCCCAGCATCAAAATGCTTGTCGTCCCTACCAGGAGGGATGGTAGGATACGACGCCTGCTTTGCTGGGGCCGTAGCCGCCTGCACCACCAAACTCTCCAGAGTGGGGTGCGTGGTCAAGTAGCAGGGGTCAATACTGGCTGGCTGGTATTTTCACGGCAAAGACTTGTCCACTGCCGGGAGACTCTCCGGAGCAGTCCAAGCCGCTGCCACCCTTCTTTGCAGAGCCATATGGAATGGCAGTACCGGGTCAGTGGGTGGACCTTGGTCGAGGATATCCGTCAGGTCATCCTGCACAAAATCAACTGGGGGCGCCGACCACCCCAAGTAGTCATTGACCCTCGACATAAGGTGCCGGTACGATGACTCGCCATGGGTGGCAGGCTCAGGGCTACAGAACTCCACCTCCGATAGATGTCCAGACCAGACGCAAGTCCTCAATCTGGCTATGACCAGAAAGAATCTCATCTGGTACCGTGTCCGGAACCAACCCATCTTCAGAACACTCTTCCACCTCAGAAATATACTCCATAGGCTGGAAAGTGGGCAATGAATAAGGGAGAAAGACATGTTTTGTCTTGGCCAGAGCCTTTCTAGGGGGTTCCCCCCTGCAACAGGGTACCTCCGACATCACAGCCTCGAAAGGCGGCGAGGGCGTCGAGTGAAACGGCATCGAGTGAATCGGCGTCTAGCGCGGCACCGACTGCATCGACGGCTTTGACACAGGCCTCTAGGGCGGAGCCCCGAGCGTGTCCTTCGACAGCCTGGGCGCCGACGACTTCCTCGGAGGCGGAGCCTTGAGAGAGTCCGATGACGACCTCGGCGCCACCGGCATCGACGTCTTCTTCGAAAACTTTATAGGTGCACACGGGCTCGAGCACGTCGAGGACTGGGACGTGGAACGGGCATGACTGCAACGATTCCCCTTGTCCGAGTGGGACCTCTCCCGCGAATCGTGCCGACCACCCGAGGCTGAAGGCGTACGGGCCGCGTCTCCAGTACGGTCACGACCGACCCCTCTCGGAGGCGCGGACGGACCGGAGCCCTGCGATTCAAGAATCGCCAACATTTTCTTCCCTAAGGAAGCCCATTCCCCCGGAGAGGAACGCTTGGTGGGATAAGAAACCCGCCCGAAGAGGCAGAGGAGTGGCGGGACCCACTCCGGGACCGAGGCCCCCTAGACTTACGACTACAATGCGGAGAGTCGCCCCTCGAATCGTCCGTCGAAAGCCTAGTGGACCTCGCCTTCCGGGACTTGGACACCTTACCGACCGACAGCTTCTTCTTACGTTCCCACAAGGCCTTGGAAGTAAGCGACTGGCAGTCGACACAATCATCCGTATCGTGGGCCTCCCCGAGGCACCAGAGGCAGGCGTCATGTGAGTCAGTCACCGACATCTTGGACTCGCAGTCCCCACACTTCTTGAAGCCCGGACGCGGGGTGGAAGACGAGGAAGACATCCCGAGAATACTTCACAAAACGAACAGGTTCGAAGAACCAAAAGAAAAGAAACTCCCTAGAGCTGAGGCGCCCCGAGTTCTCCGAAGCAAACATGTTCGCGGAAAAACAGAACTGAGGCTATGGGCGTTGTGCGTCCTACTTATAACATCCGGAGACTTCGGCCGTCAGAGGAGGTCCTCGAGGACGGCGTATCGACGTCATCGACACAGGACGCAGAAAGATTTTCCGAAGCAGCACAGCTATGGTGATTACTGTCATAGATATGGAATACGTCGGAGGACCCAATCCCCACGAATGAATTTTTTTCGATGCTTTTGCATTCGATGGAATCACCGGATACCTAAAGAAATATGGGTAAAATGTATGCTACAATTGCACCTAAGCCCAGTAAAAATCCATAAACTGTACCCATAAGTATCCAAACTATGCTGGAGGGAATGTGCAATGGTTGGAACTTGGAGCCATGTTTGGTGGGAATGCCACCATATACAAGCGTATTGGGGGGTAATACAGGAAGCGGTAGAGGAAACCCTGGCAGTGAAGGCAGGAAGTAAAAAAGGCATGGCACTGATAGGCCTAGGTGGACCTTTGGATTAACTACATTCGAGAGCAGAACGCAAAGTGTACATGATCCTGATGATGGCGGGGGCACTTGCACAAAAGAGTAAGTCAAACGAGCCTCCCATGGAACACAAATGGGTGGGAAGAGTATGGAATTTCACAGCTCTCAAATGGGTATCTTACTCTCTACAAGGAGACCACCAAGCCTACCTAGCCGATTCGCTCAGGGTGCTTGGGTTTCTACAGCAGGGAGCCAGGGGGACATGGTGCCGAGGAGAATTACTTTTAGGTCTACTGTAATTATCCTGGGACATTGGCACACCAAGAGACCTAGATCCGCCAACCTCTCAAAAAAGAAGGGATCTCAACAAGCAAGTGGATTTTAAAACTCAAAGGAAAAGCAAGATATGGAAGAGGGGGGGGGGGGGGATAGGGGGAGGCGAACGATCAAAATCGGACCGGTGGGGGAAGTTCACTTTATGTGGAAATGTTTTGAAAATGCCCGAAAAAAAAAATTAATTAAAAAAAATAAAGTCCAAGGCACACAGCTAAAAAAAACAAACAGCACCATAAACAAGTATCTGTATTCAGGCAGTGCAGCGTACATAATCTAATCTTGTAGAGTAGAGAGAACCATGATAAAACACGTGTGGGCAACCAAGTATCAATCCACTGTATTCATCATCAGCATAGAACACAGTAGGTTGTAGCATTTTCCTCCACAGACAACAATGGGCATTTGAAACAGCACGAAGACGGTTAGCCTCCGTTCTAGAGGGTCATACTTCAAACTCCTTATCTCCACACATATCGTCATGTGGAATCACTCAAGCTTCAACACAGGGCTTTTATATCTAGACCCACACAAAAACCCAATTAGTTATTCAAAAAGCCACATCACCACAAGCTGCCTTAAACACAGAACTGGATACAATCCATAATGACCTTGGCCTAAATGTTCAAAATATTTCGTTTTTTAAAATTATTTCTTAAACTGGTCCACAATCCCAAAAAGTCCTGCCATTCACATAACCATGAATTTAGGTAAACCTCCACTTGTCAAGGAAGACAAATGCTTAAGAGACATGCTCTATTTGGTACGAAACTTCATTCCACCAATACATTCCTTATCCCAAGGGACAGAGTACACACTGCACCTACTAAAACAAATAGTCTGCTTTGTGGTGTATGTCCAATAGAGAAAAGTGGTACGATTCCCCCATACGGTCACACTTAAACAACTGTAACATCCTATATATTGGACAAATTAATAGCACCAAAAAGGGAGCAAGGAGGACTATGGGTCTCTAGCTAACCGACCATATCCACCCGAACACAAGGACTTGCATTGGCTCCCCAACGTACACAGCAGAATTTTAAAATCCTCTGCACCACCCACTGTACCAACAGGGCAAAAGACCCAAATTGCAGTTGTGCACGCTGGTGCTCAGACCAATGCCAAAACTTTCTTCAGAAGACCCCTTTTTGTGAATAATATTCTGCCAGGCCAAAAAACAAAAACATTTAATCTAATGCTAGTCAGTTTGTTCAGGAGTTAGTAGACTTTAGCAATGCATGGTGTCTTCTAGAGCGATGCCATGCCCCAGATATTCCACTTCAGAGTTCAATTTTTCTATTAGTTGATACGCTGTTATTCTATCAAGACTTTGTTAAAGAGCTTACCATGCTTTTTTTCGATTTGGATCTATGTGATCACCTCAAAAAAATTTCAACAAAAATGCTGATTTATATTTATTTTGTAATTTTAACTGGTTATTTATAATACGCTTAATAGCCAGAGTTTTCTAAGCGCGGACGCGGGGATCGACCCTGCGTTGTTCTGCGTTGTCTTGCTTCCGGAACTATTCTCCCGAGAGATCGATATATATATATATATATATATATATACACACACACAGCACCCCCTGCGCCCCCCATACCCTCCGCCATATTACCATTACCTAGCCCCCCACATATATATGCAGCGAAATGCGGCTGTTTAAATTCTGCCTTTCCGTCGTCAGAATTTTCACGTTCGGTAGGATACCCTCGATTTTAGCCATAGTGCATGTGGCTAAAACAACTTTATCGTTGCACACAGGTAATGTTCATGCATGTATATACTCCACATTACATTATACACAATTAGTTTCCTTCCGAGTCTGAATTTTCGTGTTCAGCCTTGTCTGTCAAGTATTGTTTGTACCTGCCCATATATTTCTAGGCTTGGAGGAGGGCAGCACTGAGTCTATGTATAGTTCTTCTGTGTCATTTGTCCATACCATGTCCCTGTCCCAATCCGCCTTAGTTAGGGGGGTTCGCATTCTTCCACTTCATCAATATTGCTCTCTTGGCTATTAACAGGCTTAAATTTAAAAGTTTGCCATGTCGGATTCATTTTCCCCACCACACCCAGCAAGCATATCCGCGGAGACCATTCCACCGGTTGGTCTGCCATCTCATCTAGAGCTTCACAAACCTCTGCCCAGTAGCCTCTCAACTTTATACATGCCCAGAGCATATGGTATATATTTGCGTTTTCAGTGTTACATCTCGGGCAGGTTCCTGGTGTGGCCGGGTAGATTAGTTTGAGCTTAACAGGGGTGTAATGTGTCCTATGTACTATTTTATAATGAATTAGTTTGCATCGGGAATTGCATGATATTTGTTTGGTCAGTGCACAGATCTGGGACCATTCTTGATCCTTATTTGTTGTCCCAAATCCTGTTCCCACTTGTTCCTAGCAGTGTGATTCTCTGCTGGGCGTGTCTGCACTATAACTTTATACAGTGCTGAGGCTGAGATTTTCTGCATCCCCCCTGTAAACACATATCCAAGCCCCATGTTTATCTCCAGTTCATTTGGGAAGGTTGGGCATGCATTTTGTATGGTGGTTTTTACACGAATACATTGTTGTTTATTTGTATTTCCCACTATATCCTTGATATCAAACAAAGCGCTTTTCCGGAAAGAACTGTCCCCATTGAGCAATGCCCCTGGCGCTCCAATGCATAGCTACCTCCCCATCTATAGGAAAGGTGTTTGGGGGTCACCCCAGAGTGGTATAGCCTATCAGTGCCAAATATGTCAGCTATTTTAGCCCATGCGGTGGCCGTTACCTTCGTGGAATCTATGGCGTTATAGGGCTTGGTCTGGTCATCGTGTGAAGTGCTGTGATTGCTTCCCGTTCCCTCTGGACAGGAGGTGGGGTCCCTGGGTTAAGAAAGTGTGTGGCCCACTGGGCAGCATAGTGTGTTTGCGCTGCCAGGTAGTATAATTTCAGTTCAGGTGCCATCAGCCCACCCCTCGGGTACGTATCGGTTGAAGTCCTCCAGCTCAATCTAGGATGTCCTCCCCAAACGAACGCGACGCAGACACTGTTCATTTTAGTAAACAGGGTGCGACCCGGCCAGACCGGTATTGTACTTAACAGATAGAACAGTTTTGGTAGTATTATCATTTTAATTAGAGCTATTCTTCCCATCATTGATATGGGTAGGGCGCTCCAGCGATTCATTTTTGTGCATAAGGTGTCAGCCAGTACGCTGTAGTTCAGGGCGCGGGATAGTTGGGCCGTTCTAGCAATGTATGCTCCTAGGTACAGGATATGCATCGGGCTCCAGACAAGACCATGTAAGTTTTGGGGTTTTATTGTATTTTCTGTGAGCGGGAATATCTCTGACTTGTTGTGGTTGAGACGTAGGCCAGAGTATTCACCAAACCTTTCGACCTCTGCCAGAACCTTGCCTTATGATTGATCTGGATTCCTTAGATATAGTAAAATATTGTCTGCATATAGAGTTATAATTTGTAGTTTACCTTCTATCCATAATCCATATGGGCTATAGCGTGACCTAAGACTATCAGCCAGAGGTTCTATTACTAGGGCCAACAATAAAGGTGACAATGGGCAGCCCTGTCGAGTGCCTCCGCGTAGCTCTACTTGTCTGTTAAGGTTCCATTGATTCTAATCTTGGCGTGGGGACATTATATAATATTTGTATCCATTTTATAAAATTTGGGCCAAACCCATAGTTTCGTAGTACCCCAAATAGGAAGGGCCAGGAGACAGTGTCAAATGCTTTTCGCATATCGAGAGATACCGCTATTCCTTGGGTTTGGGGGGTTATTGTGGCCAAAATTTTGTGGCACCGTCTAATATTTGTTGCTGTGGATCTGCCCTTAATAAACCCTGCCTGGTCTTCATGGACCATGCAGGGCATCAGTGGTGTTAGTCTGGTTGCTAGTATTTTTGCTAAAATCTTTGTGTCTGTATTTATTAATGACAGTGGCCTATACAAACCACAATCCTCTGGGGTTTCCCTGGTTTAAGCAGTAGCGGGATTAGTGCCTCCCTACTGGTTTCGGGGAGTTCTCCCTCATTTAGGGCTTCCGTCCATACAGCATATAATCTGGGCGCTAACAGGTGACTGAACTCCTTATAAAATTCAGCCCTAAGACAGTCTGTACCAGGGGTTTTCCCCATTGGGAAGTGCCTTTATCGCCTCCACTATTTCTGCTTCTGTGATCGGATGCTCTAATGAGTCCCTAGTGACATCGGCTAGGAGTGTCGTTGGTATTTGAGAGAGATAATGTTCAATCTCACGATCAGGGACGTTGGACTGAGGGGAGTACAGTGTTTTGTAGAATGCATAGAATGTTTCTTCCACCTTACTATAAGCAGTGGTCACTGTGCCATCCGGTGTTTGTATGCATGATATGGTTGTTGGACCTCTTTCCCCCCTTACTGTTCTGGCCAATAGCCTCCCTGGGCTTTCACCCTCCCCATATCGGCGTGCCGCGGTCGGCTTATCGAAATATCTGATCTCCTGGTCCGCTGCCTCTGTATATTCATCTAGTTTAGTCTTTATTTCTGAGCTAAGGTGTGTTGATGGGGTGTGTGCGTACTGGGATTGTAGGGAGGATATTTGTGTCTCTAATCGGTCCAGTCTACCCCCGATATCTTTGAGGATTCCGCATTTTGTGGATATAGAGCTGCCTCTAATGAATACCTTAAATGCTTGCCACAATATTGCCTGGCTGGAAACAGTTTTCATTAATGTCAAAGTATTCATTGACATTAATATGTATTTGCTGCACCATTGTGTTTTTATAGACCAGGTCTCGCAGGGCTGCGGGTTTGAATCTCCATGGTGGTCTGTTCACCGCACTACCGGGAACTCGTAATGTTCGCTGTATTGGGGAGTGATCCGAGTATGTTCTGGGATAGATATGGTCGCTAGTAACCCAAGACAAGACTCTTGTCTACCAGCCATAAATCTATTCTAGAATGCATGTCATGCACTGTGGAGTAGTATGTATATTCTCTCTTAGAACGGTTTAAAGTTCTCTATGCATCCTTTAGATTTAAATCTGCCGTATGTGTGAGTATTTTCTGTGCTGCCTTGGTCAACACCCTAGTTTGTGTTGACGTGCGATCTGAGTGTACGTCAAGGATGGTATTAAAATCCCTGCCAAATATCATATAAGCCGTAGGGTAGTTCGCCAGTTTTCTGAATGTTGTGGAAAAGAATTCTGGGTTGTCTATGTTTGGACCATATACATTAAGGAGGACTATTTCTCTGTCACAGAGTGTGCCATGGAGTAACACACCTCCCCCTTGGGATCACATTCCGCATTCATACATTTAAAAAGCAAGGTTTGATGTATTAAAATCGCCGCCCCTCTCGCCCGTTTGGAATATGTTGTTAAGTAATGGTGTGTTCCCCCATTAGGGACCAGTTGCCCTCCTTGCTGGGGTCCTATGTGGGTTTCCTGCAAAAAGATTATCTTGGGGCTCTGTCTATTGATATATGCCAAAACCTTCCTTTTCTTGATTCTGGATCCCAAGCCTCGCACATTCCAGCTCAGTATTTTAATGTTATCCGTGCCTGCTTTAGCCATTATTTAGGAAGTAATTGTTAACATATGCATGCCAAAATATTTCCGTTATACACTAGATAACCATTGTGCTTAGTACCTGCGTGCTTTTTGTTTTAACACCGTTCTTTCCATAACCAAACCCCAACAGTCCCAACTTGACCCCTCCCTCACAGTTCCCCTAACTTCAACTGTGCTCTTTGAAAGATAACCCTCCCCACCCATCAACCTGCTACAGGGGGTGCTGTGGCATTTTCCAGTGCCCATGCCAACATTGTCCGTATATAGTGTGAACCGGTTCTACGTTGTTGCTCTCACTCATATCGACACATGTGGGGTAGTGCTCATCAACACAATTTGTAGAGTAAGTCATGATCGCCCCCAATGAGAGCCACCCTAAAGGGGGACCTTTGCTTCTGCAGGTCCATGTTATATCATGAACGTGTTTGCTATTACATGACTACAGGGATTCATAAATTCCCCTCTACTCTAGGTTGTCTAGTTGGAGCAGGGATGTGCGTTTCAACAAAGTTCACCGCCTCCTCTGGGAATGCGAAGAAATAGGTTTTGTTCTGATGTTGAATTTTAAGCCTTGCCGAGTAAAGCATAGCATATTGCACTTGTCGTTCTCGTAGCAATTTCTTGACCCCTGCGAAGATTTTCCTTTCTTGCTGCACCGCCAGTGTGAAGTTCAGGAAGATACATATGATGTTGGCCTCCCATTTTAGCTCTTGTTTTTCTCTGGCAGTTTTCAAAATCGAGTCTCTGTAGTTCATCACGCGACCTATGATAGGTCTAGGGTACGCCCCCGGTTTTGGCTTTGGGGTGAGCGACCTGTGTGCCCATTCCACGATGAACATTGGTGACCATCCGGATCTCCCAGGAGAGTGCGGCAGAGGTCTTCTACTGCCTTTTCCATTGACCCTTTCATTGCATCCTCTGGAACTCCAACAATGCAAATGTTATTCCACCGTGACCTCGCCTCCAAATCTTGGCATTTGGACTTCACTGTCCCCAGTTCTATTGCCATTGTGGAGACCGTGTTTTTCAAATCCTCAAGGGCGTCTTCCGTGCCCGATATTCTCGTCTCAGCTTCAGTCATGCGCAATGTTTTATCTAGTTGTGTTTTGATGGAAGCCACATTTGCAGTTATCCCATCCAGTTTGTCGTTGAAGGCTTCAAGAAAGACCGTCTGAGGTTCCATCATCGGTACCGGGGAGGTATGTTGTTCCTGTGAGGGCATTTCCTCGTCCATCTCGAGTTCCGTATCCTTCTGTATTGTATTGGTCAATGGTTCCTCTACCCTTCTTAGGGCCAAAGCTCTTGGGCATTGTTCTTTCTTAGAAGGGATGTATCCTGGGAGTTAGCTCTGCAATCCGGCTTTTTACATTTTCTGTACTTGGTGGGTATGGAGTAAAGCTAGAGCTGACCCTATGTGGGGCGTTTGGTTCACCTTTTGAATTGATTCTGCGCACCTGCAAGTGTTAGTACCATCCGTGCTTTAATGTTGTTACTAGCAGGTCCTTCTTGTGGCCAGCGGTTGACCTCTGTGTGGATTTGCTGTAACTGTTGCTGTGACTAAGAGACTGGTTCGTTGTCGACAAGGTATGAACTTGTGTTGGTCTTGTGCGGGAGGTGCGCACGTCTAGCGCGTTTTGGGACTATATCTCAGACGCCCCTTTTCTTCTTCAAACGGTTCCCCCTACTGGCCAGGTGCGGTGAGGTATGAGTTTATGGCCCGAGCTGTGTGCTTCTGCGCTTTCCTGCTTGGGAGCCAAGTGTATACTTTGGGTTCCTCAATTACCTGACTAAGGAAGCCCTGCAGGGGAAAAAGATCCTAATGTGTGCTCAGTTGTCCCCTCTTGCCCACTTCAGATGGCCTCATGAGTGACCCAGCGCATCTTCTCTTTGGGAATTGGGTGGTAATGGGAAGATGTTGGTTGGTGCCCGCGTGATTCTGTTCAAGTTAGTGGCGCATGAAGTTTCAGAGCGTCATTGACCCGCTCTGGTATGGTCCGCCAATGTTGGTCGTTTGTGCGATAGCAGGCCGTGGTGGGCCCCGTCCCCTGCGGGAATGGTGAGCCTGGCCCAGGGGAGGCGGCGGAGTGTCTCGATTGTCGTGTGGCCTTCGATCATCTAAGGGCCCGCCGTGCAGCTGAAGGGCCGTTTGCTGTTACGTGTGCAGTGGGACGCGTAGCCTCCTCACACCTCCTCGGCACCGCTACCGGGTGCCCCCAGGCCTCGCCTCTTTTGGTGTAGTGACAGCAGTATGTCTGGGGGGTCTGCGGGCGGTCAACGGAGTCCGGAGCGCCCGCGACTCACCCCCAGGCGCTGGTGGACCGTGCGTTCCTCCGCCGCCCCTCGCGCTGATTTGACACCGGGCTCCTCCCTTCAGCCCTTGGCGTGTCTCCGGCCTCCGTCTCCTGCTGCGCGTGGGATCCAAGTAGTGCTGCAAGTCGGGATTCCCTCAACCTCTTGCCACCAAACTTTGTGTGCCTGACCTGTGGGTATTGCGACACGTTCTAGGCTGAATTCTTGAAGAACCGGTTCCTAGTTGCGATTATTACAGCATTGGATTCCGCCGTTGCTCACACGGGGCAAAACGCCACTTTTAAAAAATGTCTCAACACTGGAAGATGCGCCACATTCTTCTGTGAAAAACCACTGGAAAACCAAAGTCAAAATGTGTCATACAGAAGCAACATGGATGAAGAACCCTGATTAAGTAACTGGACAACCTACTTGCATAATACATTGAAAACAAATCGACAACACTAAAGAACATTAAAAGCTACCTAGCATTTCTATTTGTAAACCCGCATTTCCTGTGGGTTGTGTGTGTGCCTGGACTATATGTCCCTTGTTATCTTTCAATGTATGCCCCAGGCCGTCCCATGACAATCACACGCACCTGCATTCAAGAACACTTGGACACGTCTTGACTCTCTGGGGGGGAGGGGGTTTGCCAACTCTGGAGACACAGTGTATAAGGCTCAGTGGCGCCCGGAGGGAGTTGGGTCACCCCTTCAGTGGAAGGGTCCCTCCCGTCAGTCAGTCAGTCAGTGGCTAGTTTTGGCCCAGGTTGTTAAGTTTAGTAATAGACCCGTTCCCTCTGAGATATCTGCACTGGGGGTTGAGACTGATTTAACCAGCCCGGAGCTTGGCACTTCGCCAGCTGGGTGGGGAGGTTGAGAATTCCCACTGGAATCCATTCCTAGGGGACTCGCCTAGCGTATTGCTGAGGCATAATACGGTCCGGTTGTCTGACTGGGTGAATGGTGTAATATTGTGATAAGCGTTGTACGTCCCAGTGGTAGTCTGCAGCTACCTGTAGTGAGGGGACGCAGGTCCGATCAAGGGGATTATTTATTTGCCAAATGTGAATGCGCACGTTATGGGATTCCACTGATGTATATGAATATTTATTTGCCAAATATGAAGGCGCACTCTCTCAGGTGACCGCACAGAGATTTGATTATTTGCCAAATGAGAAAGCGCACGTTCTCAGGTGATTCCACTGATGTATCTGAATATTTACCAAATGTGAATGCGCACGTTAGCAGGTGACCCCACTTCTATCAGTTATTTGCAAAAACTAAAATGAACTTGTCCTCTGGGGCCCCCACAGGACCTACTTCAATATTACTACTTCAACTAAAGTGTAATTAATGCTACGGAAAGTGATGGAATGAGAATTGTTAAGTTTTGGGTCCGTTATGTACTAGCAGAGAGCGCCTCTGTTAGGGGCACTGTATGTTACATGGTCCATGTGTACCAAGGATTGGGTTAAAAGATTGAAAGTACATAAAAGAAAGCAGTTCACACTTGTTATAAGAAGCAAGGCTTTGTTTATTTAACCAGGGGCACAGTGTCAGTCATCTGGGCTGACCGAATCTAGGCCATCATGAGGGGCCATCCATCATCCCCCGGGTCATAATTATTTGCACGTGTGCAGCAAGATGTTGTACTCCTATGCTCACAGCTCCTACGTTGCATTTCACTCATTCTACAGAATGAAACAAAAACAAAACAAAAAAAAAGGGGAGAAATACCTTACATATTCTATTGGGCCTACAAGAATCTACATATTCTATGGGTCTACAAGAATCTATCTGCCCGTCTGTACTTGTTGGCCCCCTCATGTCTACACACTTTGATTTTTACCAGGTCAGAAAGAGGGGCTACCCATTCCGACCTCTCCGACTCTTCAATAATTCCCTTGGAAATTATTCTATGCAATTACTCATGCACTAGAGTTCCACATTCTCTGTGGAGCAATCCCCATTTTAGCAACCATTGGTACAGCAACTTACTTGAGAACCATGAGGTGATCAAAACCAAATAAGTCCAAATTCAGAAATCTACATCTTTAAACTTTTCACGACTGACAGCTTCCGTTTATAATTACTTCCATTACAGGTTTTATGGCATCAAGAACAAATCTTGATATTTTACCCCTTTTGATGTGTCCATCCCATTAGGTTTGCTCCTTCAAGACAACAACAAAGAATATTTGTGTACAATTAAGAATGGTATAGGGCAACACCATTTGAAATAATACTCCAATGGTCTTCCCGTTTGATTGCATAGTCATGTCTCAAGTAGAGCCACGTTTGCAATTGGGATACAATTTTTACGGAGCAATATTTTCGCCTCTCATTTACTTTTGTTTTTGTCACAGCACAAACTTATAAGTTTGAATACCTACATTTATAGGTGACAGCTGTAAATGTGCTCATTAGTTCGCAGTTTTCGGGGGACCAAACATTTTTTATGCCAACCCTTTGGGTTAAAAGAAAAAACACACTTACAATGTTGTATTTACAACTGCACAACCTTTTGTTTGAGTGTCTACATTTTCGGGGCCAACATACATTTGTTTAGTATCTGCTAGGTTCTGGGGTACTAAAAGGTAGTTTTATGCTGCCTATGGGGGTTTGCACAAAACACGCGTGTATTACATTGCAGAACATTTTGGGCTTGGTGGTCCACTTCATGTCGGTGGGTGTGTCGACAGGTATAGGTGTCGCCAATGTGTTTTCGAACGAGTTCTTGAAAGAGGGCATGGATTGATAACCACCAAAAACAACCAATGTTAAAGGCATACTGATTTCACAGAACAGTGGTTACAAGCAGCAACAGGTATTGGTGGTTACTAAACTGAAATTATTTTCAAAAGTGTAATCCAGAATTTAGGATTCTAAAATCCTATAATTTTGGCACTGGACCACAACTCTGCTAATCAGACCTTTAGATGCAATATTGTGCAATATTCTGGCGTTCATTATGTTTATTTAGGACTTTGACAGCTAATCAAGTAACAGGAGAGAATGTGATTGGACAATAGTTCAAACAGTTTCGGCCAAATGGAGGAGCTAGGATTAGAACCCAGTTCTCTGGTTACTGAAGCCATTAAAAGCTTTTCGATATTTTACATTTCATAGCACATTAAACTAGTATTCAGTTTATGTCTTCAAAATCTCAGATAAGGAAACAGCTAGCCGATTTGCTTTTTTTTTTTCTTCTTTTTTTTTTTTAATATATATGATCATGCCCACGACCAGACACTTTTGATCGAATGGGTAAACCGAGATATAGCCATATCATCTTGCTCTAAATAAATGCATTTTGGTTTAATGAAGTACTTCAAATGGCGTTCATTTGGAAGATGAGCAAATGATGAAAGTAGGAAATAGTTTCACAAAAAGCACACCATACGGAAACCAGGATTAAAAGCCATATTTTATGGTTCCAAAGTCGGAAACTCGTCCGCTCGACCCATTTTCCACTTTCTTTCCCACCATCTCTGTCATTCGCCAAACCTTTTCTCTCTCCTTTCCCTGTAATTGCAGTCTATTATTCTTATGATTTGCCTCTGGTTGGTAGGGTAGTGTGAAGGGAGTAGTTTCTTACCTGTAATTCCATTTCTCCAGCGTTGGTATCTTTCATGGATTCACATGCTGTGAATATTCCCTGTCGTCAGGCTGGGAATCTCGGTCATTTTAATTTAGCGTTTTCCTATGGAAAATTGCGACACTTCAGTGTCCTATCAACGTCCTTTTTGGGTGCTTTAGTTCTCACCAATATGACATAGGGTATAAACAGCCCGCCCCCGCGGCTTCCCTTCAGATTTTAACCTCCAAAATAGAGGAACCCCGAACCAGGTTTGCTTGCATGGGCAGCCGGCGGGCACCTGTGAATCCATTAAATTTACCAATGCTGGAGAAATGGAGTTACAGGTAAAAAACTACTCCCTTCTCTAGCATTGGATCTTTCATTGATTCACATGCTGTGAATAGATTACATAGCAGTACCCATCATGCATGGCGGAGTGTAACAGCAAACCAATATAGAAACAGAATCACATACATGAGACAAAGAAACCCACCAAGTGGTCAAGTTCAAAACAAATACCCCTAAGCTGCGGGGCTTACCTTATTGAAACATCCCGACCATGCTGCTGCTCCAGACACTAATGGCGAGTAAAGTATGCAACGCCGCCCATGAAGCCGCCTGGCAAATGTCCACCAGCGGATTCCCCCCGACCACAATACCGCCGACGAAGCCGTAGACCTCGTCGAGTGTGCCCTCGGATTTCTCCCCAAAGGCTTCCAAGCTTTAGTGTGGCAGAATGAGATAGCAGATGACACCCAACAGGAAAGTCCTTGCTTGGAGATTGTGGCTTATGGACCGTCCGTCAAGGGACAGGCAAACAGCCGTTTAGAAAGTCTGAAATCCTGAGTACGATTCAAATGAAACTTCAATGCCCTCTTCACATCCAGCAAATACAAAGCCCATTCTGCAGGTGTGGAGGCTGAAGCAAAGAACGAGGGCAACACAATAGAAGAGAGTTTGTGAAATGGTGTTGGCACTTTATGGATAAAGTGCGGATTTGTAGCCAACACCACCCTGTTTTTGAAGAACCGCAAGTATGGAGAACCAATGCTTGCAACTCAGACATCCTTCTGGCCAAAGTAATGGCCACCAGAAAAGCCACCTTCCAAGACAAAAACTGCAAAGGAGTCGACGACATCGGTTCAAACGGCGGAAACTTCTTGACTGGAGGTAAAGTGCAAAACAACCCCTTCAAGAAATGCTTGATGAGACCATCACTAAACAGAGGCGCCGCATGCCGCCTTCGAGTAAATCTAGAAAGCGCTGCCAAGTATACCTTTATGGAGGATAACGCCAGACCCTTTTTCACCAACTGCAACAAGTAGGGAAGAACTTGCTCCTGTGAAATGTTCAAAGGGTCCACCCCTGGCTGGCCCTTACACCACACTAAATTCTTTCCATTTCCACGCTTAGGAGACGTTCGTGGACGGTGCTCTCGCCGCCTCCAAAATGCACCGACAGTCACTGGAAAGCTTTAGCAGGCCGAACTCTGAGAAGTCATGAGCCAAGCTGTCAGGCTGAGAGATCCCGGATTGTGGTGCTAGACAGCGCCATTGTCCCGAGACAGCAGGTCCAGCGTTGCTTCCAACCAAATCTGCTCCGGACAGATGAAGATCCGAGAACCATGGGTGCCTGGCCCAGAACGGAACCACCAGAATCACCAGACATGGGTACCTCAGAATCCACTGGAGGGTCCATCGAATGAGCAGAAACGTAGGAAATGCATAAGCGAACGGTCTGTCCACGGGAACACATCCCCTAGAGACTCGGGGTGAGCCCACCTGCTGGCGAACTCCTTGCACCGTTTGTTCTCCCTCGTTGCGAAGAGATCCAATGGAGGATGGCCCCATTTCTGGAAGATCATGGACACCTGTTGCTCCTTCAGCTGCCATTCGTGGAGCTGGCCTACATCCCTGCTGAGCGTGTCTGCCTGCACATTCAACACTCCCGGCAGATGAAATGCTACAATGCCAATGTCGTGCAACAAAGCCCAATGCCAAAGTTATTGTGCTTCTTTCGACAGCACCCTGGAATGCTTGCCCCCCCTGTTTCCTGAGATAAAACATTGTGGTGGTATTGTCCGTCAACACCCTCACCACCGAACTGCGTATGCGCAGCAGAAACGATTTCAGGGCCCAACGTACCGCTCTCAACTCGAGCACACTGATGTGGAACCGAGACTCCACCAGAGATGACAGGCCATGAACCTGTGAGCCCTCGAGATGCGCCCCCCATCCCATCTGAGAGGCATCCGCCACAATTGTAAATTGGAACTCCGGTTCCAGCAACGGCATGCCCGGAACCAGATCCTCTGAGCACTGCCACCATCGAAGAGCTTCCATCAGACGGCCGATGATCACCACCTTGTCGGACCACGAGCCGCGACTGAGGCCACCAGTCGGCGAGGATTTCCTGCACCAGCCTCATGAAGAGACAGTTTTTCACCAGCGGAATGCAGGACGCCATGGCCCCCAGCAGTGACATGTAGGTCCATACAGACACCTTTGTACCGATCTTCCACTCTGCCGCCCTTTGCCGGAGCTTCAGAACGCTCTCGCCCGAGGGCTTCACAAGTCCCAGATGAGCTTGAAAATCTGCCCCCGGAAACACCAAGTCTTTGGAAGGTGACGGAAAGGACTTCTCAAAGTTTACGGCGAAGCCGAGCCATTGCAACAGCTGCATGGTAGCGCCGAGATGGTCCTGCGCCTCCCCGGCGACAAACCGCGCACCAGCCAGTCATCCAGGTTCAGGTAGATGGGATGACCCTCCCATCGGAGCCATGGCGCCAAACATTTTGTAAACGTCCTGGGAGACTACTTTAAACCGAACGGGAGTACCCGAAACTGGTAACGATCTTCTCCTACGACAAACCGCAGAAACTTGCATGACGTCAAGGCATGGGAATGGTGAAGTATGCGTCCTGTAAATCCAACGAGGCCAGAAACTCGTCCGGCTGTACAGACCGAATAACTTCCTGCAGCGTTAGCAGCTTGAACTTCAGGCGTTGCAGAGCCTTGTTCAACACCCGAAGATCCAGAACGGGTCACCACTTGCCGTTGGGTTTCTTCACCACAAAGTAGCGGGAATAAACCCCTTGGCCTTTCCTCGGCCACTGAAACCAATTCTATAGCCCCTTTCTGTAGCATAAGTACAACCTCCTGCCGCAGAATGTGAAGGGGAGGTTGCACGGCATACACTGGAGGAATGGGAACCAGGGAACACTTGAACTCCAGCCAGTGGCCCAGAAGCACCGGTGTCCAACATCCAACGTAATCTTGCACCACTCGTCCAGGTGCATTGCCACCCTGCCCCCCAGCAGATTGTCCTGAAGACAGTCATTGTTGTGGCTTAGCCTGCCTCCCTTTAGAGGAGGAGGCCTGCACACCTCTTTTCCTTGAGGCCTGAAGGTCCCGATATTTCTGCGCCGACCTCCTGTACCCCTGAGAGGAATAACCAGACTGACCGTAACCCCGGTCTCTGGTGGAAGTAAACTGGGCATTTCCCGAAGCCCGTCGGAACGGAGGAAAGGAGCAAAAAGAGCGCCCAATCGGCAAAGCTCCCAACGATTTAGCAGACTCAGAGTCCTCCTTCATTCCCTTGAGGGCCGCATCAATTTTCTCTCCAAACAACTGCTCCCCCTCACAGGGCATGTCCAGAACTTTATAATGCACCTTTGGCGGAAAGTCCATGCACTTAAGCCAGGCTTGGCGACGCAGCACAACGCCATTGTTAATCTGCTTAAAGCCGGACTCCGCCAAGTCAACAGCAATATTAATACTGTAATTGGACGCCTCCTCCCCTTCGCGCACCAACAGCATGGCAGCCTTACGGTGAACCTCCGGCAGATGTTCCAACAGAGGCGCTAGCCGATGCCACATCTCCCGATCATAGCGAGCCATGAGCGCCAACGAATTGGCCGCTTTCACTGTCATCACCCCAACAGTCAAAACCTTCTTCCCAAAGGCATCCTGTCTCCTGGCGTCACTGTTCGGAGGGGTAACACACTTGTGCCGACTCCGGGTTTTACGGCTGGCCACCGCTGACACCACTGACTCAGGCGTGGGCTGCAACACCAAGCACTTCGGCGTAGAGTCCAGGGCCTTAAACTTCTTCTCCAGCCTCCTTTTGACAGCTAGTTCTAAGAAGGGATGGCGCATTGTGCGCAGGCCCTCCTGTCAAACGTGGTCCAGGATAGGCACAGAAAACACCGCTTTCTGCTCTTCCTCAGGAGCCAGACCAAGTTCCACACACTCCTTCGCCATCATGGAGTGGAACGCTCCAACATCAGCGGGAGGGGAAGGTTGCGCTGGACTACGAGGCTGTTCCACCTCTCCGCCCGAATCCCGAGTCCCTCGATTGTGACGAAGAGCCAGTAGACATGGTCTCTCTAGGCACATGGTCCGACTTAAGACTCCAGCTGCTCACCCTCCTCAGGATAGGAACGTGGACGATCTTCACTGCCCGGCAGAGGCACCAGCAACCCAGCCGCAGCATGTGGAGGAACACCTGCAGAGTCGACGAAAGGCCCCCACCGGACCACATCAGAGGTGGTAACCTGGAATCCAGCTGGCCCAACAAGGATTGCAGCGCAGTGCGCCAACATAGCCTGTGGGATCACCAACGGGTAACTGGACGGACCAGCCCCCACACCCATCGACAAAGGTCCAACACACTGCAGGCCCAGGGTCGACGGACCCAACACTGGCTCCCGGTCGTCATCCACCTCTGAGGAGACCGAAAAAAAGCAGCCGCCTCTTAATGTAGAAGGGTGTCAGGCATAAGCGAGTCAAAGGCAGAAGACTGCCACGCTCCACTCATCGGCAGCAAGCTGTCCGTATCCATCCTCGACGACGAGAAAAGCATCGGGCCTTTATCAAACCCGGTTGTCACCGGAGCCTATGACACAACCGTTGACGACGGCACCCTAGCTGGCAGAGAAACAGTCGACGACGGGACTCCCGTCGACGAGGACATCGTCGGAACCGCAACCTGCGGTGTAGATTTCCCAGGCGATTCCGCCTGCTTGGCCCCACTGGACCGGTGCTTAGAGGACTCCCTGCTAGAGGATGACCTGTGATGGTCCCCTGAAGAGGAGTGCTTCGACGACGAGTCTTTCTTGTCCTTCACCTGCGACGCCGTCTTCTCGGGCCTACCTCCAGACCCCCGGGAATGGTCCGACCAACCATGCTTGGACGAAGAAGCCCCCTTAGACAGTGGTTTACTCGAAGAGCAACAACCACTCTTCCCAACTTCTGACCCAGGAGTAGGACAAGACTTCTTAGCCGGAGGCTCGGCCGACGCCACCCGACGATGATGATGATGATGATGATGATGATGATGATGATCCTCTGCCTGATCAGGCCGCTCACACGCCAGGCTCCTGACCGACCCTACCTCCAAGGTGGGGTAGGTACCCTCATTCAGCGAACACACCAACCGCCGATTGCGGTCCTTAAGAGTTTTTTGCTAAACCCCTCTACAGATCTCGCAAGAATCAGCCGAGTGACTGTGGTAAAGGCAGTCCATACGCCTGTCCCCCTTATACACCTTCTTCCGCCCGCAAGTCGCACAGGGCCGGAACAGACTTCTTTGGGCCTGAAGACATCGCAACAACCAATAGCACAAGCACATGCAAAAACCACAACAAACACGAGGTGATCCCAAAACTTTGGAGATGGTTGAAATCTGAATGGAAGCCGCAAGGGCTGGGCTATTTATACCCTATGTCCTATTGGTGGGGACTAAAGCACCCAAAAAGGACGTTGATAGGACACTGAAGTGTCAAAGTTTTCCATAGGAAAACACCAAGTTAAAATGACCGAGGTTCCCAGCCCGACGACGGGAAATATTCACAGCATGTGAATCCATGAAAGATCCAACGCTGGAGAAAGAGGTGTATATATGTGTCTGTGAGGTGTGGATGGATGTTTGTGCCATGTCTGTGCATATCTGAGGGGTAGATGACGAGTGGGGCTGTGCCACTCAGGGGCATGTGCATGGTACTACTGGGAACATTTCTGTTGGGACGGTTAGTAGGATAGTGTGCAGGGGTGCGATTCTAGGGCTGCTGCTGGAATATGGGGATGTGGCTTAGGACTGCATCTAATTGCAAGGATTGGGTGGGGCTGGAATAATAAGAAATAAAAAGCCATAGATGTATGATTTGCAATGATTGTTCTCATCTTATCTCGGGCAGGATTAACAAACTATAAAATGGGTAGGTATTGACTACAGGGATATATTCCATGTAGGAGTTCAATATACCATGGAGTTGATAGTTTGTGTGTCCTCCTCCCCATGCATCCCTTTTCTTCCCTTTAGGATTTCAGTCTGTACCAGCATTGCAGGGGTAGGAGAGAAGGCAGGAGTTCACTATGTTCAATATTTTTTTTTAAAAAATGCATTCCTACCCCAAAGAAGGTAGAAGACAAAGTAAATTTCTTTTTTTTTTTATTTAAATCAGGTGTCTTCCCTCTACCTTCCATCAATACTTACTCTCTCCAGCAACCGAAAGTGATCAATATTTAGCCGGTGTCCTTGCCCCCCCCCCCCCCCAAACCTCTTCCTCCCTCACTACCTTTGTGGACAAGCCAAACCTTCCACCCAAACTAAAAACAAGCACCTGGCATCCTTCCACTCTCCCCACCTACCACACTGTGTAGTGTCCACTCCCCGCCCCATCTAGAAGAAAGAAAAAAAAAAATTCTTGCCCTGGCTTTATTCAACCCAACACACATCCTCCACCCCCTCTACCCTACGCGCGAGGTTCCATGTCAAAGCAGGATTAGAGCTACTGTGCGATAACCAGAGCTGCAGCTGAAACGCTGAGTGTGTTTCCGTCAGCGCGGGAATAGTAGCTTGGAAAAAAAAGCCAATGAGCTGCGCCCATGATGACAGGACAGCTGTGGTTTGTTTCGCCCTTCTGGAACCAGGGAAACAGATCTACATGTACTCACTTTCTATGACGTTTCAGCAGTTCATTATGAAAATCAATCCTCTGTTGTGAGGTCACAGCATTTTGATTTAGAAATATTGCTCAAGGCATTGCGTGGAAATCGTATCCACTACAACTTGGTCAATATACCAAATCCCATGCCTGCTTTGCAGTAGCTTGACTCCTTCCCCATTAAATCACCTGCTGTTATTATTGCTGATGCTTTGCCCGCTGTGGGTTGCAAAGTGATGGGAGCTGTTTAGCTGCAGCCTTGGAGATCCTGGCTACTTATGACTCCATATGCCAACTGGTGCCATACAAGACATTACTATGAGATATTAACTGTATGTTTGGAGATGTGTATGAATCAGAATAAAAGGACATACCTAGAGGATATTTGAAGCATAATGCATCCTATATAGTAGAACATATATAGTAGAACAATATGTGCATTTGGACCCCATGTGGACGTTAGATCTGCACTGAGCACTTGCTACTGGTCCTCAGCAGTAGCTGCTGCCTCCGAGGTGAAGCACGATACCCAGGAGGCTGCTTTAAACTCGTATTCATCAAATCTTAAATGTTGAACTCTTCCTGTTGGGGAAGTTCGCAAATATTGTTGATCGCCCTTATATGCAATCACATCAAGTGGCCAGTCTGGCTAAACTCGCCTGTCTTTTTTTATACTGATCAGAGGCAGTGATGGGTGTACATTTGATAAATACAAGGCATGGGAGTGAAACACCCTTAAATTGGCTAGAAATTATTCTGCTTTCCTTCTCAGTTACCCGTTGTGTGTCTAAAATCAGGAAGTAGCTCAATGTTTGTGGGAAATGTGTTTGCCATAAGATGTTGCAGGGCTGCCATGCTCTCCAAGTTACTGCATCCACAGGCCTATTAGTGAGAACACCCCCAGTGAGAGGCCATGCTCATAATGGCTCTTGGAGGGGTAGCGCAACCCTTCCTCACCATTCCTGCTCTGCTTTTGTGTTCTCTGAAGTCTCCTTTATACAGCCAATTTTTTTCTCCGTCAATTCCAACAGCTGGCTTAGCAATGCCTGCCTACAAACAGCTACCAAACAGACCTCTCCACATATTTCGCCCGAGAACATCTCGGCCCATCACAAAACAATGCTACAAATAATGTAAGTTTCACCTTCCAATGTACTAGAAACCGCCATTAGTGGAAGAGTATCGTTAGCACATGTGGAACTTACATTTTGTTATACACCCCTGGCCTTTTTTTTTTTTTTTTTTTTTTAAATATCTCCTAGCTTTTTTTTCCATCAGACATTTTTTCCATTACAATGCAGTTTATTGGTTCGACTTGAGCAATGGCGATTTCCCATCAAACGCATAAGGTAAGACTGAAAAGGGTTGTATTGCAGGAATTGAAGCAAGGACTTTTAGACTCATGCAACTCCATTAACTGGTACGGAAAAGGATTGCTTCAAGCACGCAAATTACGACACAATGGGAGGGGGGTGTATGCCCCTCAGCAGGGCACATTCGAGGAGGTTTGATCATGCTACATAGGAACCAGAGTCTGATATCAAAGAAGGACTAAATGCGATTGTAAGGATGTATGGTGTTTGCAGGAGACAGGATATTCCTGCTGGAAGGCAGAATAACGGTTTCCAGAATGTTCTTACGTTTCAAATTTGTCAGCCGACTAGTGACCTACAAAAAGGTGTGGGGGGGGGTGGGGAGTGGAGGATTGGTCTGGCTACAGCCGTCAGTTCTCCATAGACATTGGATGCTGTGTTCTCGTCTTTCAAGACGAAGCTGTCCCTGTCATCAACCTAAAATGATATGCATGTTTGGTTTCTCCGACACAAAATATTGTTTTTCCCCCACTTTATGTTCAGCGTTCCAAGTGATCCACAGCAAATACCCAGACACGCATTCCTACATTCACTGTAACAGCCCCTCTCCCAGCCACAGCCGCTTGTAAAGCTCCAATTGTTAGTCTGTGTGCCTTCTGTCCGACTCCTCTTTCACACTTCCTCGCACCTTTCCCCACCTTCACCCATCTTCCTTTCCACAAGCAGGCCCCAATGCTGTTGTCCCTGGTGGGTCACAATACACAGCTTCCTAAACAAGCTCAAGGAACGTAAGACCACTAGAGTAGAACTGGGTGCAGTACAAAACCCGATTAACCTTAAGTAACAAGTATAAATCGGGGATGCCCGTGAGCATCTCCACTTTGGCTTCATTGGAAAATATTTGCGATAGTGAACATTGTCTATACAGCAAATTAACGGGCTATAAACAGAACTTAATTGCCTGCAACAATAAGCCATTTTCCTCATGTGTTTTGGATTTGTAGTGCGTAAAGAGGAGAAATGATCGGGGGATGGGAAAATGGAACAGAGAGGCGTGCAAGAGGGAAAGGATAAATGTCACATTCCTGGAGTTGGAGATGTAAAAGAATTTGAGCTGACGCAAAAAAAAAAAAAAAAATACTCCAGCTAGGGCATATGAAGTGTCCGTCTTAGCAGCTTTTAGATAATTCTCAATCAGGAACATTCATGTGAAACATTTTTTTGACTAGCAAGTAAACAATTCCTAAGGATAAAATAACTGGTCGTGTTTAATTGCTACAGGTGGGTGTAGGCACGGTCACTTTCGTCTACACTGGGGCAGGATATCCCTTTTAAACTAAGTTATGCATAAGTAACACCAACAGTAAACCTGTACGCCCAAATAAATACATTTGTGAATGTCAAATAAGCAAGTACATGTGTGCAACATAAAAACGTTTCCTTCCGAGATGCTCTCGAGTGACTTGAGCAGTCGATTTTGATTTCAAAAAGGTGAATGAATACATGCACTTCAGCAGCCTAGAAAATGTAATTAAAGAATAATTAGGTTTCACTGGAGAGGCTCCTTTTATAAAGTGTCTTCTTCTGTTTTAACGGAAGACTTTTTGTTTTTATACAATGGATTTAAAGAAGTGGGGAGGGGGGGTGGAGAAAGAAATAAACGTCTGGCACACATAAAAAAAACAATAAAGTCGAAACCTGGTTTAAATTTCTACACCAGAAATTTCTACAACTCTTTATCCTATTTAGACGACTGGCGGAGAAATTCAAATTGGACAACCTTGTCTTTTCTTCATATTTGTCAAGCCACTGATCAATTATTTGTACTGGTATGACAAGTGCGTATTTCATGAGAAGGTGCAAGTGTCTCCACCCGAATAGCAAACAGGAGCGGTCTTTTGCGTAACTGCATTTTTTGAAATATCCTGATTTGATAAATTACTTTTTTGCTAAATCGGCATTTAACTTTACCTTTATTTGTTCACCTACATGCTCAAAACAGAATCCATAAAAACATTTAACAGGGCCCAGGAGAAGAGAACAAAATAAGGACCAGGAAAAGTGTACCCACTGTGGCTATGAGTTACATTTTGTTTTGGCAACCTTTCCGTTTATGGTCTCCATATTTGTAACCAGACTAGCATAATGTTCAGGAAAGATAACCACTTAAAATGCGCTCGGTGTTAACAGTTGGCTACAGTGCTCCAGATAAGATTTAGAAGTTGGGAGTATTTTACTCTATTTTTTTTAGTTGGGAGTAAAATGATTTTTGTGGGGGGGTCGGGGGTGGGGGGGGGTAAAAAAGGAAGTCTGTTCCCAATGGGAGTGGTTTTCATAATCAAGTACAAATATGTTTTAACTATAAAACAGAAATGTATTTGTAATAAATATGTATTTGAACCTAGTTATTCATTAAAATATAAATGTTTACTGCTTTATATGAGGCAGTAATAATAGAAGTTTGTTTCTGTGGTACTAGGTGTACTGGTGAAAGCGCCTAGGTTTACGTTTCCTATTTTTTGTTGGGGATAGTTGTACTGCTTATTTGGATTTTTTGGGAGCATTTGCCAATTTTTAGGGAGTAAAAGTGGCTGATACACGTAGGGCTGGATGGCTATTATCCGCATAGGCCTCTGGTGGCTTTCGGCCAGAATCATTCTTGGATGGAAAACAAACAAAAAAAAACGCAACAACTGGTATGTTCATCTGGTCGAGCGAGTACTCTGTGTGCTAGCGATTGCAAAAGACTGCATGTGTCAAGGCTGCTCCGACAACATTGCGCAATTACGTTTTTAAATTTAACTATGTGTAGCAATTGCTTGACCGGGGGAAAAAAAAAGCACATAAAATAAGGGTCTGCACTTATTTCTTTAGCTTTTCCATTGTACTCGTAAGAGTGTCTAGTTGTAAAGCCTAAATCAATGTACAGACATTTGCTTAGTCAACATGAGTCTAGTACATTGTGCTCGCAACTGCTGTAATCAATAGCATTTTCCACTACATACAAAAGACAAACATTATGCAGATATACTGAAGCCTGGTGACATGTCCCTATATCAGCGACCACATTATCAGCGCCAGAACCAGCATTGCAGAATAGTGGACAACAGAACAAATATAAATGCACTTCTGAATAGTATGCTCCCTCATACAGGCTGCATTTAACGAATGATGGCGAATTCCAATATTCCTGCGAGACCATAACCTTTGTCTGGGCAGGAGCAGCGATTTTGCCCGTCGATTTCACCCGGAAGAAACGGCTGCCACAACGTGTCACTTGGTATCTGGGGCCAAACGCAGTCAATGACTCAAATAGAGGCACTGCCAAACGGGTTATAGAACTGGTTTCTTTTTTGAAGGCGGCTGTGGGCGTTTTTTACAACCCAATAGCAGCTCGTTATCTTACATGTTTTGTGGGAGACAGCAGAACAGGTATGGGGCAGTGGCCCTTCTGTTTTTAGTGGAAACGAGCACATTAGTGGTGCGCCTCTCAGGGCATTTTTAAATCGAATTAATTTGCTTTTAAGCTCTAGACAAATGTGTTTGGAGTGCTGGCCATGCGTAATAAATCTACTCCCCCCCCCCACGCCTCCACCCCCAATAGCTACTACCAACACTGCAAATCAGAAGGTACCCAAGTTGCTTAAAAAATTTAATTTCAACATTTATGAAGTGTGACATACTTAAAAATGGATAGATTACTGAAAAACACGTGTCACAAAGTTTCAAGGCAGCCTAGAACACAGTTGAATGGACGGTGTACACATAGGGAACTGGGGGATGGGCGAGGACACCCTGTACAGATTCCCAACATACTTTCACACCAATATGTACAGGTGTGGAGCAGCAGTTATATTTTACCATCATCATTTAATGATCACTATTTGACCCTCCAACCAAACTAACTGTCCTTCCAGAAATAGCCCTGGAGGTTTGTGATGTGCCGCCTATCTAGGGTGACCTTACACTCAATCAAGATCAGATATCCCTCCTGGAAAAAGGTTTATCTTTTGTACCCTCTGCTCAACACGATATTTTTCAAACCAGAATAGAAATTGCTTAACTTGTATGTTGGGTGAGCCTGAAACAATTCTACAGTGAAACTACCAGCGAAGAACAAACCAGGGCAACGAATCCGAGGAATAAATAGACTTTCCATCCCCCTCCTGGAGGTATAAGCACAGAATCAGTAACCTTCGAGAAAGCATCATTAAAAGAAATTGGTAGAATTGGAAAATACTCATACACAGGGATTCACTAACTTTTCCGCAAAGGACAAGTCTGCCCTTAAATCCCTGACCAGAAATGAGGATATCAACATTACACCAGCAGATAAAGGTGGGCTACTGTAGTTATGAAAATTATCGATTACTGACAGATGGTGGGTGCTCTACTTAACAATCACACTAGTTACAGAAGACTTGGCAGCAACCCTTCCAGACGAATAAAGGAAATGATAGATCCCATTGTCGATGACACATTACTGAAAGGCTACATCAGTAAGCAAGAGCATGAGTTTCTATTACCTGAATATCCCAAATGCCAGAATTTTATGCACTACCTAAAGTGCACAAATTAATTAATCCACCACCGGCTGGAGCCACAGTCTCGGGGAAAAGATCCATCCTAGAACCAATTCGTGGCAGGTGTAACTGGCAGTTGTCAGCAATGAATGTGCTGGTGGAAACAAGCAAACAAGGTGAAAGGTAGAGGCTTGTGTAGCAGCGGTGAGGAGAAGTTAAAAAAGGACACCTCCCAAGGGTCAGCGTAGCAGCGGGTGTAGCTGGCAGTCAGCAGTTATCAGTGGTGAGCAGGGTGCCCCAGTCTTGCTATGGAGGGTTTGTAACATCAGACTGCCAAATTAAGACAAGCGGCACAGTGTGTTAAAAACTCAAATGGGACCAGGAAAGGTCTGGACTCGATCCATGGCTTCAGGGCCTTGCACAATACCCAAGAAACGCTCTCAGCAAAAATAAATCACCACGTTCTTAATACCAGCTACTAGCTATCAGCAAAATACGGCTTTGCAATTGCACGAAGAAGCTTTTCTCGAGGTGGATGAGGGCAACAAGATTATTGGAGTGGGTAGGGATAAAGAAGAGGCTGAATCATTGCTTCAGCCTGAGTCTCAGCCTCGGCAAGTGTTTTCCCCAGGAAGGTCTTCTAGTGCCAACTGTTGCACACCATCAGCATGTTTCCCCCGTCTGTCATAACCCCAAGTGTGCCTGCTGCAGTAGCATTCAAATCCCTTGGCCCCTTAGTTACTTACTTGGGTGTCTATTCCAAACATGGGTGAAGACTCAGCACTTAAAGGGAAACTTTTGAAGATCTCTCTCATTCCAGCACTTCGACTGCTACATACAGTTGACATGGATCATGTGGCATTTCTTAACTTTTGCACGGACCATGGTCATTTTAATTCTAACTTGGTTGCCCACTTGGTTTGGGAGGAGAGAGAGGCTCTGCGAAGCCTGGGCTATTACTTATATGAACTAGTTGGGCCGACAAAGGTAGAATCCTTTTGGTCTCCTCCTAGGGCCAATGATGCGGATGAGGTTCGGGACCCTATAAAAAAAAAGCTTGCCAGCTGCTTCTACAATTGTTCAGGACCAGGACCGGTCATGGCTAGAGGCATCAGTCAGTACGTTTAACAAAGCCAGAAGAGTCCTCAAAGAGAGTCTTTAACCCAATCCAACAGTGTTTTTCTCTTCCTGGAACGTGTGTGGCTTTAAAAATATCTCTAGATTAAGATCTCCTTTTATTTAATTTTTTTTAATAACCAGGTCCTTTTGTCAGGAAACTATGGCTGACATTTAAACATCGAGGGGTTTGTTACCTACTCCAAGCTGGCTAAAAAGGGCAAAATAGGCAGACCAAGTGGTGGTCTGCTCATTGCCATAGATCAGAGTTTAAACGCCCAATGCTACGAGAAAACTACTGTATTTGATAACATTTTGACAATTGGAGTGAACATGGCACCTTGTGGGAGAACTTAGTTTATCAACTTATACTGGAACCCAGCCATTATTTAAAGATCTGGAATACTGGAGGGGCCGAGTTATATGATAGGCGATTGGTTAGAGGCGGGGCTCCATCATAGCATCATAGTGGGGGAGACTTCAACTCTGTCACCTAGGGGCAAGTTTGGGAAAATATGCGGTGGTCTAAGCTTTCGTTTGGGTTGTCTACATGTGTTTCTGGTCATGTGTGGCATTCGTTCATGTGTTAATGGGAGTTGTCACTGTGTGCCGCAGGGTGTGGGGGAGGGTGAACCAATTCATAGTTAGCACAGATGCGGCACTCGGTCATGGATCAACTACGTTTATCTTTCCAAAGACCTTGAGGCTTTCTGTTGTCCATTGACTCTCACTGACTTATGCATTAGTGACCGTTTGACAATGAACATTGTAATTAACCTGCCAGCAAACATACTGGTGCTACATCCTGCCTCTGCATTTTACGAAGTCGACCATGGCAGTCTCCATAAAACTGAATGTTTCCGCCTGTTTGAAATTTGTAAGGGAACTTCAGAGAGAAGTGGATGTGGGGGGTGTTTTAAAGCATGGAATATCATTTGAATCTTACAATGTATTGATGTAGTGTTTGAGGGCTGCCTCGGGTAGAAAAAAAAAAAAAAAAAAAAGTTACATCAGAGCAGTACTCCCTCTCATGTTTCAGATCTTAGGATAACAAAAGCAAAACTTATAAAGACAACAATTGAGGGAGCTGGGTACGGAAAATATTCCCATTGGATTCTTTCCATCAGACAGCCAAGAAAATAATTCAGTCTCGTTACCGGATCTCTCGCAAATCTATTAGAGATTGAGTAGGCTCAATACGATAACTTGGGAATGCTAGACACACTGAGGTCATGAAAACGTCTGGTCTACCATCAACAAAAAGAGTGCCATCTCTGTGCCTGAATTGGTCTGTACAATACCCGAGGAACATGGGTGGATTTATTTTATTAACAAATTCGCTAGGCCTGATGAGAATTCTACCTGGGAGATCCTCACCCGAGGGTTGAACTTTCTACTCCATTGCCTTGGGCAGAGGAGGATGTTGTATGGGCCATTAATAAGGCAAAGGTCTCCCAGGCGCCAAGTCCAGATGGTCTGGTGCCTGTGGTGATTAAAAGTAATCCCCAATTATGGGCATCAGTGTTGTGTCCCTTCTTTAAGATAATTTGGGAATCCAACTTGGTGCCTATTTCATGACAGAAATCACTGATACATAAAAAGAGAGATGTCGAAGAACCCAAAATCTTTAGACCAATAGCGTTGCTCGATGCTGCGAGTAAAATCTTCACTACTCTTTTATTGAAAGAACTTAACGATTTGTTTCGGAGGTTGGGGGTGAATTCTCGCTACTAAGTTGGATTTAGAGCGGGCATGGGCACGACGTTGAACGCTACTATAACTGCGCAGCTTAGGGCCCTGATCGGGGTTGGCCATGGCTCAGCCTACATGGCCTCACTGGTTAGGATTTCCGTGTTTGACTGTCAATCGTAGTGTACTCTGGCAAAAACTATTGAGTTGGCAGGTTCCCATCAAACTGGTCTTGTTGCTGGAGCAGCTACACACAGATCCATTACTGATGGTGAGGCTTATCAAGGAGAGGGCATATACAGGGCCAGTACCAATCTATGGCCCATCTGCTCTTTCATACCCACCTATCTGACCTAGAGTCATTGTGGACGGAAGACATTACTTTCCCAGTCCGAATGGGACGGTTGAAGCTCAAATGGATGGCATTTGCAGACGACTTATTCTTTTTTTGATCGAATAGCGATCGGTCTGCAAAGAAAGCTTGATCTTTTTTCCATCTAGGCAGCAAAAAAAAAATATATGTTTACTTAATGGCTCCAATTCTAAGGTGGTAATTTTTTCCAACAGAATGAGACCGAAGACCATGTGCTGGGTTGTAGGAGAACATATACTGGAGAAACCAGTTAAATGGCCGAAACAAGGGCTGTGTTGAAGGCAAAAGCAGAACCGTTAGTTTGCAGCTAAAGAGGTTCTACAGTCTTCTCTGTAGGTACTCTAATTTGCTGCGTAAATAGTTTTCCCTAGCCAAGGTCGAGCCAAGTTTTCTGTATGGTCTGGATCTCTCACTATTGAACCTGGATGATAGTCTTGACTCAGTCCGGGGACGGTTTGGAAAAAGAGTTTGAGCTTGCCAATAAAGCATCCGAATGCAATAGTTTGTTATGAGCTATGTCTGGTCTCTTTGAGCTCAAGGTACGTGGAGGCAGCTCGACTGTTATGCCAAGATTGTTAAATCGCCTCTGCATTCATTATACAAGGATTTGGGAGTTATTTGTCAGCACAAGTCGGTTGCCTCGTTGGTTACCTTTAAAAATTCAATGCGTATTCCTTTGGAGTGAAATAAACTTCTGAATATGAGCTGGTGAATAGGCCTGCCATGACAAAATGTAAATTGTTTGTGCTCAATTGGGGCAGAACAATTGACAAACTGGGTTTTTAATCAGGCCTATTGTGAATATGCGAACTTTCCTAGAAAAAGAGGTAATCTGTCAAAGTACCTCTGTGTGTTTTCATCACAGAGAGTCTGACGTCTATACATACGGTTCAAATTAAATCTTCTTCCTACATTGGACCATATTAGCAAATGGGGCGACAACTTGACAGTCCTCAGTTTGTCAACTCTGTAAACAGACAACATGTATTGAATCAGTGAAACACCTCATGCTTCTCTGCTCCAATTTCATTGAACGCAGAACATTTTACATTGGGGATTTCTTGGGGTTGAATGGGGAAGTCTCTGAAGATCTATGTTGGGCCTGACTAAAGTGGGGGAGAATACCTCACTTGTTTAATACTTTACAACTTTCTACGGGAGATACTGGGAAAGCTTAAGGGATGTTGAGAACTGTACTTTATGATGCTTTTTCTTTTCTAGGTATTCTGTTTGGTTTTTCTTTTTTTCTGTTTTTGTGAAAGGCTTGCTTTGTATTTTGTCCATTGTCAAGTAGTAAAACAATCAAAAATAAAAAAAGATAAAAATGTGTGCACTACTTCCTCAAGAAGTCATCGAAATGAAGTCTTATTTGAAGGATTGCACAGCAATCCTCAACCTTAACATTTACTTTTTTATCCAACCAAGCAAATCCAGATGACCCTGGACATAGAATCCTTTTACACTAGAATCCCACAGGAGGCTACTTTAACCATGATTGACCAAATCTTGCTGGAGAAACAACCGCCCCTCAGCATCTCAGTAATATTTATCATGCAAATGGCAGAAAACGCATAGACTAAGAACTTCTTCATCTAGGAGAAAGATGTTTCTAACAAACATCAGAGACAGCCATGGGGCGACTTTCGCCTGAGCTTAGCCAAGTTATATGTAGTTCACTGAGAAAAAAATCATCTATGAGCCAGGAAATCCATACAAGAAACATTAATTTATGGACCAGATACATAGATGACATTTTGATGATCTTCATCATTTCCTATGAAGAACGTACACTTTTATGACATTGCTTAATCCACAGAATGATTCTGAAATTTCACTAAGACTAGGAGCCACCTAGGGATCAGTTTTCTGGACTTGGTCCTCAAAGCACAAAATGGGGAATAAGTACTTTCTACTACAAACTCACTGACGGGAGTTCTCTCCTGCTTGTCCAGAGTTGCCACCTGAGGAGTTCTTAAGGTACATGAGGAACTGCTCACCCTTGATGGAATATCACGAGCAGGAATTAGATACTGGCACAAAAATTAAAGAACCATGGGTACCTTGAAAAACCAAAAAAAAGAAAACAGTCCACCATGCCAAAAAGAGAGCCAAACACATTCCCAGAGATATTACTTTAGAGCAACATGGGAAGAGAAATAATTATCAGGATAACATCACAGCAGTATTCAGCTACACTCCACTCATCAATCCCTTGAAAAAAGGAAGTAATCAAACTCTGGCATATTTTGAACGTGGGTACAGTGAATATTAGGCCCCTCAACTTTGCCATAAAACGGGGACGGAATCTTCGATTTGTTGGAACATACATACATACATACATACATACATACATACATACATACATACAAGGACATTGAAGAAAAGCCAGCTAACACACTTTGTGATACCAACCCAATAGGACATGCCTCTTGCGGACAAAGCGTAATATGCCCATTGATACAATCCATAGAAATTGGTTGGCACTATCCGTGGCAGCAAAAATATGTTACCAATTGTAATAGCTGTAACGTTATTACATGCCCTTGTGCCCCAAGATACGTGGGTATGACTACCCACCCCATTAAAACCTGCATTGGTGAGCATCGGTCTTGCATCAGGACCTAGATAACCACTGCTCCAATGGTGCAACATTTCCTTCAAAAAGGACCTGGGCATGTAGATTTTAAATTATCTGTTTTGGAAAAAAATAATTGTCTCCAGAAGGGAAGGTAATGTGTATTGCCTCCTATTTAAAAGAGAACAACTCTGGATCTATCGCCTACAGACAGACAGGGTAGGTCTCAATGAATAAACGAGTTGGCAGACCTTAGAAACTACATGAGAAGAGCGACAATTCATAATCATTTGACTATATACTGAGGCTGTACCCTGCAACCTGGTTGGTGTATAGCATGAAGAAGATTCAAATTTGCACCAATCTCGGATATTGGCCTCATTTTTTGGAACAAGACAAGTCTATTGCTCACATGACAAATAATATTTGACAGCACATAGAGGGTGTTCCCTGTACTTTTACTAGGTACAGGTTACATGGTGAATGCCCCTTGTCGAATACTGACACAGGACCTCGGGACCCTATGAACAATCTAATATTCATGTCACTTATGTAATTAACAGACCTGGGTTTCCATTTGGTAGTATACATTTTCAGAATTTGAGCTGCTGTGAACAAGCACTCCGACTGTATTCCTGATTTTTCCACATTTAAACAGTGAAATGCACTCTTCATCGCCCACTGTAGACCAATATCGCGAGCTATGGCAACAAAGAACGCATTAACGGTTGCCATAGGAACCAATCTGTGTGAGTAACCAAGGCAATGCCGGTTATGAGACTCTAGTCTATACAGTGCCCTCGGACCTTCACAGAACAATCTCTGCACATCAGGTCTATCAAAGAAATAAATTATTAGGAGCACATTACAGCTATTTAGCCCGCTACGGGCGAAAGAATAATTATACATTCTTGTTTGTATGCAGTCAATAAGCATTCTTTATAAACAATGTAGGTCTATACAGACACGGGTGATTTGCAATAACGGACCAGCGGGTACCACTTCATGGTACCGCCTAGGGGAGCCTACACTCAAACTCCTAGTGAATGAGCATCTACCGTGGCTGTATTGCGCATGTGCGTTCCGACGGCCCCGGGTTGCTGCTCATTAAATGAGGGTCGTGGACGTCAGTCACACTGTTCACCCGTGCAGGTCATCCCCGACCCGTCTGTCACAGACGGATGCATGACAAGATAAGAGAGACTGGAGGGAATCTGGCACCAGCGGGCAGATTACCATACTGCCTTTCGGTCCAATGGTGCCTCCCCATTTGGATTAAATAGTATTCACATGACTTAGATCGCCACAAAATAAAGAAATTAGTGTTTGTGTAAGGCATAAAATAAGCAGTCGCATAGCAATTTGCTATGCAATTCTGTAGGTTTGCGAATTAAATTGCCACTTGTGTATCAAACATAGCTATTTAAGTTACCCTGTTCAATGAAAGCAAGTCATGGGAGGATAGCTCAGCAGCAACGTGCTCGCCTTGGAAGCAAGACGACACGGAGCAACACAGGTTCAATCCCCGGGTCCACACTTAGAAACCTCTGGGTATTAAGCGCGTTATAAATAACCTATCGTATCATATCATAGGTCACCCTGCATTCGTCTCTTGCCCTCAGGCCTCCCCCCACCCATCCTTTTTTCCTCTGTTCACTGCAGTAATTTCCTCCACTCTTACGTGCCAAAGGCCTGTGTGGGAGTGCTAGTCAAGAATTCTTTTACTTCAAATAATTGCAAGCCAAACATAATCGGGATGACACTTTTATTAAGAAAACTATATCCTGTCTGGCAAAGACCAGTATGTGTTAAGTTTATATTTTTTTTAAAGACAGTCCTGCAATTTCATTCCTTGCATAATGGCAGTATTGTCACTGTAAAACACTGCAGTGTCTCCATGCTTTATGGTAAAGTTTAGGTTAGTATATCTAAATCTCTGTAAACTAGATTTTTTTTTATTGGGAAAGATGCATCATATAGACGAGTGAACACTTTTGAAAATGTACACGATTACACAGCCAAATACTTTTGATGGCAAACCTAGTTCTGTGATATACTGTATGCATACATCTTCAACTGGTGCTTAACCCATGAGCTGAACCCATACTCCTGGATGTTCTATCTTATCACCCTGTTGCTTTATACAAGCTACCCTGAAAGTGAGATGGCCACAAACTACAATTTTCCACCTAGTTTGTCTAATTCACTGTCTGATAAGGCTCTTCATTTCCTTGCTCTTACATAATTAATACACAAAGCTAACTAGATATGTTCACAAAGTAGTGGTCAATAGTTCCATCCAGTCTGTAGATCTACAGATCTGCTGCAATACCATCCACCGTATTTAGTCTCCAGAGCTCACTTTGCTCTATGATTGATTGCCTTGTATAACAGCGCAAACATGAGAAGTGGCCAAACTGGTTTCAGACCCTTTTTAATCGTAAATATGTGTCCATTCATGGGGTTAACTTTATACAGACACTCGTCCAGGGCACGCACAGTCTAGTAGATTTTATGAAGGCGGAGTACCATACAGGGCGTTTGAAACTTTTATTCAATATTTACTTTGTTTGCAGTAAATGTCAAATAAAAAGTTTCCCTGTGCATGGCTGACCTCTGGGTGGCAGAACATAAGGCGGATTTTTGGTGACTTGCACCATTTTAAAGAAAGGGCATTTACATTTTTTGTCATTTGTTGCCAAGCTTCAAGCGCATTTCTCTTGGGTTACTAGACCTCTAGGTCTAGCGGAATTTTAAAGAAATTGCAAGGCATGACACTTATTTACTAATGTCAGCGGTACACAAAAATGCTGCATTGTTGGTCATTTTATGTCTTGGGTACAAGCAACTTCTGGCGACATGAAAAATATTAGTATGCCATTGCTCATCAAAAAGGGTTAGTTTGCTAAACAAGAACAATTTAATTAGCAAATTCTGCTAATCAATTTCTTCAAACTAATTTATGGCTTGTTGAGACACCCCTAACTATACCCGACAATACGTTTATGACTGAACAGGTTTTGGAAACCATATAAAACTGAGAGGCCGCCGCACTGCTGGAGCATGATTATAAGATCCTGCACAACTGGGTAAGCATGTGTGGTACAACATCTATAGCAATACCCTATAAAACCACACAAGGTTAACTTATTATATCTAGCCATCTGCCCCTACCCTTCCTGTCTCCTTACAGGTGGCAGAACCCTCCCATGCCTATCATTTAGAAATACATAGGACAATGCATCCAGAGACCACTGATCTCACTAGCTATTCCAGACAAGTATACCGTTATCAGGCAGGATAGAACATCTGCGAAAGTTGGTGGCGTTGCCATCATCGCTAAAACGTACCTAGCCATCAGACTTGCCACCACCACAACCTTCCTTTCCGGAGAACTCTCAATCAAGCTAACCATGTCACCCACGTGAACCATAACCATAATTGTACAGACCTGGCCTTCTAGCCTCCTTTCAGGAAGACACAACCCTACTCTTAACAGCTAAGTCCAAGCAAGGCTCACACATTATACTCTTAGGAGACTTTAATTTAGAACTCCATGACCCAAAAGATCCCAATGCATTAGCCATCGCTAACAACATTGCGATCTAGGCTTTACACAGTGGGTCTCACAAACCACCCACAATAAAGGCAGATTATTAGACTGGATCACAGATATCAATTGCGAGATCAACATTCTCTCTAACCAGCCTTTCGCCTGGACAGACCATCATGCTATTCTTTTCACCATACAAAATGGCATTCAACGTAATTCCGACAAACTAATGGCACCTCCCAGACTAGCCAGAAACATGCAGAATGTAACAGCTCACAAGCTGCTTCCACTTCTACAACCTCTCACCAACCCTACCATCCTTAATGATCACCCTACTGGCTTGGTGGACCTCGATCGCATTTGAACACTTGGTTCACCCCTCACCTAAGAATTCTGCGTAAAAACAAAAGAGCCGCCGAAACCACATGGAAAAACTTTCCTTCTACATCCAACAAAGATAACTTCACCTTAGCCTCTTCCAATTACAAATCAGCAATTTTCCTAGCAAAATGTGACTCCTACAGCGACCAGATCTCCAAAGCTAAATCCAACACAAAAGAGCTTTTTAGCATACTCTGAGAGTTACAATCTCATGTACCAAAGACCTCACATGGTGCAACAATATTTAAAAAGCTCTCTCCTACAAAACCAAGATCCTCCAAACTAAAATTGAGACCAAAAAAGCTAGGTCTTGCCACTAACTTACCCCAACCCGTCACTCAAATTCCGTTACCTGAGCAACATGACCCGTTCAAATCCTCCCCCCTCAGCACTAAGGAAGTTGAGGATATAATTTGAATTTTAAAACCATCCAGATGCCTGGGCGATATTTGTCCAGCAACAATTGTCAGAGACAGAAAAGGAGCTGGCACCCTTTATCACCTCGCTAATAAATGCATCTTTTGCATCCAACACAGTATCTACCAACTTGAAGGATGCCTGGGTCCTGCCACTTTTAAAGAAACCCTCCTTAGACCCCACTAACTACAGACCAATCACCACTGTGCCCTTCCTTCTAAAAATACTGGACAGAGCTGCCAGATTCAGCACCATCTGAATTGAATTGATTGTGTATTTGTATAGCGCCTATTCACAATGTATTACAAAGCGCTTCAAGGAGGGAGGGAACATGGGAGAATACAATTAAATTCTTACAAGTCTTGAAACAATTCAGAATGTGAAAAAAATAACTATCATAATCAGCCTGGCGACATTTCAGATAGTGCAAGGAACAATTAAGGAGAAAATGGGAAGGGAAGAATGAGACAAAACCAGCAGTAACATTACTATGCCTAATGACAATTGATGTAGTGCATGAATACCAGGAAGGGGTGGGGGTTTTACCAAAGGGAGGAGGAGAGGAACAAAACAAGCGACTATCATAATGGGTCAGACAACGATTCTGAATAGCGCTGGGGGGGGGGGGAGAAGACTAAGAGGGAAGGGGAGGGGACACAGACAAGCTGTTATCAGAAGACACGGGACAAGTGATAAGAGTAAGTGCTAATGGACATAAAAAAGGGGTAGAGGGAGGAGGAGAGGGGAAGGTGGCTGTGAAAGACAGGCGGCTACAATTACTATGCCCAACGGCAATTGAGATAGTGCCTGAATTAACTGGGGGAGGGAAGGTCAGGGGAGAGTAGGGGGGGGCAACCAAGACACTCACACAAGGGATGGGGGAAGGGTGGGGGGCACAGACACTCACCAGGGGCATAGAGGTGGGTGGGGGGGCACAGGCACACTCACTGGGGGAATGGGGGTGTAGGGTGAAGCAGCGTACCATGGTGGACAGGGCCTTATGTAGTGGTGGCCGGCTCCCGCCTCCCGGTTGCTCAGATTGGCTTAAAAGCCGATAACCAATGGGAGGGGAGCAGGGCCAAGCCAAGACAGCACATCAGGTGAAAGTTGAACGTCCATGTTGGAGGGCCCAAACGCAAAGAGGCAAAGTAGTAGGTAGCCAAGGAAAATGTCAAAAGCAACAGAAGCAAGGAAAGTAAAAACCTACCAGGGCTCTGCCAATCAGGCTTCCGGTCAAGGCATGGCATGGAAACAGCCCTGTTAGATCTAGTAACACAAATAGCAACTATAAAAGACAAAGGCAACCCTGCACTCCTATTACTTGATCTATCAGTGGCCTTTGACCTAGTAGACCACAAAATACTCAGCAACCACCTCGCCTTGGCGGCACATTTCTCCGACGATGCCATCTCTTGGACTCAATCATTCCTCAACAACAGAACCACCAGAGTATTTGCCCCAACAGCCCCTGCCACACCTATGCCTGTCACATGTGGGGTCCCCCAGGGCTGCTGTGTTTCCCCTACGCTTTATAATATATTTACAAAGCCTCCATTTGACGACCTTTATCACTTGGGTGTCTCATACACAAACTATGCTGACGACACCCAAATTCTGATCCCCATTACAAGCGACTACAATATAGATTCCAAACGCCTAAACGACATCTACACAATCATTCAAGCTTGGATGGCGCAACACAGGCTCTGTCTTAATGATAAGACAGTTACTCCTTGTAGGAACCCAAGCTAGACTTAACAGACCGGAAAAACAGTTTAACTCCTTCACCATTGATGGCAATGGCATCAAGGTATCGAAGGATGTAAAAAACTGGGCATTTACATCGACTCCTTTCTCACCTTATCCAGACAGATCAACGCCACTGCAGCCACCACAGTCTACACCTGCAAGCTCATTGACGCTTGCAGGCCATTCCTAACTACAACTAACTGCATCACCCTAGCCAGGGCACTAGTCCTATCCAAGTTAGACTACTGCAATGCCCTATAACTAGGCACGAGTCAATATAACTTTTTTTTAAAAAATCACAAACATTCCAGAACAACGCGCTCAGAGCAGCAACTAACTTCCCCAGATCACTTCAAATCTCAGAGCCAAGACGCAGCACTCGCTGGCTCTCAAAGAATCAAACTCAAAACCCTATCACTCACCTTTAAATGCTTAAATAACCTAGCTCCGCCATACCTCTGCGACAATTAAATTCAATTCTTCTGATCGACCATTCAGAGCCTCACAAGCCAACCACCTTATCATCCCTAGGCACATGCTTCAAAAGGCTGGAGGCAGAAACGTCCCTGTCCTAGCAGCTAAAACTTGTAACACTCTACCCTCCACCCTCAGAACTGAACCATCATTCCACAAATTCAGAAACAATGTCAAAACCTGGCTCACTATGAACATGGACTAATATCTTCTCCTACGTTACTTTAAGCTGTAAGCTCTTAAAGCTTGCATCCTATGTGATATAATGATTGCACTACCAATCACAGTTCCTGCACATTGATTATCCAACGTGTTATGCAAACACGGCGATGTATATCAAGATAAATGTAAATAATATATATATTTTGCAAACTGTATCCATCTAATCTCATATGTAATATCTCATGCCTATGTAAATACTATATGTAACTGCAAAAAGTATACTATGTAAATATTGTTCGTTCTATGTACCTGTAAGATATGTGCCCAGATGCCTCAGGGCTTGGCGCGCTATATAAATAAATACAATAAGAATAGCAGCAACATAATAAATGCGCTATTATAGCAACAGAAGCATGGCCCACAAAGTTTTTCGTTTCATAATTTAATTTATACAAACACAATGGTGAATCCTGTTTTGAACCTTTTTATATGAATGCACCCAACATGCGGCACATTTTTTTAAATTTTTTTTTTATATAGGGAGTGATAGGGTCAGCCTCTTCAGTGTCCCCTCACCCGTGACAGCCGGCACATCACCAACATCCAGGGCTATTTAACTTATGGAGGGACAGTTAGTTTGGTTGAAGGGTCAAATAGTGCTCATTAAAAGAAGATGGTAAAATAACTGCTGCTCCACACCCGTACACAGTTCACTGGAGACAGTCAACTTCCACCCGAAAAATCATCCCGAGGAGCATGTACATTAAAGTTCTTTGAAAGAGGTAGAAAAAACGTGAAAGGGACAGTAGGCAGTAAATACTATATACACGGGAAGGCTGTGCAGGACCTCCAAAACTGAAAGGAAAACGATTGAACCACCAGTGAAGCGCAATGCATGTTTTTTTTTAGAAGAAGGGGTGCTGGGAGGCACTAGCAAGTCAGAAAATATCTATACTATGGAAAGGAGCATCAGCTATTATTAAGGGTATCAATATATAATTAATTTCAATTTCAGGTGCAGCTGGGCAAATGCCACGAGGCCACTCGGGGCGGTTTAGCAAACTGAAGAACGGAACCGTGTGTTGCCACACGGTAGCCCCATATGCACTCCTATAGGGACAGGATCCCAGGTGAAGTTTAATAGGTCTATAGTCCTGACACCCCAAAGGGAGGGGAACGTACAAGAGTATAAACTATGTCACAAATTCATGCAAAATTAAATACGCTGTAATTAAAACATTGATGACCCGCCCAAAGACGGGTGAGCAGTTTCGATAATATGTGGTAGGACAGCTTGTACCTACCGACTCAATTGTGACAAAGGCTAGGAAACTTTAGACAACTTTTAGCTAAAATATTCTTTTAATATAAAGGAAAAGGTAAATCCACTTCTTCGGCAAATTGCATTTGATTCAATCATAAACAATATATATCAGATGTTTAAAGTACACATCAATACATATATCCAATTCAAATAACTGTCTTCTTGTCAGGTAGAAGAGAAGAACTCAGTTCAACATGTTTTTCAAAATAGATGTATTGGATCACCATCAAATGTGTAGTATCAAAACATAAACAGATAAGATGACTAGTGTTAACAACATCCACACTTAGTCACATAAGGAAAACCTTATCAATCAAGTAAATGATCCCAAATAGCATCATTGGGTCTAATCAGTTGCCAACACGTTTCGGATTTGTAGAGAATCCATCTTCAGGGCTAGGATTGCTATTGGTTCCAAATGAAAAAGTTTTTCGGAGTATGGATTCCTTATGATCCACAAAGTCTTTGCTTGCCTGCTTTCTTGACACTGCCCCGCCGGGCTCTCTCAGGCATGGTGATCCGATGTTACTGCGTTCGAGCTGCGTGGGGAGAAGAAAAGAGAGACCACGGTCCTTTGCTATATGACCGATATGAGTACTTTGCAGTAATGCGTGACCGCACCTCAGCATGATTGGACTCCCCGATAAGCTATCCTTGTGGATCATAAGGAATCCATACTCTGAAAAAAACGTTTTCATTTGGAAACAATAGCAATCCTAGCCCTCAAGATGGATTCTCTGCAAATCCGATACGCGTTGGCAACTGATTAGACCCAATGATGCCCTTTGGGATCATTTACTTGAACTGATAAGGTCTTTATGTGACTAAGTGTGGATGTTGTAAACACTAGTCATCTTATCTGTTTATGTTTTGATACTACACATTGGATGGTGTTCCAATACATTATTTTGAAAAACATGTTAAACTGAACTCTTCTCTTCTACCTGACAAGAAGACAGTTATTTGAATTGGATATATGTATTGATGTGTACTTTAAACATTTGATATATATTGTTTATGTTTGAATCAAATGCAATTTGCCAAAGAAGTAGATTTACTTTATGTTTTCCTTTATATTAAAAGAACATTTTAGCTAAATGTTTTCTAAGGTTTCCTAGCCTTTGTCACAAATGAGTCGGTAGGTACAAGCTGTCCTACCACACATTATCGAAAACTGCTCACCCGTCTTTGGGCGGGTCACCAATGTTTTAATTACAGCGTATTGAATTTTGCATGAATTTGTGACATAGTTTATACTCTTGTACATTCCTCTCCCTTTGGGGTGTCAGGATTATAGACCCATTAAACTTCACCTGGGATCCTGTCCCTATATGAGTGCATATGGGGCTACCGTGTGGCAACACACAGTTTCGTTCTTCAGTTTGTTTTTTTAGAGTCATTTGATTAACTCCCATTGTTCTGAGGGGGTTGCCCCATTTTAAGGTGCATTTGCTCGTTTTAGGGAGGAAAAGTAACTGAGATGCCGCTGTCTGTAGGGAAGGTCCTCGCTATCTCACCTTTTAATGAAGACCACAGCAAGGGAGACAACAGCAGGGATGAAAGAAAGTTCATGACAAATGACATATGAAACTAAGTTACGGAGCTGGATACACGTCTACCGGCTGCATTATTTCATTTGGAAAATCTCATGCAGACATTACGATACTTCAAATATTACACTCTTGAAGGCAAATGATAAACCAGGTGTTAAAACTTGCTAAAGCTCAGGTATAATACTCTTATTAAGTATGCATTACTGGCTAGTATTGTACTTCCATTGTCCCCCTTTCCAATACTAAACTAGACACAATTGAGCTGCAGCAATCCCAACAATTCAGAGTGGAAGTGCACTGGATGAAGGGATACCCTGGAGAAAGTTAACTAAACTGGTGTGCCTTTGTAAGTTACTTCAACGCATAAACCCAGGCCCAAAAAAGGTAAGCTAATCAGGTCTGTGTTTTGGTCTCAATACCGATTTTTTTTACAATGGCGACAAGGTACGGCACACACCAGTTTAGAAAGGAGCAGGACAGATTTTTCAAACGTCATGCAAACCCTTAGCACCTTCTGATTGAGGCATTACTAAGGTTGTGCACAACCGTATAGCACTGGGATTTATTGATACATTTGCCATGCCACACTGTACATATTTATATTTGCCCGTTTAGGCAGCATTCCCATAGATGACGACTGAAGAGCCAACTGTGTCAATATCACTTGCTTGTTCTTGACAATTAGGGTGGCTAACCGTCCCTCTTTTTTTTGGGAACGGTCCTGAATGACAGGTTGGGTCCCGCGTCTGGCAGGCATCCTCTCGAGGATGGGAAAAAGTCCCACTTTTGCTTCGGCGTCCTGATGAAAGCCTTTCTAGCGCTCACAGTTGTGTGAAAATTGGAGACCAGGCAGCACAGCAGCACCCTCAGGGGTATGCAATAGACCTGGGGGAGCCAGGGAATTCCTGCATAGGGCCGAGCCAGCACCGAGTCTGGGGCGTTAGGCCTGGCTCTAGGAACCCAGCACGGGACAAGCCTGGGAAATGGTTGCACAAAACATAGCAGTGCATTCCTCACCTGCTTCCCCCGTCTCCGAGGCGGTTTCTGGGCTAATCATAAAACCTTGTGGGCTCACAGCACCTGCTGCCACAAGGATTGAGGTATCCCGAATATTATGAAAGGAGGATGCGATTTTCCTTTTGGTTGTCAGAGGAGGCCCTGTAATTTTGAGGGAGAAAGACAGGAAAGCGGTAGGAACTTAGAAGTCAAGTCAATTGTAGTTACCAAGTCTTTCGGAGTACGATTAGCTTTTGGAGAAGTGATGGTTTGGGCTTACACCACCGATTTACTACATAAAGCATACATTATGATAGCAAGTGGGCTTCGTGAAGCGTGCAAGTAGGTTCTTGCAGGCAGAAGCAAAGATGAAAGGCATGGATCACAACAATGCAAAGTACAGATCAGGGTTCAAAGACTGGGCTTACTCATCTCATAGCCTAAATCCTTCTCGCCGTCTTCGCCTATTCAAGACTGCACTTCCCTCCGTGTTCCATGCCCACTGGAGGATTTTAAATCCAATGTGTTGCCAAAAATGGTCCGGACTGCCACCACAACCAAGCGTTAGGAGCTGCCTTAAACTACACTCTCCGCCTTCTTGATTAGGCAGTGCAGGATAGTAAGATTCTGCAGGAACAGGAACGGTATTTGTGCGGACAGGAGTGATCTCCTATTCGATGCCCCCTTTGAATAGGTGGGGACGGCATGGCTACAGACGCAACGCGTTCTACATGGGCTTTTAAAAGCACATCCTGAATTCACAAACGGAATGCCTTTATAAAAGCATAGAAAGGAGGGTCCTCCGCCTGCGCTTTTTGAAACAGGTACAGGGGGAGGCGCACCAAGTGCGACAGCTGTGGTTTAATGTCACACTAGCATTGGGATGGACGTTTTTTTTCCCCATTCATTTCACTGAGACGATAATGGCCTGTCTCTGTGAAATGAGCTGCCAGCAACCACTTGGTTGCTGGGAGCATGTCGTACATTAGTATGCAGGAGGGCTTAACAGTGCATCTTTACGCCACTCTCCAACCCCTCCTAAAATGCTCAGGTAACCTTGAAGAATAAATTGACCTGAGCATTTCAGCAATAAGCACAAATGAAAGGAGCGCATTATCTGCTTTTCTTTTATTTGTACTAGTTTATGAGAATCTGGCCATATGCTTTTAAAACCCACGGGAGATTTGTTTAGGTTCACATTACTTTGCATGGTTAATTATGACCTTCCTTGCCGGATGGGGAGAATAAAGCTACACCCATATCTCGTTTTGCTCAATATGTTTCTACGACAATTTATATAGTGCAAGGTTAATTTATTATGAAATTGTAGTTTATTATGTAATGTGTGTTATTTAGAAGTATTAAGCAAATGAAACCCATGGCAAAAACCTAATAAATATGTACATCAACTAATAAATTGCTTAAATTGCCCACGTCCCAGTTTCACCATTTAACCAAAGTGTGTGATCCTGGGCAATTCATTTAATCTCACTGTGTCTTATCTGGAGCCCCAGTAAGTGATTCGGTTCACAGCCCTTGTTAATATATCATGTTACTATAAAAAAAAAAAGCCCCACTTTTTGACTGCCACTCGGAGTGGCGGCGAGTGGCAGTCCTGCAGTATTCTCTTCCGCTGAGACTGCCTTCTCTTCCCACACTTTGGAGGCAGAGCTCTTTCCTCACTGCTCTACAACTACCCAAACAGTCCGCAGAGCGGACGCGGAGTGGCGGCGAGTGGCTGTCCTGCAGTCATGGCTGGCGAGGCTGCGAGGACTGCCGCCCCCCCCCCCCAAACTCCCCGATAGGTGATGTAGAAGCAAGGCGCTGGATGCGTAGCTCGCACCCCCTTTCTATCCTGGAAGAATTGAGGGCTACGAAACGTAGTCAAGACTACTTCTTCCCTACAGTCCGCAGCCCAACAGGAAAAAGAAGCAAACCAGTAACAAAAACACTAAATTACAAACAAATGTGAAAGAAACCAGCTGATTCTCTGACTCCCTTATCAGCCCCGGCAGAAGAAGACCAACGTGTAAAGACCCTCTTGGAATTGCACCACCCGCTGGGGTCGACACCACCGGCCACGGAGGACCCGTTTCTGGAAGTTCCACCGACCGCGAGCTCCGCAGACCCTGTGAACACTGTCCCACCGATCCGCTCACCTGTCGGTCCCAGAGGGGATGACAGGTCCGCGTTGCCCTTAAGGAGTGGATCCAGGTCGGCGGCAAGGAGAGACGCCGCTTAGTAATATCGACGAGCGGCGAGTCCTCAACGCGGGCATTGGCTTTGGCGATCCAGCAGTGACTGAGACTCAAGTGGCCGTACCCTGCAGCCGCATCGCAGTTAAAGCAATCATACACTGCGAAGCGGATGCGGGAGAAGTAAACCGCACACAGGAGGGGCGTTACAACCTGGAACCTGCACCGACGGCCTCTCTTGACCATCTTCCTCCAGAAGGTGTGCCCGATTACAGTCACCCCGGCGCGGACGAAAGCCCACAAATAACGTTAGACAAGCCAAGCACTAACATCACGCCGGCCATGACAAATCAAAGAAAACACCCAAGATACTCGCCGGCAGTTCTCAAAACGGCGAAAAATAAACGACCTGAGCGGGAAAAGAAAGAAAACAAAAAAAAGAGGGCCGTCTCTACACACGGGCTTCGTCACAAAAAAGAACCGCAACGGAATCACTGCCTATTCGAATAAGACTGGGAAGGCAATTCAAACTGCCTCCAATCAAAACCTGCTTACAAGCTTTTTCAACTCTAAAAACATCCAACGCTCACTGTACACAGCAGAGCTCACCAACATTGAAATATTGGAGGCGTTTGAGGCCAGTCAGCCTAAGTCAAAACAGAGGAGGATCGATTACCAGCCATTCTGCCCCCAAACGTTGGCGACCCTGGCCGCCTCCAAACTACACCAAATGCACGAAGAGGTCCCACTTACTAACACTTTAGAGCAGACTTCAACCCCGCTCAAACAGAAATCCCAGGCTCTGAAGGTGGACGGATCGGCGCCCCATATAGACCTCGGCGAACTATTAACGGCACCGCCTGGGACTAACTTTACCATAAACGACGACATTGACCACGGAGATTTCCAAAAAAACAAATGGAAATACTACGGATTCCACATCTGCAACCACCAAAGGACAAGTTCTCATTCCACTTAGCTTTCCCCAAACTTTTCCGGCAGACAAATCATCAAAAGCATCGGTTGGACTAAATTCCATGGCTGATGCCCAGAATCCTGACCTACAACCTTTAACGTCCGAAACCCAAGTACCAACAAACCCTCGAGAGGAGGGACCTCAACTGGACCCTGAACTTCCCCGGTTATCATCAAGGCTATTGGTTGACCAGGCACCTCCATCTATTTCACCACAAAAAAGCCCAAGAGGCCAATCAAATTCTCCTACAAAAGCTCCACCAGAGAAAAAACTCGATATCTTTTCCATCATGTCAGCAATATCAATAGGTTTTACTCCGTTTACAAAACTTCACGAATCTTTGAACGAGACCCTAAAAGACCACACTTCAATCCAGGCGATGATGTACACTAAGCTCATCTTCTTAGAGGGCTACGTGATGGCCCACGAAGAAAGCATAAAACAGACTAAAGAACAAAAACGTTATTTTGCATCATCCCAAGATCAACTTAGAGATTCAAATTCATCAATTGCAGACTTGAGGCAACTCAAAACCTTTAGAGAGATGGGGGAACAAACCTCTCCGTTCATAGATTTGACTGTGCAAACCGCTTACAAACACTCGCAAACCCAAACCAACACAATTCAAACGAAAACGAAAACTGCAACTTGTGTCGAAGCAGGGAGAAAAGATGTGGTGTTGGTAGTAGACATCATCCGCTCGGATTCAGGAAATACTTCTGCGGGCCAAAGTGCCGACCAACCCTTCCTGATCTTTAAGAAAAATAAAATAGAAAAGGACCAAAGCAAAAAGAGTGAATCACAAACTCCGAAGCTGACGAAGCAACAGGCACCTCGGTCCAAACCTAGAACGAAAGTGAGCAAAGACAAGTCCACACAAGTAAGGAGGGATATTAGTCCTCCATTGACTCAGATCGCTCCAACCACTCAAAGTACTAATACGCAATCTTCCAAAACGACTGAAGACTCCATGGACCGGGATCCCTTGATGAACATCAGTCAACATCTTGATGAATCAAACAAACCTCATGGATGAAATAGCCAATACTCAAAGAAGAACGGTAACATTTGTGGGTCAGTTTCAAAGTTCAGCCGACATATCAGAAGATGAAAAGACAAACCAAACTTCACCCTTATTTACTCTAGAAGAACGCCGCAACAAATTAAATCAAAACCTGAAGGAACCTCAAACGAACGCTAGTAACTACTCGCCTATAAACCAGAGCAAGAACCAACATCCAACAGCTCCTCCTCTTCAAACGGCGAATGACTCTAGACAAAGTTCTACCTCACACAGAAACTGCACCGGGACGCACGCCACTCAAAAAGAGGATCAGTTGCGTGAGAAAGTAACCTCCAAGGCAAAATCTGATATAGGCTACCGAAAACCAGGGACAAATACACCCCACTACCGATCCAAAACAGAAAAATACAGCAAGACCTCTAACTCCCTGCAGAAACAGCGGTGGGTTCTAAAACTCTAAAACTAGAACAAATCCAGGGAAACCATGATGACGTGATTCTAAACCGAAGTTCAGTGCTAATCCTATTCAACCACGTGGCAAAGTTGAGGAAAATAAAAACAGACGACCTAAAGATCGTCGATGCGAGCCATAGGAAAGGAAGGGCGCAAACATATCTTCACGTTACATCAGCAACGGTCAAAGACTTATTAAGAAGCGAAACTAGAGATTTACTGAGGCTGGGCTACGATCTTACTGAGTCAAAAAACCACAGTAAACACCCAAGCAACAACACTCACACTTCAAGGGGAAACGAAAACCAACAAACAAAGTACCCAGCAAGTAAACCAACCTCTCAAAGGACGCGGCAAAGAAACAGAGCTACACAGTAACAGAAACTAAGAGCAAAAAAAAGACACTACAGTGCATGCCCCTGTTCCTCCCAACTGTGGAAAATCATCCCTGAGGGGGCAAGATAAACTAAATTCAAGGTTCGGCGAAAAGGGTAAAAAAACTGATACAAATACCCGTCCGACCAACATCAGCAACTTATCTCTGCAGATTCTGAGTAAAACTTTTAGCCAATCGGTTCAATCCTTGCCAATGAATCAAGGTGCAAACCTGCCCAAGCCGACCGTTACGGGCCTATGGTACTGGCTTCCCAAAGCCCTCATATCAAGGAAATCTAAATAGCAACTCAAGAACCCCGACAATAACTACAAAGAACAGCAGCAACCAGACAGCGTCAGACACACAATCAGTCTTTGTTCTTGGAACACCAGGGGCTTTCTACATTTGACCTCCCCGGGCGAAATTCACCTTGGGGAGTACGACATACTCTGTTTACAAGAAACGTGGCTAACTAAACCTCCAACTTTAGATGGCTATGAACTCTCCCTGGCGCCGGCCCTAAAAAGTACAAAAGGCCGTCCATCGTCTGGCCTCTTGACAGCTATTCGCATCGGCCACGGCTTAAAAATGGAAAGAGTTTTAACAGCAAACCAGCATCTTCTAGCGGTGCTTCTGCAATGGACCCACCAGAGTGACCTTGACAAGAAAGAACAAAGCACGCCCCTAGCCATCCTAAACACATATTGGAACCCAGCGACAATAGAAGCGCCAGCTTTCCTCAGTGAAATGGAAATGGACAAGATCTTAACACACTCAGTGACACATATTCTAATCTGTGGAGATTTAAACGCTGCATGCTCAGAGCTAAAGCCCAAAAAACCTTTGACCCTGGCGGACCTCAGAGGTAAGCAGTGGAAAGATCTTATGAAATCTAGACACTTCCAAAGCCTGGACGTGGTTTTTCCTGATCAGTCACGCACTGACTTGGTCAAACGGAGTCTCTCAGTCATCAATTGACCACATATTTATCTCACGATTGCTTTTGGATCTAATCTTGTCTGTTGAGGTGAAACAGACCATGGCCAGTGACCACAACCCTCTAATTGCATCGTGGCAAAGTACCAACGATCAAGTGACCACGTTGACCTACCAACCTGAGCTAAACTCGCAAGGAAACAGATTACGCCTCTCTGCGAAAGACATCAAAAGACTTATCGAACAAGTATAACAAACCCAAATCAAGTGAACTGGAGTTTGTGACTGATTATGGCCCTCTGTTAACAATATACAAGAAACCTGGCCAAACAGGATCCCTTTCGACATCTGTGAAACACTCGTACGACATTACTAGTGGAAAAACGACGTGTATACCGCAAAGCCATTAGAGCCTCAACCAAGCTCGACACAAATCAAGCGAAAGGTGCCAAAGCAAAAGCAAAATCCATCTACCGCTCTTGGCTAAAATCCCATCGATGAAGTCAATACCAACAGGACTCTGAAGCAATATTGAGATCGATCTGTATAAAAAACTCGAAAGAATTTTGGTCATTGTTAAACTCCAAGCAAACCTTCAGGAGCTCAAACATCTAAAATGTGATTGGCGAAGAAACCTGGGAAAAGTATATAAAGGATACGTTCAGACTACCCGGAGACCAGAACCTCGCTAAACTACAGAGCCAAGATTCTCCGTGGGTTAAACTCAACGACCAGGAAGAAATTCTCGATCCAATAAGCAAGCTGAAAAATTCAAGGGCACCAGGACCCGAAGGTATCACCAACATCGACCTAAAGTCGCATCCAGAAGCCTGGTCGACCTTTATCAGCCAAGTTTTTCTAAGATGCTCAAAATCAAAATCAATACCTGCTTCCTGGACAACAGCTACGATCGTGCCAATATACAAGAAGGGCAATATCAACGACCCGGCCAATTACCGACCTATAGCACTGCTTGACCCTATAGGAAAGTTATTTGGATCTCTGCTATTGAAAAGGTTCCAAAACTGGGCTCGGGAAGCTCCGTGCAACGATCCATTACAATCTGGATTAAAAAAAAAAACCTGGGAACTGTAGCCAACATCTTTTTAATAAGCATCCTGAAAACTAAAGTGCTTGTAGGAGGACCGCGGCTACACTTGGCTTTCATGGACTTCACCCAAGCATTCGACAGTCGACAGGACCCTCTATGGAGTAAATTGAAAAACTGGACCTGCCCAGAAGCCATACTAAACCCTATCAAACTGCTTCACACGAACACATCAGTAGAGTTAGACTGAACTGTCAAGGATCAGTATCCAACTCTATCATGATCCAAAGGGGAGTTAAGCAGGGGTGTCCTCTGGCCCCCACCCACTTTTTGGCTTATCCTGGCGATTTCCAAACATTAGAAATTTCTGTGAGATCGTTCCCCACACACAATCAGCAGACTACTTTACGCGGACGATCTCATCCTGATTGATCAAACACCCATTGGATTACAACGCCAACTTGAAAACGTAACAGCCAACAACAGGTAAAACAAAAATAATTACCTTGGAGAAAACAACAAAGAAAACTGAAAAACTAAAATGGTTTTTCCAATCGGCAGAGATCGAAACAGTCCCAAACTTCAAGTACCTTGGGATTATACAAAAAAAGAAATATCCATGCAAGAGCACCTAAGAACAAAAACCAGGAAACTAGCCACTCAAGGAAAAGCAATCGATCAAAAACTAGGTTGCTTCTCAGCGATCGACTTCTATAAAATGAAGGTGGTTCCTGCCTTAACCTACGGCACAGAAGCGATGATATTGCTCCCAGGTGAAATCTGGCCCAAACTTGAGGCTTACTACTGGCGAACAGTTCTCGGTCTGCCGGCTTCTACACCAGTAGCTTCTATTCACAGAGAACTGAGTCTTTTGTCGCTACAAGGGATCCTGAACTGCAATTCCTTAAGACTTTACAGGAAAATCCTACTCCCTGAAAGCCCATTGCTATACAAAATCATTAAAACAGAACTAGCAGTTGAATCAAACAAACTTGTACAAACCTGGAAGTCGTATGTCTCCTTGCGGATATCGAGTGTGATGAAGACGATTTTGATTCAAAATCCGGCAAAAATTTTGAAAAAAAACCAAAGAGTTAGACTGGATAACGACACTCGCAAAAGCTTCAGAAAACAAGTTAACGCAACATCTGCCCCCAAATACTAAGAAATTAAACGAACTGCAGGGATACCTCAAACAATTTCCTAACAGAAAAGCAAGAATTACCTTTTAAGAGCGAGACTAAACCTGCTACCTACAAATGAAATTAAAACCATTAGGGGCCTGTCCAACTCTTCACAATGTAGACTATGTCGCAAGATAAATGAAAAAGAGACAGTAGCCATCTGCTTCTGGGCTGCCCTGAAACAAAACAACTCAGGACGGCTTACATGCAGCATTTTTCTTCGGACCCTACTTTGGAAAGTGAATCTTGTTGGTGGTCAAGAATGATCAGCGGAGACAAACCAACTTGGCTTATGGCCACATCTCAACTTGTGCAGCAAATTATGGCTAAACTGGACACCTTGGCACCTTCTGAATCGATCTCTGCAGACCGAGATTCCTCGCCGATCTTCTACTACCCGAGACTCTAGGCGACTCGACACCTTGACCTCCCAGTGCAAGTTCAAATTGGCCTCAAAAAGGCTGAAAACTCCAGCTGTTCCACTTCTTTTGTTCTTTCGTTCAAACGAAGTTTGCTCCAAAGGCAAAACGAGAAACGGACTTTGAAATGTTCTTTGTAACAATCAATTTTCTTTTTGATTCATACAAATAATTAAAAATAAAAAAAAGCCCCACTCATGGTTTAATGAGTATAGAGTTGCTCCATATATAATAGTGTCTTTCATGCATTTCTCACCAGAGTTATTCGCCACTCTGCTTACTTATGGTAACTTCTTGTAATGTCACTGCCCCTGCTGCATCCAAGTGTCAAAGACTGATGATGCTCCTTGTAATGGCCTTTTCTGTTAAGTCATTTCTACTGGTGTCACATATGCAAATTAGGAGGTTGCATGCATTTTGCTCCACGGGGCAGGGACAGAGTTCCAGCAGGTGAGTTTCCTGCATGTACAATGGTCCTACAATTGTATTTTTGTGTACAGTTTATGTGTTAAAATACCTGCCAGTGGTGTTACCCAAAACATTGATTGGGGGTTGGGGGGGTACGCATGATACTGTATGCAACCGCACTCACTGCAGATCACTTCTGATGTTCTACCACATCTAAAGTGCCCTACGAAACCATTTTGTAAAGACGGTTTTGTCAAGCACGCACATGGGTTTAAGAGAAACCTACGCAGATAGCCCATGTTAGAAAAAGATGTGGCAGTGGGCAATAGTTTCACTGTACACTAAAATCGAGAGTGCAGATTGATTGCCATCACATTTCCAAAACATGACACCTAACAGATTGCCTGAAAAGTTCTATGTTGCACCATTTACCAGGTCATTACTCACAGATCTTCTCTACACTTCCCGTAACAGTTGGAATGCTAGAAACATTTACTGCAGTAACTGAAGTCACATTTGATTAAAACTTAGCTCCGATTTTGGTCAATTATCCGAAATTCCTTCCCATCATGAGCTTAAAGTCATCAATATGAAGCCATGAACCACATGCATGGCGGTGCTGGATAACATTATCCTAATGAATTGAACTAAATACCACAAACCCCACTGAATGCACAATAAGCCTGTAAGCGTACCCTGCCAATGACTGCTACCGATTGAGATACCACCTTAATTAACACACGTGAAGTTGTCACCCCCATCCAAGTGGAGGGTGTCGGCTATTATTCCTGCTTTGCCCCATTAAAGCTCTATGCACCAAGCCTCCCAATGTACTTGTGACAAGCACAACTTCACTTACGCCACTTTTCTCTAAAGCAGGATAAATATGCACTTCATTGTGTGTACATGAAACGCTGCAGTCGATATTCCTTGCATGCAGCCAGACGTACCCACGTGAGGCCGACACTTGTCCAATGCACATAGAAGCATACGTGGTGGCGACATGCATGCATGCACCCGACAGTTCAGGTAGATAAACACAAAAATGTATAATTTTGTTCACGTGGCACAACCCCAGGGTGCTCTGCGTTTATATAGAGCATATCTACAGGTACCACTCGATACATCACGGTACGTGAGTTGATGTAAATGCACGGGTCACGTTCGGCCGAGTACCACATGAAAAAGAATTGGGCAAATTGGTGTTGCCATGTATCCGGGAGCGGTCAGGGTTATGCTACCACCCTTCCTTCCTCCATTCTTGCAAGGGGAGGAGGGCGGGCATCACGCTGTCACACGTCATAAGTTCCAACACTGCGGAAATACAGGAGACATCCGCCCCGTCTTCCACACCCCTGCTTATTTCCCGGGGAGAGATTCTCACCTGTGTCCCCAATGATGATGTACTTAAAGAGGTACGCATATGCCATGGCGCCGCCGCCTTCTTGCTGTTCCTGGCCGCTACTGGGCTTTTTGTCGGGTGTATGCCCCACTGCGTGGAGGAGTCGCGATCCTTTCGCCTGCCCCTGCCTGTGGACTCGGATACAGAAAAAAAAGCCAGTCCCGGACACAAGAGAGCAGAACAATGACAGCCGGGACCCGCAGCAGTTCCAGGGCACGTCACGTAGCCTCGCTCTGGATCTCTTCCTCTTCCGGAAGTGCTGACAGTTCAACCAGCTGTTCAGCGCCTGCGCCTGAGTACCGTCGATGTGGCTCCTGCTTCTGGGTCGGGCCGCTCCCCTGAACAATGTAAGCTGAGCCTCAACTGCGCTTCTCTGGCTGAGCATGCGCTGCGGCAAAGAATGGGTTCCGTCTCGATCGGTCGACGACATGCTAAAGTCAGGCCGAACGTTCAGCGTCTTCTCGGCGGTTTAAGAACAGAGTGGTTGCCTGACTTTAAAGGGACAGGAGAGTGTCCATGCTCAAGTGAGCAGATGTGATGGTGGGCGTGAGCATGTATATATGGCCGTTACCAACCTACATCATGACATGGGCCAGATAATTTAACATTTGTACCGTGCTAAAAATTTAGCAAATTCATTTAAATTGAGTTTTGCTGTTTGTTTGAAATGGAGCAGACAGGTCTTGGCCAAATCTGTGTTATCTAAGCATTTTTGTAACTGGCAAATTAAGCAGTCTGTTATTTGTGCTTTGCACCACTGTATGAAAAGAAACAGCTTTTCTCTTTCACAAATTCCCACTTGTTTCATTGGTTACTGCTGCTGTTTTTGTAGTTTTCTTGCCTTGTCTCAAAATGTATGTATTGGGTAGGGGGATACATGCCAACATTTTGGAACACGGGGAAGGGAGATTTATTCCCAGAAAGCAGGACAACTGTATTTCCCATTGGATTGCATAGGGGTTAGAATTATTTTTGGAGGGACAAAGTCTAAAATAGCAATATGTTTGATAGAAAAAACGTGACTCTCCCACCCTATTCGAGAGGGTTGGCATTTATGATGGGGTTATAACTACATTTATAACAAGCCATAGTTGCTTTTATTCTCTATCACGCTGGTAGAAAAAATGGGCAGACCCAAGTGCAGGTTAAGTGCAGTCAACGGCGGTGCAAGACTGACTTATCTTGGATTTGAAATCGAAACGGTTGACGGGGTAACCAGACTGCCAGTAGGGAAGGTCACAACATTCTACGAGAACATTATGTCTGTGGTGAACAAGGAGAAGGCAAGCCTAAAAGAGATACATTGCTGGGAGGCTAAATTTTTTGCAGCCAAAGTGATTCCTGCGGGAAAGGTATTTGCGCGTCGGCTAGTGGCAGCCACAGGTGGGGTGACGAATGGGAGGCACATGGTGCATCTCAGATCAGGGGTGAAGGAAGATTTAAGGATGTAGGGAGAATTTTTAAAATAATTTAATGGGGTACGAATATGGCAGGCGCCATGGGTGCCCTGCAAGCAAGAAAAATTGTTTACCGATGCAGCGGGTAAACACGGGTTTGGAGCGATATTGGGGCAAGCTTGGTGTAGTGCAGATTGGCCGAACAAATGGGTGAAAAAAGGGTGGTGTAAAAACATATGTGCCTTGGAATTATTCCCAGTACTGGAAGCACTATGCACATGGGCTGAAAAGTTGACTGGGAAAAGGCTTACGGTTTGGTCAGATAATATGGCTATAGTACAGGCGATTAATAAGCAATCTGCACAGTGCGCAACAACATTAGGCCTGGTCAGACACTTGGTTAGGGTAGGACTCCAGTGCAACCCGGACCGAGGGCTAGACATGTACCGGGCATCCAAAACATAGCAGCTGGTGCTCTTTCTCGTTCACAGATGGGAAGGTTCAGACAGGCTTGGCCGCAGGCAGAGAGGGAGATGACAAAGTTCAACGAGAACCTATGGGAGTTGGCGAAGTGGAAACAAGATTGAGAAGGATAAAAGAAGAAGCGTTGGGAGGGGGGGGACAAGAAGGAAATATAACAAATGCATCAAACTGTTTGATGAAATATCACCGGAGACGGGAGGTCAAGGGTGGGAGAACAGGGTTATCGTGTGGGCCAAAAACAAGGGGAAAGACAAGAGCTGGTTAAAAAACTACTTGGCATCAGCGTTTTATTCACAGCTTGGGTGGAGGGCGGACACAACCAAGAGCTTTCTTGTTAGAACAGCAGTGCAGGGCTGGGATACAGGGAGCGCGAGAATGATAGACAACAGGCTACTTATCACCATCAGCACATTAAGTTTGCTGATGGACAAACTAGAAGGGATTTGCAATTCAATTTTCGAAACAGTATTGTTCAAAGCTTGTTTTGCATTGGCATTTTTCGCTGCTTTAAGGATTAGCGAGTTGGTACCTAGATCCAAAAAACGATTGCAGCAACAGGGCATTGAAATAAGGAACATGGGGAGGTGGAAATCAAGCAGGTTCAATGGTTACATCATGCCAGGTACAATGGAATAAAAAAATTTTTTTTATATATATATATATATATATATATATATATATTAAACTAAGGGATTACAAAACAAGGAAAAGCATAAGATAGGGCACAAATACCATGGCCATTAGCGGGATAGGATGAGGAAGGGTAGCCCGCAACAAGACAAATAATATCATTCTCGTTTTTCCTCAGGGACAACTGTGGTATGGGTGATGGGTCACTCTTTCGTCAAAAGAGCAGCCAGAGGAACCAGTGAAGGTGATTGGAATCGTTATCTAGGCCTGGCGAATACAGAAGTGCGCTAAGGGGGGGATGTTATGGGGTCAACTGGAAAAAGAGGTGGAGAAGGGGACGGAGAGATACGGAGCACCAGATATATTGATTATACACCTGGGGGGAAACGATTTAGTGGAAATGATGAGGAAAGGATTGTCGTAACAGATGAGAAGCACGATGGTGAGATTGGGGAGGGGGTTGCGCTCCACAGACCTATTATGGTCAGAAATTATCCCACGGCAGAACTGGAGGGGGGGCGCGCGACCAAGGAATGGTAGAGGAGTCGAGGAGGAAGCTGAACTAAGAGTTCAAGAAATTCTTAACAGGAATGGGGATGGGGGCCATAAAACACACATTAATTTCCCTATGGTCACCAGGATACTTCGCAGGGGATGTGGTGCACATCTCTGGAGTAGGAACCGAAATTTTCAAAATGAACCTCAGGGAAGCACTGGAAAATGTGGGGTGCACATACAGAGGGAAGATGGCCAGTATGGGGATATAAAAAAAAAGCCAGGGGAGTGGGGCCGCCGTGAAAAACGAAGGATACAGGCACAATACAGGCAGGGGGGACCAGAATGAGGCAGGTGGGGGAACTCTTGGGTGCCGGAAGCCGCACAAGAGTCATGGCGGAGGACTATGCAACTGACGGTATGGGCTGGCAGGCACAAGGAAACAGGGCGCAAGGGAATCCAAGTAGTCAAAAAAGGGGGAAGGGGACACATGTACGCAAACTGGTGCAGCCACTTGAGTTGGCAGAGTGCTAGTGGTCATGGGGGGGTGGGGGGAGGAGAAGCCCAGGCGAGCGAGGGACAGACAACGGGGGTAAGGGAAGGGGGAAAGCGCAAGGGGGAATGAGGGGAACAGGAAACCTAATGGGGGTATGCAAGAGGGTAAGTCAAACAAGCAACGGGGAGCGAATAGTAGGCATGGAGACCCGGTGGAAAAGGAGGACGTTAGGTACCAAGGGAGGGGATGGGTGAGGAGGCGAGAGAGTTACCGGACCCCGAGGGCGAAGAATAAGATAGGGACCTGGAAGCTGGGGGTCGGTGTATGAAAGGGTTGGGTGAAGGGAAAGTTTAGAGCACTTAACCTGGCCAACAGGGAGCAAAGGGGGGGCAGGCAACGGGGGTGAAAAGTGTTAAGACTGATTTTCTATACTCTGGCCTGGTGGACAGATTTATAGAAGGCCAACCTATATTGTGACAGGGACAACTCTGGGAAGCTGTTTCGAAACCAGTTTAAGGTAGCAGTGACAGGTGGTCTAGGCTAAGATCTTCAGAGGGGTGAGAGTGTAAAGGGTCCACAATGAGGTCACACAATGGGAATCACAAATTACACTTAGACAGGATGTATTAAAATACAGTTATTTAAATATGGCCAAACACAGTATAAGAAAAATGACTGCAAGCAGGTGGACTTATCAACCATTGCCATCAAACTAAAATCATATATACAGTCACAGGTTCAAGTGCATAATACAATCAAAATACTCCTGCAAGGGAATGAATAGGTGAGTATCACACACAAAAAGGTCCACAGAGGTAATCCCTAACTAATATTGTCCAACCCTAAATTGCCTGGGGCCTTGTGCCCCATTGTTCAGGATACAAAGACACATCACTCTGGAGGCAGGAAAACATGTAGGAAGGGTCTTTGGGGTCCAGTGATGGATTCTTAGAGCCAGGGTTCAAGATAGACAAGTGTCCAAAATTATCCCCAACAGTTAGAAGTCTTGCCAAGGCAAGTATTGGCAAAACCAATAGGTTTAGGTTAAAGGATATTATAAGTCCATTGACTTACAATGGGAGTGTAGGGGTAAGTTAAAAGATCAGTAACTTACCCCCTCACTCTGAATCTTCCCAAGACTTTCCAGAACCAAGGAAGGGTGTCCTGGCTTGCATTTCCCACCCAATTTCGCGGTCCTTGCTTTTCACAGGTTGCAGGTTCGAGTGATTCTCCGGTTAGGATCTTTTGCTGGTGCAAGGACTCTTGATGAAGAAATGCAGAAATAAACAATGCAGCACCATTCTCGGGACTAGAGGCGGGTCAGAAAAGCAGGTTTAGGACCGTGCATGCCGCGCACAGCGATGCAGCAGGACTCACTAGCCGCGGTCGGACTTTACGGTCTTTCTTGGGTCCCCTTGGTGCTAGGACGCCAACATTTCGCAGTGGGTGTCATTGCAGTGTCAGCTGAGGGTGTGCCAAGTGTCAGGCGGAAACTCGGAATGGCAACGAAGATAACCCGGTAGCCCAAAAAACGAAGCTGGTCAGCCACAGGACGATTCCCGGGCACTTCCAAAGGCGGTTATTGTGCTGGGCACCGAGTAGGCTTCGGGAATGGATGGTCCCTCCACTCCTGGGGTCGTAGCACCTTCGCAGGCCTACTGGAGATCAGGAGACAGACAGGGCTCCACCAGGACTGCAGCAGAAGTTGGTTGCCAGGCCTCCTTCAGACAGGTTACAGGTTTCTTTGCGGGTCTTCTCAGCTGGACGGATTCTTGGCTCCTTCAGGTTCTTCCAGGATCTCTGAAAAATGCATTCAGGGGCCCTCTTCTTATCCTTAAAGCCAGGTAGGAGTCGAAACTTCCACTAGCCAAAGGCAGAACTACCCCACACACACACACCCCATAGTGGTCCAATCAGGACCACTGGCGGGAACACTCATGCATACCACTCAGACACACAGATACCAGGATGTGTATTGGGGTCAGACAGACCCAGCCCACATCGTACCTGCAAACACACAAAGCTCTCCAGTAGCCCGCCAAAAGCTCCTGCTTTCCCGGGCACTGGAAGTCCTTATAAGGATCTTTCTGGCCTCTGAGGCCAGGAAGAAGGCTAAACAGCAAGATGTAAAAAGAATGGAAGAAAAACCTCGTGGCACGGCCATGTTTGGCCAGTAGCCACAGTAAGTAGCCAAACGCGTTAAACACGGTTAAGCTAACACGAAATTCCCCAAAAAGTGGGGAAAAGTCACTGCTGCTACCAGCCCATCTTTTAAGCACCTCAGAATAACCAAAAAATCCTTTGAGTGTTAGTCTAGGGCAAAACAAAAATGATCCCCATTGCACTGGAGTTTAAGCTGCTGTGTGCAATGATAAAAAGTTACCACATGTGATACAAAAGTAACCACAAGTAGCAGCACAGTCACAAGACTAAGGGAAACCCTGTTTCCAAGTACTGACAGCCTTAAGGACAATTCAGTTTCCCCATAACATGTGAGCAAAGGCCAGTACAGTGAAGGTTAAGGCTTCCCTGTACTGCAAAAAGTACAGGTCAGATTGAAAAATAAAAGCAAAAAGTTTGGGGGTTCCATAGGAAAGGTGCAGTAGAGAGAATCTTTCCTAACAAAAAGAAGTTTAACGATCCTGCACCTCGGAAAGTAGTAAAATGGCATTGGCTCAAAGTAAAGCCGTTGCCGAAATGGGGAGTAACGGCGTCAGTTCCGCTTAACGGATGCTGCTCACCATCAAGTTTGAGCTCATGATAAGTAAAGTGGAAAAATAACGGCGTCAGCTCCGCTTAACGGAAGCTACTCGCCATCAAGTTTGGGAGTTCATGCTAATTTAAAGTGGAAAAGTAACGGCGTCAGTTCCGCTCAACAGATACTGCTCACCAACAAGTGGGGAATGTAAGGGTGTGCTGCTCAGAGTAGAATATCCTGAAGCAGTACTACTAAATTCGAGTAACGGAGCACCTGTAAGCTCCCCCCTGCAGAATAAAGCACCTGCTGCCTATACATCCACAAACGTGTCAGTGTATTATTTCAGGTGGGGGGGTTGGTGGAGGGCAGTGGAGAGGGGAATGTATGGAGGGCTGCAGAAGAAACAAAGTCGCTTCAGGACTCAGATACCACAATGCAGGACCCGGGATGGCAGTGTGGGGTGTGGCGGCTAAGCGCCTGAGTATCGTCGATGCGGCTCCTGCTTCTGGGGCGGGCCGCTCCCCTGAACAATGTAAGCTGAGCCTCAACTGCGCTTCTCTGGCTGAGCATGCGCTGTGGCGGAGAAGGGGTTTCGTCTCGAACGATAGACGACATGCTAAAGTCCGGCTGAACGTTCAGTGTCTTCCCGGCGGTTAAAGCACAGAGTTGTTGCCTGACTTTAAAGGGACAGGAGCGTGTCCATACTCAAGTAAGCAGATGTGATGGTGGGCGTGAGCATGTATATGGCCGTTACCATTCTCCATCATGGGCCAGATGATTTAACATTTGCACTGTGCTAAAAATGTAGCAAATTCATTTAAATTGAGTTTTGCTGTTTGTTTGAAATGGAGCAGACAGGTTTTAGGCAAATCTGTGTTATCTAAAGATTTTTGCAACTGGGCAAATGAAGCAGTCTGTTATTTGTGCTTTGCACCACTGTATGAAAAGAAACAACTTTTCTCTTTCACAAATTCCCATTTGTTTCATTGATTACTGCTGCTGTTTTTGTAGTTTTCTTGCATTGTCTCAAAATGTAATGTATTGGGTAGGGGATACATGCCAACATTTTGGAAAACGGGGAAGGGAGAATTATTCCCAGAAAGCAGGACAACTGTATTTTCCCATTGGATTGCATAGGGGTTAGAATTATTGTAGGAGGGAGAAGGTCTAAAATAGCAATATGTTTGCCAGAAAAAACGTGAGTCTCCCACCCTATTCGGGAGGGTTGGCATTTATGAAGGGGTTGTAACAAATTTATAACAAGCCATAGTTTCTTTTATTTTCTATCACGCTGGTAGAAAAAATGGGCAGACCCAAGTGTGGGTGAATTGCAGTCAATGGCGGTGCAAGATGTACTGCTGTTCAGGAGACAGTAGCAGCTGGAGATTACAAGCGCCCTCTGCGCAGACCAAGTATGGGTTAAGTGCAGTTAATGGCAGTTGGCGGCAGAAGGACCAGGGTTTTCTTGCAGTGCCGTTCCCACTGTGAGGGAAATTTCACCATCCAGCAATAATCCAATCCACAGAGGGTTGGTGAGCATCTTTAATGGCAGTCCGCAAAGCAGCATACAGACATCGACAGGAAAGGACAACAGCACCATCCCAGTGTTCAGACAGAAAGCAGAACAGCAGCTCCCCCGCCCCGGAATACATTTTGTTTATACCTACACATAACCACAGTTTTCTTTGGAAGGGGGGTTGCCAGACAACCTTCGATGACAATAACATAAAATGTATCAGGTTGTCTCTTTTGCTTTTGATAGAGTGCACGGACAACTCTTATTTCTCTCAGCAATACACTGAATGAAAAACCTTGAACACAAGGAGGCAATGATATATATACATACATACCCACTATTAGCTAAATGATAAACTGGATCTTACACAGCCTTTTATTCACCAAAAAGCATACATAAACGAATAAAGGCAACCCGAATAAATGAAGCAAAGAAGTCTAAAAAAAATACGTCACTTGGCACATCTTTAAGGAATTCCCTCATCTTGCCAGAATCAGCTGAGAATTGCCCGAAAACAGTCAGGCAAGAGAACACGGCAGCCAACAGGCCCAGAGCAAGGTGCCTCCCCCCTCCAGGATGAAGCTTTCTGCCTGACCCTTTCAGTGCCCTGCATTTTAAGACCGCTGCAAAGGTGGGGTGGCACCTTCTAGAATCTTCTGGTGTGAGTCTCTGCTCGTTCACAGTTTCCGTGTGCCGCCGGCCAAGTGACCCCTGGTAATCTCAAGAAGCAGGACTCTTCCCTTTCTCAAGAAAGCAGCAAAAACAACCCTGTAACTCATCCTCAGTTTTGACAATGTCCATGGCAACCTTATCAGGTACCAGCTAGCACCTGCGTATCCCAGCCTTTTCACGCACAGTGTCCTTGGATGAGCAATGCAAACCAACATAAGCTACGAATAACGTTGAAAACATGTTTTGCAGTGAAATAGTGCGAACGATGCTGAAAATATGTTTAGAGTTCACTTCAAGTGCAGATTCCACTGGGACATGGAGCAAATGTCCATTATGGCCTTGAGCACACCAGAATGCACTGTGCACCAGTGCCATATTTTAGCTCAAAGCATTACATTGTCTCCTACCTACCTTACAGTCTTCTCATAGCAATGTACATAAACTTCAACTACCTTCCTAAACCTGGGTGAACATATTTGGACCATGGATCAGACATATTATGATACATTTTCAGTAAGTCAGCAGTATCTAGTGCAGACTACAGTTCTGACATGACTCGAGTGACTCCTGTCCCACCTAATGTTACTCATTCTACACACTTGAGACAAAGCAAAGACAGGGTGGTACTCTGAATCTCGGCGCCAAAAAGGAAATTCATAAGAGGTGTACAAGCTATGAAGTGGGCTTCTTCTAGCCGCTTCGCCGATACATCTCTGTGGTTAAGGCATGCACACAACTACATGGGTTAGGCATAATAAAGGCAGAGCAACGCAATTCAATATGACTGATGCCCGCAGGGCTTAGCAAGGTAAGTATGGCATGTAGGATAAGAACAATAGCACCAAAATGATAATTTTCATCACACTGCTCTTCCTTACACAATAAGTAAACTGTGCTGCTACTATTATGACCTTTGATTTCTGAAAATGGCAGGTCATTTGAAATCATCATATAATCTTTCCAGTAAGTTCAATCTTAGTCAGCAGTCTATGCAGCTGCATACAGTGGAACTTAACAGAGCAGCATCAAGCCCACACACGGTTATGTGTCTCTCACCTCAGCCTATAGTGATTTGGAAAATGTAGTAATGGTAGTGGATGAAATTCCAATAGTCACTCAAAGTAAGATTACTTACTTTTTCTCAAATAAAAACCACAATCAATTGACACCTGTTGCCACAGTCAAACGGGGAGGAAGCAGGAGGGTCACATGAGAGTTTTACCTCCTTGTGCCATCATTTTATCAGCTAAGTATCAGTTTGTGCATGGAAAATTAGAAGCAAAATGTGGGTTTTGATTTGCAAAATGTATATCAGGGTAAAAACATTGGCACCGTGGGGAAGGATGGGCTGAGTGAAAAGGTTATGCCAGCTGTTCACTATTTTCCCACCATCCCACAGTGGAAGCCTTATGCAGTTGTCCTTCCAGAGTAACCTTGGTACTGCAACCATTATGGCCCCGCCAGTGCAACTGTATGATAATATCAGTGAAGAAGTAAAGTATCACTCTGTGCGCCTTCCATAGATGAAGGAACAAAACCCCAGTTCATGTGACTCTCTGGTCAGTCAGATGGTTCTTGCACTTCAAGTGACAGCAATTTGGAGACTGACTAGCGGGTGCTGAGTCATGGTTCCTAGCCTTAAGCACAGGCCACATGCCACCTAAGGACGCTCTTTCATGATCAAAACATATACATGTACTGACGAGTTAATGTCCATGGGTCGCCTTACAACAGTTTAATTGTCTTTTAAATTTGATGAATTACATTCATCAATTGGAATAAAAAGAGATTGTGAATGAATTAAATGATTTTGTGGTTGTCACTTGAAGGGCAAGAACCGTTTCATGTACCAGAGTGTCAAATAAATTGGAACTTTGTTGCTTCATTAGATATGATCCATGACCAGGATCTGTATGCAAGGGGAGGGATATTAGAATGAGTGATATTGAGTGCAATTGAAAATAAAAACCGTAATTCTCTTTACATAAAGATAGCAGCTAACAGATACACATTATACACTGTTTGTCAGTCACCACCATATATAGATGATCGTTATCGCAGAAAATCATCCCGCCAAGACGTTTCTGAAGTCTATTCAGTTTGGGGATCCGGTGGCATCAGAGAATACAGTGGGCCAAATGGAATAACTAACCTTGAAAAAGGGGGGAAAAACAAAGACATTTGTAATTATAAAAAAATGGTTCAAAATATCCATATTCAAAAGCAGTGTATATTAACATCAGACTTAAACCACACGGGGTCACCCAGAGGAGGATCAAATTGCAATGGAGGAGCCATCTCCACGCAGGCTGGAATCTATTCAGAAAGCTGACTACGTTGGTTTGTTTGAATGGTCAAGTTTGGTGACTTTGTAACATGCAGAATGTGAACCTATGGGTAGTAGGCTGTTGAGTTTTGAAGTCCTAATTGGTGATGGGAAATATACTCCCTTAAATAGGTCGAAGTTATTACATATTGTTTCGCAAATTCCAGTTCCGAGGTTAATTGAATCTAAGGGCATTGATTTGGTGGTATCTAATTCGGGCTGGTTAGACCCGATAATTGTGCACTTCAAAGCCAGTATTGTGTCAAGTACTATTATGAAATACACAGAGAACTTTGTTTTGGGGATTGTCAGTATTTCCCTGTCCCTCTGCTTTAAAGCAGAGAAGAAATTCTTAGGAGAGGATTGGAGCAAACAGAACAGATAAGAGTTGAGGATTGAACCGGCCAAACTTAAGAATACAGTATGAAAGGAATAGCATGGGGAGAGGTTGTTGTAGCATCCGAGATCTTTAGAGGATTGGTCTTGGCTGCCTGGCTCCCGTTCGGGAAAGCATTCGACATACAAAACTGATTTGTCGCTTTAAACAGGAAACATGTAAAATACTATCTTGGAATTGCTGAGGGTTGGGACATTTTCTAATCGGCTTGCTTCTCCTATCACTGTTTATGGTATAATTTTGCTTCAGGAACATTTTAGGGCCAAAGTTGGGATTCACAGAGCAGGAGCTCGACGTAGCTCCTGGATGACATGATTTTCCTATGACCAGGAGCTATGCTGAGATTTTAAAAATAATTTCTTTTTTTGTTAGTTTATTACAAACATTTTAAAAACTGTCATAAATCCTCATTCAACAAACACAATTGAAGAATATATATATATGTATATAATCAGTAAAAAAACTTTGTTAAAGGGACGTTATGGTTAAGTTGCGGTACTGAAAACCTATGAAATTCACTAAAAAAAACTTTAACGGGACGTTATGCTTCGAAGTAAAACCGAAAAACCCTTGAAATTCGCCAGTTATGGTAAGATAAGCAACCATAACTCACGCCACCACTGTGCACTGCTAAGTCTAACACCCAGGACATCAAAGATGACATCACAAATGAAATATTAGCGTTGAACATGGGTGAATCTAGTGATAGCCTACAAACGCAGAGAATCTACACTCTCCATAATTTAAAAAAAAATGACAACTACACAGAAAGATAGTACTTCCGTTACATTGCCAAAATTAATGTTCAGGTAATAAAAAATAAAATGTGATTTCAAAAAAGACAAAAAGAACGTGGAAACTGATACACAAATCGATGTCGTCATACATGACATTGTAAAGAAATATTAGCGTTGATCATGGGTGAATCTAGTGATAGCCTACAAACGCCGAGAATCTGCACTCTCCATAAGTAAAAAAAAATTACAATTACACAGAAAGATAGTACTTCAGTTACATTGCCAAAATTAATGTTCTGGTAATAAAAAATTAAATCTCGTCCCGGTGTAGAGTTGTCAAAAGTAAACTTACACGATATTTACCGTCTCCATTGTCTTCCTGAAACTCAGACAGCAATGTACTTGCACCAAAGAATCTTCTTGAACTGATATTACATGTGCCTTACAAACGGTTTAAATACATAACCTTATCAAATGGTATTTTTTGCAAACTTTCACTCCCTGCATTCTTACTGAATTTTCCCTTTCGCTCAATGTCAAAAAAACAATGGACCCTTATGGGTTCAGTCGGATGCGTGCGCCTACTTAGCTCGCAACCAAAAAAGCAAACCAAGTGACCTTCACTCAGAATGCAAATACATTCTGACTTTGAAACAACATGTCTCAATGCATTCATGAGAACTGCTACTCCCATAAACTTGCAGACCCGCTGTTTCCATCAAACAGTGCAGGTGGCTGCCTCAGATTTCAAACTCTAGGACGCCAGTCTGACTGCAATATTATTTTAAATACATTGTAACACAGACACAGTAATTCTTAGCCTGTACTTAACGGACACTATATTGAGCAGCAACTTCCAATTTGCCTTATGACTTTGGTGACAAGAAAAGACCACTTTTTGACTTCCTGCAGCCACATCCCATCCCAGCCTCATTAACCCTCACCTTCTGAGACAGTATTTTATAAGTTTAACAAGTGCAATGTTGTGTTGGTTTATATGTGTTAGCGGCGATGTCCGCGTACACCAAAACACAAATGAAAGATGGCGGGCGCAGCGAAACAATCTAACGCACTTCACGCTTCAACATCCAATCAGTGAACGCGTCACATGTCAGCGGACATGACGCTATGGATTAGCCAATCGGTATCTTGTCCGCGGAGCGAACAGGGAAGTGTGTTTGCATAGGGGACATAGATATCACTAATTTTTTGAGACATACTTTTTGGTAGTTTTAAAGGAAACTGCTGGATGGATTGGCACCAAATTTACAAAAGCACACTTTCGGGACCAAGCTCCTGCCGCAAATTTGGTGAAAATCCGTCCAGCGGATCCTGAAGCAGTACTACTAAATTCGAGTAACGGAGCACCTGTAAGCTCCCCCCTGCAGAATAAAGCACCTGCTGCCTATACATCCACAAACGTGTCAGTGTATTATTTCAGGTGGGGGGGTTGGTGGAGGGCAGTGGAGAGGGGAATGTATGGAGGGCTGCAGAAGAAACAAAGTCGCTTCAGGACTCAGATACCACAATGCAGGACCCGGGATGGCAGTGTGGGGTGTGGCGGCTAAGCGCCTGAGTATCGTCGATGCGGCTCCTGCTTCTGGGGCGGGCCGCTCCCCTGAACAATGTAAGCTGAGCCTCAACTGCGCTTCTCTGGCTGAGCATGCGCTGTGGCGGAGAAGGGGTTTCGTCTCGAACGATAGACGACATGCTAAAGTCCGGCTGAACGTTCAGTGTCTTCCCGGCGGTTAAAGCACAGAGTTGTTGCCTGACTTTAAAGGGACAGGAGCGTGTCCATACTCAAGTAAGCAGATGTGATGGTGGGCGTGAGCATGTATATGGCCGTTACCATTCTCCATCATGGGCCAGATGATTTAACATTTGCACTGTGCTAAAAATGTAGCAAATTCATTTAAATTGAGTTTTGCTGTTTGTTTGAAATGGAGCAGACAGGTTTTAGGCAAATCTGTGTTATCTAAAGATTTTTGCAACTGGGCAAATGAAGCAGTCTGTTATTTGTGCTTTGCACCACTGTATGAAAAGAAACAACTTTTCTCTTTCACAAATTCCCATTTGTTTCATTGATTACTGCTGCTGTTTTTGTAGTTTTCTTGCATTGTCTCAAAATGTAATGTATTGGGTAGGGGATACATGCCAACATTTTGGAAAACGGGGAAGGGAGAATTATTCCCAGAAAGCAGGACAACTGTATTTTCCCATTGGATTGCATAGGGGTTAGAATTATTGTAGGAGGGAGAAGGTCTAAAATAGCAATATGTTTGCCAGAAAAAACGTGAGTCTCCCACCCTATTCGGGAGGGTTGGCATTTATGAAGGGGTTGTAACAAATTTATAACAAGCCATAGTTTCTTTTATTTTCTATCACGCTGGTAGAAAAAATGGGCAGACCCAAGTGTGGGTGAATTGCAGTCAATGGCGGTGCAAGATGTACTGCTGTTCAGGAGACAGTAGCAGCTGGAGATTACAAGCGCCCTCTGCGCAGACCAAGTATGGGTTAAGTGCAGTTAATGGCAGTTGGCGGCAGAAGGACCAGGGTTTTCTTGCAGTGCCGTTCCCACTGTGAGGGAAATTTCACCATCCAGCAATAATCCAATCCACAGAGGGTTGGTGAGCATCTTTAATGGCAGTCCGCAAAGCAGCATACAGACATCGACAGGAAAGGACAACAGCACCATCCCAGTGTTCAGACAGAAAGCAGAACAGCAGCTCCCCCGCCCCGGAATACATTTTGTTTATACCTACACATAACCACAGTTTTCTTTGGAAGGGGGGTTGCCAGACAACCTTCGATGACAATAACATAAAATGTATCAGGTTGTCTCTTTTGCTTTTGATAGAGTGCACGGACAACTCTTATTTCTCTCAGCAATACACTGAATGAAAAACCTTGAACACAAGGAGGCAATGATATATATACATACATACCCACTATTAGCTAAATGATAAACTGGATCTTACACAGCCTTTTATTCACCAAAAAGCATACATAAACGAATAAAGGCAACCCGAATAAATGAAGCAAAGAAGTCTAAAAAAAATACGTCACTTGGCACATCTTTAAGGAATTCCCTCATCTTGCCAGAATCAGCTGAGAATTGCCCGAAAACAGTCAGGCAAGAGAACACGGCAGCCAACAGGCCCAGAGCAAGGTGCCTCCCCCCTCCAGGATGAAGCTTTCTGCCTGACCCTTTCAGTGCCCTGCATTTTAAGACCGCTGCAAAGGTGGGGTGGCACCTTCTAGAATCTTCTGGTGTGAGTCTCTGCTCGTTCACAGTTTCCGTGTGCCGCCGGCCAAGTGACCCCTGGTAATCTCAAGAAGCAGGACTCTTCCCTTTCTCAAGAAAGCAGCAAAAACAACCCTGTAACTCATCCTCAGTTTTGACAATGTCCATGGCAACCTTATCAGGTACCAGCTAGCACCTGCGTATCCCAGCCTTTTCACGCACAGTGTCCTTGGATGAGCAATGCAAACCAACATAAGCTACGAATAACGTTGAAAACATGTTTTGCAGTGAAATAGTGCGAACGATGCTGAAAATATGTTTAGAGTTCACTTCAAGTGCAGATTCCACTGGGACATGGAGCAAATGTCCATTATGGCCTTGAGCACACCAGAATGCACTGTGCACCAGTGCCATATTTTAGCTCAAAGCATTACATTGTCTCCTACCTACCTTACAGTCTTCTCATAGCAATGTACATAAACTTCAACTACCTTCCTAAACCTGGGTGAACATATTTGGACCATGGATCAGACATATTATGATACATTTTCAGTAAGTCAGCAGTATCTAGTGCAGACTACAGTTCTGACATGACTCGAGTGACTCCTGTCCCACCTAATGTTACTCATTCTACACACTTGAGACAAAGCAAAGACAGGGTGGTACTCTGAATCTCGGCGCCAAAAAGGAAATTCATAAGAGGTGTACAAGCTATGAAGTGGGCTTCTTCTAGCCGCTTCGCCGATACATCTCTGTGGTTAAGGCATGCACACAACTACATGGGTTAGGCATAATAAAGGCAGAGCAACGCAATTCAATATGACTGATGCCCGCAGGGCTTAGCAAGGTAAGTATGGCATGTAGGATAAGAACAATAGCAGCAAAATGATAATTTTCATCACACTGCTCTTCCTTACACAATAAGTAAACTGTGCTGCTACTATTATGACCTTTGATTTCTGAAAATGGCAGGTCATTTGAAATCATCATATAATCTTTCCAGTAAGTTCAATCTTAGTCAGCAGTCTATGCAGCTGCATACAGTGGAACTTAACAGAGCAGCATCAAGCCCACACACGGTTATGTGTCTCTCACCTCAGCCTATAGTGATTTGGAAAATGTAGTAATGGTAGTGGATGAAATTCCAATAGTCACTCAAAGTAAGATTACTTACTTTTTCTCAAATAAAAACCACAATCAATTGACACCTGTTGCCACAGTCAAACGGGGAGGAAGCAGGAGGGTCACATGAGAGTTTTACCTCCTTGTGCCATCATTTTATCAGCTAAGTATCAGTTTGTGCATGGAAAATTAGAAGCAAAATGTGGGTTGTGATTTGCAAAATGTATATCAGGGTAAAAACATTGGCACCGTGGGGAAGGATGGGCTGAGTGAAAAGGTTATGCCAGCTGTTCACTATTTTCCCACCATCCCACAGTGGAAGCCTTATGCAGTTGTCCTTCCAGAGTAACCTTGGTACTGCAACCATTATGGCCCCGCCAGTGCAACTGTATGATAATATCAGTGAAGAAGTAAAGTATCACTCTGTGCGCCTTCCATAGATGAAGGAACAAAACCCCAGTTCATGTGACTCTCTGGTCAGTCAGATGGTTCTTGCACTTCAAGTGACAGCAATTTGGAGACTGACTAGCGGGTGCTGAGTCATGGTTCCTAGCCTTAAGCACAGGCCACATGCCACCTAAGGACGCTCTTTCATGATCAAAACATATACATGTACTGACGAGTTAATGTCCATGGGTCGCCTTACAACAGTTTAATTGTCTTTTAAATTTGATGAATTACATTCATCAATTGGAATAAAAAGAGATTGTGAATGAATTAAATGATTTTGTGGTTGTCACTTGAAGGGCAAGAACCGTTTCATGTACCAGAGTGTCAAATAAATTGGAACTTTGTTGCTTCATTAGATATGATCCATGACCAGGATCTGTATGCAAGGGGAGGGATATTAGAATGAGTGATATTGAGTGCAATTGAAAATAAAAACCGTAATTCTCTTTACATAAAGATAGCAGCTAACAGATACACATTATACACTGTTTGTCAGTCACCACCATATATAGATGATCGTTATCGCAGAAAATCATCCCGCCAAGACGTTTCTGAAGTCTATTCAGTTTGGGGATCCGGTGGCATCAGAGAATACAGTGGGCCAAATGGAATAACTAACCTTGAAAAAGGGGGGAAAAACAAAGACATTTGTAATTATAAAAAAATGGTTCAAAATATCCATATTCAAAAGCAGTGTATATTAACATCAGACTTAAACCACACGGGGTCACCCAGAGGAGGATCAAATTGCAATGGAGGAGCCATCTCCACGCAGGCTGGAATCTATTCAGAAAGCTGACTACGTTGGTTTGTTTGAATGGTCAAGTTTGGTGACTTTGTAACATGCAGAATGTGAACCTATGGGTAGTAGGCTGTTGAGTTTTGAAGTCCTAATTGGTGATGGGAAATATACTCCCTTAAATAGGTCGAAGTTATTACATATTGTTTCGCAAATTCCAGTTCCGAGGTTAATTGAATCTAAGGGCATTGATTTGGTGGTATCTAATTCGGGCTGGTTAGACCCGATAATTGTGCACTTCAAAGCCAGTATTGTGTCAAGTACTATTATGAAATACACAGAGAACTTTGTTTTGGGGATTGTCAGTATTTCCCTGTCCCTCTGCTTTAAAGCAGAGAAGAAATTCTTAGGAGAGGATTGGAGCAAACAGAACAGATAAGAGTTGAGGATTGAACCGGCCAAACTTAAGAATACAGTATGAAAGGAATAGCATGGGGAGAGGTTGTTGTAGCATCCGAGATCTTTAGAGGATTGGTCTTGGCTGCCTGGCTCCCGTTCGGGAAAGCATTCGACATACAAAACTGATTTGTCGCTTTAAACAGGAAACATGTAAAATACTATCTTGGAATTGCTGAGGGTTGGGACATTTTCTAATCGGCTTGCTTCTCCTATCACTGTTTATGGTATAATTTTGCTTCAGGAACATTTTAGGGCCAAAGTTGGGATTCACAGAGCAGGAGCTCGACGTAGCTCCTGGATGACATGATTTTCCTATGACCAGGAACTATGCTGAGATTTTAAAAATAATTTCTTTTTTTGTTAGTTTATTACAAACATTTTAAAAACTGTCATAAATCCTCATTCAACAAACACAATTGAAGAATATATATATATGTATATAATCAGTAAAAAAACTTTGTTAAAGGGACGTTATGGTTAAGTTGCGGTACTGAAAACCTATGAAATTCACTAAAAAAAACTTTAACGGGACGTTATGCTTCGAAGTAAAACCGAAAAACCCTTGAAATTCGCCAGTTATGGTAAGATAAGCAACCATAACTCACGCCACCACTGTGCACTGCTAAGTCTAACACCCAGGACATCAAAGATGACATCACAAATGAAATATTAGCGTTGAACATGGGTGAATCTAGTGATAGCCTACAAACGCAGAGAATCTACACTCTCCATAATTTAAAAAAAAATGACAACTACACAGAAAGATAGTACTTCCGTTACATTGCCAAAATTAATGTTCAGGTAATAAAAAATAAAATGTGATTTCAAAAAAGACAAAAAGAACGTGGAAACTGATACACAAATCGATGTCGTCATACATGACATTGTAAAGAAATATTAGCGTTGATCATGGGTGAATCTAGTGATAGCCTACAAACGCCGAGAATCTGCACTCTCCATAAGTAAAAAAAAATTACAATTACACAGAAAGATAGTACTTCAGTTACATTGCCAAAATTAATGTTCTGGTAATAAAAAATTAAATCTCGTCCCGGTGTAGAGTTGTCAAAAGTAAACTTACACGATATTTACCGTCTCCATTGTCTTCCTGAAACTCAGACAGCAATGTACTTGCACCAAAGAATCTTCTTGAACTGATATTACATGTGCCTTACAAACGGTTTAAATACATAACCTTATCAAATGGTATTTTTTGCAAACTTTCACTCCCTGCATTCTTACTGAATTTTCCCTTTCGCTCAATGTCAAAAAAACAATGGACCCTTATGGGTTCAGTCGGATGCGTGCGCCTACTTAGCTCGCAACCAAAAAAGCAAACCAAGTGACCTTCACTCAGAATGCAAATACATTCTGACTTTGAAACAACATGTCTCAATGCATTCATGAGAACTGCTACTCCCATAAACTTGCAGACCCGCTGTTTCCATCAAACAGTGCAGGTGGCTGCCTCAGATTTCAAACTCTAGGACGCCAGTCTGACTGCAATATTATTTTAAATACATTGTAACACAGACACAGTAATTCTTAGCCTGTACTTAACGGACACTATATTGAGCAGCAACTTCCAATTTGCCTTATGACTTTGGTGACAAGAAAAGACCACTTTTTGACTTCCTGCAGCCACATCCCATCCCAGCCTCATTAACCCTCACCTTCTGAGACAGTATTTTATAAGTTTAACAAGTGCAATGTTGTGTTGGTTTATATGTGTTAGCGGCGATGTCCGCGTACACCAAAACACAAATGAAAGATGGCGGGCGCAGCGAAACAATCTAACGCACTTCACGCTTCAACATCCAATCAGTGAACGCGTCACATGTCAGTGGACATGACGCTATGGATTAGCCAATCGGTATCTTGTCCGCGGAGCGAACAGGGAAGTGTGTTTGCATAGGGGACATAGATATCACTAATTTTTTGAGACATACTTTTTGGTAGTTTTAAAGGAAACTGCTGGATGGATTGGTACCAAATTTACAAAAGCACACTTTCGGGACCAAGCTCCTGCCGCAAATTTGGTGAAAATCCGTCCAGCGGTTTGAGCTGTAGGCGTGCGCAAAGTTTTTCTCCCATTCAGTCTATGGGAAAAAAAAATCTTAGTGGGCCATATACTTGTTTTGCAAAGTTCGGTAAGGATTCGTCCAGGGGGAGCGAAGTTATAAGCCACCCAAAAAGTGCTCTTCCTATGGAAACAGCAACTTAACCATAACTACACACCCACTACCGTGGCCGTGTAATATATATATATATATATATATATATATATATATATATATATATATATATATATATATATATCCTTGCATCCATCACTAAAAAGTCACAATTACGACCAGACAAAGAAAAAGAAGACGACAAAATCAAAAGGCAGAGAGAGAGAGGAACCAAAAGACTATTCATCACTCACGATTACTTTGGTCTTTGTTTGGGCTTTTGACCGAGCATCTTGATAAGGTAGTTGATAACTGCGCACGTTAGCATCTGATTATTACCTGCCAGTATACTCAACCACTAATCGTCCATGTGTCCGTTCAGTGGAGCAAATTTCCTCAAAGCCACAGTTCTTATTGAATTTAATGCTAAACATTCAACAACCAAATGTTTCAAGGATTCTACTTTGTGCTGGCAGAATCGACAGCAGCTATACATGGTGTTCTTCTCATGTTTTAACAACAGCATCTCCTTAGTCGGTAGTTGGTTCAGTCTCAACCGGAGGAACCGATCCCGGTGATGTCTTGATGGACATTTTTGTAGATAACTCGGGACTTGCTTAACAAACACCACGAGATTATCCATTAAGATCAAGACTGGATTTCAACTCAGCTCTACGATTGATGGTATTAATCCAGTCGCAGTGCAACCCTTTTTTTACTGCACACGGATTAACATGTAGTAACTCAAGATTCGCCCCAACATACTCTAAGAGTCTTAATATTTTACATGACCAATCTTTTATCAGACCTTGATAGAGTTTGTCTGGAGTTTCTTTTAAGATCTCATATGGACGGGCTGAATCTTTCATCGTCATCTTTTGCAACAAGTAGATTGATTTCCACAGGACTGTGGAGCTGAGGGATTGTAGTCCCAATTCATATCGAATGGCGGCATTTTTAGACAACCTTAAAACTCTTTGCCAAAACTGGCCTTCTAGCTGATTGCACAAGGTGTGATTGATAATCCATCCAGCTTCACTTCCAAATGTGATTGCGGCCACTACGTTTTGACGATAAAATGTAATTACTGGAAGGAGCGTGAATTTACCAAATTCACAATGGAGTTTTGCATCTTGAAGTTTCAGATTAGTCATTTAACATATAAGCTCTTCAGTCTTCAGCCATTCTCTTATTGAAGTGTTGAAAATGATTCTGAGATATTTTATATTTTGTGTACCCTCCAGGTTTTTTCCGGCTGTGTGCCATTTGAAGTTTCTTCCTTTGGTCCCCTGCTTAGTTCCGAAGACTACAATCTTTGATTTCGCAAAGTTAATTTCCATATTGTTAGCATCTACATAAGATTCTAGCTTTGTTAATAGGTATTGAAGGCCTATTTGTGTTGTGTCTGCCAAGAGCAAATCGTCGGCATAAGTTGCCCAGCTGATCTGGTATCCATTTATTCGTGGTGGAAAGCCTTCACTGTGGAAACGGCGCCAGGCATGTCTGCGATGCAAAGTTTGAAAATGAAAGCCGCAAGAGGGCATCCTTGCTTGACGCCCCTTTCAGTTTGAATACTTTCGGTTAACTCACCCTTTACGTTTAGTTTTACGCGAATTGAGGTATTAGTGTGAAGTTCTATGATGGTTTGCAGTAAGTCAGTTGGACAATTCCAACTTTGCAGCTTCTTCCACATGAGCGCTCTATTAACTCGGTCGAATGCTTGATGCATAACGATAAATGCCAGGAAAAGATTTTTAATATTTTTCATTGCATCTAGCTTCAAAAGATTGAGTAAGATAATGATTTTTTCCTCCATTGCCCACTTTGCCAGTTTATTTTGCAAAAATGATGCAAAAATGTTACCAATTAAATCAAGCAAGGCAATAGGACAGTAGTTAGAGGGATCTGCTCGATCCCCTTTCTTGAAAATGGGTACCTCTACTGCCGATTGACAAGAACTTGGAATTTTTTTTGTCATTGAGATTATGTTGAATAGAGATTTGATAAACAAGGCACATTGAGTTTTATTCTGCTTTAACATTAAGGGCCTGATTCATGGAAGTGTTTTATAATGGCGCAATCCCATATAAAATGTTCCATGAATCAGGCCCTAGGTTAGTTAGACCATCGGGGCCGGCTGCTCCCTAATTTTTGAGCCTCGCGATTGCTTCCTCTATTTCAGACTTATCCCAATCGAAGTTCCATTCTACTGCCAGGATTTTAAGCAGCTTAAGGGCTTCAGTCATTGGTGCTTTAAACACTTTAGCAAAGTGTTTCACCCATGCTGTTTCATTCACTCCAAGTAGCATATTATCTTCCTGGGTCATTGAGCCGGCATTTATAATTGACCAAGTTTCTCTGCTCTGCCTTCTGCATATCACTCTTAACATAATTTCGGTTTGATCTTGTTCACAAAGTTGTTTATACGAGATCAACCAGTTCTTGTATTGTTGTTGGCGCATTTTTTCTTTACCAGAAAGGCCTCTGCTGTAAGATCGTTCTTGAGTCTCCTGAGATTATCAAACAACTTTTTCTTTTCAGTTAGTACTTTTTTGCTGAAAGGGTGTTTATGTTTTTGGTGCTCCGTTTTAAAACCACTTCGTTTATTTTTTAACTGGGCTAGTAATGGAGCATAGTCCACTAAATTGTCACCTCCTTAAATTATCGTTTGCCAGCCTAGCAGCTGGCTCTTCAATCTGTGTTGGTCTTAATCTTAGACCTTGATTTATCTCCAATGTTGCTGTAAAGGCCTCATACACTGATGGTGAACTTAGTTTTATTGGCCAGCACATAGTGACGGTGTCGTGGTCACTGTTAATCATCTTTTGAATGCTTCATTTGTTGATTTTCGGAGTCAGCTCATGAGAGGCCCATATGTAATCTAAAGTTTTGTGGGAATTGTTCCTAGACCAAGTAGGTTGCGCTGGGATTTCACCAATGGTTTGTCCATTTAGGATTTCGCAGTTCCTATTGGACATTGCATCCATCCACCATTTCCCACATGTGGCAAAAGGATCGTATCTTTGATGTAAGCAGCTTTATTGACTCGCGTGTAGTTGAAATCGCCACACACAATAATGGATATCAAGAATTTAGATGTCGATATTTCAGCAGGGTTCCAAAAAACATTTACCAGCAAGATATGCTTGCTCACAATTTGTGCCTTATGCGTTATTTGTATGATTGGACCTTGCACAAATGTGTTCGGATGCAACAATTTCATCACACACCATCCGGGAAGTTCTTTATCAATGTTGATAGCCCTGAAAATGGACATCCGCCTAAGTTTTTTAAAGCTGGATTTAAGGATACTGTGTATCCTTGACAAACCGGGGGAAAATCGAATCCAACTTTCTTGCAAGCAAATAAAAACATAGTTTCCTTTTGATAACTCATTGTGTTGTAGTAAATGGATAAATCCTTGCGTGTTCCAAGAAATTAAGGAACACTCCTTGATATCACAAATTGGATTCTGCTACTGATGTTTTATCTGAGGTCTTGCTACCTTGATAGAGTGACCTGACTTCTCATGCAATGGTCTATTTGACACACGTTCCTCTTTGCCTTGGTCCAAATACTCTAGAAGGGATCGTCCTCTATGTTTGTTCGCCAATGGATTACTACTTTTCGATGAGGTATTTTCAATTGTGTTACCTTTGCCTTACTTGTACTTGTTACATCGTTGCTTATCTCGTATCCAAATGTTAGTAGCTCTTTTTTGGCAACTCTTAAGGCATTTGCTACCAAATGAGAATGGACGTGTAAGAGGACCCAGTCTGATCGTCTTTCAGAAAGATATTCCACCATGTCTATGTCATCGGACTTAATAGTCCTCAAGGTTGGAACACAATTCAACAGTTTCATGATGTTTCTTCTGTTTAAGTTTAATTCATTTTTGTCGCATAACATATATTCCAATTTAAGTTTTTTGTGTGGAGTTCTTTCACTTTTTGGGCTGAATTCTCTGCCTGTTTAATCCGTCCTGTTTTGTTTACCTGTGGCAAAGTGAACTTGGGGTTTAATTTCTGACCAATATCATTAAATCGGATGGCATCTTGATCTTTTGCTGAACGTTTTTTAGAAGGGATTGGAGCTGTGTTATTTCCAAGTCTTGAAACCAGATGACGCTTGGCTGCTTCAAACCTTCTGGGTGACAGAGATTACCTCTCTGCGGCTTTTACTTGAAGTCTCATGCAATGAGTTGTCATTTGTTGGGTTATTCAATGAGGCCTCTGACGAGATTTCATTGTCATCGTCTTCAATGGAGTAGGTTGATAGGTTGCTGAGATCTTCCGATGTAAAGGAGATTTGCTTGTCCACCTCATCGTCATCTAACCTCAGCCGTTTATTGGCATTACCATTTAATTTCTTGACTTCCACCTGGGTTTAACAATTGTTGCTATTTCACTTATTCTCAGATCTTTGAGTCTTTTGTTTTGTTTGTTTAAAAATTGAGATCGCAGGGTGGGGAGTTGTTAAATTCTTCATAAACGTCCTTGAATTATTGGATTTGTTGTGTTCGCCAAATACCTCATTTTATCGATGTTTTCTTGTCCTTGACTTTTGGTTTTGCATTCTTTAATTCAATTGCAGCTTTCTTGATGTCACTAAAGATTTCAAAAGTGGCTGTTTTTGAAACTGTCGGCAGCCCCAATTGTGAAGTTGGGGCGTTACTAAGATCACTTCCAGCAGAACAGCTCGTGGCCACGGACCTTTTTGGTAACACTAAGCCTGATTTCATTGAGAAGGGCTTACCACTCTTCATTTGGTTGCTATGATTGTCAAGGAACTGTCATGATTACTAGACTCAGGGTCTCCTTTAAACCTTTACCCCCTTTTCTGGCAAGTGGAGGTAGGCGGAGAGATCAGGTATGGGCCAATGGGTAAAAGCCTGGCATTCAAGACACTCACAGCAGTCACTCAGAATAAAAACTCCTATCTCTTAGGATAGCTGTACACTTGTTTCCTGGTTGTTACATCACTTCCTGCCACTCCAATATGGACGATATGTGGGACATCCTAGCATCCAGGAAGCTATAATGCATTCTAGTGTTTGGGCGTGGTTGCCTATAAAAGCCACGCCCGGAGAGCAGCCTGTGCTTCGTGTGCTTCCTGTAAGCTCGAGAGCACATGCTTACCGCCGCCTGGTTTTCAGTCTTCAGCCTTTCCCAATTCGATTCCTTCCAATGACCAGAGTCAGCGCTTGCTTCATTAACCCTGCAACGAGAAGAAAAAGAGAGATAAAACAGCGCACAGTGAATTACACGCGCCTGCAAATCTCTGCGCAGCATGCTTAAGAGCAGAACATTTAAACTTACCTCAAACATCGTTTGCAGCAGAAACCGCTGTTCATCATTTCGCGCACCTTCTAGCCGCCTCGGGTATCCTGCAAAGAAAGAGAAACGACATTGGTATTCTTTCGCCATCTCCGCTCACTGCTATTGCTGCAGTCCATTGCTGTGAACTGGCACACAATTTAGCAGGCATCACGGCAAATCGGGAACATCAGATTTGAATAATCCCAGTGAGGTAACTGGGCAGTTACGAACATTAAGACTCTACTTACCTGAACTTACCTGCAAACTTACCTGAACTGAAATCCCAGTGCAGTAATTGGGTAACACAAACTCTTGGAACTAAAGCAGCAAACTGCTGGAGGCAGTTCTCTAAGACAGCAACTCCAGAGCAACTCCCAAGAAATAGCGCCCCTGCATGAGCAGGATGGAGGGCGCACCAAATTAAACGCACATGTGAGACACGCACTAGGGTGCTTTAGATATCTAGGTGGGATGGGATGGAGAAGGAGGGTGTCTATCCTTTTACTTCACCCCTAACAATTCACTCTTCTGGCAGGTCAGACTTCCCACTAACGGAAGGGTGGTGTAGAACCAGAGAAGGAACTGGGGGACTCCATTGCTCCTGCAGAGACTCAGGTAAGCGTGACAGGATCTCGTGTTTAGGATAACCTGCCCTTGAATTTGCTGACTTGTACCTGCAAAGCATATCGCACCGTGCTGCACCCCGCATTTAGAAGAAACTTAGAGCAATCTCCCAGAATCATCGTTTTTTTGGCAGAGACATTTACTAAATTCAGATTCATTGCTAATTTTTGTGAGTTGTGTCTCAACCATTTTGTGCAGTCCAGAACAGCTTCTACGAGGTCTGATTTCTGTGCAATCTCATTTCTCACCAAGTCGCTGAGTCTTAAACTGCCATTTTGTTGAATTCTCGGCTTCAACATCAAGTCTTTTGTGCATGTGATCAGCCACAGCTTCCAATGCACTAACTTTAGTGTTAATCATCGATAGTAGAGTATTTTGGTCATTTATGGCATCATGTGATGATTCATAGAGCATCACAAATGGAATCAATGAAGTCGAGGTCGCAGCCATCACGTTGTTGTAAATCTGTAAGCCAGCTGCCACAGATAAGTGCTGTTTGTTTGAATGTTCTCTTTCAGCAGCAAGCTGCCGTGGTATGTTTGCATTACTGCTTAGGTTGACAATGGAAGGGCATTTGTCACTTGTGTTGCTATCGCAAGTTTCAGTTGCATCATCAGGTAAGGCAACAGGGGCACCTTCCTTTCCCGCTTTCCAAACCAAGGAGCACGCCAATCTGGTTTCCGTCCCCAACACAGAACAGAAACTGCCCTCATTGTCCTGAAGACCCAAGTCGACAAGCTAAGGTACAAGGGGAAATCAGCCCTCCTCCTCCTCCTTGACCTCTCGGCTGCATTTGAACTTGTGGACTACAAGGTCTTATGCAGACTTCTAGACTCAGCCGTACATTTCTCCAAGGAGGCTATAGTTTGGATTGAGTCATTCTTAAGTGACAGGACCATGAGGGTATTCTCTCCCTCAGCAGCTGCAGAACCTATTCCCATTACTTGCGGTGTGCCCCAGGGATCTTGTGTCTCTCCCACGCTGTATAACATATTCACTAAGCCCCTTTTTGATAATCTGGCAATCTTGGTATCACCTACACTAAGTATGCAGATTATACGCAGATTCTCCTCCCACTTTCAGAGGATTACTTTAAGGTTTTGGCCTTGGTGAATACAGTTTACCTCATCATCCAGGCATGGATGGCAACTCATGGTCTATGCCTGAATGATGACAAAACAGGCATCCTCATCCTGGGTACCCCTACTAACCTCAAAAAACTAGGACATGAATATTCTTTCTTCATAATTAATGGAAACCTCATCAAAATGGTCAAAGAGGTAAAAACCGTAGGTTTTTACCTCGACTCAACCATCTCCTTCAATAAACAAGTGAATACCTTGACCTCCGCCACCGCTTACACTTGTAAACTCATCAGAACTGGCAAATCATTTCTTTCTAATAATAGTTGCATCATCTTGGCCAGAGCCCTCATTCTGTCCAGGCTTGATTACTGCAGCACACTCTACATTGGTTCCAATAAAGCCATCATCAGGAAAATCCAAACTCTCCAAAATAATGCCCTTAGAGCGGCAGAGATCATATTTCTGAGATTAGGTGACAAAACATCTGGCTTTCGCCCAATGACAAAATGCAGCTAATACAAAAACCTGCGTCATTCACTAATAAATCATTGAATAACGCTGCTCTCAGTTATCTATCTGAGAGATTCCACAGAAGGACATCTACTAGACCCTCTAAAGTAGTCAACACTAACTGCCTCTACATCCCCAGACTTAAACTATCTAAGGTGGGATGCAGCAGCTTTCCCATAAAAGTGGGCCAGCTATGGAACGCTCTGCCGCCCTCACTCCGAGAAGATCAATCATACCAGAACTTCAGATCCAACAGCATTAACTGGCTTAAATTAACAGATCACTAAGTTCTGACCTCCCTCACCACCTGTTATCAGTCTACTATGATTGTGCCACTATGTGCTAACATAGTACACCCTGCTCGCGTGACCTTTTTCTGCTCGTAAAAACTCTTAATTTTCACCTATGTCTTCCCTTGTTCCATATTTGTTTACCATATGTATGTATCTGTAATTTATTTCTGTAACCTAAGCTGTGAATCTCCTTGTAACCCCTGCACCCTGATACCTTCGGGTCTGGTGCGTAATGCAAATAAATAAACAATAAGCAAACAAACTAGATGATTTTCCAGAGAACGGAGTGCTTGTGTGAGCATCTTGTTCGCGAATAGACTTCACATTACAGGCCAGTTTTGCTTCCAAGGAGGAGTGTACGGGAATTTGCAAGAATGAGCAATGCCCAACACTACCAATGTGTTTATCATTGGCTCTATATACAGGTAGTTTGCTTGAGCCTTTCAAGCCTTTTTTTAATTTTTAAGAAATCAGCTTTTAGGCGTTCAGAAAGTCGAGCCTCTTGGCCAGCTGCTTCTGCATAGGAAAGATTTAACAACTTCATGTCATTTACAATAGGTCTTTCTTTGTCTCATGCCGCCATTGTTTACAAGTTTATCATTACTGAGGCATCTGTTTTTACCCTCATTACAGTTCAGTGCATCTCCTTTTTGAGGAAGCACTTTTCCCTGTTTTTCCTGGATTCCCTTTTGATTAGGAGAAACCTCATCGCCTATGGGTCTCGTTCTTTCCAGTTGGTCGTTATCCTTTGTACTTTTGGAAAATGACCGGTCCGATTGAGGTATGCTTGAGGCGAACGCTTCACTTATTGCAGCATTCCTTTCCGTTAAATTTCTGACATGGGACGCAAGACACGCATTGGCGGTCTCTACTTCTTTACAAATTACTTTCGGTGTTCCGTCGTCAAACCTTCTGACGTCAGAGTGGACTGCAAGAGGTCCGCCGACATATTTCTTTTGGGTTATTAATCCTCTCGCAGTGCCGTTCGACTCATGGTGCGGTGAAAGCTTGTCTTCGACTTGCTTTTTTATTTTGAGCAATTCGATATCAGTAGTGTCGGTGCAGAGACCCTATTTCTTTCCCTGCTGACCTCCTTGGTACGCCAAGCACAAGTCTTCACAAAGTTAGACCTACAAGGGGCCTATCACCTAGTGCGCGTCAAAAAGGGGGAAGAATGGAAGACAGCGTTTTGCACCAGATACGGCTTGTACGAATATCAAGTAATGCCGTTCGGACTTTGCAATGCTGCGGCGGCATTTCAATACTTCATGAATAATGTACTACGGGAATTACTTGACATAAGTGTGATTGTCTACATTGATGATATCCTTATTTACTCTGCAAATATCCAAGAACATGTGTCACATGTGCAGGCAGTTCTCTGCAAGTTGCGTGAGAACCACCTATACGCTAAGATAGAATTATTTTTTTCTCCATGTTTCCGAAGTGGAATTTTTAGGGTACATATTGTCCTCTCAAGGCATAAAAATGGACATCCGAAAAGTAGATGCTATTCTCAATTGGCCATCCCCTTCATCACTCAAAGGAGTACAAAGCTTTCTCGGTTTTGTAAACTTTTATCAGCGCTTTATACCTGGTTTTTCGCATCTGGTGCACCCGATTACATCTTTACTACGCAAAACCCGAAAGTTTGAATGGACCTCCCCAGCAAAAGAAGCATTCCGGGCCTTGAAGGGCAAGTTAACTGCAGCTCTGGTGCTTCAACATCCTCAGCCAGATCTTGCTTACATTGTAGAAACAGATGCCTCAAGTGTAGCCATGGGAGCGGTCTTATCCCTGAAAAATCCAAACACGGGACATTTACATCCTGTGGCATTTTGTCAGAGGAAATTCTCTCCAGCAGAACTAAACTACGCAATAACAGAAAAGGAGTTACTGCAATCAAAAATGCTCTCCAAGAGTGGAGACATTACTTGCTGGGAGGCAAGCATACCATTACGATCATAACAGACCATCGAAATCTACAATACCTAAGGTCAGCTAAGGCCCAGTCATCCCGACAACTCCGCTGGGCTCTGTTCCTGATGGGATATGACTTTGTAGTGACCTATCAGCCCGGAGTCAAAAACGGTAAAGCTGATGCTCTTTCCCGTATAGGCAAAGGTGAAGAAGCTTTTAAAAAACCCAATCCAGTAGACATCATCCCAGGAGACAAAATTTTGGGCCTCTGCGGGAATAACCCTTCACTGATGGACACACTTAAAGATGACATTAGACAAGAATTATCCGCGGAAGAGTTAAGAACATGGGACATGAAAGGATCACATTATTCCATTCAGGACAGCCTCCCATTCTATCAGAAATGTCTATACCTTCCGACGCATGCTCTACAGGAGAGAGTGATTATCAGTTATCACAATTCACCTATAGAAGGCCATCCCAGCGTAGTTAAGACACTCAAGAAAATTGGAAGATTCTATTGTTGGCCAGCTTGGCGAAAAGACACCGCAGAGTTTGTTAATACATGTGGTATTTGCGCTCAAAATAAAACATCACGGCAGAAACCAGCTGGTTTACTTCAACCCTTAGAAATACCACCCGCTCCATGGCATACCATATCAATGGACTTCATCACCAACTTACCATCTAGTTCAGGCTATGCTACCATTTTAGTAGTGGTTGACCTTTTCTCTAAAATGGCCCATTACAGTGCTTTAAAAGGACTTCCTTCTGCTCAAAAATTAGCCCAGGTCTTCCTGGACCGCATCGTGAAATTACATGGATTTCCGTCTGTAATTATCTCAGATAGAGGCAGTCAATTTTGTATCGCAGTTCTGGAAAAAATGTTGCTCTCTGGCTGGAGTAGAAATCCGTCTGTCCACTAGCCACCATCCACAAACAAATGGACAAACAGAACGCACAAACCAAACCATGGAACAATATCTTCGCTGTCTCCTACACCAAACGCATCACAACTGGGTGGAGGTCTTATGGATGGCGGAATATGCATATAATAATGCAACTCACTCTTCCACACAACAAACTCCTTTCTACACATTATTTGGATGAAACCCTCGGACATCTGTCTATGACCCACCAGAAGCAATTGAAATGCCTGCGGTTAAAACCATGCATGTACGTATTATGCAAGCCGCTAAGGATGCAGCTATACACTTACAGGCAGCCAAAGACACACAGAAGAAGTATGCCAATTACCATTGAAAATAGGCCCCAAATTATCAAGCAGGGGATTCAGTGTGGTTATCGTCAAAATACATCTCATTAAAAGGGCCAAAGAAATTTCACCCCAAATATCTGGGCCCATTCACCATAGAGGCCGTAATCTCCTCAGTGGCCATGAAGTTAACTTTACCGCAACACATGCGCATTCACCCGATATTCCATGTGTCATTTCTCAAGTTGGTACATCCAGGAACTCGGTTACCAAAAGCTCCAGATCCAATAGCATAGAAAGTGATGAACCAGAATTCGAGGTCAAAAGCATTCTAAATTCCAAAGTAGTAAGAAAGGTCCTATACTATCTGGTAGAATGGAAAGGATATGGGTCCCAGGACAGATCATGGGAACCTAGTACAAATATTCATGCTTCTCGGTTGGTGCGTAAATTCCACCGAGATAATCCCGCTAAACCCGGGCCTGGGAATACATCATTGAGGGGGGCCTTGAGAGGGAGAACTGTCATGATTACTAGACTTCGGGTCCCATTTCAACCTTTAGTGGAGGCAGGTGGAGAGATCAGGTAGGGGCTAAGTGGATAAAAGCCTGGCCTTCAAGACACTCACAGCAGTCACTCAGAATAAACACTCCTATCTCTTAGGGTAGCGGTACACTTGTTTCCTGGTTGTTACATCACTTCCTGCCACTCCAGTATGGATGTTGTGGGAGATCCTGGCATCCAGGAACCTACAATGAATTCTAGTGTTTGGGCGTGGCTACCTATAAAAGCCACACCCAGAGAGCAGCCCGTGCTTCGTGTGCTACCTGTAAGCTCGAGAGCACATGCTTACCGACGCCTGGTTTTCAGTCTTCAGCCTTTCCCAATTCGATTCCTTCCGACGACCGGAGTCACCACTCGCTTCATTAACCCTGCAACGAGAAGGAGAGAGATAAAACAGTTAGCGCAAAGTGAGTTACACGTGCCTGCAAATCTCCACGCAGCATGCTTTAGAGCAGAACATTTAAATTTACCTCGAACATCGCTTGCAGCAGAAACCGCTGTTCATTATTTTGCGCACCTTCTACCCGCCTCGGGTATCCGGCAAAGAAAGAGAAAAGACATTAGTATTCTTTAGCCATCTCCGCTCACCACTATTGCTGCAGTCCAGTACTGTGAACTGGCACACAATTCAGCAGGCATCACGGCAGATTGGAAACATCAGATTTGAATAATTCCAGTGAGGTAACTGGGCAGTTACGAACATTGAGACTCTACTTACCTGAATTTACCTGCGAATTTACCTGAACTGAAATCCCAGTGCAGTAACTGGGTAGCACAAACTCTTGGAACTAAAGCAATGAACTGCTGGAGGCAGTTCTCTAAGACAGCAACTCCGGAGCAACTCCCAAGAAATAGCGCCCCTGCATGAGCAGGATGGAGGGCGCACCAAATTAAATACACAGGTGAGACACGCACTAGAGTGCTTTAGATATCTAGGTGGGTTGGGAGGGAGAAGGAGGGTGGCTATCCTTTTACTTCACCCCTAACAATTCACTCTTCTGGTAGGTCAGACTTCCCACTAACGGAAGGGTGGTGTAGAACCAGAGAAGGAACTGGGGGACTACATTGCTCCTGCAGAGACTCAGGTAAGCGTGACAGGAACTTTGTTGGCCGGGGCATTATAGCTTTTTCACAAGCAGAAGAAGCTGGAAAGGAAACAGTTTTTGGAGTGTAACCAATCTCAGATCTCGTGTTTAGGATAACCTGCCTAAATTCAGATTCATTGCTAATTTTTGCGAGTTGTGTCTCAAACATTTTGTGCAGGCTCCACAGCACCAGCAGTCCAACAGTCAATGCCCAAAGACTCTGCGTTGACTCCGCGCCCGCTCCTCAGATGCTAGGGATTTTTGAAGGTATAGACAGCAACAAAAGACTGTCTCTCCACGCAGCACCAGCAGTCCAACAGTCAATGCCCAAAGACTCTGCGTTGACTCCGCGCCCGCTCCTCAGACGCTAGGGATTTTTGAAGGTATAGACAGCAACAACAGACTGTCTCTCCATGCATCCATGCAGCACCAGCAGTCCAACAGTCGATGCCCAAAGACTCTACATTGACTCCGCTTTCGCTCCGTGGACGCTAGGGGTTTTTGAAGGGATAGACAGCAACAACAGACTGTCTCTCCACGCAGCACCAGCAGTCCAACAGTCAATGCCTAAAGACTCTGCATTGACTCCACGTTTGCTCCGTGGATGCTAGGGGTTTTTGAAGGGATAGACAGCAACAACAGACTGTCTCTCCACGCAGCACCAGCAGTCCAACAGTCAATGCCCAAAGACTCTGCGTTGACTCCACGTTCGCTCTGTGGACGCTCTGGGTTTTTGAAGGGATAGACAGCAACAACAGACTGTCTCTCCACTCTCCACGTAGCACCAGCAGACCAACAGTCAATGCCCAAAGACTCTGCATTGACTCCACGTCTGCTGCGCGGATGCTAGCGGTTTTTGAAGTGATAGACAGCAACAACAGACTGTCTCTCCACACAGCACCAGCAGTCCAACAGTCAATGCCCAAATACTCTGCGTTGACTACTTTTGTACAGCGGTATAACATTGAGAGTAGCACACGTGTCAGAACAGCCACTCTTACATGATCTGGTGAAACATGCTCTTTTGAAAAAACTGTCCTATCCATCCAAAAAGCCCAAAAGATAAACAGGTTTAACAATTTCTGTGCAGTTCTGGCTTTCATTCTGTTGGCTCTTTTTGTTGATTCCTCTGTTTTTTTGCCATTTTGCTTTCAGTTTCTATCACATTTCCTTTTCCTTTCATTGCTTTCTCTTTTAATTTATTTACATTTATTTTCTATCAGTTCTTTCATTTAGACGTTCCCTATCTTTGCTGCTACATCTATACCTCTGCACTACACCTGTTTCAGTTATTGCATCGATCTCTGTTGCTATCTCTTTTCTTCCACAACGTTTTATATATGCTGCCACCTCTTTCTCTGTGATGCCAACTTTCGTGTTCTGTCTCCCTCGAAGCTGCAGAATGAAGAGATAATAATGTGCCACAATCACTTCCATATGAGATGCAAACTATAAAATGTTGTCTAGAACATACAACCATCATGCATTACATGTTTTTTTTAAAGCGTCAATAACCTCATGCAAATCTCCTCCAACGACCAATCGGTAATTGGGCATAGGTGAGTAACTGTTGTGAAATAGTCTTCATAGAATGTGGGTGGTCGTTATTCGGATAGTATACCAACATTAACAATGTATACTGACCTTACAGCACTCCTTCCTGGTCCTTGCTCGCAGGCTATGATTTGGAAAACACGTTTGTACGTAATAATGTTAACACTCCATTTTTATTCGTAATTGCAGTGGTATGGAAACCTAGGCCCTTCCATATTTCGGAAGTGTATTTGCTTCCTGGCAACCGAGGTGAATTTCTTGCAATAAACTTTAGTTAATTGACTGGAATTGTTCACTCCAATACATTTCCAAGTGATCATTTTAAGGCGGCCAGTCATAGGGCGTGTAGATTTACAAAATATAACCTCACTAGTGCGCACATATTTATTACGGTGTATGCTGAACGCTTGCTACTGTTTCACATCTCAGGTGGTCTGTTTTTTGTATGAAATTTTCTTTTTTTTTTTACTTTATTTACAAGTCAACAAATACAGTAAATGCACAATTATGTTACAGAAAAAAATAGTGTACAGATCAGATAAAATGAAACAGTATTATTTATTTATTTACTTGATTTAATCAAATTAATGATTTTTACAAAAGAAGAAGAAGACGTAAAAGAAGAAGAGTTTTCACATTAGCTAGAGGGCTAGAGCGTCTGTGCTGTGGTGAGTGTCCAAGCATTCCTTTCGCCGCTCATTAACCTGCCCCACCACAGCTCCTCGTCTTTGATTAGGAAGCAGATAGATGTGGTAGCAAATACTTTTCTCCAATTGACTTTGTGCCAGGGCAGTTAAGTAACAGATGACGAATGGTTTCAATCTCATCTTCATTGTGGCAAAATAACATTTATTTGAGTTGCTTTGGCCTCTAACTGCCAAGATCTCATGAGTTTCCAGTAGATTTAAGCGAGCCCTCATGAACAGATTTCTGACAAGTAATTTGGGACAGCATTTAATTTGCTCAAATAGGGTGTTAAGTGACTGGTAGATTTTGCTGCGGCTGCACAATCCAGAGTCCTAATCCAGTCCAACTCAGCCATTTTCTTTTTTATTTTCTTCGGATTTAGAATGAGCTCAGCCTCAGACGAGTGGATTTCAGTCAACTTGAATTTGCACAATGTTTCCCATTGTTTCAGCGCGCTGCAGTGCGTGCCTAGTATTTCTGCTCTGATTATGTCTAGAATGGTTGAGCGATTCGGGAGCAGAGTTTTCCTGTAAAACATCATGTTTTTGATTTCGATGATCTCTCCCAACGATAGCAAACCTAGCTCTCGTCTGATTAGCAGCATTCATTATGATTTTGGCAAGCCCAGAACAGTATGCCAAAAGTAGCCTTCGAGCCTAGGCCACAGTTGCACAGGTGTTTGCGGTAGAGCCTCGGCCGCATAAGTAAGGGTTGGAACCACCTTCGCGCGGTAGAATCTTATCATCAGCACCAGGGAGAATCGGCCATATTTATTGTCTAGTGCACGAGCTTGGGCGGCTAATTTCTTTGCTTTTTCCAGGAGAGTCAGTTGCAGGGCTGCATTTATGCTCGAACAGTCTAAGGTCACTCCCAGGTATTTGAAATGTTGAACTTTTTCAAGAGCGACCCCTTCCAGAAAGCAACTCAGTTTTTCCTTTGGACGTTTTGATTTTTCCAAAACTAATATCTTAGTTTTTGACGCGTTGATTTGCAAATCATTGGCGTGTATGTAAGATGCCAGGTTGTCTAATTGGCGTTGGAGGCCAAACGGGGTAAGGTCCATTAGGATCATGTCATCTGCATATAGCAGGCGTGTTGTTTTCTGCGAGCCCATAGACGGTGGGAAGGAGCGGATAGTCGATTCGGAATCCTTAAAGTCGCCCATGTAAGCAATAAAGAGGGCCGGGGCTAATGGGCAGCCTTGCTTGACGCCTCTTCCAGCTGGGATTTCCTCAGATAGTATGCCAGTTTGGTTTAGTCTCACTCGCAACTTGGTGTTTTTGTGAAGAGCACGGATAGGTTGCACTATGTCACTAGGACAATTCCACTGTTTCAGTTTTCCCCAAAGAGTCTCTCTGTTGATCTGGTAAAAAGCTTGAGCCAGGTCAATAAAGGCCACAAAGACTCGAGGCTCACTGTCAATGATTTTGCTCTTTAGCGTGCTCAGAAACATGATGTTGGCCGAGGTCCCACTGTTTTTGGTGAATCCTGTTTGAAACGAGGTAACAGTTGGGCCCCAAAGACCTTACCAATAGTGTCCAATAGTGCTATGGGACGGTAGTTCCTTGGCTCCTCTTTACAGCCCTTTTTGTATATCGGGACCACGATGGAGGTGGTCCAGGAAGACGGAATTGACTTGGACTCCTTGCAGCATTTGAAAATTGCACTGAACAGCGTTGGCCATTTCTCCGGATTTTTTTTGAGGTCCAGATTGGTGATGCCATCAGGGCCATGCGCTCTGGAGGGTTTAAGTCTACGGAGAACCTTTGATATCTCCTCTTCATTGCTAAAATCTATCCAGGGTTCCAATTGGATGTTTTCCTCTATGATAGGAGGCACTGGAGGTCATAAGGGCGAGCCACTTGTTGCCTCCCTCTTCTCTCAGAGAGGAAGCCGTCTGAAGAGCAGTCATTTCATCGTGTGGATGGCATATGGCATATGGCGTTCAGATCGCCACATATTTTCATAAGGGCTGCTGGACACTCCGCGAGGGCATTATCAATAGTTGCTCAATCATCGAAAGGAAGGTGTGATCATTCATAGCTAGAGGATTCCAGTAAACATTTATGATGATCAGCATCCACGATGTTTGCTTACAGTTTTCTCTGATAGGCTTATCCCAATGGAGCAAGGTTGCAAGCAGGTATGTGGATGTTTTCAACGTTTTCTGGAGATATAGCCCGCTGCCAGAGCGAATCGCTGTAATCAAACCAGAAAAGGGGCGGCCCAGTGCCCCTTTTTTTGCTGGGGCAAAAGCTACTACATATCCGTCCATTGTTGGTTTCTCCAGCAACCAAGACTCTTGCAGACAGACTATGTCAAAAAGCTCAAGGTTTAGGTCCCCCTCCTTAGTCAGGTGATGAAAGCCCCTTGTGTTCCAGGACCCCAGCGACAAATCCTCCTTTGTTACGGTAGGTCTGGAGTTGAGAGAGACCGGTGAACCCCAGTCGCGTTGCTATTGCTTCCTCTTTATTGTAAGGGCCTTTGGAATCCAGGTCCATAGTTGGGCCAGAGGAGCTTGCTTAAGGATTTGTTGCGGCTCTGTTTCCTTCAATGTTGAGATTTGTGTTATGGTTCGCTGGATTTTAGCCAGTGGACCTGAAGGGAGTCGCCCGATTCCTAGTGGGTCTTTGTAGACACATTCGCCCATTGGCTTGCCCTGTGGTCGCGGTTGATAGACTGTCGCTATACGTGAGCTCTGGCGGGGGCTGCGGGTAGGGCTGTCCGAGCAATTGAGTCCTGTTTCTTTGGGTCAAATTACTGTGTTGTTCTTCTCAGTAGTTACCCATGAGGATGGTTCCTGACCAGTGAACTCACGGACAACGGAATTGTGTGATTTTAGGGTCCTGACCACCTCGTCCCGATCTCCTGGTGGGACTGATGGATCATGGCCTACTAATTCATACAGATCAAACACCAGCTTCAAGAGGTTTTCTGCAGCGTCGGAGATCCTGTTTTTTGCCGAGTTAGAAGGTACATGCAGGTAGGCAGTCGCTGTTTTCATGATGCGGGCATCGACTAGCCCCACAAGAGGGATTTGTCTAGAGCATGGGTCCTTTATACCTTGCATTCTCCACGCCCTTTTCCACAGGTCCATACCAAGCATGTTCAGGACTTTTTTTGCTGAGGCTTTGTCTATCCATAGGACCTCTCTCAGGTAGTACCGTTGCACCGCTGGTTGGAAAAGTATTGAATCTATGGCTGTGTCTTCTCCCCGCCACTGTACTACATACTGGAGTTGGCCCGCCAAATAATATCGTTTGAAGTCCGGGAGCCTGGTGCCCCCCCATTCACAGTCCCTCTGCAGTCTGTTCAGTGCCACCCTGTTTCTCCCTCCTCCCCACAGGAATTCCTGTGCTGTAGAGTGTAATCGTTTGAAGAATGACCCAGGGATATTGTAGGGGACGTTAGTGAAATGATACAGGAGACAGGGTAGCACCGTCATCTTCAGTAAGGCCACCCTCCCTATCATCCCCAATGGTAGCGTACTCCAAAACCACATGGCCCTCTCCGTGTTGTCGAGGGCTGCCTGCTCATTTGCCTTGTGTGTTTCTCTGGTGTCATGGTAGATGTTCACTCCTAGATATCTGAAGGCGTGTGGAGTCCACGTGAGGCCCAGTGCCGGTAACTGAGTTGGAGTCACTCCTTTCAGCTGCGCTGGGGGGAACAGGGAGGATTTCCCCTTGTTAACAGTGATTCCCGAAAGCCTGCTGAATGCTCCCAGGGCTCCAAGCAGTTCCGGCAGGCACTTCCGTGGGCTCCAGACATATAGCAACATGTAATTTGTGTAAATTGAGATTTGATGTACCACCCCGTCTATCCCTATTCCCGTGCACCTGTACTCCGCCCTTAGGAAAGCAGCGAATGGTTCTAGGGCTAAGATGTACAACATCGGGGACAGTGGGCAACCATGCTTCGTTCCCCGTGGAATGTTCCATTCCTCTGAGACGTGTCTCCCCGTCCTCATCCTGGGCCTCAGATCTTTATACAAGAGTTTAACCCATCCTAGGAACCCCTCACCTATCCCGAAGTGGGCGAGCACTCCCAGGAGCCAGTCCCAGTTCACCGAATCAAGTGCCACTGCACATTCCCCCTCTCTCTGATTCATACTGTATATGACATGGTGGAGTCTGCAGAGATTCCATGTTGTGTTCCTTTCCGGTACATACTGTGCTTGGTCTGGGTGCACCAGCGTGGGTATGACCCGTTTAAGCCAGTTAGCCAGAGCCGCTGTCAGGATTTTAGAGTCTTTGTTTATCAGGGAGATTGGTCTGTAAGAACCACTCTCTAGGGGCGGTTTCCCTGGTTTTAGTATTGGTACGATTATTGACTCCGACATACTCCTAGTGAGCTGTCCTCTCTCGTACGCCTCCTCTAGCTTCTCCAACAGTCTCGGGGTTAGGCTGTCCTTGTATTTCTTATAGAATTCCCCAGGTAGCCAGTTATGACCGCTGACAATTCTTCCACATTGAGGGGTGCATCTAGCATTTGGCTTTGCTCCTCTGTCAGTTGGGGAAGGGTGATTTCCGCCAGAGCCTCCTCTATGTCTCTCTCCTCTGCCTCCTGGGCCAGGTAGTACAGTTTCTCATAGAATCTTGAGAAAACATTGTTAATGGCATCCTGGGACCTGACCTCCTCCCCCTGCTCATCTTTGATTGCATTTATTGGTTCCCGCTTGCTCTCCTGTCTGGTCAACCAGGCTAGAAGCCTACTGGGCTTGTCTCCCTCTGCGTGTAGCCGTTGTATATATTTCCCGTAATCCAGCTTTCCCAATCCCTCCCAAATCGCTATGCACTTCTGTCTCAAGGTGGTGATATCCCCGGATTCTTCACCCATCTCACCTGCGCGTGCTTCCGCCCGTGCCACCTCCTTTTCTACTTCGTCTAGTTCAGCCAGAACTTCGCCCCTGAGGCTCCCCTTTTTTCCTATTGCCGCCCCTCTGGCTACCACCTTAAGGGCTTCCCAAACTGTCCCAGTGTTCTCCACACTCCCCGCATCATGATCAAAGTAATCGTCTATCATGTCTTGCATGTACTCTTGGAATTCACCATCCATCAATGCCTCTGCCCTCATTCGCCATGTGGGTATGGGTGCCCTTCTGTATGTGTGTTTCCAGGCCCCAGCAAGCAGGGCGTGGTCGGATAGAGTCTGTGGGTGAATGTGTGCCCCAGTGAATTCCCCAGTGTTTCCTTACCCGTGAATAGGTAGTCAATTTGAGTGAATACCCCGTGCGGGGCGCTATAATGTGTGTATCCCCTAGTACCCCATGTACCTTCCAGCAGACGTCCTCCAACTCCAACTGATCTAATATCTTCCGCAGCTCTCTGGCAGGCGCCACTGGTTTCTTGTGCTTGCTATCCAGTCTGTCCAGCCGAGGCTCCATTATGCAGTCGAAATCCCCGGCCCAGATGATCGATGCTGTCCTATATGGGGCCAGCCGGGGCGTGAGTGTCCTAAAGAACCCTATGGCTTAATGGTTGGGAACACATGTATTCACCAGGCTCACCTCCCGGTTCTCCGGAATTCCCTGAACAATCAGTATCCTGCCTTCTGCATCCCGTTCTTGTTTTATGAGTTGGTATGTGGTCCCTGGGTCGATCCACGTCAGCACTCCCCTCGCGTAGTTCGAGCACGTAGAACTATACATTTGGCCTCCCCACTTCTTGGCTACTTTGGCTTGTTTCTCGGCCGTCAAATGTGTCTCTTGCAGCATTACAATGTGGACCTTTGCCCTATTGAGCCAGGCGTATACCCTTAGTCACTTGACATAGGCATTTAGTCCTCTGACTTTCCATGTGACTACATTAATCACTTCTTGGCCCGTTGAGTCCGGCAGCCCGCTCTTCCCATGGGCTGGTAGGTCATCTTCTTTCTGATGCTTCGTGCATCCGGGCGCACTCCCACCTGTTGGGGTGGTTTTGGTCTTTCCACATCTTGCCCGTCCTTGCCTGCTTCTGATCTTTGCTGGCCTCCCGCCCTGGTGCACCCCTTTGGTTCTCTGTGTTCGGACGTGGCTCTAGTTGCTCTCCCTCTTTGCCTCTGCCGTGCCATAGTCGTTTGATGTGTCCTCCTCCGATCTTGCCTTCCCCTAACAACCCTAACCACACAACTACTACAACTATAAAATCGCCCAGCCACCCTCCCCCTGCTCAGGCTCCACCGCTTCCCAGGTGCTGCCCCCCTTTCCGTGGGCGCACTCGCTGTGGCGTGATTCCTTACAATTGGCATTGCAAATTCTATCTTCCCTTGAGGTCCCTTCTGTGGGTCTCAGCGGCCTGCTCCCCGAAAACTGTGAGCTCCCGCTTCCTGCTACTGGTTCAAGTCTCAGTGGCGTTACTCTGCTGGTTGTTTCGCTTCTTCGTGTTACATCGGGGTGCGTCCCCCCGTTCTTTTGCTCTGATAGGTCTTGGTATACTGTATGTCATTTCTTACTTCGTACTTCATTGAGGTGCGTTGCTGTTTCTCCCATGTCCCTTCCTAGGTTGTGGGATCCCTTGTTCGTCCATCCACTCTTGGGCTTCAGCTGTAGTGTCAAAGATATGTGACCTCTCGTTGTGCAGCACTTTCAGTTTGGCCGGGTACAATGACATGAATTTCACACCCGCCACTCGGAGGCGCTCCTTGATCTGCCAGAACTGCGCCTGTTGTCTTTACACTAGCGCTGTGTAATCTGGGTAAATGGTTACTCTGGCGCCATTCCTTGTTATCACCCCGCCCTCCCTCGAGAATGTCAAGATCTTCTCCCTGTCTTTAAAGTTCATGATCTTCGCGATCATAGGTCTTGGGGGTGCCCACTACAAAGCCTGGGAATAAGTTCCCCACTCCTACCTCCTGCAGCAGTAGGCTCTCTATGTAGTTCGTGGGGTCTCTGCCTTCCTTTCCCTTTGGCAACCCTACTATGCGCACATTGTTGCGTCGGGTTCCTCCTTCTGCATCTTCCGCTCTGCGTTCCAGCATGCGGATCCTATCCATCACCTCTTACATTTGTGATTGGGAGGTCATCACGTTCGCCATGTCACTTTGCACATATTGCTCAACTGTTGTCACCCTTTCCGCTAGATTCCTTGTGTCTTGTCTGAGAAGCCCCACATCCACGATCAACGCATCTAACTTGCCCTCTATCGATGCTTTAAGTGCTTCTATGGCTTCCAGAATGCTGCCTTTCACTTGTCTGATCTCTTCTTGCGTGGGGTTCGTCATGGTCGAGGCCGTGGCCACCTCTGTTGTCACGGGCTGAGTGCCCTCGTTCTTGCGGGCAAATGACTCCATACTGGTTTGCCTCCCTTTGTCACCTTTCTGCTTGTTGGGCATGTTTACGTCCTTGACCTGTGTCTTTTGTCGGGGCCCCCTCTTCTCCAGGTATGGGTGGGATGTCTCTGGCCCGCTTCCCTCGTGAGCAGCGCACTCACTTCACTCACTGACAGGCCTTTCCTCTGTTGTCTGCCTCAAGGCCTTGTGATCCCTGCTGCTTATGGGTGTTTTCTTAGATCCTGCGTTTGTGGGTCTCCCCTGTGATGTTTATGTTATAGCCAATCAATGGGTTATGGCCTCCCACGTATTGTCCTCCATTCAATAAATGCGCTCTTCCTCTTTCTGTTCGCCCTGCGCCCAGGTAGTGGTGTCTGCGCCGGTGTATTCCTGCTATTCGCACTGTATGCGCATGTGGCATCCCCACCCATGGCTCCCTTTATGTTGTAGTAGCGACTTGAGCATTGCGCTGTGCCTCTGTGCTGGCGGTAACCCTTATGTTATAATGTGGGGTTCCCTGGGCCTATCCCCGTGGCCTCCGGGGTCTAATTGTGCCCCTGGTGGTTTCTTAAATGGTCCCTCCTCAGCGGGCGCGTTACTGTTTTGTTGCAGGGGATCTGGCTCAGCTCTGCTGCTCGGGCTCCACCTATGGGTTCTTTGTGCTCCGTCCGCTGTCTCTTGCAGGGGCCGTGTTGTCGGGTGCTCAGGGCTCCTCCAGCCCGTGTCGGCGGTCTAGGTTCAGGTAGTGCAATCTCCTCCTGGCGCCGCACTGTACTCCTCTCGTGTCCGTCCCTTTGCCTCTCTCACAGGCAGGGCGATGCTGACGTGCCTGGTAGTTTCCAATTTTATTTCGTTCCCTTTGTGACTAGTCTTAAATGGGCCCAGCATCCCCTTCACGCTGTGCTTAAGGGTTTCACTGCTGCCCGTTGCACTCGCTCCCTCATTTACCTTCGTCGGGCATGTCCGCCCTCCTCTGCTCCTTACGTCTTGGAGCGGGTAATCTTTTTGCCTCCTTCTGACGGTATTTATCCCGGCCGGTCTCTGTGTGTCCCCGCACTGTCCGGCGCTCCTGCAGCAGGGCAGTGCTGTTTCAGTGCCAAGCCCGGGTAGTAGGTCTGCTCCCTGTCCTCTCCTCGTCGTTTCACTCCGGGCTGCAGTCTTCTCTCGCTCGCTGCTGGGATCCGCCTCTCTGTCTCCTTTCACCTCTGGCTCCTTCCAGACTTGCGGCACCTCCTATGTCAGTGAGCCACACTCCTTGCTCGCCGTCCACACAGGCGTCCCCGCTGGCAGGCTCCCTCTGCCCCCCCAAGGGGTGCAGTCTCCCTCAGTCGCTCTGCAGTGGGACAGGAACACCGGGTCTGCAGCTGGGCCCTCATCTCTCCGGCCGTGTTCTCTCTCGCTCCGCTGGCCGTCGCCTCTGCAACCACACTCCTTGTTGCTTCCATTTTGTGCTTGGTGGCTCGGCCGCTCTGGCCCTCCTGCTGCCATCTTCCTCCTTCGATTCAGTGTGCTCTGCAAGTCTTCCAGCAGCCTTCCTGTGTTTTTAGTTGTTTTTGGACCAGTTTGCCAGATCTTCTGTCGGATCTCTCGGAAGCTCCAGAGATTCGCTCACACACGCATGGCCGCCAAGCCACACCCGGTGATATTACTTGTTATGTTTTGTTATGTTATGTTTATTTGTATAGCGCCAAAGCCCTCTGGCATCAAGGCTCTAACATAAACTCAAATAAGAAGACAAAAAAACAGAAGAGGCACCTAATCAATTCTACTCAAAGACAAGAGTTTTTAAACATTTCCTGAAAATGGGATGACGTTTCTCCATACGCAGTTCAATTGGCAGTTCATTCCATGCAGGTGCGGCCAATACTGGAAAGGTGTGCCATTCCCTCTTGCTCTTTTGAATCGTAGGATTGTGAGCTGTTGAGTTTCGCTAAACTGTAGAGTTCGATAAGGCTTATAGAGTTCCAATTTCTCTTTTAAGTAGCCAGGGGCATCTCCAAATAGACACTTAAGTCCCACAGTGAGAATTTTGAATTGCGCCCTTGCCGCTGCCAGGAGCCAGTGAAGTTCTCTCTGAGCCTTAGATACTACTTCTCTCTTGGAGATATTGCAGGTAATTTGAACCACATTGTTCTAAATTCTCTGCAGTCTCCTCAAGCATTCTTTATTGCCCCACACCCCCGTGGGAGGGAATTACAATAACCAAGTCACAGCATAATAATTGCCGGGACCAGTATTTCACAATTTTTCTGGGTTACAAATGAACTAATCTGCCGTAGGACCTTCAAGTAATAATTTTTCACCACATATTTCACGTGGGCATCAGCGTTCAATGTTGGTACCATAAATATCTCTAGGGTTTTCACCTTCTCAATGAATGGAATCTGACATCATTCAATTTCAAACCTTTTATAGGCACAACTCAGATTTGCTCTGGATTGCATGGATCCATACACCATGAGCTGAGTTTTTGAGCTATTCAAGCAGAGCCAGTGGGATGTCATCCAGTCTTTGATAACCCTGTATACTTGGTTCAGTTTCCTTAGATTCTGAGCATAGATACCGCTGAGTTCCATTGTCAACTGTATGTCATCAGCATTGTGAGTACATTTTAAGACAAGCTCTTCCATTTTGACACACAGTGGTTTCATGTAAATATTAAACAATGAAGTGGATAAACAAGCACCTTGTGGCACCCCACAGAATATCAGAGTTGATTCCAATGAGGCGTCCCCCCAGAAAATCCTGCATTTATGATATGATAATTCATTTATAACGCGCCTGTACACAAGTGTTTCTAGGCGCGACAAGACTAGGAGGGGGGGAACAGAAGGAGGAGAAAAAAAACAATCTTACTAGGCCTTGTGTCAATCGGATCGCGCAAGTACAGGGAGGAGGGAGGGGAGAAGTGCCGGAAAATGGGGGATAGAGTGCTGCCAGAGGGTGGCTCATGAGTGCAGAGAGACCAGGGACTGTAGGGTTGCAGATACAGACCCTTAAATTCCACTAATAGAGGAATCCATCAACTCAATCACATTCTGCAAGCAATTACCATTATTCGCAAGTGTATTTAGTAGCCATTTATGATCAAGCAGATCAAAGGCTGCTGGTAAATCAAGAAGGGTGAGCAGCCCCGTACTACTCTTTTCCAGTGTAGTCAGCATCTGGGTTCGCAGATCTAGATGTGTGCTCTCAGTGTCGAAATGACTATGAAAACCGGATTGCTTTGCATGTAACAATTTGGAGGCTTCTAGATGTCTTTGTAACTGTATTGTAGCAACTTTATCCATTATCTTAAGCACAAAAAGGGAGAATTAGTGATTGGCCTAAGATTGGATGCCTCCTTAGAATCTAGTTCAGACTTTTTAACAAGAGGTGTCACCACAACCTCTTTAATCGAGGATGGGAATGATCTGTGATTGAATGAGGCCTTCACAAATATCATAAGGAATGATGCAAAGACTTCCCCATTTTCCAGGATTTTTTGGGAGGGTAAAGTATCTCCAGGGCAGGTAGAAGGGCACATTCAAGGTTTTTTCCATATCTGTAACAGAAACAGGTCAACATTCAAACAGCCCTGGCAATCCCTATAACCTTCAATCCTGGCTATATCTGACAATAGCGGTAGGTCCTTTGTATTTAGGTCTTGGCTAATTTCATAGCACACTAGTAGAATTGTGTCAGTGAATGGCTGCTGAATTCTTGAGCAGTCATCCTTGTCTGGCACAAATTGTCTTTCCGGGACATTGGGTTTCTCCCATATCTTGAACAATTCAGAGTGTTTCATTGTCTGCTCTACTAATTTGCTCATTACAACAGCCTCTGGGATTTTCAATCTATACTCTTTCTCAATCAATTTCCAAGCTTTTTTATTTTCCTTCGTTTTATTTTTTGATCATGTGCATTCTGCCTGTCTTTTTGGTTTGTTTAAGTACCATCAATCCTGCTGTGAACCAACCCTGATGGTTGGGCGGTCTCTTATACTTTTGTTTTCAACAGGTGCAATGTTGTCTAAGAAGGCTTCTACATGAACTCTATGGAGGTCATTACAACCTTGGTGCTAAGTGCACCAACTTTACCACCATGGTGTAAACTACGTTTACACCATGGTGGATGGCGGATTTACCGCCCCATTCCAAGGTGAGTGGGGCGGTAAATCCCCATTTCCCATTTTCCCTTCCCCATTCCCATTTTTGCCCCATAGGGCATAATGGGAGTGGGGAAGGTGCTAATTACGCCGCCGTAAATTACGGCGGCGTAATTAGCACCATGGCGGGTTAGCGCCATGGACTTTAACGCCTGCCAAAAGCAGGCGTTAAAGTGGGAATCCGGTGTTAAGGGTTAACGCCGTCGTTAACCCTTAACGCCGGGGTTGTAATGACCTCCTATATGTTTTTGCAAACTTACTAGGTGAGTCCTGATCTTCTGTTAGATTCATAAGTTCTTCTAAGCAGGTAGTCAGCTCGGGAATTTTAATTTTCCTGAAATTTCAACTGCAAACTTACTTCAAATGTTTGCAATTCACATACAGCAAAAGAGTGATCTGTCAGATATTATTTATAGTAGCAACATTCATGTTTGTGATGGTGGCTGTAAGGAATGCATGGTATCAACCAGTTAGACAGACACAAGTGATCACAGTTCAAGGGTGTTTATTGAACTTCAGGGGGGTTGGAAAAATGGCTTTCTAAACCTAAATCTAAGGATGGGGGCAAACTACGACCATCAAAATAAAGATAACACAGTCCTAGTAGTGTCTTCAATAAAATAAAAGGACCTATACTAAAAATAACAATTGCTGATCCCTACTTCTAAACAATAAACAGTGTGGGAAATGATGTAGATAACAAACAGTGGGCCTCATTCCAAGTACGGCGGTAACCGAGCTGGAAAAACCGACAGGTTGCTGCTGGTCTTGGAATGAATTACCGGCTCCGGGATTGCCGGAATTACTGGGGCTTGTCCGCTAATTCCGGAGCTGGCATGCCATTACTCCCCATTCCCGTGGAGTACCTTAGGACTCCACTGGAATGGGGGCCGTGGAAACACTGGCACCATGCGGTAATGGTGCCAGTGTTTCCACGTCCGTCTGCGGCCGGTGGCATTACGCCAACCAGGGCAGACCGGGCGGGTGTAATACCACTGCCCGCAGAACTCGTAGTTAGCCGGTCTGGAAACGGTGCTGGTACGGTTTTACCGGCACCGTTAAATCCGGACCGGTTAACTTGTAATGAGGCCCACAGTGTAATGAAACAATATGTCTGTATGAGTGGATGCTTGGTTCCCCTTCCCCACGTTTTCACCACGGGACAAGGCGGCACACTTGGGCTTAGAACGCACTTCAGTTCGACTAAGCACAGTGACACAGTTCCAGTTCATATATGAGCTCTCGGCAACCAAAAGTCTCTTGCTCAATCAACAAAGGATTCTCCCTTGCAGGACAAAAGGTCAACAAAGATTGTTCAAAGTTCCTTTCCTTAGGAGTTTACTTTTTAAACAACAAAAGTGTTTTACTTCTACTTTGAGTCCCCCTTGATAGGGGTCATACTCCCTTTTCACTTTACAATTTACCATAGGCCTCTCTCCGTCTGACTCGAGCCTCTGTATGGCACACCACTTTCACCTTTTATTTTGAGTCCCCCTCCATCGGGCTCAGACTCCTATTTCTTTCACAGTTCACTGCAAACCGAAGACTTTTGATTGTGCAAAGGATTTGACTTAAACCCTCGCAGGACCACTTCGATCCTCTTCCTCATAAATCATATTCACATAGTATTCACATAGTATCATGTGAACTTCTCCAAGTTCAGAAAACAATTATCGGCTTTCCCTTTTACATTCGACTTCACAAGACACTTTGTTGCCGCCTGTAACCTTTGTTCACGCACAGCCCCGTTTCACAAAGTTGCCTTCAACAAAGTTTGGCTCGTAGCTTTGATCATGGAGTCAAGGGCAATACCACAGCGGCTGCATGTCTCCCCCGACTCGACTAGTCAGACAGGAGGGTACCCCGTATCTCGGACGCACAAAACAGGATTCTCTGGCCTCACTTCTCTGCCTCACACATGCTGCTTCCCAGTTTTTAACAGCTCATCGATTACTTGTCAAATGGCCCAAGGGCATCACCCTCCTTGGTTCCGTTCCGTGACTTCCCGCCTGGCTTCCTCGATTCAGCTGCGGTCTGGAATAGGCTGCTCCTTCGTGTGCTCTGTGCTGTTCCTTGCCTTGCTCAAAGTGTGTTCCCGTGCTCTGCCTTTTATCCGGGTGGGAAAGGCAAAGGGGATTCAGGTGTGAGTTGTTCCAGGCAATTGCCTGACTACTGACCACGGCACCAGGACTTGTTCGAGTCTGTATTTCCCCAGTGTGTAAAGGGAATGTATATGTGTTTGTGCAGGGAAAGTGGGGGGAGTTACAAAGCTCATGTACTTGATCAGGAAAGAGGGAGTGAAGGTTTTAAAGGGGGGATACTGCATCTCACCAATAGATGTCCCACACCCACTCCCCAAGGATCCCCATCCAGGCGATCCTCCCGCACTGGTCCACCCCCAGGGTCTGGATCCAAAAGCAATGGCATGCGCCAGCCACCTGGATTACAGATCCCTGAGGGCTGTTAAGTGAGACACCTTCTGGTTTCTCACATACCCTTCCCCTATGCGATGTGACCAATTCTGCTTCAAGGGGAAACTGGGAAAGGAAATCTACATTCACCTGTTCCTTCCCTTTCCGGTGTTCCTCTGGGAAGCAGTAGGGTTGAAGGTCTAAGAGCCATCTCATTACTCTTGGGTTTGATTCCTTTCTCTGGCTTATCCAGACTAAAGGAGAATGTTCAGTCACAAGTTTAAACTTCCTTCCCAGCAGATAATGTCTTAGATGGATAATCGACACTACTTCAGGTTATCGGTTAGCCCAGCTTGCCAGAGCGTTCTCATGACGGCATAGAGATGGGATAGATGTTCTCCCCAGGTTTGACTATAGACAACAATGTTTTTTTTTTGTTTAACTATCTTTTAAAACTGCATTGCAACACAAAACATTACAAATAACCATTTAAACAACAACACACACCACGCATTTCCAATGGCACTTTCATGTTGGAGTCTTTATCCTTTCTTATCTGCTCGATTCACAGCGATTCACGGCAGAGCCCCTCTTCCACCATTTATAATGTTCCTACGCCATATTGCAAATGGGTCGACCTCGTCTCTTCCAGCTCCTTCTGGTCTGTAATCTGAAAGCTTCCTCCGCCGTCCATACCTATCTCGCTCATGCTGTCTCTTTCATTGTTTCCGAACAGTTCCTGTACGAATGCGTTCCATGCTAATATCTTAGCCCCACTCTAGCCTTCTCTTCTCTGCATCACCCTTGTCCACACTGATGTTTCGGCTATTGCCCATTTGTTCAGATCCGCCCACCACCCCTCCAACGAGGGTCCCTTGCTTGTGTTCCATGCCATTGCTATGCAGCGTTTTGCCAGTATTGTCATCAGGTCTTTCGTTTTTGCCAAGTCTGTTCTCTGCTTGTCTCCTCTCGGGAACAGGCCCAGCAGATAGGTGTCCGGCAACCATGCCTGCATATGAATTCGTTCACTTCTTCGCTCTTTCCTTCATAGTGTCCCAAAAGTTTGTTATTCTCTGGCATGACCAGAACATGTGCACCATATCTGCTAGCCCCTCCGCACAGCGCGGGTAGCTCCGGTTCTGTTTTCTCCCCATACTCGACATTCTTTTTGGCGTCAAATATGCCCTGTGTATGAGATAGAGCTGCATCTGTCTGAACCTTGCGTTCCGAGACACTTTCTTTGGGTACCGGAGGGCCCTGTACCATTCCTCATCTGTGAAGGGTTTCTGAAGTTCTTCTTCCCATTTGCCTCATGCTCGCAATTCTCTCCTGTTGTTGGCTCCTACTAATTGTTCGTAGAGCCTGGATACCGTGTGTCCCCGTTCAGAGACGTCATACCATGAGTCCAGTGCCTCTCCTGTGTCATCATCCTCCAGTAGGATCTCCCACCTTTTCCATATCGTATGGACCATATTTTTATACAGTAGGAACTGGCGCTTGTGTATGCCCTTTTCTTCTACCAGGGTCTGGAAGTCTACCCAATGCCCATTTTGCCACAGATCCCCTATTTGGGCTACCCCCTTATCCTCCCACTGTGTTCTGAATGTTGCCAGGTTTGCGATGCGGCAGTCAACCAGTCCCGCAAGAGGAATTTGCCTGGAGCAGGAGTCTCTTATGTCTTGGGTTTTCCATGCCCTGTTCCATAGGGCTTGGCCCAGCTTGGCAATACTGGGGAGAGTTTTGGCCGAGGCCGCATCCATCCACAGGAGCTCCCTCAGGTAATATCACCGCGGCAATGGTCGAAATAGTATTGTGTCTATGGATATATCCTTGGCCAGCCACTGCACCACAAACTGGATTTGAGCTGCCAAGTAATACCGCTCAAAGTCCGGGAGTCTAATACCTCCGTCCCACAAAAATTCCCTTGCCATGGCGTGTGACTGTTTAAAAAACATCCCAGGGATGTTGTAAGGAATGTTAGTGAAGTAATACAGAAGGCAGGGAAGGATTGTCATTTTTTTGTTGTTCTTTAGTTTAGTTCATTAAAACCTTTTACACAAAATACTTCCACTCCACTCCTTCATTATAAGGATTAAAAAAAATACATTAATTTCTCTTTTTGTCATTAACCAATGAGTCCTTGAGTCTGCTCCTTTGTGTTTTCGTATTGGTCAAGATCTCCCAGTATTTTCTCGATAAAATGTATTCCTGCACATGTTAATCTTATGTTGTTTCCGTGCAGGAATTATTTCCACCAGTCCTCTATCATTCTTGTTTTTAAAAGTCTTAACTGTTTAGAAAACACTTTTGGCCTCATTACACGGATGGCGGAAAACCATGGCGCTATTAGCGCCATGGTTAATGCCGGTAAAATACCGGCACTGCCTTGGCGGAAAGGGGAATTACCGCCCCATTCCAAGGTTGGCGGGGCAGTAATTCCCCCTTCCACCATTGCCCTTCCCCATTCCCATTTTTGGCCCATTGGGCTCAATGGGAATGGGGAAGGCGCTAATTACGGCACCGCAAAACTGTCTCCTTATCCTACAGCCCCTTCTCCCGGCACTTACCTTTGCACTTGCCACCAGCTGGCCCTACTATTTATCTCGTATTCTATTAACCATGTACCGCACTTTCCTTGCGCTTGCGACCAGCTGGCCCTATTATTTATCTTGTATTCTACTAACCATGTACTTGCGCGATCTGACTGACACCTGGCCTAGTAGGATCGTTGTCTGTCTCCCTTTGTCCCCCCCGCCTCGTCGCGCCTTGAAACACTTGTGTATAGGCGCGTTACAAATGCCATATCACATCATATCATATCATATCAGAGGATCGACACGTCCCTGTATGGGGCTATTCGGGGCGTAAGTGTCCTGAAAAACTCTGTTGCATCGTGGTTGGGGGCATATGTATTCACCAGGCACACCTCCTGATTTTCCAGCATACCCTGTATGATCAGGACTCTGCCCTCCACGTCTCTTTCTTGTTTTATGAGCTGGAACGGGATCCCCGGGGCGATCCATGTCAACACCCCCCTTGTGTAGTTGGAGTACGTTGAACTGTACACCTGGCCTCCCCACTTCTTCGCTACCTTGGCTTGATTCTCCACTGTCAGGTGTGTCTCCCATAACATTGCTATGTGGACCTTTGCCTTATTTAACCAGGCGTGGACCCTCAGCGTTTTGACGTATGGGTTTAATCCCCTGACATTCTAAGTGACTATGTTTAATACTTCCTGGCCCTTGTGTTTGCTGTGTCCGGTGGCCCGTTGATTCCCATGGGCTCTTGAGCTGTTGTTCGTCCAACGACTGGTCCATCCGAGCCTGCCCCTATTGTCCCCAGCCCGTTGGAGTTGTTATGGTCCTTCCCCTCCCAGTGTCCCCTTCTTGTGTCTGTTTTCTGCGGGCCCTTGCCCCCGGTGTGTCTCTCTGATGCTCTGCAGTTGGGCGCAGCTCTGTCCACTCTGTCGCTACTTCTCTGCCGTGTCTTGGTCATTTCATGCTTCTTCCTCCTTTAGTGCCTTCTCCTAACCTAACTAGCCTCCCCCTCCCTGCTCGGGCTCTACCGCTCTCGAGGTGCTCCCCTCCCTCCCAAGGGTGCACTCGTTGCGGCGTGGTGCCTTGAAACTGGCACCATAAATTGTGTTCTCCTACGGGATCACTTCTGTGGGTCTTGGCGGCCGCTTCAAGGGGTGCGGGTCCCCGCGTCTACCTAACTGCTGGTTCGAGTCTCTGAATTGTTACTCATTTCTTTGGTGCGCTTCTTTCTGGGTCATCGGGGAGGGGATTCCTGTTGTCTCGCTCATCTCTGTCCCTTAGTTGTGGGATCCCTTTCTGATCCATCCATTCTTGGGCCTCTGTCGTAGTCTCAAAAAAGTATGTCCTGCCGTCCTGTAGCACATTCAATTTGGACAGTTATAGGAGCATGAATCGTACCTTGGCTGTCCTCAGGCGTTCCTTTGTTGGCCAAAATTGTTCTCTGCGCCTTTGCACTTGCGCCGTATAGTCTGGATACATAGTTATTCTAGCTGCATTTCTTGTTATGACCCCAACCTCCCTTGAAAATTGCAGGATTTTCTCTCTGTCCTTAAAGTTCATGATCTTTGCTATCATGGGTCTTGGAGGTGCCCCTGGTCGAGGTTTCCTGGTTAAAGCCCTGTGCGCTCTCTCCACCACGAAGCCCTAGGACAGGGTCCCTGCTCCCACCTCTTGAAGCAGCAGGTTCTCTATATATCCCGTGTGATCTCTGCCTTCTTCTCCTTCCAGCAGCCACATTATGCACAAGTTATTACGTCTGGCCCTTCCTTCTGCATCCTCAGCCCTCTGCTCCAGTGTCCGTATTCGGTCTAGCGCCTCCGTCATTTGGCTCTGGGTAGTGGTTACATTTGCTGTGTTAGACTGCACTTTCTGTTATGCTGTGCAGACCCTCTCTGACAAGTTTCTCACATCCTGCCGTAGGAGGCCCACATCCACTATCACTGCGTCCATTTTAAATTCAAGTGAGGTTTTCAGGGCCGCTATAGCCTCCAGAACACGTCCCTCCTCTTTTCCCTTCTCAGTCTGTGCAGCTTCCCTTGTTCTAGAGCCAGCTTCTGGAGCCTCCGACTGGGGCCCTTATGTCTTCCGGGCAAACGCCTCCATGCTCGTTTGTTTTCCCTTCCCCCTTTCTGTTTTTCTGACATGTCTGTGTTGGGGGGTGTTTCGTCTTCTCCATCAGGCCCCAGTCTTGCCTCCTTCCCGCCGCCACTGGGCCTCTTGTTACTATTTATTTGTTCCCTCGTCCGTATCTGAATGCAGGGTTCTCTCTTTTTCTACTTTGGATGGCTAGCCAAGGGCACGTGGACTGCGGCCTCCCACGTGATGTCTGTGTAATGCCCAACACTGCTGCCCCGTGCTTGTGTCACCGGTGGCTACACATTGCCAGCACCCCCAACTCTGCAAAGTGATCCGCTGCGCTCCAGCACGTGTATGGCTCAACCCACTCTGTCCCCCTCAGCCAATGTTGTGGGTTGGGGGCTGTTGTGCCCCGGCTGAGGTATGTGCACTCTTGTCTCCCTTGAGTGGGCCTTCTCACCGTCCTTCAGGCTAGTGTGCTGAGGACTCGCCTCTAAGCGCCGTCCCCTGGCCGGTGCCAGTCTCCGTTGTGGCCCCTAGTGTGCGGAAGCTGTGGCCTTGCGCATTATGAAAGCCTCCACCAGTTCATTTGTCATTTGCCTCCAGTTCTCAGTGTTTGCCCCATGATCTGCTTATAGGCCGTGTAGATAGATGGGGATTGTGTGGCTGGTTAGCGCATGTTGGGCCAGTGGATCGTGCCCTGCCTCGTTGCGTGGCTTGACATACTGTCCAACACTGGTCCTGCCTGTGGGGCCTGTCTGCGGCCCTTCTCGTGCTTGTCCTCTCGTTGGTTGCTCTATGCCAGCACCCCCAGTGGTTCAAGATGTACCCCTGTGCTCCAGCGCATCTGCAGTTTAAGCCCCTTTGTCTTTGTCGTGAGCTTCTCCTGTGAGGGGTGCCTCCCTTCTCCCCCGCAATCTGTTATCCCAGAGTTTGTTAGTCGCCTGGGTCTGGGCACTTATGGATGAGTGATCGCAGGCCGTGGACTGTGGTCTCCCACGTATTATACTTTTGCTGCCTTGCACTACTAGACCACCTTATGTGCTGGTGCGGATCCCTGGCTGCGCATTAGAGTCTGATTGCGCAGTTTATGAGTCAGCCCGTTGCTGTTAATATTGGCAACAAGCATCTTATATGTATCCACCTAAATGTTCATCCAGGTTGGTCAGAGGGGTCTCTTCCTCACAAGGGGCCGCTTGTTTGCAATGCGTGGGTCCCCTCACTCCCATATGATAGACAACAATATTGTCAAAATTCACTCCACAAAAGTGGGAATGTGGTTGGAGTAAGTTAGCCATAAGCCTCTGGAAAGTAGCTGGAGCCCCATGTAGTCCAAAGGGGAGAACTTTTAATTGGAATAACCCAATAGGGTTTGAAAATGCGGTTTTCTCTCTATCAGGTCCATTTACCGGTACTTGCCAATAGCCTTTTGTCAAGTCTAAGGTGGATAAGTATACCGCGCTACCTAGCTTCTCGATCAATGTCTTCGATTCGAGGCATGGGATAGGCATCAAAGCCTGAGATTGCATTGACCTGTTTGAAATAAATACAAAACTGCCAAGATTGGTCCGTTTTTGTTGCTAGAACGATGGGAGATGACCAGGGACTAGAAGAGGGGTTGATAGTATTAGCTTGCAACATGGTTTCGACCTCTTCGATTACTATCTTTTTCTGGGCTTCTGGGAGTTGGTAAGGCTTAAGATGGACTACCTTTACCTTTGGGGTATTGATATAATGATATGTGCCCTGTACTCTACCAGGCTTTTCACTGAAGACATCAAGAAAAGAGTTAATAAGTTTGGCTAGATCTTCCTTTTACACTTCCGACAACTCTTGAAGAATAAGATCTACACTCTCAGTACTAAACAAGATAGTATGAAGGATGTGGTGTCTACTAGATTTTCCTTCCACTCCTCGAGGAGGTTAACATGTTAAAGGGGTGTTTTTTGTTTCTTATCTGGTTGGACCACTCTGTAAGTGCAGTTACCAGTGAACTCTGTTATCTAATATGGTCCCTGTCACTTGGAGATAAGCTTATTCTCAGATGTGGGCAGGAGAATTAGCACCTTCTGGCCCATTGAGAAAGAGCAGAGATTCACCCTTTTATCATAAGCCTGTTTTTGCTGGGATTGGGCGTTAGCCATGTGTCTGTACCAAGGTTCTTACTACGGTCATATGCTCTTGCATTTGTGTGGCGGTCTGAGATAGGGGTATTGTTATTTCCTCTCTTTTCTCCCACATCTCTCTGACCCTGTCAAGAACGTCTTGAGGCTCCCTGCCATAGAGTAATTCAAAAGGAGAGAACCTGGTAGATGCTTGGGGAGTCTTCCTCACTGCAAGCAGGGTAGATGGTATCATGTGGTCCCACTCCTTTCCATCTGTGTCAACTAATTTCCTCAGTATGCAAGGCATAAATTAGATCCCCAAAATTGATTAGCAGAGTTTGCTAATTAAAACTTTCTTTATTAGCAAACAAACCCGTTTGATTAGCAATTCTGTACACATATTAACGATGCCACACAGAGGACAGACCTGCACAGTGAAACTTATTTGACATTTACTGAAAACAAAGTAAAGCTTAAATAAAAGTTTCAAACATCCACTGCAAATGGTATTGGTCCCTCTTAAAATCTACTAGACTATGTGAGTGCACGAAAATACTTTGCAAGCCCTGGATGAGTGTCTGCATAAATGGACACAAATAGATATGATAAAACGGCTCTGAAAACAGTTTGGCCAGCTCTCTCTACTGCAGGTGCTAATATATAAAGTAATCATAATCCTACAGCAAAGTGAGCTCTGGAGCCCAACTACAGTGATGGTAATGCAGTAGATCTATAGATATACAGTCTGGATGGAAATATTGATCGCTGCTATGCGTAAAAATGGTGTTAGCTTGGTCTTTTCATTATGTAAGAAGAAAGAAAGAGAGTAAGCAGAGTGGATATGTAGCAGGAAGAGAACTGGGTAAACTAGGTAGAATATTGAAGTTAGCAGTCATATCACTTTATAGCTGGTATAAAGCAACAGGGTGATAAAACAATGTCAAGGAGTACTGGATCAGCTCATGAGTTGAGCACCAGTTGCAAGCTACATGTAACCAACAGGTTCCAGAACTAGGTTTGCCACCAAAAGCATTTGACCGTGTAATCATGTACATTTTTTAAAAGCGTCCACTCGTCAATAAGATGCATCTTCCCCAACAAAATGAAATAAAGTTGACACTATGATATTTAGATACAAACCTACACTTTACTGAAAAGCATGGAGACAATGCAGTGTTTTACAGTAGCATTGCTGTAATTATGCATTATGTAACATTACTTTTTTAGAAATGGAATTGAATGACTGCATTAAAAAAGAAAAGAATTAAGTTAACACATACACAAATGTGTCTTTGGCAGGCAGGATACAGTTATCTTAATAAAGGTATTATCCAGATTACTTCTGGTTTGCAATTATTTGAAAAAGAAATACAAATGCTTGCTTGCATGCTCACACAGGCCTTTGGTACATATGGGTGGAGGAGACTGCTGTACTCTCTCTCCATTAGCCCTTTTGAACTTACAGTGGAGGTGGAGAGCCGTGGAGGCAAGTGGAATGAAGGGCAATCTGTGCTTCCATTGAAAGGGGTAACTTAAATAGCTAGGTTTGCTACACAAGTGACAATTTAATTGCCAAACCTACAGAACTGCATAGGAAATTGCTATGCGACACTGCTTATTTTATGCCTTGGTATGGATTTTACGGTTATATGGAATCCCTCCACTAACTGTTAGTAACTCATGGTGGCAACAGTAACGACAGACACAAGTGATCACAGTTCAAGGGTGTTTATGCAGGTTGAAAAAACGCCTACTCTAAGCCTAAATCTAAGATGGGAGCAAGCTTCGACCATCAAATGAAAAATAAGGCAGTCCTAGTGGCGTTGTGTCAAATAAAAGGGCCTAGCCTAAGGAAAACCTATTACCAATCTTTACAACTAATACAAAAAGAGTGTGGGATAGTATTCAGGAGAAAGAAAGAAGTGTTCACAAATAATATGTGAGGACGCGGTAGCCTGGGTCTCCCTTCCCCACGTTTTAAGCACGGGGTCAGGTGGGATCTTGGAGCACAGCACACTCTTGAGCTCTCCCAGCACGAGATGACAGTTCCGTTTTCAGCTATCAGGGCCGTCGATGGCCAAGTCTCGTTTCTCTTGAAAGTCTCTTGCCTTTGAGGACCTGATGTATTCACAATATCAAAATAAAAGTTCCTTTAATAAATGGTAGTTCATTTCTTTATGGCATTTAGGGTGGGGATTCCTCTTCCCTGGGCCCCCCTCTTCTGGGCGCAGACCCCTCTTTACTTTCAGCCTTCCTCCACCGGGTTCAATATGACTTTTCCAGCATTCACAAATCTTAATGGGCTACATTACAAGTTTGTGAATTTTTCCGGCCCCTGGCCATGGGGAAATACAGGGCCATTACAACCCTGGTGGAGCCTGTATTTCCCCATTGCCAGGGGCTAGAAACTTTTACTCCCCATTCCCATTGAGCTCATAGGGCTCAATGGGAATGGGGAGGTCGGATGCACCGGCACCATTCAGAATGGACAGACCTGGCGGCGGTAATGGCACCCGTGAGCAGAACTCGTAGTTTGCTGGTCCGGGAACTACGGTACCGGCAATTTATTTATTTATTCGTATTTGTATAGCGCGCAGCAGTGTTACGCTACGGCAACAGAAAAGAACGTTCTCACGGAGTATCTCGCAATCACGGAATTCACTTTGGCAGCGTTACAAGTTGCCTTGGAAACTGTTTGGGTCACGTAGATCTGCTAGTCAGCTGATCCGACGTGCCTCGCGTATACGGAAGCCACGCCCCCTTGTTCCTTAAAGCGAGTAGCCGCGGGAGCTTCGTTGCTGCTAATTGATTCGTTACGACGTTCCTTTTCGTAGCCTCCCTACGGCTTGTTTCCATCGAATTACTCTCTGTGTATCCTGCTTCGACTTTGATCTACCGTTACCAGACCTTGGCTCTGTTCCCTGTTTTGCATCCTGGATTGTCCTTCCCCGCTCAGACTGTCCTTCTGCCGGGTTTACGGCACACCATTTCCCCGCTGAGAATTCCAGCCTTCTTCTTACAGCAAGCGCCTCTGCTTCCAGTTGTTATTCCGGCGTTACGCACAGACCTGCTGTGAGCTACTTCAACACGGCACTTAAGGAACTTCTCCCTTAAATCGTAAGTGTCCTCTTGCTGGTTGCTTGTCCTCTTGCTCTATCAGTGAAGTCCTATCTTTCAGTCCTGCTCACATTTAGGATTTACTTCTGCTCTACTACTTATTGACTGTGTTTACTTTCTGGGAAGATGATGTGGATTTTCAACTAAGTGCATTACGAACGCTTTCCAGAATTGCACCAACCCGGTCCTAGTGCGTCCCTCGTGCCGTTCAGGTTGTCCTACCTATAGTAACCTTCCCATTTGTTATTTTATCCTTTCGTTGTCATTTTTCATTGGAACTCTGAACACTTTACTGAATTGGCGCAGGATTTCCTCTCACGGTCTTCATTTCTCCCATCTCAGGTACCAGCGGTTCTATTGTGTTAAACAGTTATATACATCACACCAGGTTAGCATTATGCTCAAAACAGTTTTTGTATCTTTTGCAGCATTGGTTGGTGGTGCGCTCAATCCCGCTCTTTTGCATTATAGACTACTCTGTCTTGTTTTACATAATAAGCAGAGTGGTATGTCGTGAAAAAGAGCCCCTCTCTAAGAGGAAGCCTGATTCTTTGGAATCAGGGGACCTGGGTTTTCTGAAGACTTCTACGGCTCATCTTACATCTCGATCCAGGTCGGGGACAAGTACACCTTTCGGTTCGATGAGTAACAAGCAGCCCTGAGACATCGTGGCACTTGTTACAGAGAATGAAACATACTTAGTTGGAGCGATATACAGTTGTCATTTACACTTATTGAACATTTATGATAAACATAATAATTACATTACAATTACATTACATTATACAGTTAGAAGAGAGTCGAGGGAGGGAGGGAGTTAGTTAAGGAGGGTGGTTTTGAGATTTTTACGGAAGGTGTGGATGGAGGTTTCAGCTCTAAGGGTGATGGGGAGAGAGTTCCACAGTTTAGGTGCTATGTATGAGAAGCCTATCCCTCCGGCTTTGACTCTGCGGATGCGAGGGATGTGAAGTTGGTTGGTATACTGAGTTCTAGTAGGGCGTGAAGAGGCAGATCTGGATATAGATTCTGATAGGTATGTGGGAGCTGTGCGATTGATGCATCTGTGCGTGATAGTGAAGATTTTAAGTGTAATGCTGTCTTTCACCTGGAGCCATTGAGCTGACTGTTTAGCTTGTGAGATATGGTCTCTTCTAGGGATGCTCATAGCAGCTGTAAGAGCATTGTTTTGTGTAGTTTGTAGTCTGTGTAAGTTTTTGGAGGAGGTGCCTGCTAGGAGAGCATTGCAATAGTCGAGTTTGGCTCCTATGTTTGCTCTGGCTATTGCAAGGCATTTGGGTTTAGAGAGGTAGGGTTTTATGGCATTGAGGAGTTTGGTGCTGTATACAGACACAGAAGCAATGGCGCTAACTTATTTGTTCATTGATAAGTTGGCATCAATGTGCACACCTAGGCCCTCGTTAGGAGTCCGCCGCTAAACCATGGTGCTATTAGCACCATGGTCCATGCTGGAGTCCGCCATGGAGAAAGGGGGAATTACCACCCCATTCCTAGGTTGGCGGGCGGTAATTCCCCCTTTCTCCATGGCCCTTCCCAATCTCATTTTTGCCCAATAGGGCTCAATGGGAATGGGGAAGGCGGCAATGTGATTGCCATTAAGGTCCCTTTGCGGGTCCCTACTTTGGGGTACTCCACAGTGTATAGTGGTGGGGTTGGCGTTTGCTGTGTGGGAGAACACCTTCATAGCTCTTCCTTCCAGAAAGGAGGTGATCCAAGAAGCTGCTTGTTTAGAAAAGTGAGCTGCTTGAGTAAGATGGGTGGTAAGGGTCTTATGGTCAACCAGATCAAAGGCTGCCAATAGGTCGAGAAAGAGGAGGAGGGCAGGCTTACCTTTGTCCATGATCTGGGTGATTTGTTTTTTTAGGTCTAGTAATGCAGTTTCCGTTCCATGACCTTTACGGAATCCAGATTGTCTTTTGCCCAATATGGAGTTGGATTCTATGTATAGTTGGATCTGGTTGTGGGCTGCCTTGTCCAGGATTTTAAGGAGGAAAGGGACTGTTGTTATAGGCCTGCAGATGTTGGGCTGAGCTGGGTCTAATGTGTTTTTTTTTAGAAGGGGACGTACCCGGGCTTCTTTGAGACTGTCAGGAACAGTACCTGTTCTGAAAGAAGCATTGATGAAGGCAGTGAAGAGGGGGGCGGGGTCTTTGGCACATTCCTTAATAATTTTAGGGGGGGCATATGTCTCCTTTGCAGAAGGAGGGTTTGAGATGTTTAATAAGATCAATGACCGCGGATTCAGTGGTGTCTCTAAAGAAGAATTGGGAACGGTGGGAGTCATTATGCTTGGCTCGTGAGAGAGAATTAGTCTTTTGGTTCGGAAGGGCTTTGCAGTGGTCTTGTTTATTTTTTGGAGGAGATCTATTTTGTTCAGCATTGCAGACTGAATGCTTGAGCACCATGTTTTGTCTTTGATGATGTCATCTGCACTGGTGGGGGGTGTGGTCATCTCATTTAGGATTGTGAATAGCTCTTTGGCTTGCAAGTTGGCCTTTGAGATCCTGTCCTTGAAGGAGTTAGCTTTTTCTGTGATAATAGCTTCTTTGTATTGGAGAGCTATCTGTTTGAAATTGTTCTTATTTGTGTCATTGGGGTTGGCTTGCCAGTTTTTTTGAGCCTGGTGCTTTTGTGAATGGAGGTTTTGGAGCGTGTCCGAGAACAAAGAGTTGCAGTGAAAAAAATGTTTTTCTTTCTTGCTTTCGAGTTGGGCTATTGAGTTTATAGCATTGGTAAGTGTGTCTTTAAAAACGTCTGCTAGTACGTTAGGATCCTGAGAGAATGGGGGAGCTAAACATGGGTTGTTCAGATATGGTCGGAGGTTGTCCGAGTTGAGTTTTTTAGAGCTTCTAGTTTTGGCTGGTAGGGCGTGTGTGAGAGCTTTGGAGATGGGGGCTGTAGAGATGGTGAATTCAATTCAGGTGTGGGCTGTCCATGGGTAGGCAGTGTTTGAAGTAATGGTGGATGCACAATTGTGATCCATCACCCAGTCTAGGGTACAGCCTTTGGAGTGGGTAGGTGTGAGTACTCGTTAGGAGAAGCCTAGGTCAGATAATTCTTTAGCTAGAGCTGTGGCAGGTTCATCCTTAGGGTCATTGAATCCTATGTTTAGGTCTCCTAGAAGTATAATTTTTTAGGATTTTTTTATATTGTTGATGAGTCCGTGGGTGAGGTGATCTTGAAAGTCTGCGATAAGATTATGTTATGTGAGAGGGTTAGTTTAGCGCATAGGATGTCCGCATTACCACCCCATGTGCTAGAGTCTGATAGCCTGATAGAAAGGGAATCTTTGTAGATAAGGGCAACTCTACCTCCTATTTTGTCCGATCTATCTTGTCTGAGGATGGTGTAGCCTGGAGGGAGGGCTAGATTGACAGCAGGGCCGGAGGCGCCATGAAGCCATGTTTCAGTGATACTTAGTATGCCAAGATTATGGGTGGATAATAGGTCATTTATTTCTAGTGCATTGCCAGGAAGTGAACGTACGTTCAGCAGTGCACATTTGAGGTGTCAGTGGTGTAAGTTTATTTTTTTTGTTTCTAATTGTGAGGTGGCTGGCTTGATGTTGTGCAGGATCTTGTGTGGCTTGGTGCATGAGAATGCTGGTTAGGATTGGAAAGGCGATGAAAAGGGTGCATACGATTTGCTATGGTGGGTAGAAGGTGTAAGAGCTGTACAGATGCTTAATCTTGAGTTCCTTAGGGGGAGAGGTAAAGGCGCGCAGAGCAGGTATCTAGGTAATGTGCGGTTTCTCAGTCTATGAAGTCTATCAGCTGGACTGGGGGACTGAGACAGTGTGAGGCCATAGTCTAATGGGGTGGGAGGTGTTTCTGTGTCCTCAGTAGTGGGTATTTGCAAGTGCAGTAATGTGCATTGAGTGCGGTATATTAAAGCAGGGGAAGAAGATATGTGTGTCATTGTTGTGTGGGACAATGCATAGGCTTCAACGATGGCTGTGAGGAACGCAGCAATGAGGATAAAGGTGTGGTGGCTAATGTTGTGTGCAGTATGTGAGACTTTGGGCCACATGATGAGAGTGGATTGTCAGAGTGACTATTTCTATTCGTACATGGGAGTTTGGAGATCTAGGATAGTCACTGTGGCAAATGCTGGGTGTTTAGCAGATTAGAGAGCTTGCTCTGGGAGGCCGAGAGGGAGCGAAAAGAAGACGTGGAGGTCTGATATCTTATTGTGGCGGTTGATTGATGTGGGTAAGATTCAGTAATAGCAATCAAGCGGCAAGATTGCCAGTACTGTAGTTCCCGGGCCGGCAAACTTATAATGAGGCCCAATGTCTTTATAAACATTTCCCTCACTTTCTGAACAGTTTTTCGGTCAAAGACTTTCGAGTGTACAAGGATTTTGTTAGACCTCCAGTATGACCACTTTGACCTGTCTTGGCGGCTCTCCTACGGCCTTCTAGTATCCGTAGTTGCAATCAACATGGAATCAGCCAGAGTCTGTTGCGTCAGCACCCACATGCTGTCGGTCCCCTCTTCAGCTAGTCTTCCCTTAACACTTTACAGTTCTTTGAACTCTTCTCAATGTACCATTTTGCGACTTTCATTCAACACAGTTCGATTCTTATCGGCTTTCCCTTCGACTCACCAGCTGTGATGAACTGCTTGGCTTTCCTTGTATGTGGAGTCAAGGCCAGTACCAGGAGTTTTCCTTGTTCCCGCTTATCAGCGTGGGCACACTCTGTGTACCATTGACATCTGCTGCAACACTCTTGGGCTATTGTCTGCGGTCTTACGATTCCTTCTGCAGAGATTTCACAGGTCGAAAAGGGCAAGGACGTGTCTCTCCTTGTCAGCCTCTCGATATTCACCGCCTTTCTCCTCTTCTTGAACTGCCGTGCCTGGATACCTGTCTCGTCGTGCTCTCTTGCTCCATCTTTTATCCATGTGGGGAAGGGAAAGGGTCATCAGGTGTGTGTGATTCTGGTCAATTGCCTGACTTTGCCTGACCCTTGTATTGATATGATATGATATGGCATTTATAACGCACCTATACACAAGTGTTTCAAGGCGCGATGAGTCAAGGGAGGGGGGGCAGAGTGAAGACAGAGACAACGATCTTACTAGGCCAGGTGACATTGAGATTGTGCAAGTGTAGTGGGGGGAAGGGGAAAAGTGCAGGGTGTGAGGGGGAGGGGGCAGTACAGTACATAGGATAAACAGTAAAATAAATAAAGACATTAAAAACAATAAATAAAAAGTGTGGCCTACTGGTGGCAAGTGCAAGGGTAAGTACAGACATCAGGTGTCAAGTGCTGGTAGGGGGCTATAGGGATACAGAAACAGTCCCGAGTGCAAGGGTTGCCAGGGGGCAGTGCAGGTTTGCAACTGGCGTGGAGGGGTCCTGGCCCTGAGATCAGAGGGTAGCCGGGTAACCAGTGCAGTTATAGTATCAGGTTAATTCGTTGTCTTTCGTGTTGTGCAAAAGTGTTTGTGTCAGAAAAGGGGGGCAGTGTTTTTGAATGTCCTACGTGAGAGCATGGGAAAATGGTTTTGAAAGAAGGGGGATATCGCATCTCACCCGTCAGTGTCCCACTCCCACTCCCCAAGGACCCCTATCCAGGTGATCCTCCCTCATTGGTCTTCCCCCACGAACTGGATCCAATATCGATGGCCATGTCCTGGCCACCTGGATAACAGATACCCGGGGACCAGCTAGGGAGCCACCTTCAGGTTTCTCACATAACCCATCACTTTGAGGATGGTAAACTAAGGTACGTAGAGTGGTTATATGTAATAACTCCTTTATCTCTCCCATCAACCTACTCATGAAGTTAGTCCCTTGATCTGTGAGAATTTCCTTAGGGAAGCCTACGCATGAGAAAAAAGGAACCAGATGTTTTAGGATTTGTTGAGCAGTGCTATTTCTCACGGGGAAAGCTTCAGTGTATCATGTGGTGTAGTCCATGATCACTAAAATGTACTTGTTTCCCAGTTTCAAAGTCTCTAGCGGCCCTATTATGTCCATACCTATTTGAGAAAAGGGAATCTCTATTATAGGCAGTGGGTTCAGTGGGTTTGGTAAGGGGATATGGGTACTGTCTTATTTATATATCACGCATGATTGGACCAAGTTCTTTGTGTCTGCATGAATACCTGGCCAATAGAACTTCCCGCTAATGTGGGCCTGAGTTTTAACTTGCCCCAGATGACCTCCTATTAAATGGGAGTGTGCAATCTCCAACACAATTCTCTTATGGGATTTGGGTATTACTAGCTGGGTCCTAACTCTTCTGTCCCCGGTGGTGTGTCTCTGATAAATCAAGTCTTGTTTTCTCCAGCCCATCCTCCTCAGACACGGCCTGTACAGCCAGTATGGGATCATTTCATTGGGAAAATACCAAATGGGCGAGGAGGGTTGCTTTGTCGTCTCCAGCGGGGCGGATATTGGTTTCTTTGTCTGCCTCTCTAAAACTCCTCTCACCTGTCTCAGTTTCTGCCACTACCTTTTCTTCCTCAATGTGTGGAAATGGAGCTTTTTCAAGAATTCCCTGGGCAATTTTGTCTCCAGGTCGTACCTCAAAAGGATCCTCCCCGTGGTTCTGTATCAGAACTTTAACATCTCCTCTAAAATCTGGATCTCTGACTCGAGCCAAAATGTCTAGACCATATGTCCAGGCTAAACCATATTTCGGGGCTAACCTGATGTAACGCAGAGGAGGGGCAATTAGTAATAGGTCTGTGGGGATCACCCCTCTCTTCCCAGATAGAATAGTAGCTTCCCCACTACTACATATATGGAAGCCAATCAACTCCCTAGAGGAATCGGAGGCTCAATGAAGCTTCTGAAATCTCAGGTTTCCCTAATTAGTGTCAATTGAGTCACATCCCACTTCTAACATGTAAGGAAGGCATGGTATTAACCAGTAAGACAGACACAAGTGATCACAGTTCAAGGGTGTTCATTGAACTTCATGGGGGTGGCAAAACACCTGTCTAAACCAAAATCTAAGGATGGGAGCAAGCTACGACCATCAAAATAAAGATAACGCAGTCCTAGTAGTGTCTTTGTCAAACGAAAAGGGCCTTTGCTAAAAAAAACTATTGCCAATCCCTACTTCTAAACAATAAACAGTGTGGGAAATGATGTAGAAAACAGAAAGTGTGTCATGAAACAATATGTCAGGATGACTAGATGGTCGCTTCCCCTTCCCCACGTCTTCACCATGGGACAAGGCTTGGAACACACTTCAGTTCAGCTAATCACAAGGGCACAGTTCCAGTTCATATATCAGCTCTCTGCAACCAAAAGTCCCTTACTTAATCAAGCAAGGCTTCTCCCTTACAGGACAATAGTTTAACAAAGATTGTTCAAAGTTCCTCTCCTCAGGAGTTTACATTTTAAACAACAAAAGTCTTTACTTCCACTTTGAGTCCCCCTCAATCAGCCTCAGACTCCCTATTCACTTTATAACTTACCATAGGCCTCTCTCTGTCTGACTCGAGCCTCTGTATGGTACACCACTTTCACCTTTCAGTTTGAGTCCCCCTCTGTCGGGCTCAGACTCCTATTTCTTTCACAGTTCACTGCAAACCGAAGACTTTCGATTGTGCAAAGGATTTGACTTAAACCCTTGCAGGACCACTTTGATTCTCTTCCTCATAAATCATATTCACATTTCATAAATTCTGTTAGCAGCATACATTCAGGCAGAGACCTTCCGATTGGGTACCCACGCGGTGCCGGACCACTCTGCTACTTAGTATCATGCATTCATTTCTCAAAGTTCAGAAAACAATTATCGGCTTTCCCTTTTCATTTGCCTCTTTCATCAAACTGCTTTTCCATTTGACTTCACAGAACACTTTGTTGCCACCTGTAATCTTCGTTCATACGCATACTGGTTTCATACAGTTGCCCTCAACTCACCGGCTGTATACAAGGTTCAGCTTGTGGCTTTGATCATGGAGTCAAGGGCGATACCACAGAGGCTGCAACCCCCCGACTCGACTAGTCAGGCAGGTGGGTCCCTGGTATCTCAGATGCGCATTAAAGGATTCTCTGGCCTCACTTCTCTGCCTCACACTTGCTGCTTCCGAGTTTTCAACAGCCCAGCGATTACTTGTCAAATGGTCCAAGGGCATCACCCTCCTTGGTTTCGTTACGTGACTTTCCACCAGGCTTCCTCGATTCTGCTGCGGTCTGGAATAGGCTTTGCCTTCATGTGCTCTGTGCCGTTCCTTACCTTGCTCGAAGTGTGTTCCTGTGCTCCGCCTTTTATCCAGGTGGGGAAGGCAAAAAGGATTCAGGTGTGAATTGTTCCAGGCAATTGCCTGACTCTGCCTGATCATGGCACTGGGACATGATTGAGTCTGTCTTTCCCTAGTGTGTAAAGGGAATGTATATGTGTTCATGCAGGGAATGGGGGGGGGTGTTACAAAGCTCATGTACTTGATTGGGAAAGTGGGAGTAAAGGTTTTAAAGGGAGATACCACATCTCACCATTAGGTGTCTCACACCCACTCCCCAAGGATCTCTCATCCAGGTGATCCTCCCTTACTGGTCCACCCCGGGGTCTGGATCCAATAGCGATGGCCATGCCTCAGCCACCTGGATGACAGATCCCTGAGGACTGGTAAGTGAGACACCTTCTGGTTTCTTACACAACCCAATCCAAGGTGTGTCCCTTAATATGTGATGGGTCACAATTATGGATATGAATGTCCATATTTTTTAACATGTGCTCTAAATCAATTACTTGTCTATTCTTGGTATCTCCCCTCCATCTATTGAGATCTCCTAAAAGGATAATAGCACAATGAGGCTTGTGTGGTGGCATAAGTAATTGCCTGAGATGGTCATTAAATAAAAGCATATCTTGGGGGGGGTCTATAAATCAAGATAAAATGCATACTATTGTTATCATTAGGTGTAATTTTGGTATGGATGATTTCACATCCATCGCATTCTATTTTACTTTCGTACATTCCCAACTCCTTTTTACAAATTATGGCTGCCCCACCCCCTTAGCCTACTACACCATTTTTTCCAAAAGATTCATAGCCCAATGGGGTTGCTTGTTCAAATTTGGGTCCACTAGATGGCTGTAGCCATGTCTCGGTTAGACACATAATATCTACCTTTGTGTCCATGATATAATTATGTATATCCACACTATTGGGGTCATTACGAGTTTGGAGGTAGCCATGGTGCTATTAGCGCCATGGCTGCCTCCAAACTCGTGTCCGGGTTCCTTGAATGGGGATTTACCGGGTCATTCCAATCTTGGAGGACCCGGTAAATCCCCATTCAAATTACCCATTCCCATTCGAGCCCCCATAGGGCTCAATGGGAATGGGGAGGGAGCTATTAACGGGCCCATTAATAACGGGCCCGTTATTAGCTCTCTGGTCCCTTAGCGGCTCCCGCTAAGGGGCCTCATAATGCAGCGGTAAGAGGTTAACGGCACCGGCATCCTTACCGGCACAGTTAACCCCTTACCGCCACACTTGTAATAAGGTCCTATGTTTTTAAAAACAAGCTTTTATTTAACTTGCACAGATTGCATCATCACATTGTTTGTATTTGCATTACTCATTGTTACAGTTGTTCAATTCCGTATATAATAGGAGTATGTCATATTTACATTTAGCAGTTCTGCTACATCTTCATCTCTTTCACATTTATTAGCGAGATATTGCCTGTACCCGCTTCATATGTCTTTCGGGTGACTTGTCATAGGTAATAGACTAGGGTACACATCTTCGCTGTCATTTGCCCAGGTCATGTCCTTCTCCCAATCACTCAGCACAGGGGGTTCCTTACATTTACAACACATTAATATTACACACTTCGCCAATAATAAGCTCAGATTCAAAAACTTGCGCCGGATTGGGCTCATTCTGCACACAATGCCCAGCACACATGAACTTGGGTCCCAGTCTATAGGCTGGTCCGACATCTCTCCAGCGCTTTCGACATGCCAGTCCAGTATTCGGTTAACCTTATACATGACCACAACATGTGCAGTATGTCTGCCTCATCACTCATCTTGCCTTATCTTGGTCATTTCCCAGTCGCTGTGGTGTACATGCTCTTAAGTCTGGCCTGGGTGAAATGGACCCTGTGTAATATCTTATAATGCACCAAGTAGTATCTTGAGTTGTACGATATGTTTTTCGTCAGTCCACATAGTCGGCGTAGAGAGTTATAATCTCTATTTTGCCGGCCAGGGGTATCCCTGCTCTGCTGTATCTTGCTCTCAGTAAGTCAGCCAGTGGTTCAATTACCAAGGCGAACAACAGTGGGGACAGCGGACAGCCTTGTTGTGTGCCCCCAGCTAGCTCTAGGATCACTGATAATGTCCCATTGACGCACACTCTAGCGTAGGGTTGCATGTAAAGTATACAGACCCAGCTTATAAAATTCCGGCCGAATCCGTAGTTGTTTAAGACTCTGAACAGGAAGGGCCAATATACAGTGTCAAAGGCCTTTTGCATGTCTAATGCTAATGCTACCCCCTCAGTGTCTCTAGGGATCTTAGCTACAGTTTAGCAACAGCGGATATTAGAGGCTGTGGATCTGCCCAATACAAATCCTGCTTGGTCTTCATAGACCATGTGTGGCATTAGGGGGTTCAGGTGTGTGTCCAGTATCCTGGCAAATACCTTTGCATCAGTATCTATAAGGGTTAGTGGGTGATCAGATCCATATTCCTCGGTTCGATTCCCTGGTTTGGGCAGCGGGTTGTGTCCGGTAGTTTGCCCGTTTCAAGCGCCTTGGTCTAAACAGCGTGGAGGAGGGGTGCTAATATCTCTGCAAACTCCTTATAGAATTCTGCTCCTAGACTATTTCCCCCTCTGTGGCAGAGCTTTGGGGGCAGTACAAGTTGGCGTAGGAGTCAAAGAAGACTTCACCAATTTCCCTCTGGTCTGTGACCATGATTCTGTCCTCTCAGGTTATACATGGGATATTCGTGCTCCCTCTTTCCCCTCGCACCATCTGTGCTAGCAATTTACCGGGTCTTTCTTGTTCACCATACCTCCTTGCGGCCGCTGGCCTATTGAAATAGCGCAGTTTGCGATCTGCTGCTGCCCAGAATTCCACTCACTGTACATTAATAGCAGCCGCAGTCTGCGCCATTGGAGCAGTCACATATTGTTCTTGAAGCTTGGCTATCGCTTCTTCCCGTCTCCCCAGTTCCCTCCGTAATGTCTTTGAGTACTCCCAGTTCTGTGGACATGGTGCTGCCCCTAATATAGGCCTTAAATGCTTGCCATAGGACTGCCTGATTGGTGACTGATCCGTCATTATTTTCAAAGAATTCTGTGATATGTTGTGTCAAGCTGGTTTTGCATACCGGGTCAGCCAATGTGGCTGCTTTGAAGCGCCATTGTGTTCTCTATGGGGCAACTCTGGGGATGGCCAACGAGAGCAGTACTGGTGAGTGGTCAGATAATGTTCTAGGTAGTATTGTAGTCTCTGAAACCCAGCCCAAGACCCTCTGTGATAATAACCATAAGTCGATCCTGGAGTGCATACCGTGGACAGATGAGTAGGAGGTGTATGCTCGTTGTGGCCCATGTAGTGATCGCCATGTGTCTTTCAGGCCAAAGTCTGCTATATGTGTGTGTATTACGCGGGCTGTGTTGGTCAGTGGTCTAGGGGTGCTCGTTGTACGGTCAATGTTCATGTCAAGTATTGTGTTGAAGTCCCCCCACAAATGATGTGGGCCGTTGGGTATTTAACGCATTTCTGAAAGCCTGTAGTGTAATAATCGGAATCATCGATATTAGGGCCGTATATGTTGATGAGTAGGACTTTAATATTGCCTAATTTGCCATGCACTACCACGTATCTGCCATTTGTGTCACTCTCGGTTGTGAGATGGGTAAATGGTAATGTTTTATGTATTAGTATCATAACCCCCGGCTTCTAGTTGAGTAGGACGTGTAAAAAAGGTGGTTCCCCCTTCCCGGCGCGAATATATTGGCCTGGTGTCCCAGTAAATGCGTTTCTTGGAGGTATATTATCCGTGCTCCTGTTCTATTGACATACGCCATCACCTTCCTTGCTTTCACATGCATTCCAAGACCTCTAACATTCCAGCTCAATAGTTTAATCTCTTCTGGGTTCTTGTCAGCCATACAATATATTTCCTTCTTTGCATTCTGTTATACACTGGTGCGTTATAGTTTCTTTTGGGTAACAATTAGTTATCTATCTGTGCATATTTTTTAGTTTAAGATCCCAAAACATCACTCTCTCCCCCCACCCCCACTCTCATAGTTCCCCGAACTTCAACTATGCGTATCCCTCCATTCCTTCCCCCAACCTTCCCTCTCACCCAGTAAACAAACTCATGCACTTGCATGTGGGGGGCCGCTTCAGTGGCAGCCAAAGCCCGGGGGCCACAGCGTTTTTAACTTTACGGTTTCCAATCTTAATTATATTACCAGTACACATATTGAAACAAGGCGATTAGTAGTGTGCTGGCTAATCGTCACGAGAACGGATATCTTCCGGGACTAGTGTTGAATATGGCGTTGTGTTTATAGTTCCAAGTCACTGCGATAGTCGGGTTATCCACATGTGTCTAGTACATTCTCCGGGGAGTGATTCACGGTACCATCATCACCTCTTGGCTTCTGCTTATCAGGTAGAGGTATGTTTGCCTCCACGAAGTTGGCTGCCTATTCCGGGAATGTAAAAAAATACATCTTAATTTTGTATTGCATGCAAAGCCTGGCCGGATACAACATTGTGTAAGGTATCATGCGTTCTCTGAGCATCTTTTTAACCCAGGTGAATGACTGCTTTTCTTGGTGGACTGCGAGGGTGTAGTCAGGGAACACATGAATCACGTTGGATCCCATTTTCAGTTCCTGTTTGTCTCTCACGGCTCGCAGTGCCAGGTCTCTGTCCCTGTAGTTCATAAGTCTCGCTATTATCTGCCTCGGGTAGGCACCTGGTTTTGGACGTGTGGCAAGTGATCTGTGCGCACGTTCAACAACAAACATTGCCGAAGATCCAGGGTCTCCAAACAATTCCCTGAGCAGTCCTTCAACGGCTAGCTTCACAAACTCATGCACTTGCATGTGGGGGGCCGCTTCAGTGGCAGCCAAAGCCCGGGGGCCACAGCGTTTTTAACTTTACGGTTTCCAATCTTAATTATATTACCAGTACACATATTGAAACAAGGCGATTAGTAGTGTGCTGGCTAATCGTCACGAGAACGGATATCTTCCGGGACTAGTGTTGAATATGGCGTCGTGTTTATAGTTCCAAGTCACTGCGATAGTCCGGTTATCCACATGTGTCTAGTACATTCTCCGGGGAGTGATTCACGGTACCATCATCACCTCTTGGCTTCTGCTTATCAGGTAGAGGTATGTTTGCCTCCACGAAGTTGGCTGCCTATTCCGGGAATGTAAAAAAATACATCTTAATTTTGTATTGCATGCTAAGCCTGGCCGGATACAACATTGTGTAAGGTATCATGCGTTCTCTGAGCATCTTTTTAACCCAGGTGAATGACTGCTTTTCTTGGTGGACTGCGAGGGTGTAGTCAGGGAACACATGAATCACGTTGGATCCCATTTTCAGTTCCTGTTTGTCTCTCACGGCTCGCAGTGCCAGGTCTCTGTCCCTGTAGTTCATAAGTCTCGCTATTATCTGCCTCGGGTAGGCACCTGGTTTTGGACGTGTGGCAAGTGATCTGTGCGCACGTTCAACAACAAACATTGCCGACGATCCAGGGTCTCCAAACAATTCCCTGAGCAGTCCTTCAACGGCTAGCTCCATCGGACCCTTGAGTGCATCTTCCAGTACTACTACTATACGTATGTTGTTGCGGTGCAATCTCGCTTCCAGGTCTTCACATGTTAATTTAACCATTCCCAAATCTTTGGCCATATCGGTCACTGTGTTTCGCAATGCTTCAAGCGTGTCTTCTGTCGTGCTGATTCTTGTTTCTGCTTCGGTAATGCAGCTGGTAGTCTTTTCGAGCTGATTCCGGATTGACATGACATTAGTATTAATGCCATTGAGCTTGTCATTTAGCGTGGCAAAACCTTGTTGCATAGATGTGAAAACTGCTTGTAGGTCCATAGGGGTAAATGTCGATGGTGATGAGGGAGATACGGTGTGGCCTGAGCCATTGCTGCTCATGGTGTCAACCTTAGAGTCTATCGTTCCCCCTCTCTTGGCTGCCGCCCCTTTGGGCATTGTACTCCGCTTCTGGGGGTTTCCTCTTTTCAGGCGCTGTGTCATGCGGTAACGGGGAACTTGTGAACACTTCTGCAGATGTGACCTTTTTGTCTGGGTGGAGTTCGGGCCTAGCGTGGGATGTAGGGGTTCAGTCACACCAGTGTTTCCATAGGTTTAGATCATATCTCTTTGACCCCGTTACTCTTGCTTTGCAGCGTCAAGTTTGTGTCTCTGCTAGTTGCATTCAGCCTGTGGCTTGCCCCTAAAATGTAACTAATGCGCTGCCATGAATGCTGCGTTCACAGCACGTTGTGTTGCGCTCTTTCAGTGCATGGGCAGGTTATTCATAGGCCTGGGTGATGCCCATGCAGTCCATGCATGTATCTCTCTACTCCGGTGGGGCAGGGTATTCACCCTGATGGGGGCCGAGGATTTAATTGTCTGGTATCCTTTTTGTTGTTCCTGTATTTCACGTGCCAATGTTTGGTTGCTCCCCTGCACTGCTGCAGATCGTGCACCCACTACGGTCTAGAAGGTGATTCACGCTTCTGTGTCACTTCATAGCTTGAGTCCGGAGCATGGACAGGGCAGTCTGTCCAATGGAGGTCGCAGGAGGTTGAGTATCATTCCACGCGCCTTATAGTGATGTCATTGCATTTCTCGCTGGCCTCTAATGTGTCAGGTAATTTATCCTTCCTTGTATGGAGTCTGGTGTTCCTCGACAGATATAGCAATGTATGCTCTCATTGACCCCCCTGGTGGGCTCCGGTGCGGTGAATATATACGTATCACTATGAGCACGTGGGCTAGGTGAGGACAAAGTGTGTCGAGGTGACATGTTTATTAAACAGTATTTGCCCTTGTGGCTTCTCCGTTCAAGCTTTCAGTATGGTGTACCAGCAATTGTTCCCTCAGATACCTGCTTTCCCCCACGGACAACAATGGAATGAATTGTCTAGGTACACCTTGGAGCAGGCACGGTGTGGGGGTGTTATGGCTCCGGGGGCCTCATGGTTGCCACTTGCCCGCCTCAGCACAGGCGTGCCTAGTTAGTTCTTCCCCCGCCATCCAGCTTACTGTTTTCTCACTCTTGTGGTGGCTGTGGCTCCTCTCTGTCATCCGCTGGCGATGTCGGCGTAGGGTCCTTATTCTTCACGGGACAATGTAGTAGTGTCCGCGAGAGTGATCGGGGAGCCAAGCATGTTCGGGTCCCTGCTCAGCGGGCGGGGGTGTCCTCAGGCTACTCACGCAGTTCCTGTGTCCGGAGGTTGTTCTGGCATCTTGGGGACAGGGGAGTATTGTCGCCCTCAGTTCAGACTGCCATCATCCAGTTCGGAATCCCCTTGCCGCACTTTCTGGGCTTGATGTTGGGAGCGGGATTAGTGCTGGTGCTTCTGGTCTTTTCTCCGGTGGCTGCCACTACTGTGGTGGGTGGGGCCCTCAAGGGCTTCGGGACTCAACCACTAGGCCGCTCGGGACTGCACAGTCTGTTTGCTGTATCTCCGGATCTGTTAATTCAATCCTTGCGATTTCTCGTATATGGGTAGCCAGCACCTTCGTACATCTTCATGTTTAATTCTGTCAAAAACTGGGTAGTTTTGTGCAAGTGTTCCGCCCCTGTCCTCAGCTTGCCCATGGAGCTCACGCTCAAAACTGCATTCAGCAGTGTGCGCAAGAGTGCCCCCGTATCCACACTATGTTTAGGAGGCGACCTGGTGTTCAATAATGTTATTTTCACAACTCCAGTGTTTATAATATTATTATCTGTCGGTCCTGTGGTCACAAGATCTATAGTGGGTGTGCTGCTGGAGCAAACAAGTTCCCCCAAATATGCTATCTCTGTCTGGAAGTACTGCAATTGTATCCCTTCTCCACAAGCAGGGTGAGGAGCGTTATTGAGTCTCCTCAACACTGCTCCTCGGAAGTGCTACAGACTAATAGATCGTCCACGTACTGAATTACGGTACTGGACACATATAAGTTCCCAAAATCCATCTAAACCACCTGTTAAAGACACTCTGAGATTCACAGTAACGCTGGGGCAAACTTGTGTGCTCAAATTTTGGACCACGATACATAAATGCTGTGAGATACATAAATGCTGTGAGGTACTGAGAATCGGAGTGTAAGGGAACAGAGAAAAATTCACTTTTTAAATCAATCGCCGTAAAGTGGGTCAACTCAGAAGGAATGTTACAGAGGATGGTGGCAGGATTTGGTACCAATTCCGCCTCAAAAATATTATTGAGGGGTGGAAAGCCTTGACCACCCTCCAACTTGACCCCTTCTCTTTCTTCACAGGGTAGATAGCCATATTGCATGGGGACACAGAAGGTTGTATTATGCCTTGCTTCAACAATGCCATAATGGTTTTGTAAATCCCCTCATCTGCCTCCCTAGACATGGGTGACTGCTTAACCCGTGGTAATATCACACTGGGTTTCAATTTTATCCTCACCGCTCCAACACTCTTTAACAGGCCCACATCACAATGATTGCTAGTCCACAAATGGTCTGCCACCTTTCCCAAATCCTCCTTCCAATACGGTGGTGTACTTTTAATGATGAGCATGGTCTGTGGTACTTCCCTTTCCTCTATCGCTATCTGGCAAGGCACCCCAATTTCAAAGACTATGGGCCACATTACGAGTTTGGAGGCAGCCATGCCCTTAATGAGGGCATGGCTGCCTCCAAATTCGGGTCCAGGGTCCCTGAATGGGGAAATACCAGGCCATTCCGACTTTGGAGGGCCCGGTATTTCCCCATTCAGGGAACCCGGACCTGGGTGATCCCCATTCCCATTTGAGCCCCATAGGGCTGAATGGAAATGGGGAGCATGCTAACAACGGGCCCATTAATGACAGGCCCGTTGTTAGCATGCTGGTCCCCTCACAGGACACGCGAAGGACGTCTGGTCTACCAGACGTCCAGAGCAGGTCCCACGAGGGAACCTCGTAATGAGGCGGTACAGGGTTAATGGCACCGGCACCTTTACCGGCGCCATTAACCCCTTACGGCCTCACTTGTAATGAGGCCCTATCTCTCCTGTGTCTTCAGTGTCTTCGGAAAATTGATTGTCGGACACATTCACTAGTGATAATGTTGGATAGATGCACTGAACTGTGCACCACTCTCTGCCTTCCTCATCTGTGCCTGAGAAAACCACCCTGTTTTTCTTGAGAACTACTGCCTCTAGGAGAATCATAACAATGGTGCCTGGTGTTACTTCCCGCAGCACATCAGGCCAAAATAAAAAACTCCATCGGTACACACCAAGTCTGATTTCTGATCCTCAGGACCCAACTTAACAAAACCATCACCCCATAAAGAAACAATGCTGAATGGAAAGGAACCCCTCTGATCGTGCTGTTGCTACAATAGGCCTGAAAATGCACTGCATCCCTTACCGGATACAACACGGTAAGGTTAGCATACTATACCCTCCTACGTGAAAGAAATCGACATGTATAGCTTACTCGGGATGTCTCTTCCCAAAAGATTTGCTGGGGTGTCCGTACAATACAACAAAGGGCAGATACATTTCGAGTATGTAGCTTAATATGAAGATCTTCAGTATAAGGAACCGACAGGCTAGCCCCAGAAAATCCCTTTGTGTCTATCGTTTCGCCTGACAAGGGGAACTCACCTTGCTTAATGCAAGATTTTGTAGCCCTTATGTAGACCAGAAATGAGAATGTTATATTAGTTATCAGTGGTAATGCACAGGACTGGACAAATTAGAGACTCCTGTGGGCTGTGCTTGTCCTGGTACATATTAGCGCTTCTACGCGAAGAAAGGATTCCCTCCAAAAACACTTGCTCCAGTGTAGTGGGTAACCGTTCCTTGGGGTAAAGAATTTTTTCGCCATGTGTGCACTGATGCTTCTGCTGGCATGGCCGGCGGGATCCCAAAGGTCTGTGCTGCCCCAGTCGCTGGGTTCTGTTCAACCCGTGCCTGCTGTGATTGCACATATCCCAGGGCATATTGCAGGGTCAGGGTTTGCATATGTTGTGCTCCCATGTTAAAGTACTGTGGTCACTCATGACAGTCTCGTTACAGGTGTCCTAACCTTCCACACAACGACCACTGAATCCCATGAACCCTCTCTTACTATTTCCATTAAACGAGGACCCATTCCTCGGAACAGGCTGTGAGGAACTCATGGTGACAACAAGTAAGACCCACACAAGTTATCACAGTTCAAGGGTGTTTATTGATCAATGAATGTTGTATGTAGGTGGGAAAAATGCCTAATCTAAACCTAAATCTAAGATGAGAGCATGCGTCAACCAAAATAAAGCAGACCTAGTAGTGTCGTGTCAAAACAAAAAGGGCCTATACCAAGAAACCTATTGCCAAACCTCACAACTAATACTAAAAGGGGTGTGGGATAGTTCTCAAGAAAAGAAAGAAGTGTTAACAAATAATATGTCAGGATGCAGTAGCCTGGGTCTCCCTTCCCCATGTTTTGGACACGGCATAAGATGGGAGCTTGGAGTATAGTACAGTGTTGGGCTTCTTCAGCACAAGACGATAGTTCCAAGTCTCGTTTCCTGTGAAAGTCTCTTGCCTTCAGGGCCTGATGTGTTTCAAATAACAAAAACAAAAGTTCCTTTAACAAATGAAAGTTTGTTTCCAAAGTTCACTGGGTGACAGGGTCATCCTCTGGGTCTCCCTCTTCTGGGCTCTGACCCTTCTCAATTGTAATCCAAAATTCAGAGAGGGTGATAGTTTCACCCCTGGGTCCCCCTCTTCTGGGCTCTGACCCTTCTCAATTGTAATCCAAGATTCAGAGAGGGTGATAGTTTCACCCCTGGGTCCCCCTCTTCTGGGCTGACCCTTTTCAATCGTACTTCACAATATATCACAGTTCTTTTTATTTTTATTTTCTTTTTATAACTCTGTTTATTGAGTTTGAACAACACAACATAGAAAAAAACATGGATCATCGGCATACATAGGTTAAAGGCAGCATAGCATTAATAACAGTTAGAAGAGGCCCATAAGGCCGAGGACCGTAAGACCATAACAAAACAAGGCAGGTAACCAATGCTAACAGTGGTATTGATCCATCCCCACCAGCGGATTTCAGTGAGCATCTAGCCATTTACCCCATATTTTTTCAAATTTACGGGGGCAGCCCCGTGCATTATAAATCCGGCGCTCTGAAGCTGCGCACCTGTCCAGCTCGTTACTCCAACGGTTCAGACAAAGTGGGTCGGCAGATCCCCAATTAGCTGCAATAAGTCTTTTGCCTGCCCCCAACACAATTGCCAGAAACATGTTCTCATATTTTGACAGGTCTACTTCACCCCAGTTGCCTAAGAGTACCATTTTGGGATCCCTGGGGATTGGTGTCGCCAGGGCGGCAGAGATTGTACTAATACTGTCCTCCCAGAAGGCCTGTAACACCCGACAGTCCCATATCATATGGTAGGAGGTGGCAGGTTCATTTTTGCATCGAACTCATGTCCCGTCTTCTAGTCCACCCCATCTGGCCATTACAGCACGTGAGTGGTATGAGCGATGGAGGATTCTCAACTGTAGTAGCCTAAGCTTGGATTCTATACCAATTTCTCTAGGAGACATTAATGCATCAACCCAATCTTCAGGTTCAAGGTGACCTACGTCCCTTTCCCACTTTGCTTTGAGCCCGTCTAGCTGTGTAGCCCCGAAGGAGTTAAGGGCCTGGTAAAGAGTGGAGGTGACCTTAGAGGAGATGCGTTGGGGGAGGATATTGGTCTCGATTGGGGAGCAGGGGGGTATGATTGTCGTGTCAGGGAATTGTGTTCGGATAGCGTGGGCTAGTTGTGCGTGCCGAAACCGGTCAATGGGTGCCAGGTTGAATTGTTCTCGGATGGTCTCAAAGCCCAGGAGGCGACCCCCTTGTAACACCTGTGCTAGTGTGTGTATTCCTTTTGCATGCCAGTGACCAAAGGAGCTCATTCTCACTATTTACGGGAGGAGCACATTGTGCCATATGGGTTGTGATAGCGTTGGCTGTCCTTTCCAGCCGATTAGTTTGTGTGCGTCTCGCCAGGCGCGACGTATATGGTGGGTCATTTTGGGCAGCGCCAGGAGTTGGTCATGGGTGGCGTACAGGATTTGCAGCGGTGTTAACGGGGCCTTGATCTCCAGTTTGATACGGATGTGTGGCAATGTGGGGTCCGCGTGCATCCAGTCGTTTACCACTCCTATCTGTCTCACAAGGTAATAAGTGCGTATGCAGGGTAAACCGATGCCTCCCTCCCATACTGATCTCTGGAGCGTATCATGGGCGATCCGGGATTGTTTCCCACCCCATAGCAGTGTGCGTAGGTACTTGTCAATGAGTGCAAAGGTTTCTGGGGGGATGAGGAATGGGGCGTTCTGAAGAACATACAACAGCCTGGCGAGGGTCATCATTTTGAATAGCGAGGCTCTACCCATCAGCGATAGGGGAAGGGATTGCCAATGGGTGGTGTCTCTGGTGAACCACTCAATTACTGGTTATAGATTAAGTCGGGGATACTCCTCGAGCGTCGGGTCAAGCCGTATACCAAGGTATTTAAATTCCTTAATAGAGACATGGTATGGGCAGGTCTCCGGGATCGCAGACTCGCCCCCCTTAATCGGGAAGAATATGGTTTTGGCCTCATTCACCTTTAGGCCCGCAAAATTCTGGTATTCCCTTAGAATGAGGGAGACAGCCGGGCATGAGATGCACCGGTTACTGAGGTATATGAGAAGGTCATCCACATAGAGCGAAAGGCAGTCTTCTCCCCCTTCCGGCCAAACGAAACCGGTCCAGTTGGTATTGGCTCTAAGCTCAATTGCTAGCGGTTCAATGGCCAGGAGGAAGAGGAGTGGGGATAGCGGGCACCCCTGCCTCGTGCCCCTACCCAAGGGAAATGATTTGGAAGACCTGCCATTCACCCTCACTGTGGCCACCGGGGATGCATAAAGAAGTTTTACCGATGATATAAATGTCTGCCCCAGGTTCATCCTAGCCATGATCGCCCACAGAGCTTCCCATCCCACAGAGTCAAACGCCTTTTCAAAGTCCACCCCCAGGAGGGCGAGTGGGGCTGGTATTTCTTTCGCTCTGCTCAGCGCCAATTGGACTCTACGTAAGTTAATTCGAGTTGATTTATTGGGCTTGAATCCACATTGGTCCGGGTGGACGAGGGTTTCAATCACCTGCAGTAGTCTATTGGCAAGTGTTCTGGCGAGGACCTTGGCCTCGCCATTGATCAGGGATATCGGGCGGTAGGAGGCACATTCCTCCGGGGGTTTTCCAGCCTTGTGTATGACTACTATGCATGCCTTACTGAGGTCTGGGGGGAGTGCTCCCAGCTCTCTGCTGCGTAGGAACATACGGTGCATGTGGGTAGATAGTGAGCCACCGAGGCATTTCCATGTTTCCGTTGGGAACCCGTTGGGGCCCGGAGTTTTCCCGGAATGGAGCTGTGCCAGCGTCTCTTGCACCTCGGTGTCGGTGATGTCAGCATTCAGGAGATCTGATTGGTGCTGTGGGAGTATTGGAATCTCGATTCGGTCGAGGTAGCGTGAGGGTTCAACTGGCGGGTTCTCAGTGGGTGGGGTGTAGAGATTTTTGTAGTAGTCGGCGAATGCCTCGACAATGTCAGAGTCTTCTGTCAGCAGTGTTCCATCTGGAGATCTAATGGCCCGTACATGTCCCCTGCCCTGTTTGCGTCTCTCTAACCAGGCCAGAGTCTTGTTAGCTTTGTCGCCCCGTTCATATATTTGGCTTCGGACTAATTGGTGGGCAGTTCGTGCATTGTCTAGAGATAGGTTGCTAAGGGCGTCTTGCGCCGTGAGCATCGCCTCTTTTGCTTCTTGGGTACCGTGTACTAGGACTTGCCGTTCGCACTCCAGGACTCGTGCTTCTGCTTCAGTGACTTTCTGGACTTGACGTTGTTGATAGGCGGAAACTGCTGAGATAGCTTCCCACCGGAGGACCGTGTTGTACGCCTCCCAGATCGAGATTGGGCAGTCCACGGAGCCTTCATTGAGCTTGAAATATTCCGTTGTCTTTTTTTCAAACTCCTCAGCGATTTCAGGGAGGCGGAGATGGTATGCGTTTAGGCGCCAGTTACGGTCTGGGTGGCGGCATGAGTTTTTCATGGTTAGGAGGAGCGGAGAGTGGTCCGAAATACCTCTTGCAAGGAATACAGCGTCGAGAAGCCTGTGATTTATGTTGCGGGGGATAAAGGCATAATCGATCCTGGAGAATGATTTGTGGACGCCCGAGTAGAAGGAAAAGCCAGCCTCGTTGTTATGAAGCGAACGCCATGTGTCCGTCAGTCCCAAGGCCTCGGCGAACGCGGTGAGCGATGTGGAGGTGGGGCGGGTTCCAGATCTCCTATAGGATCTATCGACTGTGGTGTCCATTACTTCATTAAAGTCCCCCCCAATCACCCAAGTATCGGCCTCTTCTTCCAGGAGCAAGCACTGTAGTTCGGAGAGTAGTTCTTTCGCCAGCGTGGGGGGGGGGCATAGATTGCTGCCAGGCCCCATTTCTCGCCCCAGATATCAGCTAGCAACAGTACATATCGGCCTCAGGGGTCGGTCCTGATCTTCTTTACCTGGAGAGGAACTCGTTTGTGAACGAGTATCATCGTGCCCCTGGCACCTTTCGTGAATACGGCATGGTAGGTATGCGAATAATTGGATCTTTTGAAAAAATTGGCGTTTGTGCCTATCAAGTGCGTTTCATTTAGGAGGGCAATGTCTGGCAAGTGTCGGTTTAGGTACTGGAGCACCAATCTTCGCTTTATGCTGGAGCCGAGGCCATTGACGTTCCAGGACAGTATGGTTACCTTGTTGGAATTCAATCTATCTCCGTGAGTCTTCTTGTTGGGACATCTGGAAGGATCAGCGGCAATTGCGCTTTTTCTGGGGACATATGGCGGTTTCCTTCCAAGGGAGACATCCGAGGGTTGCCTCGCATTGAGGTGCCTGCTGACTGGCTGATAATGGCGTCCACGGTCCTGGCCAAAGACAGTGTATGCTTTCCTTGCCTACGTTTGTCGGCTTCAAGTCTTCTTGTCCCATAGTTCCTTAGGTCCCCAAAACGCCCCTCACCCTGTACTTCCCCCCCAACTGGGAGCACCTGTTGCCCAAACATTAAACTTATAACTTGGTAAACTTCCTCGGGATAACCCTGACTGCGATAACGCCCGCACCGCATTAGGAGCGGCGGCCGCTAGGTGAGCGCTTCCATGTTAATACATTGCAGATTAGTTCCCCCCCACTGCGTGGGCCTTACCCCTTTTCTGCGGGGGTCCCCGTCATGTCGTTGTCTGCATTGGCCGGAGATCGAGGGGGCGAGAGCCGCTCAGGCCTGGGCCTCTGTGTGGGTGGGCCCGATGGTGTGCGCCTCGTTCTGGAATCCGTGAGAACTTGGGTTTCCAGCCAGTCCCATGCTTCTTTGGGAGTGTAAAATAGATGAGTGGTGCCCTCATAGTGGACTTTGAGCGATGCTGGGAAAAATAAAGCATATTTGATAGAAAGCGACTGAAGTTTCTTCTTGACCGAGTCAAAAGATTGGCGGGCCTTTTGGACTTCTTGGTGTAGTCGGGGTAGAACCCGACCCTATAGCCGTTGTATGTAATCGGGCCAGAGGCCCTTGCCATTTGTAGGATCGCATCTCGATCACGGTAGTTCAGCAGGCATGCGATTATCGTTCTAGGCGGGGCGCCCGGCGTAGGTGGGCCGGTGGGGACACTGTGCGCCCTTTCTATGGAGAAGAATTTGGATAGTTTTTTAGGGGCAAAGACATGAGTTAGCCAATCCTCCAGGAACAGTTCAGCGCTGGGGCCTTCCTCCTTCTCCGGTATTCCGAGGATTCTAAGGTTATTGCGCCGTGCTCTCCCTTCACTGTCCTCAGCACGGTATTCCAGTTGGGCAATTTTTTGGGTGATCGCGGCCAGTTGTTGCTCCAAGCGGTGCACCGTGTCTTCTGTGTCCGACACTCTCTGTTCCGCCTCACCAACCCTGGCCGATAGATTGCAGAGGTCTTGGCGTATAAGGGACACCTCGGTGGATATGCCACCTATTTTAAGTTCCAGTGATGTCCTCGATTCCCCAATTGCTCTCATGAGGTCCGTCAAGGAAATTGGGGGGTCCTGAGGCTCATTGCCGGCCCCTTCGTCTTCTGGGGGCTGAGGTCCGCGGCGTGGAGGGGCCTCCACGGTGTAGAGGTCCATTTTGCTTTGCAGTGTTTGTCGCCTGGTCTTTTCCTTCCCCATGTCGCGGTTGATCAGCCCCATGCAGTGTGGGCACAGCCGCTTCAAGTGTTCACCCAAGGGGCGGATGTAGGGTTTGGAAAAGGGCTAGCGTATGCCAAGCGGGTGTGCCCAAGCAGTGCAGGGGCCCGTCGTGTGTCTGTGTGCTGGCTGCGCCTTAATATAGTTCCGTTGGCAGCGTATCTCTGTCCATGGGGGAGCGCAGCCCCCGGTTCTCCTTGTCCTGCTGCAGCTCGACCCCGGTGCCGCTGTCCTGCTGATTGAGGGGAGGGGGGAAAAGACAGGCAGCGTAGGCCTGACCCGCAGGTAGTCAGTTGTGCGGGCCTTCGAGCCGTGGAGCCTCACCCGCTCACCTCGCTGACGGGCCAGGAGAAGCACCTCGAGGATTCGCCCACTGCCAGTGTCGGGTCGACAGAGGAGATCGCCGTGGGTCTCCAGCGGTATCTGTAGGGCGCCGGTTCTTGTAGTCGGTTGTCTCTGTATGCCTTCTCTAGGAGGGTTCACCGCACACGCCGTCGTGGAGGGGGCGGGCGCTGCGTCAGGTCCTCAACGGCCGCGCCTCGTCCGTCTGCCGACTTCGGGGAGGATCTCGCGTCTCCTACCCTGATTTTCTTCGGGGTTGCGGGCACTGGTTCTCTACTGCATCCGCTACCCCCGGGGCGTAGCCGGGGTGGAAATGGTACACTTTAACGGGAGTTCTTGCAGGATAATTGTAGCGGCCGCCGGGAGCCGAGGCAGTTAGGTCTGCATGCGTTGGTCGCGCATGCGCAGTCGCACACACTTCTTTTCTTAATGAACTTTTGGGTGATAGCTTCATCCCTGGATCTCCCTCTTTCGGGCACGGACCCCTCCTGACTGTCAGTTCTTGGATGATGGTTTCACACCTGAACCTCCCTTGGTCGTGCTCGGACCCCGCCTGACTGCCAACTCTTGGGTGATAGCTTCATAGCCGGATCTCCCTCGGTCGGGCTCGGACCCCTCTTACTTTAAAGGGATTCAATTCCCTTGGTTTCTCAGTGTTCTTTTGTTGTGGGATTCACTTTCCTTTCTTTCACAGTGCTTGTAGATCAAAATCTTTCGATTGTACAGAGATTTTGTTTGACCCTGGCGTATGACCACCTTGACCTATTTCGAGGGCCTTCCTACGGCCTTCTGGTACTTGTAGTTTATCTCATATGGGGCTCAGAGTCTCTTGAGTTAGCACCCACATGGTGCTGCTTTCCCTCTGCAACTGGTCTACCCTTCACCCTTTTTACAGTTCATTCAAAGTTCATTAACTTTAGTTCGAAGCGATTGTCACTCAACACAGCCTAGTTCCTATCGGTTCTCCCCTCGACTCACCGGCTGTGTCGAACTACTTGGCTTTTGGCTTTTCTGGTACCACGGGTGCAGGAGCTTCCCTCGCTCCTGCTTATCGGCATAGGCTTGCCCTGTGCACCGTTGATATCTGCTGAAGGACACTTGTGCTATTGTTTGCAGTCTTAGGCTCTCTTCTTTGAAGGTTCCGCATGGCTGGGACGAAAAGGGCAAGGTCACTTCTTTCCTCACTAGCCTCTCGATTCCTGCTGCCTTTCTCCTTCTTTTGAACTGCCGTGTGGTAGGTGTCCCTTTGTGTACTCTGCTATACTCGGCATGCCGGTACCGTGCTCTTTGGGTCCACCTTGTATCCCTATGGGGGAAGGAAAGGGCCAGCAGGTGTGTGTGATTCAGGTTAATTGCCTGACACTGGGGTTGGGATGTGTTATCTCTGTTATTCTTAGATGCAATATTGCTGCAATAGTGTATCAATAAGGTATACAATACTTATTGAAAGACCTCCACAGCAACAAAATGTATGCAAGAGAATAAAGGGTTCACTAACCTGGTCTTCGGTGAAAGAATGATGAGTGGAAAGCTCACCTGATACCCTCTCACTATGCCTAGGAGCACAGTCAACGTGAGAAAGCGTGTCAGGGAAAAAACCCTGTGAAGCTGGGGTGCGCTGGAATGTGCGTCCAGGGGAGGCTTCTGTGGTTGGGAAATGCTGTCCGGATACCGCCAGGAGACGTGGATCATAAGCTTTTACAACTGCAGTAGGCTGTATAGAAGAGACAACAGTTAGAGTGGAAGGAGAGAAGCGGAATGTCCCTTTAGAACGGGCGGATACCTTTCTGGAAGCCTTAGAAACCCTCGAGGGAGATGGACGAGTGTGGAGCTTCGTTCATGATGGCAATGAATACAGCCAGGATTGGAGGAGAAAGTGGAATACACCAGCTCCGCGGATACTTCAATGTAACCGTGGGGTGAATCGGCAAATGAAGTCCGTTTAGAATTGAAGGGAAACTGGATTTCGGAAGGGAACTCAGGATTGCTCTGAAGTGCAATAGATGTTGATGCGTCCGGTGAGGATCCGGTAGGGAAAATAGAGTCTCTATGCACACAACAGACAGAAATAAGGGTCAGATTGAAAAAGGCTTCGATGGATAACAATCTAAGAGATAGGAAGTATCGCACTTACGGAGCGTAGCCGCTGAAAGCAGTAGCAACGCGCTGCTGTGTTGAATTGTTACGCTCACCTGGATCGCCACTCAGCCCTAGTTGGATGATATGCGACTCGAACCCTTTCCCCGATCCCTGGGTAGTGCCTCAGATGGACGTTGAGCCTGAAATACAGGAGAGCTGGATTCAAGACTTAACTGTCTCTGGTAGGGTGTCTTCCCACCTCCCTTGGATTCAAAGCCTTCCCTTGGCCCTCTCCTCACCTTAATTCCTTAGAAGGCGTGCTCTCCGTCCTGCTCTTCGTGGCAGGGGTCATAGTCTTGTGTGGCCGTGAGCGACCAAGTTGCTTCACTGGTGCGAGCCCTTTTGAGTGTCTTTAAGGTAGGTCTTGCTGCTTTACAGTCTTTGTATTCTATTATGTTCTTTCCTTTCTTCCTCTTATTGTTATTAATGTCTTATTTCCTCTCTTTAGATGTGCAAAGAGGTTTTGCATTTTCGTGCGGGTTGGAGCTGAGCACAAGCCGGTAAATGAAGGCACGGTGTGCGTGATGCTGTCTGGTAAGTAATGCGCGATGCGCGGCGCTGTTTTGTCTTGTATATGCTAACCTGCATCTTTCCCCTTCCTTCGTAGGCCACAGTGCTCTTCGCCGGTTGCAGTGATGTTTCGGGATGATGCTGAACAAGAGGCGACTAATCCAGTAAGAATCTTGTGATTTTCGTTGTTCGTGTGGAACCGTGAGTATGCGCTCACTAATGCTGTTCTTCTCTCTCGCCTTTTCAGGTTGCTGCGTTCCGGGAAGCATGCAGTGCCCAGATGATGAAGTTCGCTGGATCAAATGTCTCCAGGTAAGCAGAATCAGGAGCTAACGATGGGCTGAAGACAGGATGCTACTCACAGGTAGGATTCCAATAACGATGTTCTTTTTCTTTCTGCAGGCACGCGGTTGCAAGAATAGCTGGCATCAAAGAATACTGGAGCTCCAACTGGACACGGTGAGCGATAAGCTGCAAACGGCAGAATAACGCAAAGCGTGTTCTGCTGTTTGGGTGTGGTTTAAATAGTCTTCAGGTAAAGTAGTCCAAGTAAAGTAGTCCCAGGCCAGCCACACCCTAAACACTATACCGCATAGCTCAGTTCTTAGGAACTGAGCTATGTGAGTGCCTCCATGTTGACTGAAGCCCCCAAGAAAGTAGTTCCAAGTAAAATAGTCCCAACCTAAAGGTGTTCTCCATAGTGATTATGAGCCTGGTGCCAAAGGCGCCAGGACTGACTTCATGAGAGTCTCGGTGAGATTTTAAGGCCTTTAAGGCCATAATGGAACCCCGGGTCAGAGGTAGGGATCATGACAGAATTCAGGAACTGAAATACTACATCCGGGTGAGGGGGAGGACCTCCACCCTCCGAATTTGCCTGAGTGAATGGAACGTTGCACAGCACACTGGGCACCATCTTGGGAGAGGAGGTATGGACACAAGAAATATGACACCAACGTCGCCATAACGACCATCCCCGTGGCCAGCCCCGTAGGCCACTCATGACAGGATGTGTCAAGTAAACGGTCCTGGGATTAGTCTGTTGTCTGTTGTCGGTGTGAAAGAAGGTTCAGGTCGGAAAAGGGGAAAGGTAAAATCTCTGGATGTGTTACCGGGGCATAAGGGAAAGAGGTGTTACATGGAATAAAGGCATTCGTATTATGGCTTGTCGGGATCTTGGAAGGGTAGGTTACATTTGACAAGGAGTTTAGAAATTGATATTCAGGGGAACGGGATTGTTGGGGTTTGTGAGGTACACAGGAATAACTGGGATTGTGAAATGAATACAGGGGATTCTGGGACTGGTAGTGTGTTGTCAGGGCAGATGGAGGGTTCATAAAAGAATAATCAAAAGGATGTGGAGAAGAATGGTTGAGAGTTGTCGGGTAGAAAGCGGGAAAGCAGGGTTTCTGGGAGATGTGGTTTTCTAACTTAACAGGGTTCGTACTCCTAGGTGATTTACCAGATTGGGGGGGGAGGTTGATAGATTTTGATAATGGAGATTTTATGGGTGAAAGGGGGCTCGATGTGGCACAGCCCAAAAAGGTTTCAGGGATCTCCCACTCGTCGTCTTCTTCCCATGTAATATACACCGCCTCTCATCTTGGGTATTCCCCCTAGCATAACCCTGGGTTGCCCTAACAAGGTGATCCTATGCCACTAGTCCACCACCAGGAACTGGATCCAACAGCGATGGCCACCTGGATAAGGGATTCCTGAGGTCTTACTGGGAAAACACTATCAGTTGTCTCACATGCCCTTCCCCTATGCTGGTTGGACCAGGGATTTTAATGTGGGAATTCCCCTATTGAACCCCTAGATTGTTGGTCCAAGATTTCCAGCATACTACCGGGATCGTTGTTGTTGGGACTCTTGACCCATTCCTGGTTGATCATGGTTTGCGTAGGAGGTTATCTAAAATGGTCTCTTACTTCCCTCTCTCTTTCTAATCTTCCCCTTTTTTGGGTGTCCTTAGCTCTTCCTCTATCCTTTTATGGCAGATCTCTATAGCATGGCCCCTCTCACCACAAAACAGGCATGCTTCAAACTGTAAGGTTTCTGATTCAACCAGAGAGTTTAGCGATATAGTAGTTATTGATCTTCCCTTGTTCTTATTCAGGCGCTAAAACAATATTCCAGGATGTTATGAATCTGTAGGTTTTGTCCCTCCTGATTAATATACGGTTCTTCTCGCATATCCTTGCTTGGATTTTCTTCTTTCTCTCTTCCTTTCTTATTTTCTACTGTCCCCCTTGAATAGAAAAGATGGAGTGCTTGGAGTACTGGGTTGGTTGACAGGTTTAGAAAAACAAAGGTTAATTTGTCTTTGTGGGAGATAAGAGGTAACATTTTTACCTTACCTTCTTTACAAGACAAAATAAAAAAGGACCAACCCAAGGGGTATTTTACTCTTATTTGTAATGTGCATTGTTAAAAGCCATGTCGAGAAGCCCATCACAGTTTTAAAATATACAGTGGGCAACGTTGAAAGCTGTAGTCAGTAGCTATGGCTAAAGGCTGTACCTAGTGCCCATTAATATGTTAGAATACATAGTCGGCACAGCCAAAGGCCGTGGCAACTGCCTAGTATTGTGTTGAAGACCATGGCTAGTGGCTGGGTAGTGTACCTAATATACAGTGGGCACAGCCAAAGGACATAGCTAGTGGCTGATAAGTGTTGTATAGTGCACAGTGAGCACCGCCGAAGGCCATCACTTATTGCATTGTATTATTTTAAAATATACAGTGGACATGGACAAAAGACGTACAAACTGGTCAAGGTTAAAGGCCATGGACAGAGGCCCATTTATATGTTAGAATATAAAGTGGGCACAGCCAAACATTGTGGGCACTGGTCAGAATTGTGCTAAAGTCCATGGTGCCTGATCAGTGTATATAATATACAGTGGACACGGTTGAAAGCTCTATCCACATGTAAAAGCCAGAATCTATGTTTGGTAGCCTGGTAGTGTTTTAAAATATTCCGTGTACATGGGTGAAGGTTGTGACCACTGTCCATAACTGAAGGCCATGGCTAGTACTGTGAGAAACCAGAAGGTGTCTCTCCTGCTAGTCCTCAGGGACTTGTCATACAGGTGGCCAGGAGATGGCCATCGCTTTTGGATCCAGTTCCTGGGGGTGGACCAGCGCGGGAGGATCACCTGGGTCAGTTTTTTTTCGGGGAGTGGGGTTGAGACAGCCTATGGTGAGACGGGGTATTCCCCTCTTTCCTGTACATCTAACCCATCCTATTTCATAGGATTCCCCAATGTCCCAACCCTCCCCCACCTTTCCACACAAACACCGGACAGAGGAAGAGGGCAACTGAGTGTAACAATGCTAACTCACATACATCGCATTGGACATGTCCTGCTAATTGGGTCAGGCAAAGTCAGGCACTTGATTCTAAGTGCATACATCTGATACCAATTAGCTCTCCTCACACAGATAAAAGGCAGAATATAGAGACACACTCTGAGCAAGGTAGAACACAAGTAAGAGCAGAACACCCGTGGTGAAGGCGAACCTACTGGAGCAGAGCAACAGACTGAGGGACTAGAGCCACGGGTAGAGAACCCCAGGAATTCCATGCAGGAGGTCATTGCCTCCAAAAGGCTGCAAAAGATACGTGGAGGAGGACCAATCCAAAATAAGATAGCTGAATTGTGTTGCAAGGATGCCAGCGACCCTCCCAGGTGAACGGCAGAGTTGGGGAGGCGAGGCCATGCCTGTGCTATTAACCTTGACTGGCAATTGGCAAGCAACGTGAGAGACCGGTGTGTGTTAAAGAAAGGTTGAAGTGGCAACATTATACCGCATAATTGAAGGCTGCACGCATGTGGATGAGACGTCAAGAAGAACGGCAGACCTGCAAATGAACTTTCACGTACCGATAGCTGTAAAGTCAGCGATACTGAGTAAGGGGATGGTCTGGTGAAAGGAAGTAGCCCACTCGAAAGTCTCTGTGAAAGGTGAAAAGGTTATAGAGATAAAGTGAATGAACTGTAAATGCAAATTGATTGAAATTAACCCAGAGAGAAGGGGAACGTAAACAGCTGAAGGTTGAACTTTGGTGCATAATACAGTGAACTACCTAGACCAGGAAGCACTGGGGTAAATAGCATAGAAGTGTAATTTGAAGGTTGGAAAGTCGAAGTGGTCCTGCAGAGACGAGAAAAGCCAGGCACATTCGAAGTCTTCGACATCAGGAAATGGTCTGAGCCCGATTGAGGGAGACCAGAAGTATAATAAGTTAGCGGAAGGGAACCCATCAAGGATATGAGTTATGCTTTGGGAAGGGAACTCTGGCAGATGTTGTGAACCTTTGCTTTAAGAGGTCTGAGCCCGACAGAGGGGGACCGTCGCAAACCTTTGGTGAACTGTGTTTTGGAAATTGAAAAAAGTGACTTTGACGTGGAAGACCAGGTGGGCCTTGATCCATGTTTTGAACTGCCTTTGTGTTAAGAGCTTGAGCCAGAGTGTGTTGTCTTGTCTACAGGGACCGCCTTACTCTGTGCTGTCCAATGTGGGGAGGAGAGCTGACTCAGCCATATTTATTCTTTCGAACAGCGACTTTCCTTTACCTACGCATATTCCTTTTTACACCTTTTGTACTAGATATAGGGCAGGCATTAGGCTTTATTAGTATAGGCCATTTTGTTTTGATGTACACAACTAGGACTGTTTTGTTTATGATTTGATGGTCGAGACTACTCCTATCCTAGCTATAGGGCAAAGTAGGAGTTTCTACAACCCCATTGAAACTTTAATAAAGGTTTTACAAATTGTACCTGTTGTGTCAGTGTCATATTTGTGATACCATACCTCCCTTAAAGTACCCATTCATGTGTCAAAATATATTTGGCCACGCACACTGACCATGGCTGAAGGCAATCCTAATGCCAGTTACTGTTGTAATGTAATTAGTGATGTCAGCAGTGATGTGATCTGTGATGTCATTATTGTGGTCATAGGCTGCGTAAAGAGGGGGCGCAAAGTTAAGGTGGCTTAAGCTAAATTTCAGGGGTTTTGTTGCATTAAGTTCTCACCTTAACGTCCCTGCAACTAACGTTTTTTTCCTTGAATTTCAAAGGTTTTGTTACAATGTATTGTTCACCTAAACGTCTTTGCAACTAAAGTTTTTTCCTTGAATTTCAAGGGTTTTGTTATTCCATTCATAATTAACATTAATAATATAAACAATTTGGCTAATCAAAACAATATATCATGTGTACAAAGTAAAATAAAAAGCAATAATACAGCCATATTCCCCCAACTAACCCTATTCTTAAAAATCTTATTTAACTTTTTAAAATATTTACATGTATATGTACTGTTCATAAATAAAGAGTTTTAAAAGTATTATAGTAACTGTGTACAAAGACTTCATTCAATATATTTTCAAATACATATATACAAGACTACTGCCCATATGTATGTGTATATACATATTTAAAAAAAAAAAAAGGTTTTATAGCCACGTCTACCAAGGCTGCATGAAATGAGCCAATAGGACATCGACCTCCTTCAATGCAGCTACGCATCTTCGTGCCTAATGTTCCAGCCAATTATATCACGCGCTGTGGCTCCGCGCCTGCAACAGACTTTTATGCATGTCAACGAATGATTCAATCACACGTTGTTATGTATTCACGTGGGTACACCCATGCCATTAGGCGTAACCTGTGCATGCAAATTGAGCTTATAGGGTGTCAACCTCATTTAACGCGGCTACGCACCTTCGCGCATGATGCACCAGCAAATCATATCACGCGCTGCAGTTCCACGCATTCACGTGACTTTTATCTGCGTGAACGAACGATCCAATCACATGTTGTGATATATTGACAAAGTTACGCCCACGCTGTTTGATGACATCCGCACATACAATCAGCCGGTGTGGCAGTCTAAAGCTGCGAATGATTACCACACCCACAGCAAAGAAGTTTACATTTAGCATTGCTTTCTGTACTTGCTAGTGAAAGGGTTTCTAAGTAACTGCAAGCTCTTTTGGCACTTTTCTCCTTAAATTCTTCATGCTTTTTATCCAATTGTCCCCTAATCCTATTTTCCATTGTGTTGTGATTTGTTCTGTTTTTCAATTTTTTTCTTTTCCTTTTTTTTTCTTTCCTTTTTTCATTTTTTGAGGCATTGGGCCTCATTATAACTATGCCGGTCCAGAAACAACAGAGCCGGTAATCTTACCGGCACCGGTGTTTCAAGATAGGCACAGTACAACTCTGCAAGCGGGTGCTGTCCCACCAGCCAGGGTCAGACCTGGCAGGCGGAACGGCACCCGCATGCAGAGTTTCACTGAGGCACCAGCACCGTTCTTAATGGTGCCGGTGCTTCCGTGGTTCCCATTCCCATGAAGTCCTACTGGACTCCATGGGAATGGGGACTTACAGAATAACCGGCACCTGACATCCTGACCGCCGGGGTCGTAATACCTCAGTGTTACTGGGAAGTCAGGCGCTGGTCATTTTTTTCAGATCTGGCAGCAAGCCGCCAGTATCACCGGCAGGCTTTCCGCCAGACCCGTAATGAGGCCCATTGTCTTTTTCGTGTTGTAATTTTTAGTATTTTACATATTCCTCCATTTTTGGACATTCCAACATGTCCAAACCCAAGAGTAACAGCAGTGCTGATGACGTTATCATTTGGGTTCCAAATCCATCACCACCGAGGAAGAAGGCAACTCGAATGAATACCACTGCTGACAGATGGTGCTTCTTCCAAGCCAAACAACACTGTTCTAGAAAAGGCAGAGGAGGCACTTTGCACATTCTACAACAAAGCTCTATGCCGTGGACCGTCCAATGTTCCATCTCAAAGCCTAGGAACATCTACAATGATTAATCATCTAGTGCAAGTGCACTGGGATGATGACGATGATGAGTATCCAAAAGCGCACAAACATCATAAAAGAAAAATGTATGGGTCCCATTCCTTACGTAGATGAAAATCAGCACCACCCACAGAACCTCTATCCACCAGTGCAATACATCACCAACTGGAAATGACGCCTGAACTTCAACAGCAGTGTCAACAACACAGACTGTTATTTTACCAACTCCCGATCTTTCCATGATGCACGTCATGTGCATAAGATGCCTCAAATGGGTAGCCAAGGAAGATGTCACAAATGCGCAATGGAAGAAGTTAATAGCTGAACATCAGATTACCTGTCATGGTTAGTTTTTTTTTAAGAGGCAATGTGTTCCTCCTTTCTTTCTAAAAAAGTACAAACCCCCGCAAAAAAAATATATGTTGCTTTTTATTTAAATTTCCTTTGTTATATGTTTCATCCTTATGTGTTTTCTCCCCTCTTCTACCACCCCCTTTGTTATCCCCCAAAATGCCCCTTTTAAGGGCCACCTTTTATGTTACAAAAATAGATACAATTGAACACTGACTGCAAAAATATATTAGAATATCAATTGTAATTTATTGTATGCAGTTGCAGTAATCAACATCCCCCAATTGTTTGTTTGTAGTCGCCGTTAAACTGCTAACAGGTGAAGCAGTTTAGCCACGAATAAAAGCTTCCCAGTCGTTACTCGCTTTAGCCATGTAAGCAAAATCCTGCAACTCATTGGCTGATGCTGTAGCAGCGGCTACAAAAAATAATATAAATATATATAGAACTCTGTGTCTGTACATATCTGCATTATAGATGAATATATCATATTGATCAAATAACTTACCAAATACCTTTATTCATGTTCCCTTTTTTCTTCCATATTCGTAACTCTGAAAAAAAATGAAATGTAGTTTATAACAAAATAAAAACGAAATGTGTTATGTTTTCTTTTTATAATGGTACCAATTGAATACTGATTGTATTGACAGTACACATCCATTACCAGGTTGTATTAATTAATCATACTACAGAGGGAAGACAAACTTCAAGTTGGAGAGAAAAAAAGCCTCTCTTTAGTTATTTTAACTATTTAACAGTTATTATATATACATATGCAAATGATATACTATCTCACTTTATACAAGTATGTGTATATAATAACATGTAAAAAAAAGTAAACTAATTTATAAAATAAGCATTGTAACAAAAAACACCCTTCCGAAAATAACACTTTAAAAAACGAAGAGCTTCTACAGTGCAGAATGGGGAAAAAATGCAGTATTATCACTTCAACTATACTAACCATTTAGGTAACTATGAACAGTGTTTTGCATCAGCAAATTCTAAAATGATTTGCTCACAACATCAACGGTTTGTACACCAAAAAAGCCATTTCACTACAATGAAGATATGTTAAAATACTGTACAAACATCATTTAATAATAAATGATGTCAAATTCACAGATTAATGTATGCAACCTTAACCAGGAAAAAAGACATACAGCCTAACTATATCTTCAGTTTTACAAATAAATAAATGAAGACATGCCAACAGTGTAACATATTTTGAGTATTAATCTTTTTAAAGTATAGTCATACTGTCATGGCCACTGGTCAAGGGCCATTACCTTCATGCCCTGCGGGGTCCCAAAGGGCACAGTCCTGGCACCTTTGGCCCCAAGCTCATTAAGTGTGCTCTGCACACAGTGTGCCTATGGCACGTGCATCCAGGCCGGGCGCGGTCCTCCAAAGACATTGGAGGCACGTGCAGAAGTCAGAGGGAGTGGTAAAGCGGGGCCACAAGGCGGGGCTTAAAGGGAGTGGCAGGGGCCAGGCTATATAAACCAGCCACACCCGCATGCTGGCGCTTCGCGTTAGTCTGCTGGAGCAGCGTAATGCTTACTGCGTCTACAGTTCCTTACCTGTTTACAGTTCATCACGCTTATCTTCAGTCTCTGGAACTCCATCCTACAGCTACCGCGCGCATCTTACCTGAGACCAGCCAAGCCATCGATCGAAGCACTGCTACCCGATCCAACTCTGCAGCTACCGTGTGCATCTTACCTGAGTCCAGCCACGCCATCGCTCGAAGCACTGTTACCGGATCCAACTCTGCAGCTACTGTGCGCATCTTACCTGCGACCAGCCACGCCATCGTTCAAAGCACTGCTACCCGATTCCAACTCTGCAGTTACTGCACGCATTTTAGCTGTCTCCGCTGATCCAACTCTTGCAGCTCCTTGCATCCTTACCTGTTCCGAACGCCCGACAACAAGGGAGTCATCTTCCGGCTCAACATCCTCGCGGACCCTTCCATCTGGCAGCCGACAGGTGTTCGGAACATCGCTCACCATCAAGCACCATCTGGTTGAACCTGCAAGGGAGACAGAAAGCATAAGGTTAGCAACTGCATAAACTTTTAACTCCTTGGCCGCACAACTCACAAACTTGCGCATCATCTGGAAACCCAACTTACCTACTAGTGGGCTCTTCTGGATCCTCTTTGGCATCGTTTAGAACCCTCTTCCATCACTGCGACTCTGCGGGCCATCTTCATACCTAAAGGGGAAAGAAAGGACATTACAACGTTACGGACAATAATCATTGGGGAAAAATCACCACAAAAGGTTATGGACAATAATCATTGTTACAAAAAACTTACCTCCAAGGCGGGATTGGTCGCAGCTGGTCTGGGCCGCCACGCATAAAGACCAGTGACGCAACTTGGTCTGTCCACGGCGCCCCTGCTGAGAGAAAGCAGGACGGAAAGCTCATCATTACAAAACAACAGGGGTATAACCAGCAACTCGAGCAGTCTACACTACCGCAGTTGAGGGAAGAGCCCGAACTTGAGGAGTTCAGGGAGGGCTCCAACCGTGCCCCAACACCCCCGCAGAGACCAGGTGAGCGTAACAGAGTGCAAAGCCACTCCGAATCTCTGCCTGGGCGTTATGAACACCTCAGAGACTGACCAATTAGCCCAATTACTGGGGGAACTTCGGGCTGAAGTGCATGCCTCCAGACAAGAGACAAATGCTCTAAGAAGAGATCGAATTGTCGCTCGCTCGACAATGAACTGACAATCTGGCAAGACATATGCTTCAAAGTCAGGCAGGACAAGTTCCTTTACCTGGAATCGCACCAACCCCTTTGCCACAGACATCACCGCCAGTTCAAGTGGTACTCCCGGGGGCTGTACCTTTGGCCCCACCTGAACGGTTCACCGGTGACGCCAACAAATATGCCATATTTATGAATCAGTGTCGTCTTCACTTTTTGTGTCATCCTGGGGCCTTCCCTAATGATAGTGCCAGAGTTGCCTTCGTACTTTCATATTTGGGAAGCAGCGCAGCAGACTGATCCATACCATTAGTAAACCATGATGATCCTGTACTTCACAATTCTGGAGAATTTCAACGTCTTTTGGGAAAGTTGTTTGCTAGGCACACACAAGGACAAGCCCTAGATAACGAACTGTTGTCCCTAAGACACGGAAGCCATGATCTGCCGACGTACACAGCCACCATTAATCTTCTCATTGCACAAACCAACTGGCCCGAAGAAAAGAGAACCACATTGTTCTATCGAGGATTGCATGGGGAATTAAAGGACGTACTAGCCCAAGTGGTCAACCCTCCAGAGTGTTGTGCAGAATATATTAATCTGACGGTACAACTGGATCATAGGTTACAAGACCAAAAGATGGATCGCACAAGGACCGAAGGAAGGTCAGTTTATATGCGACCCAGGGACAATCAAGTCAAGAGCCATGAACCAGCCGAACCCATGCAGATTGGGGGATTACGGGCCCCTATATCCAAAGCTGAGAGAGAAAAAAGGGGGCAACAACAACTTTGTTTATATTGTGGCAAGGCAGGACATTTTCTTCGGGATTGCCCAACAAAACCTCCCAAGAAAATAGTAGGTGTAACGGATAACAGCAATGATGAAAAAGATCTAATCCAGGAAAACTCCAACAGCCGACAAGTGTAGGGGTCCACTTGTCGAGCGAAATGAAGAAAGTAGTTCAGACCTCAAACCTAGTCATTCCGGTTCTCGTAGTCCACCACCAGCAACCATCAAAGGTACATGCTTTGGAAGAGTATATTGACAGTGGAGCTGTGGGTAACTATATTGATCAGAATTTAGCCATGCGAATAGGCCTCCCTCTTCAGCAGAAACTACAAGCGGAAAATGTTACTGCAGTGGATGGCTCTCAATTGTCATCCGGACCAGTAACGCAATACACAAAGTTATGCTGATGTGTCAGGATGGTCATCGCGAAGAAATCTCCTTTGATCTTATTGGGGCACCCCAGTTCCAGATGATCCTAGGAATGCCGTGGCTAGAAACCCATAATCCCAGGATTGACTGGCAAACACAAGTGCTGACCTTTCTGCAGGAATGCGCCAAAACCTATTACCATAAGAACCTGCAGAACCAAAAAATCAAGGCAAAAACGATCCTGGGACTTGCTGGTGCCTTACACCCAGAGTATCAGGACTATCAAGACGTGTTCCAAAAAAGAGCAAGTAAATACCCTGCCTCCACATAGACCCTACGACTGCCAGATCGACTGAGTCTCAAGAGCTCAAATCCTATGCAGTCGAATATTCGCTTTAACGGAGCAAGAGAATCAACATCTGAGAATCTACCTAGACCAGTACCTAGCCAATGGATTCATCCGCCCATCTAAGTCTCCTGCTTCCTCAGCTCTCTTCTTCGTGCCCAAGAAGGAAGGCGACCTCAGTACTTGCATTGATTACAGGGCATTGAATCAAATCACCGTTAAAAACAGATACCTTCTTCCACTCATCCCCAAATTACTCGATCAGGTGAAGAGTGCTCGAATCTATATGAAACTAGACCTTCGAGAGACCTATCACCTCGTACGTGTTAAAAAAGGCAACAAATGGAAAACAGCATTCCGAACCAAATACAGACTTTTCGAGTATCAGGTGATGCCCTTTGGGTTATGCAATGCACCGGCGGCATTCCAGTTCTTTATGAATGATGTACTCCACGAGCTGTTGTTTGTCTGCGCCCTCGTTTACATCGACGGTATCCTGATCTATTCATAATCCAAGGAAGATCATGTTGGCCATGTAAGGGCGGTTCTGGAAAAGCTTTGTCAGCACACACTGTTTGCTAAATTAGAAAAATGCTCCTTCCACGTCACAGAGGTTGCATTTTTGGGCTTCATGCTTACTCCACAAGTTCATATGGACACACGCAAAGTGGAGGCTATCCTTCAGTGGCCATCCCCGACATCTATCAAAGGGGTATAGAGTGTACTCAGGTTTGCTAATTTTTACAGACGATTTATTCCAAGATTTTCACAGATCGTCCATCCAATCACATCTCTTCTAAAAAAGAATACAAAATTCTTTTGGTCCTCCGAGGCAGAGAACACCTTTCAGGAATTGAAATGAGCTTTCACCTCAGCACCTATACTTCGACATCCTCGACCTGATCTGCCTTACGTGGTTGAAACGGACGCCTCCAGTATTGCCATGGGAGCCGTGTGATCGCAAAAGGACCCGGAGACAGTGCAGCTTCATCCCATAGCATTCTGGTCCCGTGAGTTTTCTGCACCAGAAAAGAATTACGCAATCGCCGACAAGGAGCTCCTAGCAATGAAAGGAGCCTTCAAAACTTAGAGACACTATCTCTTAGAGGCAAGACACACGGTCACTGTTATCACAGACCGCTTTAACCAGCAATATTTAAAAACAGCTATGGCTCAATCTTTCCGTCAACTTCGCTGGGCTTTATTCTTGGCCGAATACGACTTTGTAATAACTTACAGACCTGGAGTGCGTAACGGAAAGGCAGACACCCTATCACGTATGGGAGATGTTACTCACCACACCAAGGATCGGAAGATTGGAACCGGACCTTGAAGACAGAAGTGGTGGAATTCTCAGAGCAACCAGTCTTAACTTCAGCTACCCTGATTTCAGTGAATCAGGCTTCCTCAAGAAGAGGGGCTCTTTTCTATGATGTATCCCTCTGCTGTGTTGATATGACAGACAGAGGTATCAATCAAATAAAAGAGCGGGGTAAACACACACCGCTAGACAAACAGCTGAAAAGAAACCACAGAAAGGGTTATACACGGTACAGATGAGAATAGCAATTAAAAGTACAATCAACAATTAATGAATACCTGAATAACAAGTTGGTTGGAGTAGCAGAGTATGTGCAGAGCCTAGAAGGACAATTGCAAAAGACAATAAGGAACTAACAGACTTAAAGGACTCCCCTTAAACCCTAGAGAATGCACGACTAACCTGGAAAGACACGGATAAGGAGCAAAAAGGAAATCCTGCTGGAAAGGACACAACGACAGGAGAAAATAATAAACAGGGATGTTAGTGAGGTAGGATACACCCGAACTGCACGAGGGACGCGCTAGGTACGGGTTGGTGCATATAACTGGAAAGCGTCCTGAACTGCACTTGTAAGATAATAGTACAAATCCAGCACAATGTCCAAGGTAACGTGTAGTTTTCTTAACAGCGTGGGCAGGCAGTGTTTATCCAAGAACAAACAATCACAAGAAGCAATGAGCACAGTTTGAAATGAAGGAACACTTACTGAAGGAAGTGAAACCTAAATTGCCAGGGTTGACCGCTCCGTTGCAGCCCTTGAGGAAGGAACCAAAAAGGCTACAGAGCGTAGGAAACGACTTCTGACAGGAAGCCGCCAACAATCCAAGAAGCGTTCCGAGTTGTAACAGCGTGTAGAACCAAAGACAACAGGGCAATCCGTAAGCAGTCAGAGTGGAAGGCAATGTCGAAGAACCAGGAAAAACACGTTGGAAGGTAGAAGAAAATGTAAACGGTTGAACAAGGAAAATAGCACGGGGGCTACACACGTAGGGATACGTGTAAACTACAATTAGCAGCACCGAGCCCTGAGAGGAACCGAGTTAAGAAGGCAAGGGGTGGAGCGTCGGTGTACGCGTTGTGCGTAATGAACGTGTCAGCTGACACGGCCGATACCGATGCCGGCGTCCATACAGTCTCCATGGAAACTGATAACGCTGCCACACCGATGTCTTTCCCTGGGCTGTGTGAGTCGGCGTAAATGCGGAGGGAGAGTGGTGAGAGTGGCGCTGCCGAAGCGTAACAGCATTCGCCCCCAAAGACACCGGCAACCCCCGGGAGGCATGGAGCTCCCTAAGAAGATCGGGACAGTGCAAATCGTCAAGGGGTTCCCAAATCCGATCCTTAGGACCAAAACCCTTCCAGTCAACCAGATAAAAAGCAGTACCCCTAGTAACTCTACAATCCAGGATGTGGGACACCTCATACTCCTCCTCACCATCCACCAACACAGGAGGCGGACGGGCTGATAAACGTGTGGAAGAAGCGCAGAGTTTGAGTAAGGATACATGGAAGACAGGATGGATACGCCATGACTTCGGCAAAGCCAGCTTAACAGTGACAGGGTTGATCATAGAGATGATGAGAAAAGGGCCCACAAACCGTGGCAGCAAAGACCTCTTACCTGCTATTCGCAGGTTCCGTGAAGACAACCAAACTCTCATACCAACCCGATAGTTGGGGCCAGGCACACGGCGAGCATCCGCGGTCCTCTTGGCATGCTCCTGGGCCCGGAGCAGATGGCAACGGACGTCCCAGTGCAACTGGTCCAGATCACGAACACAATTCGAAGCGGCTGGGTTAGTTGTAGGCAAGGACGGGTCAAGAGGCAAAGAGCATGGATGACACCCATATAGGGCAAAAAACGGTGACACGCCTGTGGCTGAATGCATCGAGTTGTTATAAGCGAATTCCGCTTGTGGCAAGGCATCAAACCAAGATTGCTGAAATTGAAGGCACAGACAACGCAAATATTGTTCGATAGTAGCGTTTGCCCTTTCAGTCTGACCGTTCATCTGAGGATGATACAACGAGGAGTATCTGTCATCGATGCCAAAAAAGGTTGTGAGTGCCCTCCAAAAACGGGATGTGAACTGCGTCCCACGATCAGACACGATGATGGACGGCAATCCGAAATACCTGAAAACGTTAGCCATAAACAACCTAGCCAACTGAGGAGCGGAAGGCAAACCCGCACAGGGCACAAAAATGGCGTATTTGGTAAAGTAGTCAATCAGTACCCAAATGGTATCATGTCCACTCACTTCAGGTAGATCGACTATAAAATCCATTGAGACCATGTGCCATGGTTTGTAGGGGACCGGTAGTGGACGTAATAAGCCTACGGGTTTAGTCATGGAAGTTTTGCATTGTCCACATATTGCACAAGAGGAAATATAATCTTTGACATCCCTAGACAAGTTAGACCACCAGGCCCAGCAACATAAGGCCTCTACCATCTTTTTGTGGCCGGTATGTGCTGCGATGACAGAGTCAGGAGACCACTGTAAGGCTTAGGTACAGGCATGTCCTGGTGGTATGAAGATGCATCCTTGTATGAATGGGAGACCCTGAACCAGGTCTAGGTTGAGATCAATGACTTCCGTAGGATGAGTAGAAACCCAATTCTCAATGACAGAACGTAGCGAGGGTTGCACTGCACACCCACAAATGACCTTGTTAGGTAGCAGTGGAAGGGATTCCGTCCTTTACGGCCACTCCCCAGCATGAAGGCGCGATAGAGCATCAGCAGACACCTGAGCCCTGGCAGGACCATAGGTAATAAGAAAACCGTACTGCGAGAAGAACAGATGTCAACGGGCCTGCCTGGCAGTTAGGCATTTCATGGTCTTGAAAGCGAGTAGGCTCCTGTGATCAGAATAAACCGTGACAGGATGGCGAGCCCCTAATAAATGATGCCTCCACTCAGAAAAGGCGTCACAGATGGCCAAGAGTTCACGTTCGGTGATTGAATAGTTCTTTTCATAGGTTGTAAATTTACGAGAAAAGAAAGCAGTCGGGTGTATTTCGCCAGTAAGGGGACACTCCTGCGACAAGACCGCGCCAATGGCAAACCCAGAAGTGTCAGCTTCCACATAAAATGGTAGCTCCGGATCGGGATGTTTTAGAACAGGAGCTGATGTGAATGCCAATTTTAGTTGTTCAAAAGAATCCTGAGCCGCCTTGTACCAGATATATGGAACCTTAACACTGGTCAAGGAGGTGAGAGGCGCCGAAAGCCCCGGAAACCCATGTATGAAACGCCGATAAAAATTGGCGAATCCCAAAAATGATTGGAGTGATTTCACTGTTTTCGGTGTAGGCCATTCCAAAATAGCCCTCACTTTGGATTTGCTCATGCGAACGCCCTGATTAGTTAGATCATATCCCAAGAACTTCACCTCCGGGGTGTGAAAAACACATTTCTCGATTTTCACATACAGCTGGTTATCCCGCAAACGCTGGAGTACGGTTCTGACATGTTAAATATGTTCTGGAAGTGTCCTGGAATAGATCAGAATGTCGTCTAAATAGACAACAACATACTGGTCCAATATGACATGAAATAGATCATTCATAAAAGCCTGAAAGGTGGCCGGGGCATTGCAGAGACCAAACGGCATCACCAGGTATTCATAGAGACCGTAGCGTGTCTTAAATGCGGTTTTCCACTCGTCTCCTGCTCGCATGCGTACCAAATTGTACGCTCGTTGGAGATCCAATTTTGTAAATATTTGGGAAGAACCTAATTAGCCAGGAAGGACCGATATTAACGGAAGTGGGTACTGATTTTTAATGGTCACAGCATTCAAGGCACGATAGCCTATGCAAGGGCGAAGATTGCCTTCTTTTTTAGGGACAAAAAAAAGCGGATATGCCGCCAGTGATTTTGATGGACGGATGAAACCTGTCGCAAGTGCTTTGTCGATGTACTCCTTTAACACTTGGTCCTCTTTGAGCGTTAGAGAATACACCCTGCCAGTAGGTGTCTTAGCCCCTGGTATCAGATCTATTGGACAGTCATAGATCCGGTGAGGCGGAAGGGTCTCTGCCATACCCTTGTCGAAAACATCCGAATAATCCATATTTTCAGCCGGAAGCGAGGGTAGCGCAGTGGCAGAGACAGCTCCTATATGCAAGGAGGACACAAGTGCTTGAATTGGACTACTCTGATTGATAGTATGTAAGGAAGTGCATGAGGTATTGCATACAGAGGATGGAAACTGCACCAGTTGGGAGGACCAGTCAATGGCGGGATTGTGGTATTGAAGCCACGGGATGCCCAAAATGACTTTGTAAGCAGGCGCCTTGATAACGTCAAAAGATATCTCCTCGGTATGACCTTCCTTAGTGGACATGAGCAGCGGTATCGTCTGGTGGGTAACCATTCTGGAAACCAAGGTAGATCTGTCGACGGCATTCACAATTTCAGGCTGCTCTTTGGGGATTAACGGAACCCTTGACACAGATGCAAAACAATGGTCAATGTAATTGCCTGTGTCTCCGGAATCTATAATGGTATTTGCCTCAAATGTTTCTTCATGGGCTACCAAAAAGGTAACAGGAAGATGAACCAACTGGAATTGGCCAAGTTTACAAGAGCCCTTGTTTGAGCCTCCCGACGCAGGGACTCCTTCTACTGTCAGGATTTGGCATTCCCCGCCTTTCTTTTGGGCTTTTTGGGACATTCAGGCAACAAATGATCAGCTACCCCACAATACATACAACGATTGTGGGATTGGCGGTGTTCACGTTGAGCCGGAGTCAATGGGCTTCACTGCATAGGCTGGGGGATTGGCAGTTGTGCGGGGGTATCAGAGGCTACCGACATGAGAGCAGGGGACCTCTTTTCCCCACGACGCTCGGCCTTTCGAGTGTCTATTTGGAGGACTAAGTCGAGGAGTTCACTGAAAGCGGTAGGGACCACAGGGACCGTGGACAGTATGTCTTTCAGTGCGTCAGAAAGGCCTTGGTAAAATACAGCGGCTTTCTTCTCTTCTGGCAAGTCCGTTTCCGCTGCCAGCTGATTGAATCTTGCTAAATAAGCCAATAGGGAGGTGTTCCCCTGCCTATGTTTAAGGAGCTCAAGATCTGTGGCTTGGGTGGTATATTTAGTGTCAAACACCTTGCTCATCATGGAAAGGAGAGCATCACAATTGTAAAACACATGGCTGTTGGATTCCAGCAATGGATTAGCCCATGCTGCGGCAGTACCCCCCAAGTGGGATAAGACAAACGCTGCCTTAGTGGTGGAGGTAGGAAAGGATGTAGGGCAGCATAGAAAATGCAGCTTACACTGATTTATAAACGTCCTATACTGTTTTGGATCGCCTAGAAAGCGTTCTGGAGGGGCCAAAGGAAACTGAGTAGTAAGCATCACAGGAGCTGGTTCTGGATTGGGCACAGGAAACCCAGATCACGAAGCCATAGCTCCAGCGCCTGCCTGAGATGCTGGTGAGGTCTATAGAGACTGAATTGCATCCATGCGTTGACGCAAGGCCTCCAGAGCGGTGGTTAATTCAGAACATAGCTCAGTGACCATTGCACTATTTGTGCTAATGCGTCTGTTGTATCTGTAGACATTTCTAAGGCTGCTAATTCTGTTACTCACCACACCAAGGATCGGAAGATTGGAACCGGACATTGAAGACAGAAGTGGTGAAATTCTCGGAGCAACCAGTCTTAACCTCAGCTACCCTGATTTCAGTGAATCAGGCTTCCTCAAGAAGAGGGTCTCTTTTCTATAACGTATCCCTCTGCTGTGTTGATATGACAGACAGAGGTATCAATCAAATAAAAGAGCGGGGTAAACACACACCGCTAGACCAACAGCTGAAAAGAAACCACAGAAAGGGTTATACGAGGTACAGATGAGAATAGCAATTGAAAGTACAATCAACGATTAATGAATACCTGAATAACAAGTTGGTTTGAGTAGCAGAGTATGTACAGAGCCTAGAAGGACAATTGCAAAAGACAATAAGGAACTAACAGACTAAAAGGACTCCCTTTAAACCCTAGAGAATGCACGACTAACCTGGAAGGACATGGATAAGGAGCAAAAAGGAAATCCTGCTGGAAAGGACACAACGACGGGAGAAAATAATAAACAGGGATGTTAGTGAGGTAGGATACACCCGAACGGCACGAGGGATGCGCTAGGTACGGGTTGTTGCATGTAACTGGAAAGCGTCCTGAACTGCACTTGTAAGATAATAGTACAAATCCAGCACAATGTCCAAGGTAACGTGTAGTTTTCTTCACAGCATGGGCAGACAGTGTTTATCCAAGAACAAACAATCACAAGAAGCAATGAGTACAGTTTGAAATGAAGGAACACTTACTGAAGGAAGTGAAACCTAAATTGCTAGGGTTGACCGCTCCGTTGCAGCCCTTGAGGAAGGAACCAAAAATTGCTACAAAGCGTAGGAAAACGACTTCTGACAGGAAGCCGCCAACAATCCAAGAAGCGTTCCGAGTCATAACAACGTGTAGAAGCAAAGACAACAGAGCAATCCGTAAGCAGTCCGAGTGGAAGGCAATGTCGAAGAACCAGGGAAAACACGTTGGAAGGTAAAAGCAAATTCACAAGGTTGAAGAAAGAAAATAGCACGGGGGCTACACACGTAGCGATACGTGTAAACTACAATTAGCAGCACCGAGCCCCAAGAGGAACCGAGTTAAGAAAGCAAGGGGCGGAGCGTCGGTGTACGCATTGTGCGTAATGAACGTGTCAGCTGACACGGCCATACCGATGCCGGCGTCCATACAGTCTCCATGGAAACTGATAACGCTGCCACACCAATGTCTTTCCCCGGGCTGTGTGAGTCGGCGTAAATGCGAAGGGAGAGTGGCGAGAGTGGCGCTGCCGAAGCGTAACAGGAGAAGACAAAACGCCTTTAATCCATCTGAACCACTAGCCATTATTCCCGAAGAACGGATTCAAAATAAGATTGCTGCAACTTCCTGCTGGGAAGACTTGAAGACCGATCTCCAAGTGCAGATGGATCAGAAAGCCCAAAAGGAATGGTTGGGTAAGGGGGACCAGTACTCCATTAAAGATAACCTACCATACTTTCAAGGAAGACTATATATCAAAGACAAAGATGATGTGCAAACCAAGATAATAGCAAACTATCACTAGTAATTGGTGGAAGGACACGCTGGAATTGCGAAGACTCGAGCCAAGATCCATAATAACTATCGGTGGCCCACCTGGAGAAAACACCATGGCATACATTGTCTATGGACTTCATTACCGACCTGCCACCCTGCGATGGGTTCCATACAATACTGGTCGTGGTAGACCTATTCTCCAAAATGACACATTTTTTTCCACTAAAGGGGCTTCCCACTGCTGCTACTCTGGCCACAGTATTCCTGGAACAAATTGTAAAATTACACGGTTTTCCATCTCTATTAGTTTCTGACCATGGAACTCAATTCCCCCTAGCCTTTTGGAGAAGATGTTGTAAACTAGCCCAAATCGACCTACGTCTATCCACGAGTCACCATCCCCAAACCGATGGTCAAACGGAAAGGACCAATCAGACTCTGGAACAATTCCTGAGATGTATGTTACAGCAAACAGAAGGGTCCTGGAAAAACATTCTCTGGTTAAGCAAATTCGCATACAACAACTCTGTCCATACTAGCACTGGACAGACGAAATTTTTCACAATGAGTGGTCGGCACCCAAGAACATCCTCTTTTGATCCGCTTGACGAATTGGAAAGGCCAGCAATCACCTCATTGCATAAAATTATTACTCAGTCCCTTAAAGAAGCTACCGAAAATTTAAACCGAGCCAAGGAACAACAAAATAAATTTGCAGACAGACATAGAAGAGAAGCCCCGCAATATCATGTCGGGGATAAAGTATGGTTGGCATCCAAAAACATTCCCTTAAAAGGGACCCCGGGCCTTCCGACCAAGATACCTCGGACCATATTCCATTAAAGCCATTGTTAACCCTGCAGCCATGAAATTGGATTTACCACCCAACATGCAAATCCACCCAGTTTTTCATGTTTCTCTTCTAATGCCAGTGAAACCAGACACTCGGATTTCACACCACCGGAACCAGAGATCATTGCAGGTGAACCTGAATATGAGGTTAAGAGTATTCTGTAGTCCAAGAAAGTCGCTCAAAATTATACTATTTGATCGGGAGGGCTACGGGCCTCAGGGTCGCACTTGGGAACCAGCTGCATTCGTCCATGCTCCACGACTCATCAAACAATTTCACTGGGACAATCCCACCAAACCGCGACCAGGAGGAAGGACAACCGTGAGAGGGGCCTTGAGGGGGAGTACTGTCATGGTCACTGGTCAAAGGCCAATACTTTCATGCCCTGCAGGGTCCTAATGGACCCAGTCCTGGCACCTTTGGTGCCAAGCTCATTTAAAAGTGTGCACTGCACACATTGTGCCTAAGGCATGTGCATCCAGGCCGGGCGCGGCCCTCCAAAGACATTGGAGGCACGTGCAGAAGTTAGAGGGAGTGGTAAGGTAGGGCCACAAGGCGGGCCTTAAAGGGAGTGGCAGGGGCCAGGCTATATAAGCCAGTTACACCCGCATGCTGGTGCTTCGCGTTAGTCTGGTGGAGCAGAGTAATGCTTACCGCCGTCTACAGTTCCTTACCTGTTTCCAGTTCATCACGCTTATCTTCAATCTCCGGAACTCCATCCTACAGCTACCGTACGCATCTTACCTGAGACTAGCCACGCCATCGCTCGAAGCACTGCTACCCGATCCAACTCTGCAGCTACTGCGCGTACCTTACCTGAGTCCAGCCACGCCATCGCTCAAAGCACTGCTACCCGATTCCAACTCTGCAGTTACCGCGCGTATCTTACCTGTCTCCGCTGATCCAACTCTTGCATGCAGCTCCTTGCATCCTTACCTGTTCCGAACGCCCGACAACACAGTAGTCATCTTCCGGCTCAACATCCTTGCAGATTCCTCCATCTGGCAGCCGACAGGTGTTCGGAACATTGCTCGCCATAAATCACCGTCTGGTTGAACCTGCAAGGGAGACAGAAAGCATAAGGTTAGCAACTGCATAAACTTTTAACTCCTTGGCCGCGCAACTCACAAACTTGCGCATCATCCGGAAGCCCAATTTACCTACTAGTGGGCTCTTCTGGATCCTCTTTGGCATCGTTTAGAACCCTCTTCCATCACCGCGACTCCACGGACCCTCTTCATACCTAAAGGGGAAAGAAAGGACATTACAACGTTACAGAAAATAATCATTGGGGAAAAATCATCACAAAAGGTTATGGACAATAATCATTGTTACAAAAAACTTACTTCCAAGGCGGGATTGGTCGCAGCCGGTCTGGGCCACAACGCATAAGGACAAGTGACGAAACTTGGTCTGTCCACTGCACCCCTGCTGAGAGAAAGCAGGACGGAGAGCTCATCATTACAAAACAACAGGGGTATAACCAGCAACTCGAGCAGTCTAGACTACCGCAGTCAAGGGAAGAGCCCAAACCTGAGGAGTCCAGTCCAGGGAGGGCTCCAACCATGCCCCAACACCCCCGTAGAGACCAGGTGAGCGTAACACATACCTATATTTAACATAATTGTGTGTAAACATATTAACAGTTAGCAAAATCTACACTGATACTCTAACAAATGTAATTTCCATACTTCTTATCAAATCAGTGTGAGTCCTTTGTTTGGCCACCTACACATGAGAAGTAGATAATGACATTTCATAATGTACACATCATATTTAAATTTCTTAAAAAACTAAGAATTGTTATTTAAACTTATATTGACACTGATAGTTGTACGCAGTGGGCAATACTTTTTTTAACTATATGAATACGCACTCTAAATGATAAAAATGATATCTACATTGCCATTTGATAACTTCTTTCATAATTTGGTGTGCGTCCTTTTTTGGCCACCTGCACACCTAAGAAGCTAAAGAAAAGCTTCTTAATGCTACAATACAAAATAGAAAGACATGCAACATGCACAGTTTAATGACTGGATAGATTGGACAGCTTTTCTGAAAACTTCATACTGTATACAGAAGTTATTTATACATTTAACAAACTAACCCTTTCATTAAGGTATTTTCATTTAGAATACTTTTTAAAAAACATTGTGGGCATACTTATTATTGTCACCACCTATACACATAATAGGTCAACACAGTATAACTAAATTGTTCCCTAAAACTCTTATCAGTAGTTACATATTATTTATTTTTCAAACATTGTATTATATTGCTTTTGTATCTACAACCTACTGTTTACTTGTTTCATATGTAACCAGTCATGCCTTTCTACACTCCCTCACACTCAAAATATTGTGCATGGAACCCTTTATGTAACCTAGCACTTATTGGAAACACTTGTACAGATTACAATAAACAGGGCTTTGCACAATAAAACAGAAATAGAACATTGTAGAACGCTGTTTTCTCTTCTAGTTTATATACTCTTGAGAATATTACCTCTACATTTATTTCATACAATTTCTAAAGTACATCCTAGTAACAATGCATCTCCAACTTTATAAAACACTCATTACCCTATTCTTTCATTTCAAACTTTTATTTTGCATGTTTATATTCATTGTGCATGTTTATATCCACAAAACATATTCCAAACTTTGTTTCTAACAACATTAAATAAGCTTTCTTTAAACCCATTGGCAATCTAGCTTGATGTGTGACTATAGAGTTATTATAAACAAGCCAATCTAGTTCTCTACGCACCCATGTAGTGAAATGTCCACATTCAATTGATGCTCCTTCATGATAAATAATTGCACACGTTTTAAAAGTTTTCTTACTAACATAAACTTGACCACATTTAAAATTCATTATTGGCGTGTGTATTTTCCTACCATCTACACTGTATCTTTGAAAATAATCAATACAGAGTTTTTAAAAATTAGATTTTGCAGTGTTGATTGTAAATTGCAGTCACAGTCACTGTATTACATGTCATGGAATGCTTTAGTTACAAGATCAGAAAAATATACACTTTTCTGATCGCAGATATGCACATACACAAATCTTTCGTAGCGATCTGGAGTAGAATAACCTTTCTTACATTTTGGACATATATGATCCACTCGTAACTAATTCCTATATACCTATCTACACTAACAGTTTCCTTCACTAATACATCAAAGACAGTCATTTAACATTCTTGACTATCTTCCTGTGTATTTTGAGAAAAGTGTTGATTTTCACTTGCAACAGCTACTACATTTCGGATTGACATTGGCGAACGTAAACTGTGTGGTTTTTTATCTACAGAAATATTAAGAAATGAAAGTTCCACACATAGCTGCTTCTCTGCTGTGGAAGCTATTTCTTGCATCAATGGAACCATTTGAAACAACATACACAAAGCTGCCTTACAATAGCATTCAACTCCTGTTTCATTACTAAATCTGCAATGAGAGTATGTTATAGTTGAAGAACTCTCCAACTCAGTCAAATTCTACTGTTTTTTAGTGTTACAAGGACTGATTTCATTTGAATGTGCTTTCACTGACTCCTTATGTTTCCTGGATGATTGCTTTAGAGGTACAGGTATAAGGTTCAGGTGAGGAGCAAACAGTACACGCAACCTATTATATTCTTCAATGCAAGACATGTCAGATGTCACTTTTCTTTCATTAAAGTTTATTTAAAATAAACCTTCTATATTTTTCACACGTGAAAAAGCTACATATAACATTCCTTCTTTAAACACTGTATGACCAAGGTCAATAAGTGCTGCTTTTAAAGTCAACCCTTGTGATTTACGAATAGTTATTACATAAGCAGACCACAATGGACACTGCGCTTTTCACAAAGGTATCCTTAAAAAGCATGAAACGTGCGAGGTCCGAGAAATCAAATAAGTTCCTTGTACACAATCAAACTTTACTACAACATGTTCAGTATTTGTACTGTGAGTAAAAGTGTGCAATGCAATCACTCTTCCCATGGATCCATTGACTAGACCAATTCCTACATTCAAGTTCCTCTTCAACATTACTCGAGCATTGATGCACAGTTTTAAAACTCCTTCCAGACCTGTTGTTGACCTGATTGAGCTTTTGCTCTCTTATCCAACTCTAAAGGCATAACATGACCATCTAAAACATCACACAGTTTTACCTCCACAATATTTTGCTTCTCTGGCAATAGCATTGTCGAGTTAAACTTGTTACGCTCTGTAGGTGGGCACATCAATGCAACACAAGAAATATTTCTTTCCTTAAGTGTCAACATGACATCAGACAGACTGCAATCTGAATGAAACATGTTAGAAACCAGTCTTCCCATTAAGACAGCTTTCACATTGTCCTCAAGAACACCTATGCAAATCTTATTAAGCATTTCTGCATACTCTAAGTCTGCAGATTGCCTCATATTAATCTTAAGTTCCTGGAATGCAAAACAATTCCATAGGTTAAAATGACCAATACGTCCAATAATTTTTTGAGTATCCTTACATTGCAGCATTCTGAAAACTGGTTGACCTTTCACAGGAGTTCATTGTAATAAATCTCCAAAAACAAGTACATGTTTACCCCCGAACAAAACGTTGTAGTCAGTCTTTAAAACCTCTTGCATTCGCAAGTGAATGAAAGCTAGCATCAAGTTAGACACCTTACTTACTTAATCTCCAATCAAGGTTAATTTTCTAAGAACTTTTCCTACTTCTTGTGCCACACTTGATACACGTTTTCAATACTCTAGTTTGTTGTCCTGCTCCACTGGTGCATCAACAGGTGATGTAAAGTACACCGGTATCCAGTAATATGGTTGCCGAAATATTTCTGTTTTTACAAAAAAATCACGGCAAAAAGTCTGTGGCGTGACCCGGTAAAAGTCCCCCACACCCCTTGTACTGTATAATGGATCCGGGAGTTGCAGGGGTCCCCCTGCATCCATTACATGGATTGCGGGGGGCACATCACTGCCTTTTTTTGTTGAAATTATTATTATTTTTTTTAAAACTGTATTTATTAAGTGCTTGACAAGGGAAAACAGGCAATCATATTGGCAGCATTATACAAGGGTATATGAATTTGGAAGTGATCGCATTCCCACTTATGTTACAGTTCATTGCCGCTATGTGGCACCTATCATGAGGTAACAAATGCGTAACTAACACATGCAGTTCTCAGAGTTCAAGGGGGATCAATGGCTCTCGGTCTGTCAGTGGTGATTGTAGGTAAGTTCAGAAAGGGGACCAGATGTCTGGGGGCTTGTAGCAAGCTGGTTGCAGGGAGATCCAGCGTTCCTCAGTTTCTGATGCCCAAGTGACATCGTGGAGCCACTGTGCGATGGTGCGACTAGCTTGCCTAAGCCACAGCAGTATGCAGCGCACAGCAAGGATCATGCAAAGACTAGCCAGTTTATGACAGATTCCCTGAAGTGTCCATAATTCATGGAACAGGCAGTTCATAGGATTCTGGTCAATTGTGCAGTCTAGCATAGCAGATACAGTAGTACAAACCCCCGCCCAGTACCCCGTGATTCTGGGGCAGTCCCAAATCATGTGGATGTAGCCTGCGTCGTTCATGTGGCACCTGGGGCAGTGGGGAGAGCGGTCATGGGACATAATGTGTAGTCTAGCTGGGGTGTAGTGGAATCTATGTAGCACCTTGAGTTGGATCAGGCAGAACCTAGCATTCAGAGAAACCTCACAGGTTTGCATGCACATAGCCTCCCAGCCTTCCTCAGTGATCTCTGTGCCCAATTCCCTTTCCCATGGCTCGTGGAGCTTAGTAAGTGGTTTGTTAATCTGGTCCTGAAGCAGCTTGTATAGTCTGGATACTACCCCAGTAGGTACTACGCTTCCTGCTATTAGTGCTAGAAGTGATTTGCCCGAGGGCGGTGAGGGGAATTCCCTCCATGTTTTCTTGACTACATGGCCAAGCCCTGCATACTGCAGCCACTGGGAGGACTGCACACCTGGACGTTTAGGTAGATGAGCCCAAGCAACGAAGGAGCCCATTTCAAACATGTCACCTAGAGTGGAGTAGCCTTCAGCCGCCCAAATGTCCACAGCGCTGCTGCTTATTTTAGGAAACCCCGGACAAAGCTTCCATAGTGGTAGATCCCTGTGATATGGTGAGGATTACCGATCTGTCGCTGTAATGGCCGTTGGGCTGGGCACCCCAGGGTCTTTCCACAGTGGGGGTAGAACCAAGGAGCGAAGGTCCCGGGGTCCGGTAGCGTGTCACTCGATTTTTACGTGTGGGAGTTGAGGGCCAACAGTGAACCAGTACGGTCCATATTGGGCCTGGGCTGCCATTGAGTATTTCTCAAAGTCTGGTCCCACCAGGCCACCCTGGGTATGTGGTCTCGTGAGTGTGACCCATTTTAGTCTCACCGCTCTGGAATGCCATAAGAATCCATTTATCTCTGACCTCGGCTCATCAAGCAGCACGGTACCAGGCCAAATTGAGATATTCAGAAAGCGGTACAGTAACTGTGGCAGTATTATCATTTTAAGGAAGGACACCTTGCCTGCAAGGGTTATGAGCAATTTAGCCCAAGTGTGCAGTTTCGGCTTGAGCTGCCGTAAATAGGATCCAAAGTTTTGAGCATACAGTGAGTCCTGCTGCCTTGTGATTGTAATCGCCAGGTACTTGGTTTTGGTAGGAGATCAAGCAAACTCCATTAGGTCAGTTGGGACTGCAGTAGTATCTGCCAGGGGTAACAGATCGGACTTGGCACAGTTGACCCTCAACCCAGACACAAGTGGAGGACATAGCACATGCTGGGAGCGAGGTTCCGCTCAGGATCCCTGATACAGAGTAATGCGTCACCTGCGTACAGCAAGATGATCTCGGGGGCGCCAGTAAGCAGTATTCCCCTGTGCGCATGCTTCTGTCACATCAGATTAGCCAGAGGCTCCATGACTACTGCAAAGCTAAGTGGGGAGAAAGGGTAGCCTTGTCTGGTCCCCCTGCAGATATCAAATGGCAAGGAGAGTTGACCGTTGGTGCAAATGCTGTCCATCGGCTTTGTGTAAAGTAATCGTATCCACGAAATGAAGCGGGGGCGAAAGGTGCATTTGTCGAGCACTGCCCAGAGAAACCGCCAGGACACAGAATTAAAGGCCTTCTGCACATCTAGTATAGCAGCAACTGCCTCAACATCGGGATCGATTTGGGCTAGGATGTTAAATAGACGCCTAAGGTTGAGAGCCGTGGAGCGACCAGGAACAAATCCAGACTGCTCTGCATGTATGAGATGTGTCATATAGGGAGCGAGCCGTAGGGAAAGCACCTTTGCGAATATTTTAACATCACTATTGATGAGCAACAGGGGGCGATACGAACTACAGTGCATAGCTGGTTTACTGGGTTTTAGTAGCACAGTAATCACTGCTTCCCTGAGTGTGGGGGGAAGCTTTCCCTTCATGCAGGCATTGCTCCATATGGCAGACAGCTGAGGCGTGAGGAGTGAGTTATAGCATTTGTAGAAATCCATGATGAGGCCATCTAGGCCTGGGGCCTTACCAGAGAGCAATGACTCGATAGTCCGCTCTATTTCCCGACCCTCAATCGGACTGTCAAGGGCCTCTCTGGTCTCATCGGAAAGTACTGACAAAGACAATCCGGCCAAGAATTTTTCTATATCCAAGCTGGATGCCTCATCATTATTGGCATAGAGCGCCGTATAAAAGCAGCAGAATACCTCGTTTACACCCAGATCAGTGTGGACTAAAACCCCATCACAATCCTCAATTGACGGAATATGGTTCCCACCCTTCTCCTGTCGCACCACCCTAGCTAGCAGCCTGCCCGGGCGCTCCCCTTCGCCATATTGTCTAGATAATAATGGGTTGTTGAGGAACTTCCGTTCCCTCTCAACTTGACTTCTGAAGCTGCCCAGCGCCTCTTTTATTTCGCTTAGTGTAGTGAAAGTGGGATCTGTAGCATCTTGTGTTTTGAGTTGCTTAAGGGTAACCTCGCTATTTTGCATATTTTGGTGTATCGCCCTGAGGATATCTGATTCCTTGGACAGGGCCATGCCGCGGATATAACCTTTAAAGGCATCCCAGAGGATAGCAAGGGAGTCCACTGTGCCTGCGTTTATTTTAAAATATTCTTCCACAGATTCCCCTAGCTCGGCACGAAATACAGAATCTGATAGTGCCTGAGGCTTGAGCCTCCAGGGGCGTCTGGGGGGCTGTCGCTCACCCCATGTCATTGTCAGGGTGATCAGGGAATAATCTGAGTATGTCCTGGGGAGTATGTCTGCTTCCACCATCAAATGTATTAGTGTCCCAGATATGAGCCACCAGTCAATTCTAGAATGCAAGTTGTGTACTGCTGAGTAAAAAGTGTATCCGCAAGTCTGTGGATGTAGCAGTCTCTAGGCATCCGCTACCCCCAGCCCAGTCTGTCTTTCTAGTATGGTCTGGGCTGCTCTAGTCAGCTGCCTGGCCTTATTACCGGATTTGTCCAGAATAAGGTCTATAATGATGTGGAAGTCTCCGCCTCACAGGACAGGAACTAGAGGGTACATTGCCAGCAGGTCAGCAACTGGAGTATAGAAATCAGGATCATCTATGTTGGGCCTGTGGATATTGAGCATCACCACCTCCAGGCCGGATGGCATGACATGCATCAGCACATAACGCCCGAGGTGGTCAACCCATGTGGCTTTTGGATGCGTATTGTAATGATTTGTGAATCAGGGTCATGACCCCTCGACTTTGGGTAGAGTATTGTGTGTAAAAGCGCTGTGTTCCCCAGCTTTTAGCTAACCTGTCACAGCCCGATGCCATAGCGTGCTTTTCTTGCAGAAAGAGGATGCAAGCCTTGTGTTGCTCCGCATACAGCTGTAGCTTCTGCATCTTGTTGTGGTTACCCAGACCCCTAATGTTCCAACTCATGCATCTCAGTGTGTGAGCCGCCATCTGGCCATTGTACGTGGTGAGTTATTTGCCCAGTGCGGGCCAGTGTTAAGTACCCTGTCAAAAATACTTTAGGATGTGGTAGCCCACCGATAGCCCTATTGCACCTGTCAAGCGTTTTCCATTTAGCCTTCCCCTTCCTCCCCCCTCTAACCCAACCCAGGACCAATCAGGGGGGTGAAAACCCCATAACAGTGGTAACAACAACATTTGCAACTTAGCATTGGGGGCTGTTTACGTCGTGCAGCCCAGTCCGCAACACAGCAGGGTAGAGAGTCGCAAGTATAGAATGCACAGTAGCATAGAGTTACAACCTTCGCAGGGGGAAAACAGTAGTTGGCACTGGGGACCCAGTGCAGAGATACTCATAGTAGATCCTGCGTTGGTACTTAAGCAACTGTCCACACCTGCCCTCCTGGCGCTTATGGCATGCCTGGAGATTCCACAGCCATTAGGAGGGCATGTCATGCCATCCACGTTGCTCCCACAACGTTCTAGTCTTTTGCTTCTCCCCAGCCGCCTTTCTCTCTTCTTAACCCCTCCCCTTTGTTTTCTCCGTGCATTGCAACTCTTGCTGTTTTTCTGCTTCCGGGTCCGACGCTCTGAGGTTTTCCTCTCGGTTGTTTGCTACAACCCGCTCATTTCTTTTTTTCCCCTGTGCTGCCCTTTACCTCTGCCTTCCTGTTCTGTTCGCTTACCTTGTCAACTCCCCTCTGGGTCTTGTACCGCTTGCCGGGTTGGCGTTTTCCTGCTTGGCTGCATTCCATTCTGCCCTGCCTCTGAGGTCTGTGCCTCATTCTGTGCTTTCGTTTCAGGTATTTTTATAGAGGGGAGTTCCACCCCCGCTGCCTCGTCAGTTTCTCCTGGTTCTTTGGTGGCAGTTTTGGTGAACATATTTATGGAGCTTTGCTTCCCCCCCTCCTTTGGCCATGACTGTGTCTCTTGTTAGGTTGATGGGCGCGTGTATGAGTGGGGCAGCAGCCGCCGGTGCAAGGCTAGGTAGATCCGCAGATTTGGAGAGTGCACTATCCAGTGTAGTATCCCCGCCCGAACCGTAGGGTGGGTCAGCTGCAGTAGTGACACCTGTAGGGCCTCCAGCCACCCGACCGGAGCACAGGGGGTTGTCTGGGGGCAGACCCCATGGGGTCACAGCCCCTGCACCAACAGGGAGTGTAGTCCCGCAGGAGCAACAGGCACAGCCCAGGTACAGCAGCTCTAAAGGCAACGCACCTTAATGCGCAGACAGGGAAAAGAGTTATGGGGAGCGTAGTATTACAGTCAAGCAACTCCCTGTAGAAGTTGGCCTTTTTGTTCAGGAAAGGAGCAGCTGTGCACCCTGGTAAGTATCTCAGGAGCAAAAGATTAGGGTGCGGGGGCCCGCAGTCACTCACTGCACTGTCTTTAGCAAGGGTTGGAGGTATGCTACGCAGGTCCGAAAGCGTTGAGTCAGCAGCAGCGGCAGAGGCTAGGTGATTCTAGGTGCATGTGGCCCTGTCGTTTTAGGGATCAGCAAGTTGCCACTCATGCAGTATCACAGGCCCTCGTGCCCAGGACATGTGCTGCCCTCGCCACCTCGCTGCCAGAACAGAAGGCGCAGAGGCCTGCTATGTCTAGGGCCAGCAGGGGAGGTACCGTGATCCCAGGGATGGACCCCTGTTGTTTCCGGCAGTTGTGTGCACAGTGAGGGTGTTTAGTGCAGCTGTGTCAATAACGTAGCCCGCAAAGTCTCCAGGTCAAGCCGCATTCTTGTTTGCGCATCATGTAGTGCGCCAAGTAGGGTAGAGGCGTGCAGATTCCAGTAAGCTCCCTATCCGGATATCTCCATGTCAAGGATTGTGGCGGGTGACCATTCACATCCCCCTAGGGGGGTACAGCAGCGGTCCAGAGGAGGTTCCAGTGGCCTGTACAGAGCACCCAGCTCTGGCGGCACTGAGCAATGGAGCAGTGCTCATATAAGCCAGGGTTCGCTGTGTGTTAAGCCATGCCCACAGGGAAACTCTGCCTCTTCCTCCACTGCTTTTAGCTTGCGGGGGCTCTACACCATGATCTTGGGCCCTGGGTGCCAGGCCCGATGAGTGTTGGTGAGTGTCAGTTCCTAATGTTCTATCTGCCCCAGCACCACACAACCCTCCTCGGCGTCAGCTGCCCACTCCGGTGCCCCTGGCCCCCCACCGGGAGTAGCCGCGTGTGAAGATCTGCAAGTGCCACCAAAAGGGGGCAAATTGAAGGCTGCACGTCGAAGGCCAACAGCGACAAGGGAAGGGAACCGGTGTGCTACGTAATGCCAACCTCGTTACACTGGCTCCGCCATGTGAGCAGGGTTTCTGTCCGACCCCGCTCCACTATTTCGGAGGGCCCATTGAGGTATTGGTGAGTATGTGGGGGTGAAGGTAGCCGCTCCCACTCTCTGCTGCAGGTCTCTTCTCGTGGTCCACGTGGCAACGGTCCACTGCTCCTATGGTCCAGGCTCGCCCGATACAGATGCGGGAGCTGCACCAGCGGCCGGGACTCACAGAGAGGGCAGCCACAGTCCAGGTGCACCGGCAAGTCTCAAAGTCGCGAGCAAGGAGGTACACCCCTCAGATCCACCCCAGCCATTTTCACAACGTTTGGTTAGCAGGAAGGGTGTTTTTGCTGCTGTGTTGTGATCTCAGGCTGCAGGGCTCCTGGATCAGTCAGCCACCTGGCTTGTGCGCAACAGCGCCCCTGCAATTATTTTTTAAATACCCATTTTCACGGCACCTTTATTACATGGAACCAGTACCACGTCCTACATTAGATGCTTCTAAACATGTTGGACCAGTTTCAATGCATGACAAAGAGGAATCCATTTAATTTTGAATTCCATAAAGTTAATATTTTTTTACCTGTTCCTGCTTCCCCACTAACTTAAAACAATAGAGGTTTGTATTGCACACAAAAGATTCTTGCTTGTCATGCAGTAAACCATGTAAGAACCTATATTTAATTTTATAATAAACTTATTTTTGCTCTCCATTAAGTTTACTAACAATTTCATCACAATTCGCTTCTGCAACTTTACTTTGTTGCATTGCACTTTCTACTTGCTCCATGGCAAGCTCAACATTAGTTTGAAGAACTGGCTCGCCAAGCACATTTTGACTTCCTTCTGCAGAATCTTGACTTCCCTCTTGCAAATTCAGCTGCCAAAAGTTCTTCTTGACGTAGTTCTTTCTCGAGTAACTCCAAGTCCTGCTCACATTTTGGGTATGTATTTAAGCTTTTTTAGCGAAAAATGATTTTTCAAAAGTTTCAAAACTTCCAAGCAAATCGCTCTCTGCACCCCATGTGAAGAACAACTGCAAAAGACAAAAATAAAATAATTCCCTTTTCTCTGCAGTTTGACAAGACCATTTCATGTGGTTAATGGGAATTGCTTTCTCATGTCTCACTACACAACCACTACATCCATGTACTTTAAACCGTCCTCTGTCACTGCTTCAGCATTTCGATATGAGTAGGGTTGTGCTACTTCATATAAACAAAGATCCTCCAACATTTCAGATCGATTGGGATAATATGGATCAATCATGTTGGGTTTCAAAATCTCTGTACTGTCAGGTACTGCTTCAGCTAACTTCTCAGTATTACTTAAAGGCTTCAATACCCAATTTCTAGTACTAGCTGGTCCAAGACTTAACCAAACTACATTAATGCTACATCCATAAAGAGGCAAACTAGTTAGCCTATCTGCAGCTCCATAGCTACCACACTCTTTATGTGAAAGCATCTTCAAACCAAAGCTTAGAGGTTTCTGACTAAGACTTTTATCTGCTAATAAATCTGCCCATACTTCAGCTGGATTGCTCTTTTCAGCTTTTGTCATTTATGCTGTAACATAACACGCAACAGTGTTCGAATCATCATCAATAGACTGTACATCAGTATTTGCATTCCATAGCTGGGCAATGACAGGATTGTAATCATTAATGAATTGGCATTCCTTAATTCTTTTTAAATAACATGTATTTCTTGGTGACTCACCCATAACTTGGTGTCAAACAGATGATATTAAACTATTCACTCTACCAACTGGTCTCACAGGCCTTGGAAAGCCAAATCTGCACTGAGTGTAGTAATTGTCTTTACTTATGTATTTTCTCTGACAGTGCTTTCCACATGAGTGCTTTTGAGATCTTCCCACCTTGTTCCGTAGATCACAGCCATCACTTGCCTTAACAAACAAAGGAGCATCTTTAATCCACAACAGCATATCTATATGTACAGCCCCACGTGCCTGGTACTCTTCCCTCCAAAAGAAATATTTCCCAGTACCTAATGAACCATTTTCTTTATTACATATAAAGTGTAACATGGCAAAAATGTGTGATGAAAAAACTGTGATAGACTTACAGGATCCATACAACACAATTCTCCTGGTGTCAGTGTTCTATATTTTCTTTCTGTGGCTTAGTTTCTCGAATCCACTCTGCAATATCATCCCAACCATACTCAGGGCAATTCAAAGTCACAAACCAAGTTGCAGATCCCACATTTCCGATCATGCATCTAACCTCAGAGTGTCTCCTATACCAATATTATTTAGTTCCTCTCATTGTAGCAAGGATATTAGTAAGTTTACCCTCAAAACTTCCTTTTTTTCTTTCACCTGTGGCAGCATCTCACATGAAGAAAGATTCTGGTCCAAAGTGTACGAGCAATAGCATAGCATAATGTTGAAAATTCACTTTCTTTTTTCCCTTTTTTTTTCGCTTTCATACAATAAATGACAAATATATTCAACATTGGTGCAGAATCCGAATCTTCAGAATACATTTGTGCACAGCAATATTCTGAAGCAGATATTCGCACCATCCAATCATCCAATCTCCCCCTTGTATCAGTTGGAAAAAGCATTGGGAAATGACAGGCTTCTAATGTTGTTTCCCAGATACTGATTGGTGCACCTTTCGTTGCTTTCATTTGATACAATTCTAAAATGTCACCCATGACTTCACATGAGTGAAGAGGATGAATAGTGTAATGTTCATACAAACTATTGCTTTCTGCAACAGTTAGACGCTGAAACTGACCTTCACTGATTTTGTTTGTTGACTCAATAACAAGCATAGACAAGTGTGGTACTGCCAGGCTGCCTTTGTATAAATCATTGTGCTCCATTAGAAACGCCAATGCGTTTTTCACTTTTCCAATATCTATAAGCTGTTGCCAAATGCTCTTATCTTTAGTGGCAACACCATTTACTAAAACAACCAAAGAATCTGCAATGTCACGCTTCACTCCTAGACTGTTCACATTTTCTTCCAAATTGAGAGGTAAATACACAACTTTGCCTCTCAAACCTTGCACTAATGATTTCTTAGGCAGATTGGACATATTTGTTTGCAATCTAACAATAACTTGGAGAGGATGAACAGTTTGCAATGCAATTACTTCAAACATGTTAAATTTTTGAAGCACATAAGGGATATCAGGCACTACTATGTCATTCAAAACACTTCTTGGAGGAGACACTGTGTGGGGTTTTAAAATCAAAGACATGTTCTTTGATTATAAAACCCCACACAGTGTCTACAAACATAAAGTGCCTCTCTTGTGTCAAATCGTTCTTCTGCAAACAAATACAGATACAGTTCTTTCCAAACAAATTCTTCAGTGTGTTTAATTTTCTCCTCAATGTACATTAGTTGCACTTGAGATTTATGAAATGTGCGTCGACAATATGTGCAAATAATGTCAGGTCTTTCAGTAGAAGACAACTCAAACATTGCAATAGTTATTTTACACTGTTGAAAAATCTGTTCCTTTAAAGCATAGGATCATCATTTCCACTTCCTGTAAGTGTTTCATCCACATACACGTACGCTTATAAATGCATGATATTTATCATTTCCACTGTAGAGACTAAACTTTCTACAGTACCAGTCAAAAGTGTTTGATTTAAAACTGCAAGAGATATACTTGGTGTTTTGCACTCATATATTTTAACAAGAAGGTATCTCATTTTATTATGATGTGCAACCAGCATCCATATATGATTAAACTGACTCTTACATCTGCTTTTATCAAGACAAGCTAGAGAGTGACCCACAAACTTCACAGTCATCTATTGTTTGCAGCATCTTGATCTGTTTTTCAACTTCATCATTTTTGTGCAGAACTTGCAAAAATCTCTTTAAGACTTTACAAGAAAAAGTATCAATATTGCACAAAGAATTTCATGTCCATACCTTATAATGCTTCTTTGGTTTTCCCCTAGACTGACCTAAACGTTCAATTTCTGTATTAGCCAAGAGTGTAGGAGCACTCCTATTTATTTGAACTCTTTTGGTTTTTAAGATACTGTCATGATTCCAGAAAGTCAACACAGCCCCAATTTAGGTACACAGGGGAAGCAAGGTCCACAATCTCCGTCAGCAGGTCTAAGATGGCTTCAAGCCTGGCAGAAAAGGCACTTGTATTCCAGCAACAATGGGGCACACCGGAAACCTGTTACCGCGCCCCATCTATCGTGTCTTACCCGAGTAAGAAAAGAACAGCAAGTTACACAGAAAAAGAAGATCGAACTATCTGTCTCCTCTGCACAGCTTAAAGAAATACCTAACGCAAATTGACTTTTTAGCAAAGAAGAAACATTCTTTGCACCCCTACTTATACCCGGGGTGCAAACAGCAACGAATGCCAAGTGGTTGCAAACAAAAAGATGGGAGGTCATGCAGCTGGTGAACGACACGGTACAATGCCCAAGCAATAAAGGTGGAGAAGCGAGCCATAAGATTGATGACCCTTCAGAACTTAAGTGCTCGATCTGCTGACGGAGATGGAAGGGAGGGTTTGCCAAAAGATTACCGATTCACGCTGCACATTTGTGCCTCCAAATGATGCAGAGGACAGCTCACTGATGCAAATAATAGGAGCACTGCACTCCATCATATCACACATGCAAATTGAAGCTAGCATACAGTAAACAGACCTGGTTTGATGGACTTTTCACCTGGGCACCATCGTGGATGGGGCCAATCCATAAGATGCTGGTGCCCATGTTCATATTGTTTTTTTTTTTGCACATGCCAATTGGGACTTTGATGTTGTGCCAAAGCAGTACCTAGCAGTGACAAGATGATGGTTTCAATAGGGGGATCAAATCCACCTCACAGTACAAAGGATAGTGCTGTCCAAACAGATTACCCAAACAAACCATGCATGGTGTTGATAGAGCAGCGCACACACCCTCCCGGTACTATCACTACACCCTCATCAGACCCCGAGCATTAAACAGAGCACTGTGTTGATTTAGCAGAAGATAGGGTTTGTATATACATGATTTACACCCCTGAGGAATACGCCCAGTCTGGTCAAAGTTTTCATCACGTGTGTAGGGCATGGGTTGCAAAGGAGGGATTGCCGCCTCATTTGGAGGCTCAAAGGTTAGAAGACGCATGCTATCAGGTTACTAGCAAAGGTGGGCTTATAAGGGAATTTGTTAATGTTGAATTAAACAAAGGGGGGAACTTTGGTAAGGGGACATGATCTTCCTGCACCCCCAGATGCTTTCGAATAAGGCAAATGCTGTCATTGGTAATGTAAGAAACAAGGGGGGGTGGGGTGCTCTTACAGTCTTCTACACAATCACATTATTGCATGTTTTGTAAGTGTAGTGCACATGCGGGAATAGCAGCCATCTTAGATGTTATCAACCATATTGTGGCACAAAGCTTAAATGTAGCACAGCACTCTACACTCCAGGCCGAGGTCGCAAACATGAGCAAGGGAATAGATTGTATCCCACACTCCGATGAGACAGGGCAGAGCTGCACCGCCCCATAAAACCCTTCATTGTACTAAAATGTTGCCAACCTTCATGCCCTGGGTAGAATGTGCCCTGCAAGGCCACAGGAGGAAGACTGAGTGTCTCTGAATGGTGCGATCCCATGAGACAGAGGGCACGGGCCTCCAACCCCCACCAGTCCCATTCCTAAATTATAGCACCCCAATGCCCTGGCTTTAGGACCCCTGAATTCCAATGTACTAGATAACCCCAGACCACTGACCATAAACATGTTGGACCCCCTGATTGATCAGAAAGAGCAGAAAGCAGGGCATTCCTGCCTTCACTCCTAGGTCATGTGATTTGTGCTGCAAAGTGCCTGGAGGGATGAAATTGTAGCCCATAACGAGGGTGGGAGACCATGGAGAAATGCAGACTTGTCTGGGAGCGAGTGAAGTTTATGAGTTAGTGTGACCTCAGATTTCCCTTTGGGCCCCTGTCTATTCATACCAGGTGCTCTGTTACAGAGAAATACATGTGTTTTTCTTAGTTAATAATATCATTGTTATTTTCTATTGACTGATGCCGACTGCAACATCGCCCACAAGGAAGAAGATGGACTGACAGGCCTGAGACCAATGGACTGGCATCCACTATGGAGCAGGTGACCTATGTGTAAGGTCTCACCAACCAGCAGTGCGGGTTTGCACATTATGTAATTTACGTCAGTGATGACGCTGCATGCCTTCATAAAGTATTGTCCCTACTGATTTCGCCAGAACGTTCTGCGGCAGCAGAGTCCTTTGTTGGCGGTTTTTCTTTTGGTATGAAATAAAAACTTGCAAGAGGTGTATTGGCCCTTTTTCCCTAGTGGGTTGTATTTTTTCTGGTCTGAGCGTCTGGGGGGCTTTACTACACATTCAATAAGGCTGAAACATATTTTCCATTCAATATTGTGTGCCATGCTTCCGAAGGACTTTGAAGTTGTGGACCACCCTGTAGGCATACCTGAAATCAGTATAGATTGTATCCGATCTATCCTGGGCCAAGGCACTGACAGAAGTGAGAGACATGAGTTTGTCGACCTGTGCTGATTTTACCATTGGCAATCGATATGCTTCTAGGATGGCATGGGTGTTACATCCAGAATAACTAGAGACCAACTCCTCAGTTTCTGGGACAAGGCTGCAAGAGCCATATATGAAAAGGATCAGGTTGCGGTTCAACAGGGGCACATCACATAAATCAGCACGTGGGGACTTAAAGCATCTCCACTACAACCTTGCAGTCATGCATTTCCCTGTCCTGCGGGGGTAGAAACAAAGATGCAGGGTTATGGTCTGAACATCGGTTAAAAGTTAAATTAGCAGCAGAAAGAAGCAATTTTTCATATTGGGTGAGATGTGAATTAGACATATGCTGTGCCATCCCTTTAAGCAGTAATGACAACACTCCGTGGGGAACCGCAATTGTGACAGGATGACCTTGCACTAGTGAGTTAGTCTTTTCTATCAACAGTGCAGAAGCGGCGACGGCTCGCAGATAAGATGGGAGTCACGTGGCTACTGGATCTAAAGGTACACAGTGGCACGATGCGGGCTGGTGCTCGTCACTGTGTAAATGAGTGAACACAACTTGAGCAAACCAGTTGCATTCGTCATAGTACGGCACAAAGGGTTTACTATAATCCGGCAAATCTAAAGCCGGAGCCGTTGCGAGTGCTTGCTGTGAGGGTGCAGAGTTAGGTGACAGACATAGGAATGTTGGTTTACTTAATTCACTTTTAAAAGAAAAGGGTGAAGTGCGGAAATTCCTCGCTAGCGTTAACACTAAGAGAGGTTTCCCTGACTCAACAAAACTAACTCATATTTCTGTCAGAATGTCCAAAATAAAGTTTTCCATCCTTTGTCCAAAAACATAATCTGTCCCTCACAACTCAACAAAAGGTGACATTGGGGGAAAATGTTTCTTGGCTTGTCTCCTGCAGCCTTCCTTTTTGCTCCAAAAGAAAGTTCCACCTGATTCAAAGGGATTGCTTTCCTTCCCCTTGACCATCTTTACAGTTTCTAAGAGTGTTACTCCTCTTTAATTAACTTTAGGCCAACTCACATTCTTTAATTACTCTCCAGCTATGAACTGTGTGACTCTATTATTTGCATAGGTTCTCTGGACCACTTGAATGATTCTTTTCTAGGTGTCAGACTGACTCACAGCCTTGGTGTACTCTCCTGCCAAGGTCTATGCAGCCCTTTGTAGTGCTCATGTCTCTTTTTGGTAGTTATTTAGTCTGTCCTAGGGCTATGTGGTGTGCTGTTGTTTTCTTCCTCTAGTGTTCTTTTTTTTATCAACTTGTCCACCCTTGGTCTACCTTGATATTGTGCCAATGCACTGTCACAACCTCCTCTCCCCATGTGGTACCTTATCACGTGGTTTTGTAGCAAGGATCACTTCAAAGTTGCTTTAACTGGTCCCAACGGGCTTCCAGAGATATAACTGTCCTTTCTTTATATCACTTAGCTTATTGTAGTACTTGTTCTTTGTTTGGGTTCCTTGTTGGGTTTCCTTTTGACTCAAAGCCTTGGTTTACTCTCTGGCCAAGGTCTATGTTTCAGTTTATTTAGCCCAATCTACTTGGTTTGCTTTCCTGCCAAGTATGTTCAATGTCCTCCCAAATCACTGGGATGAGGAAGAACACTGTTGTTAGTGTACTCAGAAACTTCAGATATTCTGACATGTTCCTAAATGCTCTTTCTGGAATTTTCTCTCCCCACTTGGTCTGCCAGTACTTCCCCTGGATAGGGAAGTCCTTTCCCCCTGAGGAATGTACTTTCTTCAGCCGTGGTGTATTTTTTGTTTGGTTGCTGAAGAGTTTTTATGTTGCAGGGCTTTGTTTTATGTGTGCTGGTCAACAGCGTTTCAGGAAGACTGAGTTGGCCTGTAGAATCTTCACTGGATCTCACCAATTTTCTGTTGCTTCTCCCCATAAATCCCGAATGGTCTCGGATGGTGGTGGCTTTGATAAGCGGTTTGCCTTGTCCTTGTGGTGGTCCAAGACCGTACTAGTTGCCAGGGCCAGTCGACGCGCTTCCTGTCACCCGCATCTCGACTCTAGCGGGTCCTCATAGGAAATGCCTTCTGCATTTCCTCAGCGGTCTCCTATTTCTTCTGTCAGCCATAGGCTGGCCAGTATCCTTCATGCACACTCTCTCTCTACTCACGCTTCATTCTCATTCTGTGGCCTGCCACTACTGCTTCCCCAGCTTCCACTACTTCTTCTTATCAAAGGGACAAGATCCTCCATCTTGTCACATTGTTTAATGGTGACAAAGGCATCTGATGCTTCCTGAAGCCATGAACGGGGCTTGAATAATGCATGAGGTTTTGAAGGGGCTTAACTATGGATACATATCCCGGGACCCATTGTCTGCAGTAACTGACCATCCCAAGGAACACTCTCATCTGATTTCTGATCTGGGGCTTCGGGACTTTCTGGATCGCTGTAATCTGATATTGAAATACATGTCTTTCCCCAGCTGAAATCTCATGGCCCAGGTCACACAAAGGGAAGGCACAACCGTAACTTGTCTTTAGATGCTTTGTGACCTTTTTCCGCAAGCACTTTCAACAGAATGAGAGAGTATTCCTCACATGCTTCCAGGGTGGGGGAGGCTAGGAGCATATCATCTACATACTGCGCCAGTGTCAACCCTTCTGAGACCTAAAGTGAGTCAAGATATTTCTTAAAAATTTGGGAGTAAAAGGTAGGAATTTCAACATATTGCATTGGGAGTGAATGTATATTACGTAGATTTATGGGTAAACGCAAACAGATTCTGACTGTCGGTATGTATAGGTATAGAGAAAAATGCTGAACACAAATCTACAACAGTGAAGTACTTGGCTGAGTAGAGAATGCATGACAGAATAATATTTGGGTTAGGTACAACGGAAAAAGCTGGTAACATGACTGCATTAACTGCACGCAGATCCTGAATAAAATGTTAAACCTCTTTACCTGGTTTCTTTGTGGGAAAAATCAGAGTATTCCAAGGGATATGCATTGGGACAATAAAACCATGTTAGAGAAGGGATTCTTTTACAGGGTGAATGCCTTCTTCAGTCTGTCGGGAAATAGAATACTGAGGTGGACATGGCAGAGGTTTGGCAGAACTTGGAGTAATTTGAACTGGTTCAGCATTGACCATATAACCAGCGTCATTGCATGGGTTGACCATAACTTGGCAGGGACTCGCTCCAACAGTCCCTGTCATGAGCAGGGAATGATGGCGGGTCTCTAAGATTTGAATGGGTAATTTCCTGTAATACTGCCAACACTTTGTGCTCTCTGTGAGCGGGGATGTCAAGGTATACACCATCATGGGAATAGTAAATAGAGCAACCTAGTGTACACAGTAAATCTAATCCAATGAAGTTTACGGGAGAGCAGGGACAAGAAGGCATGTTGGTCAGAAATTGGACCTAACGTGACCATAAGCAGAGTAGACACAGGATGAGGTATTGATGTACCCCCTATACATACAGAATTAACAATTTCATAAGACTGCATCATTTGTGAACAATCAGAAGCTTTTAATGTGGAGCATGATGCTCCAGTGTCAACCAAATATGAAATCTGCATTAACACAATCAACATAGGGGTGGTAGGATCAATCGGTATGAGTGGTGAAACAAGTTCGGAGACCCCTTGTCAATCCTAATCATAGTGGTGGCACTGGAGTCAGGGACCTATTAATTCCACTTGGGACGGTTGACTGTCTGCCTCAACCGTCATACTGAGGTTGATGTCGACACTCGGCTTTCAGTAAAACTCTTTGCAGTAGTTGCACTGAACACTGTACGTGTTTGCGTAATACCTCTCAACAGTTCGTCCTGGTTCATATGATGGGGTACTCCTCTCTCTCCCTGCTCCCTGTCCTTTCCATCGTCCTCCTGGGTTGGGACGAAACTCTCCCCTTCCCTGGGAAGGTTGTAAACTCTGTATCTGCAACACTATAAATTTTGCTTCTGTAGTTTCTTTCTGTCTTTTGAGCTTTTTGTGGAAGTCCTGGAAGCTAATAAAACCTCTACCAAACCTTTGTTTGCCACCCTTTTAACACTGCCTTAATTCTCTCTGATACCTTGGTTGCAAACCCATAGCCGATGGAGTCACCACAGCTTAAAGTGCTATAATTGCTGTACTAATGATCCTAGAGTATTGTTAAAAACATTGGACCTTACGTGCTGGTAAAAACGGCACAGCTGCTGGTGGAGTAATTTTTTTCCTGGCGCCCGGCAATGTGGACTTACCAGGGCATTACAAACCCGGCGGTCCCAGTAACTCCTCATTGCCGGGCACCAAAAAATATTGCTCCCCACTCCCATTCGAGTCCCATTGGACTCAATGGGAATGGGGAGGTTGGATGCACCGGCACCATTCTTTTCGCCAGGCCAGGTCAGACCTGGTGTGGCGAAAAGGCACCCGCTCTCAGAACTCGTAGTTTGCCAGTTTGGAAACAACGGTACCAGCCAGCTTACCAGTACTGTTGTTTCCGGACCGGCAACTGCGTAATGACACCCATTGTTTCAAACGTTTGAGATATTCTGCAGGATTTTCATCCTTGGCTTGCTTGAATGCATTCATTTTAGGCCAATCAGTCTTTAGAGGATACATTTCAGTGAAAGTTTGTGTCAGCCTATCAGTAAAGATTTTCAGATTCCTAGCAGTGGCAAGTCCTTTAGCTGGCAGTTGGCATGCACTTTCAGCAGAGTAAATGTATCTGTGGGCAGCTCTTCTTGCAACAATTGATTCAAATCAACACACGTAGGGTGATAACAGTCTATTAGAACCTGAACCTCCTCTTGGAAAATAACGAGCTCTTCTTGTATCTCTGGAAATCTCTGAATGATATTAAACAAAGCAGTACTGCTCCAGGGATTATATATAGTAACTATGTGTTAGGAAAGATTTCTCTTTTAGCAACTTTCCCTCCATATTCTATGGACCCTGAAACTTTATGCTTTTTATTTTTCATCCTGACCTGACATTTTACAGTGAAGTGAAGCCTTCAGCTTCACTCCACTGGGCCTTTGCTCACATGTTATAGGGAAAATGACTAGTGCTTCAGGCTGTCAGTACTGGGAAACTATGCTTCCCTTTGTCTTTTGACTTTGTTACTTTTTTTGTAACATTTTAGCATTGCACAATGCATGTTACAATGTAGTGCAATGGGGTTTCTTTTATATGACCCTAGACTACACTCAAAGAGATTCTTTGGTTATCTAAGGTGTGCTAAAGGACAAACTGGTGGCAGCAGTTAATTTTCCCTACTTTTCACTGTACTTATTGCTTGCCGTACCGCATTTACCGCGTTTGGCTACTAACAGTGGCTAGTGTCCATACATTCAGTGCCACAGGGTTTTTCATTTGTTCCTTGGCCATCTTGCCTTTCAGCATTCTTGCTCACCTGCCAGGCCAGGAAAATTCTTTTATTGTCAGGCACTACCCAGGAAAAGCCTGGCTTTTCGTGGTCTAGTGCAGGGCTTGGGTGTGGAGTCCCAGGAAATGGGTGGGGACTGTCTGGTCCAAATCTACATATTAGTGCCTGAATGTCTGGTGTGCATGCTTGAATGAGACCCACGGTGCTCCCTGATTGGACCACTCCTGGTGTGCATGTGTGGGGCAGATCTTGCCATTGGAGGGCTGAGTCTGATCACTCATCTGACTTTGGGATAAGAAGAGGTGTCCTATAGCCATTGCAACAGATCAGAAGAGGAGCCAAGTATCCTGTGCAGCTGTGAAGATGGAAGGAAGACCTATGGACGATCCCTGATGAGGCTGGCGACCAACTCTTGCTGAAGGCCTGGTGAAGCCCTATCGAGCTGCCGATCCCAGCAGACCGATGTTGGTGCTCTGACCCTCTGGCCTGGTGGGAGCAACTGGCCCCGACGTCTCCTGGGGCCCAAACCAATTGAAGTATTCGGAAGTGTCCCTGTGCCATCCATTGGGCTGACCAACTACGAAATTGGGCTTCCACAATTTTGGCGTTCCAACATCCAAGGGACTCGTGATTCAAGGATGAATTCAACCGCAACAACTGTGTCCTCTGTTGTCATTCTGCAACAGTGACTGTCACCAGAAACTGTTGTCCCGTGTCTCGTTGTGTGCTGAGAAGAGGTCGGCACCCAAGTGAGCTGAATCCTTCAACTGAACACGTTGCGCCAGCATCTGTGGCCAACCAGGCCTCACTCGAACCTGCAACTCCTGGGCACCGTGGTCTGGAAGAAATGGCATGAAATGTGACATCTGCCGACCCTCTGAAGACCTGCCAAGTCCCAAGAGAAACTGGAGTATGGCGGGTGAGTTACAGTTGTACTTACCTGAACCCCTATCGCCCCTTTTAAAAGTTTTACTAACTTTTGAAACTTTAACATTAGTTTGGCTCTTGCCATAGCTTGTATGCGCAAGCACTCTGAAAACTGCGGATTGTTTTATTCATTAGAATACTAGAATACTATCTTATCTAACCTTTGGACCTATCTCCACATTCTCAGGAACCCTCTCCTAACTCCTGACTTACAAAACAGTGAAGAACTTTGTGAACTTTGAGCACAAGACTCCATACAACTTTGGGTTGGAGTTTAAAGGTTAGGATTGTAAATGCTGTAGACAGTTGGTGCTATCTCTAAACATTTGCCTTTCTTTTCGGGTAATGGCGGGATTATTGGCAGAGACGTAGCCAGGATTGTATAGCAAATTGGGCCTGAAGCTAATGTAGTTGGGCCCACTGCACTGACAAAAATATCTGTAAATGCCCACAGAGCGCTGCTGACTGGGCATTTACAGATTTTGGGTGGGCCTTGCCCCTCAGGCCTTACCCTGCCTGTGCCACTGTTTATTGGTTTGTTCTGCACCAACTACAGTGACTGTATATATGTTGCATAGTATTTTAGTATTGTCTGATAATATTACTTGCTTTTCGGGGCTATACTAAATGTGATACTTTTACAACTAACTGTCAAAGTGTAATCCATGATGTTTCACTCTGTGGGCTCATTGTGGACCCCTGACCCCACTCACCTCCCTTGAGATTTAGCCTTGGTGTCTCTCCATTGTACATAGATTGGTTTGGCTAAACTCCCAGAAGTTGCTCCCTGCTTACAATAAGGGTGGCCCCCTAAAAATCTGTCCACCAGGCCAGAGATTAGAAATCCATTCTAACACTAAGGTATCACCTCCTCCAGGAAGCTGTCTCAGCGAGAATGCACCAGTACTAGCATTAACTGTCAGTACTAGCATTAACTGTCCAATTTGAGAACCCTTCAAACATGGTTGAGGAAGGTGAACAAAATTTGGACATCTGAGCTGGTATTTCAGGGGTGAACAGGCCAACCATCAAGTTTATTGGGGTGGACTTATGATAGGTTGGCAGTTCGGTAGAGTCTGGGTTAGTTGGTTGATGGTCGGGTGCAACATTTAAAATGGCAGGGTTGTAAGAATCTTCGGTACTTTCCTTTAGTGGGGGTTCGCCTTGAATTACGGAATATAAACGTCTGTATCCATCTTTGTGGGCCGTACCTGCAGGTCTGAGTACTCCATTGTCAGGGATTTTACTTGCTCTTGGAGCTTTTCATCAGTGCCTTTCATTGCCCGGGTTTGGACTCAGTCTGTGTCTTAGTAGCTTCGGTATACCAATCTACATAGCTGTCCCATTGCAATTGGTGTACACATAAACCTTTCTTTTGTAACTTCTTACGTAGGATCATAATCTTATCTAAGTCAAATGTGCCTTCCTGGGGGAAGTGTCTAGGTGACTCACTCTGTGTATATTTGTGCCATTTATCCATGCTTTGGGCGAGTAGTGCGTAAACATGAAGTGTGCTGGACTTCCTTTAGGAGGAAATGGCACTTGTCTAGACTGACCTGAACCCATTCTCACAGGGGTTAGAGAAGGTATGACTTATTATGTGTTACGCTCACCTGGCTCCCATAGGGGCGTCGATCTGAACTGGACAGCTGCGGTCTCCACCAATGTGATGCGTAGTGCCGAGATGACAGACTGGACTGGCCCACCCAGCTTGGTTTGCTTGGCCCGTAGGAGTATTCTTCTGCAAATGGAGAAAGGGAATTAACCACCCGTGGAGCTGAGCGTTAACCGCAACCCCCGCTGTTCTCCCCACTGATCACCTTTAATGTCCCCTCTTATAGTCTCACCTGATGGTTTGGAAAGATGAGCTCTCCATCCTGCATTGAGCGCAGGGGCGCGTAGATAACCAGTTGCTTCACTGGTTCGAAGGAATAGGTGGGTTCCAGAACAATATTGACTCTGAGATTTCCGGCAAGACGCCGTAGGTATATAGTTCGTAAGAGTTCAAATGTCTGACTTTTACTCTTGTCCGATTCCTTGCAGGTTGCAGCTTGACCCTAGCGAAGAGTTCCTCGTGGCAACTGGTAACGTTCAGGTAAGGATTTCTATTATCTAACACAGTTCGATAAAATAATGTCAGTATGTAACCTGTTGCTTTCTCCCTTATTCAGGTGCTGAGAGAAATTATGAAGTCTCGGGGAATAATGCCTCCGGCGGTAAAATTAGGTAAGTCTATTGTGGAGAGGAGGATTCCCCTTGTTTGTCCCTTTGTTTCTCCTTGCTGTCCTTTTGTTTCCCCTTAGGGGCCGGGGTACGCCGAAGATGCGGTGGAGGCTGCGCCGACCCGTGAAGAGGAATAGTACCCCCGGCGGTAAAATCAGGTAAGTCTATGGGGGGTAACTAATATTGCCTCTGTATATTCCCTTGGCTCACCTTGCTGTTCTTGTGTTCCCCTTAGGTGCCGGAGTGCGGCGGGAACATGCAGAACGATGCAGTGAATAGTGAAGATGCTGCGAAGGCCAGTGAGTTCAGCGCGGCGCTGCAGCAGGCGAGGCGACGCGCATAAAATAACTTCTTTCTTCCAGCTCGAAGGCGCGGTGGATCGGGAATTCAGGTAAGGATCAAAGGTTTTGCTCTTGTTCTAACCTTTTCTCCTTCTCCCTTTTTCTAAGAGCTCCAGACTCAAGGCAGGCGTGGCAGAAGACTGGATGCAGACTTGCAGGCACGGTGAGCGTTAAGCTGCTGGATGCAGAATAACGCGAAGCGTGTGCTGCTCTTTGGGCGTGGTTTAAATAGCCCCCAAAGTAGTCCCAGGTAAGTATTCCTCCCCGACCCCACCCGAGTAAAAAATAGTCCTTAGGTAAAGTAGTCCCTTCCAAGCCTCTTTTGACTTGGAGCTCTGCAGCATGGTCTGCATCAGGTAAGTTTGCAGCATGGTCTGCATCAAGTAAGTTTTAATCTATGAGCCTGGCGCCTATGGCGCCAGGACTGACTCTCCATATGAGCCTGGCTCCATAGACGCCAGGACTGCACTCAAATGGCCCCTAGCAGGGGTTGTTGGGCTTGCCTTGAATAACTTGATGCCTGCTTCCGGGGCTGCTGGACTTGATCTGGATCCCCGGGGGTAGGCATCATGACATTATGGATCTAGGTCTGTTCCTAACTTTGTCTGCCTCGGGACGCTTTTGTGTCCCGTGACTGTCAGAGTTGGTGAGGCTCATAGCTGACCGTTCTGCCACCTCTATCCGGAGGCTCAGGTATCACTACCTGACCTCTGTTCTTCCCCTTTACAAACATTTCAGTGACACCCGCAGGTTTTGGTCAGAATCAGATAACTGCTGGTTCACAGCCTATATCGCCTGTTATGCTATCCAAAATGCAGAGCTGTATTTCAGCTTGTTTCAGTGACTTGGGTAGGTTTGAGTCAAAGACAAAACACATAATTGGTAGAAACAAAGCCTGTTACGCTACAGGATAGAGGATAGAGTGAAATATAAAGCAGGGTCGCAACTGAGTTGGACATTTAGGGTTTCAAGTGTCAAGGTACGAGTTGTGACAGGACAACCATGGGGCTCTCATCTTAACTACTTTCTTCACACTCAAACAGACCACATCCATCCTAGTCCCTGATCCATACTACACTACCCTGACAGGTGCATCTGTCTCATGATATCTTAAGTCAGTAGGAAGCATGGATGCTCTGCTTTTACTGTTTATTCTAAACTGCAGTGGCCAACCGCTTTTCCTTTTTCTTATTCAGACAATAGTTATGTAGGCAGGGTACCTTCCCTCCCGTATCTTTGGATTATCACAACGATTTTCAGATTTCAGATTTCTTTAACCATAGCCAAACATTTACCCCAAACAGTTGCAAACAATACCATACAAAACATGGCAATACACTGATGCTATTACCTATGTTCACCAACCCACGATTTTCAATTGACTCCTCTTCTGCATCTGCTCTGTCCATCTTCCCTGAGTCTCAGGACGCTCTGGCCAGCTCTCCCCTTCAACAAAATCATCTCTCCTGGGCCCCCGGCGATCACTCAGAGGTGCGCCTAGCCACCCTTGGACTTAGCCGCAGGGCAGCGGGAATTTGATGTCGCAGGCACCAAACTTGTCATGGAAAAAATGACGACTGACTGTTCTGGTGGATTGCTGAACAATTTATTAGTAAAAAGCAAGCAACTGGGCAAAACAAACCAATGACAGTACTAGGTTACGACCCAAATGAGAACCCCCCTCCCTGCAAGCACTGTTCTCTTATACCCAAAGGAACACATGCATTTCAATGGAAGAGGTGGTACAGACTGGGCAAGGAATTATACTGAAACAATGTTGCAAGCAGGGAACAAATCCATTCTATACAAGTTTTTGATACCTGCTGCGTTCTTACATGTAAGACAGTATTATCATGAAGGACAGCATAAAATGATACATTTACTAGAGCTGAATATGTCCCTCAATTGTTCACACACGTTCTGAAGCAGGCAAGCCCACTTACAGTATGACTTCTATCTACTAAAGCCACTTTTCCTAAGAAATCTGGAGCCTATAACAGGCTTACATATGCCACAAGGGAACCATGGCATAAGTAAGAGATGTGATGGCAGGCATAGCTACACACTAAGCAGAGAGTCTTCATTGCAAGGCCATGCACAGTAAAGCCTAAAGCCTCACCTTGTAGCAGGAAACATTTGTTTAAACATGCAGTATCTACTCAATATATGTAGCAGTATGATAGGGGAGTACATAAAATTGTCGATATCACACTTCCCCACACAATAGATAGACATCTGTACAAGGTCCATGATTTGCATCAATCTATCCTCAGGATTCTAGGTCCTCAAGGGTGGAGCTGGTCATTTAGAAATTATACAGGTGGCTTGTAGATCTTTGATAGAGGGTCCAGATGCACAGCCTAGATTGCCTCTGCTACAATCCTTGACAGTCGTTGGGAAACACAAAACTACATTGAAATACCATTGTCCAACTCCATGGCATGTCGCAAAGTATCACAGCCAGATTTATATTCTCATACTGGCCTGTGAGTCTGGTCCTTGCAAGGAGAACTCATTCAGTGACAGTCAGGCTGCCATCCCATCCCTTGGGTTGTGGGCGGAGGAGGTGGGCTGCAGACATTTCCCTCATGCCCAGTGTGGTTCCTCTATGTGGAGTTCTTAGAAACAGAGGGAGTCAATCCCATATTGCCTGCTATAGACCCCATCTCCCCCCACTCTCTGCAAGCTTAACAGCTTGTGGAAGTGGGAGGCATGCCAAAATGGGGAAGGCTGTGTGGGAGACCCCAGTTAGGGCCACAGTTGTGGACCAGGGAGTCAACAGACCTGGTGGGGGGTACTGTGTACACAGACAGACTCGGTCCCCCCTCTGGCAATTACAGGCAGACTGCACTGAAAAGTGGGAACACAATGAAGGCACCAAAGTCTTTGTAGAAACCAGGAGCAGATTTCTTACAGGAAGAGGAGTAAGCCCATTGCCAGCAGGACAAATTAGACACACTGGACACAGGTGATTGCTTGCACTGGGCTGCGGGCACAAGGCGGGGCCTTGATGGCATACTAACTAGGCACACCCACTGGCATGGAACCAGTGGTTTCGGAGAGTAATCTTTGATGCAGCGGGGGCAGGGACCTGAAAGGAAGGGTTGGAGAGGAAGTGGGAGGACGGGTTGCTAGAGTCAGAGGGCTGAGAGAGGAGGACAGAAAGAGAAAGGAAGGGAAGCAGAGGGGGAACCCAGTGAGAGAGGGGGTGCCCAGTTAGAGAGTGCGCACAGGGTCATGCAAGGGAGAATGAGAGAAAGAAAGAGAAAAAGAGAGAGCGAGAGAGAGAAAGAGAGGGGGAGAGAGAGAGAGAGAGAGACAGACAGACAGACAGACCAGGGGGGCGCAGGGTAGAGAGGATACATAGAACAGTTTGGGGAAGAGGGAGAAAATGAAGGGTAGAATGGGAACAAGGGTAGCTTAGATAGGAGGCCTCTCTGCCCCCAATCCGCATGGTCAGCGCACACTGCCAGCAGCCAAAAAAAGAGACTCCAGTCCTCTCTCCACAGGCTTATGTAAGGCGGTTGCTCACACCCCTCCAGGGTCAGCCCCCTCACCCAGGAACGCAACATGTGCAATTGGTTTGTTTGGCTGTTGCCACAGACAAGTTTGTGTGGTTTCCTGGGAAGATGGGATGTAGGCCTGGGCACACATTTTCAAGTAATTACAGGGTAGAGGATAAATATACTTCTAGAGCCTGCCCCCAATCATTTGCATAATCGGGGAAACTAGATTCTGTGTGATTTCCAGGTTAGGGGAGTTGAAATTATAGAGTGCAGGGAAGTTGGGGCCCAGAGGGCAGGTTAATTGTTGGGTATGGGACAAGTGACTTTCCAGAGCCTGCCTCCCCATTCATGATGGACACTGTTAGGTAAGATTGCCACAGAACTGGTAAATCTTCCTTTCCTGTTTCAACCCCAGAACCTTTTGCTTTTATAGTGGGATATTTTTCATTAATACCTCAGTGAGTGGAAACCTTTTTCCACACTCACCTAATCTTTAACTGTTTTTATGGGTGTCATTTTTAAGACTCTCCATAGTGTCTTTTTTTTTTACCAACTTTATTTATTTCGGTTACAGCATTATCAGTGCATCACATGAGTCCACAGGATTCTTCTTACGTTCAATATGTCTGGAACTTGCCCTGTGCCCCCCTCCCTCAGCCCCAACTCCCCCCCCCCATTCAGTTCGGGGTGTCCCGATGGGTAGAAGACCCAGCAGGGCTCCGAGGGCCCAGAAAATTCGCTACCAGGCGAGGTTGAAACGTTAAAGCTGGGAAGCGGGAGTGGTAGTCCAATACTTGAGCCCAGCAGTCGGTGAAGCGATGAAGGGCCTCCTCCTTTGCCGCTGTGACCTTCTCCACCACCAGGACCTCTCAGATCTTTATCCACCAGAGGGCCAACAACGGGCCCTCCTGAGTCTTCCATTTCCTTGCTACCGTGATTTTGGCTGTGTGAGCAATTTGGCCGTTCGGCCCGTTCTGGGATAGTAGTCCGGATTCGGCACCCCAAGCAAGATGGTCTCTGGGTCCATTGGGAGTCTGCAGCGAGTGATGTCTTCGATGATCTGCAGGATGTCCCTCCAGAAGGACTGCACTATTTGGCACCCCCACCACATGTGAAAGAAGATTCCTCGTGCGCCGCATCGTCTCCAGCAGCTCGGGTCAACTTCAGCGTGACAGTGGTGCAGGCGGGCTGGTGAATAGTACCACCGGTGCAGGAGCTTCAGGGCGCACTCTTTATTGGTTACGCATCTGGACGTTGAGCTGATCCTGGACCATATCTCCACCCATGTTTAATCTTCTATGGGGTGTCCTATGTATGCCTCCCACCCAGACATGTATGGCGGTCTGATCACGAGCATGTCTTCCTGGAGGAGTTGGTACAGTTTAGTGATCCGACCTCGACCTGTGCTTTCTGCGCTAGCCAATTCCAGAGGGTGGAGGTCCCGGGTGGCCCCTCGACGGACCGCGGTCTGCCAGATCAAGTGTCGTAGTTGGATGCATGTAAACCTCTCTCCTTCCGTTAGTTGAAAGCGGGCTTTCCATTCCTCGAAGCTAAGTGGATTGTTGGCTTCATATAGTTGAGAGAAGGTTCGGAGGCCACCTTTGGTCCATCGGTAGAAGCGGGCTGACTCCATGCCTGGTTTGAAGTCAGGATTCCCGGTGACCGGAGAGAGTGGACTCGGCGTGGTCCCGGGGTATGTAACCGGGAGTGTAGCTGTGGCTGGCATGTGGATTGCTCCACGCGGGACCATTTGGGGGGGGGTCTCCGGATTCGACCAGGCCGCTGCACTTACCAACTGGGCCGCCAGGAAGTAATTCATCAGGTTGGGGAGGCCAAGGCCGCCCCATTTCGCGACTCCCATCATGACCTTCATAGGAATCCTGGCTCTGCGGCCTTTCCACACAAACTTCGCTAGTTTCTTTTGAAGCTGTTCCAAGGCCTTCTTTGGGGGGGGGCCGGGAGAGCGGAGCACATGTACAACAGCCTCGGCATCAGGTTCATTTTACATGCTGTGACACGCCCCAATAGCGAAATCTCTTGCTTGTCCCATCTTCGGAGGTCTTCTTCCAGTTCCTTGAATAACAGGGGAAGTTGATGTTATATAGCTGTTTCGGGTCTGCCTTGAGGCGGATACCCAGGTAAGCTGTTGAGGAAGAGCTCCATGCTAGCGGGCAGAGGGCCTGGAGATTGTCTATGAGGGGAGCGCTTAGGTTGACGCTTAATGCCTCTGATTTGGCGTAGTTCACCTGGAATCTGGCCACTTCCTCGAACGCCTCTAGCTCGGTCAGGATTGCGGGCAGGGAGGATTGACAGTTAGTGATGGAGACCAGCACATCGTCGGCGTATAGGGAGATCTTGAATTGTTCGCCATTTATATCTAGGCCAGTGATGTTCTCGTCGGCTCGTGTGAGCTGGGCGAATGGCTCCATGACCATAGCAAAAATTAGTGGTGAGAGCGGGCAGCCTTGTCTAGTCCCGCATGAAAGCCGGATCAGAGGAGAGGTCTTTTGATTTAGGCGGATTGACGTCTTCGGGGCTTTGTAATTTGCAAGCACCATTTTCTGGAATATTGGGACGATCTGAAAAGCCTCCATGGTAAGGCGCATGAAGTTCCAGTCCACCCTTTCGAATGTTTTAGTACCGTCTAAGGTCAGGACCACCATGTCTTGATGTTCGTGGGTCGCAATTTCGATGAGGTTAAACGCTCGGTGGATGTTGTCTGAAGTGCTTCTTCCTCTAATAAACCCGGCCTGGTCCTGGGCTATGATAGATGGGAGGATTTGCGCCAATCTGTTGGCTAGGACCTTTGAGTATGCATTAGCGTCCACGTTGAGCAGGGCTATCGGTCTATACGATGAGCATTCCTTTGGGTCCTTGACGGGCTTCAGAAGCAGGATAGTGGTGGATTCTTGCATCGAGGGTGTGATACAGCCTAGTCCTGGAAGGAGTTGAATAACTCTGTCATTGGGCATATCAGCAGAAGGCAGAAGAGTTTGTAGAATTTTGGTGGGAAGCCGTCTGGACCGGGGGCTCTAGATTTCAGCTTTTTGATTACTTCCTCCACCTCTTCGGCTGTGATCGGACCTTCCAGGGCTGCTCTACCTCCTTCTGAGATATGTGGGAGCCAGGCATCTGCTATGTATTGCTCCTGAAGGGTCTGTAGATGGGGGGCTGTGGTCAGGATGTTGGATAGATGGGTGGCCGCGTCTCGTAGTTTCGCACCGTCTCCGTATGCGGTACCACCTTTCGGATCTCTCAGAGTGGTGATGTGGTTCCGTCGGCGGGTTTTGACGAGCTTGTTCACCAGGAATTTGTTACCTTTATTACCGTTTACATAATAGCTCTGTTTTGTCCGGATCAGGGTCTGGGCTGTGTCTTTGGCGTAGTGGGCCTCCAGCTTTGTGCGAGCCAGCCTGACCATCCTGGCGGCCCTGGGGGACCATTTCTTTTCTAGGGCTTTATCTGCCTCCCACTTGTCCCTCTCCGGTTGGTTCTTGAGCATAGTTCGCCTCCTTGAGTACGCGGCCGCCTGTGCTAATAGTTCCCCTCTGATTACGGCCTTCATGGCTTCCCATCTTGTTGCCGTAGAGGTGAGATCAGGAGGATTTTCTTTAAAGTAATTGCTGATTGCCTTAGCTATGGCGCCTCGCACCGCCATGTCATGTAGCATCGGTTCGTATAGGGACCATTTACGATGTTCCGGAGGTTCTGGGTCGAAGACCCTTGCGGTGAGAAGGATTGGGGCGTGGTCTGACAGAGCCCTTGCACCTATTTCTACGTCGTCCGTAAACTGCAGGAGCTGTGGGCTAGCCAGGGTGAGGTTGATTCGAGATGAGGTGTGGTGGACGTGAGAGGAGAAGGAGTAGTCCGTGGTGTCCGGGTGGAGAACCCTCCAGGTCTCCACCACATCCAGTTTTTTTAACAGGTGGCAGAGGCCCAAAGCTAACTTTAAATCCCTACTGGATGGGGGGCCCGACCTGTCCTGCAAGGGGTTGGGAACCCCATTAAAGTCCCCTCCCAGAACTACCAGGCCCTCGAGTAAGGGGAGAAGGGCGGTTTTCAAGGCCGTGTAGAAAGCTTCCTGCCCGTCGTTCGGTGCGTAGATGGCGATCAGCGTGTGAAGCTGCCCGTAGAGGTCCCCCCTGACCGCCACGAATCTGCCGTCTGGGCTGCGTAGGATCTCCCTTTCCCTAAAGGGGATGCCTTTCGCTAACAGAATTGCTGTGCCGCCTTTTTTGTTGGGGCCAGCGGCCAGGTATTGTATGTCGAATGCTTGGGACCGTAGCCTATAGGAATCTTCCATTAAGAGGTGGGTCTCCTGGAGAAAACCCACCGAAGTCTGAAGGTCCTGCAGACGACGGAGGATGGATTTGCGCTTTGTGGGGGAGTTCAGGCCTCTGACGTTCAGTGAGCTAAAGCGGAGGTTGGTATGCGTTGGGGTGGAGGCCGTTGGAGCGTCGCTAGGATTCAGGTGCATGGTGGGTGGTCCTGCGCTGAGGGGTGTCTCCCAAGGGAACGATGACAGTGTGATTCAGCTGCAACTGAGTTTTAACTGTATCCAACTTAAGGCCAACCGGGCCTTGGTAACCGTGGGGGCTTGGGGGATCCCCGCCCAACTAATGGGAAGGGAGGAACAGGGGGTAATCAAACTGGCCCAGATGGGCCTCGGGCCGAAGTGACTGTCCATCCACTCGGCGGGGGCATTGCGTGGGATCCATAGTGTCTTTTTAAAGTTATCATGTTTAATAACTTATTGGCAATAAGTGCCTGTTGTTGATGGGTTACCCTAGGGGCTCCCCATTTAACTTTCTTGTGCTAAACTTGAGTGAACTACAGTTCCCAAGGGTAGAAAGGATCTTTCGATCCCTTTTGCATATTATTTTGTTAAACCAGCAGACCCCACCTTATGTGGAGTGCTGGAGAGATACAATGTATCCCCTTTCACATTAAAACTGTACCAATTCTGTTACAGTGACAAGCTTACCTTTAATGGCTGGTGGCAGTGATACCTTTTACTAATTTGGTGCACCTTTACCGCGGGCTGTGATCACAGCTGCAGTAAAGGCACCTAAGGTTGCTCATTTTACCAAAATGGCCCCTGTCTTCTTTTTCAGCCATTTTAGTGTTTCTTGTCGTTTTTTGTTCCTTCCCCTGACATCCAGAGCCGGAAATTCCCTTTTGTGATTTTTGTCTTCGGCGGGAGTCCACTGGACACCCTGCCCAGGCTCCATTCAGTAAGCACAGGAAGTGGGGGAGGAGTCCAAAACTTCCCCATCCTTTGTCTTACGCCTTACTTCAACTGGGACAAATCCCAGTAGGGGGCTGGCTGTCCTGATTGGACAACCAGATGCCCCTTTCTTGTAAAATGCGGGGAGAGAATGCAGAGGTTGTGCTGAAGTCATGTCAACCACTGGAACAGGAAACTGAAGAGGATGACGAAGGAAAAGCGGCAGAGACGATTTCCAGTGACCGGAGAGCCTGCTGTGTAACCCGAGCCTGCTGCAGCCCTTCCTTCCAATCGACCTGGGGACTCCTAAAACGACAACCTGAACCCAGAGCCTAGTGAGACTCACTAGACTCAAGAAGACCTGCATTTTGAGCCATCCCACGGGTTGCTGAAGCCTTGGGTTCTTGCAATACCGCAATACCCTGGGACCTCCAGCCACTGTGCGGTGCACAGTCTTCTGAATTCCGAATCTTGCTGAAACTTTGTAGGCATCTTGGTGGATCTCCAGAGACATGAATCGAGTCAGAAAAGACCCCTCACAAGAGTGCTGGACCTTTAAAATGATGAGAATTCACCCACCACAATTTTCTGTCTTCTTCTGTGCTCCTTGAAAAGGCGCCAAATCTGCAGAACTGCATTCAGCCACAAGAGAAATCTTGCCTAGAGCCTTCTTCATCGATACTTGTTGCAAAGTCCCTTCTGAGGTCTTGTGTTCAGTTCCAGGACAAGGAATCCACTGACCGGGTATTTGGCTGCAGTCCCTGAAGTTCTCCTGCTGCAATCTCTTCTTCATTGCTGAGGTACTGTGTTGGCTTGGGTATATATACTTGGGTATATGCTTACCTTAAGCCTGTTGGGATTTCTGTGTAGCTTTGGGGTGTTTTCTGTGATTGGGAGGTCCCTCGTCCAGTGCACCCAGTCCCACTGCTAAAATCCTGCTGGGGTGTCTTCTGTGAAGCCCCTGGACCCCCTTCTAACTCTAAAAGTATAGTACTCACCTGTTTGCCCAGTGTTCCTAAGGAACTCTGACTTTTGCTACTAAATAACTTATTGTAACACTGCCTGTTGGTCACTAGTCCTAGTGATCCCCCTTCTGCCACTGAGAACACTCATGCTCCAAGAATAAGGGAAAGACTTTGAAGGGATTGGGACTTCTGCCTAGAAAAGAAATCAAGTGTTGTACTTACTTGTAAAGAGTTGGTTGGTAACTGTAATTCTAAGAGTGAACAGTTACAAAGGTTCTTACTTATCTTGAATGTGTGATGCACTATTCTTAAAAGTATGGTTAACATCTTTTCTTCCTTAGCCGCTGTTTTACCAGTCTAAAAGAAAGTAGATGTGAAGTAGTTTACTCTCCTGTGATTAGGGTGTGCCTCTTTACAAAAGTAATGTGTTGGTTTCACCAGGTTATTCCTGTGGGGTAATTGTATGAGTGTCCTTCAACTGTTGGTATTACCAGGTTAGTCCTGTTAGGATAACTGTATGAGTGTCCCCCAACTGGGTCTTGCCCCCTGACTTGCTGCTAGCCTGTCCTTAATAAGTCTACATTAGGTTGTTGCCTACCTAGAATAACTATTCAGTAAAGTGTGACATTGGGTTGTCAAGTAGTCTGAAGCAATTCAGCACTTTTAAAACAGCGTTAGCAATATTGCATTACGGCAGTTCTGAAGCAATATTATCAGTATTAAGTTTGTTATGCTTTATCATGCTTTGAAACATGTATGCGACAGTAATATGAGAAATATGAGAAAAGTGCTGTCAAGAAAGAGTATATGTATGTTCAGCTTCGCACAGCTTGGCTTTTGCTATTAAGCAGTTCCAAATATGGAAATCCGATTCCGGGCACAAAATGTCGGATTCATGATAACTAATATGGGCAGGTGTTCCGGCGTTTAGACTGGCTACTTAAAATGGCGTCTTTAGCATCCGGATAGCCATATATGGTTAGAACCACATATGGACAACCGACATTTCCTATACTTGTCTGTACAAAGGTTACTGACGGGCACTGTCGTACAAAGGTAACTCTAGTGCGCCTTGAATTAACACAAGGAATGAGAAGGGGTTATTCGAGAGCATTTCAGTGAAGCTGGTTGGATAACGGCCAGGACACAAAGTGTTGACTTGAATCCAGCCAGGACAAATTGGCTGCCGCCCCAGCAAATGACTGATCTAGCGATCTCTGCAGAGACTATAAATAAATCGCAAGCGCAGAGACATTAGGAGACGCAGAGCTGGAGGTGACAGGCACCGAGCAGGTGCTTCCCCGCAGCGCAATGAACCGGGACAGAGTTTAAGCCAAAGCATAGCGCATAGCGCTTAGATGTGAGTAGTTATGTTGGAGATATTTTACCTTATGCAACGATGCTATGCACTGTGATTGATGTAAAAGAAATGAGATAATACCAAACGAGGCTTGTTGGATTATGTGCCAGCATATCATTTAGAAAGGAAATAATGCAACAAGAGATATGCTGGTTCTATACACAACTATAATGCTAATATTAACCATTTTTGCTTATTTCTGTAACATCGCTATTTTGATGATACTTAGCTTTATATATAGGAAAATAAATACTCTATAAAACTCAAACTCCTGAGTGGATCTATGCGTGAGAGATGTAATCATAATGTACTTTGAACCTAAGTGCTCACATTTAATAAATTCATGTCTAGCTAATTTATGCGGGCTCTGGGACGAACAGTGGGCGCAGTTCCAAACAGAGATTTCCAATGAGCAGGCTATCCTAAAACTGTGATATAGTTCTCAGCTCTCCCCTGGGGTAACCAGGGGAGGGTGGGGCTCTATAAACACGACCCTAGGAGTGTGAAAACGTGGCAAGTGGCGCCCAATGTGGGGCCTTAGGTCAAAGGTTAAAGGTCAAGTTAACCATTAGAGCTCAAGGGATAATTCATAAATAACATACCTCCCTTTTGGAGACTGAAGAAGCTACAAAAGGGTTGTTAAGCTTAACAGTAAAAGGAAATCTTCTAAGAACCATTAGAAGGGTTTAACTCCTGCAGCTATGGCTGCCTATGTAGATGTGGACATACCTGCTGTTTGCCGAGCAGCTGTGAATCGCTGGCTTGATGATGGAGGAGTAAGGGCAATTAATCAAAATTTTACGGTAGTAGTAGGACAACCAGGAGGATTGCCAGGGGAAACCCTTTTTACTTACATGAAAACACCCGGTGCTAGAGCAGCAGGAGTTTTTGATAAATTAAGAATACACAAAAACTTGAACACAATAGAGTATAGACCTTATGTATTTTCAGAGTTAGCTCTGCAACGCATAGTCCATCTGAATTGGTTTGGAGGCAGATTGCAGTATCCTGACACCTTAGCCAGACATGGTCCGTTCATACATGCAGGATTGTCAATCCAACAACTGGCTAAATTTCACCCAAACAGAGAGGGACCATATGACAGGGAGCAGTACAGACTGTTGGCTACACATTTTGAAAATGCAAGAAATCGTGCTTTAGAGTATGCCATGCAAATACCAATGGGTGCATAACCAACAGGGGTTCCACCACCAGATGGGGGAGGAATACAATTTCAGACACTAAAACCCTTGCTAGGACAGATGCCTAGGGAAGTGGGGGATTTACCCAAATGGTATTCAGAAAAAATAGGGCAACTACAAGCTGCATTTCCACAAGTCACAGCTCTGCAGAGGCAGAGAGCTCTAGCGATGGTACTCCCAGCAGGATGTACTCTGCCGTTAGAAAGTTGTGAAAGCTGGATGTCAGTATACAGCTGGCTATACATACAACTGATAGGCACTCCGTCTATAACAGCCCTGAATACTATACTGAAGGATATAATAAACTCACAAGGAGCGGCAGCAGCCATGAACCTAGGACTGGCAATATTCATTGTGAAGTTAAAGTATGTAGTTTTTACTTACCTTGTGTTAGCTGTGTGCCATCCAAAATAAGTTGCCAGAGTTATTGCTTACCTCAATCTGGGGTTCCCTGATTTCAAAAGCATCTGTAATTGTATATTACATCCTTAGGTTCTACTCACCTGGTATAACTGTGTGTTATGACAAAAGTAGTTATAGGTTTTTACTGCACCTAGGATAAGTGTTTCACTATGCACCAAAAGTATATTGTCCAGTTGACTGTTTATGTGATTTGCTCCAAGAGTCACTGTACAACTGGAAGGGCCTACTGCCATTGTATTACTGAATGTAATCTGAAAGTAACCATTGGTCTTTTACTCCCAAAGAATAGGCTTGACCTATACTAGATGTGTTTAACAAGGTTTTGACTTCCCTAGAACTACTGTTAGGTGTTCCAAATAGGTTTATACTTGGGTCTGTGTGCTTTCAAGTACAGTGTTGTGTTTTTATACTGTGATTTCTTATAATGTTTTATTACTTACTTACCCCTAGATTTATCTGGGCCTACTTGTATTTAAATAAATCCTTTATTTTTACAATACATAGTGTTTCAGTGTTTCTTTGGATCATTTGAATTACAATTTCACTTGTACTGTGTCTAATGCCCTCTCTACCTCCTAAAATAAGCCTGGCTGCTCTATCTACGCTACTCTGAACTCAGGTGGTACAGCCTTATACTAATAGTGGAGTCTTGTACTGCCTCAGTTGAATGGTTTTACTAGTCACATAGTTGGAATTCAGAAAAACTGTCCTAACACTGTTGGCATGCTCTGGGATAAAGGTGGATTGCATTACATTGATTATTGATATACTTTGTATCCAAAGGAAACCATCCAGTAGGTTTGGTTTAGCCAAGGTAAAGTGTACTTATTGTATTTAACACAAGAACCAACACCATGGTCTGCTTTAGGCCTGAGGACTACTCTTATGCTCCAATGGAAAATGTGGTCACAATGTGTATAGAGAAGGGCCTCATTTGTGAAGGAAGTAAGCTTGCCTTACTGCAAAGGTTATGGGACCATATGCCTGGTTTCAGTGAACCTGTGTCCACTTCTAACAATTTTTCTTGGAGTGAGGATGATGAGGGTTCAGACAGCTGTCCAAACTCCTCAGAGGAAGAATATGATGGTTCTGATGAGGAGGATGCTAGTTCACACCTTCTCCTTCTCTTGCCTCTACCTTACTGCCTATCATGTGCTCTGAGATATCTAAGGAACTGGATATAAGAAAATACCTGTGGAAAAACAATTTGGAAATGTGGGAATATCGGAAAGAGTATACAGGTCTGTAGAAGACAGTTTTCTGCACCCCTTTTCTTTTTCCAGGTCTTCTGTGTCTGCAGCTTCCAGGTTCCCAGAATTGGTGAGTCAGTATGATATGAAGTATGCCATTGTTGTATGGCTGAAAACTTTTGACCTCACTTGTAAAATGTTTGGTCTACGTGAGAGTGATAGAATACCCTGGGTTCTTTTTAGACTTCCCAATAGACTATCAAGTGCTCTTGGAGTTACATGAAGTAGAAAGAGTTGACTGGGATAGGGTAAAACAGCTCTCATAGATAGATATAAGAAGAACGCTTCTCCATAGGAGGTCAAAAAGTGCTGTCTCCTCATCCCTTAAGAAATCTGTCAATACTAAGTATAGTAGAAAAGCTGTGGTATTAGACTCAGCTGAGCCCCTTGTAAAAAGGCTGAGGCTCTTAACCTTGAAGTAAGAGAGGTCCCCTTAGGAGACCCTTAGGAGACCCCTCCTTAGAGATAAAAGGCATTAACTGCCACTCTGATGGGCACTTGGGTGTAGCACCCATAACTTCAAATAGGGACAAAGCCCCCAGGCCCACAAAGCTAGAGGTCACTCCTGTGACCCCACCTTTAGCTGCTGCTAAGGTGATAGAGCCTCTTGAAAAACCACATGTAGTGGAAGTGGTTCAACTAGTTCCCAGAAACTTTTTTTTTTAAACTTTATTTTTGGTATTTTAACACTGAGAATACAATGAACAAAACAAAAAGAGAGACAATGCCTTACCGATTTCCCAAAGTGTCCGCCCTCCTCCCTATAAGTCTGTTCCTTTCTCCAGCCCTGCATAGAGTTTGCGAAACGTAAATGTTATAGGCCGCAGCCAGTATGGTCTCGTTGTGAGGTATTGGATGACCCACTGGATTTGGGACCTGGGGAGGAGTCGTGCAATGAGTTTTGGTCTGGGATGGACATTAGATAGGTAATGTACGGGCCCCAGATGTCGGGAGGGCGAGCATGAAAGGGAAGGAGTCTGATGAAGTTCACTTCAGTGTCTTGGCAGTATGTTATGTCCATCTGCCATTGTTGGGTTGTCGGTATCGGTCCTTTTCCCCACAGCATTCAATCCTTCTCCGGGCAAGTAACAGCACCAGTCCTGCTAGTTTACGCACTGAGGAGTGTAGGTATTTGGTGAGCCCAAGTAGAGTAATCTTGGGTTCAGGCTCCAGAGGGGTATCGATGATTGCTGCTGTCGTCTCCAGGATTAACTTCCAGAATTGGTGTATGGGTGGACAAGACCATGCCAGGTGAAGAAAGTCGGCCACTGGGGCATTGCACCGACCGCATGATGGTGGTGATGTGGGATGATGTGCATGTATTCTGGCTGGGGTGTGATAAGCCTGGTGCATGTATTTTAGGTGTATCAGTTTGTATCGTGTGTTCAGAGCTACTTTTTGGGTTTGGGCTAGTATGTAGTCCCAATCCTCGTCTGGGATTTCTGATTGCAGAGCTTTCTCCCGTCTGGCTTTCAGAGTAGATGGTGGTGGGGCCGTGTCGGTTAGCAGGGTTTTATAGATTAGTGACACTAGTCTACCTTCTCCCTGAGACTGGACCACTCAGTGTAGAAGTTGCCTTGTAATATATCTTGAGTTGAGCAGGGAAAATCAGACCATATTTGATTCCAAGCGATTGGAGGTGTTTTTTTTGTGTGTCAAAGGATTGGCTCGCTTTTTGGACTTCTCTAGTGAAGGCAGGGAAGAAGGAGATTTTCGAGCCGTTATAGGTGATGGACCCTTTCGTTCTTGCCATTTGTAGTATGGCATCCCTGTCTCTATAGTTCAGAAGTCTTGCTATGACCGCACGCGGTGACGCACCAGGGGGACCCTGTCTGTTGGGATGTGGTGGGCTCTTTCGATAAAAAAGAATTTGGAGTAGGATTCAGTATCATATATGTCCAATAGCCATCTTTCAAGGAACAGTTCCATGCATTCTCCTTCAGCTTTTTCCGGAAGGCCTAGGATGCGGACGTTATTGCGCCTTGATCGACCTTCACTTTCGTCTACTCTTCCCTCCAGGGATTTCATTAGTTGTAGCATGCCAGTTATCTGGCGATTGACTCCTTGTAGATTATCCTCGGTCACCGATATGCGTGCTTCCGCCTCTCCAGTGCACGCGGTCAGCTTCTGCAAGTCATGTCTCAACAGGGATACCTCAGCTCCAATGGCGTCCATTTTCTTTTCCATTGATGTCCTGGAGCTGGCAATGGCGCACATCACATCACTGAGGGAGAAGTCCTCCTCCATGATGTCAGGTTCGGTCGATGCTGACCTCTCTGGTGATCTAGACAGCGGAGTGGTTGCATACTGTTCTATCCTGCTTTGGGTGGAGGTTTTTCTAGGCTTGTCCTTCCCCATATTGCGAAGCAGGTCTTGTATTATGAAGAAAAGTACGTTCTGCGGTTGGGAGGAGCTGGCAGCGTCGTTATGGAGGTAACCCGCTCCAGTTGTTCACGAGTTATGGTTTACAGGTTGTTCCTAAGATCTATTAGTGTTATGGCATGCCCTCTTCTTCACTGTTTGGAGCACTGTGATTTTCTTATCTACTGGCAGGAGGTCATTGTTCTCTTTACTGTAGTCTTGCCTGTGTACAGAGCTTGGCGCTCAATTTCTGCTCTCTTCAGGGTGTGGGGGTGCGTTCTTCGCCCCACTGTTATGTTACGGGTCTGCCGGTTCCCTCGATTCTCCGTCGTGGTTCAACTGCGGCAGGGGGATCTCCGGTCCGTCACCTCTTGTATCAGGGGGCGAATTGTGATCGCTGCTGCGCCCTCTCGCATGCTTGACATTCTTTCCACTGTGTGGTTATTGGAATAGTGTTTTCTTGGGCCCGTGATCAATAGGTGATAGGCAGCAGTTATTCTAAGCGCTCACTGCCTCCGTCCATGCAGGGGCAAGAATTTGAGTAGTGGAGGTTCGTTAGGCTGCGCTTCTCACATCGCTATGGGTTGGAAGAAACTGTTGCCGGGGGCCCGTGTCTCATGTGGGCTGCATTTATGAATCAGTATTTCAGAGCTTGCGCTGGGAGAGCAAACGGGTCTCAGTTCAACTCCTGGGTCGCGGAGCACTCGCATGGCAGTCTCTCGGGGTGTTGCTCTACCTCAGGCGGGAGGGGGTTGTGGGGACTCCTCCCCCACAGCGCATTCCAGGCACGCGGACAGATTTCAGGGCCCACCCCCGCCTCTCCTTACCGGGTCTCGCGGATTCCTCCTCCCGTTACATACCGCAGGCCGGCAGAGCAGCAGGTAAGCAGCAGGCTGGCGGGTGCTCAACGATGTACGGAGAGCCCGCGTCGGCTCGTGAGGCCGGGGGGGGCAGGGATTCCGGCGCGGATCCCCACACGTAGCCGGTCCGCTCCTCCAGTCATCGCTACCCCTTCTCCGGCAATATGTTGGTCCACGTAGGGGGGGGGGAAGGCAGTCCCCTCCCTCTGAAGCAGCGACCGTCTCTGCGCAGCCACTCTTCCATGGGTACCAGGATTTGCAGCGTCGCGCTCAGCAGCGCCCGGCGGCCATTTTGGAAACTTCCCAAGCGCCGTCACTCACAACTTTTACCAGCTTATTTCTCTGAAACTGGCAGCCGATTTCACACTTGGAGCACCGGACATGAGAAACGTTATGTTCCGACACCCGAAAACACCTTTTACTTCACATGGGCAGTCGTTTTTCTAGCAGGATATTGCAGGATACGGCTGACGGCCTCAGGACCACCGAGAGCTCACGTCTTCATGCCGCGTCCGTTGGCCACGCCCCCTGGAGAATCACCATCTTGACTAACGACACTCGGCCCCAGAGCGTGAGTGGCAGCGCTTTCCATCTGGTTACCTTCTCCTGGAGTTTTTCTAGGGCTTTGCCAAAGTTATCTTCAAAAGAGCTTTTGGTGGCATCTGGCCAGTTGTATGCCTAGGTATCTAACTTTGTTGTGTTCCCATGTGAATCCGAACTCATCTTGGAATTCTTGGGTCTCTGGTGTTAGGGGGAAGATTATTGATTTACTGTTATTTATTTTCAGACCAGAGAAATTGCCGAATTTGTTAATGTCCCGCATGATTGGGTTTAGGTTCTCAGCGGGGTCTTGAATGTAGAGGGCGATATCATCTGCATAAAGTGATATAATTAATTTATGTGGGCCGAAGGATAGACCTCTGTGTATGTGACGGGCTCGTAGGTCAGAGGCGAGGGGCTCCATTACCTGCACAAATAGGACTGCGGACAAGGGGCATCCCTGTCTAGTGCCTCTTATCAGGTTTATGGGTAGTGAACAAGTTCTTCCTAGAGTTATATGTGAGCGGGGTTGGTTGTACATGAGTGTGATGAGCTTGATATAGTGATTTCCTAGGCGCAGTCTTTTTAAGACCTCAAAAAGGAAGGGCTACTTGATGGAGTCGAAAGCCTTTTCTGCATCCAGGAGGGTCGCCACTGCTTGGCATGATGGGTCCAGTGCCTCCATGACTCCAAACATTCGCCTTATTCCAAATGTCGTGTTACAGCCGGGGATGAAACCTGCCTGATCCGCAAGTACCAGGTGTCACATCGCGGCTGGGATGGCGGGTATGGAATCGCTGGCGCGGGATCGCTGGCGAGACAGTCCGTCATTGATTTTCACGCTCAGCGATCCATGCACCGTCCTTGACGTTGCGCGCGTACGTGGACGGAAGTATAAAGACCACCGCTTCTGGGTTGCGTGCGTGTTGCAACGTTTCCGGGTCCCTCCCTGTGTTGCTGCCGCTCCCGTGTTTGTTTCCGCTAGCATATTTTTCTCGACTTTCTTGCCTTGCTAGGGTTACTCTGCCACTCCCTTGATTCTAGTTAGTATTCCCTTTTTTCCCCCTCCTCCTCCTGTTCTGCTGCCTACCTTTCCTTTCCTCTTTCCTCCTCCTTTTTTCTGCCCGCTGCTGCTCTAGTCCTTTTTTCCTTATTTTTTCCTCCTTGCCTGTTTCCTTCTATTCTTCCCTATTTTCTTTCTTCTTTGGTCTGCTTCCGGATTGCCTTTGAAGCAACCTTATTCCTTGTTTGGATCTGCTGGTTCACAGACCTGTGCCTACTCACCGGACTGCCTTTGCTACTCCCCTGTACCTTGTTTGGATCTGCTGGTTTACTGACCCGTGCCTGCTCACCGGACTGCCTTGCTACTCCCTTGTACCTCGTTGAATCTACTGTTACCAGTCCCGTGTTTACCTACCGAACTGCCTTGGTGTTCCCCTGGTACCTCGCTGTTCTTCTGGTTCCAACCTGTGCCGGTTGGTTGGTCTACTCTTCCATCACCTACCATTCCCCAGCGCTTCAGTCTACTTCGCCAATTCTACTAGAAGGAAGTCTTTAGGGGTTTTTTGTGCCTTTGGCTTTTTCCCCTGGGTGGCGCTCCCGGTGGGAACGCCCCCGTTCCCCCTATCTTAGTGGCACGGTGGCATCCTATCGAGGGCGTCCTTATCTTCATAAAAAAAAGGAGAAGTCTTCAAGACACAAGGAAGGAAAACTCAAGAAGAAAGTGGAAGGTGAGGAGTTGGGGGAAGGGGGTGAATCTGCTTTTTCATCTGAAGAAGAGGATATAACCGACGTTAGTGACAGTTTGCAATGGCAACAAGAAACCGAGATGGCAACTCCACAGCAAGTACAGGAACTTGTAGCTGCCGTCCAAAACCTTAACCTGGAAGTTCAGAACCTTAAGGCTGCCAATGCAGCACTACAACAAAGAATGACTGATAGAGAACGACCTTCTTCAGATCTACCCTCGCTTCCTTTGGTATCAGGTAAATTCGATGGTTCGCCTAAGCGAGTAAAGGAATTCCTCGATGCATGCAATCTGCACTTTTCCTTCCATCCTCAGACATTCGCTTCACATCATGCCAAAGTAGGATTCATGATTACCCACATGACGGGTAATGCCCTGGCTTGGGCCACTCCTTTGGTCAACCAACCCGATCCTGTACTACAGAATTATGATGATTTCAAGACTTTACTCCAGCAGACCTTTTTGCGTACGGAAAGTACCTTCCTGGCATCCGAAGATCTCTTGGACATCCGACAGGGCAACACAGACTTACTCTCCTATATTACCACCTTTAAGCAGATAGCCAGCGAAGCTGGCTGGCAGGAACAGGCTCAGTACGCCATTTTTCGTCGATGGCTGAGAGAGGATCTCAAGGACGAGTTGGCACGAATAGATCGCCCAACATCCTTTTCGGATCTCATAACTGCCACTCTTCGGATTGATTTTCGGCTGTCAGAACAGCGGTCTGAAAGAAAGAAGACCAAATTCTTCAGTCACCCTCCCCCTGAGACTCAGTCACCTTCCTCTGTACCGTCTTCTCGCCAAGGCAAAGAGGAACCAATGCAAATAGGAACAGCTCGAGCCCCGCTCACCCCGGAGGAACGTAAGAGGAGGCGAAATGGCAATATGTGTATGTACTGTGGAGCCTCTAATCATTTGCTGCGTGACTGTCCAGATGTCCCACCAAGACGTTCGGGAAACGAGCGCCCTCGGTAAGTGTTAGGACGCACTCCTGAGGGGCCATCTCAAGTCCTTACGCAACTCTTTCGGTGTCTTCTTCTAGTACTCCAGAGGATTCCAGGCTGATGGTTCTTACAGTTACCTTAATGTTGGGCAAGACTGAGATCTTAACCCAGGCCTTGCTCCATTGTGGCGCTGCTGGCAACTTCGACACCTTGTGGGCAGAACAGAAGGGTATCAACCACCTGGCTAAGCAAGAGGATCAGAAGATAGAGGGTGTTGACGGAGAACCTTTGAGTTCCGGCATGATCACACACACCACTGAAGAACTAAACCTACGCATTCAGCAGCATTCTGAAATGATCTCATTCGATATCATTCGAGCAGCTCATTTCCCTATCATACTGGGGATAGGGTGGCTCAGAAGACATAACCCTCACATAGACTGGACTAAGAACATACTGAGCTTTCAGTCCGCTTTCTGTAAGGCCGAATGCCTTCAGAGCCTAGGTTCGAGACCGTCCAGACCATCAGTATCTACGATTCCAGACTCATCCACTGCCTTCCTCATCACCTCCAGGAATACGCTGAGGTAGTGACTGAGAAATCTCCTAGCGAACTACCTCCTCACAGACCGGAAGATTGCTGCTTAGACCTTGTCCCAGGAGCATTAGTACCATTTTGTAGGATGTTTCCTCTATCACTCAGAGAGAGACACTTCCTCCGGGAATACCTGGATAACAATTTGGCCAATGGGCTCATAAGACCATCGAAATCTCCGGCAGGAGCTTCACTGTTTTTCATCCCCAAGAAGGACTCACAGAAATTGAGACCCTGTATCGATTACAGGGGTCTGAACAAGGTGACCATTAAAGACAGATACCCTATGCCACTCATTTCCGAAATCATTCAAGCCGTTCATGGTGCCACAGTTTTTACCAAGTTGGATCTCCGGAACGCCTACCACCTTCTCCGGATTCAAAAGGGGGATGAATGGAAGACAGCGTTCAGGACTCCTTATGGGCTATACGAATACCAGGTGATGCCATTTGGATTAGTAAATGCCCCTTCAGTTTTCCAGCGCTTTATGGACAGACTTTTTTCAGATTTACTGTGCCAGACCACCATAGTCTACCTCGACGATATCCTAGTGTACTCCAGAACTACTGAAGAACATGAAGGCCATGTCAAAGAGGTTTTCCAGAGATTAAGAGACAACCGTCTCTCGGTCAAGCTCGACAAATGCGTGTTTTCTGCAGCCTCTATTCCGTATCTGGGATTCAGATTGTCGAGTCAGGGTATCGCCATGGACCCTCACAAGGTATCCGCTATCCTGGAATGGCCCTCCCCTACCTCTATCAAGGAGGTACAAAGGTTCCTAGGACTGGCAAACTTTTACCGAAAGTTCATCTCCAACTTCTCACACAGGATAATACCCATTACCACCTTGATCAAGAAATCTTCTAATCCGTTTTCCTGGTCCAACAAAGCTGAAGACGGCTTTTGCCAACTCAAGGAAGCCTTTTGTACTGCTGCCATCCCTCAACAGCCAGATCAAGACCAACCCTTCATTGTTGAGACAGATGCCTCCTCCTCTGCTATAGGGGCGGTTCTGTTACAAGAACATCAAGGAGTAGAACACCCGATTGCCTATTTCTCTAAAACCCTCAATGCCAGCCAAAAGAACTATTCAGTCATTGAGTGCGAACTATTGGCCATGAAGTCGGCCTGTTTGGAGTGACGACATCTACTACAGGGAGGTAAACATCCATTTTCCCTCAGAACCGATCATAAGAACTTACAAGTACTGCGACAATTCGAGTGTTACAACACACGTCAAGCTCGATGGGCCCACTTTCTTGCCCAGTTTGATTTTGATATTACCTACATTCCAGGGCGTCAGAATCTTGTTGCTGACTCTCTGTCCCGCCGAGGAGACTACATGTCAGGATCTGATTATGCTCACGATCTGATGTTTCCTCTGCCAAGACGGATAGGAGTACTAAACACGTTTCTGAGTCAAGTGAAAGAAGCTTCAGGAGGCAAATTTGAGTTAGAGAAACATCCTCACAGCATCCAATACGACATCAAGGAGGGTCTCTACCTTGTGGATGGCAAGTTGTATTTGCCTACTTCCTACTTCCGGAAACTGGCTTTAAATTGGTGTCACGATTCTAAAATGGCTGGTCATAGGGGCACCACAGGCACTTTGGACTATCTGCAGAGACATTTCTACTGGCCGAATATGAAAAGAGATGTGAACCGTTACGCACAATCCTGTATGACCTGTCTTCGTAGCAAGAGTACCCGTCTAAGACCAATAGGACTTTTGGAACCCAATGCCGTTCCTGATGGACCTTGGAACGTCATTTCAACCGATTTCATCATAGACTTACCTCCATCCCAAGGGTGCACATGCATCATGGTGGTGATCGATTATTTCACTAAGATGGCTCACTTCTCTCCTCTACCAGGTATCACGACAGCGGCTGGCATGGCCGAAACGTTTATCAAGGATGTCTTCCGTCTCCATGGGGTACCTAAGAAGATCATCTCTGATCGGGGTAGCCAGTATACTTCTCAATTCTGGAAGAAGTTATGCGACCGATTGGGAGTAGAGAGAGCCTTGGCGTCCGGATTCCACCCTCAATCCAATGGACAAACAGAACGCCTCAATGGTACCTTGGAGCAATACCTGCGATGCTATGTGAACCTTCAACAGGATAATTGGGTCTCTCTACTACCTCTGGCCGAGTTCTCTTACAATAACTCTTTTCATTCTACTCTCGGTCTAACCCCTTTTTTCTGCAACTACGGTTATCACCCACAGGCCCTACTGCCCGTCTCTAACATATCTACCGCTTACCCACTGTAGATTCCACTCTCGCCATATTGCGGGACGTTCACCTGCAGGCCAAACAAAACCTTAGTGAAGCCCAAAAGAGGTACAAGATGCAGGCCGACAAACATCGCAACCCGGCCCCTAGATGGGAGGTGGGTTCTCGTGTCATGTTATCCACGAGATACTTACCACGATGGGCACACCCTTCCAAGCTTTAGATATCTGGGTCCGTACGAAATTACACAAGTTATCAACCCGGTGGCCTTTAGATTAAAACTACCCAAAGGCCTGCACAGAGTCCACCCAGTGTTTCATGCTTCTCAACTGAAATGTTTTCATGAAGACACTTGGTCTCGTCAGCCCAAAAGAACCCTCTTGCCCACAAATCCAACCCAGGAGGAATTTGAGGTTGCCCAAATCTGTGATTCCCGTTATCGTCGGGGTAGGTTGGAATACCTGGTACGTTGGAAGGGTTATCACTGGTCCGAAAATTCATGGGAACCAGCCTCCCACGTCCATGCCTCACTTTTAGTCCGCAGGTTCTATCATTTGCATCCTGGCAAACCTGGGGGTGGCCTCCCTAGGAGGGGGCATACTGTCACATCGCGGCAGGGATGGCGGGTATGGGATCGCTGGCGCGGGATCGCTGGCGAGACAGTCCGTCATTGAATTTCACGCTCGCCGACCCCTGTGCCGTCCTTGACGTTGTGCGCGTACGTGGCCGGAAGTATAAAGACCATCGCTTCCGGGTTGCGTGCGCGTTGCAACGTTTCCGGGTCCCTCCCTGTGTTGCTGCCGCTCCCGTGTTTGTTTCCGCTAGCATATTTTTCTTGACTTTCTTGCCTTGCTAGGGTTACTCTGCCACTCCCTTGATTCTAGTTAGTATTCCCTTTTTTCCCCCTCCTCCTCCTGTTCTGCTGCCTACCTTTCCTTTCCTCTTTCCTCCTCCTTTTTTCTGCCTGCTGCTGCTCTAGTCCTTTTTTCCTATTCTTCCCTATTTTCTTTCTTCTTTGGTCTGCTTCCCGATTGCCTTTGAAGCAACCTTATTCCTTGTTTGGATCTGCTGGTTCACAGACCCGTGCCTACTCCCCGGACTGCCTTTGCTACTCCCCTGTACCTTGTTTGGATCTGCTGGTTTACTGACCCGTGCCTGCTCACCGGACTGCCTTGCTACTCCCTTGTACCTCGTTGGATCTACTGTTACCAGTCCCGTGTTTACCTACCGAACTGCCTTGCTGTTCCCCTGGTACCTCGCTGTTCTTCTGGTTCCAACCTGTGCCGGTTGGTTGGTCTACTCTTCCATCACCTACCATTCTCCAGCGCTTCAGTCTACTTCGCGAATTCTACTAGAAGGAAGTCTTTAGGGGTTTTTTGTGCCTTTGGCTTTTTCCCCTGGGTGGCGCTCCCGGTGGGAACGCCCCCCTTGCCCCTATCTTAGTGGCACGGTGGCATCCTATCGAGGGCGTCCTTATCTTCATAAAAAAAAAGGAGACACCTTCAAGACACAAGGAAGGAAAACTCAAGAAGAAAGTGGAAGGTGAGGAGTTGGGGGAAGGGGGTGAATCTGCTTTTTCATCTGAAGAAGAGGATATAACCGACGTTAGTGACACCAGGGCAGGCATCAGGGGAAGCAGCCTGGTGGTTAAAATCTTGGCTAGGATCTTATTGTCGAGGTTGATCAATGAAATTGGTCTATAGGAGCTACAGTCCTCTGCGGGTTTCCCCGCTTTATGTAGTAGGATCACATTTGCTTCTCGGAGTGTTGATGGGAGGGCTCCTTTTTCAAGTGTTTCCTTGTATACTTGTAGTAGTAGGGGCGCCAGAAGGGGGGCACATTTTTTATAGAATTCCCTGATCAGTCCGTCTGAGCCTGGGGCTTTGGTTCTTGGGAGGGCCTTTATTGCGAGATGAATTTCCTCAAGTGTAATGGGTTGATTTAGTGGCTCCCTTAACGTGGAGTCCACCCAGTATAGCTCAATTTCGTTTAGTTATTTCAGGAGCTCATCCTGCTTGGCGCTGCATTTGGATTCATAGATTTTGATAAAAGGCACGGAAGACTTCCGCTATTTCTTTATCTGTGTGGACCAGTGGCCTCTATGGTCGCGTACTTGTGTCATTTGTGAGGGTGTTCTGTCTGCTGCTATCAGTCTTGCTAGAAGTGCCCCTGGTTTTTGCCCCTCGCAATATTGGCGGATGCGATGGCCTCGGGTTAGAAATTTTAGTTCGCGAATGGCTGCTTCATTGAAAGTATCCAATTCTTTTTTTAATGCTGCAATTATTAGCAGGTCCGTGGGTGCAGGGTTGTGGTGCTCAAGATCTTTTAGATGGGCTTCGCTAGAGTTGAGCTCTCTTCTGATGAGTTTCAAAACTCCATGTTCCTTGGCTATGCATACCCCTCTTATGTAGCATTTTAGGGATTCCCATAGTGTTCCCGCGGATTCCACAGAGGCCTGGTTGGTCTCTAAGTAGGAGATGATCTCCTTGCGGAGTTCCTCTTCAAACACGTGGTCTTGCAGCACTCCAGGTTTGAATCTCCAGTGGCGATCCCCTTTTGGTTGATCGGAGGGGGTGCATTCCAGCATGACTGCCGAATGGTCTGATATTGTCGTTGGAAGGATGTGGCATTGTTCCCATTGCAACTCACTCTGTGTGGATACCAGGAAGTAATCTAGTTGTGAACTCGTTTTATGAACCCAGGAGTAGAATGTGTAATCTTGGGAGGAACCATGTTGGCACCTCCATGCATCTTCCAGGCCGATAGCTTTGCAAATTTCGAGAATTTGGAGTGCAGCCTTGGGGGGCGGAGTAGATGTTGGATGTGATTTATCCAATTGGGGGTCAAGTGTGGTGTTCATGTCACCGCCCCAAATTATTGTAGCTGACCCAGCTTCCTCGAGGTGTGTCATGACCCAGTCGAAGTTGTTTGCCCCATCAACATTGGGACCGTAAGAGTTCACAATGGTGATTTGTGTCCCCTCTAGGATCCCATGTATGAGAAGTGTCCTGCCTGTTGTGTCCTTGCAGGATGATAGGAGCTTAAATGTTAGGCTTTTATTTATCAGAATGGTCACCCCTCCGGAATATGAAGAATACGAGGAGAAGTATCTATGGCAGCCCCACCCCCGGGCCCAACGATTTTCCATGCCTAGGAGGAGATGGGTTTCCTGAAGCAGAGCGATGTCTATTTTGTGTCTCCGGAGATATAGGGTTATTTTTCCTGCCTTTGTCGGGTGGTTACCCCCTCTAATATTCCATGTGGCTAACTTGAATGTGGCGCAGCAGTAACTTGTTTGAATTGTTTTAGAGCCCCTGTGTCGTTGGTTGTGGGATCCTGCTTACTTGTAGGTTGGAGTGTGGGAGCATACATTCTGGGTCCGTGGACCTTCCTGGAGTTTTTGGCTGGAGCACATGAAGGAAGGCGGTGGGATTCGGGCTCTCGGCAGGCGTGTCTATCAAACTTTAACCAATATCCCACCCCATTGCAGTCAACCCCCAACTCACCTGACAAAAACCCCCCTTTAAAATCCCAAAATATAACTCTGCTGCGCTTGGGGCGCTAGTGACCTCCCAAGGGCCGACGCCCCCTATTGGATTTTTGCTGTCGAAGATTCCAGGTGGTTGACTCCCAAGGGCCGACGCCCCCTATTGGATTTTTGCTGTCGAAGATTCCAGGTGGTTGAGCTGTAGAGTTGTGGTTGGCCCCCTTCCTATGGTAAGCTGTGTCACGGGGGGACTCCTCCAGGTCGGTCTCTCCTTGGAGGTCACGGTTTGTTGATCCTAGGTTTACAACCCAGTTTATCCAGAAAAGATTTTGCTTCCTCGGGGGTATTGAAGAATTGGGATTTCCCGTCACGCTGAATGCGTAGTTTGGCTGGGTATATCATAGAGTAGAGCATTTGGTTATCTTGCAAGCGTCTTTTCACCCCGGTGAATGTTCTTCGTTGTGCCTGGCCTGATGGGGAGAAGTCTGGAAAGAATTGTAAGCTATCTCCATCGTAGTTTAGGTCACCTGTCTCCCTGGCTAGGTGTAGTATCGTGCCGCGATCCTTGTAGTTGAGAACTTTAGCTATGATCGGACGGGGTGGAGCCCCGAGCATGGGGCAGTTGGTGGGGACTCTGTGGGCACGCTCCACCACAAACAGGTTGGAGAGTGCTGGGCTACCGAACAGTGTTGTGCAAATCTGTTCCACATAGTCCTCCATTTTTATTGCAATTTGGTGTTCTCTTACTCCTAGAATCCCGAGATTGTTTCGGCGTGAGCGCCCTTCAAGATCTTCATTCTTGGCCACCACGGCCTTCATTCGCATTTCCATTGTTGACAGCCTTGATGCCAGAGAGAGCGTGTGGTCGTCCAAGTCTGAAATCCGTTGTTCGGCTGTGTCCAGCGGATCGCCGTGTTTGTCTAGTCGGCGTTGGATCTGGTCGACCTTTGCCGATAGATTGTCAGGCTTGCTGTCGATGTTGCCAATGCCGGATTTAAGCTTGAGGAGGATCCCTTTGATGTCTATGGATTGGTCGGTGCTGTTGTCAAAATGTAGCCTTTCCCTGGGATCGGCTGGTTGGTTGTTTCATATGGGTGTCCTAACCACTCATCCTGGTTCGAATGTAAGTTTCCTCTGTGATTTGTCGGATTTCCCCATTTCTGTAGGCTAGTTCATTTCTGCTTTTTGGTCTTTGCACTGTATTGGATCTTCGGGTTTGGAGGGGGCCTGAGAAAATGTGATGGCGGCGAGGGTCGCTTGTGCGTGGTTGGGGCTACAGGATGGGGTAGGCCGCTGACCCAGTTCTCAATGCAAGTAGCTTTTCTTGATAGCCGGAAGGAGGAGAGAGGCTACCGGTGCCGAGTGACTTAATTGCCTAATCTGGCCACCGCACTGGGCTGCGGGAGAGGCGCGGGGAGTCACTCACCCAGCTTAGCTTCCATGGGCTTGGGTGGTGCTGTGGGGTTGAAGCGCTGTGGGGGAGTGCCTGAGTGATGGAGCAGGCGCCCTTTCCTCCTGGTCGCTATGGAGGGTTCTAGGCAGACTGGGAGAATTCTCATACCAGTTCATCCACTGTATGTGCAGGTCAAAGGGGTTTTATTAGAATGCGGGAGGGGGGTCAGGCCCGCAGCTTGGTAGCTCTATTATTACGCAGCCCCAGAGTTAATGGGGGTCCCTGTGTGAGGTCCGTGGGGCTGTCTCTTGTTGCCACTACCTACTCAGCGGGAGGCCCACTGACCCACGTTGCTTGCTATTGATCCCATGCCGGTTCGGGTTACCGGGTGATTTCTGGGGAAGGGCGAGGGCTCAGGATCTTCTCACCTTGTGAGGAGCGCGTTGCTTGCTCCCGGCTATATTTCCAAGTGAGTGGTTACCTCCTCTCCTGGGCCTCTCTGCTCATGTCCTCTCACTGGTCGTCTGGGGCTGGAGGCTGCCACTGCTCCAGGTGCCCTCTCCTCTGCTGCAGTACCGCTCCGTTTCACTTCCCGCCGCACTGCCCGTCAGCCTAAGCCCCTGCTGGGAGATGGGCGTGATGGCAACGGGTTTTCTTCCAGAGTGCACGGTCAGCCCTGGCAGGAGTCCGCTTCGGGCCACGCCCCAGACCTGCTGCCGTTACATGCGGGGGAGCCCCCTCCACCGAGTCACGCCATGTCGCACACGGCAGGGCTCTGCTGCCAGCAATCTGTCTCCGGGGGTGGGGGTGTGGGGTTCCTCTCGAGTGATTGAGGCCTGGCTGGCTGGCGCTGATTAGTGCGGCTGGACTGCTGTGAGGACTTAGAGCCCTTGGTGTCTGGATTTTCCTAGTCTCTGGATGGCTGGGGGGGGGCGGTTGGAGCCAGATCGTGTTTGGATGAGCCTGGAATCATATATTTTCAGGATTTATTGAGGTTGCAACGCCAGAGCTCGCTAGGGAGTCACCATCTTGGTTGCTCTCTAGCGCCCTCTCTTAGTTCCCAGAAACTTAAAAACTTCTGCCCTAGTACCAATATGGTGTAATACCATTAACCAGGTCACTGTTGTGACCCCCCTTTCAGTTAACACTGAGTTGAAAGAACCTCTTGAAAACCCACCTAGAGTGGAAGTGGTTCACCCTGTGGATAGAAACCTATATATTCCTGTCCAATCTATAGCACTGTGTAAAAGCTTTGTTGAAACTGACAAGAACCTTAGTGTTCATGTCACACACCCTGTGTGGTGTATGTGCTTTAGAATAAAGGCCCCTTCAGTTAAACCTGTAGTGGCTGAATCATTTGAAAACTCACTTACAGTGGAAGTGGTTCCTAAAACTCTAAACATGGATACACCTGAAAACCCACTTACAGTGGATGTGATCCAGATGGATGTAAAAAGCTTAGGTGTTTTTAACAAACCTAAGAGGGCAAAGAGTTTCTTTGACCCTGAGGTAGGAATTGAGTTTTCTCCTTTAGTTCAGAGTGCCCAGAATGTAACTTCAAGGCCTGAAAAACTGAAAACTAAAAAGGGTTATAAGAAACCTAAGAATAGCTTTCTCACTAGGCCTTCTAATAAAAAGCCTGTGGCTCCAAATACTCCTACAGGAGAGATGGATAGGTGTTCTGACAAGGCTAGGGTCTCTGTTTCAGGAGACCACTCTAAACCTGTGGGATCCTCTATAGAGAATCCTGCTGAAAGTCCTAATGTTAGAAGGGAAACCTCTAACAAAGGCAAATCAAAATCTAGAATATTAGGGAAATGGGAGCCCAAACCATGCTCTACCATTTCAGTTCCAATTCCAAAGTCTTTGACCCACACTGCTTCTGAGGAAGGGGTGGATAGACAAGTTGGAAACCTAACTAGGCCTTTGAGGACTGGTAAACCTCAAATCTGGTGGACATCCAGAAAAGATATGTCTAATGCTAAACCCTCTGACATTGTGGGCTCTTCTGAGGAAGACCCCCTTGTAAATCCTAGTGTTAGAAGGGAAACCCCTAAAAACAGATCTAAGAGGAAGTGGAAGGATGTACAATGCTTTGCCACAACTCCTCCAACTAGGATACATGAGACCCAGCCTGCTCATGTGAGAGAGGTGGTGAGGAATGATGGAGACCCCTCTAGGTCAAAACTTCTGAGGGATTGTTAAATCAGATCCCCTATACCTTAGACAAGAGTAAAGTGCCCAACACTACTTGTAGGTCATATAGTTTGCAAATGATAACTAATATAAGAAAAAGTATCACAGCAAGGGTTACACAAAGATTGCCAGTTGACTCAGCAAACAGTTTAACCGACTTGAAAACAGAGATCCATCCAGGTGAGGATTAGCTTCTCCTGTTCCTTAGTCTGGGGGGGGACGAGTGTTAGGTAAGATTTCCACAGAGCTGGTAAATCTTCCTTTGCTGGTTCAACTACAGAACTTTTTGCTTTTCTAGTGGGATATTTTTCATTAATACCTCAGTGAGTGGGAACCTTTTTCCACACTCACCTAATCTTTAACTCTTTTTATGGGTGTCATTTTTAAGACTCTCCATAGTGTCTTTTTAAAGTTATCATGTTTAACATCTTATTGGGAATAAGTGTCTGTTGTTGCTGGGTTGCCCTAGGGGCTCCCCATTTAACTTTCTTGTGCTAACCTTGAGTGAACTACAGTTCCCAAGGGTTGAAAGGATCTTTGGACCCCTTTTACATTTTATTCTGTGAAACCAGCAGACCCCACCTTATGTGGAGTGCTGGGGAGATACAATGGCCCTCATTACAAGTCAGGCGGTGGACCATGTTACTATCAGCACCATGGTCCATGCCGGATTCCGCCATGGTGGATGACGGAATTACCGCCCCATTCCAAGGTGAGTGGGACGGTAATTCCCCATTCACCATTTGCCCTTCCCCATTCCCATTTTTGCCCCATAGGGCATAATGAGGATGGGGAAGGCGCTAATTACGGCACCATAAATTACGGTGCCGTAATTAGCACCAAGGTCGCTTAGCGCCTTGGACTTTAACGCCTCCAAAAAGCAGGCGTTAATGTGTGAATCAGGCGTTAAGGGTTTAACAGCGCCAACGCTCTTTACGGCGCCGTTAACCCCTTAACGCCTGACTTGTAATGTGGGCCAATGTATCCCCTTTCACATTAAAACTGTAACAATTCTGTTACAGTAACAAGCTTACCTTTAATGGCTGGTGGCAGTGATACCTTTTACTAATTTGGTGCACCTTTACCGCGGGTTGTGATCACAGCTGCAGTAAAGGCACCTAAGGGTGCTCATTTTACCAAAATGGCCCCTGTCTTCTTTTTCTGCCATTTTAGTGTTTCTTCTCATTTCTTGTTCCTTCCCCTGACATCCAGGGTAGGCAATTCCTTTGTGTGATGTTTGTCTTCGGCGGGTGTCTCCTGGACACCCCGCCCAGGCTCCAGTCAGTCTGTAAGCACAGGAAGTGGGGGAGGAGTCCAAAACTTCCCCATCCTTTGTCTTACGCCTTGCTTCAACTGTGAAAAATCCCAGTGGGTGGCTGGCTGTCCTGATTGGACAACCAGACACCGCTTTCTTGTAAAATGCTGGGAGAGAATGCAGAGGTTGTGCTATAGTTCCTGATAAATACTGGAAACCTGGAAGCTGAAGTCATGTCAACCACTGGAACAGGAAACTGAAGATGATGATGAAGGAAAAGTGGCAGAGATGATTTCCAGTGACCGGAGAGCCTGCTGTGTAACCCAAGCCTGATGCAGCACCTCCTTCCAAGCAACCTGGGGACTCCGAAAACAGTGACCCGAACCCAAAACCTGGCGGGACCCACTAGACTCAAGAAGACCTGCATTATGAGCCATCCCACGGGTTGCTGCGACCTTGCGTTCTTGCAATACTCCAATACCCTGGGACCTCCAGCCACTGTGCGGTGCACAGTCTTCTGAATTCCGAATCTCGCTGAAAATTCATGGGCATCTTGGTAAATCTCCAGATACACGAATTGAGTCAGAAAAGTTTAATCACAAGAGTGCTGGACCTTTAAAACGACGAGAATTCAACCGTGATTTTCTGTCCTATTCTGTGCTCCTTGAAAACGTGCCAAATCCGCAAAACCACATTCAGCCGTGAGAGAAATCTTGCCTAAAGCATTCTTCATTGATCCATGCTGCAAGGTCCCTTCTGAGTTCTTGTGTTCAGTCTCCAGGACAAGGAATCCACTGACCGGGTATTTGGCTGCAGTCCCTGAAGTTCTCCTGCTGCAATCTCTTCTTCATTGCTGAGGTACTGTGTTGGCTTGGGTATATACTTACCTTAAGCCTGTTGGGATTTCTGTGTAGCTTTGGGGTGTTTTCTGTGATTGGGAGTTCCCTCGTCCAGTGCACCCAGTCACACTGCTAGAATCCTGCTGGGATGTCTTCTGTGAAGCCCCTGGACCCTCTTCGAACTCTAAAAGTATAGTACTCACCTGTTTGCCCAGTTTTCCTAAGGAACTCTGACTTTTGCTACTAAAGAACTTATTGTAACACTGCCTGTTGGTTACTAGTCCTAGTGACCCCCCTTCTGCCACTGAGAACACTCATGCTCCAAGAATAAGGCAAAGACTTTGAAGGGATTGGGACTTCTGCCTAGAAAAGAAATAAGTGTTTTACTTACTTGTAAAGAGTTGGTTGGTAACTGTAATTCTAAGAGTGAACAGTTACAAAAGTTCTTACTGATCTTGAAAGTGTGATGCACTATTCTTAAAAGTATGGTTAACATATTTTCTTCCTTAGCCACTGTTTTACCAGTCTAAAAGAAAGTAGATGTGAAGGTATTTTACTCTCCTGTGATTAGGCTGTGCCTCTTTACAAAAGTAATGTGTTAGTTTCACCAGATTATTCCTGTAGGTCAATTGTATGAGTGTTCTCCAACTGTTGCTATCACCAGGTTACTCCTGTTAGGATAACTGTATGAGTGTCCCCCAACTGGGTCTTGCTTCCCCTGACTTGCTGCTAGCCTGTCCTTAATAAATCTATATTAGGTTGGTGCCTACCTAGAATAACTATTCAGTAAAGTGTGACATTGGGTTTTACTTTCTCCTTCATTGTGAAGTTAAAGTATGTGGGTTTTACTTACCTTGTGTTAGCTGTGTGCCATTCAAAATAAGTTGCCAGAGTTATTGCTTACCTCAATCTGGGGTTCCCTGATTTCAAAAGCATCTGTAATTGTATATTACATCCTTAGGTTTTACTCACCTGGTATAACTGTGTGTTATGGCAAAAGTAGCTAAAGGTTTTTACTGCACCTAGGATAAGTGTTTCACTATTCACCAAAAGTATATTGTCCAGTTGGCTGTTTATGTGATTTGTTCCAAGAATCACTGTACAACTGGAAGGGCCTACTGCCCTTGTATTACTGAATGTAATCTGAAAGTAACCATTGGTCTTTTACTCCCAAAGAATAGGCTTGACCTATACTAAATGTGTATAACAAGGTTTTGTCTTCCCTAGAACTACTGTTAGGTGTTCCAAATAAGGTTTATACTTGGGTCTGTGTGCTTTCCAGTATAGTGTTGTGTTTTTATACTGTGATTTTTTATAATGTTTTAGTACTTACTTACCCCTAGATTTATCTGGGCTTACCTGTTGTTAGGAAAGATTTCGTAATTGTAGGTAATTTTCCTTCCATGTGGCAACCCCTAAACTTTTTGCTGTTGTTTTTCACCTTGTTCTCGACTTTGCCAGAGAAGTGCAGCCTTCTGCCGCACTCCTCTGGGCTTTCGCTCCTTTCTTACAGGGAAACTGACATGCCCTTAAGACAGTCAGTACCGGGGAACGCTGTTTCCCGTAGTTTCTTCTATCATGTTGCGGCTTTCGTGCAACATGACACAAGAGGGCACTGTAAGCTAAGTTACAGCTCTCCTGGGTCTCTAGCCTTCTACAGACCCTAGATACTCGTTTAGGATTGTATCTGATCGGTGCAAGTGATTCAGGGACGGGAATGGTGGCAGCGATCGTTTCTTGTGTTTTGAGCTCCTTTTGGCGTTCTAAGCCCGTTTTCCGCGCTTAACCCAAAATGATGGCCTGGCTCCCAAAATGGCCAGACCACGAGGCTCCTTTGTCCTGTCCGCTGACCGTCTTGCTCCCTTCACCTTCCCCAGGTCGAGCCGACCCGGGGCCTTCCTTATTTGGGCATGTACTTTCCCGCGAAACACGGATGCTTTCGCGGGCTTCTACATGTCTTGTGTGTGCCTCCAGGATGTGGGCTGGGATGTCTGGTCCCAATACACATCCTGGGTGCCAGAGAGTCTAGGGTGGTGTGACTGCCTGGGACCACCGTGGTCCGTGATTGGTCCACGAATGGTGTGAGTGTTGATGAGCGGATCTCCCATTGGGTCCCCACCGTTTTGGCGCGAAGGGAACCGTGGATAAGAGGGGGCTGGAAACACCACTACCATGTCGATCTCCTGAGTTCTCACGAACGAAGGAATACAGGAGCCAAGTATCCTGCAACCAAGAGGCTGGACCGAGGAATCGCTGGTGACCCGCTGAAGGACTTCTCCTCTGCACTGCTGTCGCCTTGTGAAACCCTTTTCACCTTTGATCGAACCAGAAGGCCTGTACTGGTACTTCGACCCTTGGAATAGCGGGAACAGCTATTCTCGGCATCTTCACCATCTCCTGCCAGTAAGCCTTCGGAAGCGTCTCTGGGCCATCCAGCTGACTGACCTGCTTACACGGGAGTCTTGCTCTGTAACCGCCGCCAGGTTGTGTAGTATTTCGAGTCCTTGTCACTCTCACACGCTTCGTACACTTGGCGTTCCCAGGTCTGAAGTGAGTAGTGTACATTTGGCTCAGATACACACGGCCGCTCCGTTGCCCTGCTGTGGTAACAAACTGTGCGGGTTTCTTCGATTGGGACGTCTTTTTACTCAACATGACGACGAGGCGTTCCCTGCTCTTCTGAACCTGCCAGCTGCTGAAACTGACGCGGAGAAGCCTGGGTCTGCTTGCATCGGGGACCGGTGAGTAGCATAGCTAGGATCTGGTCGCCCTCCTGCAGGAGCCCATTGCTTTTCCCCGCTGTGTCCAACAGCACCCTTTTCCGTACTCGCGCTCTGCTTCTGCCCACTGTGGAGGCTGCGCTTGAGTCGCGGAACTTGTTCTTCTTCTTTTGTGCACTAAACTGAACTGCCTGATTTCCCTCGAAGAGCTTCTCCTTTTGCCCGTTGGCACCAGCGCGTGCAGGTACTTTTGAGCACAAGGCTCCACTCTTCGCAGGGCTCAGACTTCCATCTAGTTAGGTGCCTCTGAAGGCGAACTGGGTCTAAGCATTATTGCGCACTGCCTGTTTTCCCTCCCTTTTAGGCGGACTACACATTTCGTGCATATAACGCTTGAGACTTGTTGTATTTGTATATATATTGTGTTGATATGGTATGTGTTGGTTTACTATCGTTATATTGTGATTTTCTCGCTACGGTCATTGTTTTAAAGGCCTTGAAATAAATGTGTATATATTTTTAATATAACAACTGTTTGGAGTAGTTTGTAAGTGATCTTGCTTTGTGTGCTCATTGCGGGCTTTCAGTCACCCTCACCCCTCTTGAGACCTAGTCTTGACCGCCGCGATCGCTACCTTGATTGGTCTGGCTCGTTCAGAGGTTACCCTGTTCCAATTAATTAGGTTGGCCTTCTGAACTTCTGCGCCACCAGGACAGAGTTCAGAAATCCGTCTTAACACCTGTATTTAAATAAATCCTTTATATTTACAATACATAGACCTCATTACGAGAATCGTGGGAAAAACTCAGTCATTACCGGCATGGTGTTATTAGCGCATCCGTGTACCCTTGACGCCGCTAATAGCGGCTGATTACGAGTGCGTGAGCACGCGCGAACGACCATGCCGGTAATGGCTGCCCCGCCATGCCGCTAAAGACCCCCCAAACCCCTGATAGCGGCATGACGGTACCCGCCGATACCGCCTCTGCCCAGGAGAAGCCCCTTAATAACAGACCCGGTAATACCATCATGCAAATACCGGGTTCGTAATACCGGACCCGGAAGTAATGTCATTGGGCTGGAACGGGAAATGTGCCGGCGGCCATCTTTAAAAACACAATCCATTGCAATCCTCATAACACAGCACTGGTACAGAGTGGAGAGCAGGTCTAATCAACCCTTCATGTCCAAGGCTACCCGCAAGACCACCCCCCGCATGCGCAAGAAGCGCTTCTCCGACGAGGAGCTCAATATGCTAGCGGACAGGCTGGCAGGCCATGCAGATGAGGTGTTTGCCAATAACCTCAAACGGGAAGCACAACTGTGCAAAAAGCAAAGAGGAGGAGGTGGTACTGCGGTTGGTACCACCACCCGCACGGTGAAGGACTGCAAGAAAAGGTGGGATGATCTACGTCCCCGGGTGCGCAACATACTTGCAGCCAACCGCAGGGAGGCCATGGCTACAGGCGGCGGGGACCACTCACCCACCAAATTGTTGAGATGGGGGAGGAGACGTGCAGCACCATGATCAACATGGAATCGATTGAGGGCGAAATGGAGACGGGAGTGCCGACATCGGGAGATGGAGGTGAGTGTCCCCACAAACCCCAGAGAACCAAAGCATGGCATAGCACAACAGATGTGAAAGTGAACCAAGGCAATGTATGGCCCATCATACACACACATTCAGATCCATGTCCAGATGCTGGCCCAAACCCTGGCACAATTAAATGCATGCTGCGTGCAAATCCCATTACCAACAGACACCCAACACACAGGGATCAATCACATGTCACACATCACGCAAACTGCAATGCAACGGTATGCCACCTAGTACACATCAGTCCAGAAAATAGAGTCCATGGCGTATGCCAATAAGGCCCCCCCACATTGCAAGTATCAAGAAATAACTCCGTGACTCTGCGTCAATTTCTTTTCCAAAAATTATCTGATTTTTATTGACTCAAAAAATGTTTTAGTTTTGTCAAAACGCCGTCTATAGGGTCAAAAACATAAAGTCAAAAGCGCCCGGTATGACACGTGTTTTGGCTCAATGGAGCCTTTCTCAAATCTGGGCTACTCAGGTGTATTCTAAGAATATTCATCACATGATATATCATTGGATAATTGATTCAAAAATTCACAACATTCCCCCAATAATAGTTCCCCCCAAATTATGTTAAAGATACCAATTTCAAGACAGAGATTAAGGATTGGTAACGGGGAGGATTGTATGGGTCACAAAACAAAACAGGCATTTATGCAAATAGATTATACATAGAACAAGGGAGAGAAAAAGTCGGTAAACAGGGAACCAAACAAACAGAAACAAGAATGATTTGATTCCATCAATTGTACAATGTAGAAACAAAATAAATAAATAAATGAATTGGAGAAAAAGAGAAAAATAGAGAAAAATACAAAATTATTAGCAATGATTGCATGATATTATTCAATTGTAGTTGTCTCTGTTGTATACTCAAGCAAATAGTGACCTACCCTGTGGTACATGAAATATCCACTGATAGTGTTGCGCTGGTTTGGAATTATATTGGGTTTAATCCCATACTCCTTTTCTGCCAAGTACCCTGAGCGTCACATCTACAAGAAAGCAATGCATGAAATGTGAAATACTGAACAGCACCAAATCATGCATCTTGCATGTACCACCATCACTGATGGCCTGCATATCTTGTTCCCCCACAGGCACAGATGCAGAAAGTGAAGGGCAGGAGTCTGTGCCAAAGGCCAGTACATCCTCAAAGGGATCCAGGGCCAGACAAGAAGGCACTCGACCTTCCACCTCCAGGGCCACACCAACGCCCAGAGTGCAACACGGCCAGCAGTACAGGCCACGGCAGCACAGAAGCAGACAACACCAGCCGACAACACAGCCACAATGGAGTCGACAACTCCTGCAGAGGCAGAGGGTGATTGAACCAAGTCAGCTGCCACAAGTTCCATAGGGGAGGTAGCAGCCATTGCCCCCCTCAGCGACGTGGAAGGCCAAGCGGAGGAATTCATAGACATGGAAAACAACATCCATGTAGTATGTCCCCATACACCGAGCCCCCAGGCCACCCCTTGCACTCCACACAGGGCACACCACCATGCCCCATGCAGGAACATCCCGTTGTACTGCGGAGTCTGCATCTGTCCACTACATCAAAGGGCAGTCCAGCAATGGGCCACCCTTCCACTGCATCATCCACCTCCACAGCCCCCACTGACATGGAGGCCCACCTGACCAGGGTAGAGGCCCCCCAGGACTGCATGATTGAACTGGTCTGGCAGTATGTGGCAGAGGGAGAACAGACCCGCCGTGAGATATGGGAGGCAAATGCGGCTTCTATAATGGCCATGAACTCCAACACCGTTGTCATCAGAGACAGTTTGACTGCGGTTACACAGGTCCTTGGCAGGATTCTAGAGCATATGCAGCAGCAATAACCTGCGCCGCGGTCGCACAGCCATCCACCTCGACCCCATCCACCACACCTGCCAGCTTGACTCCCTCAAGTCCTGTACGCATGACCAGGTGCAGCGCACGTCACACGGACATGCTGCCCCAGACCCGAAGAGAGGCCGGAAATAGCAGGATCACCCTGCATGTGCTAACTGCCACCTTGCTAAACTCACAAATGGCACATCGTATGTGGGATGACAATGGGTGAGTGGGGAGGTGGTGTTGGGGGTATGGGGTGTTGGGGGTGTGTGGGGGATATGGGGTGTTGGGGGCTTGGGGGGTTTTGGGGGGTATGGGGTGTTTGGGGTTTTGGGGGATGGGGGGGAGGGCCTGTGTGAGGTGGAGGGATGAAGAACAATATTGTTAGAATTGCAATACACCCGTTGTGTCAAAAATAGTATCATGAGTGGACATTGTTCATTTCGTGTGTGTTTATTCAATTCATGACAGCGCACAGTGCCCAACTCCCCACACACCCTGTGTCCATGTCCGCAACATCCCAGTGCCCAGTGTAGTACTAACACAGATCCATCTGCATCCCTGTGGTTCAGAAGAAATTGTCAAGCACTGATTGGCGCACAGCACGGCCATCTTGTGCATCGCGAACTGCCAGGGGTGCTGGACCTCCGACATCATCATTCTCATCATCCTCACCCGGTGCTTGCAGGTCGATGTCAGGTGGCAGTGGTACGTTTCTCCGGATGCACATGTTGTGCAGCATGACACAGACCATGGTGATCTTTCCCCCCTTCTCAGGCCCGTAAAGTAGTGCTCCACCAGACCTGCTGAGACAGCGGAACCGTGGCTTCAACAGGCCAAAGGTCTGCTCAATCACTACATGGGTACGGGTATGAACCCGATTGGACTCCTCTTCGTGCCTGTTCTGCGGGTTCCGTACAGGGCTTCAAGGGATAGCCACCATCACCTGCATGGGAGCACAATGAGGTATATGTAAGTCAATATCTGACCTGACAACATTTGACATCACTGCCATGGCTGCAGCTATTTGGTGTTGACATGCACATGTCCCTGGATGTTTCCACACAGGCTCATTTGATGCAATGTGTACTGTACTATGGTCTGCTGGTGTGGATTGCGTTGTCCAGATGATGTAGGGTGTTCACTTGCATGCTGATGCAGATGTAGTGTGGATTCGGAATCATGTCTTGCCACCCATATTGGTGATGTATGGCACTCTGTTTGTATTGCCACTAGCGGCATTGTCACAGGGGTATTCATGTTTTGTCATCCATCGCTTGACATTCCCATGGTGGCCTGCTTGTGCGTCTGGCATATTGTCATTGCTGTGCAGCATTGGCCTTATGTATGGCATTGATGTGTCATGTTCAGGTTGGGATGTTCAGGGCAACAGTGTTTAGCTGTATGTGCATTGTCTACTCACCGCCCAATCTCACCCAGGTGGATTATGCATCCCCCCACCTTCACACCCAGGTGGATTATGCACCCCCCCCATTCACACCCAGGTAGATTATGCATCCCCCCATGTGACCACCCCACTGCACTGCCATGGGCCTGTCAGGCAATTTACCAAGCAGCCAGGCACGCCGTCCAGCATGTCGCTCCATGTAGCGGGGTAGTGAGGAGTTACGCAGCACCATGGCATCATGTGTGGATCCGGGATATTGGGCACAACAATGTGTGATGATCTTGCTGGAGTCACATACCATCTGCACATTGATGGAGTGGTATTGCTTATGATTGCGGTACACCGCCTCTATGGCATGAGGGACCACCAATTCTACATGGCTGCAGTCGAGGGCACCAACACAATTGGGCATGCCTTCCAGTGCGTGGAAGCCAACTTTAGTGTCAGAAAGCTCCTTGGCAGTCCATGGTAGGGATATGTGGGTGCGTGCGTGCTTCAGGAGGGCATCCAGCACTTGGGTCAGCATGCATGAAAAGAGAGGTTGTGATATGCCATGCAGCTGCCCCACTGTGTGCTGGTAGGTGCCTGTGGCCAAGAAGTGGGGCACAGACACTACCTTCAGTAGAGGGGGGATGGCAGTGCGGATTTCTATCAGGTTGACGATATCGTTGTGTATCATGTCCACTATGTTGGTGATGGTGTCCCGGTCCAACCGATACAGGGTGTGGATCTGCTTAGGGATTAGATTGAATGGACTGGCTCTGATGCGAGGGATTGGTGGCTGCCTACGTGGTACCACTGGCTTCACTGGTGGGACTTGCTGGGCCTGTCTCACCCTCCTTCTCCTCCCGCGTCTCCTCTGTGCTGCCTGTTGTTGTTGTTGTTGTAGCAGTACAGGCATGTCCTCCAGCCCCAGGATTGCAACAGCTAGTGAGATCATTTTGGTGTAAGAAGGGGTGTGGTGTGTTGGTGTGCTCCTTTTGTACTGGGACAGGCTCCATTGACTCCACCTGTGGTGATTGTGTGCACCTGTGTCAGTTGGCTACACTGCAGGTTGCTTTTTACGGGTGGTCCGCGATGCCTGTATTGCTGCCATCGTGCAGGCCCTATTTACCGCCTTCGGGATGGCGGTAAGTGCATGCCTGTGTAACTTGTGATGTCCTCCTGTTAGCGGCATCCCGGTATTTCCACTGCAAAGGGGCACGTGTATGCGCGCATGCCATTAAGAAGGGGCACGGTACGGGCGGTGGCGGTATCGTTGGGTTGTCGGCTCGTAATGGCCTGGATCCGTTAGGGATGCCGGTAATACCATTCCGCCTTCCTTTTTTCTTTACCTCCATGCTCGTAATGAGGCCCATAGTGTTTCAGTGTTTCTTTGGATCATTTGTATTACAATTTCACTTGTACTGTGTCTACTGCCCTCTCTCCCTACTAAGATAAGCCTGGCTGCTCTGTCTACGCTACCCTGAACTCAGGTGGTACAGCCTTATACTAAGAGTGGAGTCTTGTACTGCCTCAGTTGAATGATTTTACTAGGCCCTTAGTTGGACTTCAGAAAAACTGTCCTAACAGACACACAAGTGGAACTTGGTTTGTAGGGTTCAGGGAGAACAGAACAAAGTGGGGATGGATATTACAGAGTAGGACATGTGGGTAAAAAGGTCAGGCCAGATTGTTGACTCTGAAATTCTGGTAGCTGGGTGTGGAACAGGTTTAACGACAGGGGTAACTGGTTTTCTTTGGAGTCCTTTTCCAGGGCTGGAGAAGTTCCACAAACCCCCTGCATACCCCAGGTGTAGGGGACAGAGTGGACTATACCCAATGGCAGCACAGGTCCACATAGCAAGGAAGGGCACCCCCACGCCCCCCTTCCCACACTCCCACACACACACACACACAAACACACACTAAAGTCGCAATATAAATGATGGGCCATGTCCAGTTTGCCAGAAATAAAATACACACACAAGGGAACATTCAAGCACTTGAGCATAAACAGCGCAGAAATACAGTCGTATGCAGTGCAAGGTGGAAAATACATTTGGAAAACATGAAAGTCACACATAGCCATTTCCACAAGCTGGGTGGCCTCCTGAAGAGTGAGCACTGTTTTATCTGTGGATGAGTCAGAAATCCTTGAAAGCTTTCTATCAAACACCTTGTCTGTGGCCATGGAAACTGATGTAGGGCCCGTAAAGGCCACCATCCAACAGCCTTACTGTATGGGGGAAGCCCTTTTTCCTCCTCCAACATCCACCATGCAGACACACACAGCCCCCAAATTAATAAAAAGGCAAATAGAATCCCCAAATAAAACCACACCCTCTCCTTCAGTAGCACATTCAATGTGCTATGTGAAAAGGATTGCTATCTGGCAAGGGTGTCGAAGCACTGGCTTTATGATGTTTATAATAATGAAATGATGCAGGTAATTCCATCTCAGATAACCAGGCCACCCTTTTAGTCAAATCCATTCCAAAAGCATAATGCACACCTGTGGACTGTTGGATCAATACCCTGATCCACAGAACCTGCTCTCCAGTGGTACAGGGCAGGTTCAGTGGGCACAAGTACTCTCTTGAAAGCTGCACTGACAGCCAAGTTACTTGAGCGCAGGGGCTGTATTTAAGACATGCATTACTGTTACCAAACCACATAACTGTGAGAGTTACTATCCTGGCGGCAGTTGGAAACTTTAAATATAAGTCATAACTGAGTTTAAGGTATGGTGGCTGGCAACTCTCATAATGATCCCAGCCACATGAAACCGCTATCATACATCTGTCAGGAATGTGAGCCTAGCCCAGCTGTGTAAGGGTTGTGTATATTCTTGTCAGACAGCCTGGCTCTGTCAACTTGTAGGGCAGGAGACTGAATGATTGGGCCTCTCCTTTTGATTCTCTGTCCAGCAGTACAGCCTCTCAGCATTAGCTGTCCTGGGAAAGAGGAATCAGGAGCCCCACCCACCAAAAGGACTAGCCTCACACCAGGTTGCTGCATATCAAAATGGCCTTTCATTCTATCGACAAGGTAAGGTAACAGAGTTAATGTAGACAGGGGGAGCTCAGCATTGTTGAAGGAAGCTTCTGCTATCCTGTTCGCTGTTGTCAAACTGCTAAGGCCAAGGAAAGGTAATATTGACTAGTAACCTCCCCCTTGTTGCATCTTTGGGCCCTAGAGACTGCCTAGGTCACCATTCACCCCTTTTCACACCTGATCATATCCTTTAAAAACATAAATTGGTTATTTACTACCTTTCTCCCTCTGTTTTACTACTCAGAGTGCTGCATCTTTCTATCTTTACACATTCTGTGTTCTTTCCAAAGGGGTGGGTTTTGTCTAGTGTTTTTCTATTTAGTTATCTGTAGAGAAGGAGCTAAGTACCCCCATCGCAAACGCCTCACCCACATTGCTTATATGTTGGGAACCAGAGTGTGAGACATGTGCGGTACCAGTGAAAATATCGATACCAAGGAGAATCCTGGAAGCAAGGTTCCCATTGAGAAAACCATATCTGCATAAAAGAAAGTATGATGGCCATTTGAAAAAAAAGAAGAAGCAGAGCAAATGAATGGCCAAGATGAATGGTGACGTCACACAGAATCAAAACTGACGCACATAGAAGGGATGCAGACTAAAGAACTCTGATATTCTATAAGGCATCAAGAAAGGATCGAAGATAAGTGGCACCTTGGGATCAAGATGAATAGACTTATGCTACAAAATGGATGAAGATATCAAGTCAGTTTACACGTGTACAGGTGCAGATGAAGTATTCTTGAGGCTAGCTTAATAGTGAATAGATTGCGGCATGCAGCAACATATACATATCTACATAAGTGAGTAAAGATTGGATGTTTCCACTATGTGTTATAGCAGAGCTGGGCTAAAAAAGGAAGGCCTCTTTTCCAGTGTGTCACAGTGAGAAAACAAATGAATTACATAGTGAATCTCAGAAATCTCAGAAAGGCGAGGCTGGATGAGCCATGAAGCCAAGCCAAGAAGCCATGTTGTTATCAGGCTGGAGTGAGCAGACATTGGATACAAAATGTGTGAAAGAATGAAACTCCTGTTAAGAAGGCATGAACAAATCAAGGAAGACGTCAGAGATCTATTATAAAATAGTATTTTAAATACACTGGGGCTCGATTTTGTGGTCTTCAGTCACGTGGATGGATGAAATTGGACGAACACGATGGCCACACCTACGCATGAGGGCAGAGCGTGCCTTCACTCCCCTAAATTCTCCAGAGCTAAGAACACTCCCAAGGACAAGTTCAAAGTCCTAATTGTCAGCAGACCACTGAGGTGATGATGGATGAATATGCTAATTGGTGGGAAGCTTTGGTCAAAGACTAGCTCACCAGCACCTGGAAGCTCAGCCTGCGTATGGCTATCGTAAAAGGAAAAGTACTGACAGAGGTTAGAGTGACAACCAATGGTAGAGGACTGCATGACTAAGAGTGCTGTAGTTTGTGTAAACAATGGGACGTTGTGTATTTAGTGACGTTCATAGTGACTTGCTTATGAGGAGGGCTTAGTTGCCCCACCTGATGTTAAGAAACAAATCACTTTCTTTCACTGCCTTAGATGAGTATGGACCGTATACTTAGATATTCCCTTAGACCGTTTCACACTTACCACTAGGTTTTTGTAGTTTGCCACACAGGATGATGTTAGTAATACGTAGGTTGACCCACCTATGATGGTTTTTTGCTATAAAAGAAAGATTTTTTTCTAGATGCATTGAGAGTTTTTACGCTGTGACGTCCGTTGATGTCCGTTGTACTCCCTGTTTTAGATAATTGATATTAAAACAGTTATCCTTTTGACAACTACCTGAGTCGTTTCGATTATTGATGTTTGAATAATTTCTGCATCCCCATCCATCTCAAGGGGATTGTTACCCCATCTTAAAGAGCTGGGAGCTCCAGTTCACGTGGTAGCAGAGAGAGGATGGTTAGATATCCATCGAGATAAGTAGGCCTTAGGGTCACGGAAATATCGCACAACCTCTGCCATTTGGCTGAAAGGACGTGAAGCTCCCTGTAGATAGCGGTATTAGTTTAAGTGTCAAGGCTTGCAAGAAGGGTGAGACGGGTCTCCCGGTTTCCATGGAATCCCCTCCGGGTGTCTACAGGAAGCTGAACGGACAGAAAGTTGAAAAGGCTACTGAGGAGGCGTTCGATCCTGAAAGTTGGACGTTGAATAACCAAATGGTGACTATAAACTGAGTGAGGTGGCAAAAGTGTGAATGGGCAATGGGTGAAGAAAGTGATAAAGAGAAAAACAAGTAACGGAGGGAGGCTGAGTTAAAGTTACTTAAGAAATGATGAGTATTGGAAATTAAGTAATTGACTTGAGGAGAGGCCAAGAAACTAAGAGGTATCGTGAGTAGAGGCCAAGATAAGGAGTACGCCAAAGATACCTGCGTTTTAAAGAATGTAACAGAAGGAACAGTACCTAGGGTGCCATAGCGGATGACGTAAAAGACAAACTTGGTTAAAGATGAGTTTAAAGAGGACAGTTCAAACTCCGTACAAGTATTTTTTAGAGGGCAGGACAGTCGTAGAGAGAAGACTGAGAGATATATGTGGTCGGTCGATTATGTTTGTTTGTCTGTTTGTTTTATATGAACTATATATGTCAAAGAAAAATTGATAGACGTGAAAAAGAATATATGAGAATTGTGAATTAAGAATTTTTTTGTTGGTATTGAACTAATGGTGCTTAGTGAAAACATAGATCAAAAGAAATAGAAAACGTAATCTAGAGGGTTTGGAGCCTGCAACGATTGGTGCACGCTCATATTATTTTATTTTTCTGAAACGTACTTTTAAAATCTGCGAAGTGTAAAGGTGAGTATTGACAGTCAAAGAGTGACTTGTCAAAATGGAGGATGTTACTCCACTTATTCATCTTTGCAAACAGCTACCCAAACACGCGCCTAAGCTTAGACAGTACAGTGCGGAGTGGGTGAAGGGCACTGCAGACAAAATGTTCATGCCATGGCCACAAGGCGGATCATTATCGATGGCAGTACTGCAGCAAATGTCAACATATTTGCATGCTGCATAAACAGGAAAAAAGTTAGACAAGCGATTAGCGAGCTTAGAGCTCTGGAAGATGTATCAGGAGGAGACAGAAGACACACCTCCTGTAGACTGGATACTTAATGTATGCAAAGAGGTGGGTGAGGAGACGTCTGCTCCACCCGCCGTGCCTGAAATAGACAGTGATAGTAAGAAAGATGACAGGCTGTACCCATTGAGGGAGTGTAAGGCAGCAACGGGGTATAGTAACCCAGCATATGAGTCACATGTGCAAAGCAGTGACGAGGGCCCAGAGAAAAATACGGAGAGAGATGTCATCTCTAAGGTCCCGAGGGACAAAGAGAGACGCGATAAGGAGAGAAGTGATCGGCCAAGTTCATCCATAGATATAGGACGAGAAATAAAGAGATGGAAAGGAGAAAAAGATAAGACTGATGAGTTAGCGCTTACACAGAACGAATGGATGGGTGGTCAGATTTTGCTCAAACTTGATGATAAGAGTATTGAGGACGTAAGGCAAAGGAAAGATCGAGATGAGCAAGATAAGAAGGATAAAGAAAGAGAGGAAAGATTGAAAGAAGATGGGGCAAAAAGAAAGGATAGACAAAGACGGGAACAATTGTACCAGGAGTAGCAATTTAGAAAACAGGAAAGGACAGAGCACAGAGAAAATATGACAACAGACAGATGGCAATCGAAAAGCAGGAAAGATTAGAAAGGAAGAGAATGGAGGAAGAGAAACAGAAATTAAGGGATAAAAGAATGCAAAGATGTAGAGGTGAAGAGATACGAAGGGCAAATGAGAGAAGAGACACGAAGAAAAAGGAGGAAGAAAGGGTGAGAGAGGACGCAAAAAAGCAAAGAGAATTTGATGATGAGTTAGAATGAAAGTGAAGGCAGAGAGCATGCGACATTGATCATATGGAAAAGGAAGTAATGGATCCTAAACCAGTAGTGTCAAGGGAAGACAGAAGAGTTCTTCCCAGCACATGAGCCGATAGCAGGTCCATCTAGAGCAAATCTAGAGGTTGAGTTTGACTCGAGAAGCACTGGGGATGCTATCGATAGTCTATCATGATGTGAAGACTAAAAATGTATTGCAGGCCAAGGGTAAAAATTATCGACTCAAGAGTATGCAGATGTACGACAAAGAGGGAGACTCATGTAGTTTTCAGCCAACTGAGCTGTCTTTAGACAGATTGACTCTGGACAGAGAGGAAGAGGAGAGAAGTCACACAAGTTGGGGGCAGGCTATGTCAGATGAAGACAGAGCAACCTTCTGTGGGGGAGAGGAAGGTGACGGATGTGGCCCTGAAGGGTGTTTTTCGATGGAGAAGGAAGTATGGTAGTTAGATCTAGACCTACCCTAATCTCGGGCGTCAGGGTCATTGACGCGGCTAGATCCATCTAAAGAGCGATCCCATGGTCAGAGGGGGGACTCGCCACCTTATTTGAGCAAGCTGAGGTCACTGCCAGGTAGAAGGCGGAGTGGCACCATTGTCCCTGTTAAGTATAGACAGACGATGGGTGATGAATGTGAGTTTGGGATTTCACAGTTTCCTTTGTTAGAAAAGGGAGAAACGAGGCCACAGTAAATACCTTGGCCACAGATGGATAAAGATAATTTAAGGTGCAAACTCCTGAGTTTAACTTCTGGCAATGAGAAATGGATACATGAGTTAGAGAAAATGACAGGAGGTAACACGTTAGCTATAGGGGACATTAAAGGTCTCCTGATTGCCATCTTTGGGGAGATGGTTGATGATTTTTGGACAAGAGCAGGGTATTCTGGTATCACCACAGTGAATACTGCTCATGATGGAGCACCGTTCAATAACTGCAGGGCGGTGGTCTGGAAAGAGCTTAGAGTACTGTATCCACACACGTCAGATATGGGAGCTATAATGACAAAAAAGATGCAGGAAGTAGACAAACCGCTTGTTTACATTCAAAATTTCCCAGAGCAGTGGGCCTTGGAGACACGGTAGGCTTGGGGGAAATCTATGCCTGTATTTTATCATATATTATGCCAGGGGCTGCCAGACCCAGTAAAGAAGCAGCTCAAGAAGTTAGTGGGTATGGAAGCAAAACCATGGTCAGAAATACAGCTGACCATCGTGCATTATTGCAGGCTTTTGCAAGAAAAGAATCAAAAGAAAGAATGTGTTAGGAAAGGCGAAGAGGCAAAGTTAGTGCCGAAAAACCTATCCAAGTATGCCAACGAAGGGGCAGTGTTGACTAGTGGAGACGGATCAAGTGCACAGCAAATAGCATGTATGCCGCAGGTGAATAACCAAAGGCAGTTCAACCAAGGTAATAATGGGTTTATATCACGGGGAAGGGGAGGTTTTCGGGGACGAAACTTCCAGGACAATCAAGGTGGGTTCCAAAGCACACAGAATGATAATCAAAGCATGGAGGAAGGTCAAATCAGAAGACCTCCTCCTATATATTGGACATGTGGTATGATGGGCACCTCTCCCGCACATGTAGAAGTCAAGGCACTGTACAGAATTGACAATTCTTAAGAGGGGGACTACAAACTCACTTGCATATTCGCAACAAAAAAATGGTTTGCTCAGAATCGAACAGTGCAGCAGACACAAGGGCCTAGAGTACAGCAAAACTTTCAAACACAACAGGCAATGGTGAATATGCCACAAGGGCAGTCACAGCAGTCACCCATGCAGATACAGCAGAGCACAAAAACGGGACAATTAATGACTCCTTGAATAGGGGGTGTCACTGTTGATGTAGGGAATCCTTTCACAGGTACGGGGATGAGAAAACACCCACAATAGGACGGCTCACTGGGAGACTTGATGTGTTCAATACTATCTATAATGCCAAATCCTCAAGAGGAACCAAGGGTTGATGTTAATATAGGAAGCAAATCCTTTTCGTTTTTAGTAGGCACAGGTGCAAAACACTCATCTATACGAGAGGGGACATTTTCGATGTCTGGAAATGCCATGAATACTCAAGGGTTCACAGGAGCTACAAGCATAGTTCCTTTTGCTGATGTATTGCCAGTCTCTATAGGAGAGTGTGACATGTCTGTGCCATTATTATATTCAAGGCAGACACCTGTCAATATATTGGGTTGAGATTTAATGACCAAGTTGAACATGATGATTTCATTTACTAATGAAGGCATAGTGTGCTCAATACCAGGAATGCATTATTTAAACATGAGTGAATTTATTATGGCATTTACAGGACATGTGGCCTATATGAGGAATGTCACTAGAACCAGAGGTTTTTGACTATGGGGTACACATTTTGTTAAAATGGCTGCCAGGCTTAGTGGACAAAGCTGTGAGAATACCTGATGAATTTTTATTCAGGCCAATGATACCCATGGATGAAGAGGAAGGACGAGTCTTTCCTTTAGAGTTACAAGCAGCTATAGTGCAAGGAGAATTAGCTTTGCTTGATGGGAATGACCATGACGGCAGACAATGGTGCACAGTGATTGCTATTGGGGAAGGTTACAGATTGACTGACGTCACTGATGAGGATCTGTTTGGAGATCATCCCAAAGATGACAAAGTGGTATTCGAGATGAGTATTACTGATTGAGGTTCCTCATAAAATTATGTTGGCCCAGAAATGCCCTGAGTATTATCATGAAGACATGGCAAAGGTGCCAGTCTCATTATGGACAAAAGGCTCCTATTACGTAGGCCTATTGAAGGAGGCTGGAGAAATAAAATTTAAATTGAAGCCAGGAACAATTTTACCTCGAGCACAACAGTATTCCATGTCTCGATAGGCAGATGAAGGTATTTTTAAGACAATTTCTGCTGATGATGAAACAAGGCATCCTAGTGACGTCATAGTCATCATGCAATACTGTGATTTATCCTATCAAAAAGGGAAAGAGGGTTGTGGTGTTTAATTCAAGATATGAGGCCGATTAACCAGATTGTAGAGGCTGAGTTCTCTCTATTTCCTAACCCGGTGACAATTCTATGTAATATCCCTACAGAGGCACAATACTTCACTGTGATTGACTTGAAAAATGTGTTTTTCTCAATCCCATTGCATAAAGATTTGCAAGATCTGACGTCATTTACGTTCAGACAAACTCTCTTGAAAAGCACTTGTTTGCCCCAGGGGTACTGTGAGTCCATCCTACAGATGGATTTAGCAATATTAATTTAGAAAGTGTTGTATGACAGTACGTGGAAGACATATTGGTCTGTAGCACCTCAGAGGAAGAGTGCAGACGCGAATCAGTGATTATTATCCTTGCAGACAAAGGATATAAAGTAGACAAGGAGAAATTGCAGTATTGTCAAGAGGAAGTGCTGTATATAGGCCAGCTAATTTCGTGTGAAGGAAAGAAGGTTACTCCTGAGAGGGTTGAGGCTATTTTGAACCGTAAAACCGATCACGATAAAGCACATGCAGGGATTATCGGGACTGTGTAATTATGTAATTGCATGGGTCTTTGATTAGAGTTCATATATAAGACCCTTGCTGAAAGCTTTGAAGAAAGCACAGGTAAATCAGGAAAACATTGTTTGGAATGAGGAGATGGAAGAAGGGTTTGATGAATTGAAAAAAGCAATTTGCACAGCACCAGTTTTAGGGATTCCCAATTATGATGAGGAATTCATTTTATTTCTGCACACGAATGGCACTGTTATGACAGCTGTACTTATGCCGAGAACCACATTGGGGTACAAACCCCTTACATATTACAGTGGGATTCTGGACCCAGTAATGAGTGGTCACTTTCTGCGCGAACAAATTTTTGGCGGCCGCCGCGTTTGCCATTGAGAAGGCTACTAGCATAGTGATGGGATGTTCTATGAAATTATTTGTTGAACATGCATTATTTGCAATTTTGGAAAAACCTAAAGGCTTGTTGACTTCTCAAAGGGCTTCTGCCTATGAGGTAGTCATATCAAATCCAGCGATCAAAATAGTCAGATGCAGAATAGTGAATCCTGCCATCTTCGTAGCAGAACCATTGGAAGAGGGCGAGCATACACATGATTACTCGAACTATGGGGAGTCCTATGATGAGCTCCCGAGGGTAAAGGAAAATGCGTTGGCAGCTGGGGAGATTCTCTTCATTGGCGGTTCTTCGAGAATCGATCAAAATGATGGACAAAGATATAGAGGTGCTGCTGTTGTGAAACACATGGCCAATGGGACGTTTCAAGTGTTGGTAAGCGTACGGCTATGTCTCACTTTTCAGCACAGGCTGTAGAATTAGTGGCGCTGATAGTCGCGCTCGGGAATGATGCAGACCAGGAAGTAAGTATGTACAGTGACTCTGCCTGTGTGATGTCGACAGTGCACGAAAGGAGGGGCTACCTCTGAGCTGATGACACTCCAGTGCAGCACGCAGACTTATTGGACAGGCTTGTTAGGGCACTACAACTCCCAGTAGCCATTGCAGTAGTTAAATGTGCAGCTCATACTAAGAGAGCAGATTTTATCTTACGTGGAAATCAAAAAAGCAGATGAGGAAGCGAAACGTGTTGCATATACAGAAGTTATTATGTTCTTTGTTATGCCTGATGTGAATGAAAGCATGGTGGTGATGTGATGAGTGTGTCTGAATGTTATAACAACCTGTCTAGGACTCAATTGGTAGAGATCGAAGGGGAAGCATCCCAAGATGAAAAAGACTTGTGGACATGGAGAGGGTGTTCTTTGAACCCCTCTGAAACATTGTGGCAACAAGACAGCACTGGTAAAACGGTGATGCCTGTAGCCTTATTAAGGGTGGCGTTAGAACAGCTACACTACCCTGCGCACGTTACTAGAGAGAGCCTTGCCGCAAAAATTGCGGAGGATTGGCTTGTTCCAAATATAGTAGAACACGTTGCATTTTATGTAGTAAATTGTATCATATGTCAAAGGTTTTACTGCTGGGATCACATTGCGCACAATTAGAGGAGTTATTCCGAGACTGAATGGTCCCTTTCAGAATTTACATATCGACTATGTGGACATGCTGCAAGTCTGTACTGGATACAGATGCATGATTGTAGTTGTATGTTCTTGTTCAAGGTGGGTTAAAGCTAGACCGTGTACACATCCAGATGCCACCTGTGCAGCCACATTTCTAGTACGAGAAGTGTTTCCTAGATGGGGAATATGTCAAATATTAAGATCAGATAATGGACCTCATTTTGTTAACAAAGTCTTTGAGCAAATAAGCTTGTTGCTTAGTATAAAGCACAAGTTTTCATCTGCGTATCACTCGCAAGCGAACAGTGTCTGTGAGAGACTCAACGGTTTGCTTAAAGAGAGAATAGCCACATTAAAATTGACCATGAAGAAAGGATGGTTGCATTGTCTACCACTGGCATTGAATGTGTTGAGAAATCAACCAGGTTCAGACCACCATCATACCCCCCACAAGATAGTGACAGGGAGGCGAATGAGGACACCTCACACCTCCATCAAGGGTTAGAAGTGATGCCAAGCCAACAGCAGAATTGTTAGGAAAGGAGCTACGTGACTATCTTACATGCATGACTTCAAGTATCTCTGTCATTTCAGATCAGCTCAAGCGGAAGGGGTGTGGGGCCACTTGGAACACAGAAGGAGAGGCTTCAGCAAACAAAGTTAAAGAGGTATGTCTTCCCAAATCTTTCCCTGTAGATGTGGTCCTAATACGAAACTTCACTAGAAGGTGGCACGAGCCACGTTTTAACGGCCCCTTCATAGTGGAGGACTTTACACCGTCTGCATTCAAAGTGCAAGGCAGACGCACTTGGATATTCCTTGGTGACGTGAAGATCTATGCTGGAGAACCCCCTTCACTCCCACCCCCTTCAGAAATAAGCATCAGGGAAGAACCACAGCACATGCAGACTAAGTCTATGACGAGGAAGAAGGACGCCGCAGCTGTTGAATAAAGATAACGAGTTTATTGGACTGTGGCTTATTTCAGGACACTCTTTTCAGTCATTAAAAAGGAGTTAATGGAAGTTATTTGTTCTTGAACCACAGGAGCTTGTTGACATTGGACTGTGGCATGCTTAAGCCTTGAGTGAAAAACAAAGATATGCCAGATCTGGAGTTCCCTTTCGACGACTAGAAGAGGGAGCAGTTCTCTGATTCCTTTCTCACTAAGTTCCTGTTCGGAAGTGCCTATGGTGGTGCTCAATGACAACGTTTCAAGGATAGTTCTTGCAGTTTTTCTGTTCATATTGCGCACTTACCCTGTGCTTGTGGGGAGAACTACTAGCATTCATCTGTTCTTGCAAGATCCTAGGAATGGCCCAATTGTGAGGAGATTGCTTTCAGCTATCATTGAGCAAATTCTTCTGCTTCGTGAGTTCAGTGGGGAGAACACAAATGCCCCTGCCACTGGATAATGCACATAGACTGGTCAGCTTAGTATTCTACTACCTGATTGAGGAGTGCCTGCATCTTGTTGGGAGGCAAACCGACATCCGAAAGTTCCTGATAGACCTGAGGAACAATGTAGAATATTCAGAGACATCATAATACAAGTGAACGGGTACTCTACGAGAAGATCCAGGGGTCTACTGATTCAGGAACTTTGTTTCATGCTGAGAGAGGATCTTCATGTCTTCAGGTCAAAGGCCAATTTGTGGTGTCCATTACGAATTTGTATTCATCATCGCATAGCCATGTGAAGCTGATCGAGGAACTTTTGGTGCCGACTCAGCAGCATCCAGAAATAGTGCATGATGTTGCCCAATTAAAATTTGTTTTCATTCCTTAAAAGTAAAATGGGCAGCATCAATACCAATTTTGTCATGGCAGATCACGAGAGACGTCCACCGTGTGCAAAAAGCTATTGCTGCAAGTAGTCATACTTGTGCGTCATTTACTCTTGTATCTTGTTCATAGTGATATTACTCTCACTTACAGTACAAACTGCTTACTATGTACACATAAGTGGAGCAAAGACTCCTGTGTATCCTCCTGTGCTAGAGAAGGGTACCGATGTGGCAACTACAAAGCAGCCGAGACCTTATGTGATTATTCCTACTCTAGGGACACACACAAAAGCACCTGGTCCTGTGATAAGTAAACCTGGGTTACCTTTTAGAAGGAGATCACGGACGGAGATTATGCGACATATTTTTATGCCTAAAGAGTAGATCGATAGGATGAAACTTCTGCACCTTTCTCCTACACAGATAGTACATGTAAAAACACCCAGTCCACTGACAAATGTTTCTATGATTTGCCCAGTGAGAAGAAATTATGCAGACATATTGCATGAGATGGTTAGGTAAGCTTGTAAGAAAAGAACCCGACCTAAGAAAAGTGCTAGGGAGGATGATCATGAGCTGAAGGATTACCTGGACAGTACAGCACACTTGGGGAATAACATTTGGTATCTGTAACGCTCACCTGAATCCCTCGGAGGCGCCGGTCCGGGCTGGGAGATTTCAGTGTCTTCTAGGGTCACGCGCAGGCCTCTGATAACACCCTGGATGGGCCCTCTCCTCACCGTAATTTTGACCCGGAGGGTGAGGTGTCTGCAAGTAGGAGAACAAAGGGTTAATGTACGTCTGGTTGGCCAATCTGACTTTCCCCTTTCTGGACTCCCCACGTTTCTCGTAGGCTGAATGTGCTCACCTTAGATAGGTGAAAGCAGAGCTCTCCATCCTGCGTCTGTGCAGGGGCGCTACTGCCAGTTGCTTCACTGGTTCATAACCCAGCCTCTTGATTGCAGAGGATGAAGTCGGGGAGCAAGGCCGTCGTTAACCGCACGAACGGTAAATGCTTGAATATGGAGTCTTATTTATATGTCCCCTTAAATGTCTCTTGCCTTTGCAGGTCCGGTATGCAGATACGGTAAGCGAGAAGAATGCCGGAGCTCGTGGAGGCACGTAAGTAAAAGAATGTTATTCGAAGTTAAATGCACTTCTTAATGTCTCTTTTCCCTTTTTCAGGTAGCCGTAGCAGCCGGCGTTGGAGATGGACGCCGAGGTACGTGCCGGAGTATGGGCAAGCAGATTACAACTAGAAGACACGTGAGTAGTGATGGCGTACTGTGCCCCTAATGATGTCCTTCTTGTTTTTGCAGGTGCGGTTGAACAGTGCTTGGCGGAGATCGAGGCGTAAGTAGCACAGGTAAGCAAATTATCACAGAGGTTCACTAACCAATGTCCTTTGTTTCCGCAGGGTTGTCGGAGTATGAAGAGTGCGGCACGCGGCCTCGGGATGCACCGATGGACGAGGTAAGTGCAGCGCTGGTTTTGCCTTGTCCTAACCTGGTGTCCTTGTTCTCTTTCAGACGCTGCTGAAGACTGAAGACTGGTTTTCCGGGAGGTAAGATAAAGAATTCTTGTTCACAGATGCTGAAGCTGAAGATTCTCTGGAGCTGACACGGTGAGCGTCCTGCTGCTAGTGCAGAATAATGTGAAGCACGTTGCACTGATCGGGTGTGGTTTAAATAAGCCACTGGAGTGCTTAGGTGTCTCCTTCCACAGCCTTGCCCAGGCAAGAAAGAAGTTCCAGCTCTCAGAACAGTTCCAGTATCCAGTCCCAGGGAGTGGTGCTGGCCACACCCAGAAGGTAAAGTAGTTCCAGCCAGGAATGGATGAGGATCTCATCCTACAGGTAAGTGAGCAGCATGGTCTGCAGCAGGTAGGTCCACCCAAGCACCATTCCTCTCAATATGAGCCCGGCGCTTCCTGTGCCGGGACTGTGTTCCCTTATGAGCCTGGCGCCACTGGTGCCAGGACAAGGTCCAAAAGGCCCCTGTGGGGACCGGCTGGTGCCTGGAATGGAAGTTGTGACCCTGCTTCCAAGGATGTTGGGCTGGATCTGACTCCTTGGAGGCAGCGGTCATGACAGCACCCCCCCTCAAGGCCCCTCCCAAGCTTGTCTTCTCTGGAGGCTTTGGCTTATTGGGAAATGTTCGATGAAACTTCATGACTACACGAGGTGCATGGACATATTCTGAAGGCTCCCAAGATCTCTCCTGGGGGCCGAATCCCTTCCAATCAATCAGGTAGTATAGTTTCGATTTGGAAATTTTGGAATCCAAGATGTTTCGAATTTCAAATTCGAGTTCTCCATCAACCTGGATTGGCTCTGGAGGTTTAGTCAAACGGGTTCCGGGTTGCATAGGTTTTAGGAGAGAAACATTGAAAACGGGATGTATCTTCATCCGAGTAGGTAACTCCAATTTCACAGCCACCGGATTTATCACAGCCGTGATCGTGTAGGGTCCTAAATACCTTGGGTTGAAGGTGCGTGGTCCTTTTAGGGATAAATGTTTAGTGGACAGCCAGACTTGATCTCCTACTTGATATTGAGGGGCCTCTTTTCGATGTCGATCCGCTCCTTTCTTATACATTTCCTTGGCTCGTTGAAGGTGGGCTGTGGCTTCCTTAAATGCTTGAGTTATTGTCGCATGCAGATGGTTTACAGCGGGCGTTCCGAGAGCTTGAGGTGGATCCAAATTAGAGGTTCGAGGAGGAATTCCATACAGCAGAAAAAAAGGGGTTTTTCCAGTTCCTGAATGGATTGAATTGTTGTAGGCGTATTCAGCAATCCAAAGGACATCCTTCCAAGTGCCCTCCGATTGTTGCAACATGCAGCGTGGATATTGTTCCAGAGTTTGGTTAGTCCTCTCAGTCTGCCCGTCAGTTTGGGGGTGATGGCTGGTGGAAAGTCGTACATCAATTTGCGCTAAACAACAACAATTTCGCCAAAAATGGGAAATAAATTGGCTCCCTCGATCGGAGATTAACACTGAAGGGAAACCGTGCAACTGGACGATGTTTTCAAGGAATTCTCGGGCCAAAACGGGAGCTGTGGGTAAACCTTTCAGTGGAATAAAATGAGCCATTTTTGAAAAAAGGTCCACGATTACTAGAATTGTGTTGTATCCGGAGCAGGGGAAATCCGTGATAAAATCCATTGAGAGAGTATGCCAAGGGCAAGGTGGAATGTCTATTGGGTGTAGCAGACCTGCTGGTCTTTCCTTCTGACTCTTGTTTTGTGCGCAGATGCCGCAAGAAGCCACAAAATCTTTAACATCTTTCCTCCAAGATGGCCACCAAAAATGTCTTTTGATTTTCTCTAAGGTTTTGGCAACTCCAGGATGTCCTTCTATTAGTGAATCATGGTAGCAGGTGATGACCTGCTTCTGTAAGTCAACACATGGCAAATATAGTCTTCCTTGGAAATACAATAGATTCTGATCTATCGTAAAATCTTTTCCTTTCAGTTGCCAATTCAATGAATATTCAGGAGTTATTAGTTGACTGACTTTCGCTTCGATATCTTCAAGGGATAGCGTGTTGATTACTCCCAGTATCTTTTGTTCGGGGATTATTGGTACTGGCTCTGGATTAGCTGTGTGTTCGTCTACCCCTATTCGGGAAAGGGCATCTGCTTTTCCGTACTTATTGCCTGGTCGATACGTGATCACAAAATCAAATTCTGCGAAGAATAATGCCCAGCGGAGTTGTCTCGAAGATTGCGCCTTGGCTGACTTCAGATACTGGAGGTTACGATGATCAGTGATTACAGTGACAGTGTGCCGGGCTCCCAGGAGATAATGCCGCCAGGCCTTAAAGGCGGACTTAATTGCCAGAAGTTCTTTGTCCGTAATTGTATAGTTGATTTCGGGGGCTGAAAATTTGCGGGACCAAAATGCCACAGGGTGTAATTGGTGTGTTTCGGGATCTCTTTGTGATAGCACAGCCCCCATTGCGAGGCTGGATGCGTCTGTCTCGACGATATAAGGAAGTTCTGGACGAGGATGCTTCAAGACTGGAGCGGAGATAAATTTGGCTTTCAATTCTTGGAAGGCTTGTTCGGCCTCTGGAGTCCACTCGAATTTTTTATTCTTTTTCAGGAGGGCCGTGATGGGTTGAACTACTCGAGAGAATTCTGGAATGAATCTCCGGTAAAAATTTGCGAAGCCCAACATGCTCTGTACTCCTTTCACGGAAGTCGGGGACGGCCATTTGGTGATAGCGTCCACCTTTCTTGAGTCCATGTGAACTCCATTGGGTGACAAGATGAACCCCAAGAATTCGACTTCCTTTACATGAAAAGTACACTTCTCCAATTTAGCAAACAAATGGTGTTGACGAAGTCTCTGTAGAACCGCTGTGACATGTCTTCGGTGTTCAGCTTCTGAGGATGAGTATACCAGGATGTCATCGATATAAACAATTACGCACACATCAATAAGTTCTCGGAAAACGTCATTCATAAAGAACTGGAAGGCGGCCGGTGCGTTGCATAGTCCAGAGGGCATTACTTGATACTCAAACAATCCGAATTTAGTGCGAAAGGCCGTCTTCCATTCGTCACCCTCCTTAATGCGTACCAAGTGGTAAGCTCCTCTGAGATCTAGCTTTGTGTATATGCAGGCACCTTTAACTTGGTCCAATAATTCGGGAATCAGAGGCAAAAGATATCTGCTTTTGACTGTAATATGGTTCAGGGCGCGGTAGTCGATACATGTTCTCAGGTCACCTTCTTTTTTCGGAACGAAGAACAAAGCTGAAGAAACTGGAGATTTCGAGGGACGAATAAATCCGTTAGCCAGATACTGGTCCAAGTATTGCCTGAGATGGAGATTTTCTGGCTCAGTGAGAGCATATATCCTACTGCACGGAGGAGTAGATCCAGGTATTAGGTCTATCTGGCAGTTGTATGACCGATGCAGGGGCAAAGTGTTGGCCTGATCTTTCTGGAAGACGTTGCGGAACTATTGGTATTCTGGAGGCAATTGGGGGCTCTCGGAAGCGATGGCTGCTAGCCTGATATCGGGTCGAGGATAGCAAGTTGGGGCGCATTCTGGAAACCGGATTACCTTGGCTCGCCAGTCTATCTGAGGATTGTGCTTTTCCAACCAAGGAATTCCCAGGATTACTTGAAACTGCGGGGCCTTGGTTACATCAAACACGATCTTCTCCCGATGTCCATCTTGGCATAGCAACGACACTTCCATGGTGGTGTGAGAAACCGGTCCGGAAGCTATTTCTGTACCATCCACTGTCGTGATTACGTCTTTAACCATCTTAGAACATAGAGGAAGATTCATCCTGGTTGCCATATCTTGATCTACATAGTTACCGATCGCTCCGCTATCAATGTATGCTTTAATAGCATGCATGCGATCTGGCCGATCTGGACTTATGAGGACCATAGTTTTACCAAATGCGAGGTCAAGGAATTGGTTTTAACGCTCGGCAAGCGGACCTCTACACTTGTCGGACGAGGTTGTTTCCCGATTCTAGTTTTTCAGCATTCTTATCGGAAGCTCCTACAGCCTTCTTGACGGGTTTCACTGGACAATCACGAAGGAAATGTCCGGAATTCCCACAGTAGAGGCACAGCTGTAATTGTCTTCTCCTTTCCCGCTCCTTTTGGGTTAATGGTCCTTTAACAACCCCTATCTGCATGGGCTCCACGGAATCCTTTCCTTTAGCGGAGCTCTGAGGTCTTGAAAATATTTGGGTTTCAAATCTGGAACGATCGGTCTTCCTGTTCTGTAGCCGGTGATCTAATTGGACTACTAGGTCGATATAATCGGAACAATCTTGCGGAGGATTCACCACCTGTGCTAAGACATCTTTAAGTTCTCCACGCAGCCCTCTGTAGAAAAGCGTGATTCTCTTTTCCTCAGGCCACCTAGTCTCAACCACCAGTCTGTTAAAAGATGCTATGTATGCCAGGAGATCCTGATTCCCTTGTCTTAGTGATAGGAGTTCATTGTCCAAGGCCTGCCCCTGTGGGTGTCTTGCGAACAACTTTTCCATACTGGTCTGAAAATCTTGAAAGTTATGGAGGATCGGATCATCCTGTGTCACAAGAGGAATGGACCAATCTGCAGCACTACCGCTAAGATAGGAAAGTACGAATGCTACTTTGGTTTGGTCTGTTGGGAATGCGGCGGGTCTACACAGAAAGTGCAAGCGGCATTGATTAAGGAATACTGCAAACCGTTTTGGATCACCAGAAAAACGTTCGGGCGGGGCCAAAGGCACATTCCCTGGCAGATTAATTTGCACCGGATTATTTGAGGTTGTAGGAGTGTAGCTCCCTCCCGAGTCAGGCAGAGACGGCTGTCCCGCTTGTGTTTGTAACAACTGTCTGGCCTGATCATCCGTTCGCTCTTTGGAAACGATCAACTCCCTTCGTAAAGCATTTGTCTCTTGGCGGGATGCCTGTACTTCAGCTCTCAGTGCCCCAAGCAATTGGGCCAATTGATCTGTGTCCGAGGTATCCATTGCGCCTGGGTGGGAAATTTGCGGTAGGCTTCGCGTTCTGTAACGCTCACCTGAATCCCTCGGAGGCGCCGGTCCGGGCTGGGAGATTTCAGTGTCTTCTAGGGTCACGTGCAGGCCTCTGATAACACCCTGGATGGGCCCTCTCCTCACCGTAATTTTGACCCGGAGGGTGAGGTGTCTGCAAGTAGGAGAACAAAGGGTTAATGTACGTCTGGTTGGCCAATCTGACTTTCCCCTTTCTGGACTCCCCACGTTTCTTGTAGGCTGAATGTGCTCACCTTAAATAGGTGAAAGCAGAGCTCTCCATCCTGCGTCTGTGCAGGGGCGCTACTGCCAGTTGCTTCACTGGTTCATAACCCAGCCTCTTGATTGCAGAGGATGAAGTCGGGGAGCAAGGCCGTCGTTAACCGCACGAACGGTAAATGCTTGAATATGGAGTCTTATTTATATGTCCCCTTAAATGTCTCTTGCCTTTGCAGGTCCGGTATGCAGATACGGTAAGCGAGAAGAATGCCGGAGCTCGTGGAGGCACGTAAGTAAAAGAATGTTATTCGAAGTTAAATGCACTTCTTAATGTCTCTTTTCCCTTTTTCAGGTAGCCGTAGCAGCCGGCGTTGGAGATGGACGCCGAGGTACATGCCGGAGTATGGGCAAGCATATTACAACTAGAAGACACGTGAGTAGTGATGGCGTACTGTGCCCCTAATGATGTCCTTCTGGTTTTTGCAGGTGCGGTTGAACAGCGCTTGGCGGAGATCGAGGCGTAAGTAGCACAGGTAAGCAAATTATCACGGAGGTTCACTAACCAATGTCCTTTGTTTCCGCAGGGTTGTCGGAGTATGAAGAGTGCGGCACGCGGCCTCGGGATGCACCGATGGATGAGGTAAGTGCAGCGCTGGTTTTGCCTTGTCCTAACCTGGTGTCCTTGTTCTCTTTCAGACGCTGCTGAAGACTGAAGACTGGTTTTCCGGGAGGTAAGATAAAGAATTCTTGTTCACAGATGCTGAAGCTGAAGATTCTCTGGAGCTGACACGGTGAGCGTCCTGCTGCTAGAGCAGAATAACGCGAAGCACGTTGCACTGATCGGGTGTGGTTTAAATAAGCCACTGGAGTGCTTAGGTGTCTCCTTCCACAGCCTTGCCCAGGCAAGAAAGAAGTTTCAGCTCTCAGAACAGTTCCAGTATCCAGTCCCAGGGAGTGGTGCTGGCCACACCCAGAAGGTAAAGTAGTTCCAGCCAGGAATGGATGAGGATCTCATCCTACAGGTAAGTGAGCAGCATGGTCTGCAGCAGGTAGGTCCACCCAAGCACCATTCCTCTCAATATGAGCCCGGCGCTTCCTGTGCCGGGACTGGGTTCCCTTATGAGCCTGGCGCAACCGGCGCCAGGACAAGGTCCAAAAGGCCCCTGTGGGGACCGGCTGGTGCCTGGAATGGAAGTTGTGACCCTGCTTCCAAGGATGTTGGGCTGGATCTGACTCCTTGGAGGCAGCGGTCATGACAGTATCAGCATATGAAAGAAGTGGGAAGAAGAACCTCAAAGGAGGAATGCTTTGTATGTGCACTCCTGCCTTATAGCATGCTAAAGTCTAATATCTTCATAGCCATTGAAATAGACGTCTACCAGATAGCACATTGTCTATCACACATAGCACTTTTCTGCACCAGAGGTCAGTTCATGGGCCGAGATGCCTATCTCAAATAGCAACTGAATGGACAGATCCAGATGAAGATGACTACATTCAGGACACAAAGACAAGAAATTGGGCGCATACTAAGAATCATGTGATCAGATACGAAAAACCTGGAGTGAAAGGAGCTGGAATCAGATGGGAAGTAAAAAGAAGACTTGAGAGTCCAGGAAAATCTGCAGAAGAAATTGATTGAAAAACAGAGGCCAAATGCAGATTTGGGGATCAGTGGTATCACCTGATGGATTGGAAGAAGGAGTGGTTATCTGCAGAGCCTGGGTGGTCATTGGTTGTTATCAACCAACCATTGACATAGTGCAAAATGGATGCAAGCCAATAGGGCCAAGACTTGCTAAACTACTGACCTGGGTCGAAGACAGAGGAGGACCCTTGCAGATAGTGCCTTTGGAAAGCGCAAAGCTGTGCTTCAGAAACAATGGCACAAGAAAAGTTGGAGAGAATCAGAACTGTTGTTGAATCTTTAATGTACCAGGAATGAAACTTGGAACATCAGTGATCATGGATCACTATTGGGCTTGTGGATCCAGAGCATATATGAAGCTACCCAAGGTTTGGGGAGAATGATGCTCACTAGTGAATGTTTATGTTCTAGCGTTGGTGATTCCTAAAAGTGATGTGAATATTGACAGTTTCCCAAACGCCGATGCACACCTGCGGAAGAAGAGATCTGTGGAGCTGATTAATCGAATGAAGAGGGAAAACTATTTCTCTGCCAAGTAAATAGAAGCTTTTGGGCCTCATTACACGTTGTGCGGTAAAAATCGGAATTTTACGGCATGGCGCTATTAGCGTCTCCGCCCTCGCAAAAGACGGCTAATAGCGTCCCATTACGAGTTCGCGGACACGAGCATAGCGCCATGCCGTAAATGACATTACCGCCATGCCGCAAAAGTCCACAAAATGCCCATTACCGGCCTCGACCGCAGTGCTGATAGCACCTCCTCCCTCATGCAACATGCAAATAGCGGCCACCGCTATTAGCGGACACCGTTAAAAAGCGGAACCGGAAATAGCATCATCGCACAGGAACGGGAAAGAGAACGGCGGCCATCTTTAAAAACACAATCCATTGCCATCCTCTGCATCCAGGACATCTTTCCGGAGTACTCTGACCAGAAACCATCCAGGACTGCCTGAAGATGTCAAAGGCCCTGAAAAAAACCTCTGATCGACAGCGGAAAGAGAAATTCACACCAGAGGAGCTCATAATGCTGACTAGCACACTTGCAGCCAATGCCGAAGTCATCTTTGCCAATGATATGCGCCGGGAGGCGATCATCAAGAAAAAGGCCATCTGGGCAAAGTTGCCCGCAAAGCTAGTGCGGTGGGCACTACCACTCGCAGTGTGAAGGACTGCCGCAAGAGGTGGGACGACCTCCGGCTACGTGTGCGGAATATCAGTCAACCGCAACCTTGCAATGGCCACAGGAGGTGGCGCAGAATCACCTCTGAAGATGAAGGAGTGGGAGGAGACATGTGCCTCCACAATCGGAGTCGAAGTCATAGAGGAGGTCAGAGACATGGAGCATGGTGTGGCCATCTCATCTGATGGAGGTGAGTGTATACATCAAACAATGCACAGTGAAGGGTGAGGGGGTACCCCAAACATGTGTCGATGACCAGGCCATTGATCCTGCCACACACATACATGCATGCATCACCATATACACGTGCAATACTGACCCATCAATGCATGACCAACCCGACATCCCCATTACAAGAATTAATGATGAATAAGCCCCAATGCATAGAGCAGCATGATGTGAACATTCTGCATGAGGCACCTAGACCCATTAACAATGATGTATCCTATTTATGTCCTCCACAGGATCACCGACAGACACTGGAGACACAAGCACTGCAGCACGTACTCCCCCAGCAGCCAAAAAAGCCAGAATGCATGAGAGGGGTGACACCGCGACCACCTCCAGGGGAACTGGGAGGACAGTCCATCTGCAGAGGGCCAAGGGCAGCAGGAGCACCATCACATCACAGCCTGAGGGCATGGCTCCTGTTGTAGCTGAACCCACGCAAGGGTGCCCCATCATTGCTGAGATGAGCACGGAGGGCACGCACTCCGCAGCCACCAGCTCCACTGGGGAGGCAGCAGCCACCGCACCGGCCACTGATGAGGAGGAAGCAATCGACGTCCTACAACTCATCCATGACCTCAGCCCAACATGGTCCATTGAGGGGAGTCCAAGGGCAACGTCCGGATCTGCTACCCAGGGAGCACATGACACCCACACTGTAGAAGGTGCATGGAGCCCTCAGCTGTCCTCTCCGGATGCCGGAAGCACGGACCAGGGCGCACTGTCCAGCCCAGCAGCACCTACCACCCTGGCAGACCTTGCAACCATCACCCGGAGGCAGGAAGACATTACTGCGCTGGTCGCCCAGCATGTGGCCGAGACAGGCCGTCTAAGGGATGACCTCCAAAAATATGCAGGGCAAACAAAGGAGGCCATTGAGTCCTGCACTGACAGGATATGCCAGGAGATGGGCCAACTCCGCCAGGCCATTTTACGTATTGGGGACATCATGGAGCAGCATCACCAACCCCCAACACAGGATCGACCGGGAACCTCCTCCTCAGCGAGTTCCCAGCAGACCAGCCCCCTGCGCCGCTCCCTGCGCAACCTGAGGCGCCCCACATCACACCAACCCAATGTTGGTGGAGGCCCTGATGCTTAGCTCCACCAAGGACCAGGTGGCACATGTGGTGCAGGAAACATAGACACCATCAGACTCACCTTGGTGTTTTGGGGGGGAGGGAGGTAAGGGTGCATTTGGGTGTGTTGGGGGGAGAGGGCTAAGGGTGCATTTGGGTGTTTTGTGGGGAGGGGGTAAGGGTGCTTTTGGGTGTTTTGGGGGGCAGGGGGGTAAGGGTGCATTTGGGTGTTTTGGGGGGAGGGGGGTAAGGGTGCTTTTGGGTTGTGTTGAGGTGTTGCACTTCTTATCACATTCTGTTCAATACACACTGTTATGAAGTTGAAACCGAAGCATGGTCTCCATCATTGCGTATGTGTCATTTATCTTGGACAGGGTCCTTTGTGGGACTCCAAACATGCACCAGGGCAACAATATCCATCTCCGTCCATGCTATTTCACCTTTGTGCCTGATGGGATTTCAGAATCAGATGCTGACGCACATCGTGTGCCTCCTGGCATTGCCTCTTGCATGTCCTGCCGGGGCATTCCACCCGTACTCATCCCCATCCCCATCATGCTCTTCTGGTGGTTGCATGTCAGTTTCAGGTGGCATTGGCACATTCCATCATATGCACATTTTTTGATGCTCTACACATGCCATGGTTATCTTTGCCACTTTGACACGGCTGTACAGGAGTGCCTCATACAGGCTGCTTAGGCAGCTGAGCACTGTCATCGGAAGGCTGACTGCCAGCTCTATCCCGACGCAGGTACGGGGATGTGCAATATTGTTGTCCTCTTCCTGCTGGTTCTGTGGGTTCCGTACAGGGGTTGGGAACGACCTCCTCAGTGGATAGCTGGCATCGCCTGTATGGTGTGAGGAATGGGTACCTGTTGCGGGTCACCTCTGGTGCGGGCTGTTGTTTGTGCTGCACTTCTATCATGTAGTCAAGCCCGTCATGTCATGCTGCTGCTATTGGGACCATCTTGGTGTGGGAAGGGGTGTGGGTAGCGGTGTGGTGTGCTCTTTTGTGCTGCCTGTCTCCATTGCATGCACCTGTGCTGATTGTGTCCACCTGTGGTAGATGGGTACACTGCTCAGGTCTCTTAACGGGTGCTTTTCAATGCTGTTATTAGCGCCATGCCGGTAAGGGGTTTTTGGGTGTTTTTCATGCCGCTAATGCCATGTCCGCATGGCTTGTGATGGCCTGGTATTAGCGCAATGGCGCTAATTCCGGCCTGGGGGTCGCGCGCCCGCGGCCTTGCCGCTATTAGTGGCACCGTAATTAACGGGTGCGCTGATAGCGGTGGGTCCGGGTCGTGATTGGCTTAGGAAATTAACGGTACCGGTAAATCTTTACCGGTACCGGTATTCCGTTACCGCACAACGTGTAATGAGGCCCTTTGACTCTATCCTGTATGAATACAGACTGTTCAGACAAACTTCATCAGTATTCACATTGATCTTTATGCCGAGAATCTAGGTTGGAGCAAATACCAAATGGCTGTAGATTACCAGATGAGAATTGCTGCAGACGATCAACACAACCATAAAGGGATTCAATGCTATCAGAGAAGAGCTGAGAGCCATAAGACTGATGACTCTTCAGAACAGATACATCTTGGACATGATCACAGCTATGGATGGAGTTGTTTGTGTATCATGTTGTTTGTGAATCATGTTGCACATTCATAGCTTCTCATGACGACGAGAATGGCACCTTGACAGAGGCCATAGAGATGTTAACGAAGCTATACGTCCAGATGATAGATGAAGTAGAGGATGTTGCTGATGACAGCTGGTTTGGATCACTCTTTTCTTGGGTTCCACAATGGAAGGCAGATATGTTCAAATTCCTAGGAGCCCTGATGGTACTGGTGTTACTCGTATTCTGCATGATCAGGATAATACTGTCACAATGCAAGGAGACAGCAAAGAAAGCCATATTGATGAAAATCATGATCGATGTTGAGTCAGGATGGAAGGCCAGAGACTTGACAGATGAAGAAATCAGAGACTTTGTGAAGGTCAGCATCCATGCACCTGAGGGAACAAAGTTTCTGTATCCAAAGAACCATAAGAAATATGTGGAAAAGTGGACTTATTGCAGCCCAAGTGGACAGTGCATGCTCATGACATGGAACAAGGATGAGCATGTGAAATCAGCTTGATGCCTGACGGGAGTCAGAAAGATATGAATCCCAAAGAAGCATTTTTCAGAAAAGGATGTCTAGATGTGAAGGAGGATTGGAGAGTGGTTGATGAATCGCACCAGAGGGGGAAGTGTAGAGAAGGAGCTAAATACCCCCACCTCAATCGCTTCACCCATCTTTCCTATATGTTGGGAACCAGAGTGTGAGACAAGTGCAGTAACAGTGGAAATACTGATACCAAGGAGAATTCTAGAAGCAAGGTTCCCATTGAGAAAACCATACCTGTAAACAAGAAAGTATGATGGCCATTTGAATGAAATCCCGGAAGAAGCAGAGCAAATGAATGGCCAAGATGAATGGTGACATCACACAGAATCAAAACTGACATACATAGAAGGGATTCAGACTAAAGAACACTGATATTCTATAAGGCATCAAGACAGGATCGAAGATAAGTGGCATCTTGGGATCAAGATGAAGAGACTAATGCTACAAAATGGATGAAGATATCAAGTCAGTTTACACGTGTACAGATGCAAAAGAAACGCAAGCAGACAGAGTATTCTTGTTCCTAACTTAATAGTGAATAGATTGCGGCATGCACCAACATATAGATATCTACATAAGTGAGTAAAGATTGGATGTTTCCACTACGTGTTATAGCAGAGTGGCCTAAAAAAGGAAGGCCTCTTTTCCAGTGTGTCGCGTTGAGGAAACTGATGAATTACAAAGTGAATTTCAGACAGGCAAGGCTGGATGAGCCAGGAAGCCAAGCCAAGAAGCCAAGGACTTATCAGGCAAGAGTGAGCAGACATTGGATACAAATCATGTGAAAGAACGAAACTCCTGTTCAGATGGCATGAACAAAACAAGGAAGACGTCAGAGGTCTATTCGAAAGTAGTATTTTAAATACACTAGGCCTCAAGTTTGTGGTCTTCAGTCACGTGGATGGATGAAGTTGGATGAACACAATGGTCACACTTACGCATGAGCGCAGTGCCTTCACTCCCCTGAATTTTACAGAGCTAAGAACACTCCCAAGGACAAGTTCAGAGTCCTAATTGACAGCAAACCACTGAGGTGATGATGGATGAATATGCTAATTGGTGGGAAGCTATGGTCAAAGACTAGCTCACCTGCACCTGGAAGATCAGCCTGCATGCTGCTATCATAGGAGGAAAAGTACTAAGGGAGGTTAGAGTGCCAACCAATGGTAGATGACCGCATGATAGATGGTCCTATAGTTTGTGTAGCCAATGGGACGTCGTGTATTTAGTGACGTTCATAGTGACCACCTTATGTTAAGAAACAAATAACTTTCTTTCACTGCCTTAGATGAATATGGATCGCATACTTAGATATTCCCTTACACCCTATTATACTTACCACTTTGTTTTTGTAGTTTGCCACGTAGGATGATTAGTAATAGGTAGGTTGACTTAACATATGATGATTTTTTTCTAACAAAGAAAGCTTTCTTTCTAGATGCATTGAGAGCTCAGTGACGTCCGTTGATGTACGTTGTACTGTCTGTTTTAGATCATTGATATTAAAACAGTTATCCTTTTGCCAACTACCTGAGTTGTTTCGATTATTGATGTTTGAATAATTTCTGCATCCCCATCCATCTCAAGGGTATTGCTACCTCATCTTAAAGGGCTGGGAGCTCCAGTTCATATTATTGCAGACGTGTGTTTAATAAAAGTTTATATAGTTTCAAAGAATCTTGATTGGACATTCCCTTTATTTTGGACTGCTATACTGTGATGTTTGGGTTGCTACTGGATCACAATCAGACCCCTTTTGACAGTATAGCCTTCCCTCTGCCAGTCTAACCACACAAGCTAAAGGAGGCATATCTCTTAGCTGTGTCAGTTTTACCTTTATGGTTGGGCTAACTCTTGTTTTGTAGAAGTGTGAGGGCTGAGTAGGTCTTCACTCAACAGTGTACTCCTGCAGGCAGAGGCCGATGTGTCATACTGTGCTCTCAATAGGATCTCACAGCTCCTTTCTCTCAGTGAGAACATGCATCCCAGAGAACGTCTCATACCCACAGGTCCTTTCTTCTGAAATGGAGTGACCCATGAACGTGACAGCATGTAAACCGGAGAACGCAGCTCCACCAAACTAAATTGAGCCAAACTCCCTGCACATTTTGTACCCCTACAGCTGTGTCCCCCTAGCAGGACCCAGAGAATACCTTCTGCATGCAGGTTCCTCTCTTCTAACACGGATGCACCCGCAAGAGCACAACTGTGCAATTTGCAGACTACAGTCTACAACCAGAATGGTGCCAAATGCTTTAGAATAGTGCTTGACATACATCCGCACGTGCCCCGGCGCTGCTTACAATTACCAATATCAAACCCGTACGACCACGTACAAAGCTCAAGTTGGACAGAATGAGTATACAAAACACTGGTGAAGATACTTATGTGAACTAGCGCAGCTCTACAGTCAGCCAGGAAAGAGAAAGGAAGGACTAGGTTAGGAGGATGGACTAATGGGATCACATGCTTTCGAGCACATGGACAGTACAGGGGTTTATGGAGAATGTAGTCTGGGAAGGACCAGAATTATTTTCTTTTTTCTGGTGCACTTTCTTATTGCTTATTGATATATAAGGAAAAAAGTGATGCAAAGTACTTACCTCTGTGCCATTAATGGATTCACAACTCTCTGTCATACAACTAGGAACAATCAACACTATCCATGTTCTTGAGACAAGTGATCTGTGCCTTCTGACATCATTCCCAAAGTGTGTTGTGTTAAAGTCAGTGGAGGGGACAGGAAGGAAGAGAAAATATAGAGAGAAAGAAGATGGGTTAGCTGAACCCCATTCAGGAACTCTTAGACCAAGGCCCGGCTCCAGCAGGGGGTTCAGGCACCCCCAAGGCCACTCCTTTCCCCCCTAGAAAGGAGACATTGTAAGTGGGACCTGAGGGAGTGGAGGCATTGGCAGTGTGGGGGGAGGGTCAGACATTTCACTCTAAAGATGTGGCAATGCAGAGCGATTAGCATTCAAATGGGCTGCATTGATGGAGACCTGGCCAGGATTTGTTTGCTGGTCCTGGACAATGATCTATGCCCCACAGCCATGAAACCACAAATGACTAGGGAGATGAAGGGCCATTCACACCTCTAAGTGAGGTAGCGCTTACTCAAGAAGGCTGCATACAACTATTTTCTCAAACCTAAAATCGCAGTTTGTTTCTGTAATTTAAAATATGTTTATTTTGTGTGAGAATATAGCATTTGTTCACATCATGCTTAATCAAATGGTTACCTATATCGAACAATAAATGGAAGGTGATGTTGATTGCACACAGATTTCTGCAGAAGGTGCATTAACTGACTGTGGACCCTTACAAATTACATTGCAAATAGACATTCTGCTGCATTAACTACTTGAGTATAAGCGATAAAATAAGGTTGGCAATAACAAAAATGTAATTCTGGAGGGGAGAGTAGTACATTGAAAAAATTATGGATGCAAGGCTTTGAATAAACATTACCACTATCATTTCTCTGCGCAACATTCCATGCCATCATTCTTTAGTATGTCTGGGCCATTACAGAAAGGGACAAGCCATTAGTAAATGAGTATTGGTCCTATCACCAAAAGGTGCAGTTCAGTCTCAATTGTTAGGCCACGTACCCTCTGCACTGGAACTGATAGCAACCACGGGCAATGGTTGGCCTTGTGGTCTAGCAGTTTATGCATGGCTGATCACATTAATGGCAGGGCCAAGGCTGATTTGCAGACAACGTTATGGAAGGCTGACCAGAGCAATGCCGGTGGTTATGATTGATTCAGAGACATACATACATCCTTTTTTAGTTTTGGCTACTAGGTGTAAAACAGAAATCTTCTAGTGGAACACAGATAGGATGGAGATAGTATGTGAGGAGGAACGCTCATCCTATGGGCATGTTTGGTCCTTTACCCACCCAATGACTAGCCATGACTATGTGAATGCCTATGGCATTACTACCAACTATCTACCCCTCACTGCCAAAACGTACCCTTTGGGAACACTTTGTGCAAGTTCTATCACAAAGTAATACCAATCCTTGTGATGTATAGGACCTGTCAGTGTTATATCTAAGCATTCTTTTGAGTGTTTAATTACTCAATTGCCACTGTAAATGAGTTCCTGGAGGAATACAAATCTCTTAATGTGTGTCTTCAGCCAGTTGATTTTATAAGCAACTAGCAAAAAGTGCTCGTACTTCGCGTGGGTTCTGTAGACAGACATAACACTCATCAATTGTTGACAATCGCGGAGCAGACGTGGAGGGGGAGCAGCACAATAGGACTTTCTGTGCGCTCTACCCACCTGTCACCTCAACCTGGCGCAGTATGTTGTGGTGCATTGTTTTTCAGATATTTCGGAAACAGTGCATCCTAGGGCCTTGAAACATGGTTTTTGATCCTTCAGGTTTTGTTCCTGGCACCTAGACGGTTAAAATGAGCTTTAACCATTTCTTCTATGACCACTTTGATGTTTTGCGCGTTGCATTGCATATATCTCGGAAATGGTGCATCCTATGACCTCGAAACATGGTTGACCTTGAACTTCTGTTACTCGTGTCCAGGCACTTGAAATGAGCTCTGTCTGGTCCTTCTACAGCCACCTTGAGGTTTTGCTGCTTTCGGGCAACCGTCTCATGTGTGCAGAGGCTGGAATACAGGGAATGTGGTGGGGTGCACACATATAATGTAGCCAGTGACATCTGCAGAGTCATAACAGGTAACTGTGCAGAATCTGGTGCAGATTGGTAGAACGGTGTGGAATTGTATGAGGAACAAACACACAAACATATTTTCCGTTTTATATATAGAAATATCTGTGTCAAGGCCTCTGTTCTTTGCACTGGAGTCCTGGCTAAAACATGCATTTGTAAAGGAAACAGTTTTGGCTTGCATATAGGTATTAGACAGACATTTGCCAGGCAATTACATCATATGCCCAGGTACTCGCATAGTTTCCCAGCTGTTCCCATATTATGGCCAGGTGCTAGCCATATGGCAGTTACTGGCAAACGCCTATCCATGTCTAATAAAAAGCCCAAGCTGTCGGCTTTGCCAATGCGTTCTGGTTCCAGTTTGTCTACCTAAGTAAAAGTGTGTATGTCCAGATGTGGGTGTCTTGTGTGCTATGCACAGGGAATCAAGCAGCAGCTCACTGAGTTGATCGAACAAGGCCCTAGCTGAAAATGACAAGGCTAGGATTGCAAGTATGGACCACTTTCAGATCTTCTTCTCAAGCGTACTTACCCGTGGGGTTCCGAGCTATATAGAATGTATCTTTTTCTGTGTGAAGAGTAGCCTGAACTGCCAGAACTTTTCATGGTTCAAACTGATGCATACTGGATTGAGACCCTCATACTGTTTGAGTAACTTAATAGTGTTTGCATGCAAACAGAATACACCATGTGTGTTGTGGGTCTTGTTTGGAAAGTATGATGGAAATCCTGCGTGCTGGGTGTTTGGGCAGTGCCAGAAATTGACACTATTTGCTGTGGGACCCCATCAGTGATTGTGGGTGGGTGATGGGAGGACTGCTCCCACCCCCCACTAAACATGTGCCTCTCAGAAGATTAATCCTGAACCCTTTGAAAATAACACAAGAGTGAGAGCGTTTCCTATAATGTTGCTGGCAAAATATAAAAAGCTAGCATCTTTTTTTTTTATATTGCATTTTATTGAATTTAAACAACAACACAATCAACGAAAACCAAAAGAAAAACAAGATCAAAACATACGCATTCAAGGAACGAATCAGTAAGTGAAGGCACGATAAGAGTCAAATGATCTCCATTTGTCGCCCTTTCCATCTACAGTTCAGTCTAGTGTCTTAGGGCATCATGAAGTTACTGGGATTCTCTCTCCACCCATTTGTCCCAAATCTTAGAAGCTTTGGTCGGGCAGCCTCTTGCTTCATAAACTCTGTGCTCTAACATTGCAAGTGTGTCCATATCGTCTACCCATTGTTCCAGTGTTGGGGACTCTGGGGTTCCCCATTTTTGTGCAATGTTCCGCTTCATCAGTCCTGCGGCCGTGGATAGGAGCAGTCCTTCCCATTTATCAGTAGTGTTCTCATCGGGAGAGCCCAACAACAACACCTTCGGGTCCATTGTTATATTGCGGCATAGTTCATTGCAGCAATTCCCCCAGAAAGTCTTGATCCGCGGACATTCCCAGAGGATGTGTATTAATGTACCAACCTCTCCCCCACATCGGAGGCAGTTTGGGGTTTGGGGCACGTTTCCAGCCATGCATCATAGTTCTTGGGTAGTATATTCTGTGGAGGATTTTTAGTTGGACCAAGCGGAGTCTGGAGGAGATAGCAATCTCCCTGGGATGCATTAGGATCTGGATCCAGTCCTCCGGGTCTATGGCACCCACATCGTCCTCTCATTTGGATTTAAGACGAGGAAGTTCCAGAGTAGCAAAGGAGGACATGGCATTGTATAATATAGAAGTGACTCTAGTAGGGATATGTGTTGGGAGCATATTGCGTTCTATGGGTGTGTACCATGGAATAGCGGGGTCCAACTGGATGTGTGTTCGTAGGGCGAGAGTCAGTTGAGTATGGTGATAGCGTTCAGCTGCTGGAAGCTGAAATTTCTGCTGCAATGCTACAAAGGAGGCGATTTCCCCATCTATCAAGACATCCCCGATCTGTGTGATTCCAGCCTCCTCCCATTTGGGCCATGGTCTGAGTTTCCCCAATTTGGCCAGGTTACTATTGTGCCACAGGGGTTGTGCCGTGGTGATCTTGTCTTTCCATCCCACATAGGCGTGGGCCCGTCTCCAGACCTTTGAGACATGTGTTGCCATTGTTTGGGGTAGGGGTCTGTGGAGGGGCTGGGAGAGCAGGTGTAATGGATCAGTGTCGTGGATGGCTGCAATTTCTGCCTTTATGTGCGGGAGTTCCCTATCCCCATGGAGTAGGTCATTAACCACCGCCAGCTGGGAGGCCCAGTAGTAAGCTCGGAGACAGAGCATGCCGATACCCCCCTCCCAAACCGATCTTTGGAGTGTAGCTAGTGCAATAAGAGGCTCTCCCCCTCCCCATATGAGTTCTCTAAGGAGGGAGTCAAGGCGTTCAAATTCGGCGTCCTGAATCTCCAGTGGTGCGTTTTGTAGTACATAGAGGAATCTGGGCAGGGTAATCATCTTAAAGAAGGCGGCTCTACCCATTAGTGTCAGGGGGAGAAGCCTCCAGTGGCGGACATCATCTTTAAAAACGGTCCATGATCGGCTGGAGGTTATGGGCTGCGTAGCGCGTCAGGTCCTCCGATATCCAAATCTCAAGATACCAGAAGCCGCTTGGTTCCACCTTGTATGGGCATTCCTGGGGGATGGCCAGTGTACCGCCCTTTACCGGGAAAAGGATAGATTTGTCCCAGTTGATTCTCAGCCCACTGAATTCACCATATCGGATGAGCATTTGCGTTACTATGAGGCAGGTTCGTATTGGGTCACCCAAGTATACCAAGAGATGTCCGCGTACAGAGACGCCCTGTCTTCGTGCCCCTCCGGCCACCTGAATCCCAACCAGTCCTTGCTCTGGCGGAGCCACAGGGCGAGTGTCTCTATCGCAAGGGCGAAGAGAAGGGGGGACAAGGGGCATCCCTGCCGTGTGCCCTTGCCCAGGGGGAAAAGTTCAGAGGGCCACCCATTTAACTTCACCTCTGCTTGTGGGTCTGTGTAGAGAAGTTGTACCCATCTCAGGAAGTTATCCCCAAATCCCATTCTTCGCATAGTTTCCCAGAGGCTGTCCCAGCGAACCGAGTCGAACACCTTCTCAAAATCTATGGCAAGTAGTGCAAGTGGTTTGTCTGTGATAGGGGCCCTTTTCAGCAATAGGTGAAGGCGCCGCAAATTCATACGCATCGATTTATGTGGCATAAACCCACATCGGTCCGGGTGGACCAGGGAGGTAATTACCGCTTGCAACCGGTTGGCCAGGATCTTGGCGAGGATTTTGGTTTCGCTATTGAGTAATGAGATAGCCCTATAGGAGGCACATTGCTTGGGTGGTTTACCTGGTTTGGGAATAACGACTATCGTGGCTTTGCGCAGGTCTGGCGGGAGAGCGCCCTGGTCGCGGGCCCCGAGAAACATTTTGTGAAGATATGGTGCCAGTTTCTCCCCACTGTTACGCTCACCTGGCTCCCACAGGGGCGTCGATCTGAAATGGACAGCTGCGGTCTCCACCAATGTGATGCGTAGTGCCGAGATGACAGACTGGACTGGCCCACCTAGCTTTGTTTGCTTGGCCCGTAGGAGTATTCTTCTGCAAACGGAGAAAGGGAATTAACCACCCGTGGAGCTGAGTGTTAACCCCCACCCCCGCTGTTCCCCCCACTGATCACCTTTAATGTCCCCCCTTATAGTCTCACCTGATGGTTTGGAAAGATGAGCTCTCCATCCTGCATTGAGCACAGGGGCGCGTAGATAACCAGTTGCTTCACTGGTTCGAAGGAATAGGTGAGTTCCAGAACAATATTGACTCTGAGATTTCCGGCAAGACGCTGTGGGTATATAGTTCCTAAGAGTTCAAATGTCTGACTTTCACTCTTGTCCGATTCCTTGCAGGTTGCAGCTTGACCCTAGCAAAGAGTTCCTCGTGGCAACCGGTAACATTCAGGTAAGGATTTGTATTATCCAACACAGTTCGATAAAATAATGTCAGTATGTAACCTGTTGCTTTCTCCCTTATTTCAGGTGCTGAGAGAAATTATGAAGTCTCGGCAATAATGCCTCCGTCCGTAAAATTAGGTAAGTCTATTGTGGTGAGGAGGATTCCCCTTGTTTGTCCCTTTGTTTCTCCTTGCTGTTTCCCCTTAGGGGCCGGGGTACGGCGAAGATGCGGTGGAGGCTGCGCCGACCCGTGAAGAGGAATAGTGCCCCGGCAGTAAAATCGGGTAAGTCTATGGGGGGTAACTAATATTGCCTCTGTTTATTCCCTTGGCTCACCTTGCTGTTGTTGTGTTCCCCTTAGGTGCCGGAGTGTGGTGGGAACATGCAGAAGGATGCGGTGAATAGTGAAGATGCTGCGAAGGCCGGTGAGTTCAGCGCGGCGCTGCAGCAGGCGAGGCGACGTGCATAAAATAACTTCTTTCTTCCAGCTCGAAGGCGCGGTGGGTCGGGAATTTAGGTAAGGATCAAAGGTATTGCTCTTGTTCTAACCTTTTCTCCTTCTTTCTCCCTTTTTCTAGGAGCTCCAGACTCGAGGCGGGCGTGGTAGAAGACTGGATGCAGACTTGCAGGCACGGTGGGCGTTACACTGCTGGATGCAGAATAACGTGAAGCGTGTGCTGCTCTTCGGGCGTGGTTTAAATAGCCTCCAAAGTAGTCCCGGGTAAGTATTCCTCCCTGACCCCACCCGAGTAAAAAAATAGTCCCTAGGTAAAGTAGTCCCTTCCAAGCCTCTTTTGGCTTGGAGCTCTGCAGCATGGTCTGCATCAGGTAAGTTTGCAGCATGGTCCGCATCAGGTAAGTTTTAATCTATGAGCCTGGCGCCTATGGCGCCAGGACTGACTTCTCCATATGAGGCTGGCGCCATAGACGCCACGACTGCACCCAAATGGCCCCTAGCAGGGGTTGTTGGGCTTGCTTGGAATAACTTGACGCGTGCTTCCGGGGCTGCTGGACTTGGTCTGGATTCCCGGGGGTAGGCATCATGACACCCACCCAGTTTCTTCCAGGTCTCGACCGGGAACCCGTTGGGGCCCGGTGTTTTCCCCGACTGCAATTGAGCTACAGCCTCAGCGATCTCCGCTTCGGTGCGAGCCGAGTCCAGTTGTGCCCTCTGTTGTTCCGATAGGAATGGTAGGGTGATGTTGTCTAGTAGGGAGGGATCTAGAGGGGACACTGGGGCGGCGTACAGAGTAGCATAGAAGTCAGTGAAAGCCTGTGCTATTTCCCTGTCTGAGTGGCATTTCCCATTCTGCAGGGTTATAATCTCTCTAACGTGGTGTTGACCCTCAGCTCTTCTCTCGAGCCAGGCCAGCATTTTCGCCGCTTTGTCCCAGTATTCATAGACCCTTGCCCTGGAGTCTTGGTGGGCTTGCCTGGCGTTGTCTAGTTCGATATGTCGAAGGCGTTCTCTAGCACCCTTAAGGGATCTGAGAGATTCCAGGATTGGGTGACAAATCCGGGTGCCCCCCGGGAGGGGGACAACCCGCCCCAGGCCGGGGTCTCCTTCCCTGTTCCATCGGTCTTGCCGTCCAGTCCCCTTCAATGTGCCCTTCCGCCCATCTCCAGGCCTCCTTCGGATCCGTGAAATGAACTGTGGTTCCCTTGTGGTGGAACTTGAGTTGGGCCGGAAACAGCAGTCCGTATCTTACTTTCATCTGGAATAGTTGCCTCTTCAGCGGTTCAAACGACTGTCTCGCCCTCTGCACCTCCCGGGTGTAATCAGGGAAAAAGTCGATTCAGGAGCCGTTATGGGTGATTGTACCCTTAGAGCGAGCCATTTGAAGGAGCGCATCTCTGTCCCGATAGTTAAGGAATCTGGCTATGATCGTTCTGGGCGGTGCGCCTGGTATAGGCCTGCCCGATGGCATTCTGTGAGCTCTCTCCACCGAGAAGAACTTAGAGAAGGGGTGAGGTGCATAGATGTCCACCAACCATTGTTCCAAGAAGAGCTCCATGCTGGGCCCTTCCTCCCCCCTCCGGGAGGCCGAGGATGCGTATATTGTTGCGGCGCGATCTTCCTTCCCCCTCATCCACACGGGCCTCTAACATTTTCAGACGATTTAGTGTCTGTGAGAGTTGTTGATTAATGCCTCTAATGTTATCTTCAGTCCCCGAGATGCGTTGTTACGCCTCCCCCGTACGAGCGGAGAGTTTCTGCAAGTCATGGCGCAGAAAGAAGACATCCGCCGCTATACAGTCAATTTTCATCTCCATCGAGGAGCGGGAGTTGGCAATGGCGGCCATCACGTCTCTCAGGGAGAGGGCGGTCTCGTCCTCGGGGGGGGTGTCTGTGGTGTGTGGGTCTGCGAGGCCTGGGCCTGTGCCACCGCAAATTGGTCCATCTTGCTTTGCGTAGAGGCTTTTTTCAGTTTGTCTTTGCCCATCCTTGGAGAGAGGTAGTTTCGCCAGTTTCGTGGTGGTATTTAGTCCCAGTGGCTGCGGGTTTCGCGGGATTGTGTGCGCCCGGGAGGGGCCGAGGCAGGCTTGCTGTGGCTCGGGTAGGTCAGCGTGTGCGGCGGCAGTCCCGGTCAGGCGAGTTCTTCAGCCGAAGCCTCCTGCAGGTGTGGCTCGGAGAGGGGCTTCCACCTCGGGTTTACCAGTGCGTGGGTTCGGGCTGGTGCCTGGGGCCACTCACCGGGCTCGCTGGATGTCGCGGTAAGAGAGTCTTCCCGGCTTGGCAGTCGCGTCGCAGGGCCCCTGAATGGCGGGTAACGATCCTTTATGGGGGGTTAACTCCTTGTGGGCCAGAGATGGTCTGGCGTTTTCCGTCAAGTCTGCTTGCAGTACATACGGGGGGGCGTTGTCCAAGATAGGAGACTCCATTCAGTTTTGGAAGGATCTACCACTCGTTGAAGGGTAGGGTGGCATTATGTAAAATGGTCATTCTCCCGAGGCTGCTCTATTTTTTCGTGAATATACCGTATGTGGCAAAAGGGGTGTTTTTTTAGAATGCTGGATGTTAAGGTCAGGGAGCTGCTTTGGAGCTCGGGGAGGAGGCGGGTGTCCTTGCAGACGTTGCGGAGATCGAAAACGGATGGGGGGCTGGGCCTTCCGGACTATGGGAAATATTTTGTAGCGGCGCAATTACAATTGGTACTGGTGTGGGATCAACCAGAGGCTGAACTCCTATGCAGGTTGGTGGGAGCGGGGCAGCGCGAGTGGCGCCCGGCGGAGCTCCTGTGGTACCCGCGGGGTAGTGTGGGGACATCAGTGGTTTTTGGAGCGGTACGAGAGACATGGAGGAAGTATGTGGGTGGGGTGGGGATCAAAGGCCGCTATGCAGCTGACCTCCCGTGGGGAGCCGACCAGAAGCTTCAACAGGCAATCGGGAGGGTAGAGATACAGAGGCTACAGGAGAAAGGATGTGAAAAGGTGGGGGACTTGTTTGAGGGGGGGCGGCTTCTGACCTGCAAGGAGTGGTGCGAAAAGTTTAGGCTACCACAGGGGGTCTTCCTGGCATATGGGGCGGTGGTTCGTAGGTTAGCAGAGTTATGGGAGGGGATCTCCGAAGAGCCGGTGTCATGACCGGTGCTCCAAGTTTTACTAGATCGAGTAGAGGGGAGGAGACGTATCACACGACTATATGGGGCCCTTGGGGAGAAGGAGGCGAAGAGGGAGTTGAAAGTGAAAGAAAAATGGGAAGCGGATATGGGGCGCACAATCTCGAGTAAGGAGTGGGAGAAGGTCTGGGAGCAGGTGCAGAAATCCTCGAGGAATGCCCGCTTTTAGCTGGTTCAATTTAATATCCTACATAGGGTATATGTTACCCCTCGGGCGCTTAAAGCGATGAACGAGGAATATTCGGGGAGGTGTCCTCGATGTGGGTTAGAGGAGGCAGGGTTTTGGCACATGGTGTGGGAATGTGGGACAATAGTGGAGTATTGGGAGGAGGTACTCAAGGGGGTAAACGGGTTAATGGAAGTTAATTTGGAACGCTCCCCAGAGGTTTACTTGTGGGGGATCCTGCCAGGGAAGAAACGGAATAAGCTACGGAATAGGATGGGCCAGTTTCTCCTGATATTGGCCAAGCGACGTATGGCGATTGAGTGGAAGTCCCCGTCGGGTCCAACAATCCAGCTATGGAGGAAGGATGTAAGGAGGTGGGGTCAGGCGGAGTTGACTGTGCTGCAAGCATTGACGGGGAAGGAGGATGCGGGAGAGGTAATGGTCCATTGGTCCCAATTGCTGAATGGTCTGGCAAAAGATAATGACCTACGCCCGGCGTGAAGTGAAAGATGCTGAGGGAAGGTGGCGAGGGGGGGAGGTTTGGAGATTGGTGAGCCAGAAGAGGTCTTTCTAATGACCTTGGGTTGGGCTCTTTTGATGATCGACTGCTGTGCCTTATGGACGAAAGGGGATTCAGAGGGGACTTGGGTGGGAGGGGAGGTGGGGGAAAACAGGGGGAGATGTTGTTTGAGTCATGACGGGTGGGGGAAGGTGGGGGGGAATTTTCTGGGGCTGGGGAAAGTTGGGTGGGAATGTTGACGGTTGTTATCTTAAAATGCCAATAAAGTGTTCTTTAAAAAAAAAGTCTGCTTGCAGTACCGTCGCTCCCCGCAGCCCGACAGGCCCCGAACTGAATTACGCGCCGGCGGCGGCCATCTTGAGAGCGTGGGAGCCCTCTCCGCTTCGCTCTTCACTCGCCTCGGGTTCGCTCTCGGGGCTCCGGTTTTTCCTGAATTTCGCATCCGATGGCGCCCCAGTGTGTCAGCTATCGATGCAGGTATCAGAAGTGTGTAGAACTCTCAGGAATAAGGCTATAAAAGACAGGATATTTGCAGCGGTCACGGAGCCAATCGAACTCACGTCCGCTCCATTGCACTGCTGGCCATGCCCCCTCCAAGTTAGCATCTTTTTAAACTAAAAAACTGTATTTATATATTTCCTAAAGAGTGCCCTCTGAGGTGGATTTAACATTAGGACAAGGGACAAATGCCCATATCCCTACTCCATGCTCTGCCTCTCTCCCCCAAACACAGTCAGTGCTGCACAGGCCCTCCCAGTGAGGTCTTACTTTTTAATGTGTCTCAGATGCCGATTACTCAAGACAGGAAGTGATTGTAGAGGGAAAAAGGTAACTGGTAGAGACCATTGCTGTGGCACCTTTATCTTAAAATTACAAGCTTGCCGGTATAAAATCAGAATTACCAGCATGTTGTTGCTACCGTGTCCGTGTGGCACTGCCGCGGGAATCAACGGTTGATTTAGCGTGTACCGGTATTACCGTAACTGGAAATAATGTGCTTGCTGGAACAGGAAATGTACCGGCGGCCATTAACAAAACACAATCCATTGCAATCCTCAGTGCACAGGCGTCAGAGGCATATCCAAAGCACTGACAAAGTTCCCCAGACAAGTTCTCAAGGCAACCAGCTGCACGGAGGCGCAAGCCCCGTTTCAGGAAAGCTAAACTTAACAAGTTGGCGAACCGGCTAGTAGAGAACTCTGCAGTTACCTATGCCGGATAACCCAATTAAGGAAAAAGGACATCTTTTTAGGAGGTGGCCTGGATGGTGTCAGCGGTCGGGACAACCCCCAGAACAGTCAGGGACTGCCGAAGAGGTGGGATGATCAACAGCTCTGGCCGCGCAACCTCCTTGACGCACAGCGCGGCCAGGGCACGGTCACAGGAGGTGGACCTGCAACATCAATCAAATTCCAAACCTGTGATGAAACCTACAGCAGCATCATGCACCTGGAGGCTATCGAGGGAGTTGGAGATACAGAGGCTGGAGGTGTCACATCTGATGAGGCTGGTGGGTTCCCGTAAACCCAATGTCAGATCACACACCTTGTAGCCTCAATGCAAATGAGTAGGCCAACATGTCAAGTATGTCGTACCCGAGGCCAGTGCAGCCATACTGGCAGTCCACCCACCGTCAACTTGGTTGCACACATCCACATAGAACCTGCCCGCAACCCACATCCATACACCACTCACACATCACACAGGTCCCCTGTATCGCCCCCACAAGATGCACCTGCAGGTACTCAGACACACATCCCCCTTACAGTCCACAACTGCTGTTGTCACTAACGTACTACCAGATGCCCAAAGTCACATCAGTGTCAAGCACCCCCACCACCAGCAAATGACAAGATGCGCACATCATTGATACATGTGGCCCACTTGTCCAATCCACCATGTCCCATTCCGCTAATTCATCATCAACGCAGCAACTGCCATAGGCAGCAGTCACATGTGTAACACATCCATGTCACAATCGGGTTTCCCGTGGAGGAGCAGGAGCTCACCTCCCTAGTACTGCAGGAGCAGACTAGATTATGTGCAAATCTACGTCCTTTTCAGAGGTAAGCCGGATGGCCCCTCTCCACCTCTTGTGCTTGTAGATATGTGCCTACGCCCAAAAATCACGGAATCGCTGTGTTTGCCTCCCTTCACCAGCACCTAGTTTTGAATTTGGTGCATATGCGCTCCAGCACCCGTTTTCTGCATCTGCTGCTGCTGGCTCATACCACCGCCGAGAGGAAACCCCTCTCCAAGATGGCCGCCCGCCGAGGATTGTAATCCTCTTCCAGCTTCCTGCCTAACTGCATCAACGCGGCACCCGATTGGCCGCCGACCGCCTTTTCTTCATCCAATGAGAGCCGGCAGGCGAGAGCCGGCCCTCAACACGAAGGCCGAAACACAAAGGCGAGTTGCCCCTGTCTCGAGCCTGTCTGAGCCGGAAGGAGCAGGGGGCCTCCTCCCGCAACCCATCTGCTCCAGAAGGTAAGCGTCTCCACTCCCCATGGACGCTACGTAGAAGGATCTGTGACTTTCAGCACCCCTTATCGAACTAAGCATGTAATTCAAGAGACTCATATAGACCATTAGTCAAGGTCCGCCTCTATCTGTTCTATTGCAATATTGTCATCAAGCCACAGGACTATTTATTTAGCTTTGTTTGTTTACTTTAAAACGTCCTTTGCTCCGGCACCCATTAACTGCTGTCCACACTGTTGCAACGACCCGTAAAGGAATCCGTGTCTGATTTACGTATGCTACGTGTGACCCAGCCCTCCCATCTCGTATTCTAACACTGTTCTCTTGCCTATTCATTTCTTTTCCTGGTTACTAAATGTCCTAGAGGTGTCATAGAAGCCTCTCTCCGTTCAACTGTCGCCACCTAGCTTCCAGCCTCTATCCTCCTACACACTAGAACAGCAGTCACATCCCTATCGCAACATGCACACCTCTTACACTCTGACCCACCTTCTAGTTGTAGCTTACGTCCTTATCACTAACATCACTGCCTACATACTGGCCGCAATGCATCCCGAAAGACACACGATAGCACGAAGATACCCCTCCACTCCTACTCCCCCCGAAATGCTGGTTAACCAGCGCAGACAGCATAGACTCAGAACACGTACGCACCCTGCTGAATACATCACCACACCTATAAAGGTAACCCGCAGGAATTCACGCCTAGGATCACGTATCTCATGTACCCCAGCTAAGGCACGCCACCTGCCCCTTGCTACTGCCCACAAGCGCCTGACTGAGGTTCTTACCTCACTGCCCCCTAGACATCACAACACAATAAAAACTAGACTTCATAACACAAAAAAAACTACCCTCACTACTTACGTCAGGCCATCGCAAACAAATAAAACCCAACATTTCAAATGTGCACTCCTAAATGTACGGTCACTCAACGCTCATGCTATAGAAGTAAACAACCTTATTACATTGCAAGACCTAGATATCTTAGCCATAACTGAAACATGGCTACATATAGCCTCTGGTCCAGCTATTAACTTAGCCATTCCACCAGGTTATTCGAACCTGAGATGGGACAGACATCCCAAAGCGGGTGGTGGCGTCGGACCTATCTTCAAAGACACCCTTACCATCAGACAGACTCCTACCACTGGGGAAGACATGTTCAACATCCTCTCAGCTAAAATAGCACTCTCCCCTAGAGATACAATTAACATTCATGTAATCTATAGGCCTCCAGGCCCAATCAACAATTTCACAGCCGCGATCAATCATATCATTGGAAATAACTTATCCTTGCTAGTAATCTCACAGACCTAGGATTCTCACAGATAGTGACAGATCCGACACACAATAAAGGCTGCATTTTAGACTCGGTAGCAGACCACAACTGTGGCTCCATCCTTAACTCTAATACAGCCCTCCCATGGTCAGACCACAATTGCCTACAATTCTACTTCCCCATCACCTACTACTCCAAACCACTAACACCTGCACCAGCTAAGCTAATCAGAAGTGCCAAAAAACTCACAGCAGACAATATACGCCCGTTTCTCAACACTCCATGCTTAGCACACCCCTTCTCAACGGACCCTAATACTCTAGCAGTTATCTTCAATGACACCCTTACCCACGCCATTAATATGGTAGCTCCGCTTGAAAACAAAAAAGAGAAAAAATCACTCCACTCCAACCCATGGTTCACAGATGAGCTATTAAATCTACACCAAAGCAAGCGCCAAGCACTCAAGGCATGGCAGGCCAATGCCTGTGAAGTTACCAAAGCAAACTTTCTGAGTATCTCTAAGAGGTACAAAAAAGCCGTATTCAAGGCTAAATCAGAAACATATAACAAGCGTATCTCAGAAGCTAATTCCCACTCAAAAGAACTATTCACCATATTCAAAGAGCTCACCTTACCTCCAATCTGCACTGACGAGATTGTCAAGGATGAAGCTTGGTGCAATAGCATCCAAAAAGCCATGCTAAAGAAAATAGAGCTACTTCAATCTAAAATAACTGAACACTTCAAGGCCCTTCCCCCCCCCCCAGCAAGCCATTCACGCTAGTGCCTCCGAAGACAAGCATTCCCCCAAGTTTCACTTCTCGCAAGTCACTGCATCTGAGGTTCTTCGCATCCTCAAGCAGCTCAAACCGTCTCAATTCAAAGGCGATATATGCCCCCCCAGGGTCATCAAAGAATGCTCAGCACCTCTCACGCCAATCATCGCAGCATTTATTAACGCCTTATTTAAGACGGGCGAAGTCCCAAGCAGCCTCAAGGAGGCTTGGGTGCGGCCGTTACTCAAGAAACCCTCCCTTGACCCAGCCCAACCGAACAACTACCGGCCCATCACAACGGTTCCATTTCTCCTTAAAATTTTAGACAAAGCTGCACACATGCAGATACAGTCTTATCTGGAAAAAACTCTATCCTAGGAAAAAGGCAGTCGGGATTTCCAAAGGTCATGGCACCGAAACGGCCCTTCTTGGTTTAAAAAAACAAATTACCCAAATTTTGGACAAAGGCAAGCCAGCCCTCCTGCTCCTCCTTGACCTCTCTGTGGCATTTGATTTGGTAGATCATGCCAACCTCACTAACCACCTCACTCAGGCAGCACACTTCTCCAAACAGGCCACAAACTGGATCACCTCCTTCCTCGAAGGAAGAGTGATGAAAGTGTTCTCCAACACTGCAAGCGCAGAGCCCACCACCATTAAGCATGGGGTCCTGCAGGGCTCATGCACAGCTCCCACCCTCTATAATGTCTTTACCAAACCTCTCTTTGATAAACTGGACGCACTTGGGATCACGTACACCAACTACGCGGACGATACCCAAGTGCTCCTCCCGCTCACAGGAACTTACCATCAGGACTCTGCCACCCTCCAAAGCATATATGCCACCATCCAAGCATGGATGGCCATGAATGGTCTATGTCTTAATAGAGACAACACTGAAATTCTCATCCTTGGTCAAAAATCCACACTCACTAACCTCGATTCACTATACACCAATTTCTGCATTGACAACTGTACTATCCCAGTTCTACCTTCTGTCAAAACACTGGGAGTCCACATAGACGCCACCCTCTCCATGGACAAGCAAATCAAGGCTATCGTATCTGCCTCAGCCCTAAGTACAAAGCATATCAATGCCATCAAACCATTCCTAACCAAAGATAATTGCCTCTCGATCTCCAGAGCTACCATTGGAGATAAACTAGATTATTGTAATGCGCTGCTGGCCGGCACCTCCAATGCCAACCTGACCAAACTCCAAACTACCCAGAACAACGCACTAAGAGCAGCACTCAACATACCTAAGAGAGACCACATTTCTCAAGCTAGAAGGGAAGCACACTGGTTACCTGTCAAAGAGCGTATTACATTCAAAATTCTTACCACCGCCCAAAAATGCATCAATCTATCAGCCCCCTCATACTTATCTGACACTATAACAAGGTCTCTATCCACTAGACGCACTAGACAGTGTCACACTAACCAACTGAGGGTCCCGCGCATCAATAAAGCTAGAGCTGGAGGAATAAGCTTCCCCTTCATTGCCTCAAAGTTATGGAATGCTTTACCCAGCACACTCAGAGCAGAAACATCACTCTCGGTTTTCCGAAAAAAAACTCAAAACCACACTGTTTAACTCTTCCTCCTCCCTCCTCTCTCCTCTCTATATCTGCAATTTCTACTATCGTAACTAAGTAATGACTTCACTGTATGTTGTAATAAGTCATTTTCAAATTTTGTAACAAGCGCCACGATGCCCACCGGGCTGCCTGTGCGCTTAATCAAATGTGAATAAATAAATAAATAAATAAATCAGACACGACACCATTTCATATAGTTTGTGTGGCACACCCATAAGACCCAAACTGGAAAACACCAGTACCCCAGACAACAGCCATTGCACACACCATGTACGCATACACACATATGCACCCACACAGCATCCCAGACACATACATGTGGGCACCATGCCATGGGCACCACCATGTCCATGACAACGCAGATACATCGGAAAGTACTAGCACTTATGTCTGTCTGATGAATTCACACCCGTCACTGATGCACTGCCTTTCTGATCCACAAAGGCACATCATTTGGCAATGAGGCCGAACAGCCGACCACATCCAGGAACACCAGGCCATGACGCCGCCGGGCAACCACCACCTCCACCCAGGATTCAACTGCCTCCACCAGCAGACGGGAGTGGGCAACTACTCCTGCCGCACAGAAACCACATGACCAGGTGGCAGCTGCCACCCATCCACCACCCCAACAGGAGCCACCTGTGGCACATCCACCAGCACAGCAGAAGGAACCTGTGGCACATCCACCAGAACACCAGGAGGAACTTTTACCCCTTATGCAAGAGGATCTATCCGGCAACATTGGGCACGATGGTGGTGTCGAAAATCTATCTAGCGACCAGAGCTATGCGGAGGCTGAGGGATTTAGTCCTGTGGGCCCGATCAGCCTCCAACCCAAACAACCACCACCCCTGCGCAATGTTAGGGATATAGAGGGGTTCCTGTCTAGGATGCAGGCAAGACGTCTTTCGTGTACCAGATAGGGCACTTGGTCAGTATGCATGTTGGCGATGAGGGGGTGTTGTGCAGTTGCATTCACATGGACCATTCATACACTAGATGAGCTACATCAATTCTCGTGCAAGTGACACACATGGAATTGATGTACGTCAGTTATGGGTCACAAATGAAAATGTACTAAATGTCGATGTAGCACGGTGCCCTTAGCATTACCATGATGTGCAGGTGTAATTTAGTGGTACAAAGGGTATGCAGTCTTCATGATGAATTCTCTATACAGACTTGACTATGTGTCGTGACTCACACATATGGATGTAATGTGTGAGTGTGGTGGGGTCTACTATGTACAAAAGGGTGGGGGAGGGTATTTAGGGGTGCGAGGCGTTGGTTGGGGGTGACCACTCTCATCATCATATAATGGAGATGATATATCTTTCAGTGATTTTACGTTTTGCAAGTTTCAGTATGAATCCATTGATTTGTAAAGTATCCGTAATGAAGACGTGTATCCGGTACTAATAAGCTAACTGTACCAGTCACATGTGTGTGCAGCAAGAATATATCTTGGAGGTGGTAGCATATGCATCCTGTGGCTGTGCATCATGAGTTGTGTGTTTGCTTGACTGAGTTTTTGCTTGTTGTTGTAGTTACAATGGTGTGGTGCATTCTGGTACATGTAGTTTTTAGGATGTTGGGGGTACGGAATAGATGTAGTTATGTATGCACTGCATATTCATCATACATGGTGCACGGTTGTCAAGGCCTTCCACTCTGGCATGGTACTACTGTGTTGCACCTTGACTTACACCTACAAACTTGCACATTTCATGCACTCACAACGCTGAGTAGGGTCCTGTGCACTTCAATGTTTGCGGTTTACTGGTCTGACAATTGTGAATAAGATTTCAACTTGCTATTATTCTTCGTCTACCTTCCCCATTTTACACCATTTGCAGCCTCTGTCCACCTTCACAGGAGTTTGCTAATTAATTCAGAAAATTGCAGCAGGAGTAATGATGGTTTAATGCATGCAGTGTACATGTCCACTGGTCATGGGTGTCAGACTCAAACATGAGTCAACACAGCACATGGCCTTGTATTTAGCCTCACCCAGCTGCCAGGCATGCTATGCTGGTTCCTTCCCCTCCCCCGCCAATTCAACACAGCACATGCCCTTGTAGTTGGACGACTCACCCAGCTGCCAGGTGTGCTATGCTGGTTACTGCCCCCCCTCAATTCAACGCAGCACATGCCCTTGTAGTTGGACTCACCAAGCCGCCATGTACGATGTCCAGCATGTCATGCCATCTACCAAGGCAGCGTGGAGTTCCGCAGCACCATGGAGTCATGTGTTGAGCCAGGAAATCTTGCACAGAAATGGGTGATGAGGTTGCCGGCATCCCACACCATCTGTACGTTGAGTGAATGGTACAGCTTCCTGTTGCGGTACACTACCTCCACAGCATGCCTGGCCACCAGCTCGACCTGTGTGCAGTACACCACCCCAATGACTTTAGGCATGCCTGCAAGGGCATGGAATGCTATTTTTGCGGCATTCACCTCGTCAGCTGTCCGGGGTATGCTGATGTGGCACCGTACGTGACACAGGAGTGCATCAAGTACCTGGAAGAGCACACAGGAGAAACAGGGTTGGGAGATCCCATGCAGCTGCCCAGTTGTGTGATGATATGTGCCTGTGGCAAGAAAGTGTAGCACAGACACTACCTTCAGCAAGGGGGCGATGGCTGTACGGATATTTATGAGCCTCACCAGGTCATCATGTATCAGGTCCACTATAGTGGTGAAGGTGTCCCTGTCTAGCCGGTACAGGGTGTGAATCTGACCGGGGATGAGGTTGAATGGGGTGGCCCTTAGGCGAGGGATTGGTTGCTGCCTGCGGAGGTACAACCTGCTGCACATTGGGTATTTGCTGGGCCATGATGGCCCTCCTTCTCATGCGCCTCCGCTGCATCCTCCATCTCACTGCCTCTTCAATCAATAGCTCTGGAGGCATGACCTCCAGGTCCTGTACTGCTACAGCTACTGCTAGCATTGTGGTTTAGGAAGGCTTGTGGGGTGTGGGAGTGGTCCTTTTGTGCAGTGGCACAGCCCATTGGGAGCACCTGTGCTGATTTTGAGCACCTGTGGCATGTTTCTACACACCAGATTCCATTTAACGCCAGGTCCACGATGCTGGTGTTTCCGGCATTGTTTTCAGGTTGTTACCGCCATGTCCATGCCAGTGATTGAGTGTCCATGCAGCTCGGGATGTGCACTTACTTATGCCATGCCGGTATCTCAGGCACGGCTGCTGCTTGTCTCTGCAGATACCGGCAATGGTCTTGCCGAATGCGGTGGGTCACTTTCGATGCCTGTGTTACCGGCATTGCGACTCGGACTATGCCGGACCGGAAAAAGGTGACGGTACGGATATACCGGCCCCCTATTTCCGGACCGGCATACTTGTAATGAGGCCCATTGTGTATGGCTCCCACAATCATTCATTGTGGGAGGGACTTACACTTTTCCAGACACGTGGTAGAAAAGTGAAGATCAAAGGCAATATTTGACAGTGTTTTATTCTTTACTTTTCCAGTATTTAGTGGACACAATTAAAATTGCATGGAGGGGTCCTTTTGCAAAAAACTGCAAAAAGGAGTGGTCCCCTCTGTGTAATTTAGGATTAAAAATAAAATAACTCCCTTAGTCTTTTTGATCAACACATTTCAGCAATGATGCATACATTGTTAGGTTGGTTTATCATGTGACTTTTTAAAGTAATCTGTATAATCTGTATAACATTGAGTATTATTTTAGGTATTCAGAAACAAACTTCAACACATATTTGTTGACCTGAGCTTGGAAGATGCGTTGTCAAGTATCTAAATGTCAGGCTAGGCTCAAATTCTGGCTTTACCACTTAACCAACGTGTGTGATCCTGGGCAAATCATATAATCACACTGTGCCTTATCTGCCAGAATTAGGTGCCCCTGGAAGTGATTCAGTTCACAGTATAAGCTATTTTTTAAAAAGTGCCACTCCTGGTTTAAGAGTATGTGTCAGGACCTGCCAAGAACACACACGCGCATGCACACACGCACACGCACACCACACACACACACACACAGACACACATCTTTCTTTGAAAATATCAGGCCACATTTATTGAACAGAATTGTGAAATTCAATAGCAAATCCAAGTACGCACATCAAACAAAAAGCTCCAATGGACAATTGCATATAATAACCAGTAAGTAAACAGTATGTAGCAGACAATGACATATAAGGAAGTGGCAGGGGAGAAAGGGCCCCTACTGCCTGCCAAGCTCCACCGGGAGCGATGCAAGGAAGAAGGAAATCCCTCAACCTGCACCCACTGCTTCCTGACCCCACATGCCTCATCCGGGCTCATTTCCTGCATGCTAGCACTCCCTTGTGCACTCAACTGAATTAAAATGTTTAGTAAAAATGCAACAACAAAAAGAATTGTGCTTCAAAATTTAATTTTGTAAGAAACAAAAGGTCCTATTCCTTGCTTCAGTATTCTTGACGTGGAGGGGGGGTGTTGCCTTTCACAACAAGGTTGCAGGACCACAAGCACCTCCTCCAAGGCCTGCTGGCAGTAGCTACAGTGTTCAGGGAGGCATTGTTGGGAGCACACCATATGAGATGGAACAAACACTGGGTGTCTTACTCCTCATCCCTTGCAGAGGAGGAGGAAGCATCACCCTTGATTCTCCCTAGCGAGGCAAAGAAAGACAAAGTGGGGTTTTTGCTTTAGACTGTATTTTACAGAGCTTTTTTCCAGATCTGGGAAGACATTTTTTACTGAAACACGGATGTGGGAAATTTGGATTAATGTCAGCACTTTGTTTAAGGTACTCCTACACCCACACCCAATGGAAATTGGGCCCCGTGATCACAAACCTGGCCCACCCAGATGACAATTTGTGGAGCCGGGCCTGCTTAGACCTAAGAAATTACTTCATAAAAGAGGTTCAGAGACAGATCTGTGACGGAATGTGCCAACAGACAATCTGCAATCAGAATTGTGGAGCAAACCTCAGAAGGAGTCTAATGATTTTTGTTCTTTCAGAAGAATTACACTTTTTATGTGTGCACGTAAAGGCCCTTTTAACTGAGGGGTGCGGAAGGGCATACAAAAGGAGGACAGACACGCCGAGATGGATGATATGTCTTTCTTTATTGGCATACATCCGTTAACTAACTTTTCCTTCTACCTCCTCCCTCTGACGTGCTACGTCACGTGATACGTCTCACGTGACAGGGTCTCGTTCTCTTAAGGAGACACGAACTCCGCAACATCACCCCCGGACGAAATGTCCTTACAACGTTTTCAGCACTCTTCGACCAGGTGTGCTGGCTTCTTCACGGCTCGTTGGGGCCGGTTACTGGCGCCTTCTCTTGGATCCTCTTCAGGTCTCTCTGTCCTCTTTGTTCCTGGATGAGGGGAGAATCTTGGAGGCGTCCACAGTGTGTCTTGAGGATCAATTGGCATTGGTTCAGGATCTGGCGGTTGGAGTCTCTCGTTGTCCCTGGTTGTTGTCAACTTGAATTTTGAGCTGTTCCTGGTTATTTCTCGTTCTTCGTTTTCGGCAGTCACCATTGTTCCTTTGACTGCCGTGACTTGTAATGTCTGTGGGGCGAACCTTGAATCGGTCTTCTTCACTGTTGGCTGTTGTACTAGCACCTCATTTCCTATTTGAAAGTCTTTTGGACGCGCTTGTCGCTTTTCATCTGTTTGGATACGGGCTTGTTCCTTTTTCTCTGCATCTCTCTCCAAGAGTTGTGGATCGGCTTCTGGTTTGTTTATCAGGTGTTGTATGATTTGTGTGCGAACTTGGTACTTCACCATGAGTTCGGCTGGGGTCTTGTTGGTAGCCTCATGGGGCGTGTTTCGGTAGTTGCGGAGCATCCTACATAGAGCTTGATGTGGGTCTACATTTTCTAGTCTGGCTCTTTGTAATGTCTTTTTGATCGATGACATGAATCTCTCAGCCATTCCGTTGGCTTGGGGCCACAGGGGTGTTATTTTCTGGTGTTTGAACCCTAGGTGCTTGGCTAACGTCGTGAAGTCATGGCCGCAGAAGGGTGGGCCATTGTCAGACTTGATTACGTCCGGTATGCCCCATTCGCTCACGACTTCGTCGAAGATTGCTGCGACTTGTGCAAAGGCTGTGGATGATGATCTTTTAACAATAGGAAACCGTGAGTGTTCATCAATAAACAAGAGTAGGTAATCTCCCGACTCTAGGGGGCCGTAGAAATCCACCGCCACTTTTTCCCATGGATGTTCTGGTATCTGTGTCGGCTGTAGGGGTATAGGTGCTTCAGCTCTGGCTGTGCATTGGCACGCCATGCAGTTCCTTACCCACCGCGTTGAGGAAAGGAAACCACACGTGGCATCGTAGTTGGCGCTTGGTGTTGTCTGCGCCTCGGTGTCCTTCATGGGCCGTTTTGATTATTTCTGACCGCAAGGCTGCTGGGATTACTATCCTGCACCCCCTGAGGAGTATGGTTCTGTCTTTTACGGCCAGCTCGGAGTGGATTCTTGCAAGCCTCTCCAGTTCATCTCGATTTGCCCCTGGGTGCGTTGACAGTGATCTCTTGTAGTGTTTCCACTTGTTGTGTTCTGTGAGTTCAATTGCCAGGGCCATGGATGGATCTGCCGCTGTTGCAAGTGCAACTGTTTCTAGTGACATTGCTGGTAGTAGCGCACTGGTGGTGACATAGCTTATGTATTCTATGTCACTGTGTCTTGGTGTTTATTTTCCGTTGGGATGTCTCGACAGATAGTCGGCTGGGTTGTGCTCACCCCCCGGACGATGAACGATGTGATAGTCATTTTCTTGCAGGCGGATGCCCCATCGCTCAATTCTGGGGGGCATTTTCATTCGTGGGTTGCCAAACAAGGACAGGAGCGCCTGATGGTCCGTAATGAGAGTGAATCTTTTCCCGATGATAAAGTTGTGAAAGTGTTCACACGCCCAGACTGCCGCCAGACTCTCTTTTCCGCCTGGGATTATGCGGTTTCAGGGGGAGCCAGTGCTCTGCTGGCATATGCCATGACGTGCCTCGGGTGGGTGTCGGTGCCATTGGTCTGGGCGAGTATGGCTCCTAATCCTACTGGACTTGCGTCAACCACTATTTCAGTGTGCCAATCGGGGTCAAAGTAGGCCAGTTTTCTGGCTTCTGCCAGGGACTGCTTGATGGTGTCGAATGCTCCTTGGCATTCTGCCGTCCAGGCGAAGAGCATGTCTTTCTGGAGGAGTTTTCGGAGGGGTTCTATGATGGTGGCTTAATGGGGTATGTATCGTGCACAGTACCCTGCCATGCCCAGGAAGGAGCGGATATCAGCAATCTGCCTCGGAGCTTGAAAATTGAAAATGGTTGCCACTTTGTCAGGGTCTGGGGTCATTCCATCTGCGGAGAATATGTGGCCGAAGAATTTTAGCTTGCTTTTGCTGAACCTCGATTTTGTCCACATTCAGCGTGAGGCCAGCGTCCTGGATGGCTTTGCACGTGACACGAAGTGCGACATCATGTTCTTCCCGTGTGCGCCCATACACCAGAATGTCGTCACTGTAGTTCAGTGCACTTTTGATTGGTCGTATGATTTGTCTGATGGGTTCATGAAAAATTTCTGCGGCTGACGAAATGCCGAAGTTTAGGCGTTTGTAACTAAACAGACCGTCGTGTGTGGCAAACGTGGTGATTCCTCTCGACTCAGGGTGGAGTACCATCTGCTGGTATCCTTGGTTCAGGTCCAGTTTGGAGAAGAGGGACTTATTTAATTGGACTATCATGTCCTCAATTCGGGGCCCGGATGTCTTTCGCGCTGAAACGCTGTGTTGGCTATGGGCATGTCAACGCAGAGTCTGAGTCGTCCACCGTCCTTCGGTACTATTGCCAGTGGGGACACCCATGGGGTTGGGCCAGTGGCTGGTTCAATTATCCCGTCTTCTAGAAGTTGACTGAGCTCGGCAGACACTGCGGCCTGGAGGTGGAAACCGACCCTCCTTGGGTGTTGTGGCACAGGTCGGACGGTGGGATATATGTGGAGTTTCACGGGGGTCCCTTTAGTTGTCCTAGGCCCTTGCAGATGAAGGGGAATTCTTTCAGAATGTTGTCTTTTGACATCATCTCAGCATGTGTGGATTCTGGTTGGAGGCAGAACACTTTCTCTCTTGTCTCTGGTGTCGGGTCCATCGAGAGGATTTTGTCACCCTCACGCACATGTATGTCTATGAGTCCTAAACACGAGGCGGTCCTGTAACTGAGAAGACATCTACCTTTGGTTGGGCTGCGGATGACGTGAATGCTCGCTGTGGTGGAGTGGGTATCGTGGATGAGACGACGACTGAAGAAACCAACCGTTTGTAGGGGAGTTGCGGCGCCCCATTGATATATTTTGGAGTCTGATGGCGTCAGGGTCGGACGGTTGGAGATCTGGTGGAATTCCTTCTCGCCCATTATGTTGACAGTGGCCCCCGAGTCAATAAGGACGCAGAATTGTTTCCCTGCTATGTCGACTGGTATCTTGGGTGCCTCGCGGGCTTCGCCTTCATCCATGATGAGGTTAACATATTCGTTGTGTTATTCTCGGTTTCATATTGACCATCTTGTAGGTCTCCACTATGGTGGGAGAACTGTGTAGGGGGCCCATCGTATTCGTCTCTAATGTGGGACACTTGTTCGGCTCCTTTGTTTCCTTGGGTCTCTTCCACAGGGTAGACATCTTCGACCATTCTGACATACCTCCTCGGGGTTTGGTAGTATGGATGTGGTTGGTAGGTCTGGGTTTGGGGGTTCCTGATAGGTATCTTGAATTGGGGGGCAATTGGGGGCCTTTGCGTCAGAAATGGTCTGCCTTCTCTGCAAACTGATTGGAAATGTCCCTCTCTGCCGCAGTTTCCACACCTCTGTGAGAGCACGGGGCAGGTTCCAGCGTGGGGGAAAGCCATTCCACAGCGGTAGCATTGGCGTTGCGTTCTCAGCGTCGCAGAGTAGTTGGGGGTGGCACCTTTGTCCCCTGGTCTCGTGTGACTGGACTGTAGTGCTGCTACGGTTTCATCTTTTTCTTGTTTTGTCGAGGTGGTGCTCGATATCTGGGTCACTAGTTTTTCAACTCTCTCTAGAATTCTGGCCATCTGGCTCACTGCATCTATGGTGATGGGTTTTTTGAGGAGTTGTTTCTTTAAGGTTTGGGACGTGCAGCCTTCAATTATTCTCAGCCGTATGGCCTCGTCAAGTGAGAAGGCGTCGAATTGACAATTAGCCCCCTTTTTCGTAGGCGGGTTATGAACTCATCAACGGTCTCGTCAACCCTTTGTGTGCACTGATTGAATATGTATCTTTCATAGTCCCTGTTGGGCTCAATCACTAATATTCGGTTAAGGCTGCGATTAGCGTTGGGAAGTCAGTCTGTTCCGCAGGGGGAATGGTCTTAATGAGGACCTTGATGTCATTGCCTGTCCGGTTTAGAAAAATGCTGCATAGCCATGGTGATTTGTCTTCTCCTGCAGCGTCTATGAAGGTGTTAAAATCCTCCAGCCACTCAGTCCACCGTGGGCCCTTGTCAGGTTGTGCATCATGGAGAACGGGGGGGGCATGCGCCATGCTGTGGTCGCAGTGTTCCCTTTTGGAGCTGGTGCATTCAGCGGTTGCTGGTCCTGAGGCAAGCTCATGATGGGGTGGAGGTGGCAGGCGAGGTGTGTAGCAGGTGGATTGGGCCTGTTGGCTTGTGCGGGTGCTTTTAATGTGGTGTATCACCCACCTTTGATTCAGCGTCTTCTGGGCCTCTGTCGTGACCGCTGGCGGATTGCCGTGCAGTCAAATGTGAGGGGCCCCTGAGTGGGCACCTCTGGATGGGTGTCTTCCGCTTGTGTGGAGCCGGTGCTGGAATGTTGGGCCACGTGGAGCGCCTGGCAGTGGAGGGCGCTCAGGCCTGATAGTGTGTCTCCCTGCTGGCCTGGACCGGGCGTGTTGTGGCTTCTTTTTTGCAGCATGCCAAGTATCACGTTCTTTGGGCCTCGTGGTGTAGTCTCTGCGCCGTCCAGGAGGAGGGGCGGGTGTGGGATCACACGCGCACATGGAGGAGCGAGCCGGGCCGGTCCGTTGGAGCGAGGAAAACAGGCCTGGGATCAGGCGTGGTTAGTAGTAAGCTGGAGATGCCTGCAGGCATGGGAGGAGGCGGGCCTGGGATCAGGCGCGGTCGCCGGCAGCATGGATTGTCTGCGTCGTGAGGAGGAGGCGGGCCTGGGATTAGGCTCGGGCCGCCGGGCTCAGAAAATGCCCACGGCGCAGACCGGAGTGGGATCGCTGCGGATTGAAGGAGGAGGAGGACTCAGCGGTCTGGCAGTGCGCCTCGTCGCCAGTTGTTAGGCCCGGAAGGGCATACGAAAGGAGGACAGACACGCCGAGATGGATGATATGTCTTTCTTTATTGGCATACATCCGTTAACTAACTTTTCCTTCGACCTCATCCCTGTGACGTGCTACGTCACATGATACGTCTCACGTGACAGGGTCTCGTTCTCTTAAGGAGACACGAACCCCGTAACACTGTGTGTCATCATTCTCTTTCTGGCACAACTGGTTACTTATTTAATTCTCATATGATGTTTCTGTTGTGGCAAAACTTTCCAACAAATAAAGAAAGAAGATCCATTTAATAAATAAAATACAGCCTCGCCATCCAACGGAAAGCATGCTTTTAATGGGGTTAGGTATTAGCTGAGCATGGGAGGCTTAACACAGCCTCACTGTAATATGTGATTCGCACATGATCGCTGTGGGCGATCACCACACCGTCGAAATAATTGTGTACAATAGATCGGAAAACCTGCCTGTCTGAGATTCAGTGACGGCTGCTAAGAAGAACTTGACCACTAGGTGGAGAACGTACATCACATATGAATTTGGAACTAGGTTAAAATGTCACTGTGCAATCATCACCACCTCAAGAAAAAAAAATCAATCAGGTTTTCAAATGGAATGTTTTGCAGACACATCTGACCCCGTGCACCTTCAGATGTGATGTTTAGAGTTTCACGAAACAGATTGGAATTATGTATTGATGGCGCAAAGGTCACAGTGCACGCTACCTTCTGTTATAGTCTCATGAAGGAGAATTACAGAGGCTGTATTCATGCACGAGCTGTCTAAGATTCGAATTATATGCAGGTTATTCTTCGCTATTTAGGCTTGCTAGCCATTCGTTTATTTGTGCTTAAGATACACAGCACTGCAACACGAGCAACATACTAAGGTACCCACAACCTAAGCAACAATGGCAGACCGTCATTTATCCATATGCGTTCAGGAAACATGCATTTAGGTGGAGTGATGGATCCGTCTAATTAACTGTTCCTTGACATTCAGTCATTGCGTTTGCTGCTTGATTGAAAACTCTCACATCTTGATGAGTCATTTTCTCACAAACGCTTTCCACGTAGGGGCGGAGCAGCTATGGGCAGTTTACCCAGCAGCCCGAGGTTCGAGGGAAAGGTTTGGTTCACTCTACTAAATAAACTTATGTGGACCTATGTTTCTGTGTTGGGCGGTTCAGAGCCGCGGGCATGCACACTGTTTGTTAATTAAACTGATGGTTTATTTGCTCGCTCCAGGTGTTCTGCCCAGATCAGCTGTTAAAAAGCACAGTATCACTACCAGACACTAAAGCGAAACAAAGCAAACACACGAAGCGGCAATTGTGTGTCAACGGAACTGCTTGCTGTCTTTCGTAACCAACCAACATTTCAAGAATTCAGCAGAATATTTTAAGCAGAAAATGCAGAACTGCTTATTCTATAGCATTTAAACAGAACATATAAAACTGCTTATTTTATGGCATTCTAAATAGTCTTCTTGTTTCATAAAAAAAAGCAGTTGTGTTTAAAATGAAATCTTATTTGATTTTGTGACGAACTGACTTCTGCCCTGCAGGAGTACAAGGATGAATAGAGGCTAAAGCGCCTACTCAGCCCTTACACTTCTGAAAACCAAGAGCCACTAAATCATAAAGGTACACAGGCACAGTTCAGTGATATACCTCCTTCACCTTTTGTGGTGACGTCGGCCGAGGGAATATTATACTCTCAACAGCAGTGTGAACGTGGTTCAGTAGCAACCCAAACAGCAACGTATAACAATCCAAAATAAAGGAATGTCCAATCCTTTAGTTAACCATGCACACTAACAGCTCACTAGAAAGCACAAGAGTACAAAAACCCACCCCTGTAAAAAGTACAGAGACTATGCAAGGATAACAGATGCAGCAGTCTGGGTAATGAAACAGTGGGAGAAAAGGCAATAAAAACCACAATGTTTAAAAGGAAATCTTCGTCAGGTTGAAAAAAGGAATGCATGTGGCCTAGCTAGTCTCAAGGGACCAAAAAGGACCAAGGGTCAGCTATCAGCGATGTTCGGTAGTTCGAGTTAGTTCGCGATGTGGCGGTCACAGTGGTCCACCAGTGAGAAGGTTTCAAAGTGGGGTTGAACTGAAAGAAGACTATAGTTCCATGAAGCTTGAGTGGTGAGGATCGGGAGGTTATCAGGTTTGGTTTGATGGTTGAGGTTCAACAGTGGACGTGTTGATGACGGAATGTGCAAGCAAGACAGTTCGAAGCGGCTCGAAGGATGTTGTTCGGGAAGGACCCAAGCAGCGGTTTGGTTGTCGACTTGCTCAGCGTTGGAGATGCTGGTGGTGTGAGTGGGCAGTTCGAGCAATGCAGATGCAGCGGCACTTCTCTCTTTGAGCCGAAGTAACGACGTGCATTAGCTGACACAGAGCATCGGTGAGCTTGTTTGCACGGGCAGACAGCGGTTTGAAATGAGATGAGTGCCAAACACAGCTCTGGTGGCTCGCAGTTGTTTGCCAGCAAAATAGCAGGAATCCTTGCTGTGTTAGGTCTCAGGAGCTGGTAGTCGCACTCCAGGACCTCAGGGACAAGATGGGCCATTTTCCCGGGCTCCCAAACATGGGAGAGGCAGGCACACACCTTCCAAGGGTCCTTCCAAGGGTCCTTCAACATGGTGAGGTCCTGGGCAGCAGTGTGGCTGGCACAGCTTGTTCCAGCAGCAGGTTCGCCCCAAATGGCCTCTGGGGATGGTTAGGAGACAGAGTTTACCTCTGCCTTGGAACACCTGCCTTCACTTCACAACCAGGGCAAGCCTTAGGTATGGGTGACCTTGGGGATCACCCCAGATGTCAAACTATTGTCATTTCCAAAGGGCACCATTGCTGCCACTCCAGCATGGAGGGTCCTTTAAATAGCTCCCTTGTGCTGGTGCCGCAATGGCCGTTGCTCCATATGTAAAGTAAAGGCTCCCCCATGTTGGTGCTGCAACGTTGCCCTTCTTCAGTGAAAAGCTCCTTTCTCATGAGAGGAGAGTTTCGCTTACGCTGGGTGCTGCTGCCAGGCCAGCATGGAGGAGCCTTTGAAAAGCTTTCTGAGCTGACATGGCAGTGCCGGCAGTGCCCTACTTGAATTAAAAGCTTCTCTCTGTGTTGGTGCACAGGGAAGACCTTTTCTCTTACAAAGGACACCTCTGCCATGCCAACTCTGGGGAGCCTTTGAAAGGCTTCCCTGAGCTGGCGTGGTGGCTGCACCCTATTTAATTGAAAGTCTCCTCACTCCCATGCTGGTGCAGGGAGTCTTTCACTTGAATTGGGTGCTGCTGCCATTAAACCATGGGAGGGGGGCTTCGAAAGGCTTCCCTAAGTGGTGATGATTCCCTATTAAAGTGAAAAGCTCTATGCTGGTGCAGAGCACAGGAGCCAGGCAGCTTTTCTTTTGAATAGGGCATCGCTGCAATGCCCGAATAAAAAAAATAAAACTCTGGAATTCCCATCCACCTGGAAGAGGGGCGAAGCCGAGGGACGTCGTTACAGGCCAGGCCACACAACAAACTATTTCTTCATGAAGCCCAACCTGGTGAGTTGAATAAAACAGAGAGCATTTTGAGAGCATAAGAACGCCCAACATTTGAACCATGTCTGTGATATTGATTTAGCAAGAAACCTTTCTGAATGAGTCATGAAAATCGGACTCTGCTTCTTTCATTGGTGTATGCTCAATGAGTTATTAACATGCGTCACTGTTTAGCTAAACTGTGTGAACCTGTGCAAATACTTTAATCTCCCCCTCACTTAACTGAACAAACTGGACTCCTTACATGAAAAAAGATGCCCTAACAATGAGCCAGATTTAGTGATTTTTGGGATAGAATGGTGCCCCCTTATGCTCCTCTCTTAGCTGAGAAGGAGGCCATTACCTAGAATTGCAATATTGTTGCATTGGCCCACCCTCAGTCTCATCACTTGATTTGGCAGGAAGATATGGCCTCATTACACGGTAGGCGGTAGGGGTTTACCGGTACCGGTAAGGGCACCGGTACCGGTAAGGGCACCGGTACCGGTAAACCCCTACCGCCTTACTACGAGTTCCCTTTGCGGGACCCGACTTTAACGGCTGGTTTTGCCAGCCGTTAAAGTAGGGTGCCGCAAAGGGACCTCAGAGCTAATTACGGTACCGCAATTTGCGGTACGGTAATTAGCACCTTCCCCATTCCCATTATGCCCTATGGGGGCAAAAATGGGAATGGGGAAGAGCCTTGGTGAATGGGGAATTACCGCCCCCGCTCACCTTGGAGTAGGGCGGTAATTCCGCCATCCACCAAAGCGGACACGGTAAAATACCGACAGCAACCATGGCACTAATAGCGCCATTGTTACCACCTACCGTGTAATGAGGCCCATAGTCTTAAGAGCCATTCAGTGCACCAGAACTTTGTGTATAGTGGGGGAACTGCTGCAGAACCAATACTGGGTGTGGGTCTCACCCTACCTGTTGTGGGTTCTGTAAAGGTCTTTTATTTGATTTCCACACCTCCATGTCAGGCGGTTCGTCAGAATACACTGCATGCAATCAGTGATCGTCTTTCGCCGTGAAGTATAGATTACACGGCAGGAGTACATCACTGATTGCATGTAGTGTATTCTGCCGTGTTGTCGAGACGCAGACACGGCAGTGAGGAAATCACAAAAGAGCTTCCAATACAGATAGATAACTCATGAGATACTACTAGTCTATGTAGCCTATGGCATCTGCATGGCCTCAATGCTAGATTTCAGGGAGTGGTGTTTTGATCCGTATCCTCCTAATGGACATAATGGAGGTAAATGGGGGCTGAAAAGACCCCAGCACAGAGAATCCCAGTGCAGTCCCACAGGCCCTACATGCTGTCTACTGGTCCACTTACCCTACTTTTTCGAATGATCCCTTACGCTGTGAAAAGTAGGCCAAAATTGGGCAACTCGCACACACTCATTTTTTCTTAAAGTCCAATGGGGTGGGGTGGCACCAAATTTTGGTTCACCCAGGGCGCTACCAGAGCTAAGCCCGGCCCTGCTCACAACTAGAGGACTGTGTATTGGCCCCCACGCTCTTTAACATATATCTAGCTAATCTGTGGAGCCTGAAGATTGCACCGGATGTATACTCACCTAGGTTGGGGACGCTTAGGGTGGGATGCATCGCATATGCTGATGACATCATATTAATGGCACAAAGTCCTTAGGCTTGCAGCACAGACTAGACAGTATGGTGGACATTTTAACAGAAAATGGTCTTGTGATCAATTGAGAGCAATCACGAATACTCATGCTGAATTAGACTAAGAAGATGAAGATATATACATTGTGTATTTATTTTTATTTATTTGTATTTGTAAAGCGCACTAACAGTCCTTGGGCATCGAGACGCTGTTGCAGGAGTGTGTCTTAGTTGAAGGAAAATTTCATTGCTCTAGGTTACAGTGAGCAGCTCAGTATAGTTAGACATCAGTGTTTAGGCAGCTGGGGAGCAGGTGCAAGTGGATCTAGGTCACCTGGCCTAAGCCCCGCCCACCTGGTGCCTTCCTGGTTGCTGCTCTTTTTCACCACCGAGCAAGCCCCGCCCACCTGGTGCCTTCCTGCTTGCCGCTCTTTTCCCTACTTAAGGAGCCCTCCAGCCTCTTTTCCTTTGCAGCTTGGGAGCAGGTGTAAGTGGATCTAGGTCACCTGGCCTAAGCCCCGCCCACCTGGTGCCTTCCTGGTTGCTGCTCTTTTTCACCACTTAGCAATCCCCGCCCACCTGTTGCCTTCCTGCTTGCCACTCTTTTCCCTACTTAAGGAGCCCTCCAGCCTCATTTCCTTTGAAGCTGGGGAGCAGGTGTAAGTGGATCTAGGTCACCTGGCCTAAGCACGCCCACCTGGTGCCTTCCTGTTTGCCGCTCTTTTTCACCACTTAGCAAACCCCACCCACTTGGTGCCTTCCTGCTTGCTGCTCTTTTCCCTACTTAAGGAGCCCTCCAGCCTCTTTTCCTTTGCAGCTGGGGAGCAGGTGTAAGTGGATCTAGGTCACCTGGCCTAAGCCCCGCCCACCTGGTGCCTTCCTGGTTGCTGCTCTTTTTCACCACTTAGCAAGCCCCACCCACCTGGTGCCTTCCTGCTTGCCGCTCTTTTCCCTACTTAAGGAGCCCTCCAGCCTCTCTTCCTTTGCAGCTGGGGAGAAGGTGTAAGTGGATCTAGGTCACCTGGCCTAAGCAACACCCACCTTCTTAGCCCTGCCTCTTCCTTCCTGCTCTTAACTCTTGGATCAAGGGCGTCTCTTGCCCGGGCGTCCAAAGTGAAGGGCAGTCAAAGAAAAGGGCAATTCCTGTTTGGACCTGTTGGGACCAGGGTCCGACCCCCTGCAAAGACAGCAGGTAAGCATACACCCTCTGTCCCCACAGGCCATCCCCACCCTCTCTGGTCCCCCCATGTTGTTCCCTTGTGCCCCCCCTTCCCGGACACAGGAGGCTGTCCTGATACATTCTGGTTTCACCATCACCGTCTTGTGGCCAATGCTAGATTTTACTTTTATGGACTTCATTGATTCATGGCGCGTCACCCTTTCTCAACTCTCATGCTGGACTTCCTTTGCATCTTGTACTTATGGTGGCCCTGAATCATGCTGATCCCATCTTCATCTTGTATCCAGACTTGCAACATTTCTGTGTTACTACTGACTTGTGCTATTGTATTCGCTCTCCCCTCTTGCTTCTCTACTCTTTTTGACTGCTTACTCTCTGTTCTGTCCTCCCCTCCCCTCTCCCTTTTCCTATCTCCTCCCCTCCTCCCCTTACTTTCTTCGATGCACTTACTCTATCAGAATTGTCCCTGGACCTAGTATGATAGCAACCTCGTCTGTCGCTCCCCCATCCCCTTACTGTAAGAATGCGTTGTATTTTCCCTTGTTCCCTCCCTTTCCTTGAAGCGCTTTGAAACACATTGTGTATAGGCGCTATATAAATAAACTATCATATCATATCATATCATACAGATAAGTATCATAATTATACAGTGGGTGCTCCCCTCTGCGAGGCAGCGTTATACAAACAGCCAGGTTTTTATCTCTTTCCAGTAGGCTAGGAGTGATTCAATGCTTCTGAGGTGGGGAGGTAGGGAGTTCCAGTGTGTCGCGGCCAAGACCGGGAAACTGGAGCCTCCTGCCCAAACCTTGAGCGACTTGTGAATGGTGATCCGATTGATGTATGTAGTTCTGATGGGTCTGTCTGAGATGGGTTTGGAGATTCTCTGGGATAGATAGATGGGAGCCGTGTTATGGATGCACTTCGGAGAGGAATGGTCTTGCAGCGTTATTTAGTTTTGAGAGGTAGGCTGCAGCAGAAGCTTACCAGTCGGGACATTGAAAGGTTTGAGTCTAGGTGAACTCCCAGGGTTTTTACTGATTTTGAGACAGGGATGGTTGTGTTGTCGATCTTGAAGGAGCAGTATTGATGACCAAGCTTCTTTAGGGAAGCCAGGGATACAGTCAGTAGTAATTCATTTTTTTCCCCATTAAGGCACAGCCAATTTTCTGCCATCCATGTTTAGATTGTGTAGTGGATGGAACTGATGGTTTTCCTGTCAGATTCATAGTCCCCGGAAAGGGGGATGAGGATCTGCGTATCATCAGCATAATTGGTATAGGCAATGCCTAACGAATCTAGGATGTTGAAAAGTGGCCTTGTGAACAGATTGAACAGTGTAGGGGATATGCAGGAGCCCTGTGGGACTCTGCATTTGATGAGGCTTGGATGAGCGCAGGCTTTGTCAGAGAAAACTTTGATGACTCTGTCCTGAAGAAAGGAGGTAATCCAGGCTGTTGCCATGGGAGAGAAATTGGCAGCAGATGAGAGGTGGTGGCAACGGTTTTTGTGGTCCACCAAGTCGAAGCAGGAGGAGGGCTGGTTGGGCTGAGTCCCTGAGATCATCCATTTGATTTTTTAGGTCTAATAGAGCGGTCTCAGTGCCGTGGCCAGGACAGAAGCCTGACTAGCGGAGGCCAGGAAGGTTATTAGCCTTGAGGAATTTCTGGGCCTGCAGGTAGGCTGCTTTGTCCAGGATTTTAAGGAGGAACTGGACAGTGGTGATTGGTCTGTAGTTACCCGGGATGGATGGGTCTAGCAAGGGTTTTTTAAGGAGAGGGCGTACCCAACCTTCTTTGAGGCTTGTTGGGACACAGACTGTGGGGAACGAAGCATTAATGAAGGCAGTGAGGAATGGAGCAAGGGTAGAGGAGCATTCTTTGATGAGTTTGGTCGGGCATGCGTCACCTTTGCAATTGGACGGTGTGATGAATTTAAGGAGGACAATAAGTTCCTGTTCACTCATTTCTTTAAAGGTGAACGAGGGGAGGCCCTGGGAGATGACATTTTGGATGTTGGAGATTTGGTGGCTGAGGGCCTGTTGGTGGGCAAGGATTTTGCTTTGAAGGGAGTTAAGTTTGTCCAGCAAGGCGGATTGAATGCTATTGCACCAGTCTTCATCTTTGGTGAGAGTAGGCGGGGTGGGAGATGGGGATTCAAGCTCTCTGAAGATTGCAAAGATTTCCTTGGTATCTGATTTAGCATTGGCTATCCTTTTGTTAAAGGAAGCGGCTTTGGCTTTGATTATGGCAGATTTGTGTTCTCTGGAGATGATTTGGAAGGCTTGTTTAGATGAGTAGTTATGGTTGGATTTCCATCCAGAGATAGCAGCCCTTTTCTTGTTGCATAACTCAAGGAGCTGGGGCGAGAACCAGACATTGGTGTGTTTGATGCGCTTGCCATTTCTATGGGTGAGTGGAGCAATGGCGTCAACTGCTTGAGTTATAATAGAGTTGAAAGTACTGGCTAAGGTTTCAGGATCATTGGAGAACGGGGGTTGAAGGGCAGGCACCAACAAATAAGGTGTGAGTCTGTCTTTGGTAAGTTGCCTGGAGCTCCTGGTGATGGCAGGGGTTGAGTGGAATCTCTGGCTTGAGTGATCCATTGGTGGTGTTGAGGTTATGGTAGGTGGTTAGACCATGGAATGAAAGATATGGCTGAGATAGTGAAAGAGCAGTTATGGTGGGCAACCCAGTCAAGGGTGCGTCCTTTAACATGGGTAGGCATAGTGATGACCTGTTTGTATCCAAGGGTGGAGAGCGCTATTAATGAACAGGCAGTTACGGAGGCAAAATAGTTTATCTACCTAGGTTTCGTTATAGCCAGAGTTGCACAGAAAAAAATGAATAAAGACAGGGCAGAGAGAAAGGTGAATGCACTTGTCTCTCTAATGAGAATTATAAAAGCAAATTCAATGTGCCCTCTAATTGGGCTTTATAGGGTAAAAGTCACTCCATCGGTTATGTACCGTGAGAGTTGCAAAATTTAAATAAATAGAAATAGCTTGATAGACAGGAAGTGAGGATATGGCGAACTGTACTAGCGCCCCCCCCCCTCTGTTCTGCTAAGTGTCATCAGACTAGAACTATGCTTACATTCTTGGTGCTCATACTATGTGTGTTTCGCAGAATAGGCCTCTATTATAAAATAATGGAAGGTGTAAATGGCACACTGTGTGGGGAATTGAGAGAATTGATGCTGCCAAAGTCTGTAAGGACGTTGGTAGATTCAGGTCCACATGTGAAGGATATCAAGTCAAAACCAATATATCTGGGACCAGCATGTAGCTGTCATCAATTCCGGGATGAAGAACTGGGATGAAATAAGTGATGAAAGGGATTTATTAAGATTACAATTATAGAAAGACTCAATGATCCAATATACTAATCCGAGAAATGTAAGTAAAGACCCTATCTTAATTCCCCTCAGAAACCATCCGGAAATGGTATCTCAGGTTCTGACTGAATTGCTTACATTCGCTGGAAAAATAGGTGTGCCAAGAATTAAGCACCCGTGTAGACTTTGTGGTACGGCGCATATGGATTCACGCTATGTCCCACTCTGGTACAAAGGAGAGTGCTTTATTTGGGAAAATGTATTCATTCCACCCCTGCGGTCATATCATGTATCTTATGGGTGAGAATAACTGAAGTGGGTAGTATTTCACTGATTGTGGCCATGGTGGCATTTTTAAAAGACATTTTTGGAAAATTGGGTAATATCATTGAGATAAATAGTACTTAAATGTTGCTTTTCTCATAGCTCTTAAAGTGATAACTGTATCTGTTGTATGTAAGAATTTATTGTCTATTAACTTTGTTGATGTTCCTATGAAATTGTGACGGAATGTTTAGATATAAAATGTTTTATTTGATACTTTTTTAATGGATGTAATCACGGATTTGTTTGATAATTGTGTAAGGTTTCCTTTTAACCAAAAACACAAATCTATATATATAAATATGAAACGCTTAGGTATGTTTCCATACTCAGCTGATGTAATTCATCAGTGTTAGGTTGCCCTCTGTTTTGGCAAGGAACACCTCTGTGTAATTTCAAGTTACTACTTTCCACACCCACTTCTCTTCAAACAGGGCACAGAGGTTCCAGTGTCAGCGAACAGTTAATTACCAGCTCAACGTTGCAGTCTCTAAAGAGCGAAAAACTGTAGGATGAATGCCTCCTCATGAGCTAAAACTGAAAGTAGTTGCTGTAATTATGGTACTACGCAATCTTATGCCATCACAGGGACACTGCAATGGAACAAGGTTGACAATTACACGTCTACAAAGACACATCATAGAGGCCCATGTAATCGGTGGAATTTAAAAACTGTTCTCATACCAAGCATACTCTCAATGCATCTGACACAAATATGCCATTCAAATTCAAAAGGAGACAGTTACCTCTACGTTTAGCCTTTTCAATTACCATTAATAAGCCACAGGAACCTACACCCCCTTTCTGGAACGGATCAGTGGTAATTCTGATATTCAAGAAGGGGGACATAAGTGACCCTATGAATTACAGACCAATATTGACCTTTAAGATATGCTAGAACGGCATATGTTACGCCGGGAATGGATAGTAAAAAAAGAAAAAAAGAAAAATATATCGTTCTTTCCTTTTTTTCTTTTCTTTTAACACTCCGTCCAGCCCCGTGGTTGGCCGGATCGTTTCTTCCAAAACACACACACAGGACATGTACATAAACAAATCCCACACTACACTGTAAATAAAAAATGGTATTACCTTGGTGCCTGCATCTTTATTTCTAGGTGTTCCCTCAGGGGACAAGCATGCAGCCTCAATAGCCGGGCCCCATGGGGCCACGGGCTTCACCTACTCTCCATCCAGCATCTGCAACCCCTTTCTGCATCTGATGTATCTCTTGCTCCTCTCTTGACTTCTTTCCTCCTGCTTGCACTCTCAGTCCTACATCACAACAACTGCTTCCTAGATACTGTGTTCCATCTCCTGCTCTCTCCAACCTCATCTCACCCTCCTTAGCCTCATTCCCTCCATGCTTACCCCTTTCTTTTCTCATTCTAGATCCTTCCGATTTGCTCCAAACTCCCACACCACTGCCACCAATCCAGCAATCTATTGGCGACAAAAGGCCTCATTACACGGTAGGCAGTAAGGGTTTACCGGTACCGGTATTTTACCGGTACTGGTAAATCCTTACCGCCTTACTACGAGGTCCCTTTGCGGGTTGGGGAATTTATTGCCCGCAAAGGGACCCAGGGAGCTAATTACAGTACCACAATTTGCGGTGCCGTAATTAGCGCCTTCCCCATTCCCATTATGCCCTATGGGGCAAAAATGGGAATGGGGAAGGGCAATGGTGGAAGGGGGAATTACCGCCCTGCCAACCTTGGAATTGGGCGGTAATTCCCCTTTCCACCAAGGCGGTGCCGGTATTTTACCGGCATGAACCATGGTGCTAAAAGCGCCATGGTTCTCCGCCTACCGTGTAATGAGGCCCAAAGAGTGGTGTATTGTACCTCATCTTAATGTTTCAAGCATTGCCTCCAAAATCATTGAAAAATAAATGTATGTGGAATAGTTCATCATGTTGTACAGCTATGGGTCTCAGAATATTACACTTGTTCCATTAAGCAGGCAGATGTAACACTCGTTCCACAGTATGCACCCATCCTATATGTGATCAGTAAGTAAAACACTGAGGCACTACCCCCACATAGGCCATGTATAGCCCCGGTTCCCTGACCCTGGTCCATGCAAGGGTTTACTCTTCCCTTCCCGGACCAGCAACAGTTCCCATGGATATCACCATGCCCACCCCATAGCCACGCTAGGTACAGAGGGGCCCTGAACCTGATAAATAAAATTGCTAAAACAGGAAATGGACCACACCTTGAGTTCCTTGATCACTAATAGACACAGACACCATAGTGCATTTTTTAGGGATCCCAGCGGGGACCACTCTTTATTATGATAAACACTTATACTTTTTAAAAATATTCTTCCCTTTCCAAATCCCTAGGATTCCCCTGCCATGAGCACCAACTAAATGGGACCTGCTATGTCAGCTCACCCATGCTTGGAGGGGTCTCAGGGACCCTTATGGTGAGTCTAATGCAACATACCCCCTTAATTACACTTAGGTACCACCCACATGAAGTGTGAGGCCAGAGGATGGTTTCTCTCAGTGGTCCGATTTTGCTGCGTGGCCTCACTCAGGACACCACACTATCTCACTATCTCACACCAAGCTAACTCCACTCTACCCCCTTTTTCTTCTTAATGTCTATATATCTATACTTAGCGTCCTGCAGTTTTCCCCATGTTTGTTCTCTTGGCTGGCTTTATGCAATTCTGTGTTGAACTAAATATGAAACGGTGCAACATGAACATGTGCCATGTCTGCAGACAGCAAATCACACAGGCTCTTACACATGATGCTCCACGACATACCAATTTTGCAGTTGAACTACCATATATTAAGCCATACATCATAGTCATGTTAGTTGAAGACTAAGTTGGGATTATTTGTGGTTCTGAAGAGGTTACCTATGACTTTGTGTTTGACCCAATAATGGTTTCAGAATGTGGTGTGTGCACACAGACTGTAATACATTTTGACAAATGTTCTTAATTAACCACTCGATGGCAGTTTTTTTCCTAATTTTATAAGGATCAAAGTCTGATTCTCTATCAGTTGCTAGCCGTAAATTGATAGTAAATTGATGGCCAAAATGAATGGCTGAATCAGTTAATGGACCAAAACCTTATTTTTTAAATTTTTTATTGTGTATGAGCCGTACTAGCAACTTTTTACATCACATTACAAAAATAGAATTTACAATAAAACATAGATAACTTTGATCTGTACATTTGTCGAGCACGTTTTTTTCCGTTAACAAATTCACAACTGTCGATGTTAATAGTGTTTAATGTCCTGAACATATTCTGTCCCAAAAGGAGGCCGATTAATCCACCAGTCATGATTCACAGATTTAGCAAATATCTGAATTCTAAATGGTTGGTCCCATTGCACTCTATCATAATGTTTCTGATTGTTTGAGTACTAGGTTCTTTACACAGTGTGCATATATTGTCAGTATAGTGCTCCTTGCATCTGGCAAACAGAATTTCTCTAGTAGGCATTAAATTCAAGCGAAACCTGTAAAAGGTTGTTTCTACATTTGGAGTTGGGAAAAAGTTTTAAATATTTCAGCAAGAGGCCCTGTGGTTTATCATATGGGGAGAGTGACTGATGTAATTTAGTGGTACACATCTCTTTTATTGTGCGTATCCAATATGTTCTTTTCAGGTACTTTTTTCACATGTTTGGGATTATGTATTAATTGCTCTTCTGTGCAGTTACATTCATAAAGTATTTTCTGGGCTTGAGACCTCAAACTGCACATGTATTCATTTGAATTAGAGGGGAGAATAGTCTTTATCTCCTCGTATAAAGAATTTTTTACGGACGTTAATATGAGCCGGTATTAAGATACTAATTTCCACTCTACTGTCGGAAGATTTAGAACATTTTTCCATATTTTACCCTCTAATTTGATCCTATTCAATGTTTTGTTGGATCAGTTGATGCCCTGACCATATATTAGAGCGGGAACTACCTTGCCGGTGTAGAATTTGACTAAGGGACTCAAGGAAAATATGCAATAGTCGTTATTGAGTTTTTTTCATTTGGCAATTTAGTTGAAGTAATTTCCTTTCAATAATAGCTTTTGTGTGTGTCTCTGATGGGAAATATCTCAATTTAAACCCCAGATATGTGACTTCACTTGCTACTATTATTGGGGCCCCAAAGATTCTCCAATTAAAAGAGGGGGTCTTTATTGACAGATGTTTGAAAATCACAATTTTTGACTTGGAGGGATTTATTTTTAGATCATTGGTGCTTGGGTGCACTTCCAGGGCATCCAGCAATTGCTGAAGTCCTCTGGGAGTGTAGTCAAGCAAAACAATGTTATCCATATAGGCAAGCCAGTTCATCCACTCTGAACCAATTTTGGGGCTTCCCAGGCTGCATTTGTGTAGGTGACTAGACAGATCTGCCAAATAGAGATTAAAGAGACATGAGGCAAGAATAGAGCCTTGCCTCGTGCCTCTGTCAGTTCTGATTGGGCTGGACAGATTTCAACGCAGATCAAGTCTCACTCGAAGGTGGGAATCGGAGGGCCATCACAATCAATAGGAGTGGCAGCGGTATGCCCCATTGTCTTAGCTTTGACCATAGTCGGGCTCTATTCACTGTATCAAAAGCCTGGTATAAATCAATCCAGGCTCCAAACAACGAAGAGCCTTCTTTTTTCACTGGGGAATTGGACACTTTGCCTATAATTAGTCCATTTAGCGATGTTGATAGTCCTGGACAGAATCCTATTTGATGTTTTGATAGTATTTCTGCCGTGGATGCCCATTGTTCTAATTCTCTCAATAACAATCCCGCAAATATTTTGCTGCCTGCGTCAAGGAGGGAGATCGGACGATAGATTCTTGTATATTGGTATTATTATGGCTGTATTGCAGGATCTGCCAAGGTCATTGATTTGATTATTTTAATAAAGAGACAGTGCAAAGCGTGGGACCATTGTACTGCATTGGATGTCAATATTTGGTTTGAAAGTCCATTTGGCCTCGCGGATCTGGAACTAGATGATTCTTTCATTAGATCTGTTATCAGGTCTTCTGAGATGGATAGCTCCCATCTTGCTTTATTTGTTAATATTTTTGGATTGTGCAAAGACAGCACATAAAGAGATGAGAAGTGTTTAAAACACACTTCCTCCTCGATTATGTTGCTTTGCACAGTGCATTGATTGGTTTTCCTTAAGTTTGCTAGAGACCAAAAGTTTCTCGAGTTGGCCTGTCCAACTGCAAGAGCATTTGTTCACCATCCTTTTGAAAATGAAGATATTTTTGGGACCTTGACCAGTTCATGTATTTCGCCCGTAATTCTTTGACCTTCAAACTGCGTTCATTTGTATTTAATGATTGGTGTTTTAATGAGCAAATTACTCTTCTTAGCTCCCTCTTTTTCAGCTGTGTGATTTCATCATAAACTTGGACATGTATGGACTTTGTTTTCTTGCACATTAGACTCAGTGGGTTAATAGGCCACAAGAACTCTACAAATATATGAGGGTCAAAAAGAGAACTCAGCTCAGATTCCCTGGATGAAACAACAATATTCGACAATTTCATGTTCAGTTTATTCCTCCCCCACTAAATTTAGCTACTCGATTCCTACAATTGTTGACTATGATTTTAGAAGACATTACTTTGGATGGTTGCATCATCTGATGAGTGCAGGACCCAATGAGCATATCATGATCACTGGCATCCTTTACGTTTATTTGGAAGTTAGTGCATTTGTGAAACATATCTTTTCATAGGAAGAGATAGTCAATTTTTGAGCCAGGAGTATCTCTTGACCAGGTTGTCGCCGGTGGAACGTCGCCCTTGATGTTTCTGTTGGCCATATACAAGTTCCACTCAGTAAGGAAGGAGAGTCAGTGATCTCCATTCATAGTTGGCATTTTTACTGTCACCCTTCTGTTCTGCTGGGAATGCCACGGATAGCGGGTAGGAATTTTTCCAAGGCGGTGCCTAAGTACCTCTTCACGGCATGCATCTCCGGCGTAGCTCTCGGTCTCCGTGGGTCACCTCACAGCCCTCCAGGCATTGCGATGGGACGAGACGGCTTAGTGCCGATCGATTGTAGCCAACTGTCCTCTGCGATATTAGGTGTACACAGCGACCTTAGAAATATTGGAGAGATCTGGCAGTCTTGTGCCGACCTCAAGAAGCAATAATTGGAAGTTATTGCCACCACCATACAAGTATCAGTGGACACTTCTATATTATCTTGGAAAGTAGTAGTCAAAGGGGCCAGCTACATGTGAATGAAAAGAGGTTATTTTTTATCTTTAGGGAGACTACCCGGTAGGAAGAAAGAGAGATCATCTTGAAATTATAGAAAGCTCACACAGGAACATATCCAGATGATTATCAATTAAAGAATCATGACAGATAAGATAACAACTGTAAAATGAAATGAGAACTGATAGAATTATTTCTATTTTTCATAGATAGAATTAACAGAAAGATGTTAGTGAGTGAAATGAAGTCGGATAAATAGCTCCTGATGAAGGATGCCTTTTTCTCGAAACGCGAAGAGAAAAGCAACAGTGAAAGAACACACATTTTCTTGTTATATGTATCAATCATTTTGTTCCATATTACGGTTATTGGTGATATTCTGTGTGCTAGATGAATCATGAATACATGTTACATTTGTACAATCACAGAAAGATTGTATCTTGTCACCTGAACTAACTGTATATATTCATATAACACAAACCTTTTTGAAGATAGAAAATTGAATGCCTCTCATTAAATATACAAGATATATAAACTAAAATATTGATTGGATCAAAATACACATAGGTGTGAACGGGACGGGAGTGTTTAACATGTTTGTGGACATCTGCTGTCTTTCAACTTCATTATACAACCTAGTGTCAAGGTTGTTCTTCTCCCTTGCACCCCACTACATTCCTTATACAAGGTGTGCATCTAGACAAACATAAAATTGAACAGCTCCTCTTCTCTCCATTAGTAAATAGCTATTTTTATGGATGGAATTAACAGAAAGATGTTAATGAGTGAAGTGAAGTTGAATATGTGGCTCCTGATGATGGGAAGACTTTTTCCAGAAACGTGCAGAGCAAAAGCAACAGTGAAAGAACACTGATTTTCTTGTTATATGTATTAATAATTTTGTTCCATATTAAGGTTACTGGTGATATTCTGTGTGCTAGATGAATCATAAATTCATGTTACATTTGTACAATCACAGAAAGATTGCATCTTATCACATTAACTAATTGTATATATTTATATAAAAGAACCCTTTTTGAATATAGATAATTGAATGCCTCTCATTAAATATACAAGATATATAAACTAAAATATTGATTGGACCACAATACATATGGGTGTGCAGGGGACAGGAGTGTTCCACAAGTTTGTGGACATCTACTATCTTTCTACTTGATTATACAACCTAGTATCACGGTTGTTCTTCTCCCTTGCACCCTACTACATTCCTTAAATTGAACCAGAATGGTGGCAAAGAACATGGTGTGCATCTAGACAAACAAAAAATTGGGCATTGTGAAAATTCGTCCCACTGCTTTGTAATAGTATGCCAGAGGACGGGGGGATTCACATCAACAATATCACAAATTAGCAGAGTATTTAGGGCCCATCCAAAACTTTCCCTCTGGCAATAACGGAGGACTCAGCCATGGGGCAAGTTTTACTGTCTTTTATTTTCCAATAGACAGGGATCATACAGGAAACCACAAATCACCAGCAATCTCAGATTCTGAGCCTGTGTCACCCAGTTTTTTATCGTGTTGACATGCAAAACCAACACCATCCCCAAAAATGTACGTGAATCCCCTATTGGTTAGCTAAGGTTTTCTACCTATGGAAACCATATACCTCTGGATTCTCACTGGTCTTCACATGTCAGGTGGCTTCGCCTGAGACTTCCCCACAAAACTGTCTATTACTTTGTTGCAGGGTTGCACAAAGACCATTGGTCCATGCAACATTCTACACCACCCCATGATCTGAGCATATGGATTGGCTGGAGCGGGTCCCCCCAGACCTGGGACCCTGTTTCGTTCACAGAGCTCAGTGTACCTTTTCAAGTTAATGAGAAGGAATCTGTTTCCATTGTTGCCACTGGTCTGATCACCTAGCCTGAGAGAGTGCCTGCAGTTTGCAGTTTTTGGTGAACAATGCATGTATCAATTTTTTCTGCTTCGCTGGTAACAGCTCCTCTTCTTAGTATGATTAGTATGTGTACGAACTGAAGGAGCAGTTGGAAGTAACATGTTACATTACACAAAGGTTTACAGAATGTGACCATGCATTGAGTAATTGATAAACACATCGATCTGTACATTTAAACAGAGTTACTAGATCTGAATTTCATCGTAAACATTAATCCTTTAAAGAAGACCAACACACTACTGTTCTGACTTGATGGTCGTGCAGATTATAGAACCTCCGTCCCCAAGTACCAAACGGGAAGATAGTAAGATAACTGCCCGTGCAATCTTTGAGGCCACAGGTGTAGAGTGCCGTCAGACTGGAACCAGGAACGCCGAAAGGACCCCCCGACCACTACAATGCAAGCAATGATTATATCAGACAATGGCAATGCAGTACCAATCAGAGCAGCAGGGAAGGAACACAAGAAGGCTAACCTAATGAAGGTGGACGGATGCCCTGGGTGGAATAAATGGGGCAGGGGTCTGCAGATAACGGGCGGCAGCAGAAGACAGATAAGAACTTGAGTAGCATTCTGGATTGAGTGTAAACACCTGAGCCAGCAGAGAGGAACAATGGTCAGAGTGCATGAACAGGTAGATCCGTAGGCAGTCCGATAAACAATCCGAGGTCAAGAGCCAGGAGATAAAGTCAGTTTCAGGGGAGTCCAAATCAATAACCAGGTAACGGAACCAAGGGTCTGAAGTACCAGAAAAGACAAAACAGTGCGGCAAATCCAAGGAGAGGCAAAGAAGTCCGTACAACTTTCCGCGGTCAAAGTAGCTGTGGAAATCCAAAATAACGAAACGCCAAACAGTACTCGCAAGAAGCAGCTGTGAAGCGTTGTTTGCGCGTTAACCCGATCCTTTTGACTGCAAGGATCAGTCACATGACTTTGAGTCACGTGGCGCATACTCCGTGTCACGTGATCCGTGTTGATAATGGGAATCGCTACTTCCTGACTGCGTGCCGCGTAGACCTACACGCACCCAAGTACTGCTGATGTTCACAGTACAACATAGGAGAACGCCATGGTAATTGCCACTGGAGGAAGGGTGGCAAGAATCCCGGGTTGCCATTCAAGCCTCTCCTCTTCTGGGTGTGCTGGGTTTTGTCACTCAACTACTGCCATCGGGTATGTGAAGGTAATTGGGATCTAGAGGGGAATCAGTGGTTACCTAAGGGGAACCCAGGTTCGCAAGAACGGGGTTTCATAACAGGGGACATAACAGCTATGATAAAACAACATGAACAATAGTCTTAAACAAACCTAGCGATAAGTTAGGCTGCAGAATACCCGCAACAACAATGTTGTAACTCAAACCGAGCATCATGGTGACATCATCACGCTAGTGCGTGATGACGCCACTATGTAAATAGCAGGCATTTTGGATAACTGCGTTAGGATGCGGTACAGAATTTCGAGACTGATCGAATGAACAACGAAGGGTACGTCCGCTTAGACAGAGGGAGAGCAGTTTTACAAACAGGAACCTTCTGTATAAATTACAATATCGATATGAGCTAAGATATACTGAAACCCATTTCCATTTTAGGAAACTGACACGGGGGAAATTGGAACACAACCTGAAGGAAGACAGTGATATTAAGTGCACATAGCGACCTTAGAAATATTGGAGAGATCTGGCTGCAGAAACAGGACAAAGGGAATATTATATATACAATTGGATGTTAGCTAGACAATGGGCCTCATTACGAATGTGGCGGAAAGGCAACAATAGCGCCGGTAGTGCTACCGGTGCCGTTGTTACCTCTCCGCCCCATTAAGAGTTCTGCTTGCCGGTACCGAACTGCATGCGTGGTCTGATCAGGCGTGCAGACCGGCACCCGCCAGAAGAATTCGTGATTGGACCGGCACCGCTATTAACGGTGCCAGTACAACCATGCTCCCGACCCCCATGGGGCAGAATGAGGATCGGGTGGCCGGCCATACCTGCACCCCCGAATGGGCAATTACCGGCCCATTCATCTCGTAATGGGCCGGTAATGGCCCATTCACGGGTGCCGGGCTGGTAGCGAGCTTGGCGGTAGCCGTGCCCTTAATAAGGGCACGGCTACCGCCAAACTCATAATGAGGCCCAATATGTCTACAAGCATAGAAGAGACCCAACATCAATCAGTAGAGAGTAGGCAGGTCAGTAAACGTAGGTAGCCGGAAGGTGTTGCAGGTCCCCAATAATATCCCAGATAAGAACAACCAAGAACAACCAAATCAGGGAATAGTAGCAGAACTAAATAAGTGCAAGAAAGTCAGACAAAGAGAATGCTTCTTACCAGAATATCAGGATTTCAAGGTGACAGATCCGTGTCCATGAGGTTCTGAAAACCCTACCCCGATGGCACTCAGACGCCTGGAAGAGTCAATTAGTCTCAACAGTCCAGAATCCCAAAAAGGCCTACCCCAATGGCACAAGGACGCCTACTGAATTGGAATACACTGCAAGCGTCTCTAGTTCGTGTGCATCCGGTTCCTGATGGAACTGAAGTTTCTAGGATAAGTAGTGATGATCAAAGTAGAAAATCCTGTTGACAAACCAGGTCGGCAATGTGCAGACAGTTAAATGAGTGAATCGTGAGGCAGGGGCAATCCGTTAGGCAGTCCAATTTGGGCAACCTGCCGGCAGCAGACAAAGTATGAGACGTGATACAGGAGCAATCCATGAGGCAGTCCGAGTCGTTAACATGCAGGCAGCGGATAAGGCAAAAGACGTGAGGCAAAAACAGATACAGTAACAAACTGGGTCAAGACAGGTGATCCACGGAGCGAAGTACCAAGGACTAAGCAAAGCAAACCAGGAAACAAGCCGTACTCAGTAAACCTCAGAAGCGGAATGAAATAACAGAATGTGGAAGTCCAAAATATACTTCCATCTGAAGAACCGAACACCGCGTATGGGCGGGTTTTATCCTGTTGTAGTACGCATCCTGGTCTCACATGATTCAGAACACAAACGTTTTCTCCCTGCTGGATGACATGCAGAGAGATGCTTCCACTGTTGCCATGGCAGTAAATAACACCTAAGGAAGGGTGCTCGCCTGTATATGTCATGGTCATGAAGTCAGGGTTACAGGCATGCAGTGGTTGCATGCACAGGAGACCTGGGTGGACACTGTCCTGGCGACTTTGGCTCCAGGCTCATGAACAAAAGTAAACAAGAACATCCACACTGGTCAGGTGGTTCTTCCAGGAGCAGTGCCTCTAGCCCCTCCCGAACTGAATACAAGTTCGCTGTATTTATGAACCAATGTCGCCTTCATTTCTTGTGCAGACCAGGAGCCTTTCCTAATGACCAAGCCAAAGTGGCGTTTGTACTCTCGTATTTAGGAGGTAGTGCGACGGACTGGTCTATACCTTTGGTAAATCAAGATGACCCTTTACTCTGGAACTTTGGGAATTTCCAACAAGAGATGGAGAAATTGTTTGCCCGTCATACTCAAGGACAAGCTCTGGACAACGAGTTGTTGTCACTCAGACAAGGGAGTCAAGATCTATTAACCTATATTGCAACCTTCAATCGTCTCATAGCCCAGACCAAATGGCCAGAAGAGAAGAGGACTACACTCTTTTACCGAGGGTTACGTGGAGAACTTAAGGATGTGTTGGCGCAAGTGGTGAATCCCCCTGAGAGATGTGCGGACTACATAGACCTGACAGTGCAACTCGATCATAGGTTGCAGAATCAGAAAATGGATCGAGCTAGATCAGAGGGACTGTCAATTTACATACGACCTCGTGAGAATCAGACTAAACCACATGAACAGTCTGAGCCAATGCAAATTGGTGGATACGAACTCCCCTTAACAAAGTAGAAATGGAAAAAAGAAGACAACAACAGCTTTGCTTATATTGTGGACAAGCAGGTCACTTCCTCCGTGACTGCCTGGTAAAACCACCAAAGAAAACGGTTGAGGCAACAGACAAAACTGATGAAGAAGAAGAACAGAACTCAGGAAACTCTAATGCCCGGCAAGTGTGGGGGTCCACTTGTCAAGCATGAAAAAGGAATCCATACAGATCTCGTCCTTCCAGTGCTTTTGGTGAATCACAAGCAACCATCAACAATACATGCCTTGGAGGCATATATTGATTGTGGAGCTATGGGTAACTACATTGACCAAGATTTGGCTCTCTGAATAGGCCTTCCTCTCCTACAGAAGCAGAAATCAGAAAACGTCACTGCTGTGGATGGTTCTCAGCTATCATCCGGCCCGGTGACACAATACACCGAGAAAGTCAAGCTTCTGTCTCAGGACGGGCATCAAGAGGACATTACTTTTGATCTCATCAGTGCTCCTCAGTTCCAGATGATATTGGGAATGCCCTGGCTGGAGACCCACAACCCTAGGATCGACTGGCAAAAAAAAACGAGTTCTGACATTTCCTCATGATTGTGCCGACAAATGTTACAAAAAAGATGACACCAATCGAAACCGGAGAAAGGAATCGTGTTGGGCCTCATCAGCTCCTTACTGCTTGAATACCAAGATTACCAGGATGTCTTCAAAAAAGAGCAAGCCAACGTTCTGCCCCCGCACAGACCCTATGATTGTCAAATAGATCTTGTACCCGGAAAATCAGCATCTTAGAATTTACCTGGATCAGTACCTGGCGAACAGTTTCATTCGCCCGTCCAAGTCACCTGCATCCTCGCCCTTATTCTTTGTGCCTAAAAAGGAGGGGGACTTAAGAACTTGTATTGACTATAGAGCCATCAATCAGATCACTGTAAAACATCGATATCCTTTACCACTTATACCAGAGCTCCTGGACCAACTGAAACATGCTCAAACACAGAACTGGATTTAAGAGGAGCATACCATCTTGTAAGAGTAAAAGAGGCAGATGAGTGGAAAACTGCTTTTCGCGTGTTGTACGGCCTCTTTGAATATCTGGTCATGCCCTTCGGGCTATGCAATGCCCCCGCGGCGTTTCAATTCTTTATGAATGATGTACTCCGTGAACTACTGGACGTTTGCGCTCTTGTTTACATTGACAACCTTCTTATCTACTCAAATTCCATGGAAGAACATGTAGGCCATTTCCGGGGCAGTCTTAAAGAAGCTTCGACAACACCAATTGTATGCCAAGTTGGAAAAATGTTTTTTCCATGTAACCAAGGTCGAGTTTGTCGGTTTCATGTTCACACCACAAGGCGTACATATGGATACACGAAAGGTGGATGCAATCCTCCAATGGCCCTCACCAACATCCACGAAAGGAGTGCAAAGCGTGCTCAGATTCGCCAACTTTTACCGTCGGTTTATACCTGGGATTTCACAAATTGTACATCCAATTACCTCCTTGTTAAAGAAAAATCAAAAGTTTCATTGGTCGACAGAAGCTGAAGAAGGATTCCAGAAGTTGAAACTAGCATTCAGTACAGCACCAGTCCTCTGACACCCACGACCAGACCTACCTTACATAGTTGAGACAGATGCTTCAAAAATAGCCATGGCAGCAGTATTGTCACAACGAGACCCTGAAACAGGACAACTACATCCCGTCGCATTCGGCCCCTGAGTTGAACTACGCAATCACAGATAAGGAATTGCTGGCGATTAAAGCAGAATTCAAGGATTAGAAACATGACCTTCTTGGGGCGAGACATACGGTCACTGTCATCACGGACCTCCATAACTTGCAATTCTTTAAAACCGCCAACGCACAATCCTCGCGTCAACTTCGTTGGGCTCTCTTTTTCACAGAATACGATTTTATTATCACTTATAGACCTGGAGTACGCAATGGGAAAGCAGACGCTCCATCATGCATGAGTGAAGAAAAAGAGGCTTTTACAGCATCCGACCCTGTGGCCATAATTCCTGAGGAAAGGATTCAAACCAGAATAGCTGCCACCATGTGTGTGGATGACCAAAGAACCAGTTTGCAATCCCCGATGGATCAATCAACACAACAAGAATGGCTGTTAAAAGGTGACCAGTACACCATCAAAGACAATCTACCGTATTTCCAAGGACGATTATATATCCAAGACCAAAAACTGCAAAAGCAAATCATCACAAATTACCACGATTCATTAGTGGAAGGACACCCAGGAATAGCCAAAACTCAGGCTAAGATAAAACAAAACTACTGGTGGCCAACCTGGAGAAAAGACATCGCCCAATTTATTGAAACATGCGGTGTCTGTGCACAACACACATCTGAGAAACAGAACCCTGCTGGCTTACTACATCTCCTAACAGTACCGCCAGCACCTTGGCATACCCTGTCGATGGACTTCATCATGGATCTTCCACCCTGCAATGGCTACAACACCATATTAGTTGTTGTTGATTTATTCTCCAAAATGGCCCATTTCATCCCTCTGAAGAGACTCCCAACTGTGTCAACTCTCGCTTCTGTGTTCCTAGAGCAAATTGTTCGATTGCATGGATTTCCATCGATATTAGTATCTGATCACAGAACTCAGTTTGTTTCTGCATAAAATCCTGCATAAAACCATCACTCAGGTTGTTAAGGAGGCGACAGAGCATCTGACCAAGGCTAAGGAAAGACAAAAACTGTTTGCTGATCGACATCGGAAGGAAGCTCCCGCCTACCAGATTGGAGAAAAGGTGTGGTTAGCATCCAAATATATTCCCCTGAAGGGGCCAAGAGCTTTCCGCCCAAGATACCTGGGCCCCTATACTATAAAGTTCATAATCAATCATTTCACCATGAAATTGGACTTACCATCTCACATGAAAATTCACCCCGCATTTCATGTCTCTCTCCTCAAACCAATGAAATCCAATACACGGCTCAGTTCTCTGCCAGAGCCCGAAGCAATAGATGGAGAACCAGAATATGAAGTCAAATACATCCTGGACTCCAAGGTGGTTCAATCAAAATTGTATTACCTAATTGACTGGAAAGGTTACGGACCTCAAGACCAAACTTGGGAACCCAGTGAACACGTCCATGCTCCGCGTTTAATCAGACAGTTCCATTGCAATAATCCCACCAAACCGGGACCGGGAGGAGAACCACCCATGAGAAAGGTCTTGAGGGGGAGTGCTGTCAGGGTCATGAAGTCAGGGGCAGAGGCATGCAGGGGTCGCATGCACAGGAGACCTGGGTGGACACTGTCCTGGCGCCTTTGGCGCCAGGCTCATGAACACAAGTAACCAAGAACATCCATTTACATTTAACACCAAAAAGCTTTTATTATGGACATAGCACTTCAGATGCATTAACCTTGAACATTCCATCCATTAAGCAGGATGCATTAACCTTGAACATTCCATCCATTAAGGAGTCCCACGTGTATTCTTGGGTGTGGCTGCTAATGGATTGCCTTTGCAGGTGCTCTCTCTCTAGGCGTGGCAGGGTGTGGCTGGTAAGCTGGCCCTAATGGGCGTGCCCACGATCTCAGCTATATAAGCTGCCCCGATCCTCAAGACAGTCGCTTCGCATTATTCTGCACTTGCAAGCAGCGTAACGCTCACCGTTGCCTAAGGTCAGACTTACCTTTGAAGATCCTGCTTCCTGGACATCCTGCTTCCTGCCAGCATACTTACCAACTGGGGGAAGCTATTCTTACCTGTACATCTCTTCGGCGAACCACATATTCATCTTTACACTTTCCAGAACGCCGAAATCTTCATCTTGGCACCGCAGCACGACATGCTCCATCATTGACAGCAGCGCCTGCAAGGAAAAACAGAAGACAAGGTTAGACATAGAAAAAACAGTCAGTTTAAGGTTGCGCTCCGCCATACTTTGTGTGTTTCCTTAAACCATCACTTACCTGCTGTCGAACATTGCGGTAGCATCCATCTTCCATCCGGTCGCATCTCGCGTTTCACAGCTGCATTGAGGCTGCATTTCCATCTAAGGGAACAAAACAGAAGAGACATTATTGCGGGCATAAATAGGAGCAACATATAAAGACATTAAACAGAACGAACAGCATCACAAGAGCTCAAGAAAGACTTACCAATTATAAGGAGAATCATAGTAGCAGCTGGACTGGACTAATCCTTATCAGGGATCAGTGAAAGAACTAGATCCCATTCGACGCGCCCCTGCCAGAAGTAGCAGGACAGAGAGCTTATCTTCCATAATTCACAGGTGAGCTTTATGGGCCGGCGTATGCTCACAGAAACCGTACTTTGAGGTGAAGGGTTCGAGAGGTAAAACAATCACAGATTGGCGCACTCACACACTTTTATCTCCACGCAGGAGCAGTATCCCCACATACCACCACTCACAGCTTTTCTTCTGAGGGAGAGGCCTGAAGGGCGTGATTCAAGTTCAGGGAGGGCTGCAACCGTGCGCCAACGCCTCCGTAGAGACCAGGTGAGCGTACAGTATAGCGAGGAAGACAGGGACAAAGCATTACAATGGGGGTGTTTCTTAGTGGTTGGAGCTTGAGTAATGGAACTCGCAGGTGCAGAAACCAGCTCCCTCAGGCGGCGATTCCTGACAGAAAGAGAGATCATCTTTAAATCATAGAAAGCTAACACAGGAACATATCCACGTGATTATCAATTAAAGAATCATGAAAGATACAATAAGAACTGTAAAATTAAATGAGAACTGATAGAAATAATTTCTATTTTTCATAGATAGAATTAACAGAAAGATGTTAGTGAGTGAAATGAAGTCAGATAAATAGCTCCGGATGAAGGAGCTCGAAACGCGAAGAGAAAAGCAACAGTGAAAGGACACACATTTTCTTGTTATATGTATCAATCATTTTGTTCCATATTAAGGTTATTGGTGATATTCTGTGTGCTAGATGAATCATGAATACATGTTACATTTGTACAATCACAGAAAGATTGTATCTTGTCACCTGAACTAACTGTATATATTCATATAATACAAACCTTTTTGAAGATAGAAAATTGAATGCCTCTCATTAAATATACAAGATATATAAACTAAAATATTGATTGTATCAAAATACACATAGGTGTGAACGGGACGGGAGTGTTTAACATGTTTATGGATATCTGCTGTCTTTCTACTTCATTATACAACCTCGTGTCAAGGTTGTTCTTCTCCCTTGCACCCTACTACATTCCCTAAACAAGGTGTGCATCTAGACAAACAGAAAATTGAACAGCTCCTCTTCTCTCCATCAGTAAATGGCTATTGTTCGGCTCTGCTCGGTCACGTGTGCAAGGATCACGAAACTGAGCCTTTCTGTCTGCAATTATGAGGATTTTATTCTGTATTTCGCAGGTGTCCCACCACCTCGGGAATCAAGCATTTTCCATCCACCTTTGTCCATGGCTGCAAACATTTGTCTCTGTGCTTCGTGCTGCAGGCACTGTACTTCTCCCTCCATGTATTTGAGGCCTGTGGTTTCACGTCTATTCACTTCAGTCATTCTATGGTTTCCCTATGCATTTTAATATCTTCTTAGAGGTTAGTCAAGATAGAGCCCTATCGGTTCCTTATACGTCCAGTTGTAACTCATGGTTAGTTGCGATAAAGCTGTTGCAAGTTCAGCCCACGTATGTTTGGCTTTCTTGCATTTCTGCATTTGGCTAAGGAAAATGAAAAGATCTTGACAGTATGTACATGTATCTGTCCTCTATCTATAGAAGGTGTAAGCATGTTCTTCGTGTATGCGTGTGTGTGTCTGCATATATTCGTGCAGGGATAAAAATTTGCTTCGTGACTAATGATGCTATGTTGTGTTGAATTAAACCATGTTTTTATTGATTTCTTTAGAGAAGTCTCATGTATACCTAGAGAAAAGTAATGTATGCAGTAAATAATGCGTGTCTATTCTACAGGTTATGCTACCATAATATTTTGCTATGTGTTTTAATATGGGAGTGTTCTTTGCATGTTTAAATATTTACGCTTTTGTATACCAGTTGTATGTATGGCAGTCTTGATCATTACTGCTGTGTTGCAATCCTGTTATTAGTGACAGTGATTTATTATTTTGAAGTTGTGCGCTATATATAGTACGGTTGATCTGATTGTGTGTGTATCCAGGGGAATTACCCTGTGATTGTATTTAAGAAGTTGTCAGCAAGTGTGGTATGCGTTTCTCATGCAAACAATATGAGGAGTATTGTGCCCTGTGTGCCCTGCCTAGAGGCATTTATTTGCTATTTTTGCTTAATTAGTGTGTCTTTAGACTGTGCGCCCATCCTATGAGACGCTATAGCGCGACATGTGCTAAATCTGTGCATTAATGGCTTGTGTGCTGTTGGTGGAGAGGTGGTCCTTCCCACCCCTCTCACCACTCCTGCATGTACAGATCTCACTTGTGCTGAAGGGGGGAGAGGTCCCCTTTCCCCCAACTGTAATCTGTGTTAATCACCTACTAATTACTAACAAAGAAAGCATGTAACCAAGCCGTATTAAAGTGCAAAGACTCCATTTTAGGTAGCTAACAAGACGCCATCTTTTACTAGGCCCGAAAATGATCTCTAAAAGCCTGTCTCTCTCTCTGCCCTGCACCTCACACCGCCAGAGCAGGCTCCAACCCCAATGCCTCCTGCCAGCTTTGCACAAACCCTGTTCTCACAGAAGTTCAGCCATTCATTGTTGCAACCTTCAGTGCCATCCAAGAACAGATGAGCTGACTGCACTGTATGAGACCAGAACAGGCCCCCGCCTGAGCGCCCATCCATCTCCACTAACCTGCTCGTGCCCCTTCTGACCCACACCCTGCTGAGCTGTAATCCACCAGGCCCATGCCCCTCTGCTCTTTGATACAGATACACATCTGACCTCCCACAGTGGCCAAACTAAGACACCCCCGAGAGCCCTGACCCCAGACACTCATATATTCTTTCTAATCCTAACACTTACCTATTCGTATCATGAGGCATTAGGTAGATCAAAACCTCCAAGGTGGGCACCTGGGTCAGGGACTCTAGGTTTATTGGTACCGGGGTACAGAGGGTACAATGCATGCCTATAACTTGTCTATGAACTCTGGGAAGCACCCACATTCCTATCACACTTTATGATTTTCATTTGTCTCATGCTCCCAGATCCTGCTATTGCAAGTTCAGTTAGTCAGGGAAAGTGTCATTTTTGCTGGCCTCACCTTCACCTCAGAGAGATGAGCCCAGCTGACCCACGTGCTGCGGGAGTGACACCCAAGCAACAACCAATCCTACATGGTCAGCGCCTACACTTCTATACAGTACTGACGACTCAACCCTATTGTATTGCAGAATTGTGTATTTGTAATATGATGCCATCAGTGACGATTCTTTCCCTTATAATGTGCTACCCGTGTAATGTTTGGCAGAGCGCACTCTGGGCAGCAGAGTTCTCTGTGTGCACAATTTATCTTATATAAACTTTGTTCTGCTTGCAATCTATCTCCTGGTCTCATTCCTTACTGGGGCGTGTCCATTATTCAGAGTTTTGGAAGTTGTGTCAGGGAATGGGCGCCTTCATTTGGTGACCATCCGACGTGATATTTATTCTCTGACGTCCCCGTAGTGCGGCGAGATCCAGGGCTTCCCCAGAAAAGCCGACCCCCCCCTACGGCTGACCAGACTTAAACAAAAACGTGTACGCAACGAGGAAGGTTTTGTGGGTCCTGGCATGCGAATACCCAACTGCTCACTGGGCAGGGCCACGACGGGGATGCCCCCACTTGTGGATAGACCACAAACAGAGGCTCTTGGAATACTACGGGCACATGAGTATTAATTGCAAATGGAAGTAAAGGAGGGGAGAGGGAAGGTGTGGAGCAGATGAATTAAGGGGAACATGCAAGAATTGGGTTGAGTGTGATTGTATGGAGTGATTCTGGAAAAATGAAGTGCTTTTTCTTTTTTCTTTTTTCGTGGCCATTAGGTTTTTATACAAAGGAGTACAGTGAGAAAATAAGAGGAGATACAGGAACCTAGCTGTGAAAGGGGGTGGAAGGCAGTGCGACGAAACACTGTCCTAACCAGTGCAGGAAATAAGTGAGGAAATGGAATAAAGTAGGAGCCTTGTATATTTATTGCCAGTGCACTGCCGTCTTTCTGTGACAAAGATTTACAACTAGTGCCACCCAATTTATGGACCACGAACCCCCATGATGTGGGGTTATTGAAGGAAGTGACCCCAATAAAAATAAAGATTAAACAAGGGTTAAAGCAGGAGCATTGTTGCCCAGGGTCAGACAGTAACCCATTTCAAGAGAAGCAGAGGAAGGTATAAAAGACACTATACACACACTATTACAACAGGGCATCATTGTATCCTGAAATTCCCATGCAATACAGCAATTTATCCGATTAAGAAAGCGAAAGGGGGGTCGTGGCGTATGGTGCAGGACCTCCGCCCACTTAATGACATTGGGCCTCATTACGAATCTGGCGGTAACCGCGGCGGTAAAACCGCCTGGTTACCGCCGGACTCGTATTACCATTCCACCTCTGTGATTCCCGGAATTACCAGGACATTACAACCCCTGTTTTCCGGGAATCACGGAGGCGGAATGGTGTAAATCCCCATTCCCATTGAGTCCTATGGGACTCAATGGGAATCGGGATCATGGAAACACCGGCAGCATCTTGTAATGCTGCCGGTGTTTCCTCGTCCGCCTGCAGGCGGGCGGTGTTAAACCCGCCAGGTCAGACCTGGCGGGAACATCACCTCCCGCCTGCAGGGGTCAGGATCAGGCGGTCCGGAAACAACGGTGGCGGCGGGTTTACCGCCACCGTTATTTCCGGACCGCCAGGGTCGTAATGAGGCCCATTGTCCAAAAGGAGTTCCTTCTTTTACCGAACTCGGCGTCCAGCTTGTATAGCATCCCAAAACAGGCCACGCACTTTACTGTGGTGGACCTGAAAAATGCCTTTTTCTCAGTGCCCCTCGATCCAGACTCTTAATACCTGACAGCCTTTACCCTAAGGGGGAAAAGATACAAGCAGTATTGATTGCCCCAGGGGTACTCCGAAAGCCCGAACATTTTCAATAGTATATTGCACGAGGACCTCAGCAATATTCATGTTCAAAGCACCATCATTCAATACGTTGATGACCTCCTGGTGTGCAGTGAAGGGGAGGACATATGTAGGAAAGACTCAGTAACATTGTTAACATTACTGGACCACAAGGGGCACAAGGTAGATAACAACAAATTTTAATACTGTTTATCAGAGGTATTGTATCTGGGCCAATTAATGTCCAAAGATGGTAAGAGGATAATACCCGACAGAGGAGCAATAGTACAGGCAACAGCCAGACCTGACATAGAGAAAGACATGCAAAACCATGAAATTACTGCAGGTCATGGATCTTAGATTATGCGGCATACACGCGACCCCTACTGCAGCGCTTAAAGGAAGTACAGAAAGAAAACACAGCAATAACATGGACACCTGAAATGCATACTGCCTTCACAAAATTAAAAGAACTGATATGCACAGCACCCGTCCTCGCCACCCCTGATTATGAACCAGAATCATTCTTGTTCTCACATTCAAACGGAACACTGATGAATGCAGTATTGACACAAAATACATCATTGGGCCCTAAACCACTAGCTTACTACAGCAGTACCCTCGATTCAGTGAGGCAAGGCCATTTCGCTTGCGAACAACATCTTGCAGCAGCTGCCTTCACAATTGAAAAAAGTTCCACAATTGTGATGGGATGCTCTTGTCGGGGGGAATTCTCCTGGGGTCGGCTGGGCCGTTCGCAGACCTCCGGGCTGGGAGGCCCCAACTCCTCCCGCGTATCCCAAAAATGAGTATGAGGCACACACAAGAAGCAAGGTGGTTCTGCTGTTTATTGAACAACGGCAGGGCTGGGTCTAGGATCGTACGCGTCCGTCCTGACTCTCGTAATTCGTGGGGCTCGCAGGCCCCTTTTTGCCTCAGTATGACGCGCTACTTGCGTCACCTGGGAAAGTTAGCAAAAAACCTATCGCCACTCTGGATTGGTTCCTCGAGTGGTAGGGTTAGTATAGCATACGTATAGAGAACGCTGTTAGTGGTTAAGGGTCAGTCAGGTGGTATACTTGGGTTGTCCCTTCTATTAGATACATGAAAATTGTTACACGAAGACCCCTAATGATTGGCTAATGTTAATGGTGTCAGTGATGAGTGCCCCATGTTCTGATTGGTCCACTCGCGAGCCCCCCAGCCTGGGACCATCGCTGTTCCCAGCTCGCGGTGTACCTGTCATTTGCAACAATATGTAACTATGTGTTTATGCAGACAATGCGTGGATTTGCTCATATGCCTGAGAGCAGACTATTCCCACCACTGTAGGTGTCCATTGGGTCATTTCATTGTTGCAGCCTGTGTCTCAAACGTGGGACCTAGGCGACTTCTCCCTCCTGGGTCTGGCACTCTGTCAGGTTCGGCTTGGTCACGTGAGGCGAGACCGTGTTTGAGGCAGAATTCTGCACATTTAATGTTGTATTTTCCACTGTGTGTCTGGCTTAGTTTGCAGGTGTGACCTTGGCTTCGGCTTGTGGCATGCGAGTTGCAACATTGCCCCCTTGGCTGTTAGTTCTGGCTGGGCTCATTCTGCAGGGTCAGCAATTGTACTCTTGTTCGTTCAATGTTTGTGGAGGCTCATTTTTATTACAAAAGCTAGTCTCACCGGCATTTGCTCTTACCTTGCTGCAGTCCGGCAGCTTATTCTTGCGACGTTAAAGTTGCCCGCCTGAAAATTCTCAATACGCTTGTTATTATTGTTAGTTGTCGTTATCAAGCCCTCCCTATTAGGTAGTCGTTCAGTGCTCAGGCGAAGAGCTGTTCCCACGCCAATCTAAGCGATCTCTCTCTTAGGGCAGGTAAGTGTTGGTGAAGATGGGGCATTGATTGTTCTATGGCCAAGATAAATGCGGTGTAGTAAACACGTATCCTCCTTCTTTTTAGGTACTTTGACCTTTTTAGGTGATATACAAATTGGTGTGATAGGGCTTCAGGGTAATTATCGTCTGAGGGTAGCATCTACGCCTGGGCAATGTACGCTGTTAGTTATCTATTTTCTTAGCAATACAATAATACACGGTACCTGCATGTGCGAGAAAGAAAAAGAAAACATGCAAGTGTTTACATGTGTATATGTGCAAAACAATGTCCTTCAATTGGGTGGTGGCTTGTCTATGCTGTAGTGGGCCGGGGGTTTATGGGCAAAGGGTTTGGGGCTCAACTGGCAGAAGTCTCTTTACTCTTTGATCGTGTGACCATGGGGTGGGCGGTATGCAAATTACAAGTTTCTATTTCAGTATTTGTCTCTGGGGATTCTGGGGGGTGGCAGGGCATGGAGATACTGAGGTCGTCAGCTGTGGTAGACGTCTCTTTCTCCGTGGGTGACGCTGTCGCTGTTCTTCCAATGGCCCTGTCGGCGATGCTAGGGCGGGTCTGGAGTTTGCAGATCTTCACGTCGTGTAGGTGATTCCAAGCACGCTTATCCTGCAACTTTACTGCTCTCGTAGATACCTCCTCTACTAGGTGGGGACCGGTGAAGCGTGGGCTGTTCCACTTTATATTGAAATTGCGGAGTACCACGTGGTCACCTTTAGCAATTTTGCACAGTTTTTCCTTTTCCAATTCTTTCTCTGCGTCTTCTTGCTGATAACTCTTAGACCCGCCCCGCGTGCGCTCGAGCTGTTGAGACACAAACACTACACTAGTAATCAAAGAAGACACATATTGGTACATTTCATCACCAAGAACAGTTGCAGTGTTTTCATAGTCTGTGAATGCTCTTGATGTTGGCGTTAGAGGAAGGCGCATTTGACGTCCGGTCACCACCTCGTGAGGAGTGAGGTGGTGGTCGGAGCCTGGTCTATTCCTTAGTTCAAATACAGCTCGTGGAAGGCAATACAACCAACTCTTCTTTGTTGTTTGCTGTATCTTTGAAATTGCTTCCTTTAATAGGCCATTCAGGCGTTCGCATATACCGTTGGCCTGCGGGTGATATGCACACGCAAATTTATGCTTGATGTTCAGTAAGGATGTGATGTGCTGGAACATTTCATTAGCGAAATGCGGGCCGTTATCCGACCGCAGTACCTCGCACACTCCCCACCTGGGGAAAACCTCCCTCACTAGAAATTTAGCTGCTCTGAATGCATCTGGATGTGAGCAAGGTCCTGCCTCAATCCACCTGGAGAATGGGCATACCACTACAATCATATACCTATTTCCTTGACATACGTTGATCATATCAACGTAATCAATATGGATGTGCAGGAAGGGTCCCTCTGGCCGGGGTATAGTACCTTTTATCACTTGCAGCATGTGACCGGCCGTAAACTGTTGACATGTGAGACAATTGCTGATAAAATTTGTCACATGGGAATTTAACTCGGGGCAGAACCAGTCTTCCCTAATTCGTGCTGCAATAACTTCCTTGCCTGTATGAGCTGGGTGATGGAGTTGGCTCAGGGCGGTGTTCAATAGTGCCAATGGCATTACCAACCTTCCAGTGTTACCCTGACGCCATAGTGCGTCAGTTGGCGACATTGTACATCCTCTTTTTACCCATATTTCTTTTTCTGCCATTGGTGCAGCCGCTTGTAACTCCATTATCTGTGTGGCTGGGAGATGAGTGTACCCTTCTTTCATCAACATTTCTTTAGCTATCCCCCTCCCTCTCCCTCTGGGGGGTTCCATATCTCCCCAAAATAAGCAGCATACTTCGCATGTGCGTCTGCTGCTGCATTTCCTTTTGAGATATGATCTTCTCCATTAGTGTGTGCGAGACATTTGACCAAAGCTAGTTCTTGGGGATCATTTATTACTTCAATTAACTCAGCTAATAAGAGAGCATGTTGCACTGGGGTGCCGTCAGCTCTCCTAAACCCTCTTCTCTGCCATTTTGTCAATCCCGAGTGGACAGTAGACGTAACATATGCGCTATCAGAATATATAGTTACTCTTTTGTCAAAGCTTTCTTTCAACGCCAAGATCAGTGCAACCTATTCTGCTGCTTGAGCAGAATAATGCTGTGGTAACTGTACACATTTCACCGCCACACACACCAATTCCTCTGTCATTTTTACAACTGCTGCCCCAGTTCCCCTTATCCCATCACTCTGGTCTATTGTTGATGACCCATCAATGAACAAGAGCTCTCCTCCATTTAGCGCATCCTCTTCAACTTTTCTAGTACATGAGTACATTTCAGTAGTCTGCGTACAATCATGAGCATAGTCGCCTTCCTCAATAACTTCCGCTATAAACCTTGCAGGATTAACTGTGCTGCATCTAACAATGGATAGTTCTGGTCTAGATAAGATGATATCATAACCTGACGCTCTCTGCGTGGTTAGTGTGGACTTAGGCTTGTTCAATATTGCAAATAGTGCATGCTCCACAAATAGTGTGGTTGGGCACCCCATTGTAATAGATGATGATTTCTCTACCGCGAATGCAGCTGCGGCGAGGCCTTCTTCGCAAGGGAAATGACCTAACATAACAGGATCCAAGTGACCGCTGTAAAATGCTACTGGCTTGTATCCCATGCTTGTTTTTTGAGCCAACACTGCTTTCATTACTGCTGAGTCGCAATGTGAAAATATAAAGAATTGTCGTTCATAATCTGGGGTGGCCAGTACCGGAGCAGTTGATATTGCGTGTTTCAATTCGTCAAAGGCCTCTTTCATTTCCATTCTCCACCCCAATTATTTCACCCCTTTGTTAGCTTCTCTCAATGCTTCAAGTAGGGGTCCTATGTATGAGCTGTAATCAAATACCCATGCTCTACAGTAGTTGCACAATCCCAGGAACTGCTGCAGCTCCCTCACTGTTTGTGGCAATGGTGTGTTTGATATAGCCTGTGCTCTTTGTGGTGCAATATTTCTTCCGTGTTGGGATATTAGCTGACCAATGTATAATACCTGTTCCTGACAGTACTGTAACTTTTCTTTGTCTACCTTGTAACCCTTTTCAGCCAATATTGACAGCAACTTCAATGAGTCCTCCCTGTATCTTTTTTCGCTTGTGCTGCAAATTATTATGTCGTCAACATATTGCAACACTGTACTTTCCAATTCAATGTTTCCCAAGTCCATCTGTATTACTCTGTTGAAAATTGAGGGTGACTCGCAGTACCCTTGTGGCAATCTGGTGTGTTTCCATTTTGTGTTTCTGTACGTGAAGCTTGTCAGATCTTGTGAATCTGGATGCAGGGGTATTGAGAAGAAGACATTTTTTAGGTCAATCATTATAAATCGTGATGCCTCTGCTGGAATTGCACACAATATTGTGGCCGGGTTTGCTGCTATGGGGTATTCTGCTTTCACTATGTTGTTCAAGGGCCTGATGTCCTGGATGAAACGCCAAGACCCTCCTTTAGCTTTGGCCACAGGATATACGGCTGTGTTACATGGTGATTCTGATGGTACCTATATGCCATTATTTATAAGGGCCGTTATTGTTTCATATATGCCCTCATCTGCCTCTTTTGATAGTAGGTATTGCTTCACTCTAGGGAGTATTGCACTTTTTTTCAATTTTATTCTTACTCCCCCGATACTTTTTATGCACCCCACGTGATAGGGACTAGTAGTCCATAATGATGTTGGGACTTTTGCCATATCCTCCTCAAAAAAGGGAACTGGGGTGGATGTGGGTGCTTCAAGTGCCATTGCAATTTTCTGTGCCACTTGTTTGTATGTCACTCTTAGCCATATATCTACACTCATCATAAATACCATTTCACCCTCTTCCTTTTCTTCTGAAAAGAGCTCCTTGTCTTACACCTGGGTGAGCCTGCATCCCTCAGCTAGTGCTATCACTGCCCTCCATGCTCTTCCTTCCCGGACTTGGGCATGTACTGCGATGTAATCAGCAGTCGCTATAATGCTCTCCATGCTCACTGAAATCACCTTTCCTTCTGGTTCATTGGCTGGTGTTTCTGGTCTAAACAGATAGGCTGTTGGCCTCCTCCAGATCTTTCCTTCTATTCCTGGCATCCATGCGAATGCCATGTCTGTTCCATACTGGAACAGTTCGCCATCTACTGGCTCAGCCCTAATCACTGTCTGTCCACAGTATGCTTGCATAATTTGCCGTGCAGTGAGCATGTTTATTCCAGGAGTGGAACAAATTATGCCGTCCTCTGTGAAGGATATTGTCATATTCAACCTGCTCATTATGTCTCTCCCAAGTATGTTTACTGGTGAGTCCCTTGAATATAAAAGCGGGACGGACATGTCATAATCCCCTATCGATAAGGGGATGTTATCAGTAAAGGGAACCAACCCCAGAGAATCCTTGGGTGTTCATGGCCTCACCTGACATCTTAAATTTACCTTCCCTTATGCAAGACCGGGTTGCCCCGGTGTCAACAAGGAATGATCATTTTTTGTCACCTATCGTTACCTCTATGAGTGGTTCCTCCGCACTATTAGGTGTTACCGACAGGATGGGACACAGCAAGGCCATCTGTGGGCTGTCCTATTGTGGGTATAATGATTGACCACTTCCTGTGTAAGGGTTCTGTCCCAGGAACGTCACCCTTCCCAGTTGTGTTTGCTGTAGCTGTGTATTGGTAGAGGTTACTTTATGGTCTTGAATTTGAGCGGGTTGCTGTACTTGCTGCACTTGAGGTTGTTGTGTTATCGCTACCTGTTGTTGCGGTAGTGAATATGTCTGTGGCTGTTGTTGTGTTACTAGTTGCTGCTGCACATTTCCCGGTTGCAGTGCCTGCTGTTGTTGGTGGCCCTGCTGTTCCCTTGTAGGCCCTTGTTGTCCCTGTTCTCCCCATGCTGGTGTGCCGGGTCTCATTCTACATGTGCGTGACATGTGTCCTAATAATCCACAAATCCAACATACCGGTGGTTCCCTGGTCTGCCATGGAAAACTCCCTGAATTGTCCTGGTATACTGGTTGCCCAGTGGGGTAGAAACTTCTGAATCCTCCCCCTTGCTGTTGTGTGTTATAGCCGTATCCCCTCCCCCTCATCATTCCTCCCCTTCCCCTGTTGTAATTATAATATCCAGCTCCTGGTGTTGAGTATCCTCCTCCCATGTTAGTCTTGTATGGTGGGGGTGGTGGCAGCTGTTGTGCTACAATCTGTGGTGATTGTATTTGGGAGGGATCTTGTGCAGCCACTACTTGCGTGGGGTTTGGTGTCATTGTTGTAGGTGTAGTTATTACTGCACCTTCCATCGTGTATTTAGTAAGTTTTTTCTGCACCAATTTAGCCTCTTCCGCTTTTCTATCCTCTTCCTTTTGTTTCATCTTTTCTTGCCATGTCCTACAATGATGTACTATCGTCAGTTGTATTTCTGGCCATGCTTTTGCTTCCATCCCCACTACTTTCTTCAATTGTTTCTGCACTGCTTCTGGGAGCCCTTGTATTAGTATATGATAGAATATTGCTGGTGTTTTGTCCCATTGCTCTCTAGTTTCCATACGCCACTTCTCTTGAATTTCCTGGATATAATCAACAGGATCTTCATTCTCACGCATCTTGCGAGATGTAATCGCTCCTGTGTCTGATGTGTCTGGGTATTGTACCCTCAATGCTTGCCATAATGCATGTCTGCAGTTTGCGAATGGCGCCCCGTTGTGTGATGTGTTTGTTATTGTGACCCCGGGGAAGCCTGCTCTCTTCCAGATGTCATCTGCTGCATCCCCTAATATTGATATTAGGAGGCCCTTTACATCTCCTACTGCCAGTTTTTGTCCTGCGGTGTGTTTTTCCATTTCATATATCCATTTCCCCGCACCTCCACTTAATGATGGGAGCCTGCACTTTATATTTTCCTTGTCTGCATGCTTCCAAGGGACGTATTGTGGTCTAACCCCTCCCCTCTCCAAAAGTGGCATTAGGTTGTGTCCTGTCTGACCCCCTGGCTTCCCCAGAGTCGAGTCCGTATACCCCTCCTCTTCTTCCGTGTCATCTACATCGTCTGTTGTGTCCATATTTTCCCTGCTCGTAACTGTTTCTCCTCCATCTCTTCCCCTTCTTTTATCATTTCCTTTATTTAATGTGGGCGTGTGTATTCGTTCTTCCTGCCTGCGTCCAGGGAGATCTCTAAGCCTGCCTGCGTAGGGTGTGTGTTCGTGAGGGGTGGGTGCGGGTATAGGTGGGCATGTTGCACGGGATGAGTGTAGGGTGGTGGAGCATGTTGGACGGGATGATGAGGGTGTAGCTGCACATGAGTGCCTTCCCGCCATTCCTTGCTCTTCCCCCTCACTTCCCCCCAATTCTTCCTTTCTTCTGCAAGCCCATGGTGATTCCCTGTTAGTCCGGGTGATGTACAATTTATCTAAGCTTTCCCTTTCCCTATTTCTTCCTTCCTTTTCCATTCCTTCTTCTTCCTCGCTACAAAAGTCATCCAGGAGCGACAACCCCCAATTTGTCTTTTTCCCCCTAATCGTTACTGTTTTTAAATCTATTAAATCCGTTCCTCCCGGTTCTTCCTTACCAATTGCTCCCCTTTGTGCTGATGTTGTTGCTACTTCTGTGTCTCTGCGTACATATCTCCTTACTTCGCTCTCCCCTCTCCTATCTTCTCTTTCCCCTTCTTTTTTCTCCACTATCTCTCTACCGATTTCCTCTCCTTTCTTTATTAATTCCTCCATTACTTCACTACTCATCTTTTCCAATATCCTTTCCTCTTCTCTCTTCCTTTCCCATCTCTCTCTTTCCCGCTCTAATATGCTCTCTATCATCCTCCCTTCTTCGTATTTCTTGGTCGTTTCTGATAGTATTTTCCTCTTCCATATTTCCATTTCTTTTTCTTTCTCTTCTTCCTCTCTTTTTCTTGTCGCGCTGTGCCACTCGAGATACCCTTTCTGCTACTGCCTTTACCCTTTCAGCTTCTCTCTTTCGTTCTTCAGTTCGTTCCCTCATTTTTTCCAACTCATTCTTACTTTCTTTCCTTTCCCGTGCTCTCTCTTTTTCCTCCCTCTCAAGCTGCTTGATCAGGGCATTTTGCTCATTCCTTAATTCTGCTAATCGTTCCTCCAAAATCTCTTCTTTTTCTCGTAACATCTCTTCCTCCTTTCTTTTCCCCCCTTCCCCTTTCATCTCGCTCTTTCTCTCATTATCCTCGTCCATTTTCCTTACTACCTCCTTCTCTTCTCCTGTTAATGAACCTCGTAATTTTAATAATACCTGCGCAGCTACCCACTCATCATGTCCTATTGCTGCAATTTGTTCTTCGCTAGTCTTCCCCTCCCCTGCGGGCATCTTCGTATAAGTTGACCCCGCCGTACTTGTCTGCTCCCCTCCCGTGCAGCCACCTGTAGCTGTATATGGTGGTGGGCTGTATGCCGGGTTCGAGTACCCCTCAGCCGCCCTTAATTGTTCTCGCACTATTTCTCGTAGTTCCGTTAAAGGATATAACCCCCCTTCCCCTTTTTTCACTACCTTTGCTAGGGGCATGTCGTCGCCCTGTTCCTTTTTTATTTCTTTTTCGTTTAGGTTGCTACTCTTTTCTCCTCCCTCTTGTCCTTTCCCCGTGCACTGTGTGCCTTCACTCTCTTTTTCCCCATTCTGTTCTTCCTCCTTAACCTTCTTCTCCTCCTTTGTTTCCCCCACAGAGAACATTCCGTTTGGTCCTGGTCGGGGCCCCTGGAACATTCTCCATAAGTTAAACACCTCCACATGGTGTGTCAACTTCTTCCCCTTGTATGTGTTATGCAGGTGGGTTAATAGTGAGTGTTGGGTATATGGGTCGAAACTGCCATTAGGCGGCCATAGTGTTGTCATTTTGTTGTCCGTCCCCTGTGTCCATTCTATGCTGTATTTGATCAGTTTCTCCCTATGGGGTGACAGTGTTTAACATATATGCTGCAGCGGGGTAGTGAGGGTGTTCCCCCACCCTCCCGTACCTGTCCCGTATGACATAGTAGCATTGGTTTGTTTTGTTATCCTCCCTCTATATGGTAGCGGTTATCTTGCTAATAATGAACGCTATACAATTTCAGATGTTTTACCTGGCCCCGTAATTTTGGGGATTTGCGATTGTCCGCTAAAAGAAAATAGTATAATATAGCATTTGCATTTATATATTCTTTTCTTTTTTTTTTTTCTTTCCCCTAACACCGTTACGGCCCCCTACGGCCAAGGCGCACGTAGCCCCCTGCGGCTGCGTGCCCTGTGTGATGTTCTTATACAGCCGTCCCACTTTCTTTCACCACTCCTCCTCTTTCTTCACTTGTCGTGGCCGGCGTTCTCCGTGCACGGCCACGTCCCTCTCTTCACCTTGCCCCGATCTAATCGTTACTGTTTATCTCCGTCTCCACTCCCTCACCATTATTCTCTTCCCCACCACTCTCCAAAAAATGCCTTGTGCTCGAGATATCCTATGAAAGCCCTACTGGTGACGTCACCGACCTTTTCCAAAATTACCGGTAAGTTCTTTACATGTTTTAATAGTTTGAAATAAGTTTGCAATCTATCCCCGTTAACCCCACAGCTGTCCTCTTGTCACGCCTGGAACAAGGTAATCATCAATATAATCAGACTGCGCACGCTGCGTCGCCTCGCGTGTGATACGCCCCTCGACAGGAGGGCTTAACCAGCCAATTATCTTCCGTATTAGGCAACCAGCTAGCTACCGCCTACAGGGAAACATCATCTATCTATCGAGTTTCTGCTCGATCAATAGGGATCCTCATCTACTCATTGATCAATAATCACCAATTCGTAGGAAACCGCACACACACACACACACACGCCCTTACAGGTGGTCGCGACCTAGGCCAATCAGTGTCTACGAGCGGCCGCACGTGATGTTTTCGTGCTCCGCCCCCTCCTTCCTCGTAACGTAGCGGACTGCTCTTGCATTTGTCCAGCTACCATTCACTTCACCGTCAACAATAATTTATCAAACCTTCGCCGCGCACCTTTGTAACACCTCCCACCTCCCGTATTCTATTCCTCCCCCCTCCCTCACAATCTCACATTGCTTGTTGGGCGTGGCATACTCACCAAGTTCTCTTGATGCGGGCCGCTCGACTGCGTGCACCCCTCCAAGCGGCTCGCCACCTCCCCTCGTCTGGACCACATCTGGACACTGGCCAACCGCGGGCGGGATACTTCTCAATCGGCTCCCGAAGGCCAATATCCGGATTGCGCTATCCGGTCTTCTCGCAGTTCCGCGATGGTCCTGTAGTCCTCAAAAAGGGGGCAGCGGCAGAGGGGGCCGCGCCGCCGGGCCTCCTCGCAACGAGAGCACTCGGTAAAATAAAATAAAAAGCAGATCTTAAACAGATCTCAGCAGTGCCTCCAACTTTTCGGGGGGAATTCTCCCGGGGTTGGCTGGGCCGTCCGCGGACCTCCGGGCTGGGAGGCCCCAACTCCTCCCGCGTATCCCAAAAATGAGTATGAGGCACACACAAGAAGCAAGGTGGTTCTGCTGTTTATTGAACAACGGCAGGGATGGGTCTAGGATCGTACGCGTCCGTCCTGACTCTCGAAATTCGTGGGGCTCGCAGGCCCCTTTTTGCCTCAGTATGACGCGCTACTTGCGTCAACTGGGAAAGTTAGCAAAAAACCTATCGCCACTCTGGATTGGTTCCTCGAGTGGTAGGGTTAGTATAGCATACGTATAGAGAACGCTGTTAGTGGTTAAGGGTCAGTCAGGTGGTATACTTGGGTTGTCCCTTCTATTAGATACATGAAAATTGTTGCACAAAGACCCCTAATGATTGGCTAATGTTAATGGCGTCAGTGATGAGTGCCCCATGTTCTGATTGGTCCACTCACGAGCCCCCCAGCCTGGGACCATCGTTGTTCCCAGCTCGCGGTGTACCTGTCATTTGCAACAATATGTAACTATGTGTTTATGCAGACAATGCGTGGATTTGCTCATATGCCTGAGAGCAGACTATTCCCACCGCTGTAGGTGTCCATTGGGTCATTTCATTGTTGCAGCCTGTGTCTCAAACGTGGGACCTAGGCGACTTCTCCCTCCTGGGTCTGGAACTCTGTCAGGTTCGGCTTGGTCACGTGAGGAGAGACCGTGGTTGAGGCAGAGTTCTGCACATTTAATGTTGTATTTTCCACTGTGTGTCTGGCTTAGTTTGCAGGTGTGACCTTGGCTTCGGCTTGTGGCATGCGAGTTGCAACATTGCCCCCTTGGCTGTTAGTTCTCGCTGGGCTCATTCTGCAGGGTCAGCAATTGTACTCTTGTTCGTTCAATGTTCGTGGAGGCTCTTGCTTGCGGCCTACTTGGGCCTGGTGCATAGGTGGGGATGTTCAATGCACGGCACTTTAAGTTATGGTATCATATTGCTTCATATCCAGTATCATGTCTTCATTGTATTTTTCATCACAATGCATGGGTTAGGAGAAGCGTCAGCAAGCATTTTAGATGAGTGCTTTGTGTGTCTTGCGTTTCTGCATTTTGAAAAACCTATGTGAAAAATAATAAAGATGCGCATCAGTGGGTGTGTCCGTCACCTACGTCATAGCACTGAATATGTTCTTCGTGTGGATTGGTGTGGGGGTGTCCAGTGTGCATGGTTGCACGAGTGTTCTGACCGTTGGCTAGGTCGTCATGGCATCTCTAGCGATGTGTTTATTTACTGTTGAATGGTTCAGTCGAGTTCATCCATGCTGCAGGTGTCGGCTTGAGCAGGGCAGGCTGGTGGGCAGGCTGGTGGGCACATCCGTATGTTCCTGTACCAGGGTATTTGGTTGTCTGATAGATAGGCAAATTCATCTTGTGGCGGGTGTCTGGGTCGCGATCCTCTAGGCCAGGGGCGCAAGGGGATTGGGGGGAGTCTTTTGTCCCATTCTCCCACTTCACTCTGTCACATTATTTGTCAAACACTCTCTGTTTGGTATACTTGAACGATCAAAGTCGACACTCACCACACAAAGGGCCACTGCCTATGAGATTATCATCTCAAGCCCAAACATTCATGTGATACGCTGCAAAACAGTGAACTCAGCCACATTCCTCACAGAGTGATATACATTGGAAGATATGCAAACGCATGACTGTGCCACTTGCGAGCAGGAGACGACATTCCCAAAGCAAGTGAAATTCCCTTGTGTTAAAGAGAAGTATATTTTGTAGATGGGTCAGCGTCTATTTGTTCAGAGACTGAAGAAAAGCATGTTGGTGTGGCAGGTGTGGCAGTAGTAAGATTGGAGGAAGGGAAGTACGAGGTGCTGATACAGAAGAGATTGCCCATGCATTATTCAGCTCAAGCAGCAGAATTGGTTGCATATATTGAAGCACTCCATGCAGCCAAAGGATGTGCAGTGACGATATACACAGATTCAGCATATCTAACGACCACGGTATCTAGATGGAGGAGAAGAGGGTTCAGGAGAGCAGATGGGTCACCAGTGCAACATGCAGGGTTGCTAAATGAATTGATTGAAGCACTTGTAGAACCATCAGTAGTGGCACTGGTAAAATGCCATGTGCTATATTTAGTATGATTGATATGATTGTGTGTGTATGCAGGGGAATTAACCTGTGATTGTATTTAAGAAGTTGTCTGTAAGTGTGGTATGCTTTTATCATGCAAATGATATGAGGAGTATTGCGCCCTGTGTGCCCTGCCTAGAGGCATTTTTTATCTGGTTTTTCTTAATTAGTGTGTCTTTAGGCTGTGTGCCCAGCCTATGAGGCGCGATAGCGCGGCTTGTGCTAAATCTGTGTGTTGATGGCCTGTGTGCCCATGCTGTGAGGCGTTTGCGCCGTTTGCGCGAAGATGTGTGTATTATGGCCCGTGTACCCGGCCTGTGAAGTGTTTGCACAGAGTTGTGTGTTTTATGGCCATTGAGCCTAGACTGTCAGGTGTTTGCGCGGTTTGCACAGAGTTGTGTGCATTATGACCTGTGTGACCAGCTTGCGAGGCGTTTGTGCGGTTTGCACATATTTGTGTGTATTATGGCCTGTATGCTCAGTTCATAAGGCGTCTGCATAGATTGCACAAACGTTTCTGTGTATTTTGGCCATTGAGCCTGCCTTGGAGGCATTTTGGCAGAGGCTGGCTGTACGTTATAGATAGCAGAAATAGGAGGGGGTGCCTTATGTATCTTTTCCTTGCCCTAAAAGTCTAATAGAAATGTTCAGGTTCAGCTGATTGTCACTACATATTGTGTACATGTGAGTGGTTGGTACAGTGACCTACAGCTTTTGTCTGGTTTGTATGGAATAGAGTGGGCTGGTGCCATCAGTGCGTTGTTGGTAGCGGCTGTGTAGGGAATGTATGGTCTGCACACCTCAAGCTTCTCGTGCCTATGTGGCCTTGAGGTCGGTAACCGTGTCAAGTTTTGTGTTAGTATTTTGCACAGGGATCCGTATCTGCGAGTTAGTCGAGGTGTCATTTAGAAAGTGTTATGTTGGGTGGGGTGTCTTGTTGTTTGATGCTTGTGGCATCCAAGTATAGTATGCTTTTTTGTTTTCATGCTTCTTCTCTTTCATTGTTTATTGGAAGCGATTGAGTTGGGTATGTTTCTTGTTGAGCTGTGATAGTAGTGTGTATTGCTATAGTGAACATAGTGTAAGAGCAGCAACTATCTTGCTAAGCTGTAACAGGAGTGTGCATTATGGTAGTGAGAAGTGTGTAAGAACAACCAGTGTCTTACTAAGTTGTAACAGCTGTGTGTTATGGCATGAACATGCGCTAGAGCAACAAGGGTGGGTACAAGAGAGTATTGCAAAATGGTCCTTATCAGTCACATGTTTAGGTGTACTATAGGGAATTACGTTATCTCCAATTCTAGTCATCACAATGGGCCTCATTACACGTTAGGCGGTAAGGGTTTACCGGTACCGGTAAGGGCACCGGTACCGGTAAACCCTTATCGCCTTACTACGAGTTCCCTTTGCGGGACCCGACCTTAACGGCTGGTTTTACCAGCCGTTAAAATAGGGTGCCGCAAAGGAACCTTGGAGCTAATTACGGTATCACAATTTGCGGTACCGTAATTAGCGCCTTCCCCATTCCCATTATGCCCTATGGGGGCAAAAATGGGAATGGGGAAGTGCCTTGGTGAATGGGGAATTACCGCCCCCGCTCACCTTGGAGTAGGGCGGTAATTCCGCCATCCACCAAGATGTCAGCAGATTCGCTGGTATGTGTATTGTGTGGTCATCAGAATGCTTGTGTTCAATGAATCATTTCATGTCAACCTAGTAGTCTCTTGTTCTTACTGTGTTAAGTTGCTTTGCACACGAGCTGTTATTTTACTCGAGGCATTCTGTCATTCAGATAATGCTGCATTATGGCATTTAGCATGTAGTGTTTAGTGATAGGTTAATGAAGGCTAGAATTCTGCAGTCTGTATTCTGCCTGTCCCCAATATGTTATGAATGTTAAGGGGGGAGGAGTGTAGTGGGCACCTGCCAAGGCTGTGATGTCGTCCTTGGCAGGTGCAAAGGAATGTTGGTGTGTGGTTAATTATCAAGGTTCCATAGTTGTGAGTTAGTGAGGCAGAGCAGGAGCGTGAGGTGCTAGCATGGGTGATGGCGCCGGTAGCCTATGTAACAACTGCTTACTTAGCAACTTCCTGTAAAGTATTACTTGGTGCAATAAACGTGACTCACCTTGCACATCGGTCGACTCTGTGTCCTCCTGCTAACCACAACACACTGCTTAGCCACTCTGAGGATGTTGGGACTATCAGACACCGCTTGCCTCTGGATCCCACTTAAGGATAAAACACCCCCAAAATGTTGAAGTGTTAGTGTAACTTTATTTACAAAGCCAAAATGTTACCAAACATTGGTGTGGCCCCTCATTGGCCCAGCTTTGGTATTTCTCCTGGTCTCACTAAAAAAGACTTTACATTTCTTGACCGTTTTTTATTCTCAAAACACTACATAGTGCTATTCTTAGTTCTTATTTCACAGTTAGTCGTATTTTATTTCCAGTCTCTCCTATTTCCTCAACTTTACTTTAATGGTAACTAGTTAATACAGTAGTATTATTTTTGGGATACTGTTTGTCTGGGCATTAAACCTTATGTTGAAACTTTGTATTTTAATGGGCATTTTTGCATTTGACATGTAGATATGCATCACAGTTGTGCCGGGAGCAGATGTGTGATGTTTGATGTGTGTATGCCAGCACTCAGTGACCTAACAGCAACATTTTAAAAATGTATCCTGCACGGGTGCCACAAATACAGGGTAAAGGTTAAGTTCTTAATCTTTTAACCATACTTTACTTGTTTTCTTATTCCCCAGTACCATTTGCAGGATTAAGACTTGAGTTTAGTGAAACTACCAAGAGGAAACAGTGACGAATCCAGGGAATTCGTCACCTCTACCCAAGGGGAGCCACTCCCTTTTGAACTAGAGAGGTGAACTCGCTATACCTAACACCCCCTAGGGGACAGGGAAAGTGGGTGCCCACTGGGGGAGACGCCGGCTTTAGAGGACAGGACATCCATTAACAATGATATGCATGAACCTCCCTTGTCCCAAAGAGCTAATATTTTTAATGGCTAAATGGGAATCTCATTCGACAGATATAGAAATAGTCATGAAGTGGGAGCTGGTGTAGTTTCTGATCCATGAATGTTGCCCTCATTCTTGATCCATTAATGGTTCCCTCATTCTGTGAAATGATGAACCGATGGCATGATTTGTCTCTTTCCAGGGGGCGGGGGAAGACTAAAAATACCCATGAGAATGCTCAAAGCAAGGGGCAGGAGCAAGAGAGCATGCAGGAGAGAGGCAAGCCAGCCAGTGCTCCCGCGACACAGTGCAGGGCCATTGCTCCCTTGAAGGTGGTATCAGGAAGCAGTCACACGTTGACGCCGTGGAGCGCGGAGAAGCGATGCAACCAGCTGAGTGCTGCTTCCTGCAGTCAGACCTGGAACTGGAGTATCTCGGCGCTGCTGACTTGAGAAGGGGCGTGACCGCCCAAACAGTGGTCCACCGTGCTGGTAGGAAGCACTGGAGACTGTGCAGTGAAGTGGAAGAGGGTAAACAAACCGAAGCTACACCAAAGCCATGCTGGTACCTTTCCTGAGGACCACGACCACAAGATTTCAGGTATGCAGTGAATTCAGGGAACCAGGAGGAGAGTGGAATGGCCCATACATACCCCAGGTCAGCGTGAGATGAGATATAACTCATGCCAGAGTGAGAGCACAAATACCCCAATCCAGGGTGTGAAGGCTACCAAGCCCAAAGTGATTAAAGCAACAACTAAATTGAACTGGGGCGAGGTCCCACATATCCGAAGCTGGGGTGAGAATCCAAACAGAACAAGAGGGGCTAGAGGAACAGAGAACCTGAACCTGAAGCAGGGCAAGACCCCACATGTCCCTAGACAGGTTGAGAATCGGAATAGCCCAAGAGGGGCTGAAGTGCCAGAAAACATGAACCAGGGTGAGGCCACATACATCCCAAGCCGGGATAAGAATCCAAACTGCCAAAGAGGATCTGAAACAACAGAGTGTGTGAACTTGGGCAAGGCCCCACATAACCCAACATATATAACTAGTAGGAAACTGGTTACCACTCCCTTTACACTTAACACGTATGTGTATGCACAACCAAACACCTTCGGATGACCTAATTATTTGGTGAACGAAGACATAAAGTGACAACTCTATATGGAAAAATATACTCCTTTAATCCAAGAGTATATATTTCCATGCTAGTTTCCTTCTAGTTCTGTATGCTCAGTTCTCTTTCCGCTGTGAAACTGGTCCCCCATTAACAAAATGTATTGGGAAGTACCCATTGTTTGATATATACCCACATAACCCAACCCGAGGCGAGAAGCGGAGAGAGACAGGGAGGCAGAAAGCCCAACCAGGGCTGAGAGAACTAAAACCCCATGAGCAAAGGACGGGGCGAGACTCAAGAGGGCCCAGAGGTGGCCACCCAGGACCAAACTCAGTAGGGGCTGCACATCCTGAGACCCCAGGGAGGGGTAGGAGTCAAAATGATTACGCACAAGTCCCGCTTACTCAAGAAATTTTGCATTTTCCTCATGGGGCAGCCAGGAGGCATAGAGACATTGGGTCTCAATACGAGGTTGGCGGTAACCCACCGGTGCCACTAGTGGGTTGGCACCAACACCATAACACTGTTTCCGCCACCTGAGATCCCGGTGCCACCAGGACATTACAAGTCCTGGTGACCGGGATATCAGGCAGTGGAAAATGTTGTGCCCCATTCCCGTGAAGTCCAATAGGACTCCATGGGAATGGGTGCATGGTGCTTCCATAGCAACCCTGCCTACTGGGGTCAATGCGCCCGGCAGGCAGAGTTGTAGCCTGCCGGTCTGGAAAGGGTGCCTGCACGCTGCTACCTGCACAGTTACTTCTGCACAAGCAGACTCATAATGAGGCCCATTGCCTATTTCTTTAAGTAGGCCCAAAAGAACTTGTTGAACTATTTGATTAGAACTTGTTAGGCAGAATCCTGTGCAGTTCCCTTAGGGAGCACTAGAGAAGATTAAGACTACAGGAATATGCAATAAATCTCCTTTGGTATTAGTCTGTACCACACAGATTTAGTTGGTAGCTGTGGCTAAGCAGTCAGACGTATCTCAAGAGGGAGATGAGCAGTATTCAGGGTTTGCACATTAGGACTACAATACTATGGAACAAGGAAACACTGACCAAAGCTTTGTATCAAAAAGAATATATATATTTATTTTACACACTCTGATGTTCACACACAAATCACTATTATAAAAGCAAGTTAAATCAGTCAGGAAAAGTATACACAACTCCCTATTTAAATTGTAGACAAGTTTGAGTAAGAGTGAAAACTGAGCAAGACGGCACAGTGAAAACCAAGCAGAAATGGCACTCTAACAATTTCTCAAAAGGGAGGGAAGGACAAGTTATACAGGAATATACTCTTAAATACACCAGCAACACTTCCCAATAAGATTGTGAACAAGTTAGGCAAGGCAGTACTTTAGCATGTATAATACTGAGGTGAAAACCGAGCAAAATGGCACTTCACAGGTTTAAAAAGAGGGAAGAAAAAGGTGGTTATAAGAATTAGGTGACCCAAAACATTTCGAGGTGAGAAGCAATCTAGAGAAGGCAGTTGTAACAGTTTTAGCCAGAGTCAATAGGCCTGTGCCAGAGTCAGTGGTACAGGGCAAAGTGCCCAGCAGCAAAATGTTCTTGTCGCTGCAGTCAAGTCTTTGTTAAATGATTCAAAAAGGCGGTTGCAGAAGGTGAAAGACAATGTTAGATGATAGGGGCAGCCAGCCCAGTAGATAAGTAAAGGATTTAAAACACCTTTAGCAGTACCCAACGAAAAGGGAGGCCTGGCGGAACAATGTACCTTAAAAGTGGAAGAGGCTCCTGCGGTGGCAGTAGTGCCTGCAGTTCGGGAGATCCAGCAGAGGAAGAGAGGCTCTCATCATGGCAGAAGGTTCGAGTTACTGCACTGCCCATGGATGAAACCAGACTTCCTGTGAAGTCCAATAGGACTCCATGGGAATGGGTGCATGGTGCTGGTGCTTCCATAGCAACCCTGCCTACTGGGGTCAATGCGCCCGGCAGGCAGAGTTGTAGCCTGCCCGTCAGGAAAGGGTGCCTGCACGCTGCTACCTGCACACTTACTTCTGCACCAGCAGACTCATAATGAGGCCCATTGCCTATTTCTTTAACTAGGCCCAAAAGAACTTGTTGAACTATTTGATTAGAACTTGTTAGGCAGAATCCTGTGCAGTTCCCTTATGGAGCACTGGAGAAGATTAAGACTACAGGAATATGCAATAAATCTCCTTTGGTATCAGTCTGTACCACAAAGATTTAGTTGGTAGCTGTGGCTAAGCAGTCAGACGTATCTCAAGAGGGAGATGAGCAGTATTCAGGGTTTACACATTAGGACTACAATACTATGGAACAAGGAAACACTGACCAAAGCTTTGTATCAAAAAGAACATATATATTTATTTTACACAACCTGATGTTCGCACACAAATCACTATTATAAAAGCAAGTTAAATCAGTCAGGAAAAGTATACACAACTCCCTATTTAAATTGTAGACAAGTTTGAGTAAGAGTGAAAACTGAGCAAAACGGCAAAGTGAAAACCAAGCAGAAATGGCACTCTAACAATTTCTCAAAAGGGAGGGAAGGACAAGTTATACAGGAATATACTCTTAAACACACCAGCAACACTTCCCAATAAGATTGTGAACAAGTTAGGCAAGGCAGTACTTTAGCATGTATAATACTGAGGTGAAACCCAAGCAAAATGGCACTTCACAAGTTTAAAAAGAGGGAAGAAAAAGGTGGTTATAAGAATTAGGTGACCCAACACATTTCGAGGTGAGAAGCAATCTAGAGAAGGCAGTTGTAACAGTTTTAGCCAGAGTCAATAGGCCTGTGCCAGACTCAGTGGTACAGGGCAAAGTGCCCAGCAGCAAAATGTTCTTGTCGGTGCAGTCAAGTCTTTTTTAAATGATTCAAAAAGGCAGTTGCAGAAGGTGAAAGACAATGTTAGATGATAGGGGCAGCCAACCCAGTAGATAAGTAAAGGATTTAAAACACCTTTAGCAGCACCCAACGAAAAGGGAGGCCTGGCGGAACAATGTACCTTAAAAGTGGAAGAGGCTCCTGCGGTGGCAGTAGTCCCTGCAGTTCGGGAAATCCAGCAGAGGAAGAGAGGCTCTCGTCATGGCGGAAGGTTCGAGTTACTGCACTGCCCAGGGATGAAACCAGCTGCGGTGCTGCCCAACGAATAAAAGGTACGCTCCTTTAAATCGCGGTCCGGGTGGACGGGTGCCTGGCTATCCGGTCTCCTAGTGCTTGGCACTGGCTATTCGACCAAGGCAGGTCCTGGAAGGCAATTGGTGAACTGGTTAGCCCCACCAGCTCAAGGGAAGAAGACTCTTGCAGGTGAAGATCTTCTCGAGTCGTTGGAGAAAAGGGTGAGGATCTGCAGCAGGGCTTTACCGGTGGTTCAGTCGTTGCAGATGTCTTTGGCTTCTCTCCGCTTCAGCTTCTTAGTTCCAGTGGCGAAGTCTTGTCCTCCAGTCCTCAGGACCCTGCTTTTATGCAGCAAGACCCCCATTCATACAGCCTAGCTGTCACTCACACAGTGGGGTGGCTCTCCTGGCGGGAGAACCCCCCAACCTATCAGGGCAGAGTGTGACTTGGGTTGCATAGGCAACCCTGTCCAGAGTGCCTATTCCCCCTCCCACACATCCTGTCTACCTCAGACTCAGTGGCGCCTAGAGGAGGGCTTCTGTGCAGAAGCTCGCCAAAAGGACGAACAAAGGATCCCCAACCTGGGTTAGGACTATAGAGAAAGACACGAGAAAGAAATTAAATCAAAGTTCTGGCAATAAAAACCTACCGGAGTAAAGTTAATATTCAAATAAACCGCCGATGTGTTAGAGGCTGTCAGTAAAAGTGGTAGCCTCGAACAATGGGAAAATCCCATAGGAAAATATTCGCAGTCGAATATTTATGGTAGTAATATTTATGTGCCTTCCAGTACCACCTTGCCTCCCACTATTAATCCTGCTGTTGTTGCCTCTACTCACCCCGAACATACCACCTATATTGCTTGTTTTTTTTTTTTTTTAACTTTGTTTATTTTCAATCAAGGCAGAATGATAATTACAAACAGTATCAGCAGTGATTCTTTAGGTGTATTGATCCCAGTCTCTTATCCCCCCCCTGGGTTTCCTCCCTCTCCTCGTTCTTCGGCCTCATTGCTCCTCCGTCTCTGGAGGTGGTATCTTCCCTCCTAGATTTTCCGCTTCTTGCCTCAGCGTCTATGGGTGCTTGTTTTTTTAATGCATACTTGCCTACCCTGCATACACACGATTGTAGGGCCATACAGAAAGGGTCAGACCTCTCTGTGTTTATCTGTGGCAGCCCACTGGCACCTTGCCCTCCTATGGCACACTACAATGGAAGTACCGTGTAAAATATGATGATGTTGTTGATTCCAGTATTCGGCTCTCGTATACAACCTGGTGAAGTCTACTTGCACCCCTCTGTTTTCATATTGCTATCTATCACACATGTGTGATTTTCGAATCGCGATGTTCCAGTACCCCACCGCATCTGTTGAAATATGCTTTTCCTGTACCCATTGTGATTTCAGTATCTAGTTGTCCTAGTGACCCACCGCATGTTACATTGCCTCTGCCTGCTAATGTGTGCCGTGCAATACTCAGACTGCCATTTTCAGTTGTGTGTCGCATGGTCGCCAACATACCACATTTGATTGTGTTGTGCCTTATGGTCGTTAACAGACCACTTTGATTGTGTTGTGCCTTATGGTCGCTAACACACCACTTTGATTGTGTTGTGCCTTATGGTCGCTAACAGACCACTTTGATTGTGTTGTTCCTTATGGTCGCTAACAGACTACTGTGATTGTGTTGTGCCTATGGTCGCTAACAGACCACTTAATTGTGTTGTGCCTATGGTCGCTAACAGACCACATCTGATTGTGCCACGAACAAGCCTCAAACTTTGCAAGTGTTTTAACTCCGAATCTAGTGTTACCGCCTGTAAACCCCAGGGCTTACAAGCATTAGCGTAGCCAATAACCTCCACCATACCCATAGTAGCCCGCCCAATTCCATATCTGAACTATGCCAGCCTGGCTAGTACTCATCATGCTACCCTTCTGCATTATGCCCGATTGCACGCCTTGTAGCAGAAATAGCTATATCTCTTTTAGCAATGGACTCGCCAAGCTTGGCTGTCCCAGATACTACCCCATTCCCTGCCCTACACCCTTCCTGCCCTCCCAGTCTCCTTTCCCCTATAGGGCACCTACAGTCCACAGCACTAAAATCAGCATTACTCTAGGTAACCCTCCACCTAACCTCATCACAGATGACCATTCTGACAATATCCAGAACCCACCAAATATGCTAGATGAGCGCCCTACAGCCCACCCTAACCTCATGACCCGTAACGACAGACTAGGCTATAGACTCCCCACTCTACTTAACAAAGTGACCAACAACCCTACAACTTAAGTCACTAACAAAAATATCTTTGCAAATACTATGCCTCTCAAAGGAGCCCTACTCAATGTTAGATCCCTTGTGGGCCACCCTACAGAAATTGCTGACATTATCCGTTCACCAAACTTGGATTTCCTCGCCACTACTGAAACCTGGCTTCATGCCACAGCAGGTCCCTCTCTAACCCTTGCGGTTCCAGACAACTACTCCATCCTCAGGGCCGACACACCTAATGCCCGTGGAGGAGGTGTAGCACTTATATTCAAATCCTCCCTTGACATTAGATCCGTAACTTCCCTTCCTCTAAACTCCTGTGAACACCTATCCGTTAAAATTCAAACCACTCCTAAAAATACCATTTCCCTGGAACTAATATACAGACCCCCTGGTCCCATGGGTTCCTTCGAGGAAGATATAACTTCCCTCATAGCTGAAAAATCTAAACCCTTATCACAGAATATTATTATAGGTGACTTTAACTTAGGATACAACGATCCTCACGACACTCCAGCATCCTCCCTTGCTAATGCCCTTTGCGAACAGAACTACATTCAACTTAACTCCCTACCCACACATCAGAAAGGCAGAACCTTAGACTGTCTCGCTGCCCACAACTGCAACATTATCTGCAAGGACCCCACCCAACCACTTATTTGGACTGACCACTTCCAACTTTCATTTGACATTAGCACCAATAACCCTCTCCATATACATTACCCACCTGCACCAGCATATCTGACGAGAAATAAGCGGAACATCACCGCTGAAGCCCTCATCCCACTGGTTCTACCCACTCTAAATATGATCCCCAATTCATCAGACCCTAACTTACTAGTAGACATCTACAATAACGCCATGACCAAAGCTATTGACCTTGTTGCCCCTCTAAAACTATGTAAAGGTAAACCCAAAGCTCACCTTAACGCCTGGTACACACCAGAACTTAAAATACTAAGAAATAAATAAAAAGTCCAAATTGGAAGCCCTTTGGAAAATGAACCCGACAGAGGAACACAAAATGAATCTTACTAATGCATCCTACCATTATAAAAAAGAAATAATTTGCACAAAAAAGGAAGCCTACAATATAAGAATAAGTAATGCTAGTTCCAGTACCAAAGAATTATTCACCATCCTGAAAGAGTTAGAAAATCCCAATCCACCTACGGACATGTCCGTGAAGGACCAACGCTGGTGCACTAGCATCCAAGATGCCCTTGCGAACAAAATCACTGGCCTTCAAACAAAAATTGAAAAAAAAAGACTACAACTTTCCAACAGCAGCCCCACACCTAGCCCCCCTAACCTTAGCCTACCCATTACCTCCAACACTAACCATGGCTTCACCTTCAAAAAAGTAACCGTATTAGAAGTGCAAAAAATCATAACCTCCCTCAAACCTTCAAACTGCAAGGGGGACAGTTGCCCTGCACAGATTGTAAAAGATGCAGCTAGAGACCTCGCCCCCTTCATTTCTAAGCTCATAAACGTGTAATTATCTACTAATTAGGTACCCAATAATCTGAAACAGTCATGGGTCCTCCCGTTACTAAAAAAACAAACCTTGGACCCAGCCATCCCTACAAATTACAGGCCTATCACAACCATTCCCTTCCTGTTAAAAATCCTTGACAGAGTGGCTTACTTGCAAATTCAGCATTACAGAGAGTCCAACCAATTACTCGGATTACGTCAGTCTGGCTTCCGGCCTCAACATGGAACAGAAACTGCCCTTGTTGATCTTAAAAGTCATATTGACGAAATTAAAGATATGGGCAAGGCTGCCATCTTGCTCCTTTTAGATCTCTCAGCAGCCTTCGACCTGGTCGACCATAAAATATTCTGCAACCACCTCTCTTCTGCCGCCCACTTCTCTCCCTCTGCTGTCTCGTGGATACAGTCCTTCCTGGCCAATAGAACCATGGGAGTCTTCTCTCCAGTGGCAGCAGCAGACCCTATCCCTATCACCTGCGGTGTCCCACAAGGCTCCTGTGTTTCACCGACCCTATACAACATCTTTCCAAAGCCCCTCTTTGATAAACTGGACCATCTGGGTGTCACCTACACAAACTACGCGGATGACACCCAGATACTCCTCACCATCTCGGGCAACTACAATACTGATGTAGCCAGGCTCAATGAAATCTTCTCTGTCATTCAGGCATGGATGGCCACACACGGCCTCTGCCTGAATGACGAGAAGACTGAACTGCTCATCGTTGGCGCACCAAACAACCTACAAAAACTAAGTTCAAATATTATAATTGATGGCAATACAATCCCGATCGCCAAAAGCATGAAAACACTTGGCTTCTATCTCGATGCCAATATAAACCTCACTAAACAAGTCAACTCGATCGCCTCAGCCACTGCCTATACAGGAAAACTAATTAGAGCCTGTAGACCATTTCTTTCCCCTAATAGCTGCCTCACGCTAGCCAGAGCTCTTATACAATCTAAGTTAGACTACTGCAATAGCCTCTACTTAGGTGCCAACCAAGCGATAATCAGCAAACTCCAAGTCCTTCAAAATAATGCGCTACGAGCAGAGCTAAACATTCCCAGGCATGAGCATATCCCTGCCACTAGAACTACATGCAAATGGCTCACCATCCAACATAAAATCGATCTAAAATCCCTCTGCCTCACTTACAAAGCCCTCAACCATCTAGCCCCCCCCACCTTACTAACAAATTCACCATGAGAACCTCCATCAGAACCACGAGATCGTCCAATAACCTATGTCTTACAGTACCCAGATTTACCTCTAAAAGAGCCGGTGGCTCAAGCTTCACTGTCCTCGCCTCCCAACTCTGGAATACCTTGCCACTGAATATTAAGTCGTCCAAATTCTTCCAGTCGTTCAGGAAACTTGCGATTGGGTGGCTCCTGACAAAAAGTCAACCTTTAAGTTAGACCAAGCTATAAACTGTACATATTGCACATGTCTCATTTTGTCATATTTGGTTGCTATCACTTCCATTGTCTGTATATTCTGTATATACTTGCTGCCTTACTATTATTGTTATTCTATGTACTGTGCCTGTAACTTGTACTAAGCGCCCTTATACTCCCGGGTCCGGAGCGCTATAGAAATAAATAAACATAAACATAAAAACATAAAGGTAACCACTACCACCAGCCAGAAACTTTTGAGAGAGGGACTGTACGTACCCCCTCGAAAATGAACACTAAGGGAAAACTATTAACCCTTCCCAGTACCTCCATAGTAAAATGGGTTGTACTGGTTTTATTCATAAGATTTGACTAGTAAAGTCAATGGGGACTTTACATGCCCTGGCAGACATTAGTCAGTCCCAGGGTATGGAGTCTATGTTTGGGGGTCGCAACGACACCACTGTGGTACGGCACGGAGGGTGTTGTGTACCACACATGTAAAAAGATTATTCCTATTAGGGTGAGAAAAACCCCATATACCATAAGCACACAAGATAGCCTAAAACACACTCTAGCAATCTGCCTAAGAGTGGGAAAAAGGGCCTCACTTTTCAGGAGAAAAAAAAGAAACCCTTCAAATCCAGCAAAGCTGCTGGGGGACTCTATAGGTAAGGGAAATTAGCCAAAGAAGAGAATTCTCCCTAACACTCGCCCACCCAGACTAAGGGACAGGAGGATCTAATCCATTCCTGGATGAGTCTCTTACCTCTAGTCGGTTGAAAACATCCTAGAGAGACCATCAGCATTTTGGTGGTGACATCCTGACCTGTGCTCAATGGTAAAATCAAACCCTTGGAGGCAGATTGATCATCTTAACAGTTTTGGGTTTTCCCCTTTCATTTGCATCAACCATCTCAAGGGTTGGTGGTCAGTCTGAATAGTGAAAGTAGAACCATACACGTATGGCCTAAACTTCTTCAGAGACCACACAATGGCGAAACATTCTCTCTCAATAGTTGCCCACCTTGTCTCAGGTTCCTTCAGTTTCCTACTGATGAAGCAAATGGGGGGTTCCCTATCTTTCTCATCCAGTTGACTAAGGACTGCAGCTATACCTGTATTGGAAGCATCTGTTTGCACAATGAAGGGTTGGTGGTAGTCAGGAGCTCTTAGAATTGGAGCTTGACAAAGGGCTCTTTTTAGGCTTTCAAAGTACTGATTGCACTCCTCATTCCATTTGACCTTTTTAGGAAACTTAGGAGAGGAGATCACATTCAGTGGAGAAGCTATGGTCCCATAGTTCTCAATGAAATTCCTGTAATACCCAGTAAGACCTAAGAAGGCTCTCACCTGGGTTTGAGTAGTAGGTGTTGTCCAATTTTGCACAGCTTCTATCTTGCTGAGAAAAGGCCTTATTTCACCACCTCCTACCTTATGTCCAATGTAGACCACTTTACTCTGACCAATTTGACATTTGCTTGCCTTTATGGTCAGTTGAGACTTCTCAAGAGCCTGCAAAACATATCCCAGGTGGTCAACATGTTCTTTCCAAGTAGGGCTGAACACTGCAATGTCGTCCAAGTATGCCATGCAGAAGTCCTCCATCCCATTCAGAACCTGGTTAACCATCCTTTGGAATGTAGCAGGTGCATTCTTTAATCCAAAAGGCATAACCTTAAACTGGTATAAGCCAACTGGGGTGAGAATGCAGTTTTCTCCTTGGCATGGTCTGTCAGGGCTATTTGCCAATAGCCTGATGTGAGATCAAATGTGCTGAGGAACTTGGCTGAACCAAGTCTATCCCCTAGCTCATCTGTCCTTGGCAAATGATGGGCATCCGTCTTGGTGACTGCATTTAGAGCTCTATAGTCCACACAGAATCTCAACTCCTTGTATCCTGCCTTTGGTACTAACACAACTGGGCTAGACCATGAACTAGTAGAGGGTTCTATTACCCTGAGATCAAGCATCTTGTTGACCTCTCCTTTGATGTGGGTCCTTATATTTTCTGACATTCTGTAACACCTGCTTTTGACAGGTTAACAGTCACCAGTGTTTATGTCATGCCGGCCTCAAGGGGTCAAGCCTGGTGAAAGTGAAAACAAGGGGGCACATTGATTTAACAACAATTTGCACTCCTCCAGTTGTTCAGAAGTCAGATTAGAAGAGAGATTAACTCCGTCTATTTGCTCATCTAAAGGCTTGCCTCTGAGAAGGTCAGACAGAGGTTCACTCTCCTCCTCCTCTTGAGCTGAAGCTAGAGGCAAAGCTCCCAGTTCTGGTCTCGAGACATAATCTTTTAGACAGTTGGTGTGAAAGACTCGGGGAGCCTCCTTAGGATTGCCTAAGTCCACCAGATAGTTCACCTCTCCAAGTTTTCCCACAATCTTGAAGGGTCCTATCCACTTGTCCTGCAAGGCCCTCTGCCTTGTTGGCACCATAACAAGAACTAGCTGGTCTTGAGCGAACTCAACCATGTTGGCCTTCTGGTCATGCCAATGCTTAACCAGAGCCTGACCTGCTTTCAAGTTATCACTTGCCTCTGCCATCATGTGTGACATTCTCCGCCGGAGTCCTATCACATAGTCAGTCACTCTGACTGGCTTGGGGGAAGGAGCACTCTCCAACCACTCCTTGATCAGATCCAATGGACCGCTGACCGGTTGGCCATAGAGAAGTTCAAAGGGACTGTAATCCACTCCCTCCTGAGGGACTTCTCTATATGCAAAGAGAAGGCATGGCAATAGAGGATCCCACTTTTTCTTAAGGGGGTCTTCTAGAGCTCCTATCATGCTCTTAATGGTTCTGTTAAACCTTTCTACCAATCCATTTGTCTGAGGGTGGTATGCTCTTGAGAACTTGTAGGTAACTCTGCAGTTTTTCCACATGGCTTCATGTAGTGAGACATACAATTTGATATTACCTCCTTAGGAAACCCAGCCCTGGTAAAAATACCAAGGAGGGCCTTAGCTACAGCCTGAGCTGTAACAGTCCTCATAGGAATTGCTTCAGGGTACCTAGTAGCATGGTCTACTACAACAAGGATGAACCTGTTGCCTGAAGAGGTTGGAGGTTCAACAGGACCGACAATGTCGATTCCCACCCTCTCAAATGGTACTCCCACCACACGGAGGGGCACTAAAGGTGCCACGTTCTTGGAGCCACTCTTACCAGAAGTTTGGCAGGTGTGGCAACTCTAGCAATACTTATTTACATCAGCCCCCATTTTAGGCCAATAAAAGTAGAGAGAGAGCCTTTCCTTGGTCTTCTTGAAACTCAAGTGACCAGCCAAAGGTATCTCATGGGCTAATTGCAAGAATTGGAGTCTGTTCGCTTTTGGTACTACAAGTCTCTTGTAGTCTCCAGGTGTTGACTCAGTCGGTTCACTATAGAAGAGGCCATCTTCCCAGTGTAAACTATACTTCCCAGGCTCTTTCTCTTCAAGCTGAGAAGCTGCCTGGTGGCGAAGACCTTCCAGAGATGAACATTCTCTTTGTCCCCTACTGAAGTCTGTCCTGTTGGGGCCACCTTCTGCCAGTAAAGACTGCAGCTCAGAGTGGTCCAAAGGGTCCAGATCACAAATAAGATTCTGGCCTCCTACTAGATCTGAAGCCTCAGGTTCTAGTTCAACCACACAGGGCGGTACCTCCCTCTCAGCCTCAGCTGGAGGTGGAATCACAGGTGTGATTTTTGCTAACCTAGGAGATTTCCTGGTTGGCAGCACTGGAGTGCTGTCTGCTGGTTTCTTCCTAGAAGTCTTGGGTTTCCCCTTTGCTTCTGGTTGTCTCAAAATTGCAGTAAGTAACTCCAGTGGAGTAGGAGTGATTTATTTTTCCATCATCTACTCAGGAGAGCCTCTTAAGGTCCTCTCCCTTGCAGGTCTGGTGAGCTCCTGTAATATCTTACTATGATGTCTGAGAGTACTTGACACTACTCCAAGATCTTTCAGATCATTGCCCAACAACACCCTTCCAACTCAGGAGAGCAGGCATCATAGATAGACTCCAACATTACAAGATTTCTCATTCCTTCATAAGTGTTCACTCCGTAACCCTTAATCCATCCCTCTAAGTTTTTCAAACACTCATTCACCTAAGTAGCCCAAGGGGTACTATCATGCTTTATGAGGGTCCTAAACCTCTTAAGGTACTGGGAAGGGGTCTTCCCAAATCTAGCTATTAAAGCTAGCTTTACACTTTCATAATCCATCCTATCCACCTCTCCCAACTCCATTACCACATCAGATGCAACAGGGGGGAGCATAGAGAACAAACAGGGGATCAACTGATTTCCTGTGATGTCCTGGAGCCCATGATTGTACTCAAAGGATCCCTTCATCCCTAGCTCATGGTTGAGCTCTATTTCTTTGAGAAAAGAACTGCACACATCCATGTTACTGTGCCACGGTTTGATTTCAATAACCAGAGTTACTTCATGTGTAAAAGTTATCAATTTATTGATAGCCCTTTGCGATAACACGTGTTTCGGCACAAACCATGTGCCTTCCTCAGATCAGGGCAATGTTATCAAATTTTACAAAATGTGGAGCTAGTGAAAACATATATTAAAATAAAAATGCGAAAACAAAATTAACATTGAAGTGTTAACCAAAAAACATCAAAAACAAAATGGGAAAGAAGCCCCCAATTGGGCCACACAAATCATATTATTGCCATATGAATTAGCCAAAGAAGAAAGTGGACATAAAAATAAATAGAAAAAATAGAAAAAATTGAAAAACTATTTTTAGACATAGAACTATTCAGTTTAGGTAGATCAGATAACATCCCAGAGCATTACATGATGGTAAAATACGACATAGCAAGAGTTAAGTTTTTGAGGAAGGGTTAAATCATACCATCCAGCCATCAGGTGTCATAGAAACGTAAATAAAGATTGAGGAAAAAATTCATGGAGAGGGAGAAAAAGATGAGAGGGGAAAGACCATTAGATGATTATTCAGTGTGCATTAGTTATATAATTGGTAAGGCCCGTGTGGCCAATTCCAGCTTACCCATCGGCTGAATTTTGTTGAAGAATGAGTTGAAGAATGAGTCCCATCAGACTCGTCTGAGAATAGAAATGAAAATTCTAGGTTATTGTACCATTTTTGTGAATGAGATTAGCACCCCCTGAGTCTTAGTCACTAAGGGCCCGGGCGTATATCAATTCACAGACAGTATTCGTATGCCTAAATGTATGTGCGCAATCGTGTATTCAGGTTCGGATTTAAGCCTCGGCATCCTTTGCCGCTGGGTTAATGGTTACAATTAAATATGCGGTTCAAGATGACGTTAAAAATGCAAACTAAACAATGGGCGGTTGGAACACATACGAATGTGTCTAAACCCTGCGTTCAAATTATATGTGCTAGGGCGTGGGTAAGAAAAGCCTGCACATTGATGCGAGCGGTGGACAACCAATGTGTCTGCTTGGAGCGCAGACCCTGCATTAATTGGTGCGTTGATCGGTGGGCTTGTGAGCCCCCTAGGGGCTTACCTGAAAAGTTCCAGAGATTCGTCTCGCATGTCAGCTTGTCAAAGCAGGGACTCGCCCTACGAGTTCCAAGGTTTATAGTGGGTTGCTATGGTACTATGGTACTTAGTAGAAGTCCTACCTCTATTTTCATCTTCTAAAATAATGTCGGCCATGTTTTGGGAGATATGCTTGTTCTATTCCGATATTTGTGTACGTTCGTGCATGAGACCTCGGACCTGACATAGCGCATTATATTTAATGCGTTTAGGGAATCTGTTGAGACATTCCTAGAAATAATTAGAAATAATTAGTGAATTCTAAACATAATACCAACGGCCCATCTGTGAATTGGATCTTGGAAGAGTGTTGGTTCCTCCGAGGGCTTTCTGTGGATTGTGGTCCTGGTAATGCTGTCGATCATGGCAGACTGGCAAGTACCAAGTGCATTCTGGGGATTGTGGTCCTAGTGGAATTGTCGGTCAAGGCAGACTGGCAAGTACCATGTCCCTTGCTATATGCCAATGGTTATAGGTGTTTATCAATGTTTATCAACTGTATATGGACGTGTTGCCCGCTCGTGTGGAGGCAATTACGTTCCTCCATATTCACGAGTTAAAAATGATGTAGGTGGATACTAGATTGGATAGAGCTTCGCCAGATTTCATCAAAAAAAACCTAATTGGAAACTGTATCTGCGATTGGGATTATTGAACTTCGCTTTTTGCCTTCCAAGTTGGAAGCTACAAAAGTGTGAAATACATTCCCTTATATGAATATACCGCTAGCCCCATTAGAGGTTACTATCTGACAAATCATAGAAAATATGACATTTCGTTGTCTGTGTTGAGGCCAGTTTCCACACATCTGAAAAAGTTAATGAGTTTGGCCTCCTCCTGACGAAGCAAAAGTTCCTGATTGCCTCCTCTGCATCCCAGTGACACTTTTTTTAAACCAATGTATTTGATATATAGTTTGTTATCCATCTGGTGGGCGTGCTGCCAATGATCAGCAAGGGGCAGTTTCTTGTCCTGGCTTCCGGATGCTGGCAAGTGTTCTCTGATCCAGAAGCGCAGTTCACGAATAGTACTGCCAACATAGATTTATTTGCAAGTACAGATAATTGCATATATGACATATTTGCTTCTGCAGTTTATCTGTTCTCGTATCCTGATTTGAAATCCATTATCTGCTTTGAAAAAGTCTGTCATGGTTGTCGCATGTTTACACATTGAACAGGTACCGCATTTTCTAAAACCTGGGCTGGATTCTTTTAGCCAGGTCTTGGTTGTTGCCTGTTCATATTCAGGTAATAGTGAAGGGGTGATGCTCTGTTTCAGGACAACATGATAGACGCCTTCTATAAATCAGTCACCAAAGAACTATGCAAGATCCAAGACAAACAGGGGAGTAACCGCAGACAGACAGGACGGGAGAATCTCACACTACAAGAGAAGAATGCACTCCACAAACTCAAAACCAATCGACATCTGGTTATTAAAGAAGCTGACAAAGGCGGAAATATAGTCATTATGAACCGTACAAACTATATAGAGATGGCTCAAAATCATCTGGATACACCAAACAGTTATGAAGTTATGAGAAGCAATCCCATGATCAGGATTGTTCAAGAACTCAAGGAAAAACAAAGAGGTGATGGCTGGAAGGTTTAGACTGAATCTTAACCACTGGCATTGCTCGGGGCAACCCTCCAGACCATCGTTCTTCGCCTGCCAAGCCATTACAGAAGGGGTAAGACCATATGCAAATCAGGCTTGGCCCCACCCCAAAAGGGGAAGTCCAGCCCGAACTGCTAGGTCACATCCCTTCTGCACGAGACCACAAGCATCCCCAAACATGTTTCACCCTTGTTGGGGCTCATCAGTGAGGAGTAGCTTGGGTCTCTAGGCCCAGCAGGCACAGGACCCACGTCTGGGCATACCCGTCCCACTCGGGGTGACAAAGCAAAAACAAAGAGATGATGGCTGGAAGGTTTAGACAGAATCTTGACCACTGGCATTGCTCGGGGCAACCCTCCAGACCATCGTTCTTCGCCTGCCAAGCCATTACAGAAGGGGTAAGACCATATGCAAATCAGGCTTGGCCCCACCCCAAAAGGGGAAGTCCAGCCCGAACTGCTAGGTCACATCCCTTCTGTACGAGACCACAAGCATCCCCAAACATGTTTCACCCTTGTTGGGGCTCATCAGTGAGGAGTAGCTTGGGTCTCTAGGCCCAGCATGCACGGGACCCACGTCTGGGCATACCCGTCCCACTCGGGATGACAAAGCAAAAACAAAGAGGTGATGGCTGGAAGGTTTAGACTGAATCTTAACCACTGGCATTGCTCGGGGCAACCCTCCAGACCATCGTTCTTCACCTGCCAAGCCATTACAGAAGGGGTAAGACCATATGCAAATCAGGCTTGGCCCCACCCCAAAAGGGAAAGTCCAGCCCGAACTGCTAGGTCACATCCCTTCTGCACGAGACCACAAGCATCCCCAAACATGTTTCTCCCTTGTTGGGGCTCATCAGTGAGAAGTAGCTTGGGTCTCTAGGCCCAGCAGGCACGGGACCCACGTCTGGGCATACCCGTCCCACTCCGGGTGACAAAGTAAAAACAAAGAGGTGATGGCTGGAAGGTTTAGACTGAATCTTAACCACTGGCATTGCTCGGGGCATCCATCCAGACCATCGTTCTTCGCCGGCCAAGCCATTACAGAAGGGGTAAGACCATATGCAAATCAGGCTTGGCCCCACCCCAAAAGGGGAAGTCCAGCCCGAACTGCTAGGTCACATCCCTTCTGCACGAGACCACAAGCATCCCCAAACATGTTTCACCCTTGTTGGGGCTCATCAGTGAGGAGTAGCTTGGGTCTCTAGGCCCAGCAGGCACAGGACCCACGTCTGGGCATACCCGTCCCACTCGGGGTGACAAAGCAAAAACAAAGAGATGATGGCTGGAAGGTTTAGACAGAATCTTGACCACTGGCATTGCTCGGGGCAACCCTCCAGACCATCGTTCTTCGCCTGCCAAGCCATTACAGAAGGGGTAAGACCATATGCAAATCAGGCTTGGCCCCACCCCAAAAGGGGAAGTCCAGCCCGAACTGCTAGGTCACATCCCTTCTGCACGAGACCACAAGCATCCCCAAACATGTTTCACCCTTGTTGGGGCTCATCAGTGAGGAGTAGCTTGGGTCTCTAGGCCCAGCATGCACGGGACCCACGTCTGGGCATACCCGTCCCACTCGGGGTGACAAAGCAAAAACAAAGAGGTGATGGCTGGAAGGTTTAGACTGAATCTTAACCACTGGCATTGCTCGGGGCAACCCTCCAGACCATCGTTCTTCGCCTGTCAAGCCATTACAGAAGGGATAAGACCATATGCAAATCAGGCTTGGCCCCACCCCAAAAGGGGAAGTCCAGCCCGAACTGCTAGGTCACATCCCTTCTGCAGAAGACCACAAGCATCCCCAAACATGTTTCACCCTTGTTGGGGCTCATCAGTGAGGAGTAGCTTGGGTCTCTAGGCCCAGCAGGCACGGGACCCACGTCTGGGCATACCCGTCCCACTCAGGGTGACAAAGCAAAAACAAAGAGGTGATGGCTGGAAGGTTTAGACTGAATCTTAACCACTGGCACTGCTCGGGGCAACCCTCCAGACCATCGCTCTTCGCCTGCCAAGCCATTACAGAAAGGATAATACCATATGCAAATCAGGCTTGGCCCCACCCCAAAAGGGGAAGTCCAGCCCGAACTGCTAGGTCACATCCCTTCTGCACGAGACCACAAGCATCACCAAACATGTTTCACCCTTGTTGGGGCTCATCAGTGAGGAGTAGCTTGGGTCTCTAGGCCCAGCAGGCACGGGACCCATGTCTGGGTATACCCGTCCCACTCGGGGTGACAAAGCAAAAACAAAGAGGTGATGGCTGGAAGGTTTAGACTGAATCTTAACCACTGGCATTGCTCGGGGCAACCCTCCAGACCATCGTTCTTTGCCTGCCAAGCCATTACAGAAGGGGTAAGACCATATGCAAATCAGGCTTGGCCCCACCCCAAAAGGGGAAGTCCAGCCTGAACTGCTAGGTCACATCCCTTCTGCACGAGACCATAAGCATCCCCAAACATGTTTCACCCTTGTTGGGGCTCATCAGTGAGGGGTAGCTTGGGTCTCTAGGACCAGTAGGCACGGGACCCACATGTGGGCATACCCGTCCCACTCCGGGTGACAAAGCAAAAACAAAGAGGTGATGGTTGGAAGGTTTAGACTGAATGTTAAGTAAGGTAATAATACCGTACTTAAGACTGGTGCTTCTCAGTTGACCTTAAATAAGGTTGCTCAATCATGTATAGTTCTTGCGTGGAATAATTCAAATGTCAAACAAAATATATTTCCAAATGATACAACATTTTCCAGGAGAAATGTTTAATTCACATTCCTTGGTTATATATTTCTGATATTACGAGGCAACTCAAAATCGATAGGTCAATTATTCACAATAGTACATATGCCAATGCATTTCGGTCTGAGACCATCTTCAGGGCTGTACTGAAGTGAGTGTAAAATCTGCATAATGTTAACATCAAACATTCATCGCAATACACATAAATATAGATACAATCGATAATTCGAAATAAAGCAAAGCACATACCCCAAATAGATCCAAAAAGATGTTGAACATGTAGGAAAAAAATAATAATAAATTTAGAAAATATGTCAACACACGTCATATCTCTAACCAATCATGGTTTTTTAACATCTTTGTATCCCGTGCCCTGTACCTGCTAATTGTGAGTTGTCCTCTCCTGTGAAATGCGTTCGTAGAACGTCTCCAATATTCCTGTTAATTATCAGAGGGGTAATAAGTATTACTATTACTATCGCTATATCCAAGAGTGTAACTATTTGAGCCGGAGAGGTTCTTACCTGCACACGTATGTTTCGCGCGCAGGACCGATCGCACTCGCTGTGAAGGCGAAAGTGAACTGCGCGCGGCCAATAATGCTTTTAAGGGTAGTCATGGGAACCTGGGCGGGGCGTCGGGCAACAGCACGTACGCCCGTACGCCTCGGGACCCACCGCCCTACGTGGGCGCAGGGGGGCGGGACTGTTCCCATGACTACAAGGTGTGTGTATGTGGTGTGTTACTAATAATGAAATTAACTTGTGTGGATAGGGGAGGATAGGTGTGGACAAAGCCTAAGCAATTAGTTAAAACAATACACGTCACTTTATTCTATATCCATGCACATGTTCTGTAAATGTCAACACATGTAGGTATTCAATTAGGTTAGAACCTGGTTATATAGAGTGGATCATGTGACCCGTACACGTATTTTTATATATTTATTTAATAATGTGCAATTAGTGCATGTTTATGTAAGTACAAATCAAAATCCGTCATTAAGCTCAATCACACATTTGCAATGTGTCCTCAGTTGTGTCTGGATCTCAGTTCATAGCGCTTCTCCATCTGAAGAAACCATGAATCTAGCTTTTTTAGAGAAAGCACATATAATTAATCTCTTCATTAATTCCCTTTGGTGTAAGGGAACTTAGTCTGTCTATCCAGAACGTTTCTCGTTGATCAATTCTTTTCTGTAGATCCTCATGTCTTTCTCTTCTTTGGACTCTTTCCAGGACTACAAATTTGATCTGTGCCAGATTGTGTTGTTTACTCTGCCAGTGTCTTGCTACTGCAGAGCTTGCAGTCTTGTTCCTGATACAAGATCTGTGTTCGTTCCACCTGATCTTTGCTGTACGTTGTGTTTGTCCGACGTAGTATAAACCACAGGGACATTTAATTCCATATATAATTCCTGCCGTGTCACATGTGGCATAGCATTTCAGTTTAATTTTTTCTCCAGTATATGGATGATTTATGGTTTGTCCTTTCATGATATATCCACAGTTGCTGCAGTTGAGGCATGGAAATGTACCTATGCGGTCTGTGCTTCTCTTCTTTTGTGGGGGTCTGGTGTGGACCAATCTATCTTTCAAATTGGAACTTCTCTGGTAAGCAAATGTTGGGGGTTCTTTAAATAGGTGTTCTACCCTCTTGTCACATGTTACAGTGTTCCAATTTTTCTTTATGATTGACTTAATCCGATTACTTTGGCGTGAATATTTCAATACAAACACCAGTGGAGGACAGATATCTTGTTTGTGTATTTTGGGTTTGAGTAGTTCTTCTCTATCCTGTGAAACCGTGCGTATTTCTGCTGATGTAACTTCCTCCGTTGAATAACCGCGTGCCATAAATTATTTACCCATCTCTTTTACAGCTCTTTCGTATTCACTCTGGTTACTCACAATCCTTTTCACTCGAAGTAATTGACTGTAAGGTAAGTTCTTGATCAGACTCGGTTGATGAAAACTAAGTCTGTGTAACAGACTGTTCCTATCTGTGCTTTTCCGATAGATAGTAGTTTGATATTCTGTTTCTGTGACAGTGATCTCAACGTCTAGAAAATGAATGGATTCACATGAATATTCGTATGTGAACTGTATCCGTGGGTCTATGTTATTGATATATCCAAAAAATTCTAATAGTTGTGATTCTGTGCTCTTCCAGATGCCAAAAATATCATCTATGTACCGGATCCAAATGACGAGGTCTTGTTTCCATAAGTTGTTTGTCAGGACATGATCTGTTTCAAACTTGTGCATGAAGGAATTTGCATATGAAGGGGCCATGGTTGCTCCCATGGCAGTGCCTGCAACCTGTAGGTAAAATTCGTCTTTAAATTGGAAGTATGAATTGTTACTAATGAATTCCAACAGTCCCATGATGAACTCTTTTTGTGCAGCTATTTCTCCTTCCCTCAGGAGCATCCACTCCACCGCTTCTCTGCCCAAGTCATGGGGAATCGATGTGTATAAGCTTTTGACGTCTACCGTGAAGCAGATATTGTTGTTGTTGAATGGAACAGTTCTTAGGTGTTGTAGGAAATGAGTAGAATCTTTAATATAGGAACTTGTTTTTTGAATCAAAGGTTGCAAAAAATAATCAATGTATTTACCGAGTGGTTCGAGGATGCTGTTAATTCCGGCTACTATAGGTCTTCCCGGGGGTTTCTGTGTATCCTTATGTACCTTCGGAAGAGTATAAAAATGTGGTATTTTCGGATGAGTATTTGTAAGAAATTTCTTTGTATTATGATTTATCCATTCCAATTCTTCTGCTCTTTCCAAAAGTTTGTCCAAATTGCCCCGAATCTCCTCTGTAGGATCTGCGTCTAATAACGCATAGGTGTTGATGTCCCCAAGCTGTCTATAACATTCTTCTTCATAATCGCTGGTATTGAGTAGAACTAAGCCTCCTCCTTTGTCAGCAGATCGTATTGTTATCTTGTCGTCTCCATATAAGTTTTTAATGAGTTTTAACTCATGAGGTTTCATGTTCTGATTTCTCGAGTGCCTGAATTTGATTTTCTCAAGGTCTCTTGTGACCTGTTTCTGGAAGATGTCCACCGAGGGGACTGTTATTGGAGGGATGAAATTGCTCTTTCCTCGGAATTCTTTAAAACCTGAATCTTCTGTGTTTCTAGGATTCTCTTCTTCTAATTCACTAAAAAAGACTTTCAGTTTCATTTTTCGAACCAATTTATATAGTTCAATCTTAGAATCAAATAGGGTGCTGTCGTATGTAGGCACAAAACTGAGTCCCTTTTGTAATGTTTTAATTTCAGACAGGGTTAGATTTCTGGAGGACAAATTAATCACTATGTTCTCCTCTGTTGTTGTCTCGTATTCGGTTTTGTCTTTTGCCTTCCTTTTCCCCCTTCTTGTTCTCTTCTTCCTGATCCTAAAAAAGGCTCCCTTTCTCTGTTTGATGTTTCGGTTGTGCCTGCTGTACTTGATGTTCCTGGTGTAGCTTCTTCTTCTTGATTCTGTATTTCTCTCTCAGTATCAGTTCCAGAACTAGATGTCTCACTTGTGAAGTTTTGTTTTGGTTGCCTTAGAGGAGGACCATATTTTTCCATCCATGTGTAAACTTCATCTTTTAGATAATCGTAAGTATCCCGTTTGAATTTCCGGATTTTTTTGGCTTCTAAATCCGTCTTGTACCCAGATAATTTTTTGTTGATGTCCTCCAGGATGGAATCTACTTCTTCTCTATTTAATGTAGCTACTAAAGACTTCTCAAGTTCTAGGATCTCCTCTCCCAGATCTTTCAGGTCTTTGACCAGTTCTTGTATGGTTAATAAAATCAGATCCAAAGAGCATTTATTTAGTATAGCCTCCCATTTCTTTACGAAAGCTTTACTCTCTTTGCATAAGGTAGGCCTCAATTGTAGACGTAGGCCTCTCGGTATTCTTTGACTTTTATGATATCTCCCCAGTGTTATCGCATGTAGTTTACGATTGATCTCCTTTCTTATCAGATATTCTAGTTGTTTAATTTGGCTGGTTGGATCCTGTTTCTTGTTACTTGTTGCACTGAATCCACTGTCGGTAATGAGACCTAGGATTTCGTTCGCCTCTTCGGCTGTGAAGCCTAGCGTATCCGCCCTATTTGTCGTTAAGCCTTCAATGTCCGCAAATGACATTATTTCTTGATGGTTATGGTACTGTAGAGAAAGTCCAAAGAAATTCTTTAAAAGTTGTGTGCCTCCACCTTGGATATGCCTAGACCAAGTTACAGAAATACAATGTGAAGGTGGGCACCACAATGGTTGGGACTTTTTATATAAATAAAGTTCATTTAGAGAAAATGTGTGATATTTTAACCTGGAGCTACCAGCCTATAAGTGATCCTGTGGCATCCGGATCGCTCTAAACAAAATTGCAAGAAAAAGTAAGGTAATAATACCGTACTTAAGACTGGTGCTTCTCAGTTGACCTTAAATAAGGTTGCTCAATCATGTATAGTTCTTGCGTGGAATAATTCAAATGTCAAACAAAATATATTTCCAAATGATACAACATTTTCCAGGAGAAATGTTTAATTCACATTCCTTGGTTATATATTTTATATATATACCGAGAGGCCTACGTCTACAATTGAGGCCTACCTTATGCAAAGAGAGTAAAGCTCTGGCATTGCTCTGGGCAACCCTCCAGACCATCGTTCTTCGCCTGCCAAGCCATTACAGAAGGGGAAAGACCATATGCAAATCAGGCTTGGCCCCACCCCCAAAGGGGTAGTCCAGCCTGAACTGCTAGGTCACATCCCTTCTGCACGAGACCACAAGCATCCCCAGACATGTTTCAGCCTTGTTGGGCGTCATCAGTGAGGAGTAGCTTGGGTCTCCAGGCCCAGCAGGCACAGGACCCACGTCTGGGCATACCCATCCCACTCGGGGTGACAAGAGCAGAACAAAAGATGTGATGGCTGGAAGGTTTAGAATTAATCTTAACCACTGGCTTTGCTCTGGGCAACCCTCCAGACCATCGTTCTTCGCCTGCCAAGCCATTACAGAAGGCGAAAGACCATATGCAAATCAGGCTTGGCCCCACCCCAAAGGGGTAGTCCAGCCTGAACTGCTAGGTCACATCCCTGCTAGGTCACATCCCTTCTGCATGAGACCACACGCATACCCAGACATGTTTCAGCCTTGTTGGGCGTCATCAGTGAGGAGTATCTTGGGTCTTCAGGCTCAGCAGGCACGGGACCCATGTCTGGGCATACCCGTCCCACTCGGGGTGACAAGAGCAAAACAAAAGAGGTGATGGCTGGAAGGTTTAGAATGAATCTTAACCTCTGGCATTGCTCTGGGCAACCCTTCAGACCATCGTTCTTCGCCTGCCAAGCCATTACAGAAGGGGAAAGACCATATGCAAATCAGTCTTGGCCCCACCCCCAAAGGGGTAGTCCAGCCTGAACTGCTAGGTCACATCCCTTCTGCACGAGACCACAAGCATCCCCAGACATTTTTCAGCCTTGTTGGGCATCATCAGTGAGGAGTAGCTTGGGTCTCCAGGCCCAGCAAGCATGGGACCCATGTCTGGGCATATCCGTCCCACTCGGGGTGACAAGAGCAAAACAAAAGAGGTGATGGCTGGAAGGTTTAGAATGAATCTTAACCTCTGGCATTGCTCTGGGCAACCCTCCAGACCATCGTTCTTTGCCTGCCAAGCCATTACAGAAGGGAAAAGACCATATGCAAATCAGGCTTGACCCCACCCCCAAAGGGGTAGTCCAGCCTGAACTGCTAGGTCACATCCCTTCTGCACAAGACCACAAGCATCCCAAGACATGTTTCAGCCTTTTTGGGCGTCATCAGTGAGGAGTAGCTTGGGTCTCCAGGCCCAGCAGGCACGGGACCCACGTATGGGCATACCCGTCCCACTCGGGGTGAGAAGAGCAAAACAAAAGAGGTGATGGCTGGAAGGTTTAGAATTAATCTTAACCTCTGACATTGCTCTGGGCAACCCACCAGACCATCGTTCTTCACCTGCCAAGCCATTACAGAAGGGGAAAGACCATATGCAAATCGGCCTTGGCCCCACCCCCAAAGGGGTAGTCCAGCCTGAACTGCTAGGTCAGATCCCTTCTGCACGAGACCACGAGCATCCCCAGACATGTTTCAGCCTTGTTGGGCGTCATCAGTGAGGAGTAGCTTGGGTCTCCAGGCCCAGCAGGCACGGGACCCACGTCTGGAAGAGAGGCTCTCATTGTGGTAGAAGGTTCGAGTTACTACACTGCCCAGGGATGAAACCAGCCGCGGTGCGGCCCAACGAATAAAAGGTACGCTCCTTTGAATCGCAGTCCGGGTGGACGGGTGCCTGGCTATCCGGTCTCCTAGTGCTTGGCACTGGCGATTTGACCAAGGCAGGTCCTGGAAGGCGATTAGCGAACTGGTTGGCCCCACCGGCTCAAGGGAAGAAGACTCTTGCAGGTGAAGATCTTCTTGAGTCGCTGGGGAAAAGTGGTGAGGATCTGCAGCAGGGCTTCACCGGTGGTTTAGTCGTTGCAGATGTCTTTGGCTTCTCTCCTCTTCTGCTTCTTAGTTCCAGTGGCGACGTCTTGTCCTCCAGTCCTCAGGACACTGCTTTTATGCAGCAAGAACCCCATTCATGCAGCCTAGCTGTCACTCACACAGTGGGATGGCTCACCCGGCGGGAGAACCCCCCCAGCCTATCAGGGCAGAGTGCGACTTGGGTTGCGTAGGCAACCCTGTCCAGGGTGCCTATTCCCCCTTCCACACATCCTGTCTACCCTAGACTCAGTGGCGCCTAGAGGAGGGCTTCTGTGCAGAAGCCCGCCAAAAGGACGAACAAAGGATCCCCGACCTGGGTTAGGACTATAGAGAAAGACACGAGAAAGAAATTAAATCAAAGTTCTGGCATTAAAAACCTACCTGAGTAAAGGTAATATTAAAATAAACCGGCGGTATGTTAGAGACTGTCAGTAAAAGTGGTAGCCTCGAACAATGGGAAAATCCCATAGGAAAATATTTGCGGTCGAATATTCATGGTAGTAACCACTGCCACCAGCCAGAAACCTTTGAGAGAGGGACTGTACGGTACCCACTCGAAAATGAACACTAGGGAAAAACTATTAACTCTTCCCAATACCTCCATAGTAAGATGGGTTGTACTGGTTTTGTTCATAAGATTTGACTAGTAAAGTCAATGGGGACTTTACATGCCCTGGGAAACAGTAGTCAGTCCCAGGGTATGGAGTCTATATTTGGGGGTCACTACGACACCCCTGTGGTACGGCATGGAGGGTGTTGTGTACCACACATGTAAAAAGATGATTCCTATGAGGGTGAGAAAAAAAACAATATACCATAAGCACACAAGATAGCCTAAAACACACACTAGCAATCTACCTAAGAGTGGGAAAAAAGGGTCTCATTCTTAGCAGGACAAAAAAAATAAACCCTTCAAATCCAGCAAAGCTCCTGGAGGACTCTATAGGTAAGGGAAAATAGCCATAGAAGTGAATTCTCCCTAACAGAACTGTGGATTGGGCCAAGAGGCCCAGAGACCAGGGGCGGCTCCTCCATAATGGGCGGATGGGTGGCGATTTTCCAACCATTCGCCCATTTTGAAAGAGCTGGCAAGGGTACAACGAGATATTCTCACAGGAGTGTTCTCTCTCCCCGCAATAAACCGTAGAAATAGTGCATGCCCAATGGGCCATATCTGACCGGGGCGTACAACTCTACCAGCCAGGCATGGAACATTGGGCTTGCTGGCTAGGTCATTGCAGGGAGAGGGGCTGCTCCTGCACAGCCTCTTCTCATTGCGACTAATAGCAAACATCAGAGCAGTTTCAGAGCCCCTGACATGTGCAATTCCTGCATGAACCGAGCTTCCTGGTTCCTCGCACAGCAGCCCACGGCATCCTTGAGGCAAAGCAGGAGGAGGGACTGGCAAGTAAGATAGAAAATGGTGTGCTTTTAGTATCTATGTGTGTCTGTCTGTACTGTGTGTGTGAGAGAGAAGTACGGGTATCTGCAAGCATGTTTTTATATGTGAGTGAGCATATCAGGGTAATTCATAGAAAATCGCACAAAAGTGGCGCACGCGACTGGCGCACAGCATGCCCGTGCGAATGTCTGCGCCAGCCGCGTGCGCTAAAATCGATTTCCGCGCACAGCGTATTCATGGATTATCGCATCCAAAACCAGCCGTGGCGCAGCGTGGCGCAGCGACCCTGCAGCAGCGCCAGTTACGCCCCCAAGAACGCCCTCGCGCAAGGAAAAGCCTTCAAAATCCCCAAATAATCGCAAAGGGCTGCACTAACCCTGGACCAGTTCACAGGGCTGGCAAACGCCAAGCGGGGAACGTGTATTACAGGGGTTCGTGGGAAGTATCACACGCGATTCCAGCAGGGTACGTGTATTTCAGGGGTGCGCGGGAAGTTCCACATGCAATTTCAGCAGGGTATGTGTATTTCAGGGGTGCGCGGGAAGTTCCACACGCGATTGGCCCCATGCGAGCAGGGTACGTGTATTCCAGGGGTGCGCGGGAAGTTCCACACGTGATTTCAGCAGGGTACGTGTATTTCAGGGGTGCGAGGGAAGTTCCACACACGATTGGCCCCGTGCGAGCAGGGTACGTGTATTCCAGGGGTGCGCTGGAAGTTCCACATGCGATTTCAGCAGGGTATGTGTATTTCAGGGGTGCGAGGGAAGTTCCACACGCGATTGGCCCCGTGCGAGTAGGGTACGTGTATTTCAGGGGTGCGCGGGAAGTTCCACACGCGATTGGCCCCGTGCGAGCAGGGTACGTGTATTTCAGGGGTGCGCGGGAAGTTCCACATGCAATTTCAGCAGGGTACGTGTATTTCAGGAGTTCTGGGGAGTACTACACGTGAATTGGCCGTGTGGGTTCTCCCAGGTGTTCGCTCTACAACCTCCACGGCCCCTGCAGGCAGCCCACACCACGGGGGACTACCCTGCGCCCCTGCTCATGTCCTGCATGCAGCCCATCCACCATGGCCATGCCCCCAAGCCAACCCACATGTCACCTTGCACTACTGATCACCAATGCATGTCTCCCACCACCCCCACCCCCAGCAGTGCAGGGGCAGCCTCCACCAGGCCCCCACTCATGTCTCCCACCACCCCGACCCTCCAGCCACCAGGGGCAGATACCACCAGGCCCCCACCCATGTCTCCCACCACCCCCACCCCCAGCAGTGCAGGGGCAGCCTCCACCAGGCCCCCACCCATGTCTACCACCACCCCCACCAGCCAGCCACCAGGGGCAGCCTCCACCAGCCCCCCACTCATGTCTCCCACCACCCCCAACCCCCACCAGTGCAGGGACAGTCTCCACCAGACCCCCACTCATGTCTCCCACCACCCCCACCCCCCAGCAGTGCAGGGGCAGCCACCACCAGGCCCCCACCCATGTACACCACCACCCCCACCCCCCAGCCACCAGGGGCAGCCTCCACCAGGCCCCCACCCATGTCTACCACCACCCCCACCCCCCAGCCACCAGGGGCAGATTCCACCAGGCCCCCACTCATGTCTACCACCACCCCCACCCCACAGCCACCAGGGGCAGATTCCACCAGGCCCCCACTCATGTCCCCCTGCAACCCCACCCCCCAGCAGTGCAGGGGCAGCCTCCACCAGGCCCCCACTCATGTCTCCCACCACCCCCACGCCCCAGCCACCATGGGCAGATACCACCAGGCCCCCACCCATGTCTACCACCACCCCCACCCCCCAGCCACCAGGGGCAGATTCCACCAGGCCCCCACTCATGTCCCCCTGCAACCTCACCCCCCAGCAGTGCAGGGGCAGCCTCCACCAGGCCCCCACTCATGTCTCCCACCACCCCCACCCCCCAGCCACCAGGGGCAGGTACCACCAGGCCCCACCCATGTCTACCACCACCCCCACCCCCCAGCCACCAGGGGCAGATTCCACCAGGCCCCCACTCATGTCTCCCACCACCCCCACCCCCCAGCCACCAGGGGCAGCCTCCACCAGGCCCCACCTCATGTCTCCCACCACCCCCACCCCCCAGCAGTGCAGGGGCAGCCTCCACCAGGCCCCCACTCATGTCTCCCACCACCCCCACCCCCCAGCCACCAGGGGCAGATACCACCAGGCCCCCACCCATGTCTACCATCCCCCCCACCCCCCAGCCACCAGGGGCAGATTCCACCAGGCCCCCACTCATGTCTACCACCACCCCCACCCCCCAGCCACCAGGGGCAGCCTCCACCAGGCCCCCACTCATGTCTCCCACCACCCCCACCCCCCAGCAGTGCAGGGGCAGCCTCCACCAGGCCCCCACCCATGTCTACCACCATCCCCACCCCCCAGCCACCAGGGGCAGCCTCCACCAGGCCCCCACCCATGTCTCCCACCACCCCCTACCCCCCAGCAGTCAGGGGCAGCCTCCACCAGGCCCCCACTCATGTCTCCCACCACCCCCACCCCCCAGCCACCTGGGGCAGCCTCCACCAGGCCCCCACTCATGTCTCCCACCACCCCCAACCCCCAGCCACCAGGGGCAGATACCACCAGGCCCCCACCCATGTCTCCCACCCCCCCCATCCCCCAGCAGTGCATGGGCAGCCTCCACCATGCCCCCACCCATGTCTACCACCACCCCCACCCTCCAGCCACCAGGGGCAGCCTCCACCAGGCCCCCACTCATGTCTCCCACCACCCCCACCCCCCAGCAGTGCAGGGGCAGCCTCCACCAGGCCCCCGCTCATGTCTCCCACCACCCCCACCCCCCAGCAGTGCAGGGGCAGCCACCATCAGGCCCCCACCCATGTCCACCACCACCCCCACCCCCCAGCCACCAGGGGCAGCCTCCACCAGGCCCCCACCCATGTCTACCACCACCCCCACCCCCCAGCCACCAGGGGCAGATTCCACCAGGCCCCCACTCATGTCTACCACCACCCCCACCCCCAGCCACCAGGGGCAGATTCCACCAGGCCCCCACTCATGTCTCCCACCAACCCTACCCCCCAGCCACCAGGGGCAGCCTCCACCAGGCCCCCACTCATGTCTCCCACCACCCCCACCCCCAGCAGTGCAGGGGCAGCCTCCACCAGGCCCCCACCCATGTCTACTACCACCCCCACCCCCCAGCCACCAGGGGCAGCTTCCACCAGGCCCCCACTCATGTCTCCCACCACCCCCACCCCCCAGCAGTGCAGGGGCAGCCTCCACCAGGCCCCCACTCATGTCTCCCACCACCCCCACCCCCCAGCAGTGCAGGGGCAGCTTCCACCAGGCCCCCACCCATGTCTACCACCACCCCCACCCCCAGCCACCAGGGGCAGATTCCACCAGGCCCCCACTCATGTCTACCACCACCCCCACCCCCCAGCCACCAGGGGCAAATTCCACCAGGCCCCCACTCATGTCCCCCTGCAACCCCACCCCCCAGCAGTGCAGGGGCAACCTCCACCAGGCCCCCACTCATGTCTCCCACCACCCCCACCCCCCAGCCACCAGGGGCAGATACCACCAGGCCCCCACCCATGTCTACCACCACCCCCACCCCCCAGCCACCAGGGGCAGCCTCCACCAGGCCCCCACCCATGTCTCCCACCACCCCCTAACCCCCGGCAGTCAGGGGCAGCCTCCACCAGGCCCCCACTCATGTCCAACTCATGTTCCCCTGCACCCCCACCCCCCAGCACTGTGGGGCACCTGCCAGCAGGCCCCCACTCATGTCCAACTCATGTTCCCCTGCACCCCCACCCCCCAGCACCGTGGGGCACCTGCCAGCAGGCCCCCACTCATGTCCAACTCATGTCCCCTGCACCCCCACCCCCCAGCACTGTGGGGCACCTGCCAGCAGGCCCCCACTCATGTCCAACTCATGTTCCCCTGCACCCCCACCTCCCAGCACCGTGGGGCACCTGCCAGCAGGCCCCCACTCATGTCCAACTCAAGTTCCCCTGCACCCCCACCCCCCAGCACCGTGGGGCACCTGCCAGCAGGCCCCCACTCATGTCCAACTCATGTTCCCCTGCACCCCCCTCCAGCACTGTGGGGCACCTGCCAGCAGGCCCCCACTCATGTCCAACTCATGTTCCCCTGCACCCCCACCCCCCAGCACCGTGGGGCACCTACCAGCAGGCCCCCACTCATGTCCAACTCATGTTCCCCAGCCAACATGTCATCACAATCTAGATCCCTGGTCCCCATGGTCAGCCTCCAAATGCAAAACACCCACCCGAGTATTGCATCCACCCACTTAGAAATGGAAATAACATGATAGAACTGCAATTGCAAGTTTCAAAACAAACACATGTCCCTCACATACACCCATGGTGTCAGTGAATCTACAAACCCGTATCATGATATGCATGAAACCAATGAGATGATACTACACATTGAAGTTTGATCTAAAAATATGTATTAAAGAAAACAAGAATTGAATCAAAAATAAACTAACAGAAATGGGAATGTAAAAAAAGTAAAAAGAAGCATGTCCATGAAAAAATGCAAAACCAAAAATCAGAATCCAAAGGAACGGTGTCCAAAGTCACAGTCCAGAAAAGAAAATCCAATGTGAAATTATAATAGAAAGCCATTGCTCCATGGGTAAATGGTAAAAAGAAACAAAAATCCAACGGTGAACTATGTACAGGTGAACAAGCCAGGGTCCATGATCCCAACAAAAGAAATGAAACCTATCTAACAACACTACCTAATAAAAAATAACTACATACAAAAATGTGGCCCATTGTCCAAAAGGTCCAAAGAAAAAGAAAAAACAAAGGAAACCTACATAACTATTTACATGGGCAGCGGGCTAGTCCAACGGCTCACTGGATGTTGTCATGGGCCAGGGCATCATCGAACTCCTGTTCAATGGCTTGGAGGCGGGCATGTTCCCTGGCCCCGAGGTCTCGCAGGGATAAAGCAGTGTCCAGCTCCAACTCCCTGCGAAGACCCTCGAGGCACTCAGCCCGCCTCAGCGCCCTCCGCATGGAGTTCTCCGCTCTGACCATTGTGAGCCGTTCCTCCTCTGCCCGCTGCCACTCCGCACCTATCCGCTGGCCCAACCGCTCCCACACGGAAGCCACTCCCATTCCAGGGTTCTCCTGCCCTCCGGCCGATGCCTGCACCCCTGATGTTGATGGCCCCGAGCCATGATGCCTCCCACATCGAGCCTGCCGCTGGCTCCGACGAAACTGCCTGTGCCAGCACGACGGCATCCAGGCTGATGGTATCCACCGACGCCGTTGTGCACGTGCCCTGCCCGATGATGCCGTCACATCCTCCATCTGCTGGGGTCCAGTTGCTGGTGTGTCCACCCCTGCTGGACCTCCGACTCCCGACTGTGGCAGGGATGGGATCCCCACCGAGCCGGCTGCATTGGTCGGGGCAGGTCCACAGGGGGCCCTGGTGGCATCTGGGCCGGAAGACGGCATGGAGAACGACTGGTGCATAGTCTCCACAGAGGAGGAGAGGGTCGCCAGATTGGCCGACACATGTAGGAAACCCCCGACCATGGCCGTTCCCAACTGGGCCACGTCGGCACGATGCTCTCCGTGATGACGTGCATGCTCCTCCCGGGAAGCACGCACCTCATCACGAATTGCACCTTTGCGCAATGCGGCACCAATCAGGACCTTCTCCATACGGCTAGGGGTCCCGTCGTACGCAGGTGGAGGGGAGTCAGATGACATGGACATCCCCCCTACCTGCGGTCGGGCCTGGGATGGGGCATCCCTGCTGGTGCATGGTGGTGCAGTCACAGTGTCAGGGACAGTGACATGCACAGGCCCCTCCACAGCGACCTGTGCTGCCTCCTGCCCCTGCCCCTGGACTGCAACACTTGCACCAGCAGGGATGCCCCCACCAGGCCCCATGTGCGCCTCAGTAGCGGCCTCCTCCTCCTCTGTGGAAACTACCAACCTGGATGGCTCCACCCCGTCTTCCGCCGTTGCAAGCCCCTGTGGGGGCTCACCCACCCCTTCCGCTGCAGCCGTGGGGGCATCCCTGCCGCTTTGCTCCACAGAGCTGTCTCCGCCCTCTTCTTCACGTGGCGCTGTGTAGAGGGAGACATGGAACACAAGCATCAGGGTACTGTACAATGGTCCCCTAGACAGGAAGCAATAGCAGATGAGTGGCACTGTCAAAGATCACTTCCATCATGTCCCTCCACAACACATGGCTCAATGCAGGTAAAACACATGCGGTAACAGGCATGGCGCATGCTATGGACATTAGCATACATGTCCAAGTTATTCTTTAAACATACACTGTTGCTTTTGGAACTCACATGCATCATGTGCCATGCCTATCACATGCACAGACTTCACCCTAGTTTCATCCATCTGGCCTCGTACACCACAGACACAGTGGATACAAGGATGACTAGGCTGCATCAGTGAACCGGAACATTGCCACAGACATGTGTCATGCATCCCTGGCATTCACAAGTCACAGACACGCTGGTCATACACACAGACATGGACAGCATATATGTACATGGCATCAGCACCCATCCCTCACCCATGTCCAGGAACAGAGACTGGCATGCTTTCATGTGGCCATTCCGCATAGGGCAACCCATGTTGCATTTGAACACATGCACCAACCGTGTGGTTAACACATTACTGGTCTCACATGCATGACGTCCCTGCACACACACATGCATACATGGGCTATGTCACAAATACAGGCAAGTATCAGACAACCAGCACACTGCGACATGCCCTGTCTCACACAGCAATGCTTGGCCACTTACCGCTCAACTCCAGACGGGTCTGCCTCTCAAGGATCTGGCCGTGGAGCGCTGGGCCTACGCGTTCCAGGACCCTCATCTAGATGGTACTCATGCGGCCCCGGCCCCCCTCCACGAGGCGCCGGGCCTTCAAGAGGGTCCTGGACCTGCAGTCATCCCAGCGCTTCTTGACATGTTGGTAGTCGCGGACTGCCACCCCCTCCGCGTTGATGGCAGTCATGATGTCCGTCCAGATCCGAGTCCGTCCTTCCTTGTTGGCGCGCTTACTTCCGAAGAGGGCATCATACTGCCCCAGGACTTGCTCCACCAGGACACCAACTTCGGTGGCACTGAAGCTGGTGCCCCTCTGCCTCTATGGCCGGGGGTTGCCAGTGGTGCCAGATGTAGCAGTGCCCGACATGGCAACCCCAGAGGCAGGAGTGGGTGGGCAACTGGGTCCTGGGGCTGGGCTGTGGAGCGATGGTATCCCAGTCGGGAGTCTTCTGTTCCAGCAGGGGTGGACACAGCAAATGGACCCCTGCAGATGGCTGATGTGCAGGCACAAAATGGCAGGACACGGTGGCAGCAAGCAGGCAGGCAGGCAGCAGCAGATGGCTCGTGGGAGGCTGCTCGGGGCTCTGGGGGGCAGTAATTCGGCCTTTTGGGCAGGAGCGTGGTCTACCGTGTGCTTACGCGTGGCCAGCTTGATACGGAGTGATTTGGCACGTGAAAATCCTGCACGTCTGCGTGTAAATCGAGGAAAGGCCCTTAGCGCGTATGCACGTCAGCACGCATATGCGATTTCATTGGACCAAAGGCCCTTAGCGCGTGAGCGCGTCTGTGACGTGAGGCGCGTGGGTGTTTCCCTCATTACACGTGATGACAGAGCACACGTGGATTTCCACCAATTGCGTGTGGAACTTCCTGCGCACCCCAGAAATACACGTACCCAGGCCAATCGCGTGTACGCTCACTTCCCTCCGATTACACGCGATGACACTCGGACCTGCAGTTTCATTTGATTGGCCCAAAGGCCACCATGCACAGCTGTGACGTCACGCGCATGGCCGTAGAGAATGGCGCGTGTTCAAATGAAGAGATACACGTCCGAGTGTCAAAGCGCGTAATTGGTGGAAATGGCCTCATTGCGTATGTGCGTCTGTGACGTGTGTATAAAAGGTACGTGTAGGACGCCATTTCCTTGTACGTGCTTTTTGTGGAGAGCGAGTGGGTGAAATATGTACTTCTTGTCGGTTCACGCGCGATTTACTTCACAGCGTTTCCAGTTCGTCTCCCTGTTACCTCTGACAGTTTTTTCTCTTTTCCTCTTTTTCCTGGGCCCGTTTCCTCAAACAGCTTCCCTACTACTGTTGTCCTGTCTCCTCAGACAGCGTACAATTCTTCTTTTAGCGGGGGTTTCGCCAACGCGCACACGCGCATATTTTTCACGCTTTTGTTCCTGGCAGATGGTGAGTCGCGCACGTATCTAACATCTGTGCTTGCCCCGTGTGTCGCGTACCCCTTCAGAGGTCATTCTAGGCTGCGTGTGACACGCATACGTTCATTCTTGTGTTCCTGGGTGCCACATCGTAGTGCAGGTTTTTTTTTCCACGCACGTGGTCTAGGAGGGGTTGCGTGCACCTTACTTCCCTTTTTTGGGCTGCCTGTGCGTTGCGTGACCCGTCATCTTTCCCCAGGGGTGACATACAGCCTTGCTAGAGCACTAGGGTACGATTACCATCTGCTACCCAAGCCCTTTGACCCCCAATTGCCCAGGACAATAGTTCACATCAACTCCCTTACGCACAATAACATCAGTGCCATGGCTGGGAGGCGAACAAGCCGTAAGGATGGCAAAGGTGGCCGAGCACCAAGTGGTGGCCGTGGTGGATCTGGTAGGGGACGTGGCCGTGACTTGCAGGGTGCCCATAGCCCCCCATGTGTGGAGGAGCAGTCAGGGACACCCATGCCCCCCCACCCTGGTTGAGGTTACCGTGGCTGACACCATCCATGCTCAGCCCTTGTTGGACCAGCCCACTGTGGAACCAGACCTGGCACAGGGTGACTCCATGGCTGACTTCCAGGTCAGCGGGTCTAGGCCACGTGCGCCGGTGAACGTTGGTGTCATCAGGCCACGTGGATCAGGGGCAGCTAGGTCATCTGCTGCCCCGCGTAGGCAGGCTGGGGAGGCTGCAGGGGCAGCTGCGGCTCCATCCACCCCACCTCTCACACACCCAGCCAGGACATTGTTGGTCCAAGTCCATCATGCTGACATTCCCCCTGACACCATCACACTTGAGATAATGCCTGCACCAACTCCCATGCTGAGTGTGCAATCCCACGCTCCTGCCCCTAGTGTCCAGAGCGGCGCAGGACACTCCGGATCCCCACCACCTTCCAAGCGGAAGAGGAAGAGTGCTCGTCCAGTAGAGGCTGATGCCCCAGACACGGCTACACAGTCCGGCCCGTCAAGGAAGCCCAGCTTCAATGAGGCCGAACTGAATGCACTTGTAGAGTATGTGTCCGCACATGACCGCGAAATGGTGATTGTTGCAGGATCCAAGACCACACCTGCACAACGTCAGGCACACTGGCAGACCATTGCGGACATCATAAGTGCCCTTGGAATCGTGAGGCGCACAGCTAATGATTGCTACAAGCTCTGGAATGACCTGAAGCGCAGGGCAAAGAATAAGCTGGCCTCAAGTAATGCCGCAACTCTAGTGACTGGAGGTGGGTCTCCAGCAGACGACATAGAACTCACTCCACATGAGCAGGTTGCTGGGACCTACGTCACGAGGAACAGATCCAAGGCGTGGGAGTAGTGGCAGATTACGAGGCATTGTCCGGTGAGTGCACATGCATTTGTGTGTCATCCATGTGCATGTTGTGTGTGGGAGGGCTTCTGTTTGTGTGCCAGGGGAGGGTGTGTGCACCTGAGTGGTTCGGCTCACCCATGTGCCTCTTCCTAAACATTCTTGGCACCAGCATTTGGGTATAGCAGCATCCCTTCGGCCAACATTAGACATCCAGCCCAACACCACGCCAGTTGCCCTTGGAGTGTCATCTTGCCACTACACTGTTGCTTATTTACCTCTGCTTATTCAGGCAGATTGTTTGCATACCACCACTTTTACTCTGGATTTCTCAGTCCTATTGTCACATGTCTGACATGGCTATGGTACAGTGGACTGGCTCAGTTTCGTGGACATGATTAGTTTGGACATGTCCCTGTGCTATAGGACCATTTTTGACTGGCAGCTGCATGTTAAACATTAGAACCATTACAATGAAAATAATCAATCATATGAACAAACTGGACTGAATGAACAATTGGTGACCTCCTCTCCCTCTTCACTTCATGCCTAGGGTACATGCCATCTGTGTGATGGCATGTGTATTTGACCTGCCAATCACTGGCCAATGTGTGATGGCACTGCTAGGCAGCATGCAGCAAATGTGTTCATCTTCCATCTTGGTGTCATCAATGTGTGGCATCTGCCTCCCCATCACACGCAGTGACGGTGCATGCATGGGAGTGTTTTAGTCATGTGGGACATGTGTCAATCAAGTACTGTTTCTGTAGCCTCTCAGCCCTCATTGTGTGCCATGGTGCTAATGCCTGTTTCCATTTGTTTTCTTTTATGTCTTTGCAGGGGAAGACGCACCTGATACTGCTGGGGTTGTGGAGATGGTGCAGACCCAGGAGGGGTCTGAGGGCCGACCAACTGCCACTGAGGGACGTGGTGTGGTGGTGGGTGAGAACCCACAACTGCTGCAGGTCGTGCTCTCAAGGGGTGTCTCTGGCTGCACCTCCCCCGAGCTGTACTCAGGTGTTGATTCGGATGATGAGACCTACGTGCCGTCGCAGGTGAGTGTTCCTGGGAGGGATTCTGTTCTGTCCGACCCACCTGCACCAGGGTTAGAACCCTCAATGGGGATGGCAGTGTTGGCAGGTACGCCTTTGGTGGTTACGGATGCAGGGTCACACTCCACGACATCTGATCCTGTTCCTGGGCCAGCAGATCAGAGGGGGAATGCAGTCCTGCAGCCTCAGGCAGTGCCGGCACAGCAAGGCGCAGTTCGCCTTGCCCCAGACAGGTGTGGTGCCCGCCGATGTGGTGGCCGTACGCCACCTGGCAATACCGCATGGGAGAAATCCATTTACGGTATGGCAACCCAACAGGCAGCATCATCAGAGATGATGGCTCAGGCCATGGATAGGGTGGCCACTTCCATTGTCCCCCCCGAAAGGCTGATGGAGCGACTACAGCAGGCAACCGACTCCATCTGCCAGTCATACAGGGAGGACATGTTGGCGTCCAACAGGGACTGGCGGGCGGCACTGGCGACTCTGCAGGAAGCCAATTCCATAGAGTCCCAGGGCCACAGGGAAGCCCTGAGGCTGGAACTCCTTCACCTCAGGACGACTCTTGTTGAGCTTAAGGCTTCAACAGACCGAAGGACAGAACAGCAGCTGGAGCGTCTCACCCGTACGCTCTCAGCTGAGATGCAGGCAACTAGGGCGGAGGTCCGGGCATCCCGTGAGTTGTTGCATGGGGACCTCCGCACACTCATCCTCCAGAACGAGACCTACCACACTGGCATGCTTGCAGCCATGGAGGAACAGACTAGGGCCTTGCGTGGGCTGCCTCCCATAGTGCCACCACCTCCGGATGCAGCTGCACAGGGTGAGAATAGCGACAGCAGTGATACTCCCACAATAGGGTAGCCGTGTGGGCCATGAGCCCATGGAGGTGTTTTTTTTGTCGCAAGATCCTCACAGGTGGGTTTTGGTGTGCACCCTGTCCTCGGAGCTCCTGGGTGGCCTCCCCAACCCCCCCAGGCCCATTAATGGCCATTTTTTATTTATTTTTTATTTTTTTTATTTTTATTTTTTTATTTTTTTTGTGTGGCTCCTGTGGGCATACGCTGCATTGTGGCTGGGCACATGCAGGCTTGTCATGGATTTGGTTCAGATGCTTGGGTTTTTGTCACACACACCCCTCCTGCTTCCCGTTTCCATGGGCTTGCAAAGGGTGTGCCCAAGTGACATTGACGTACATGGTGACATTGGACTCCCATGAGCTGTGTGGGCAGTCTGTAGTCAATACTGTGTATACATTCATAGTGCATATTGTTGTTGTATTGTACACTGCGTGGTGTATTTATATGTGCCTCTGCATCCATCTAATCCTCCATATTTGCAGGTCCATTCCTCATGTCTTCACAATGCGGTCCACCTTGGAACTGGAGTCCATGTTGTAAGCAGTGCACCTACACTCTTGCGTGGCGCTAACACTGTATACTTGCAAGTGTTCGGAGGGCTGTCATCATCAGGTGGTGAGGCTAGCTAATTTTTAAGTCTGTAATGTCATGTTTAAGGTGGGTTGGAGGTTGTGTAGGTGATTGGTATTATTGGTAAGTATTTGGTAATGTGGGCTGTAGATCCTGCATTACTGTGAGCATTTCATGTGTGGACAGGTTTCCAGTAGGGACACTGTAGCTGCTGACACTTGGCGCATGTTGTGGGGATTCATTTCTTTCCTCTCACATTGCATGACATGCCATGGTGTGTTGTGTGGCCGTGCGGTGGAGGGGGTGGGTGACATGGCACTGTTTTAATGTAGTATTTTGCAAGTGGGTATTCATTTCTGCAGCATGGAAGTGTCTTTTCATGACACTGCATTGGTGGTGTTTGTGTAGGTAGGGATGCACACATTGTGACACTTCCACATGAACAATCTCAGGCTGCTATGGTTCTGACAGTTGACAGTCCCTTTGTTCGTCTTAATTGTCAGGTCGAGTCATCATTGCTTATCAGATGGTATGTGCCAGGCCTGTGTGCACTCCACTGGGGTGTGATTTCTATGTGAAGTAATTAGCCACCAGCTGCGTACGGGCTGCCTCACCCCGTGCCCTCTCCCTTCCCATGCGCAGCGGGCGTGCATGTGGTTCGGGATGTGGGGGCACCACCATGTCCACGGCCAGGCCCCGGCGTGTTGCAACATTGTGCAGGACACATGCTGCCACTATGAACCTGCACACTACTGGGGGCGCATATAACAGCTGCCCGCCAGACCGGTCAAGGGAGCAAAAGCGTGACTTGAGCACTCCGAATGTGCGCTCCACTATGCCCCGGGTTGCAATATGGGCTGTGTTGTATCTTACCTCTGGAGGCGTGATGGGGTTCCGAATTGGCGTCATCATGTGGGTGCTCAGAGGGTAGGCACTGTCCTCTGGTGAGGAGGTGATGGGTATCATTAGTGGGGTAGTGACATAGCTCTGCATCTGACATGCATGCATGTGCAGTGGCATTCATACTCACCAAGCAGCCATGTATCACCATGCCGCCCAGCTTCGAGGTCCCGGCTTAGGGTAGACATTCGGTAAATGAAGCTATCGTGGGTGGACCCTGGATAGTTGGCATATACTGAGGTGATGATTCCCTTAGCATTACATACTACCTGCACGTTGATGGAATGCCAGTGCTTTCGGTTTCTATAGATGTGCTCAGATGCCCTGGGGGACGTAGTGCCACATGGGTGCAGTCAATGGCACCTAGCACTTTTGGAAATTGTGCCACACCGTAGAAATCGAGGGTGGCAGCCTGCCTTTCTGCAGGTGTCCTGGGCAGGTATATGTGCCTACAGACTGATGGGCGTGCAGTGATGATGTTCAAGACCTGGTGTAGGCAGCGTGACTGCGTGGCCTTTGACACCCCACCCACTATGGCACTTGTCCGCTGCAATGATCCTGTGGCCAAGAAGTGCCGTACATTGAGGACCTTCTCCAGGGGGCTGAGTGCTTGGGAGCACAGGGTGGGTGATGTGAGGTCATCCTCCCACTCACTGACCAGGTCCAGTATTATGTGTGGGGGAAACCTGTACCTCCCATACACCTGGTCATCAGGCATCCCAAAAAGGCTTGTTCTGGGAGTGAAAATTCTTGCCCTCACTATCCTTCTCCTCCTCCTTTGGTAACCCACGGCCACTGCTGCTAGGAGTGGTATATTCATCCTGGCGTATGAGCTTGTTTGTGGTTTTCGCGCACTTTTATGCTGCGCGGGTCGACGTACGCCTGCTTCATGCTGGCGTATGTGTGTCAGGATTGGACCCTTTTTCGGCACGTCGTAGGCGAACGTGTGAATCTTCCCGCCCACACCAGGAATACACGTAGCACGCTCTCACAGGCACAGTCGCGGGTAAATATTCCCGCCCACCCCTGGAATACATGTGACCCACTCTCACAGGCCCAATCGCGTGTGGAAGTTCACGCGCACCCCCGGTAATACACGTACCCAGGCAAATCGCGTGTGGAAGTTCACGCGCACCCCCGGTAATACACGTACCCAGGCAAATCGCGTGTGGAAGTTCACGCGCACCCCGAAGTACACGTACAATCGCGTGTGGAACTTCACGCGCACCACGAAGTACACGTACCCAGGCAAATTGCACGGCTGGGGGTGGGGGTGGTGGGAGACATGAGTGGGGGCTTGGTGGAGGCTGCCCCTGGTGGCTGGGGGGTGGGGGTGGTGGGAGACATGAGTGGGGGCCTGGTGGAGGCTGCCCCTGGTGGCTGGGGGGTGGGGGGTGGTGGGCGACATGAGTGGGGGCCTGGTGGAGGCTGCCCCTGACTGCTGGGGGGTAGGGGGTGGTGGGAGACATGGGTGGGGGCCTGGTGGAGGCTGCCCCTGACTGCTGGGGGGTAGGGGGTGGTGGGAGACATGGGTGGGGCCTGGTGGAGGCTGCCCCTGACTGCTGGGGGGTGGGGGTAGTGGGAGACATGGGTGGGGGCCTGGTGGAGGGTGCCCCTGGTGGCTGGGGGTTGGGGGGGTGGTGGGAGACATGGGTGGGGCCTGGTGGAGGGTGTCCCTGGTGGCTGGGGGGTGGGGGTGGTGGGAGACATGAGTGGGGGCCTGGTGGAGGCTGCCCCTGACTGCTGGGGGGTAGGGGGTGGTGGGAGACATGGATGGGGGCCTCGTGGAGGCTGCCCCTGCACTGCGGGGGGGGAGTGGGGTAATAGGGGACATGAGTGGGGGCCTGGTGGAGGCTGCCCCTGGTGGCTGGGGGGTGGGGGGTGGTGGGAGACATGAGTGGGGGCCTGGTGGAGGCTGCCCCTGACTGCTGGGGGTGGTGGGAGACATGGGTGGGGGCCTGGTGGAGGGTGCCCCTGGTGGCTCGGGGTGGGGGGTGGTGGGAGACATGAGTGGGGGCCTGGTGGAGGCTACCCCTGACTGCTGGGGGGTAGGGGGCGGTGGGAGACATGGGTGGGGGCCTGGTGGAGGGTGCCCCTGGTGGCTGGGGGTGGGGGGTGGTGGGAGACATGAGTGGGGGCCTGGTGGAGGCTGCCCCTGACTGCTGGGGGGTGGGGGTGGTGGGAGACATGAGTGGGGGCCTGGTGGAGGCTGCCCCTGGTGGCTGGGGGGTGGGGGTGGTGGGAGACATGAGAGGGGGCCTGGTGGACGCTGCCCCTGGTGGCTGGGGGGTGGGGGTGGTGGGAGACATGAGTGGGGGCCTGGTGGAGGCTGCCCCTGACTGCTGGGGGGTAGGGGGTGGTGGGAGACATGGGTGGGGGCCTGGTGGAGGCTGCCCCTGACTCCTGGGGGGTAGGGGGTGGTGGGAGACATGGGGGTGGTGGGAGACATGAGTGGGGGCCTGGTGGAGGCTGCCCCTGACTGCTGGGGGGTAGGGGGTGGTAGGAGACATGGGTGGGGGCCTGGTGGAGGCTGCCCCTGACTGCTGGGGGGGTAGGGGGTGGTGGGAGACATGGGTGGGGGCCTGGTGGAGGCTGCCCCTGCACTGCGGGGGGGGTGGGGGTAATAGGGGACATGAGTGGGGGCCTGGTGGAGGCTGCCCCTGGTGGCTGGGGGGTGGGGGTGGTGGGAGACATGAGTGGGGGCCTGGTGGAGGCTGCCCCTGGTGGCTGGGGGGTGGGGGTGGTGGGAGACATGAGTGGGGGCCTGGTGGAGGCTGCCCCTGCACTGCGGGGGGGTGGGGGTAATAGGGGACATGAGTGGGGGCCTGGTGGAGGCTGCCCCTGGTGGCTGGGGGGTGGGGGTGGTGGGAGACATGAGTGGGGGCCTGGTGGAGGCTGCCCCTGACTGCTGGGGGGTGGGGGTGGTGGGAGACATGAGTGGGGGCCTGGTGGAGGCTGCCCCTGGTGGCTGGGCGGAGGGGGTGGTGGGAGACATGAGAGGGGGCCTGGTGGAGGCTGCCCCTGGTGGCTGGGGGGTGGGGGTGGTGGGAGACATGAGTGGGGGCCTGGTGGAGGCTGCCCCTGACTGCTGGGGGGGTAGGGGGTGGTGGGAGACATGGGTGGGGGCCTGGTGGAGGCTGCCCCTGACTGCTGGGGGGTAGGGGGTGGTGGGAAACATGGGTGGGGGCCTGGTGGAGGCTGCCCCTGCACTGCGGGGGGGTGGGGGTAATAGGGGACATGAGTGGGGGCCTGGTGGAGGCTTCCTCTGGTGGCTGGGGGGTGGGGGTGGTGGGAGACATGAGTGGGAGCCTGGTGGAGGCTGCCCCTGGTGGCTGGGGGGTGGGGGTGGTGGGAGACATGAGTGGGAGCCTGGTGGAGGGTGCCCCTGCACTGCGGGGGGGGGTGGGGGTAATAGGGGACATGAGTGGGGGCCTGGTGGAGGCTGACCCTGGTGGCTGGGGGGTGTGGGGTGGTGGGAGACATGAGTGGGGTCCTGGTGGAGGCTGCCCCTGACTGCTGGGGGGTGGGGGCGGTGGGAGACATGAGTGGGGGCCTGGTGGAGGGTGCCCCTGCACTGCGGGGGGGTGGGGGTAATAGGGGACATGAGTGGGGGCCTGGTGGAGGCTGCCCCTGGTGGCTGTGGGGTGGGGGTGTTGGGAGACATGAGTGGGGCCTGGTGGAGGCTGCCCCTGGTGGCTGGGAGGTGGGGGTGGTGGGAGACATGAGTGGGGGCCTGCTGGAGGCTGCCCCTGACTGCTGGGGGGTAGGGGGTGGTGGGAGACATGGGTGGGGGCCTGGTGGAGGCTGCCCCTGCACTGCGGGGGGGGTAATAGGGGACATGAGTGGGGGCCTTGTGGAGGCTGCCCCTGGTGGCTGGGGGGTGGGGGTGGTGGGAGACATGCTTGAGGGCCTGGTGGAGGGTGCCCCTGGTGGCTGGGGGGTGGGGGTGGTGGGAGACATGAGTGGGGGCCTGGTGGAGGCTGCCCTTGACTGCTGGGGGGTAGGGGGTGGGTGGGGGCCTGGTGGAGGGTCCCCCTGGTGGCTGGGGGTGGGGGGTGGTGGGAGACATGAGTGGGTGCCTGGTGGAAGCTGCCCCTGGTGGCTGGGGGGTGGGGGTGTTGGGAGACATGAGTGGGGGCCTGGTGGAGGGTGCCCCTGCACTGCGGGGGGTGGGGGTAATAGGGGACATGAGTGGGGGCCTGGTGGAGGCTGCCCCTGGTGGCTGGGGGGTGGGGGTGGTGGGAGACATGAGTGGGGGCCTGGTGGAGGCTGCCCCTGGTGGCTGGGGGGTGGGGGTGGTGGGAGACATGAGTGGGGGCCTGGTGGAGGCTGCCCCTGCACTGCGGGGGGTTGGGGGTAATAGGGGACATGAGTGGGGGCCGGGTGGAGGCTGCCCCTGGTGGCTGGGGGTGGGGGTGGTGGGAGACATGAGTGGGGGCCTGGTGGAGGGTGCCCCTGCACTGCGGGGGGGGTGGGGGTAATAGGGGACATGAGTGGGGGCCTGGTGGAGGCTGCCCCTGGTGGCTGGGCGGTGGGGGGTGGTGGGAGACATGAGTGGGGGCCTGGTGGAGGCTGCCCCTGACTGCTGGGGGGTGGGGGTGGTGGGAGACATGAGTGGGGGCCTGGTGGAGGGTGCCCCTGCACTGCGGGGGTGTGTGGGTAATAGGGGACATGAGTGGGGGCCTGGTGGAGGCTGCCCCTGGTGGCTGGGGGGTGGGGGTGGTGGGAGACATGAGTGGGGGCCTGGTGGAGGCTGCCCCTGGTGGCTGGGGGGTGGGGTGGTGGGAGACATGAGTGGGGGCCTGGTGGAGGCTGTCCCTGACTGCTGGGGGGTAGGGGGTGGTGGGAGACATGGGTGGGGGCCTGGTGGAGGCTGCCCCTGGTGGCTGGGGGGTGGGGGTGGTGGGAGACATGAGTGGGGGCCTGGTGGAGGGTGCCCCTGGTGGCTGGGGGGTGGTGGGAGACATGAGTGGGGGCCTGGTGGAGGCTGCCCCTGACTGCTGGGGGGTAGGGGGTGGTGGGAGACATGGGTGGGGGCCTGGTGGAGGGTTCCCCTGGTGGCTGGGGGGTGGGGGGTTGTGGGAGACATGAGTGGGGGCCTGGTGGAAGCTGCCCCTGGTGGCTGGGGGGTGGGGGTGGTGGGAGACATGAGTGGGGGCCTGGTGGATGGTGCCCCTGCACTGCGGGGGGTGGGGGTAATAGGGGACATGAGTGGGGGCCTGGTGGAGGCTGCCCCTGGTGGCTAGGGGGTGGGGGTGGTGGGAGACATGAGTGGGGGCCTGGTGGAGGCTGCCCCTGACTGCTGGGGGTAGGGGGTGGTGGGAGACATGGGTGGGGGGCCTGGTGGAGGGTGCCCCTGGTGGCTGGGGGGTGGTGGGAGACATGAGTGGGGGCCTGGTGGAGGCTGCCCCTGACTGCTGGGGGGTGGGGGTGGTGGGAAACATGAGTGGGGGCCTGGTGGAGGGTGCCCCTGCACTGCGGGGGGTGGGGGTAATAGGGGACATGAGTGGGGGTCTGGTGGAGGCTGCCCCTGGTGGCTGGGGGGTGGTGTTGTTGGGAGACATGAGTGGGGGCCTGGTGGAGGCTGCCCCTGGTGGCTGGGGGGTGGGGGTGGTGGGAAACATGTGTTGGTGATCAGTGGTGCAAGGTGACATGTGGGTTGGCTGGTGGGCATGGCCATGGTGGATGGGTTGCCTGTGGGACATGAGCAGGGGTGCAGGGTAGTACCCTGTGGTGTGGGCTGCCTGCAGGGGCCGTGGAGGGTGTAGAGGGAACACCTGGGGGGACCCACATGGCCATATCACGTGTAGCATTCCCCCGCAACACCGAAATACACATACCCAGCCAAATCGCATGTGAAACTTCACGCGCACCCCTGGAATCCACGTAACCAGCCAAATCGCGTGTGAAACTTCGTGCGCACCCCTGAAATCCACGTACCCAGCCAAATCGCGTGTTGAACTTCCCGCGCACCCCTGAAATCCACATACCCGGCCAAATCGCGTGTGGAACTTCCTGCGCACCTCTGAAATCCACGTACCCAGCCAAATCGCGTGTTGAACTTCCTGCGCACCCCTGAAATCCACATACCTGGCCAAATCGTGGGTTGAACTTCCCGTGCACCCCTCAAATCCACGTACCCGGCCAAATCGCGTGTGGAACTTCCCGCGCACCCCTGAAATCCACGTACCCAGCCAAATCGCGTGTTGAACTTCCCGTGCACCCCTGAAATCCACGTACCCGGGCAAATCGCGTGTGGAACTTCCCGCGCACCCCTGAAATCCACATACCCAGCCAAATCGCGTGTGGAACTTCCCGCGCACTCCTGGAATCCACGTACCCAGCCAATTCGCGTGTGAAACTTCCAGCGCACCCCGAAATACACGTACCCGGCCAAATCACGTGTGGAACTTCCCGCGCACCCCTGAAATCCACATACCCAGCAAAATCGCGTGTGGAACTTCCCGCGCACCCCTGGAATCCACGTACCCAGCCAATTCGCGTGTGAAACTTCCCGCGCACCCCGAAATACACGCACACGTTATTTTTCAGGCAGCGGGTGTTCGTGTTTGTGGGTACCCCTTTGCACGTCATTTGTCCTGGAGGGCCACAGTATAGGACATTCATCATAGCTGTATATAGGTGCTATTTGTTGGCGCACCTTTTGGCGCACATTTTTTAGAGGCGCAGGGACGCTACCGCCTGCTTTCTTGTGGCGGCCGTGTTTGTGCCTGTGCGCTGGTTTGACCGTGCGCTGTTTTGCCCTATTCGATTCCATGAATACTTGTTGTAGGCGAGCGTGTGGGCGTTCCGCGCACTTGCACCCTGTACTTCCCCCGTGACGCCCACATTTTGGCAAGTTGTTCCCCATTCCGAGTGTTACGCCCCGTGTTCCGCCTACTTTTGTTGCGTGCGCCGCGCTATGTGCGATTTTCGCTATGGCCTGTGCGATTTTCGCTGTGACCTGGCGCACGCCGTTAGATGGCCTGTGCGCCAACGTGCGCCGCACACTTTTTTAGCGCACATCAGATGGTTTTTTCACGCACGCCCTTCCATGAATCGATGTGCGCTGCTTTTCGTGCGATTTTCGCACGTGCACTGCGATTTTCGCAATTCCACTGCGATTCGCACGTTTTTGCGGGTGCCTTGTGTACAGGTGGTGAATTACATTGGCGTCCACTGACCACTTCATCGCCTTTCCTCACCCAGTGTCTGAAACCCCATCAGCAAGGCGTATCCTTTATTTAACAACAATTCCTTGGACATTGAACACATCCAACAAATCGAACCACTGTTAAACAGCAGATGAAGGCGAAACAATGATGTCACATTAGTGTAGGAAAAGGTGCATATTCAGCACAAACAGGGTCACTTACCCACTTCTTTTGTTTTCAGAACTCAAAAAAGTTTAACGATTAAAACCACATTAATTAATAAACAGAAGCCGGATTGAAAATGGAAAGTGTCCCATGGAATCCCATCTGGTCAGTCAGGTATCTATAATCGCTTTATTACTGCTGTCATCAGTCCCAAATTAGCCATAAGGGTCAATTTCAGTCACGTTTTGTATTTATGCAATAGCTCACTGCATGCTGGGATTTCTAAAACCATAACAAATTGCTAAAAGTCACACTACAAGTCCCATAACACACTGTTGTTTATAAAGACAGGATTGATTTAAAATAACCCTCCCAAAATGGGGCAGTACAGCTATATTATACAAATGCATATACTTTACCTCGTGATCACAGTGATTGCTACATTCTCAAACTAATTCTGGCAAAACCCTACTAGTGTTTTAGTCATAACCACTGGAACGTTTTATGTACTGTTTTGCATGCCATTGAGACAAATGTATGCCATTCCCTGGTCTTATAAACCTGTACCCTTCTGACAGGTACATCAGCTTGTCAGAGCACTGTCTTTTTCAGCCACCAAGAGAAATCCTGACCAGTGCATGAAATAAGGATTTTGCACACGATTGATACACATTTGCAATAACGTGGGGAAAATATAGTGACAGATGTGTATTTTTTTGTCTTTGTAGTTTATTCCAGATATTATTCCTGGCACACACTACAGTGTACTTGCTCAACCCCTGCACATTCTACAAAAGATTGAAGCACACAGAGACAAAACGCAAACGTCTTATTTCATAACAGAGAATTCTACCAATTTACATAAAATGCTGAATTGTTCTACGAACAACTTCTGCATCTTTTGACGTTTGGTGCCTTTGAAACAGCAGTTTAGTGTCCCACGCCACGAATGAGTATCACACCCAGTTCAGTTTTTTCTTTGCGTTCTGGGACTTATAGTTTTGCTTTTCTGTATTAAATGCAGAATTGCAATAGAAGAACCAGAATTCAATGACTTAAAACCAGGACTGGATAGGTTACTATACCGAACACATTGAGAGGCCAGACATTGTAGGAAGTTCAAGTGCCTCTACTATGTGAGGTGTTTAGCCAGTCAAAGGCTGGTACCTCCTACCTCTTTGCATTCTGACTCATGTATGTTATTTCTTTAAGAGAAATGGGTAACTGTAAGTGACAGAATGCAAACTGATGCAAGGTAAAAAGTGTGCAGGTCTAGCACAATATTCCATACCTGACATGGGACCATTTAGGGGTTTCCAGGTTGGTGATGATAAGGACATATTTACAAGGCGTCAGTTATATCTACTGACTATGTGCTATGCTAGGATGGCCACTTAATACCCAGCCCTGACTTTAAATATTCTAACAGCACTTATGATGTTGGGGATTCTTTTTCAACCTTTCTGAACAGAAGTATGGGACAAACACTACCAGTACACAACATGTCGGTTAAAAAGCCAGTGCTGGCTTAATTCCTATGACAAGGGTGGCAGTTGAAAACTATGGCTGTATTATCGAAGGCTTTCATTCAAGCAATGCCAAGTGTGTGAGGCGTAGCGACAACACAGGCCTCCTGTACAATTTCCCAATTCATTTGGGAAAGCCTGTTAAGTGAGAAACGAATTGGGGCACACTGGGAATTCATCATGACAATTCCCCAGACTGGAAACTGTAAAATGATTGGTTGTAAGTTCACATCATCAGTACTTAAAGTTCAGTGCTTTTAGGGAATGCTTTTGCGAAATCTTGCAGTAAATTGCACAGTTTGGACCCCTTATTCCAAAATGTTCTTACAGTTGGCAGACGTGGTGTGGACATAACCTCCATCTCCTCACAACCTCCCTCTTAAGTGGTTGGGCTTGATGGAGAGTTTCGAGTCGACCATTTAAGCCCCACCACTTCACCAAGTCTCCAGCCGCCACTGACAGAGACATTGGCTGGTGGCAAATCGGAAGTCAGTTCAGGGAAAGACGCCTTCTCTATTCCTGAGAACCTTGAGGACGGGTCAGAAACCAGACAGAGATATACCACTTGGGAAGAGGCTGCAAGTAGCTTTTGTGGCTTTATTAGTTTCTTTTTTCTTTATTAGTGGTAGTGTCAGAATCAGGCTAGATTAGGTTTTCTTCTAGACGATGGACATACTTTGTATTGAAAATCATCCTGACGTTGACCCTTTTTCCTTTCCTTAGCATAGGGATCTGAGTTATAGGGTTAGCATAGGGTTTTGGAAATACAGCAAAGCCATTACTGAGTATAACCACAATGAGTTGTCCATCTTCTGATTCTATCTTACCATAAAACCCAAGAGTCCCATAGAGAGAAAATGGACACTTATCTGTAAATAGAGTTTGGGTATTTTGATATACAGCAAAAATAGCCTTCCCCACCCATATGTTTGCTGTTTGACCAATGGCTTCTTTATAATGGGGAATGTTTCATCAACGTTCAAAGTGACAGTTGTGATACCTTTGTTGAAAATTTCTGAGAGACATTGTTATGCTTAGATCAGATAAGAGGCTGCTGTGTAATGAAAACTCAGATGCAAGGCGGTAGGTCTTATCTCCTTTAATCACGACAGTTAACTGAAGAACTTTGGCGGTAACCCCGCCTACTAACATGCGCCTCAGTGCTAACATAAACAGAGGACAGGTTCCTCACAGTGAAATCATGGGCATAGACATAGGATGCTACATCTCCCTCGCCCCACTTAGCTGAGAAGGTACCCTTTTACCCCATTTCTCCGATCCATCAGGTGGGTTTTTCGAATGGTTCATTTTGATGGGCTGCTGGCCACCAGATTGTGATCGTCTCTCTCACTGTCACTATTGTCCATGTCCATCCATAAAGTCTGAGCAGCTGTCTGAACAGTCCTCAGAGAGGGCGCTCTCTTCACTTGGCTGGGTTGTTTCGCTTTCTATTTGTTTGATGAAGAACGAAGAATTTCTGGCGATGGCGCTATTCGGACTTGCTGCTGTTACCATGGATCCGTTGACATGAGTGACTGTCATGGGTTGTGGATTGAATGCCGGAATTTCCTTTGATCCTTGTGTCTGATGCACCAGTACTTGGTCACTTATGTGCACCTCTGTCTCTCTTGCCTTTCTCCTTGTTTCAGCGTACACTTTCACTGTTTCTTTGCTTTCCTTGTCTTTTTCCTTCGCCTTCAGGTCTGCGTCCGTGAACACCTCACTGGTGGGCAGATGTGGAATGGTGGTTCTTACGATTCTGCCAAGCCTGAGTTCGGAGGGGCACACTTCTGTGGAGCTATGAGGAGTGCTTCGATAGTCAATGAGGAGAGTGCAGATGGCTTGCATAAATGAGTCCTTTGTAATGGAGCACACTTGTAGAGTGCGTTTTAAGTTTGCTATAAATCGATCGACGACGCCATTTTACTTGTGGCCACAAGTGGGAAATTTTCCGATGTTGGTATCCTAGGTGTTCCGCAAACATTTTGAAGTCATGTCCACTAGATGGTGGCCCAATATCAGACTTTGCGATTGTTGGGATGCTATAGTCTGCAAATGTCTTGTCCAGTGCCAGGATGATGGCGTGCGCTGCTGTGGAACATATTAAGTGTATTTCTGGGAATCCAGACATAATGACTAAGAAGTACTTGCCGTTGGACAGAGGTCCAAACGTGTCGACTGCTACTTTTGTCCATACTTGAGGTGGCAACTCTGTCATTTTGAGGGGTTCTGGGAAAGTGCGCGGTACAACCACTCTGCATATCATGCAGCTTACTAGGCCTTTCTCAACTTTTGCGTCCATCTGAGGGAACCACACCTTCGCCTGCAATTGTCTTTTGGTGGACAGAATTCCTCTGTGTCCGGTGTGTGCTATGTTGATCACCCTGTTTTGTAGTGTCTCAGGAATGACTATTCGATCTTCTTTTAGCAGTAGGCCTTCTGGAGACAACAATAGTGTATGTGTTAGGAGATGAAAAGTTTGGAGTAGTTTCTTCTCTGTGTTGGAGATGACTTTCTCTTCCTGTTTCAGGTCATGCCGTCTCCCAGAGGATACTCTCTTCTTGACTGTCATGAGCACTGGGTCCTGGTACAACATTGCTGACAATGTAATTGATGTATTGAACATGGAGTGCACAGCGAGTGCTGTTTGCTAGAAACCTTGACTTTTGTCTGCTCCTGTGATATCTCCAATCAGCGTTTCTTGCTACTTGCTATTGCAGCTTTTGGAATCCAGCTGACTTCCCATTCAATCAGCCAATGCCTTGTGGCCACGCCCCCAACTGTGGCCTCCTGCTTAAACTGAAGGCAGCCTGCAATCACACGCATGCAACGTGGAGTGCACGGCGAGTGGTCTTTGCTGGAACCCTTGACTATTGTCTGCTCCTGTGACATGTCCTATCAGCGTCTCTTGCTACTTGCTATTGCAGATTTCAGAATCCAGCTGACTTTTCATTCAATCAGTGGTACGATCTAACTGTGACCGGAGTATTTCGAACTCAATTGCCAACATATTTCTACATCTAATTGCTATTCTTTTGATTCCTTCTCACACAATGCCTTGTGGCCATGCCCCCAACTGTGGCCTCCTACTTGAACTGAAGGCCGCGCGCAATCGCGCATGCACAACGTGGAGTGCACGGCGAGTGCTGTTTGCTGGAGCCCTTGACTTTTGTCTGCTTCTGTGATATCTCCTGTCAGCATTTCTTGCTATTGCAGCTTTTGGAATCCAGCTGACTTTCCATTCAATCAGCGGTACGATCTAACTGCGACGAGTATTTTGAACTCAATTGGCAACATATTTCTAAATCTAATTGCTATTATTTTGATTCCTTCTCACAGAACACCTTGTGGGCATGCCCCCAAATGTGGCCTCCTACTTAAACAGAAGGCTGTGCGCAATTGCGTGCACGTAATGTGGAGTGCATGGTGAATGGTGTTTGCTGTAACCCTTGACTTTTGTCTGCCCCCATGATATCTCCTATCAGTCAGTATTTCTTGCTACTTGCTATTGCAGCTTTTGGAATCCAGCTGACTTTCCATTCAATCAGCGGTACAATCTAACTGTGACCGGAGTATTTTGAACTCAATTGGCAACATATTCCTACATCTAATTGCTATTCTTTTGATTCCTTCTCACAGAATGCCTTGTGGCCACGCCCCCAACTGTGGCCTCATACTTAAACTGAAGGCTGCGTGCAAATGCATGCGCGCAACATGGAGTGCACAGCGAATGGTGTTTGCTGTAACCATTGACTTTTGTCTGCCCTCATGATATCTCCTATCAGTGTTTCTTGCTACTTGCTATTGCAGCTTTTGGAATTCAGTTGACTTTCCATATGATCAGCGGTACGATATAACTCTGACCGGAGTATTTTGAACTCAATTGGCAACATATTTCTACATATAATTGCTATTGTTTTGATTCCTTCTCACAGAACGCCTTGTGGCCACAACCCCCAACTGTGTACTTAAACTGAAGGCCACGTGCAACCACACGCATGTAATGTGGAGTGCACAGTGAGTGCTGTTTGCTGTTCGCTCGTGACAGCCTTCCTGGTTGCTTCCCGTTGATCGTTGTGGTCTCGTAAGGTCGACCCCTCCATGGCGCATACGTTAACCACAGTAATGCCCTTGAGTGCCTGCTCATTGATTCAGAGTGACTCGTCATGTCCTTCTTCACTTGCTTTAGCAGATCCAAAGCCTCCCCACAAAGCAAACACTTACAAAGGTAAGAAGCAATCCAAATCCATCTCTATGGATTTACGCACGCTGTGGGCCCTCGTGACCTCTAATACTGGAACATCGTGCCACGTGGAGATTCACTCAGCGCCAATGAAGGAAATTACATAGTCCCTGAACTCTCTTTGGTCTATCGAAGGGCTTTCTTAGTCATCTCAAACACTGAGATATAAATTCATAACCTTGTGGATAATTAAAAAACTGTGACATTTCAAGTCCAACACCTGTGGGAAGCAGATTTGAACAGAGGTCTAGTAATCATCATCTATCATATTCGCAAGCAGTCTCAAGCTCAATAAGTCAGAGCGGAAATCATTTAAGCTCCAAGCTTCCTCACGTACCTCTGCCCATCACACCCTCATCACTGCCAGCAGCATCCATATTAATAATCTCCTCTAATGGCCCGTTAGAGAAGACATAGATGACTGTGCCGGAGCGAGCTACAACATGTCTCAAGCCCCCCCCATCAACCCTGTCACAATCTCCAAACCTGTATCCTGAATCACTAGAATCATAGCCAAACATGACTGCTTCCTTGCAGATGTCCTTTAACAAACCGACAGCGAGGCCCTCTTTTGGCTTTCAATCACACCCGCCTGTTCCTTGGGAAATAGCTCCAAATGCGATTACCACAGGTCTCCATACTCTTACCAAAATGTTTGAAGTTCTTGATGGAAAAGTGGAGTTTCAGAGTCAATTGCTAACACATCTTGATGACAAAGTTGATTGGATAGCGATAGCAGTACAACGTGTAGACCTTTCTCCCCCACCCTCAATCAACTTGAATCCCCTGTCACTGACTGTTGACTCCTGCCAGCGCCCTGGATTAGCGACTGAGCCGGTGGGGATACTCATCAGGGACTCAAGTACTCCTATTGAGTTACCTGCACCACAGAAATCTTGCGAGCCTTTCTTGGATCCAGTCCAGAGTCCAGAAAAAGTCTCAACCCCAAGCATGAATGAGGTGAGTGAATACTCTGTCTAAGAAGTATTTCAGAAAAACCTTACTAAGAAAAAGTAAAACAAAACAAAAGAAAAAAGGCACTAAATGGTTGAATTGTTTGTTACTATCGACCGCCCCAGGTACCACAAAAAGAAAACAAAAAATCAAGATACCCTTACAAAAATGACTTCAAATAAATCTAAACATTGTCTAAGTAACCTAACAATGCCCAGACAGCCAAAACATCTATTAGTTGGGCAAAAAAAAAAGAAAAAAGAAAAGAGTGCAATCTGACCAATGCCTGTGGTTAGCAATCGTGATCCAGATGCCTCTCACTCCTCTAGCCACAGTTTAAATGAGGTAATTAACCTTCCTACCACCAAGGAGGAATAAGCAAAGACTGAAGACCTAATGAACCTCTCCACATATTCCATATCAACGCTACAAGAGGAAACAACTACTGTCCCTGATCAGGCAAATCCTGACTACTCATTAACCACTGATGACCTCAATAAACTACAGGACGACTATGATGAGCGAAATTTCTTAACATTGGAACAGAAAAGACTGAAACAAACTGTGAAACCAAATTTAACTAATTTGGCACCTAACCAGGCACATAGAGAGCAGAGCTCAATTCATGGTGAACAAAAAAAAGCCACAGAACTTACAAATATCCCTAAGAAGCCAATAAATATATCCCATGGTGGCAAGACCATGTCCTCCCTATACAAAGAGGACATGGCTGCTTGAGAATATAAATGGCTGGGAGGCAGCGTCAGCATCCTTTTCCCAAAAGAACCATCTTACTCTAGGTATTCAAGCTAGTTCCGAGCCTGCAACTCATTCAATCAAAATACATTGCTTATATTAAAAACACTAATAATAAGTATATGGACACAGTAGAGATAATGATACCTACATTTATCATCAAGGAGATAATCCTGGATGTTAAAGATTCATGGGAGGATTTTGGGCTAAAAGTTGGGAGATATTACACCAAATCCACAACAAGTACAAAAACTAAGCCCCACTCTACAGCTGATGTACAGAGAGTAATGCCGAACCCTCATTATCAACCACTATTAATAAAGTGCAGGGGCAATATAGGTCATCTGAACAGAGAAGTAGCTATGAAATCTCCCTTGCCCAAAACCCCTAAATCAAAATGGGCATGGATTGCTAAAACCTTGAATTAATCCCCCAACCAATTAAACACTAGGGCCAAGAAGCGGCTAGAGCGGTCTCTATTAGAGTGGCTATTTGGAACACGAGAGGCTACAAACATTTGATGGTAAAAAATCTCTGCATTTGCTCTAGCTAAATATGAAATAATCGTCCTCCAAGAAACATGGATAGTAAACCAGCCCACATGGCCAGGCTATCAAGTTTGCTGGAGCCCGGCCTCGAAACGACAAACAGGGAGACCATCTGTGGGCATGCTAACAGCAATTTAATTATCAACTTGTGCTTTATTAGACTCATGGGTGGCACCCTCTCTGGGGATACAACTGACAAAACTGTCATTCCCAGACAGTAAGCATGCTCCAAGTTCCATCTTAGCCATCCTCAACCTGTACTGGAATCCCCTGGCTATATCTGATGACAACTTCATAGAGCTAGTAACGGACATGCTAGATCTTATTGTGAATGATGCCATGATTACGACGACAGTTATAGCAGGGGATCTACATTGGAAGTGCTTAATTGCAAACAAGGGCTTGCTGTCTGACCGTTCCAGGCGGTGGCTTCACATCATGGATGAGAGAGACTTCATCATGCTAAATCGTACTGTCATGGGAGACATCCCTGCGGCCCCAACATGGCACAGAAATAAAGCATCATCAATTATAGATTATGTGTTTGTCCCGTAGGTAAATCTAGAGCAAATTGATAGCTTAAAAATAATTCCCACAAATAAGAGTGATCATAATATCTTGGAGGTACGCTGGATAGCAGATCCATAAGGTAGAATATTACAGTCGGCCAATTCAGCCTTCCACGAATGGAAATCGTATTATTGCATCAACCACTTTATGATGAGGTATTGCAATTTTTTAAGGAATAAAAGCCCCGTTATGTGCGGCCAATGATAACTAGGAAGGTATCTTTTGACGTGATTATCCAGACTATGAAAACGCAAATGTGGAGAGAAATTAGAAACATTTCTATGTTCAAGAATCAGGAATTCTCTAAATAGTCTAAGGGCCTCATTACACGGACGGCGGTAAGGGTTTACCGGTACCGGTATTTTACCAGTACCGGTAAAACCTTACCGCCTTACTACGAGGTCCCTTTGCAGGTTGGGGAATTTAACGCCTGCTTTTTGCAGGCGTTAAAAACCAACCCGCAAAGGGACCAGGGAGCTAATTACGGTACCGCAATTTGCGGTGCCATAATTAGCACCTTCCCCATTCCCATTATGCCCTATGGGGCATAAATGGGAATGGGCAAGGGCAATGGGGGAAGGGGGAATTACCGCCCCACCAACCTTGGAATAGGGCGGTAATTCCTCTTTCCACCAAGGCGGTGCCGGTATTTTACCGGCATGGACCAAGGTGCTAACAGCACCTTGGTCCTCCGCTATCCGTGTAATGAGGCCCTAAGGCTTTTTGTAACAAATACAAAAATAGCATAAAACAGTATACATTTCATAAAAAAAACAACTTGATGCGGAACAGATGTTAAGTGCAATACAAGGATAAAACTGCTGAAATATGGAAACGTTTAAAGAATGGCCAGTCTAATACAGTGGGGACTAGCATGATTAATGTAATCAGCAAGCCTATGTGGTGCAAGCATTTCATGTTATTTTTTGACAAAACAAGAAGTGTCTCTCCTATCTCTTCTGCCAAGACTGATGACACCTATCTAAAATGTGATCATTTAGATGTTTTGCTATTAATTGCAAAGCTAAGCTTGTCTCGTGCGCCAGGCACGGATGGTTTAAATAATATCTGCCTGAAAGCAAACCCAGATACCTGGTCCACCATTCAACTATCAATCTTTCAAAACATCATAGAAAAGAACAAAATCCCCCCTAAGTGAAGAAACTCAATAATTATACCGATCTTTAAGGAAGGCAACAGAGAAGACCCTGATAATTATAAACCAATAGATCTACTTGATGTGCCGGGCAAATTATTTGCTCGCTCATTCTCATGGATCTTCATCTCTGGCTGAAGCAAATATTACAAACTGATAAGTTCCAATCAGAATTTGTGGCAGGAGTTGGAACAACTGTGAATTTACTAATCATTGCAGCCATAAAAGATCAGGTGATTGCAAAAGACCAACAAGCTTATTTTGCTTTCATAGGCCCTCATTACGACTCCGGCGTTAACCAATGGCGCTAATAGCGCCATCGTTAACGCCGGTAACTTACCGATTCCGCCAATGGTAAATGGGTAATTACCAGCCCATTTCAAGGTTGGCGGGGCGGTAATCCCCCATTTACCATTGGCCTTCCCCATTCCCATTTTTGCCCCATAGGGCTCAATGGGACTGGGGAAGGCGGTAATTACGGTACCGCAAATTGCGGTACCATAATTACCTCGAAAGTCCCTTTGCGGTACCTACTTTAACGGCTGGTCCAGACCAGCCGTTAAGGTAGGGAGCCGCAAAGGGACCTCGTAATCAGGTATTAAAGGTTTAACGGCGCCGACACCTTTTACGGCGCCATTAACCCCTTAATGCCAGGGTCGTAATGAGGGCCATAGACTTCAAACAGGATTTTGATTCCATCTCCCGTGAATTACTATGGACCAAATTTATAGATACTGGCTGCCCAAGCTACCTGCTTAATTTAATACAGAAATTCTCTTCTAATACCACCATTGTCACAGGTTTCCCCCCTTCTCACCTGTCTGTGTTGTTTGTTCGAGCTCTTCGATTAAGTCTTCTTTCGCACCGTTCGGGTCTTGTATAACACTGTGCGTGGGTCCTCAGGTTCCAGCGTGCGGTTCGAGTCCCGTCTCCAGGGAGCGTTCATATGTCGGGTAAAAAGTCCAGGAAATGGCGAGGAGCACACTTGGAAGGCGAGTGTGAAGGAAATCCAGGAATGCAAGGTGGGGACAAAAAGGGGAGGATGAAGGAGGAGGAAATTTAGGGGACAGGGAACCATGAATCAGTGGAAATCGCTGTATGAACTACGGCAGCACACGTCTGACTACTGCAAGCGGTAGCGTTGAGATGCGCAGGGCTGCGGGGGCGTGTCTGCTTTGTAGAACGCAGAGCGTACAACGCTGGGACTGGCAAACAGCGTTTCACGTTCAGCGGCCATGTTGGGAGTACTGCTGAGTTCAGTCCCCTATGGGTCAGGGACCACGAAGTCCAGAAGGGACTCGTCCTGTGGTTCATGACAACCATACAAATAAAATTGAACCAAGCGGGTTTGCTATCTAAGAAGATCCCTGCGTACAGAGGCTTAAAACAAGGATGTATCCTCGCCTCTTCACTCTTAAATTACTACATAAAAGACATGAAAAATGCATTGGAATCCACCAGGTCTTTCCCCCCGAAGATAGGAGGTCTTCCCATCTCCTGGTTACTATACGCCAATGACTTGGTGTTGGTTGACTTGATGCTGATAGGCTTGCAATGGAAACTAGCCGCTTTGCAGGCTTATGCCGATCAAAATTAACTGAAAATCAATATGCAAAAATCCAATAATTTCATAATTTCGAAAATCAAGAAAAATAATAAACCCCACTATAAATGGAGTCTGGGAGGAATGTTTTTGGAGAACATCAACAAATTCAAATATCTAGGACAGAACATAAATAACAACACAAGAGATCTTCCCTATAAGAATGAGATTAGATATAAGATCGAAACATTAACGTCGCAGGCCAAGCTAATACAGAACAAATATGACAAATTCTCCTGTAAACCCATCATTATGTTCTTTAAGCAAAACATCATCCCTGTTGTAACTTATGGAGCCCAGGCGAAATCGGTGGCTAATCAGCCTAACTGGACTATGATAAAGGGCATATTTTGGAAGTCTCTTCTATCTTTGACCAAAGGGTTCCCAATGCAAATAGTGAGATTGGAACTCGGAATTCTCCCAATCCAATCCATAGTGGAAAGGCACTCGCTGGCCCTCTATAGGAAATGCCTAATAGCAGACACCTCTGAGTCAACATTATTACCTGTACTTGAAAAAGCATTCACAAGTAACCTAGAACCTGCCTTACTCAATTGGAGACAACAGTGTGAGAAAATAATGCAAAAAGCTGACATTAATCTATCATTGCTAATTGAAAGACAAGAATCTGTGAAGAAAAAATGTTGAGAACATCAGTGGATTGGTGTTTGGGAATCTTGAATAGCCTATAAAGCCATTAAGGCAGAGGCATTCATTATGAAACCTATAAATCAAACACGAACCTACTTACTAATGTTTCCAGATCAGATGTATAGAGCCCATCTTATGAGACTGCGTTTCAATCTGTGGCCAACGAGAGACGCTTTGTCCTCTCGCAAGAAATTAGCAGATGTTGAGACAGCATGTAGATTCTGCTCGTCTTCTGTCACTAAAGAAACATTAGAACATCTATTAGCCAGCTGTCAAGGCCTTGAGAAGCAAAGAAAAGAAAGCTTCTATAAACATTTCGGGCAGTTCAAAATATTATCCAGTAACCATATGTGGGATATGGTCTTCAATTCAAATTCTAGATCATTAAACTTGACACCAATTATGTTTCTACTTTCTCTGAATCTTGGAGTTGAGCACCAAATAACAACTAACAATACATGCTACTTCTAAGATGGCAACACCCAGAGGTTAGTCCAACATATGGATACACCAATAAACGTTAGATGAGACCCACTTTAAAGCAGAACAAATATGGTGTGAGAAATAGGTCATCTGTGTTATCAGGATAACGTAAGAATGAGAAATCTTCTTAAGTTAGTAGCGTCATGTATGAGCAACTGCCATCAAAAATGGTTCTAGCATTATTAAAATTACTGTGACCAGGTGCTCACAACTGCTTCCTTGTTTTTATGAAAACCAAAAAAATATCCAAAATTGCCCACGTTGCTATGACTTGTTATTATTGTTTGATTGTATGTCTATGTGTTTGCTCCTTTTTAATCACAATACGAGTAACTGTTTTAAAATGTTTACATGGAGCATTGATGAATTTTGTCTGTGTAATTACAAGGCCATTAAATTGCTTTAAAATCTGCAAAAGAGCTATTGACAAAACTTATTTGTGAAAGGTTGCTTGACAACCAAAATCACAATAAAAAGATAAAAGTTTATGTATTGGTCCGCCTTGCGAGACTGCGATTTCTCGTGCGGGCAGTGGATATCTCGATAGAAAGTCTGCTGGGTTGTTGTCTTTCCCAGGGCAATGCAGTATCGTAAATGAGTATTCTCGCAGGCGACGTCCCCACCTTGCAATGCGGGGAGGCATTTAAGCTGTTGATTTCCCATAGATGGTTGTGAGAGCCTAATGGTCGGTGATGATTGTGAATTTTTGCCCGTACAGAAACAAATGTAATGCTCACATGCCCAAACCACCTCAAGGCTCTCTTTTTCGGGTTGCGAGTATGCACACACCACAGGAGATAGACTGCGGTTTGCGTAGGCTACGATGCAGCATGATGTCAATGAGGGAGAGCCTGGTTTGAATTGGGCAAGGATCGCTCCTAAGCCAACTGGGCTACCATTAGCTCAGTTTCAAGATCTGGATCGTAGTATGCCATGCATGAAGCAGATGCGATTCGTCGTTTAATTTCTTGGAAGCCTCCTCTCACTTGTTTGACCATACAAACTCTTGTCCCTTCACTGTGAGATGCTGTAGTGGTATGCTGATGGACACAAAGTCCTATATATATCGTGTACAGTACCAGGCCATGCCTAGGAATGAACGGACTGCTGATGTTGTTCGGGGCGTGCATACCTCGACAAGCGCTTGCACTTTGTCAGAATATGGCTGTAGACCTTCATCTGAAAAAATATGTCCAAAAATCTTGACCGTTGTCTTGCTCAGTTCACACTTGTCAACATTTAGAGTCAGATTGGCTGCTTCTAGTGCCATGCATACTCGACGCAGTGCGTCACCATGAGCTTCTTGAGTCACACCAAACACTAGAATGTCATCGCTGTAATTGAGACATTGCGGGATGTGCTTGATTATCTGATGTATTTCATGTTGGAAGATCTCTGCGGCGGAGGTCACTTGTAGCAAAATAGACCTAGGTGTGTGGAGAATGTGGTTATATTGCGGGAGTCTGGGTGTAATTCAAACGGGTGGTAGCCTTTGTTGAGGTCTAATTTTGAAAAGTCTTTCACTCCATGCAACAGGTGCATCATGTCAGTCATACTAGGGCACACATGCCTCTCTATTTCAATTGCCGTGTTAGGTGCCCTCATGCCGACGCAGATGCAGATGCTTTTCCTGTTCTTCTTCTTCGGGACTGGGACAATGGGTGACACCCAGAGTGTGGGCCCAGTGGCATGTTCTATAATGTCTTAATTTTCGAGTGACTGTATCTCATCCTCTACTTACTTTTGGATGTTTAGTAGAATTCCTCTATAGTGTTGTGTGACAGGATTAATGTCTGGGTTGATATGTAGCTTGATTTGTTTTCCTTTAAGTCGGCCTAGTCCTTGGAAGAGGGTTGGAAGCATTTTGATCATCATGTCTTTTGGGCTTGTGGTGTAGGCCTTCATGATTTGGTACATGATGTGTACCAGTCCCATTTACAAGGCAGACTTGAAACTGGGGATGCTGAAACCTGGCACCTCACCTTTGACTACATAATTCATCATGTTTGCTTTGTATGTGCATGTGGCTTTGCAGATGCCTTTACAGTGTAGCAGCGTATTTGTGCCGTATGGATATACATCAATGACAGCCGGTTTCAGCTCTCTCTTGCATTTGAGGCCTTGGTATGTTTCTTCATTGATTATGTTCACAGTTGACCCAGTATCGATCAGCAATTCCCGGGGGATGCCATTCAATTGTAACAATAATGTCGGGCTGTATTATGTTGCGGTCTTGTTGCCTATCACTTGTACGTACCCTCTCTTGCGATCACCACTGGATGACGAGGAGTCAGAAGCATTACAATGTCTTGGTGAGGCTTCTATGTATCTCACCTTGTGCCTTGTCGATCTTCTTCTTGTGTCCTCAGGCGATCACCTTCTACAAGAGTCCTCTTTTCTGCCTTGCTGATGCCTGGATCGACGTCGGGATTCTCTCCTTCTGCTGGTTGACCGTTGACTCTTGCCCGCGGGAGATCTTGTCTGTCTCGAGTGAGAGCTATCTCTTTTCCTGCTTTGTTCGGTCTAGTTTGCAGGCCTCTGGAACTATTTTACATTCTTGCATACTGACTAAAAATGATTTTCTCCTCTGCATTTGTCGGAACTGTGACCGACTGCTCGGCATGGGCCAACATGGGGAAAGTTGTAGCCACACCTGTAGCATTTCCTCTGGACCTTGCTCAGTTCCCTCTCAGACACTCAGACCTGGCATAGGGGCGCGGTAGATGATGTCTGCGTAATTTTGATTTTTCCCAGGGATTCTGTCTGCATGGAGAGTGCCATGTCTGCCCTGGCTATTTGTAATATTTCCTCTAGAGATCTAGGTCTCTGCAATAGCTTCTTGCAAAATTCGGCTGATCCACACCAAGCAATTGTTTGAGATTTGAGTGCCTCCTCTGTTGAGTAGTGTTCAAAGTCACAATATTTTGCCCTTTTGCAGAGTCTCATGACAAAATTATCTAGCGTTTCCTCTTTTCTTGCGTGGAAGTGTGAAAAATGTGCCGTTCATAATCCACGTTTCGTAGTGGCACAAATTAGTTGTTCAGAGAGTCAGTGATGCCCTGAAACGTGGTGGTGTTCTTTTCTGGCCTTGAAAAAGACAATGTCGCGCACTACAGGGCCTAGCGAGTGCATTAAGCTTCCTCTGAGGCAGCGTTCCCCCCTTTCCCCGTTGCATCAATATATATGTGCAGTTCCTGGAGATATCTGTTCCACCTTGGTGCCAGACTACTGGTGTCCATGATGTCAAACAGTGTGATGTCAAACGGCGGGACTGCCTGAAGTTACAAGGATTCATGACCCCTGTCAGCTCCTTCATGGGGTGCATTGACGGGGGGGCGCTTGTGCGGATGAGCTACTGACAGCCTCATCCTCTCACAAGATAGCTGCTTGTAAAAAAGAAATGATAGGCTCACTGAGGGGCACCTGCCCTCTCGTACAGTCTGGGGCAGTTGTTGCAGTGTAGGCTGTAGCTGCACTGCGGCACGTGCAGCAAATCAGGCTTCCCAGGATTGAGGGCCAATAGCTTTATGGGCAAAATGCGGGTTGACCTTATTTGATAGTTTGAGCACTGGACCCTGGGGCACACATGTTCTTCACATGAAATTCGACATGGGCCAAATCTTCTTCTTGCATCTCAAGCGGGCTGTCAGCCTTGTGCAAGCGCTATAAGGCACTGTGCTGCTGGTTGTCTGGAAAATCACACTGGAAGCAGATGGTGAGACAATATAGCGTTCCGTGGCATGTGCGGATTTTACGACCTTGTCGCCATAGTTATTCTTAGATGTGTTTAATCTCGGCAGTTATCTGAAGAACTTTGGCAGTAACCCTGCCCACTAACGTGCTCCTCAGCGCTAACATAAACAGTGGCCAAGTTCCTCGCAGTGAAATCAAGGGAATTAGACATAGGATGCTATAGCCATGTTTATATATAAAATTCCTGACTGCTGTGAAAAACCTCTTGCTTGAATGCCATTTTTCAAAGGGAACGGAAACATAATTTTTGATCTTTTCGGTCTGGGTGACCTCCTTGTAGAACACAATACCTCCCATTCTGAGTACCATAAAGGCATTTTTATTTCCATGTAAACTGTTCATCCGCTCTGCCAATGTTTTTTTTCAATTAGCTTTTATTATTCAGTGGGTCTTTACTGTATTTGATACACAGAAACTGTACTACGAATTAAAGCAGTTTGGTCCAATGTGATCCCCAGACGACCTCTATATTCCAAAGGAACGTACATTTTAGGACAACTTTCATCTGCAGTTTCGATTAATGTATTGTTGAAAGAAACTCACGACCCCTTTAAAATGCAGTTTTTAAAGGACAAACAAGTGAAGCGTGTGGTGAAGTATAAGGTATTGTTACAAGCAGGGCACTTGATCGGCATTTCCGGCTGAAAAGCACCTCTGACTAGGCGGCCATGAACCCGGAAGCAGCAGGCCTTGTACTTTTGTATGAAATTATGATAGCGCTGAAGGACCTTCTTCACCGTTAATCTTTGAAATGAAAGCAAAGGACACCATAAGTGCGTGCTTAAAGGGACCTTCAACGTTTGTACAGAGTAGTCGCAAGTACACTTATGGTGGGGAAACCGTTATTAACCCGTTGTTTCTTTTGATATTTAGTTATTTTTAAATGAGATTTAATCAAGGTTTTAACCGGAATGAATGGCGGCATTCTTGCTATTTTTGTTCTAGGGTGTGTTTGTGGAGAAAGCGGGCATGCAGAAGTCAGCAGTTTTCCGAAGTGTTTACTCAGGATGTGGAGGAAGGAAGAAGGAAGGGATTGCCCGGAGCTCCTTTGACATCTTCTTACATCCTGACCTGACAGTGTCTAAACAAAGAGACGCATTCTTACTCGTGACTTGCCTCCCAGGAACTCCCTCTGCAATGATGGAAATCTTATGGGAATTCTTGGCAGTTCTCAACTGAGCCTCTTGCCAAATTTCGGCTCTCACTGTCCTCTCATTTCGGATTAAGAAAAGTCGACTAGGAATGTGACCCCCATTTTGATGAAAAGCTACCCTTATTACAACTTTAGAGAGTTGTGATCAATGAAATAGGATAAACCATAGCTATGTTATTTTGATGGACTGAAGATATTTCATAGGTATTCAATAGTTTTTCATTCATTATATTTCATAACCACTTGCTTGAATAATGCATGATTTCCTGTTTACAGCACACAAAACAGTGCTATGGGGGAGACGTCACCAATTAGTGAAGCACCAATTTGAGCAATGCATAAAGAGTCACTATTGCATGGAGTGCACCCACATCAGCGAGTGGGCCAGGGGAAGCCTTTTGGAGAGATTACAGACTGAATCAGTGGGTGACGAACAGGCGCTCTATGACGTGGAAAAATGCAACCTCCTCACACAGCAGTCCTGCAGCTTCTTTGGCCAGTTTACAAAAGCTGTATACGTTGCCCAGGGCAGTTTATAGTTTCCACAGTGTTTGTAATCTTGGTACAGCTGTAAAGGTTATCAGCGACTGTGCATGTGTAGCAGGCCACCAGTGCAAAATCCCCATAACATATGCGTGTATTCATGACCATTCAGCATTATCTCTGCTCAATGTGAATGCGTGCGTCGAAATGTGCTCATATGCAATGAGGATGTTGAGCTACTCTGCCTGCTTTCTGCTGAAGGCTTACCATGCATGCCTGTCGGCTTGTCGAGTAATATAGCGTGCTAAGAGTAATCATGTGTAATCCTCATTTTAGGTGTCACAGGTCATACGCTTCCTCATGATTGCCACAGGAGGTCACCGCGAGGGGCGCGAAAACGGGTATTCTGGTGCCAGTGGCCTAGGAGCAGGTTGTGCAGATGCATCTTGAGAATCAGAACAACTACTGTTGCCTCAGGGTGTGTGTCTCCAATACACATTCCTATATAGTAAACTGTCTATTGACATAAACAGCTAAATGCAGGCACCTACAACTTGCACTGTCCTGCGTAGGAGCATGTTCCTATTACAACCACAACCACTCAGAGCTGTGCAGCAACAGTCCTAAGATTTACAAATTCAAATACAGCTTCTCTTTGGATTCGTATATCTTTACAGGGTTCTCTTTGTTTCCGCCTCCCTTGCAAGGTGGTACATGCAAGACACAGGGCAGGGGACTCAACTAGGAACTTTTTTATTTTAATTTTATTTATTAGTTTTATGGCTTACAATAAACCTTTCACCAATTCTAAAAAAAATACCCATCGTTAAAATCCCAAATCCCACATTTCATTAAAAAACACAATCCAAAACACAGTCCACAATGCACAAAACCCCCTCCGCACATTTATAAAACATGTTACAATCCCACCCTTTAAATTGGTTCATCACTCCAAGGAGTAAGGTCTTATTTCTCGCCCTACCCGGATTCTTTTTGGAGGTTTATTTAACCACATTATCCAATCCTTGGAAGATATCTTCCAAGCATGTAATCAGTGCAATGGTGAGGCTCACACTCTCTCCTCCCATGAGCCGCATTCACCATTCATCTAGGAACTTACAAATCTGGGAACTTACAAATCGAATGGCAGTCTCATTTTAAGCTTACAAATGAACAGGGATCAACCAACATGGGACTGTGACCACGCAGGTGCGGCACACCTGGGCAACAGTCTTCTTCCATCTTGCCCTTACACTGGTTCTGGTATTCCCTTTTTTTCATAGTCACTTTGTACTTAGTGGCATTGTCTGCTTATGGCTGGGCAGTCCTAGGATCTATCTCTGGTGGATGCAATGAGGAAGTTGCTGCGGGGTGAAATGAATGTCTGATACTCAGGAAAGGGAAGAGAACTTCTTTATTAAGTTCCAGTGACATGGTATATACATCAGGTAAGTCCAAGGGTAAGGAAGTAGGAAGGTACACAGGAGACATCCACCGGCCTCCTCTCTCACAGGCTGCTTCACTCCACCAACTCTTCATGGAGCTTACAGGGGCACTCACACCACAACATTCCATAGGCATAACATTCCATCAGGCATTCTTTAAGGCAATCACTTAAGTATGAAACCAACAACACTCTAGCCACCTCCACTCCAAACTCAAAACACCAATCCAAATCCCACTCACTCCATTCTGAAGAAAAAGGAGACACGCTCCCACCTGCCTCGTCCCTTCAACAATCTACAATGAAGTCAAACAACCATAGTAAACACTCACAGCCTGTCGCTGGCCTAACAACAGACACTCAAACCAAGGAACCAGTCTTAACTCTCAACACACCACTATGCCATGCACTCCCAAACAGCACCCTCATTCATCCTGCTGCCCACAACTAAGGTGCTGTGTTTCATGGAGCTTACAGGGGTACTCACACCACAACATTCCACAGGCATAACATTCCATCAGGCATTCTCTCAGGCAACAATTCATGCAGGAGCAAGGCAGGGAACACATCTTCCTCCTCAACAGAAACAAAGATAAGGGTACAGAAAGGAGTGCAAGGGAAAATACACGGGGTAATGTGTCCAGAGTATGAAACCAATGACGCTCTGGCCACCTCCACTCCAAACTCCAAAACTCCAATCCAAACCCCACTTACTCCATTCTGAAGAACAAGGGGACATGCTCCCACCTACCTCATCCCATTAATGACCTACAATGAAGCCAAACCATAAAAAACACACAAAGTCTGTCGCTGGCCTAACAGCAGCCACTCAAACCAAGGAACCAGCCCTAACTCTCAAAACACCGCTATGCCAAACAATCTAAAAACAGCACCCTCATTCACCCTGCTGCCAACGACTGAGGTGCACTGAAACACAGCACACCCTTAATCTTCTAGTGTACTAAACCAGAGCAAATCATCAAATCTCAAAATGTACAGAGCACAGGCACCCAGTGCCGTGCACGGCAGGAGGAGAGGACCACCCAATAAGGTACCGGCATCCAACTCCCCAAGCCACAGGCAGGAAATCCCCTCAAGTGCGGTGTCCAATACTCTGATATGAGTGGCACGGGTGGCATAACGCCCCTATAAAACATGTGCTGGGTTCTGGACCCCAATACTTGTGGCACGGGTGGCAGAACACCCCTGTAAACATTCAGTTGGTTCCTGCGGAAATCATTCTAGTGGCACGTGTGGCAGAACACCACTGTAATCATTCAGTTGTTTCCTGAGGAAAGGTCAGTCTATTCCAAGATGAAGGCTGCCATCCTCAGGAAGTTCTGCGAGACCCCAAAAGAATACTTCAAGAGCCTTAGAGAGCTCACCAAAAACCTTTGAGATGTTTGCACAGCAATCTCTGAATTATCTGAGTGGAAGAGTTACAGGTAAAATGTGGACACATTTGAGGGCACTTTCAATTTGATTGCATGTGAGGGTATCCTTAAATACAGAGATATGGATTTACAGCAGCATTTAGTGGACAAGACTATTACAGACCCAAGGGAGCATACAAAGGCAGTTGACAGGTTTTTGAGGACTCGCGTCCAAATAAATGGCTTTAGAAACAACACCCACACCAGATGACAAGGGGATGATAAAAGTCAACCAAATGAGGGCAAAGACAAAGATTTGCGCCCTGCTGCTAAGGAAGGTCTCAAAAAATGTGAGGGTAAATTCCAGTGATCTACATCTTCTTATCCTACAGAGAGGAAGAGTGAGAGCACCTCTAGCTCTGTGACACCCATATTCACAGCCTCACAGGGCCGCAGTTACATGTGGAGATGAAAGACATAGAAAAACAGATCCTGCCTGCTAGTGGAGACCCAAGTGAGCTTTAATTAGTGTTTCCCTCGTGAAGTAGGAGGACTTGCAAGTGTAGGTACCTTAGATTATGAATTCCCAGTGGGCATGGGGCTGGTCAAATGTACCCTAGTACCTCTGAGTGGAAAAGCTACTGGGTCTCCCACAGAGGCCCCAGTTCCTGCTAATGCAGAGCTCTTCTTGGAAAATGTGTTCATAAATAGTAACAGAGCAACGGTACTTTGTGATACTGCTGTGAGTTTCACCGCTCTCAGATGATGGTGGGTGCGAGAGGGCAAGATGCTTCCTGGTCCTCAAGCTAGTTCGGGATTTGACGGCCTTACCCGATACCCACTGCCAAATGTAGAGTTCAGTTTGAGAGGTGAAAACTTTCAGTTACATGTCACTGTAAAAGATGAAATTTCGGTGGACTATCTGTTAGGGAATATTAAGCCTGACGCCAAAATCATTTTTGCGATCATGACTTTCAGGGCCAAAGAATCAGTACTGGTAGCCACACACATGGCCATGGGCCAAACGGACACTCCCAGCTGAAGAAGGCAAAAGAACTTCAACCTAGGTTGGAGGACACAGTGGTTTCAGACAGAATTAAGTGACTTGTCCTTGGCTGGAGGTCCTTGTCAGGCTGACATTTGCCAAGCACAGCGTGACGGCTCACCTCTGGCAGATCTGCGTGAGCAGGTAGAGAAACAGGCCCTGGGGCAAGCACCTTGGATGTTTAGGGTGTATTGGGAGAATGGTCTCCTGTACAGTGAGCCCAAGAATTCTGATTCAGGTGCCAGCCTTCAGTTGGTGGTCCGCTAATGCCACAATAGATTCATACTGCACTAGGCTCATGACTTTACTTTGACAGGTCACTTAGGACTTACCAAGGCAGCCGATAGGCCCCAGATTGGAGGAAAAATAGGAACGTTTGTTCCATTCTGCTACACTTGCCGAGCATCCGGCAAAGCTGTTGAGGCTACTAAGGCCCCATTATTTCCACTGTCAAGAGAATAGCTATGGACATTGTGGGTCCTGTGGATCCCCAAACCCCCTCAGGTAACCGGTATATGTTTGTGGTGGTAGACCATGCCACCCTGTATCCAGAGGCTTTAACATTGAGGAGCAACAAAGCCCCGGTGGTGGCAAGTGCCTTCATAGACATTCTCTCATGTCGGATTTCCTAAAGAAGTAATTTCTGACAGGGGATCCGACTTCATATCTGGGTATATGAATGCAATGTGGGATGAGTGTAGGGTAATTTACAAGTTCTCCACAGACTTTCACCCACAGACAAATGGTCTTGTTGAGCAGTTAAACAAGATCCTGAAGAGTTGATAGGTAGATTGGAAGAGCCCTCAGGAGAAAGTGGGATATTCTCCCTGGATTTTCAGCCATGCCTGCTGTTCTCCTACAGGGAAGTGCCACATAACAGTGCTGGGTTTAGTACCTTCGAGCATCTGTTTAGCCACCCTGTTATTGGTCTGCTACGTCTCGTGTGGGAAGGATGGGAGGGCAATCCCCATGCTCCTTCCCATGACATAGTGGATTATATCATTGGTCTAAAATTGTATTGTGGGATCTAGTTCATGATTGTCCTAGATTGTTTCCAGAGGGAGCCAGATATAAAGGGTATTTGTCGTTAGGCTATCGCAACCAGCCAGGTAGAATTTTAAACAATAGTGGTTACCAATCTCTAGAGACCATCTTGGGGGTGAGGCGCGACTGGGCAATGGAGGGACCTGCTCACGCTAGATGAGAGAAAGAGGGGGATGGCCCTTAGCGAGCCCCCTTACACATTGCATAAAACAAAAAACTTGAACTGTCTTTAAGAGTTGGTATGTTCTTGAGGCCATCTGTGACATTTTTAGGGCAATAACAGCAATGATGATACCATACAATGGGAAATGTACAACGCTATAGTGATTAACACCATGCTTCATCAAACATTGGGCGAGTAAAAACAAATGTAAGGAAAACCTATACAAATAATCTTTATGACAACCTACACACCACCCAAAACTCCCTTACATCCCAAGATTGACTGATTTCTCCAAGTAAAGGTGTGTTTATGCACATTTATATACGGCACTACCAGGCAAAAGCTTTAATTCTACTGGCACATACTGCAGAATACAGTAGAAAGTAGACTGTGGGTTCGCACTTATAATTTCCCCACACGCTTGTTTAGTGAATGCAACGCTTACTTAAGATTACATAACACTTTAAATAGAAAAAACAAAAACATTTTGCTCCGAAAGATTTTACCTCATCCATTCAAGATTCCCTTTGGTAAAGCTGCATAGGCATTTACATGGTGAAAAGCATGTTGTAAAATAGGTGTTTTTGCATTGGGTTTCCAG